>NW_026088185.1:6909689-8109689 GCF_022539395.1 Myiozetetes cayanensis | reverse complement strand
GGAAAATAATACCTTCTAAGCTCTTATTTATTGTATCTAAAGTCTCATTATCATGTTACCAAGATTATTCAAAAGAATGTTTAAATAGTTTTAATATACATATGCATATGTAGCTATATGTAGACTGTCAGACCCTGTTTATAAAGGAATTAATATTTCTAAGACCCTCCTTAGGTTAGCACAGAAAGTTTGGAATGGAGTCCTTAATTAAATGTATTACAGCAATGGTTTGGAAGAAGAGGGATGGTTATAAAACAAAAGAAAGAAGAATGAAGTCTAGAGCAGCAGTAAAATGTTTTACTTGTGCCAAATGAACATTGGGAAGCACGGGTGAAATCACAAACTGACTGACCAGTTCTTTTCATGTGCATATTTTCTACCTCCTTTGTTGTGGCACAAGTATAATGGAATAAAGGTATGCAAAAGTGAGCGACAATCTCTCTGGCAAACCTAAAACAAGCATTTAAATTAACATTTAGGTGAATGTATGTGTAGTTAAGTTTGTAGAACCAAGAACACTGAATTTGTAAGAAACAAAAATATAAAAGGAATAATCATGAGTCCAAAGGTGAAAACAGAGCAGGGGATAGCAGCTCTGTGTACAGAGGGAATCATTGGGTATTTTGCTTGCACATCTGGATAACACATGCTACAATCCTTGACAAACTGACTGTGAAAGATTATTGTTCTTCTGAACGAATACCAACATGTTATGTTTACATTTCTATTTTTAAGAAAATAACAAGTCACCAGTTTGGTTGGTGCAGCACTCAAATGTTCTGATGGCACGAAGCGTACCCTGTATAAACTGTGAACTCCATCTGAAAATAAAGTTTATAATTAAAACTGGCACTTGTGGGCCTCCAGCTGGTGAATGCTGTTTTGCTGACGTGTGGCTCCTGACACCCACAGTATGGTAGCTCATTGTCAGACGCTCTGCCAGGTCCTCGCTATTCCAAAGCCTCAGATGTTGCCGTCTCCACAAAATGGTGCCCGGCAGCAGGAGGCTTGCAAAGGCTTTATTTCACTGCTTATGCAGGAGAGACTTTTCCTTCCTCTGAGACTAGCCTTTTCTATTTTATTAGGCGGTGATCTTGGCTTTCAGTTCTGTGCAGAAATTAACCAGTCTCTGGTAGCAACAGTGGTAGTTGCTTTCCTAGAAGGACCAGCGTGTCACCACGGGGGCAGTGATCAGGCACTGCAGGGTAACAATGCTGCATCAGAGTTGTCCAGAGGTGACACAATATTAATGACACAACATTAGTGACACAACCAACAGTGGGTTGGGTTCTCTCGTATGATCTGGCTTACTGATGGCTCCACATTGTCATAAAGGGGCCAGATTATTTTGGCCAGATGGATGTTGGATGCAGGCAACGAAATGCTGTAAACAGGAGAGAATTTGGTTCTGCATGTGTGTTTGGCCACTAGTGGACACATGAAGAGTTTATTGCAATGAGAGCCTAGAAATGAGGCAAAGCTTCCCAAGCAATATGAAGTTACAGTTTTGCTTAGCCTTAAATGGAATAAAAAGTTTGTGGGGTTTTTTTTTGGTGGTTTTTTTTTTTTTTTTAATTCTGTGTTTTTGTAATTTCAGGTGACTTTATGTTGTGACTTCAGCTTTGCTTAAATAGGGTATCAGATCTAAGAGAGTTCTATTTCAAACACTATTAATAACAGCATTAGGCTCATTTGTTCAGTGTGTGACAGTGGTACAGCCCCTCCTTATTCCCAGGTAAACTAGCCAAGAAGTAAGACAGTTTGTGCATCACAGTTCTCGCACTGTAAGTTGTTATTGATCAGCTGTGAATGCAAAGGGTCATCTTGCTCATTACAAAATAACTTTACACTCATCTTTTCTAGCTTATGTTGACAAACATTAAGTAAAAATATGAAATGGTGGACTTTGGATAATTATAATGCTGCTGTTACAATAGTGTGTCTGCACCCTTAGTGAGCTCTCCTGGATATGGAGTTTTTCACCTTCATAAAGCTGTCCTCGATGCAGGTAACAACTAAATTACCCTCTTGCACACACTGTGATATTAAATGGCAATGTAAGTATAAAAAAAGAAAGTCATGGAAAGGACCACCTATTGCATATTCTTTTATGGCCTTCAGCAGTGCCCTGATACAAATATAGAGAATGAAATAATTACAATAGCTTGGAGGCTCCCAGTGCAAATTAGTCTGTGTAATGATTAGCTGGGTTCTCAGAGATAGAAAGAACAATGACAAGAGCTGTTTCATGAGCTAGTATTTTTAAACTAACTTATTTATATTAAGCAAGCACACATCAGAAATCAATTCTGGTATATTAACTGTTTCAAAATATTATGTTGTGGTGGTGGGGAGGGGAAGGGAAATTCATTTGAGGAATCTAAAATTTTCAGGGAAAAACTGTGAAACATCTCTAGCAGTTTGCAGGCAGCACACATACCTGAAGACAGTCAGATCACTGGGTACCCAGGCTGGTTTTGTGCAGTTTGCTGTTCCCCTCGGTTTGCCACTTAACTGACAGCTTACAACACACAAGGGGCTTAGCAATACATAATGCTATCATTGTTGAAGCATTTAGAAGAGGTAAGATGATGAAAGAGAAGAGCAATGCTATGCAAACTTTTTCTTAATGTCACATTTTTTGAGTCAGAATAGAAATTGTTATGCAGATAGAATAGGGAAGGTGGAGAATTTGAGAGTAGAAGCAAGTGTCCCAAACACCTGTTCAAGTGAAACCCTGAGGGGCAAAAAAATTTTTAAAACACCTCAAAAAACAAACAACAACACCCACAATTCCTTGAGTCTTTCCCCTGTCTATACAAATAACTGTATTGTCCCATGCTCTATACTGCAGAGTTAAATCATGGGGCTGAAGTCTAATAGAAATTAATAAAACCCCGACAGTGCAGAAGGGAAGGTAAGTGTGTTTTTTGGAACACTTTATGTGTTTAGTGTTTATTGCTGCCAGTCATGGCTCCTGATGTTTTAGGGGTGTTGAGGAGTTTCCTCAGGTCCTCTGGTCAATCCTGAAACCTGGTGCAGTAGGAGAGATTTACCACTTCAGCAGGCATTAGGAGCAGTTGGGCTTCACTGATTAAATATGCAGGTTAACATCTCAGGCAAATTGAATGAGATCAGTGTGATGTCTTCCATACTCTTTGCTTCTGATAGGCAGCACCTTCTTCATCAAAATACCTAGTGTTTTTGGAAGAAAATTACTTGTATTTTAAACAAGCTCTATTGAAGTTCAGAAAGTTTTTGCTGAAGTCCTTTGCTGGACAAAAGAATATTTTTTCCAAACAAACCTTGAAGTTTTTCCCCGTTCCTCTCCCTTCCCACCTTCACATCAAACTGTATTACAGTCAGAATACATTGGAAAAAGTGAAGCATTTGCCAGAACAACAAAAAGCAAACCAGCATACATTTATGTTTTTAAAAATAATTAAACAAATAAAAATTGTTTCACTACTTCTCTGGGGTATTTAATCTCAATAATATTGACATAAGCCTTCTACATTTAAAATGAAAATTAGTGACCCCACTAGAATCCGAACTGCTGTATTCATTAGAAGTTGCCTGAGTCAAAAATTGAAGCTTTCTCTCTGGACTGCTGTTTGTTTTCCATAGCTGTAAACAAAGGCATAAGCCCCTCTGTCCTTTGTTGATTTTTTTTTCGAAAAACTTACCCTGGTGACTATACTCATTAATTAAACTCCCATGAAAGGTGCTTAAATTTTTTTAAAGAAGAAGTTGCACTTTGTTGACTTCAATTAAGCTTACCTAAGCTTGTACACATGGGGACTCTCAAAAGAAAAGTGAATTTGTTAACCTGGAAATTTTTCTTCAAATTCACATCGCACTAATCCAAATGACATTGATTTCCTCAGATGAAAAGCTGACACCTGAAACTTCCTTACTTGAACTACTTGGTCAAACCAGCAATTGCCTTTTCATAGCCAGGGATTTGCATCATAAGTACAAGTCCCTTTCCAAACCAGACAATCTTTCAACTACTGGTCTGACCAGCAACATTAATGTTTATTTTCCCGAACCTGATGCAGGATAGAGTAATGCCTGCTGGACATTGCACATCAGTCTTGTGTCTTGAATCTGTCTTCCACTTTTTTATTTCAGCTTCTTGTTCCATATTCCAGGTACTGTTCCATGCTTGAAATCAGTACAGCTGCAGTTGTAGCTGGATTTCATTCTTTCCTGAAATGGAGAAAACCAAGGAACAGAAATCTAAAATGTAAAATTTCTTGCAGAAAAGAGGACTATATGAAAGAGCTTCCAACCGAAAGACCCTATGCTGTTTCCCTTTCATGTCATGCCAAAAGGCTGTTTTTTAAATTATAGGTAGAGGACTTTTGCTACTACAATAACCACTTGCAGTCATGCACAGCAGAGAGTTGTTGTAACAGAGACTGAACTAGAAGAAATGGCAGCAGAGAGCAGGCTAAAAAAGACTTCATGTTGTCTTGCTAACCAGGTCAGAAAATCTCCTGTAAATACATCTCTGAAATACCCATTCTATAACCCAGGATGCAGAAATATTCCTTTGGTTACTGCATGGAAGCTGAGAGCAGTGGAAAATGTTGGAAGTTATCTCAGAAAGGCATAGAGTGAATTTGCTGGCATTGTTTGGTTTGCTTAGAGAAAGATGGCTTGGTAGAAGTACAAAGCATAAATAATGCAGGTAAGAAACTGGCTTCACTTGAGCTCAATGAGAACTCAAAGAGCTGGTAAAGTATTCTTGAAACTCATGAGGTTTCTATAAGCCCACAACCTTTCAAAACACTTGAACCTTCTGAATAACCTTTGAAAAAAACCTTTCTCTTGCACAAAAAAGCAAAGGTGCTACAAGCTGATTCTTGTTTCAGCTAAAAGGGCTTCATCTTGTTTAGTTGCTGGCATCGTGCAGCATTAGAAACAATCTTCTCTTGGCATCTAATCAGCATGTAATTTCAATTGTCTGTCTGCTCCTCTTCCGCTCTGCTCTGCTTGAGAGTGTTTTATGCTGGGGAGTTTGGGTTACCAGGACAGAGTGGGGAGCTTCTGCAGGACAAATCCAGGGCAATTTCAGGGCTTTACATTGGGTAAACTCAAAGTTTGCAATGTGCCATGTTTATTTAGACTACAGACTTGCAGCATATACACTGCTAGTGTCCCGGAGGTGCCTTTCCCATTTTCCAATCAAAGCTGATGAAATTAGAATTGGCTATCAAATCCTTCTAGCAAACTTGCATCATTCTTTGCTAATTCCCTTCTAGTGGCCCCTTGAGAGATGCAGATAGTCTCAGTGCTGCATATTAAACTTTAATTACTGATTTCTGTTATGAGGATGAGATAGCACTCGGACAGAGATAGCCACATCATAGCTAGCAAGCTCCTCATGCTGAAAAACACCCATAAAATAAATGAAAAATGAGTCAGCAACCTATCACCAATTTCTGTCAGTGCACGCTACCCCTTCAGCTCCACTGTAGGATGCCAGCTGGTCTTCTATTGACAGTAAATTGTGGATTTTTATTTATTTATAAGTGTCATTAATCTGGCAGGTCGAATGCAGTTTGCTTTCCAAAAAAAAAGAGAATACAGGGCTTAGCATTATCCTGGCAGACACAATAGGTAGTTTATGAAAAGCATCACGGTGTATAATCCACAACAGCAGTGCTGTTTCATGGGGTTTGAAGAATTTTACTTACTATGTTACATAAAGGAGAATTCCAATTCAAAACCCTTGACTGACTTACTTCCCTTAAGGAGAAATCCTGTGATTTCAGGCAAAGTGCTTAAACCCCTCCGTGACTGACTTGCAACCACTTTCAATTCTATGCAAAATTAACGCGCAGGACTTTAGGATTGTTGATAACTTTCCTAAATTAAGTGAGGCCAGAGATTTATCTTGAAATGACCACATATCTTCCAGGCTGGAGCAGGTATATGTGGACTTACAGAAATGAGGATGTTTGATGGAGATTAACATGGGATGAAATGGCAACATACCAGTGTTTTAGAAAATTGCTGCAAGAATTCTCCAAGTATTCTAGCAGGGTGCAGAAAAGAGATTTGCAATTTTACAGAATTAGGTTGGCACAATATTTTTTTCTATAATACCTTTATTTTGCTGTTTTGTGTTATCCATCTTCTGTGAATTTGTCTAACTGTGCTACTGCCTACTCTGCTGTTCTTCTGCCTTTCTTCCAGACCTCCCTGAACTCTCATCATGTTGTGTACACAGTATCTTTTGGCACTTGAATAGTGCTCTGAGATAATGAAGTCTTACAGTTCTCAGCATGGAGATTTTTCCACATACCCAATTAGCATCATTTTTCTTCTCTTTGTTCTACTATGTCATTTTTGCTGCTTATCTAAATAAATGGGATTTCAGATGAAAATCCTCTTCTTACAGTGGAACTGTTGACAGTCTGACACTTACTTTGTATTGCAGGGAAATTGAAGGGAAATAACTTCAGGTTTCTAGGCTGCTTTGGGCTGGTAAAGGGTCTGCTGGGCTGCAGAAACCATCAGATAGGTTGAAGATGAGTATTTCACAGTGTGCTTGGCTGCCATGGAAAAGCAGAAAGGAAACTACAGAACCAGGGTAGTGCAATATTCTAAGCCTTACTCATTCTGTTAGTTATCAGGGCCTGTGTGTTTGCAGGAGTGTTAAAGCAAACATATCCTTTTCAGAGTCAGGGTGGAGAGTCGTCTGTTTGCTTAGACACTTTCAAAGTCAACACGTGAGACTGACGTAGTTCACTAGATCACAGAGCAGAGCATGTGATAAGTAGTAACCAGAAATAAAAATCTCGTATCTCCTACAAACAAATAGCTGAAAGTATGATCACGGGTTTCAGTTATTATATTTAAAAAAATATAATAGCCACTTCATTTTCATGGCCCAGTCCACAACAAACCACCATTTGGCCTGCCCCCCTGCTTTGAAGTTCCTTTGTTCCAACTTTCTGTGTTGTTGATGTTTAATGGGATGTTGGATTGTGGGCAAGTTGGTTTGGTTTTTTCTCTGTACAAGGATTGAGTTTCTTTCTAAATTTCTGTTTATTCAGGCTATTTAATAAATTGTTTCATATATTTAACATCTACATTTTTGGTGCTATGGGTACAACTAAACTTAAAAAACCCCAGGTTTAGAACTTTAATTAAAAGGACATGTGTGTGCATAGTTTTAAAAATTACAAAATACTTCCAAAACAAATGTGTATTTTATACATGCAACTAGTAGGTTTTCAATTTGCTAAGTATGCTATATGTTTGCTTTTAATTGTATAACCCCAAATATCACACTTGTCTTCATTAAAATTTATTAGTCCACTCACACAAAGAAATTATTCTTAGTGTCTCCAGTAAATATTCACTCTTATGGACTATGAAACTAATTATCTCCTGAAAGCTAATGCTGTCAGCGTTCATTATATACTAAGCTGGCAAAATGAACTTCAGTATATTTCCTGGTCTCTCTCTCAACTTATTTTTTTTTTCTTACTTGTATGCCAATTCATTTTTAACCAATGAAAACATGCCAGAAAAGTAAGTCCCCAAAATGTATGGAATGGTGTCTGACGGGCTGGGTTTTATTTCTGCACTGGGATGGAGGGAGGAAGCAAAATACTTGGGAAACTGAACAGCAGACCATTCATAACTGAATCATAACATGCTATAGAAGTGAGGGCTTGGATTGTTGCCCTGTTTATGGACACTGACAACCCAAACACCAGAGGCAGCCGTGGGCAGTGAGTGTGAGGCTGTTCCAGGCAGTGCTGCTGCCCAGCAGCTGCCTGGCTCTTTGGCTCGTTCTTCCTGCCACTGTGGGAAGACTCACAGCATTAAAGCAAAGACCCTGACAGGAGCAAACTGAAGCACATGCCCACTCTGATGTCATGTGTCCTACTGCAAGGCAGGTTCTAGTTTAATGCAAAAAAAAAAATGTGCTACTGTCCTTTATCTTACAATTCTACTGAATTTACTGGTTTTTGCTATAGCCAATAGTCATCAGATCAGATTATTTTGGTATTTTTTTCTGAGTTTAGACCCATTTTAAATCAGCACTAGATTATTCGTGTTCTGTTCGACAGTGAAGAATGTACTCACACATTAAAAGCACTATCAACCGTACAAATTGCTTTTAAAACAGAAATTTTTAAAAAAAATTTAATGGGGCTTTAATACCTAGGCATCATGTTATTATGCTTATGCTAAATTTAAAAGATGAAGATACAGTAGTATTATGTTAAGTATGTTTCATGCAGGCATTAATATTCCAGTTGTTTATTGTATGCTAAAACTTCTGGGGTTTTTTAGTTAAATTACTTCCATTTTCAAATTCTGGAAACTTAGGCAGTTTACTCTTTTTACGTTCTTACTGTGGTCAAGAGTGAGTTCATTGTTTCTTGACAGTGTTGAGTGGAAATTTATTTTGTGAGTTTTTTTATGTGAGTCAGAATCCATGAAACTCCTGATTGTCTCTTTTGACTTGAAATGGGCATAATTTACAATAGTTTGGTGAATAATATGGCATTTTATTCAACTGTACTGGTATTCAACAATTTGTCACATTTTTGTAAAATGGGCATTTTAAATGGAACTGCAGGTGTTCCTGCTAACAACAACTGTACTTCACTTTGGAGGAAAGCTTGCTGTGACTTAAAGAGTTCAGTGAGATGCATTTGTCATTTATGTAGTTACATTTTGCAACCTAACTTGGTTGTCTGTTTATCAAAAGTAGGATTTGGTGCTTACTTTATCCATGCCTCATTTATAGTCACAGGCAAAAGGGGGGAAACTCATTTTAACTCTAGTTTTCCACTGTGGATTAGAAAGTAGAAATGTTTTCTCACAGGGCATTAGAGAGCTTATATTACTAGTAGTAGTTAGACATAAAGGATCTGTTAGGTTCTCCTCGCTCATCTTTTTTGTGCTGACATCTTCAGTGGACAAACCCATTTGGGGAGTGTGTAAGAAACACTTTGTGATTGAAACAGTTCTACTGGTTTTGTTTTGTTTTGTTGGGGTTTTTTTTCCATTTAAAATTTATGAAGTAATCATGGGCTAACATAATGTAACCATGATATTATGATACCGTGTGATGCTACAGCTAAAATAATCTTACGGATGGATTTAAAGAGATTAAAGTAAAACCAGCTATTAGTTGGCACTGTGTTTGGTATTCACTGAATGTTCACATTTAGTAGACAATCTTGCCATGTTTATATACCATGAGATACTCCACCTAATACTAATACGCGTTTGCCTGTTCAGGGTACACCGAAGAAGTGGAGCTCAGCTTTTCTTCTGTGGGATCTCTTATGTGAAAGAAAAGACTTCATGAGACAGGAAAGCCCAACCAACATTTGCTCAATGAGTCTTGCACTATGCCCTAAAGTTTATGAGACTATTAACATTAATTATTCATGTGGTGACAAAAGCTGCTGCAGGAGACACAGAATGAAGACTAATAAGCTGAAATAGAGAAAACTGGATGCACAGGAGAGGCTGGAAAATGGAATATCTCTCCATATTTTTCCTCATTAGTTTTTCCCACAGGGACAGCAACACAAATCTTTGACACCAGAACTTATTCCTTAACTGTGTCTGCAAATTCAGAGCCACATTCCTCCATGATGAGCAGTACTCTGCCCGTGAGCCTTGACCCTTTTGTCAACTCAAATATGTCTGCTGATTGCAGGTGTCTTTGAGTCTGACAGATGGGCCTCATCTGCCCAGGGCTTTGTATATGACAAGGAAAAACCTAATTTTAAATGCTGTGCTTAGGAAAAAAGGGGGGGAAAAAAAGGCGGTATAAACACCAGTGGAAGTCAGTGACCTCCCACTGGGTTTCTGATTCCTAACTTCTCACCAAGATGCTATGACAATCGGGAACTTTGTAAGAGGCCTCCTCTGTCAACAGAAATGCTATTTCATTTGAAACTCAGTGAATGTTGGGAGAGGGGCAGGTAAAGCAACAGATGGGATGCTAAGAGGCAATGTTTTTTGTGAGCTTTTTCTCCCCAGGGACTGTATAAAATGCTGATATTTGTATTTCTAAGTTCTTAGAGCTGTGAAACCAAAACACACCTTTATCTGTAAATGTGCCTTGTGTTTGTCTATTGGCTATCAAAAGGAGCACCTCCTTTTAATGAAGTATTTGTATTGGCTTTTTTAATTTTAGGTATACAGTTCTGCAGGAAATTTATTGAGGCTCTGATCATGAAAGCACTACGAAGAGTCTGAACTCTTGCATTGCCCCAGCTTACCTGACAGTTCTCTTCCCAAAGGAGAGACACACTACATCAAGGCTTTCTAAAAAACGACAACCAAAAAAATAGTGACAAATTTTTGGTAATTTTTGTCTTGCATAGTGCTAAAAAGGTTCAGAAACCAGAACCCTCATTCAGCAAGCTGGTTGGTGCTCTGCATTCATTAAAATTGCAGGAAGTGAGCTAAAGTGCCATTAGTGGTGTCAGAAACCTGTCACTCAGTTCTTCAGTATGGAAAAAGTCCACAGTCTTGATAATCCTTTTGTGTGTTTGGGTAGTTACCTTATTCAACCAATTGTCTGCAAGGAAAAAGCCATTTGTTTCATAATTAGAAATGAAAGTTCCTATGGTATGGAGTCATCCAAGGGTTGTCCATGAATACATAGACATTGGTTTTGCATACTTGTGTGTCATGGAACTGTTATTTTAAAATCAGCATCTCTTGAGCAAATGTGTATTAAAGGGCTTCTTGATGGTCTCAAGTGTAAGTTGCAAGTACGTAAGTATAATTTTTCCTCTTCATGAGCTTGTTCTGTAAAATTTTCCTTTAAAAAAACCCAAACAACTTTGTATTTTGGTTTGCAACTGTCTGATGTGGAAAAGTCCTGCCCAAAATACAGGGCTGTAGTAGGGGGAGAAGAAAAAAGTAAATTTTTACAAAAACATTGCTTTAATCAGCCTATTTTAGATGCTGTTCTCCCTCCATACTGTTCTTCCACCTAACCTAATTTTTTTTTTTTTTAAAGTTATAGTATGATCTGCAGTTGTCTATAGATACTCTGAGCTAAAAATATGAAAGGGAAAAATGGAGGTGGGGGGAGACAGGCACCAAAACATCACTACATAAAGAAAATAGTTTGCAGAAACATTTATTATGAACAGAATTGCTATTAATCTGCACTCAGTCCTATAGTACGGGGTATTACTCTGGGAAATAAATAAGCTTAAATTGGGGATTATTTTGCTGGTTACTGGCACTACATTTCTTGAAGTTTGCTGCAGCAGTTTGAAAACAATAATGGCATGAAACAAGAATGAAATCTTACTAATGAGTCAAGGATAGTAAAGCCTCCAGAAAAGTTGTATGCTGAAGTACCTTTTTCCTCAGCAAATGTCAGAGTCCCATTATTCTGACCTCTGTTTATAATGCCAGAATGTCTTTCCCCAGAGCGCACCGGGGTGCAAAGGAAGTTTGATAATGACAATGTGGAGTGTCCTGCCCTGAGAGCTTGACAAGTACCCTAAGCCCTCACCACGTAGATGTCAGGCTGGACTACAAGATGACTTGCCTCAGCTCCTGGTCCTCATCCTATTGCACGGACAAGTTGCTTTATTTCTGCCAATTATTTTCTTTCTCTACGTGGAAACATTGATATTTGACTTTTTTTAAACTTCCCTTAATTGGCTCATTCTTTTTCTGCTCTCACGGCACTGAGAGCCGTAGATTCAAAGTATTAATAATTTACAGCTCTCTAAAGTTCAGTGGCAAGTGCGTGCATTTAGTTTTGTTTATAATGGAGAACTGGCAAAACCCATATTTGTCTCTTAACTGATGGAAGGATACAGGGAGTATATTCTTTGCCCTCCCCCCGTTCCTGCCGTGGCTGTTGGTGCCGGTGCCCGTCCCGGGAGTGTCGTTTCAGCACCACGAACAGCGCCCGGAGCCGCGGGGCGCTGAAGGGGAGACCCGGCTGCGACCCCAGCCCTGGCAGCCGAGCCCAAAGTTGTCCCTTTCCCTCCTTCGTGGTCTGTAAGCTGAAAGGGAGGGAATTTTGCGCTCTTAAGTGGGTGGGTGGTTTGCGCATCCGACAGTCACACAAGGAGAGAAACAGATTTTTGCTATTTCAGCCAAAAACTTGACGAAATAATTACTGCATAGGGATAAAAATTTATTTTTGTATTAGGCGTATCAGAACCTTTTATGGTTATTTTTTCTCAAAATAAATGAAAAACTTAGCTGGCCTGTGTTCCCAAACTGTGTTAGTTAATAATTAAAATGTGTGTTGAAACATGAACTATTGAGTTGGTCCCACAGAAATACAATTTTCCTATGCTGTACAACTAAGCAAAATTGTTGAAGCCAAACATTCAAAATGCTGAGACTTGCTTAAAAATTCAGATTGCAAAAAAACTCCCTTGTGACATATTTTCATAATTGCTCTTTGAGATTTTTTTTTTAAAGCTACTTTTTCAAAGTTCTCTCTGCAACTACATTTCTAATTTGGAAAAAAAAAAAAAAAAAAAAAAAGGAAAAAATAAAGAAAAATATAAAAAAGGAAACCTGAGGCTTATGCTGTCATAGGAATCCTAGGAGAGAAACTTTCAGATATTATGGCACTCAGAATTTTAATAGTGGTAACAAAGTCATTAGAAGAAAGTCACTGGCTGACAATATCATATGTGTGGAAGTCTAAGTACGGGTTATTTACAACTGCAGTATTTAGTGGGGAAGAAACTAGGGAACACTACTGGTGTCCATAGGTAAGAACAGGGTGAGTCTCACTTTTCTGTCTTTAGTTTACTGTACTAAAACTGCTGTTAGTATCCTACTCTCTGTCCACTTGACCAATGTGAATGTCAGTGCCATTAGTTTGGATGAAAGTTGAACAAAAGAGCACAACTTCATTGGCTGGGTCCTCCAAGCTAAGAAGAACTCCTTTTCCTTCTCCTGTCACAGTGGAAGAGTGTCTGGAAGAAAAGACAAGGCACTCAAAAGCTGTTCTGTTGGAGGAGAGGGAAGGAAAAGTAGCGTGGTAAGACTAGTGAGTACCTAAGCTCAGAATTATTTCAAACTGGCAAACATTTTTTGTTTCTTGGTTGACTGGCCTTTGTTTCAGCCTTGAATCTCGTGAAGCATTGAGCTTTATAGCTTTAACCTTTTAAAAAGTACTTATTTTTATTTGAGCAAAGATTCCAGTCTCTTCCACTGAAGTGTTTGGTCAGGCAGGAATTTGAAGTAGGCATAATTTGAATTTTAGCATGACAGTTTTCTATCTCTTATTATTCTGGATATCCTCAATTTCCATGTCTCCAACTGCAGGTAGAACCAGAGCAGCCAAATCTTAAAAGTTGTTCTGCTAAAAAGATGATGTGCCAAGGATGAAGTTCTGTGAGAACCTTTGTAAATTATTACTTAGATAATCAAAGAGAGAAATTACTTCAAATTCATAGAATGTCACAGAAAGCTGCCTATTTTGTGACAGAAGGATATTGCTGCATTTCCTTGGAAAGTGTAAGGTTTAGCTACAACTTCCCAGCGTAATAAATGAGGCTTCCATCTCTCCAGGGCAACATATTTGACTGAAATAGTAGTAAGTACTCATGTCATGCTAAGAATATGACAGTTTAATACTTGAAGGCTTAAACTTCTTTGCTGGGTTTTTCCTTTTTAAAAAGTTCATTTTAAACCCTGTCAGACATAACATTTAGCTCTTTTCTTTTTATTGTGCACAGATGCTTTTGTGACTCTCTCCTAGCTAGTTTGAGAAATAAAAGTGGATTTGTTAGACCTGAAAAATTTCAATTAACTAAAGTGAATGCCAGAGCTCAGAGATAAGGTTTTCTGATTTGCTTCTCACCCGTCAGCCTAGGTATGTCCTAACAAAGATTTTTCAGGAAAGCAAACAAATAGAAGATTAGAGGAGAGAGAGGGAGATGGAATTATGAACACAAAATGAGTGTATGGATTAACGTTTTCACACGAGAAGGAAACAAAGAGAAGGGGTAGGAAAACAAATTTTGGCTTTTTTTTTTTTTTCCCCCTCATTCTTTAACTTTCAGAGATAGTGAATCCATTCTCCCTTTACCAGGCAGTGCCATGTCACAGTAAAATTCAGTAGCACGTGTCCTCACATCTGTGCAGATGTATTTATGCTTAACTTGTGGAGACCTTCTATTCTTCAGTTCCTTCTATTTTGCAAAGAAAACTATGGTTTAGAGATAAAAATAGTGGTAGTTTTAATCTCAAGCTTTCAAATTAAACGCATTTGTTGCAACAGGAGTTACTGTGTTTATCAATATTGTGTGATGGAAACCTAAACCAATTTTGTCAAAGTTTCACAAAATGAGGTGAGCAGAAACCTCTGGAGGTGGTCTAGTACAACCTGCTGCTCAAGCAAGGTCAGCTAGAGAGGGTTGCTCAGGATTTTGTCTATTTGAATTTTGACCATCCTCAGAGATGGAGACTCTGTGGGTAATTTGTACTATTGCTTGACCACCCTTACAGTAAAGAAGTGGATTTTTTTCATATTGTTTGAATGAAATGTCTTTCATTTTCATGTGTGCATTGCTTCTTTTTCTGTGATTGGATACCACTGAGAAAAGTCTGGTTTTTTCATCTTTACTCTCTTGGATATTTACAGAGATCACAGTAGTGAGCTGGTCACAGAATTCATGTATTTCTCACCAAGGCAGAGTAGAGGGGAAGGATCACCTCCCTTGACTTGCTGGCAGTGCTCTTCCTAATACAGTCTAGGATGGTCTCAACTTTCTTTGCCACAAGGATGCATCACTGCCTCATGGTCCACTTGCTGGCCACCAGGATCTCCAGGTCTTTTTCTGCAAAGCTGCTTTCAAGACATTTGGCATCCAGCCTGTAATGCTACATGGGGTTATTCCTTCCCAGATGAAAGGCTTTGCATTTTCCTTTGAACTTCACTATATTCTAGCCTGTTCATTTCTTCAGCACCTTGAGCTCTCTGTCAGTGGCACCTCAATCACCACTCACTCCTCAAAGTCATATTTCTGCAAATTGGTGAAGGGTATGTGCTGTCCCATCATCCACGGCACTGGCGGAGGTGTTAATTTGACCTCAGAGTAATTCTCTGGGACACAGCACCAGTGACTGGCCTGCAGCTGTTATTTGTGCTGCTGGTCACTACACTTTGAAGCCACTCATTTGGTGGGTTTCAACCCATGTCACTGTCCTTGTGCTCAGTAGTTGAATCAGTAGCAAATTCATAGAAGCAATGTTAGTACTGAGAAACAGCTTCTGAATATCAGTGATGTGTCTAGATCACTCCCCCTGGGGACACTTGAGGGGAAACATTTAACTGTGTTGAAAATACAGTCCTTGAAATGCTCAGATGAACTTCACTTTGCTAGATTTAAGCAATATCTATTATTTCTAAACAGGATAAACCCCCAGAGTGGAAGGTATATTACCGTAGACTCTTTGGTAAAGTAAAAATGGATTCAGCTTTGCAAGTGCAGGAAGGCTCAGCTGAGCTTTTGGAGATTAATCCAAATGCAAATGACCTCAGAATCATGAACCATTTCCTCACAAGTGATGGCCATAAATGATTACTTTTTCTAAATGTTTTCATTTGGGTAGGTAATACGTTTTTTCTGTGAAAATGTTTTTACTATGGAGCATATCAGAGGAAGAGCCAGCAAAAATTACTAGCCAGGGAGAAAAACGATGATGCCATGAACAAAGACTGTTAATAGATGAGATCGTGCTCATTCAGGGCTACAACTAAATCCACAAAAGCCAATGGGAGCTGTTGTTTTTGATGATCAGGCAGCTTTATCACAAATCTTATGAGC
Organism: Myiozetetes cayanensis; assembly: GCF_022539395.1. NCBI lineage: Eukaryota > Metazoa > Chordata > Aves > Passeriformes > Tyrannidae > Myiozetetes > Myiozetetes cayanensis. The sequence continues at coordinate 8,093,865 of NW_026088185.1, read as the reverse complement.
TTCCACCTGTAATGCAATTCGGATAACACTACTCTGCCCTGCTGCCTTTGGTAAAGAGTTTCAAAGCCTTACATGTTAATCAAACCTCCCAGCACACTGAGGTGTATTATCCAGAGGTCAGGATGTAGAAACTGTGTGTTTTTGCTTTACACCGAGGTGTAATTGTCAGAGCAGTTACGTTACAGCAGCCATGGAGCAGCAAACCACCCTTCCCACTTACTCCAGGCAAGATCTGTTCAGAGCCAGAAGAAAATTATTGAGAAGCAAGGAAAAATGGTGGAGGAGGCTACCTTACTCCAACCTGGATTAGTCTGTACACTGAAATTCAGACAGTGCTGTAGTAACTGAGTAAACTTGGAATCCTTTTGTATTGCAGTGCTTTAAAGTGCCAGAAAGTCATAGTGATTAAAACAAACATGTATTGGTTATTTTAAAGCCACTAGATGGAAAAGATAAAGTTGCAAGTAGTATTTTTATTTGGTGTTTTTAATATCACACTTTTACATAAGTTGTAGTCTTGTGGTGCTGCTCAGAAAAGATTGTGCATCTGTGTTAGATCTGAGTGGACCACAAAGGGCTGGAAGATTGGCAACAAATATGTCAAAAATCCTTGTTTCACACTTAAACATCAAGCCTTTTCTTTAAAAAGCTTATTTAATTAAAAAAGGAAGAAAAGGAAAAGATTAAAAAAAAAACAGTAATTTGACTCTTCAGATCTATAAAATATGAAGAATACCTGCAGACTTCACAGGGTATCAAGATGTGAAGTTCATAAGCACATAACAGTGTGAGTCACAGAAGGAAAGGGGCACTGGAGTGATATTTACATGTACCTTTTATCATTAGTCTTCTACTTAAAACTTGTATTAGAAAACATCTGTACATTCAGTTATATTCACAATGTAGAAAAGAGCTAATTTTGAAAAAGAATTTTTGATTTAGTTAGGTTGCATTTTGGAAAAGAGCAGAAAAAGTATTATGATTTTAAGTGAAGATTCTCCCCATGTATTTTAGTACTCTGACTTGCATTGAGACTTAAAAATAAATAAGGGATGTTACATGCTATAGGCTGTTGAATTTGGTACAAGGACTCTTCCTTCTTGGCTCTTTCAGTGCCAATAATTAGGCCATCTGGTTGATGAGGAAAATTAATTCAAGACCATATTAATTTCTACTTTTAAATTTCTTTATGGAAAACACTTCAGGAGAAAGTGTTGGTTGCTATATAATCAGATCTCAAATTAAGAGAATGTGTTGTTGATCATCCTACAGTGCTGCTTACAAAATTAATCATAGATGCTTAGAAACTATTGTGATAAATCTGATATCAACATCAAGATAGAAAAAAGGAGTGGAAAGAGCATGAAATTCTCACATATTTGTTTAGGTTGGTGCATAAAATGAGAAAAAGCATCCAACTTAGTGAAAAATTCAGGCTGAGCTATTAGAAGATGTGGAAGAAGTAGAAGGGTTATTCTGTGTACAGCTTTCAATTGTATGTCTGTGCACTTCACTATAGAATGCTGGGCCATTATGGTGCAAGACTGATAGTGAAAGTTGGGAACACGAAGTCAAGGGTTATCCAAACTACTTCTGTCATTATTGTTATGTTCCTAAATAATATTGGAAGTGTGGGTTTTTATGTTGTTGCTGAGAAAATCCCCAAGTATTCACTCGATATTCCTACCCTCTACCAAAAGAGGCTGAGGTTGAGTAAACACAAGATACATCTGGCTGTGTGATGTTAGAGATGTTGGAATGGCCTCTCCTGGTCATGGAAGATACAGGGTTTTTTGATCAAGGGCAGAGTCTAAAGAGTATGGACAGTTTGAATCTCTGTGCACATTTCCAGGTTCTGATAAGCACTGCCGAAACTCTGGACCTCTAACACATTTAGCTTTTTCTGTTCCAGTTGCACATGGGAATTTATCTTTCATGGGAAGCACAGCCAGATTGTAACAGAAATTTGGGGGAAAAATATTTCAAAACAAAATAGGAGAGTAACTACTTTGAATGTAGCATTTTGAGATGTGTAGCATGAAATAGTGCAGTAGTAGTAGTAGTAGTAGTGAAAGCAATGCTTTTGTAGTTATGTGGAAATGATCTTCCACATGGAACTTAATCCCTGCTTTTCTGGGAAACTAAACAGAATAAAAGCAGTGGCTATTTTCACAACTACAGTGGGTTGCAAAATATAAGTGTGACATCCATGCAGATAACAATTTTTGGGGTTTTGTATCCAGATTACCCTTCTCATTTCTTCAATCTCTCTCCTTACTGAGCTCCTTCATGCACACCTTGCTGTCTTCTTCCAGATAAAACCTCTGTTCCCCTCTGAAAGCATTTGGCTAATTGGGTGGGGGTACCTGTTACTGAAGGAGCCAATGCACATACCAGCACAGGCAGCATAGGCTCGATTATTTGAGATATGAGGAGTAGGCAGCAGTGATGTGTCTGTCCTTCTCCGATGCAACAGACAAGGGCTGCTCTTCACATTCTTACATGTTTGTTAGTCTTCCAGTGTCAGTGATTTTGCTGTGTGGTGTACACTGTCACAACAGAACTGTCGCTGCAGTAGCTGTTAACAAGCAAAATGGTTGTTTAATGAAACACTGATTTCTGGGCAGTAAGTAGTGGGTTTAGGACCCTGGGCTGTGTTTTAGAAGACAAAGGAGGGCAATTAGGCTCAGTTTGTGCCTTACCCAGCTGGGTGAGCAGGTAATGATGCATGCCAGATAGTAGTGCTTCCATTTGTTTTCCCTTGCATTTCTTTTCCTAATGCACCAGAAATTTGGAAATCTTCACATTCTTGTTTCCTCAGAAGAGGAAAGCAGTTGACCAAAAATCGATATATTAGTCAGAGGTTCCAGTTATCTAGCGTTGTGAGTTAAAGTTTTATTCTTAATTTTTGGAGAAAAAAGCCTGACTCTACACAGCCCTCTTCATCACACAGCCACTTACTCAAAGTTCTGCTGGATCAGAGTGAAAATTAGTTAAGCACATAATTTTCCTCTTCATGTTGAATGGGGCTTAGATGAGATTTTAATAATCACACCTGTACAAAGTGTTCTGGCACAAAGCTGAGTATCAAAAACTGTATTATTATGTATAACTGATCCTTTTCTGATCACATCACCCCCATTACACTGCTTTAAAAGGGGTTAATCCTTGAGGCACAGCACTGCTAAAATACTCACTGGAGGTGACCATGACTTCCGTTCAGCAGTGTTCTAAAGATACTTAATACATGCATAAAACAGAGTGGCAGCACTATGAGACAAAACTCCTATTTTCAGAAATATGTGAGCCTACTTTATGAGTTCATACAGTCCATTGTGGCTAATTGCATTGGGGGCAGCCATTTGTTATGTGCCTGGGATTCAGGATAAAAAGAACTAGTTACTTCAGGGTTGCAGCAAAGAGAGAAGATATTTATGTTGAAAATGAAGTGAAAATGTAGATTCTATAGATTCCTCTAGATCTCATGAGCATGAGAGGAAGCCAGTCAACTTTTTCTAATTTAGCATGCACACAGCGTGAAAAATCAGCAATAGTTTTTAAACTGCAGATGAAAACTGCAAATTCAAGCAAAAAACTTTTTCATGTAATTGTTGATATTCCTGACCAAGTAGTGTATTACACCCAGTGGTGCCAGGATGAGCACTGAGTGCGCAGCACAATGCATGCCCTCCTACACTCACGGTACTCCCTCATTGCACTCAACCAATTAACAGTAATTAGATAATTACACTTCATAAAAGTCTTTGAAAGATGAAGATCTTGCTGCTTGGGACTCATTAGCCCTTTTTAACATATTTATTATGCTTTTTATTTCTGACCACAAAGGGGAAAACTTGAAATATTCTGTTATTTGCCATATTCTGCTCATGAAGCAAAGCCTGCAGAAGCAGCCTTTCTCCCAGATGTCCAATATCAGCTCTGTTTTGACTGAAAATGACAGATAATGATAGAGAAAGGAAGCTTCCATAAAACACCTTGCGTTTGATCACGAAATTTTTACTAGCGTTCCAAAGCAAATGTCATGTTATTTTTATATCTCTGGTAAAAATCTAGCCACTTGTTCTCTGTAATAAAAAATGGTAGGCTTTAATTATGTATGCAACACAGAACACACAAGAATGAATAGTTAGAGTAGATTTTTCATGCAAGGTAACCAGAGCTCAAATGATTTGTGGAACTGACCATTTTTGTTGTAGTTTGAGTCTTGGGATTTTTTTATTTGTTTGGTTGGCTAGTTTTGGAGTTTTTATTTTAATTTTAAATTGTCTTTTTACCTAAGAGCTTTCCTTCAGCTATGTTCCTGCAAGATGCTCAGTTCTTCCTTGTGTCTCTTTTTACTGGATGACACATCATTTTTACATCACCAAACATTAGGCAACTGAACAAGGAGGGTAATGTCTTTACAGTTCTGGTAATGATGAGGGAAAGGATCCCTCTAGAAGGTAAACTAGAGCAAAGTAAATTTCCTTTTGTGGGAGAACCAGTTATGTAGAATTCCCTGTATTGTGGATGAGAGTGCTAGTTAAAGGCTAGTGCAGCTGTCAGCACACTCTTTGACCTTATAATGTCCTTTAGGGTCAGGAGCCTGTTATGAGTAATGCTGCGGCCACTATTTTCCCAGTGTAATAAAGAGCTAGTTTATATGAAAGGAAATACTTGTTGACTGTTTGAAGCAGCCTTCTTATCCCAACCCTTGAATTTCAGAGGTACACTAAGAGGCCAATTGGGACCTAGGATTTGAGCCCTGCTTTTGATATTTGTAGTAAATCTGCTTTCCTGAGCCTATACCTTTATCATAGTCAGTGGGGTAGAACTAAACCACATGGGGATTAAGTGATTTTCTGTTGCGTATTCCTGCATTGCAGACTGAATCAGTTGTTTGTCTTTTGATACAATGGGATTTACAAACCACTCTAGCAGTTTTCTGTAGAGCAGAGATACAACAAATGAACACAAAATAATGATATATTAAGTGGTAAAAAAAAAATAAGTTAATAAGTATCTCCTTGCTCAATGCAGAGCTCTTATTTACTAATTTTCCAGCAGTATTAGAAGGACTGTTGCATTCTGATTATACAATCCTTAAGTCACGAGTGGCAGTTGTCATATTTTTTGATAAGTGTACTTTGCTAATGGTTGGCATTGTTTAATGAGAATGTTGTCAATACAGCTACAGCCCCAGCTGTCATTGCTGCCGGGCAGGAGCTGGGGAGGTGTGAGGATCTAATGATAGGCTGGTGCTAAGGGGGAGATTAGATTAACAAAAATCAATAGAAGGGTTCTGTTTTGCAGTTTTGATTATTATGCTCTTCAGTGCCTGAACTGAAAGGTTGATTTTGGGTGATTTGTTAGACTATTGCATTTTCAAAGATTGGTCAGGTGTGTCAACAGACTATATATTTGGGTGGGGGGTTGGTCATGTGATTTTTGTATCCGTAAGGTACTGTCACCTAAGAAGTGAATCCTGTGATTTCTTGGTTTTTTTTTTTTTTTTTTTTCCCCTAAACAACAGCAGCTATAAATCCTCTCATTTTTTGTGGGTCCCTTTCAACTCAGGATTTTCTGTGACTCCATGATAATTCCTTGTGTCAGGGAAAACATTTTTATATTTCAGGTTTGATAAATGATACCGAGATAAATCAAACTTAGTTGTGAGGATGAGGATGACAAAGAATTCTTTTGGTTTTGCAGACGTGTGCTTAAAAGTGACACCGCGCTGCAGAAACAGCAAGAGTAATGATGGAGGGGAAGTAAAAATACTACCCAAAAGGAACTTCCCAAGGTGGATTGTCATGCAGCTGTAGTGCACATTTATTTACCTGACCGTATGTGCACACAGAGAAGAAGACAGAAGCAGATTCACGTTCATTTGGATAAGGTTCATCAGGATGGGAAAATCTGTGTTTGCCAAAATGCAAACAATTTTTGGGGATGGCAGTATATGAGGACTAGTTGTTTTTAATTAAGTAGACAGCTCTTTTCTCTAAATTTCAAACATTCTCAAGCCAAGATAATCTAATGGCATGAATTGTAATGTACTCTGGTCATCTTTCTCTAGAATGGAAGGTAGGAAATGTGTTGGGGACCTTAGACCTGTCTTCTCCCCTCCATTTGGAAAGAGAGGGAGTGTGGTGGAGAGAGACTCCAGTCTGCGGCAATTTTCTCATTTCCAGCTACTAGAAAGGCCAAGTGCTCCTGCTGTTCCCCAGCTACTCCCCTGTATCTTTTTCCAGGGGTGTGTTTTCATGTCACTAACCAATATTACTGTTTTTTGTGGGAATAGTGATCCTATGTCCCCATCCACTCAAAAGTAAGTTAAGGAAGTTTTTCTTCCTTTAGAGTCAAAGGAAGCAGAATTGTTCCAACCCTCTGAGAAAACTTCTTAAACTTTTTTCTTCTCAAGTGCCTCAGTTAAGCAGCAGAAACTTTTAAGTTGCCTTCCCAAATTGCAAACTACTTGCTTGAAAGCAGTTCACAGAATCTTAACGAAGAGAACTAAATCAAAGCCTTGTTACACACAGAGAAAAAAGGCTCCAGTGCTTTAGGGTCCCACTTGGTACATGCTGTAGATTCCCTTCTCCCTTACTCAAGCTCACCTGAGATAAGAAGGCTGCTTCATCTCTCTCTCTTAACCCTCCTCTTTGACCCTGCCTGAGCTCTTTACAAATCAGATTCATAAGCACAATTGCTCCATGATTTCTTTCCTAGCCCTCTGAAAACTAATGAGGGAGGTTTTAAAACCTGTGTTTGTCTTTGTTGCTGGGACAGCACCGCTATGTTCTGAGACACAACCAGTATGATGCTATTTCAAAGTTTTGCTGGGAGCCATGCATCAATTGTTTAAAAACATCTGTCTTGTAATGGAAGCAGGAGAATTCTCTGACTTGTGAATGTTCAGGCATGTTATCATCCCCCTTTTGTCAGCAGTGCAGAGAGGAATAGCTTGCACAGCTATGATTGTGCTCATGGTCCCGCATGGTTTCAAGTGCTTGTTGCTTCTGAATCTCTTGGCTCGTTTTGAGGTAGGTGCTTGCAGAGTTCTGGAGATCACAGTGGGATCAGACTGGGCCTTTTAAAAACAAAGGCCTATTTCAAGCAGATGTAGTAAATGTCATCACTACTGAAATGTTCGGACAGCTCAAATAATTTCTCCTCTGGTACTGGCCAGTGTTCATAAAGTCGTGTTGTTCTCCCTCAATTGTCACACAAGTACAGAAGTGCATAAAACCAGAATCATCTTCCTGATGTTTCATGCAGGTAGTGTCTTGTATAAAGATCTACCTGGCTGTTTTTAATGAGAACTAGACACAAATATATTTACATATCATTCCAAATTTTTGCAAAGCAACTGAAAATTCTGTGCAGGTCTTTGATTGTGAGACTTAGTTCAATTTTGCAGTTCCATGGTTTAAGAAATCCCCTTATTTCTATGAAGAGTAACTTTCTCCATTTTGAGACCTGTCCAGCAGGCAGTTCCTAATCCATTTAAAATGTGTTCTACTGATACAGCACAGTGCTAATCTTTTAATCAGAATGTCATGGTATGCTCAGTCAAGTGACTTAGAATAAGTCTGTATTACACCTACATAGTGAAATTCATCAAATGAATATAATCTTCAAAAAAGAATCAATCATGGTTATGTTCAAACACTGATAGTTTGTGTTTAAATGAAGATACTTACACTGTAGGTGAACTTTTTGATGGATTGGTTCTATTAGTGTAGCTTCCAGGGGAAAAAATAAGCAAAAAACATGTGGCCTTATTTCTTTCAAACTGAGTTTGGGAAATTGCTGGAATGTTTCATTTTCACTTTTATAAAAAATGCTGGTCTCAAAACACGTCTTTGACTTATCGGGACGAAGGATATGACTAAGATCAAAACAATATTTTTGGAAGAGATAATATCATAAAAATTCACATTTTTATGCTTCATTTGGCTTCAGAACTACATAACTGAAATGGAAGTAGATTCTAAATTACAACCATGAAACTGTCTAGCTCTTTTCTGTACTAAAGACTATTTATATGACCCTTGTGCTCTGAAAGATAAAACAGTCTCCTTTACATGTGAGATGATAATTAAAAGGAAGAGAGCCAATATCTAGACCTCTTGGCTCTGCATTTAGCAGCCAGCTCAGCATTCCCAGCAGAGGTGTACAAAGCATTACTTTTGACAAACCAAGCAAAAGCAGCTTCTGGAGATTATCTATCTGTTGGTAAAAACACTTTCACATGCTCTGTAGCACAGCGTAAGGATGGCAGGTACAAGAGAAAACACAGTCAACTCATTAGGAGGTTGTTGCAAATCATAAATATGTAGTAATATGACACCTTTGTTCCAGCTCTGTTTATTTTTCATGTAGAATATGGACATAATCAAGCTAAAACAGGAAGCTTACCATAGATCTAATTTTTCCTCTAGGTTTTAGAGTGCAGTACCTCAAGCAGTAGCATATGTTGCCTGAATGGCATCATCTTGAGGGCATCGTTTGCTCTGAGTTCATAGAATCATAGAGTAGTTTGTGTTGGAAAGGACATTAAAGATCACCTAGTTCCAAACCCCTGCCATGTGTAAGGACAAGTTCCACAAACCCCGTCCAACCTGACCTTAAACACTTCTGGGAATGGGGCATCCTCAGCTTACCTTGACGTAATCAAACCATTTTGCAGAAGGCATTCTCTTTCTCATTGCTTTACTCTAGGAACTGTTACATTTTTAGGCTGTGTTAAGTTGGCTGCATGACCAGTATTTTTCTAGCTTTCCATGTGACAGCTCACAACCACCGTAACGTCACCCAAGGTGAGCTAAAAGCTATTGCGCCCTGTCAGTTCATCTAGAATATGTAACAAGTTCCCATCATAGTGTATTCTCAAATCCTAATTCCTAGGCCTCTGCCTTGAGGACCGTGACTATATCGGGTTGTGTTGCTGTCACCTGCCCTGAGTGTGGACTGTCAGGAGGGTTTGAGTGCTCCAGTTTTCGGTCAAGGTGTGCAGTTAACATTTAGCTGAATATTTGTGAACAGACTCTTGGAGTAGGACTGCTTAGCTTGTATAACAGCAGTTTGGTTAACTGAGGTAGGGAGAAGTGAAAGTACACAACCAAGATTTACTCTTGGTTTGGCATCAGGACTTCTACACAGGAAATCATCTCAGTGTCTGTTATTGTTCAAAGAAGGAGAAAGCTGTAGCTTATGTACTGAGAGTGTGGTTTAAGGGGGAGGGCAAAGCAATTTGGAGGCTACTGGTGGAATTCAGCCCTTGCAATTAGTCAGTCATGGCACGAGGCTGAGCTCCTGCCCTGGGACTCACCTAGGGGTTTGGGTTTAGGTTAGAGCTCTTAGAATGATAAATCCAAGGGCTCAGGAAGCTTGCCAAAGCAAAGGATGGCCAGCTGTGAGAATCACCCCCAGTGCAGTCCTTAGCCGTGGGTATCAGTGTGTCCCAAGGCACGCATCGCAGCCTGGGGTGAGGGTTAGGTGGCTCTGGAGTTGGTGGCAGTGGGGCCTGTCCCTGCCAGAGCCCTGAACTCTCAGCAGAACCAGTCTCATTTCCCTGCCATGTTGCTCAGGCAGAGAGCAGACTGGCCTGCACCGAGCCTGGCTCTGCACAGCAGGGGCAGGAAGAATGAATGAGAATGAGATGTAAATAAGCACCATAAGTACACTGTGCCTGCACTGTTGTCTCTAACGCTAGGGGAGGGTTTCAGACTGTTAAAAAGCATTAAAGCAGCCATTGATCCTAATGAGTCCCCCCAACACCTACAGATTTCAGACTTTTCAGTGCAGAGTAAGGACATAAAGGAAAGAGGAAAAAGGAGAGAGCAGGTATACCATTTAAAAGGGAATTGATCTTTGTTAAGAACTATATAGGTATGAATTTGCAATAACATGAAGTGCACTGAAGTCAGAGGTGTTGGGTGTTTTACGGTTTTCCCAAAGCAAAAAACTAAATACAGTGGCATTGTAGTATCACAGCGGAATTTTGGTTTCTGACTATCAATCTGTGTTCTTAAAAAGCAATAACTCCTGCATAGCCTAATTCCTAGTGTCTGCAATTAGCACCAGATAGCTTGTGAAAACAGTGAATTAGATTTAATGTTAGCAGTGAAAATGTATGCATTTTGCAAGTGTATTGAAATATCTCTCTGCATTGATCAGAATGCTATAGCACTGTGTATCTATAAACAAACTCCAAGTAAATTATGACATTGTGTTGTAATTACATCTAAGATGGCTATGAATGCATTTGAGGTAGTTTTGCTGATGGGGAGATGATGGATTCCGGGCTTATAAGCTACAGGCACTCAGGCCTCTGTGGACATATGTACGTGCTGTACTGCTGTCAGTCCAGTTTGGATCCGTACAAAGGTTGTCAGCACAGAGAAGCTTACTTATAGCAGCAGAAGCTGTAAGTGACAGGGTTTGGAAAGAAGAGAAAATCTGGAATCACTACAAAAAAAGATGAGGGGTTGAAGGAAGTTCAGCCAAAACTCGTGGTTTCTGAGTGTTATATGCTATTGTGCTAGGTAAAAAAATCTTATATCTCCACCTTTCTGTAACTGCCTTTGTACTCTACATCTCTCAAATAGTAAACTACTTATTTCCATAATGATTATGCAAGGTACTACATAAAACTCTAGAGTTACAGCAAAATAGGAAGACTTACATTATAGAAGAAAAATAGGAGACTTTATTAATAGAAGACAATGTATTCTGTTCTGTTTTCATTTCTGTAAAGTTTTAAACCTTCTTTGAAACAAATGTAGAGCCTAATTGTATAGGATCAATATAATTTATTGAGAATCATATAAAAAATGCTCATACCTTTGGGATTTTGTTGTGATGTAGTCAGAGATAATGTTCCCTCAAAGAAGCTCTAGAAATGGACGTAGTGAGTAGTGAAAAAAATTCATTGAATTCTTTGAACTATTCACAATCAAGAGTAACAGTGTATGCAGCTACATAACTTCTAACCTCTAGTTTCTGTCTAATTTCTCTTGCCCAAGAAAAGGTATCACTTATAGTAATGAATCATTTGGACATGAATGTTTCCTGTTTATGGAAGGTTCACATAAAATGAAAGCACTTTATGCTGCCCTTCCCTGCACAGCCTTCATCTCTTTTACTGGATCTTGAATAAAAGATTTTACAGAAAAGTCTTACACTTTAAAAATGTTACAAGTGCTTAAAACTTGATTGAGACTGTGGAAAAAGGGGAGATCTGTTTTTTAAGATGCTTACAGCTTCCAAAAAGTTACATCATCCTGAACAGAGCTGCAGCTACAGTATAGCTTACAACAGTATGTACCCATTCTTGAGAGTCTATAGCCTCTCCTGAGAACATGGACTGTGTTGCAAAATGAAAGTTGGGGCTGTTTTACTGGGGCTATTCCTCTCAGTTGCAAAAATTTTTTAGTGGTACGTGTTTTTTTTTTTTAATTGTTCACGTCTAAAAATCTGTTTACTCTTCTTCCTGTGTGGTATGAAACAAAAAAAAAAAAAAAAAAAAAAAAAAAAAAAAGTGGAATTAGAAAGGAGGACTTGAGCATAAATATGAACATGATGAGAACCCACTACATTGTTTTTCCATTTACATCTAGTCAAGTATCTAGCAGTTTATAGAATCACCAATGGGAAACTCTACTCAATTTGCAGGGATTTCATTCCAAGAAGAAGCTGAGAAGCTTGTTAAATGGGAAAGATATTGTAAGTTAGTAAATGTATCCCTTCTGTGATGCTGAGTGAGATTTACCCAGGAGCCTCACTATTAAAATTAGTAAAAGTAAAATACAGTTTCCATTTGCAACCCTGTAGAATGAATATACATTTATTGAAACAGTCTGTGGGGGGAAAAGCTAAATAACCTCATATAAAGTTAAGTGAAACCATATCTGAAAATTCAGTTGCGTGGCAGAGAGAATTGATTCATAGCTGTAATTTAATCAGATGAGAAGAGTATAGTGAGCACATACAGTAAAAATGACATCCAAAGTTAAGCCAGTTAAAAAGGTATCAGAATAATCAATGTAGCCAAATCAGTAAGGAATAAATCAATTCACAGCCATGTGAATTAATCTCTACAACTTTGCAAACGTCAGTGTGTTTAGAATTGTTGATTCAAAGGTTTCATTGAGGGTAACACATCTCCTGCAATTACACAGATTCACATGCATTTTAACTTTACAAGTGCTGAGTGATTGTCATTCTTAAGCTTCCAATTTATCTAAACAAAGAACACCAAATAGAGTGAGAGGAGGAACATGATCCTGTGAGTTACTGACCATTCTCATTCTCCCTTGACAAAGGATCGATAATGTGTTTTGTTTCAGGCAACTTAAGGATTCTGCTAAAATTGTTGCTATTTAACTTAGCCTAGGTAGGAAGAAATTCAGTTACAGCTTTACTGTGTAGAGCATCCTAGCATTCCTCTCTGGAAGAGCATGCACAGTTTCAGTGGAATTACTCCTGGGTATGAAGTCACTTAGACTAAATACTGAGTAAATTGCTGAGATTTATCCAGTATGTTCTAAGCTGCAAGCTTGCCATGAACACTTTCAAATTGGAATACTATGCCCTCATAGCCTGCTAGTCAACTAGATGCTTTCTGAAGTCTATATTTGTACAAAAAACTCTATGTCAAAAACATCAATAAGTAACTTCACTCCTGTAGCTGCATCAGACTGACCATGTTCCCAATCTACTTCAAGAAGATCCTAAAAGTCCAGAATTTATCAATAGCAAAATAGTTCCATATTGTTTATGACTAATGGGTGAAGACACCTTAGCCTCTTGCAAAATGAAAAAACCTTTTAATTCATCAGAGAAAAATAGCCGAAAAGCCAGCGTGTATTGAGAGAGACAAGTTCATGTTGTGTAAATGCAAACAGATTTTTGCTGTAAATCATTGGAAGACATGGAAATAATAGCCTGGAAAAATCAGGCTTTGAGGCTGCCCTGGTTGCTATGGATGAGTAATGTGGTTATAGCTGTGTCCAAAGAATGATGGACATAAAATTAAAGAACCTGCATAAAGAGCAAATAAGTGGCACTGGAATTTGGTATCCAAATTGGGCGTAAATTCCTCTTATGCTGGTGGTAAAGAGAGGTCTCAAATTGGACCTTCCAACAAGTGAATGCCATTTATATTGCTACCTTGTCATTACGAGCAAGTTTTTGAAGGCGAGTTTTGAAGGTCCCTGTCTTTCAGTGCTCTCAACCTCATTTCCTGCATAAAACAAAAATTATTTCTAAAAATGATTCTCTTGTGATACCTTTGGGCATTTTTACAAAACTTGGAAGGTAGACAAGAGACAGCCAATAATGTAAAAAGGTTGCAATGCTACGGTTTCCCAGTGCTTTATGTATCTCCCTGGCAAAGCCAGTCTGTTTGCCATTATTTTAACAGTTTGAATCATCTGAGATTATTTCTATTTTAGATACACTTGAATACCCTAAAAAAGACATTTCCAAAGAGAAAACTGGGTTGTTTGATAACTCTGATGGAATACATGTGCAGTGTGTAGTAGATTAATGACTATCGAAGTGATAGTCAAGTGATGCAGGACACTGCCATTGTATAACACATGCATTGTGTAGTAAATTGTCCAAATGTGTCAACGGTTTGATTCTTTGAAGTTAACCTCTTCCTAATATGTAAAAGCACTTCATACACTATAACTATGGCAAATTGGAAACTGATGTTTTCACAAAGATGGGGGGGGGGTGTTAACTGAACTAACAACTACATAAGACATTTCTTATTGGAGACATTAATTATAATGTTGTAATTGAATTCTCTGTATCTCTGCTTCTGTTCTGGGCAGTCATTCCTACCTCCTTCTCCTTCATGCAGAATACTTATATTTCTAGCTTTTTTCCAGCTTTATAAGACTGAGCAACAGCCATTCAAGCTTTCAAACACCAGAAATCAGAGCTTGTTTTTCAGCATACTGATGAACTTATTTCAGGGAATGAGGTTATTGGGTGTAACCAAATAAATGTCAGAAAAATCAATTACCTTTTGTTGGTCAACTATTAGCCATCATTTAGATGTGCTTGATCAACACAGAAAGGGAAATACTGTTAATGTTAATTTGGACAGGTCAGAGCTCTTTCTGTGCTTTTCACAATATTAATGAAACTAGAAAAGAGCTACATTATGTTCTGTGGCATCTCCAGTCAAATGGATAAAGCTCACTATTATGTTTGTAATTGGGTAATGTAATCTAAGAATATTTAGATTGGATTGCTTTAAGGCTAAACATGCTGTACAACAAACCATTATAAGTAGCACGCTGTTTTCCATAGGCACACAATCCCTCTTGTGTGAGCAGTGCCATGGACACAGCCAGCTGGGGGATTTTTGTATTGGCTCACCTATCAGACTGGATCTGGCAGGCGCAGCCTAATACAAATATGGTTAAGTGGTTTTCAGATCCAACTGAGGCCCAGAAGCAGGCTGCTCGTTTTCCCAACCAAGCCTGGCAGTGCACAGTGCCTGCTCAGGTGGGTCTGGGCTGTGTTCCCAGAATCAGGAGTGAGTGGAGTGTGGTGGGAAGACAGAGAGTCAGCCCCTCCACAGAGTGTGCCCAGGTTCAACAGGGCTCATTGGCTTCAGCTGGGTGCCAGCCTTCCTGGATGTGCACCAGGACTTGCTCCTGTGCTTCTGCAAATAAACTCTCCCAGAGCAGCAAGCATAGGGTGGAGGCTTCTGAGCTGGCTGAAGCCCAACTCCGTAATACTTGAATTACCTGCCATTACTCAGTGTCCCAATTTCCCATTCCCTTGGATAATACAGCTGACTGTACTTGAAAGTAAACTGAAGATCCACAACAGCAACTCTGGCATTCCTGCTGGAGGGATATGAAATGTGAATGATATAAAGGAAGTCCAGGCCTAAGAGAGACAGTGCTAAAAACTCCAAGTATTAAGGATGTTTGGGATGATAATGAAGTTTTGCACCGATGTGTGCTGTGAAGCCTTCTTAAGAGGTAATTCTAGGTTACAACAGAATTGTCACTCAATTTTTCCTTATTGAGGCAAAACAGCATACACTGGCAATACTGGAAGACTGCTGGTTGGTAATAGTATTACAAATGAGGCCCTGAGCAACCTCCTCCAACTGGACATGATTTGACCAAGGGGTTAATGAAGATGGTTTTTTAAGGATACCTGAAACACAGAGACCGATAGCAATGACTCTGTAGACGATGTATATTCTACGTATTCCATATCCAACATATTCTACTGATTACACGCATTAGCTGTTCTTGGGTTTCAGAATCGGTGGCTACTAATTAGTGCAGCAGATGTTACCAGCACTCTCTTTTTATTAAAGTCTGTCTTTTACTCAGGCACATCAAGTTAGTGTTTAGTTCATGTGAAAAGTATGTAATCAGCTCACACAACTCTTCTGATTTTCACCCCTGGCAAACTCTGTTCTGTAATTCTGATTCAGGCTCATAGATGGAATGTGAAAAGGTAACTAATGTGGCTTAGTTTGGCAAGAGACAAAGCTTTTCTGTTGGGAAGTGATTGAAGGAATGTTGTAAGTGGTCCCTAGCAGAAAAAGCAAAATACCGATTGGTCACAAGTTCTCAGTGACAGCTGACAGGCAAAACTAGAGTGCCAGGGTAGAAGTGATGTATTTTGAACAGTGATGACATGTTGAGCTAGAACATAAGGCAAATAGAATAACAACAGATTGATTGAGAGAGTGAGTGGAAATGTGAAATTTTTGAGAGGATGAGTGGCCTTAATTGCGTGCCCAATATGTTTGATTGCCATCCCTGCAGGCCTGGTGCCATTATCTTCAGGTAGAAAAATATGCATAAAAATTATTCACCTCTTACTTGTAACAGTCATGTAATATAGCAGTAGCAACATGGACAAGTAAAGAACCAAGTGTTTGAGAAGTTGAAACCTTCCGTAAGTGTAGTGGGGCGGGGGAGGGAAGGATTCCTTAATCAGAGATTGAAAGAGAAATTAATCCAAAGTCAGGGATTTGCTATTTGCTTGTAAGCAATCCCATCTGGGTCAAAGCAAGGCAACACATTAGTCTCTTATATTGCTCTGAAGCATAGCTTCCCACTGGAGTAAATTTTCCCTCTGCGTGAAACAGTTTGCATGAAATACGTTGTTTGAGTTGGGCTGCAGTTCAAGAGAATAATCATCCTTGTGATGTAATGATGGGGCAGAAGGCTCTGGAAAGCCTCCCAGGATTAGGGTGACACTGGTAACCTAGTATGAATATCATCAGAATATCAGGCATTTCCCAAGCACCCGCCTGTTTTTAGGTAATGAACTTACCGATCTATTCATTTCTAGGCTTGGCTTACTCTTCAAAGGTGTCTTTATGAAAGGTCAAGTCAAAACTATGAAAGGTTTGCATTGATAACACCTTTAATTTAAGTTAAAGGTTTTAAATAAGATCCTTTTGGATGCAAAATCTTGCGAACTGCACAGCACACCAGCAGTGTCACAGCTATTTACAGTAACACATGGGTCAAAATTAACAGTGGTAGTTTATCGGAGAGATAAATTTGGGAACTTACTACACTGTTAAATGAGACATTTATATAGAAATGTCCCCTACTGTTTATTCTTCTTTCCTTCCTTGTATGGGGCTCTAAACAAAACAATAGTTCTTCTTTATTGTGGTCTTCCACTGATATTTGTTAGGCTGTTTCCTTTATGGTTTTCAGTCTCTTGGCTATTTCCTTTTGACAGATCCTGTCATAAGCTGCCACTGCAGAACACTGTTCTCAACAGCAAGCAATTAACAGCAGGTTTTGCAAGTAGCGAATGAGGTCAGGTTTACCTGTCAAAATAGTGCCTTTTTTAAAAGCCAACTGGGAGACAAGGGGTGGCCAGTGGCTCTATGGCCCATCTGCCTCCTATCAAGCACCATGTACCTAAGCATCACTGCGGGGGTGGCCTCACCTTGTGTCATGTTGGGGTTCCAGGTTTTGCTTCCACGTATGGAGTCTTTATAAAGCAGAAAATAGCCCAAGCCTCCAATGCTGGAATTGAGTTCAAATCACAGAAATGGGCAAGCTACCAGAAGAAATTATCATGACTCTAGTTTACTTGTTGAAAGCCCAGGCACAGACAATTGCCCTTTCAATCTAATAGGCAGGTCATAGCATAGAATCCTGAGACCCAGTTTGGTGTCCTGTCTTTCCAGGGAATACCAGAGTTAGATGTGATGTCTGTGTGTATCTGTGCCTGCATACACGAGCATATCTCTCTGTATATCTATAGCCAAAGATGCTGTGCTGTGTCCTTTAGTTTTAATGGGAAGGAATCCTTGTTGAAGCCTGACCTGGCTCTGGGTCATGCTCCAAATCAGCCAGCAGAGAGACAGCGGAGTGGACTGTGGAAAGCACTTTGTACTTAACGGCTGCTTAGCACAGAGCTTCGTATTAATCATGTTGCAGCAAAACCTGCCGTGTACTGTAGTGAGCAGGGTAGATCTCATGAAAAATTAATCTGCAGACATTCCTGGGCTCTAAAGAAAAAATAGCCCAAATCCATGTTTCTCACAAGAAAACCATCTAGTTTGAGAGTTTTTAAAAAAATTACCTACTGCTGTTACCCAGTTCCGTAGTGACTGTGAAACAAATGAAGACTAGCTATGAAGAAAAGTGGGAGCATCTAAAATGCCATTTTCCTTGGGGAATGCAGGTACTGTGCACAGTACCTGCACAGGTGACTGGGGCAAAGGTACCTGCTAAACTGCCCTAGAGATGCTGTTTCCCATGTGTTTAAGTGCAAATATGTGTTATGCTGGGCACCACGAGCTTTGGAGTAGCTTTTTATTTATCACGTTTTGCGTAATAACTTTAATTATGTCTTACTGAAAGCATCAATTTACTGTAAACTGAAGCATAATTCTTATTGCTTTTTTGCTGTTTTCATGAGTCCATGGTATAAATACAGTGAAATGTTTGTTAGGAGATATTGAATATTGTAAGAATGCCTTGTTTCTGCTTTTGAAAACTCTCAATTAACAAGCGTTCTAATTAAGAAAAAGGGAAAAAAAGGCAATTAAAATTGAAGCTCTCCATAAATTGTATTTTTTCCTTTTCAAATTATATGCACAGCTCTGTAATATAGCAGAACAATGTAAATGAAGTTCTAAAAATACAACATACCAGAAACAGATTCTAAAACTTATCTAAAAGATTATAAATGTGTAATTAAAATAAGAAACTGAGAAAATAAGTATTTGCAGATTTAGTCATAGAATCAAATAAAATCAAATAAAAATATGCAACCAGAAATAATCTGTGGTATTTTCTCAGTTTCATGGAATTTAAATTTTTACTAATTCAGTGCACTGACCAAGTTTACTTGTGTCCACTATAACCTGGTCTAAAGTTCAGCTGAGGGAGATTGGATACAAATTGGCCAAACCAATAACAGAATTTGGTATATTTTGTAAGAAAGAACCTTTTTAAAGAGAGAAGGTTTTGAAGCTTTTATGGGATCTTTGAGCGGTACAAAATGACCTTAAACAAATGAGTGGTGCTGGGATTTTACCAGGAATCTGAGGAGGAGGTGTTCCCAATTTTTCTTCTTATTACTTTTGAAATTGGAAGATACAAAAGACCAAAAATGTTCCTAGAAGCTCTCCAGCCAAGATTTCCAGCAAGAGATGTAGTTGAAGAAGGCTGTCTCTACAACAGGAGACTTGTATGCTTTTTGAATTAGATGAGAAGCCTGGAACTCACTGCATCTCCTTAATGTGCTATTCATCACTTTGTGTTTATTTTAGGATCCGTTTCCCTCAGGCCTTTCCCTTGGAGGTGGCCCATTTTCAATAAACAACATTAAGTTAGGAAGCCTTTATGGGTGGAACTCCCTCAATTAATAAGGTGTCCTATGTAACAACTACCTGTAACTCAGGTGTAACTCTGCTATCCTGTTAACATCATTCAGATGTTAACAGGACAGCAGAAATCAACTTCTGCTGCAAAGGGGTGATTTCCCCAGAGTATGTAAAATGAGTAATTATGTTAGCAAAGAGCTTTCTAACTCTGACTCTTCATTAAAGAGTAAAACCAACTCTTCCATGTCGAAGAAAAAAGCTTTGAAGAAGTTTGGGAGAGTCCCAACACAGATCAGAATAGAGTTTTTTGGGGTTTTTTTTGGCTTTTTTTAATAAACTGAAATTTTTATAGCTCAAGGGAGCTGTTTCTGACCAAGTCTGGTCTGAATCAGTATTTTCTCCAGCTTTTCACTCACTGTGGTCCCCTCTCTCCATGCACAATTTAACTCACGTTGAACTAAAGCAGTCTCTCCCTACATATTTAATAATGTGGCCCTTTTTTCACTTCATTGATACCTATGTCTGTCCTCAGATTGGTTTTAGTTCTTTTATTTTTATATATACATATCTTTTGATGTATATGTAAGTTTTGCATCATTTACTAAGCAGTTATGTAGCTTGGTAGGAGGAACACAAATAAGATGAACTCTAAAGTTGTTTTGGGAACAGGAATGTTGCCTCTACATCTTCAGAAGGCATTTTAAAACCTACACCTACGTGAAAATAAAGCAACTCTGTAGTCACAGAAGAAGGAAATGAAAGGAGAGGGATGCAGAAAGATTTCCTACATTAAAAAAAAAAAAACAGGCTAGAGTATTATTGTTTTGTATCAAGTATAGGTAGTATAGATACAAAGATCAGCTAAAAGCGAGGAAGAGGAGAGTGGTTAGTAAGAGCTTAAGAGAGCTGGGAGCAAGGAAGTAGGTTGAGTCGGCAGGCAAGAAAATGAGACACTTCTGAACTGGGGGTGGAAGCAAAGAACGGAAGAAAATGTAGAGGACGTGTTGAAGCTGCAGTTAAAGAAGGCAACAAAACTGTGAGTGACGATGAAAAGCAGTCATGCAAGGGAGTTTGAGAGAATGATACATTGCAGCAGTGAGACAAAAAGAGATTTTAACAGAGAAGCAAAAGAAGGAGGTGAAATGGGACCAAGAGAACAGTGCATTGAAAGATTCCCCTTGCTCTTCCTTTCACAGGACTCTGGGAAACACTGCACCCATCCAGTTCTAGTGCCACCTTGGCTCTTGAATGGGTGAGACCAGATGGATACCTTGCCTGTTACTTTTCCTTCAAGCGTCAGATGTGATTTGGCTTTCAGTATATTTCAGTCTGGGCGTTTCAGGAATTATATGGTTACAGATTAAAGGTAACTCTGTGACAAACAAGAGGCTCCTCAATTCCAACAAGCACGTGGACAAATTTTGTTGTTCTATAACTTGTGAGAGTCCTACAGTCTATTAGTGCTGCAGAGGATGCAAACTGGAAGCAGTTTTGCTTGTGTGGATTATGTACCCTGTGAAACCCTCATTGCTTCCACAGTGAGGAAAGCAAAGTAGAAGGGATGAAGCAAAGGGTTATGGGTATTAATGAATTTGGGATGGGCTCCAGGGAAGTGGTGAGGAGTTACAGTCATATCTGGAAATGTCAGGACTGAAAAGCAAAAGTAAAGGATAAAGATCAAGAAATAGAATGATGTTTCAGAAGCATAAAGGATATTGACAAAAATGATGGCACAGCACAGACTTGAAGCCATGTGTAGTTGTTTTAGGGGAGGGAAATGAAAGTACCATGAGATGGTAATAAGCAATTACTGGGAATTTAATTCTGTGTTTCTTCTGCACTTTAAAATGACAAAACACACAAGGCAAATCAGTGGAGGAGAAAGTCAATTACAGTAGCAAATCAATTAGGGTGAAGAGTCAAACCAATCAAAACTGCAAGGTAACTAATGAAGGACAATCAACAACAATAAATGGATGCAACACTGCTCAGATTCAGAAGGGGGGAGACACACAAGTGACATCAGGCTTTAGAGGGTACAGAACATGCTGTATGCAGAGGGGAAACACACTGTGGTTCTGAACTCTTCATTTTCAATTGCTTCTAATTGACAAATTTAGGATGTATTGGGGTGAGGGAAAATGACTTTATAAGACTCTTATTTTTTTCTGATATTTACTGCTAGTGTAGCAGAGAGACTCTGGTGCCCCATTCTCTGTCTGTTGTGAACCTGACGGGCAATTCAAAACCTGCTCAGTGTGCCCTGTTGAAATCGCTTGGCTTTAGTTCTACCCATAACTTCTTGGACTCAGCTCTATTTAAACTAAGACTAGTTTAAATAGACCACCCTCACTGGTAGTTACTTTACTTCTGAAGATGGAGAACATACAAGACACATAACACATTAAGAAGGCTGCCATATGCCTGAAATTATGAATTGCAAGCACTCTGCAGGAAGGAAAGTGTCCGTGTGCCATTGTCAGTCTTAAGTCATTTAATTGTTGCTTGACTAATACCTGAATGTAAGGAAAGCACAGCTTAGTTTAAACCTGCCTGTGTTGATTCTTATTTAAATATTTTTATATTGCAGATCCTTCTTAATTTCTGTGAACGACCAATGATCTTTTTTTAGAGGCCGAAAAACAATAATGTTTGCTGTGGAAGAGCAGAGATTAGTAATCCAAACTGTGCTACTATTGGTGTTGGCATCTTTTATAGATTTCTGTTCAGTCTTGGCTAATACTTGACATTCTTCCTTATACCAAAGCACACTTCATTCTAAATTGTCCCCACAGAGAACAGCACTGCTTGATATATTCAGAATTAGATTGGCTAGATGATCTTAATTCAAGAAAGTACTGAATTTGTCTGTGGTTCATCTATAATGCACTAAAAGGAAAATTCCCCAGCTAGACAAGTAAATTATTAACTCATAAGTCTATGTGTTGTAATTTGTGTATAGTAATAACTTATCTTTAAGTGGGATTGAAAATGTGTATGGAGAACGTGAACAGAGTCAGATATAACTGGTTATTTTCAAACACGGGCAAATTGTGAGCCTGGGCTTAGGGCGAGAGGTCAGACTTTTGGCTACCTGAAGGGCACTCTACTGGTCATGGACTCACAGAGAATGTTATTAACAGTGCAGCTGCTAATAGGAAGCAAATTTTGAGGTTACTGTTTGAAATAAGTTAAATCCAGTTGCCTTTGTCTCAGGACATACAGTCGAGAACAGAGACAAGGTGAAAGATGTTGTAAAGGAAACATTTTTTCATGTCTGATTTAGTTTTCAGTGATACCAACAACTGCATTCTTGCTTCACAACATTTTGAATTCTGACGTAGAGCTGTTTTCATTAATTGGTCTGTCCATATGACTGGTGTGGGAATACTCAGCAGCTTTTAAGTAGGAGCTGGTTATTTTTACCCTTAAACCAATTTACTTCTCAGAAGCCTGAAACTTTTTTGACTGAAGAACACTTACTTTTATCTCTAAGCCCCAAAACAAAATAGGTAAAGCTGTGATCAATAATTACACTCTGTATTTTGGGTTATAAATCTGTACGTAATGCACATTGCAAGCATGTTCAAGTGGTTACTGTGCTGTAAAAAGCTTGATAGCTCTGGTCTTTGCAGTTCTTTGTCATGTGTATTGTTTTGGCCTCTCAGAAATGCTTTGCACTTATGAAGTGGATGCTATTTATTTGGAGTGTTTTTCCTGTCTAAAACAACCAGCAAGCCCCTTTTTTAGTACAGAAGTCATGATGTGTTGGTGCCAAGGTTCTTTTCCCTCATGGCTCTCCTGAACAGAGTCTGCTGTGGTGGATCAGGACTGTTCTTGATTTTCCTGTCTGCTTACTTAGCTAATTAAAATAACAGATCTTCACAGCTGTCTGCTTTGGATTCATCCTTATCATCATAAACTAATTAAAATAATGCAACTGGTTGCAACTCATTAAATATCAACTATACTTTCCATATAATTATAAACCTTCAAACCTCCACAAAATAAAACAAAAACTTGGTTCCTGTGCTCTTTCTTCCTTACCTAATTGTAACTGTTTTCTTAAGATGCCTACATTTTAATCTGGTTTTTTTTCCTGTCATATGTTCTTGCAATCGTATTTTTGTAGCCTTACACTCCATGTTTTCTCCTGTCATGCTTAAGTTTTCTCAAGAGGGGAACATCAATATACTCAGGGTTTCTGTTCAGTTTAGTTGAGCACCCTACAGAATGTGTGCTTGTCCAGAGCTTATAAGTCAACTTAGTGGACTAGGGAAATTGCAATAGGAAATATAATTGAAGAAAGCATTTAAGTGCTGGCTTAATTTTGTTTCCCACTGGTAACTTTATTCATGTGCTTTAATATGATACTGATTCAATCCTGTGGTTTGCAGGTAAAATGACTTCTGAAATGAAAACATGCAGTTTTCTTACTGTAGAGAGAGAAGATATCTCTAAAATGGAAATAATGAACTTATTTTTATTGGATTTTTTTGTATCCAAACTAATATGTGTGTCACCTAAAAGCCACGGGGACTCTAATGTAACTGATTAGGCAGGCATATCCGTGCTTTGATGCTCTGTTTATAAAACAGTAGGATTTCAGTGCTACTCTCTAGAAAAAAAAAAATCTCCCACTAATTTTACCAGGGATTTTTTCCTAAACTGTGACTTAGTATTCTTCTTAGGGAATAATGTTTCTACATACTTTTGAAACAAGTTTAATCATTTATTTACTGCAAGACCTTCACTTTTAATTAGGTCTTTCCTGTCTTTCTTTTCTTTCTTTTTCCCCAAGGGAAATTTTCCTAACGCTGTTCTGGGGTGAACTCTACTTCTGTTTTGACAGACCTACTTTTAAAGGGCTTCCTTACCTCTTCAGTAACTGAAAGACATTTTTCCAGCACAAACAATTAATACTTTTCTGTTTTCTTCATTCTGTTTTACCCATTCACTGTTTCTAGTTCCAAAACAGTGACTGACCAAAAATGGAAAACAAACCTAAAAGAAAATCCAGGTTCCAATTTGGTCAATGCTGGTGTCTGTTTTCAGATCTGAAATTGCTTTAAAAACCTGAGGAAGAAGAATTATCACACCCTCTGCATGGCAAAAAGCAGTGAGGAGGGATCCTTTTGCTTACCTCTGCAACATCCCTCGCTGCAGGTGTCAGCATGCAATAGTTGTATACAGGGTTATTCCATCATGTTTTAAAATGCTTCCTCAAGGAAGGTGGTGTAACATGTAACCCCATTGCCCATCCAAACAAAGATCGCTCTCTAAACTGGATTCTGTGGCTTGTGGTTGCAGTTCTTGCGCTGTGCTCGGGCTGGGCAGGTGGTTGCTAATGACAGGCACTGTGGTGGGATGGGAGCTGTGCCTGCAAAGAGCCGGTTGTGCAACTGCCTCCTATCCTTGAGCAAAAAAAACACAGGCCTGTGTCCTTCACTAAGGCGTTTTTGCGGGGTTTGGCATGAGGTTTCCTGTTTGCAGGTATAATTCCTGATTACAGAAGCACCTTGCCATTTTAACACCCTCTGTGCATGCAAGTTATTAGAATCCAACTCTTTTAGCCAGACACAGTTTGAAATACGAGGTAAAATTAGGTGTTTTGCCTTTTTCCCTTCTAGTATTAAATATGCAATGAAAGAGCTGAAGTGAGTCATAAAGGATAAGGAATATCTTCTGAAGGAGCAGTTCCCAAACTTTCTTGCTTTGTTCTGTATCCTTGAAACTAGGCTCTTACTTCGTTTCACTTTTATGCCTTTAGCAGACTTGAGCTTTGGTGCTCTCAACTGAAATAAATGCCAGAGAAAGCCTAAACTGTTCAATTTATAACATCCTTATTAAACATTGCAGGTACAAGACAATATATCAAAGGGAAACTCAGTGAAGCAAGCATTATTATTAATGTTTCTCGTGTTGCTTAAATTATAAGAAACAATCAAAATGCTATAAATGACTTGCTCTCTTGCACTGTGCTGCCGAGCTACAACAATGATTTGCCTTTTCAAGTTATTTAATTTGTTTTGAGCTTCTTGCTCATTCTTCAGTGCAGTATTGGTGAGCGGACATCAAAGTTCACCTTGCTCACTCTTGACAAAATTCAAATGAAGAGAAAAGCTATGATTTCAAGTAGCACCTGGGGAAATCAAAGCCCAGCACTGGCAGAAAGTGTGTACTTGCTCCACAGTTGCTTTTTGTCATTTAAGATATTGGTAAGCTTCAGTTAAAAGTCTGGTATACTTATTTTCAGTGGTGAATAAGGCAGAGAAAGCCAGTCTTGCAGAGAAATGTGGAGCTTAAGGGTTCAGTCAGACACCAGACTAAATTCATTCCTTCACCACAAAAAGTTGCTAAGCTACGCTTTGTTGGATTTGAACTTGAGTTCATCATCACCTGACAGTTCTATCAAAAGCTTTTTTCCCTTTGTTGTGAAGCTAGGTGGCAAAATGTCTTCTGTGAGAATTGGACTCCTGATCCAACTCTGATTTTTCACTGTCAGTTCAGTATTCATTAAATTCAGTGCCCAAATATGTGTATGCATATATCTGATACATCATTATCAGTAGTTATGTAGGGATGAATTTTCAATTTCTTTTTAAGGTTGGATTTAGTATTTGACATATTTTCCCTATTTTGTAAATTACACTGTCTTTAACTGTCCTTGTTTTGTCACAAATATTAAGAGGTATAGCTTTCAGTTTAGTTTTCTTATGCATGCACAGTTCATTGAGATGTGCAAGCAAGTTAATAGGCTGGTTTTCACGGCCACAAGTCATTCTCAAAGCAACCTGCACTTTCAAAACCAAAATCATGAAAAGCTTTACCTTGAAAAAAGATAAAACAGAACTGTCAAGAGACAAGTCAACACCTTTCCACACAGGAACTATCTTTGTTTTGCTTGGAGAAGATTGTGATCACTTCCCACTTCTCTGAACAAAACTGGAAACAAAAGCGAGTGTGTCACTTGTGGCTTAATTACATTTTCCACCTTTTAACCCTGATCTAGAGTGACTTTCAGATTGATGGGCAATTTGGGGCAACTGGCAGTTTCTGAAGGATGCTGTAGACAAGAAGTGAACTCAGCAGTGGCACTGCCTGTTGAGTTCCCTGTGTTAACCAAGCATTGCTCGTACTCTCTCCCAGGAGAACCCATCCATCTTTGCCGTTCATCAGCTACTCCAGGAAGCAAATGAAGTTTACTTTTTGCCCTCATCATTGTACATCTTGATATGCCTTTGAAAATCAGAAAGTCTCCAGTTGAAATACTACATGCACAAGTGGCAGAAAATGAGTGATGTCAGTATTTGTACATCATTATCATGAGTAGTTACTGCATTTCATGTGTCCCATGGGGCTTCATTTGAGAAGCAACGTTTTGATATCTCCATCATGAAGGGTTTGAGGAACAGTATAACAAATCATGTAAGGAATACCAACTGTGTCTCAGGAACTGGCAGCATGGTGTCCTTTTGTGCAGTTCTTCAAATTTGTGAGCTTTGGCAATTTCAGCATTATCAAGCTTGTGTTATGGTTTTTTCAAAGAGATTTTTAATAATGTGAACAAGAGCTTTTTTTTGCTTTTTGTTTCAGTTTGATCATCAAAGTAATTTCTATCAATTTGCCTTTTTTATTTTTTCCAAGAAATTTGCTCTGTATTAAGGTGTTCCTGAAGCAGGAAATGCTTCTTTAGATAACAGCAATGCCCCCAAGGCACAAAGATGACTTGCTTTTTCAATGCTGCAAGTAAAGCCAGATAATAGACAGTTGGGAACCTACATTCTTACAATCTTCTGCTGTCTCTTACTTGTACCAAGACTCTACACACACCATCAGATCTCTCCAGCTTTCTCATGAAGGCTGTAATTCATGCAATCATCTTTTTTTTGTCAAAAACCTTTCATGTTTTCTTTGTATTTTTCTATTGAAAATATCGCTATCAGCTGAAAATGACATATCTATGTATGCCATAACTTTAATCCAGACAACATATAAATGAATTCAGTATTTTCAACACAAGACTCAAAGATGAAAAAGATATTTTAAATTAAATGTGTGAATTCCCTACCTTGAGATGAGACCTTAAGGACCTACATACTTTGTTCACCTTTTTGTTTAATGTGAGGGATCAATGTTTCAATGAATAACTGTCCTGGAGAAGACACAGAATGCTCAGGTGTACTGGAATACTGTAACTCTAGTCTTATAATCAATTTTGGATGAAAGTTGCATTAAAATCAACTGGATTTTTGCTTGATCCAGTATTGTAGTGTCTGTATCAATTTTAAAGATATTTTATTTTACTGCAAACACCTCTGACATCATTTGCCTTCTCAAAGGTGTGTTCTGGGGGTAAAAGGGATAGAGTTAAGAAAATAAGTAAAGTTTTGATTCTTTATAATAATGTTTAATGCTACAAAAACTTGTTAGTTTGTGTAAGTTTGTATTTGTGTACTGTAATAAATGGTCACTTTTAGGTTAGTGATAGAGAATTAGGTCATTAAGATGGTTTAATTCTCTATAAAATGCAGGGAAAGTTTGGGCACTTCATTTCTCAGACTTCATTTTCTCATAACTTTTCTTCAGCCTTTTTCACAAACAAGCACTGTCTGAGCAGGAGGTAAGGCGTGCATCCCTGTGCAAAGTCTCATCGTCAGGCTGTTCCCCATCAGATTGTGCTTCAGCAGAAGAAAGAAAAGGCACAAGACAGGTTTTAGCACGTCAACGTAACCTTTTGAACCAGGGCACCTTAGGGAGAAGATTAATACCTCAGTTCCTGTACTGCCCATGCAGAGACAGAGTTACAGCTGAGGGGACAGTCCCACAGTAACCAAGGCAGTTACATAGTACGTCCTCCCTGAGCTGTGCTACTGTGAGAACATGCTGTTGACACAAGGGAGACGACAGAAAGGGAGCGGTGAGGGATGTGTCGTGTCACATGTCCTGGGGTTTCCCCTGAAAAACAGGTTCAAGAGCCGCCTTCTACTGATCCTGTTGAAAGCTCGTCCTGACAGATGCCAGGGCTAAAATCTTCTCCGTATGTCCCCAAAGGGTGGATCAATAGGCTGCTGAGACATAATTACTTACCTACTGTTCCTAAATTGTTAACAAATCAGGCAATTGTTCATTTCCACCAGATGCAAAAAAGTAATAGAAACCTTGTTGGCTGATCCTAGTAACTCATAATGCACAATTATGATTTGCAACTGCAGAAAATATTGAAGCAAAACACTTTTTTCACAGCTCCAAAGCCTCAGTACACAATGCTTTGTGTACAAACATGGAATATTCCTGCTTACTAAGGTTATTATCATTTTTTTCTGCTTGATTTATATAAATATATATTTATCTGCTGTTGCAAATGCATTCTTGGTTTTTCTTTCACAATTCCAGTGATGTATTTGACATGTAGGAACACTTTCAATGTGGAAAACTTACAGAGAGCTCTGATCCTACTCTCTTAATACACAGAATTTCACAAGATGACAGTGGACGTGAACGTGATTTGAGTCAGTCAGATTTCACCCTTGCAGATACTGACACCATATTTTTCTTTAATTGTGGAGTGATCAAAAACACTACTGAGCAGTGGATCTGTGAGAAGTATTAAGTCCTTATGTTCATGTACAAGGAAAAAAATGTGAAAGCTTGTGGCTGTGCCACAGAAACTTTATGTTGCCAGAGCCAAGGTGAAATGATCCCACCTCCTTCTTCTTATAGGGAGCAAACTAAAAGATGTCAGATGCCTCCAATTAATAAAATGAACTTTTAGTAGACCAAAAATAATATAAAACTGAACAAGACAGTTAAAGAGGATAATTAAATAGATAAAATCTGGATATTTTGCTCTGCAGATTAAATAAGTCTTGACAGTGAGCATGTTTTTCCTCATTGTGTCATAGCCACTCAGATCATTTCCTCTAAATCTGCTTTCTGGCCAAGCAAGTTTCTAAGATTTGAATCACTTGGATCAGCTTTTACCATGAGCAAAAGTAAGCAATGTAGTGGTTAAAAACACAGAAGAAACATCTATTAGCTAATATACCTAATGGATAGCTAAAAGTATTAATTTGCTTGCTAAATTTGATGTTTTTGTTGCCATGCAGTTGTCAGGCTAGAAATGATCACACTTTATGGCTCTCTGCAAGGGTCTGATCTTCAGGATCAATAAATTGCCATCCTTTAACTGTTTCTTTCTCTTTTTTTTTCCCCCTGTAGGACTTTACACTTTTTCCCATCAGTGTTTTTCTGTCGTGAACTGCGATCTATCCCTGACTCAACAGTCTAATCTCTGTCTGAAGTTTTATCTTTCCTGATCTTTCATGGCTTTTGTCTACATACTTTCTAACAGCTGCTTCCTGGGAAGTTTGAGCCAAAGTTATGCAAGTTGTGGGTTGCATCACATGCAGCTGAGCCTCTGCAGGGAAGGTTACAATTTCCTGGATGCTAAGAAAGTGTCTCCCTGTTGCTTCTCAGGAATGTTTTTTACTTCCCTTCGTGCAATCCCATTTTGCAAGTCACTTGGCTCATCCCTGCCTATATTTTCCCACTGTGTTCATGTGCTGCTCTCAGGAGAGGCAGTCTCTTTTCCCTCTAGAAGACCCTGCCTGACCAGGAGCGTCCAACGTAAACAGGCAGCCATCCTCCCTATTGCCCAGCTGTGCCCTTTTGTATACAAAGGCAGCACATGCAGTATTTGCCATTAACTCTGAGCAAATGAATCAAATAATTCTAAGATCTTACCAGAGGTGATAAGATTTTTTTGATTGAGCTGTCTGCAGCTGGATCTTCAAGTTGGATATATGCTTTGGCTCCTTGATGTTACACTGCCAGGCACCCCGGCAGCCATCCAGTAGGAGGTTGTATTACAGTCACATAGAAAACGACTTCATCATCAGGGGGTTTTTCCTGGCTGTTGAGATCTTTGAGCAAACCAGCAGGGAGCAGAGACCCTGTTGGCAATTCTGATTCACAGGCTGTATGGCAGTAGGAAGAGGAATGCTGAAATCTCTGCTGGCAAAAATAAGATATAGTAAGTTAAAGAAAGATATCTCGGTGACCCTGCATAGAAAAGAATACGTTTGCCTTGCTTGTGTCAATAACAGATGTATTTGAAAATCAGGTTTTCCATCTGAGTAGAAAATTGTAGGTAGGGGCACTCTGGTGTAGAAAACCTTAAACTTCACTGGCAAAAAGGCATGCTAAGAGTGTTGTCTGTTGTTAGCTGTAATAAGATACAGACAAAGATGTTGAAGCCAAGGAGGGGGTTGTTAACAAGCAGGTTTGGGGCTAACCCAGCAGCATCCTGCTGGGAATGCATTCCATTGATGGCCAGACATCTGATGAGTTTCCAAAGGACCATTTGAGGAATAGGGCCAAGGCGGTCAAAGCTCAGCAAAGGAATTTCTGGGCTTGTAGCTTTAAAGTTTGGCAAAATACATCAAGTGACAATTGATAACACATTTACCTGGCCTTTAAGGCAGATTACTTTACAGGAGTTTAAAATAAGGAAATTAAAACCCCATTAATTTAGAGGGTTATTTTTTAGATGAGTTTTCCAAGATTTGATATAAAGAAAGAAGTTTCCTATAGGTCTGCTACTTGTCTTTTTCAGTAGAAAGCAATAAGAATAGACAAATATTCCACAACCAGTGAGGCAAATACTAGTGATTTGATTAATAGTTAAACCAGTCCATTTCATTCTAACTTCTTTTGTATTTCTGGGACAGGGAAACAACTTTCAGCTGCTTTTGCTTTCTAATGATGTGTCTCCTGTGGCACTGTTTGGTAGGTTTCATTCATGTGTGTTGAAATGTTGTGGAGAGAAGTGTAAGCATCCAAAAATGTGCTTTCCCAGCCTTCAGGTTTTTTCAGTATTTGGCTTTGTCTTTAGTTGTAAAGGCTTTTGATAACAGAGCTGGCTGAATACTCTCATATAAAAATCCCATTTTGTTTCATTCATAATGTCCCTGGTGTGAGTGCTTGCCAAGCCTGGAGGGGGGTGCCAGGTGAAGAGTGCCTGGATTCCTGATGGTTCCTGAGAGACATGGATGCAGGGAGCTGCCAGGGCTTCAGACTTGGGTCAGTCTTCTGCTGCTATAGCCTTTTGCTCCTCAGCGAAATTGTCATCTTTGCTCTGGTCATGAAAGCTGACAGGAACATCAATATCACTAAGTGGTTGCAGGGCCTGGGGAATTTAGCACATGTTAGTTTTTGGTCTGATTTGGACTGTAACTTAGAAGAGTAGAACAAAATCAGCCGTGAATGGAAACCCTGCTTTCCAGCTAGCTAGTTTTTAGCCTTCACCTGGTGTTAATGAGGAAAAGAAAAATTGGAGTCTCTTGTGCTTGGAGGCATTTGCACCCTCTTCAATTTGATATTCTGTAAGGCCAGTTTGAGTTTCATCACCATTAATGCACTGAAGACTTATTGCAAATACTTATTATTGTTTGTGACTGATATCCCAAAAAAAAAAAAAAAAAAAAAAAAATCGGACAGAAAAATGATGACCAGAAGATGCAACTAAATCATGTTAACGTACAGAGATCAATGTGGTGAAAATTACCTATTTCCTCTAATTTAGCTCAGTAGAGAGTTTCAAGGTTTCCACACTTCCATGTTTTAAGTGCCTGAACTCTGCTGTCCAGCTCAGCAACCAGCTGTACACACCAGCAGAGGTATCAGAGTGTTTTTGGTCTTTTGCAGTTGATACTGCAAATATTAGAAATGCTGCTTTTTCCAAGCAGAGTACAATAGGATTCATTCCCCATAAACAATAAAAAAGTATATTCTTGTTTCAGTGCTGAGCAGGTTATGTTCCTCCTGTCCCAAACAGGCATGAGTTTTTTATCTTGCATTTATATTCTTAATTTGCCCATAATTGCTTTCAGGCATCACATCTGAGGCCAGCCTTCATTAATATGTTAATTGTGCAGTCCCTCCCAGTGGATTTTTTCCAAAGCTAAGAGTAAACAGAAAGGTTTATTCCCCCATCTTCCCCCAAGCCCTCTAAACAGCAAAATATTATTAAGACGAGATACTTGACTAGGCTCAGATCACTGTGATGATGGGGAGCATTTATTTCCTGTTTCTGGATCTGCCCAAAATAGCTGATTCCAACAGAATCCCTCTGTTGGAACAGATCAGAGGCTCATAAGGTCAGAACAAAACGGCATTTTTTATTGAGGTGCAGTTCAGAACCACTGTACACATTTCCTCCATCCTATTCCATATGGATATGCTAAATGGATATTATAAAAAAAAAAAAAAAAAAAAGCTGACATTATCAAAGTACTACAGGGAATTACCCACACACTTGCTGTTAATTAATGTGAGATGTGCAGAGAATTTGCCCACACTGCTTTGAAAATATCAGCTAAAACACTTTAATGGTGAGTATTTTCAGGGAACGAAACATAGAAGATACCCTGTAAACCAGGCTCCTTAACTGTGTATTACCTCTCTTGGCTCTTGAGTTAGATTTATAGAAAGGTCATTCACAGAAAAATCTTAGGAGTACATTTTAGAGTTGTCCTTAAAACAGCCCTCACACCTTCCCAGTTAGCAAGCATGGAGAATAACGTGAATTAATTTTTTTTAATTATTTAAGTTACTTGGTGGAACTAGGATCCTTCTAGCAACCTCTCTTTCTTCGTTAGGTTGGATGATAAACTGTGCAAGAAAAGTCCAGCAGCAATAAGGTGCAAAAATAATTCTCTACCTATTTGTTTATTTGTCTTTTCGCTTTATCCTGCCACGGGTGGGGGCAGCTTGTGAAATCCCTGTGGGTTGGCTGGCTGAGTAGGGGTGGTAATTGTCAGCTATAATTGACGTGCTAAAAGCTTCTGAGGAAGGTTTGTGCTTCTGTATCCACTGATATCCTTCTTATCTTTTCTATCAAGTTTAACACTTGGTTCCCCTTTCTGCCCAATGTTTCCAGTTCCCTCAGTCCTTCCCAGTCTGTAAGTGCCCTTCTCTCCTGCCCAGTGCATCCTGCTGTGGCCAGAGGCTCAGGGAGCTCCTGACATGCCATGCATTATTCATTTCCCAGAAACTAGATCGTGCTGAGAGGGATGCTGGTTGTTTTAGGCCCCGTTCCAGTAAAGCCTGAGGTGCGCATATGAGAGGTGGAAAAATTGTGTGCAGATACTTGCAACAGGTACAAAGGACTGGCTTCTTTTTCTTCTGTTTAAATATAGCTCCAAATATATCCTCATCCCCAGCCCTTAGCTATTCATGCTTATATTCCTCCTTCTTGCAGGTTACATTGATGTAGGATGGTCACAACAGGCATATGAGAAAATCATTTTGGCACCTAGGAAACCCGCAAAACAGATGCCTACCTCTGCTCCTTCCCCAAAATCTTGCAAACTCACTCAGTCCATCACGTTCTTTATTGAAAGTCATGATTCATTCCACAGCTGAAATTGTGACTCAGGTGCTTCATCTTTCCTTCTCTGAAACTTGCTGACTTGTGCTCTCTGTCAATCCAGCTTTTTGGAACCATATACTTTTTACGCTGCACATGATGAGCATCTGCTCCTTATCTATGATGACATGTGCATTCAGTGTGACTGCACTGCCTGCCTCTCTACTGTAGGCACTGTCAATGAGATGCAAAGCCTTTATTTTTCATCTGAATATTTCTCCTCCTTCTGCTTACCTGGATCTTTCATGTATCTGCATTATCTCCTTTCCAGTCCATGTGCCTGTTCGCAAAGTATTGATGAAAATTGATTTTTGTACTGTGAGTAAATTGTACTCAGATGAAAGGCATTGCTCCTACAGGATGTGTGAAGGATTGTCTTGGAAAGCACCAGAGGACCGTTGAGAGGTATTTTTCGTAGCTCTTAAGACTTTCATATAGGTTTGCTGAAGATAAGCCAGATGAGAAGGTGCAGTGGACACTATTAATAGGGACTCAGGGACTTTACATCAGTGTGTTACTTCTCCAAGCTGGCATGGCCCTTACTTAAGGTGTGCTCAGTCTGCAGCTAAATCCTTGTTTGAAGTAGTGCTTAATTCTCAATCTTCTCCCCATCCATAACCATCTTCTGTAAATCGCATTCAGGGACCTGGAGTGAGTCTTCCATCAAAGCTTTATGGAACAGAGGTATTCCTGTTTCAGTCCATCCTTTGCATACTGTAATAACTTTGCTTTTAGTAGTGGAGCAATGAGTGTAACTGTTACGATTTTCATGAATGCACATATTGCTGAGCCTATTTTTAGTAATTTTCTTAGTTAAGGTAATTTCACTGTGCTTTTCCTGTTTATGTTCTCAAGCACACTGAGTCTCACACTAGTACCCACTGTAGCAAGTATGGAGTGAAGTTGCACAGGGGATCTCAAACAGTGTCTGTGAAGCCTGTGACAGAAGGTCTTTTCCACTAGGATCCATTTAAATCTCAGTTTTCCCATACATAAGGATGTATGCCATGTAACTGCCCTAATTTAACAGTTTGTGTTCCTGGAATCAGTGAAAGTATCTCTTTCGGTGGTTTCCAGCATTGCCCATCTATGTCATGTGCAGGGGTTCACCTGCAAAATAGCCGTTAAAATAAGAGAAGTGACAAGTAGGTGTCAGCTTTGAGGACAAGGAGGCCCCTGAGCTGGTGCTGCATTGCCCTACTTTGTGGCTCAATCCCATGGCCAAGGCACACGTGCCCCTTGCCTCGCAGTGCACTGGTCATGGCAATAAGGGCTTCAAAGAAATCTAAATGTCTTATTTTCCATTCAGTGGATTAATCTTTTTTTTTTTTTTTTTCATTTTTAAAGAAAACAATTTAAAGCAATCTGGAAGGCATGTAGAAAAGTATTTTAAATTGGTGGTATTTATAGCTGCTTCATTTTTTTCTGAAGTCCTTATTCTTAACAGCCAGTAATAGCAATTCAGTAGCAATACAGTTCCTGCCAGTAACCTTCTCCTAGGAAAAAGGATTTCAGTAAGCTTTATCACTCAGCGTGGCCAACAGAAATATTTGATACTAAGAGCAGTGGAACCAGAAATCCACTTCAGATGTCCTTCAAACAGCTAGATGAGGAATTCAAGGGGATGTGGAATAGGAAACTCAGAAAATGGAGCTTGACTTTGATACTTACTTGGTGTGATAGAGTAATTTACTCTCCATATAGATCTTACTGTATAAGAAAAAGGAGGAAAGAGGAAGCAGTAATGTGTCACCTTATCTAAATAAGGTACCTGTCATTCCTGAAATTCTGTTTAAACTATGATGGATGCTCTTATTCAACAAGAGAGATTTTTTCCCCACAGTGAAAGACGATCCTTTCAAACAGAAAAGGACTATGATGAGACCGAATTTCCTTCTTATGGATGAGACTGAAACAATGCAGAAATAGCTGCAGAGCAGGTGCCCTGGGATTCCTCTCTGACCACTTGCAATGTGTGTAGTCATTGAAAAGGCAGTGATCTGAATAGAAGAAACAGCTGGACTGATTGTCTTTCCTTAAACATCTGTAATCTTTGAAGGGGTAGCATATTCTCATGATGTGATGTGTTTATCTCCTACGAAAATTTTGTTTTCTTTTCAGTTAATTTTGATTGACTGATCTGTCATTCCAGAACTTAATATTTTTGCTATTAAACCATGGTTCTAATGTTAATGTTTTGCTAATTTAACTAAACACATTAGCTACAAATAAATCTGTGGCATTTATACTTTTTCCTTTCCTTTTTTCTTTCTTTTTTTTTTTTTCCCCAAAGCAAATGCTTTTTTTCCCTGTCGCTTCTGTTTGAACAGTTTTGAAAACAGTTTATCTGGACACTGCATTGACCTGTTCCTCAATAATCTAGAGGACAATTCTCCAAAATGTGTGGTGAACCTTTTCATCATTAAAATCATATAGTAAATTCGGTGATCTCTCCCCTAGACTAATGTAAATAGGTATAGTGACAAAAAAGTGCTTATGCTGCAGTAGTGTCAATTAAAAACTACTTCAGCACAACAAACAGTGTAAATTGGGCCACTTGATATAAGTAAGGATACCTGGGAGGGCTTACTGGTACAGTGCATGCATGGGTGTCTGGGGAAGCTTGGGGGGGAAGATAAATAAACACCAGCTGCCTGTTTCACAAATTGCTGTCCTATTTTGTGATGTTTGTAACCTCAACTGGGAAACCAGGGACTGACCCAGCCACTGTAAAACTGCAAGATAACTTAAAATCCATAACTCATTAGGTACATTAAGTCACTGAAGCCAGGAAGGATTCTCCCATACCCACTACGAGCTGGTCAGCCTGCCATCATTCTTGAAACTATAATCTTTCCAATAGCAGTGGGGTTTCCTTCTTTGATACTTGGAAATGTTTGTGCTGCAGATATCCTTCTTGAGTGGTGATTTTTGGGAATGGTGGTTTAGAAGATGACTATACATCCATGCACAAAAGAATATTCGATGATCTTGGTGTATTCTTTTGTCCAAAGCAGTTGAGTACTGTACCTACAGTGAGATGGTGTTACTCACAGGAAATAAAACGAGCAAGGGCTTAGACAACTCCTTCTTCCAGCCCACCCACTGGAACCACAGGCTTCATATTAAAATGAATGAGTTGCATTTATAGAAAGCTTATTGAAAGACCTTCCTAAACTGCTTTACTGTGCCTAATATATGCTATTGGTCACAGGAGCCAATTATGTTCTAGGGACACAGCAGGGTTTTGCAGGCCTGCCTAGAAGTCCTAAACCCTGCTCTGCCTGAAAATCCTGCAGAAGCAAGTTCATTTACACCTCCTCGATGTGCTGTTTCATTGTTTACACAGTATTTTCATCAAAGAGCATGCTGCTCATTAAGCATGGGAGAACCTGACAGACGGGACCTGGAACACTTGCCATCAAATTTAGCCCAAGTCTATCTGACATCTCAGCAGGGGAAGTGGAGAGCTGTGATTCTGAAAAAGGCGTTTCGCCGTCTCTAATCTTGAGTCCACAGCACTGAAGAGAGTTGATTTTGCATAATGTAATTCATACCATCAGGAACTGTACATTTTGTATCACAGATCTGTACTTCTTGAACCCCATTCTCCAAAGTCATTTTCTTTGCTCACTGACATTTTAAGTGTTCTGTGTTTGGTGCCACTAGATTATGACATTTTGATGTTCAGTTAGAAATCCAAAATAGCAATTAGGGAATTACAAATTGCAGGAATCTTGCCATTTAACTATTAATTATATTCCTTATTGTCTTAACTAGTAAATGATTATATGAAAATGTCTCTTAAATATAACATGCAAAACCTTGTTATAATTAGGGTATTCCTGAGATGTCATCCCCTACTCGGTGAAACTGATTTCTCTTTAGAGCCTGCTGAAGATGACACTATTTCCATGTGAAAAGGAGTGCTCAAGAGGAATAGAAATATGTGTGTGTGATTATAACCTGGAGACTTAGATATTGACTTGAGCTCTGGGAGATGTTGAAATTCTTGCCTGATCCAGGGCATGATGTGTCACCCTGGATTGCTGCAAGTCAAGCAAGTCTTATTGGTATTACCTTTTGTGAAGAGATTTGTGAAAGTGAAAATATTTTAGCTTTGATGGCATAGGATATTTCAGCATAAGCTTTCCAAATGTGTCATGGAATGGTACCTTGGGAGTACTGCTTTCTTTGCCTACTCACTGCGGCAGAAACAGTTCTTTACAACACCTATAGGGAAATTTAGTCTCTCCTTTCAGTCCTGTGTACCACAATGATTTTGTTCTAGTTTTATTTTGCACCTAAGCTATCTTGATGCTATTATTATGTTCAAATACACTGCAAAAGTGCAAAGATGCAAGTAAAACTCCCAAGTGACTCTGGATGCAAAGGTAGAGTCCCTGGGGGAGCAGCTGCGTGACGTGCATATTCAGAAGGGAAGCTGTTGTTTGCATGAAGAAAAGCAATGGTATAGTAGAGAAGGCTTGGGAAATTGAAATTCCAACCAAACATGGTGCTTGTGCCAGGCTCCATAGATAGCACTAATTTAGATTAGGTTACCTTTTCCAGAATAAAAATTACTGAAATGCACATTACACGGATATTGAGTCCTCATCATTGTTTCATTCTAGAGGTCCTCTGTTGTTCTACATTACTTGCTGACAAGTAATTTGAATTCTTGCCTGGTCTCTTTTGCTTAGTATACACCGGTGGCTGGAGCTCATTTTCTGGCTTGGCTTCCCCCCACAGAAATCCTGCTCATGTGCTCCACGTTGAAACCTGCTTTGTTAATTGCAGCCACTGTAGCAGAATGCTATAGTGCAAGGTGCACCTAATATACAACAATTTGTAAAAATAAAAGTAAACATACAGTTAATTCTGTTGATTACACACACAGATGTGTGTCTGAATTTCATCGAGCTCTCCAGCTGCAGTGTGAGGGACACAGAAAAATCTGCACTGAAATAGAAAAAAAAGAATGTTTGCCTGTAAAATAAGATCTCTTAAACACCTTTTCAGCAAGATTAGCTGGAAAATAGAAAAAGAAACAGCCTGAGAGGTACATTTTCAGTGATCTCGAAATGCCCTTTTTCCCCTGTAATTTACTTCCAGACAGTGCGCATATTTTAAATGAATACTTTGCTAAAAACTGAAAAGATGTTAAAAATTGAAATGAATACATCGTGTTCTGAAGAAGAATTGGAGACAGAGGTCATTCATATTGTTTCAAAAAGGTCTGTATCTCTCAGTGATGATGACAATACTGGCAATGAAATAATGGAAGCTGGGAAACAACAATTGGAAAGCTCTGAAATAAAGCTCTTACAGGGGTCATGTTTTTTCCAGGGGTCAGTTATCGAGGATACTAAGAATATTTTCTGACTTGTGTTGGGATATAGAACAGTCAGGTAAACTTGTAACAACCTGTTGGGGGAGTAGGGATGTGTGAGGCAGTGGTGGGCTCCATGAGTAACAAGGTTTCATAAGGGACTGGGTGCATTGGGTGGCCTGAGCTGCTCATGTTCTGTTTGTTAATGTACGCTTCCATGTAGCCTTTTTAAAAATGTTTCAAAGGTCAAAGAGAGAAAGAAAAGGTTTGTATATCTCTGTTTCAGAGTTCCCTGATAATATATGGCAGAAATTACTCCTAAATTACTTTAAGAAAGTACTCCTAAATATGATTTTTTGGAGTCATTTAATTGAATCAAGGAGCTCTGGTGATAATTTCAGATGTATGGTTTGGTTATCATTCCTTAAAACACCTGAATTACTAGCCTAGGGAAATTGAAATTATGTTGAACATTTCAAAAGGTTACATAAGGAGTCTTACAGAAAAGTAACGCTGAATGAGTGAAGGAAACCATTCAGAAGACCAGGATTTACTTCTAAAGGCTCTCTGTCCTGTAACGCTTTTGAGCAAATGAATAGGCTTTGGATAAACTCAAGTCAAATCATTGGGTTTCTTTTCTCTCTTTAAGTCCTAATTAAAGGTTATTCTCGTTGTCAATACTAAAAAAAAATTAAAAAATAAAAAATTGGGGAGGAAAAGGGAAAAGGAGAGAGAAGGAGCGGAAAGACCAAAGTTCAAAACAAGAAAGAACTGTTGGAAAGATGAGAGAAAAGGTCCTAGCAAAGAAAGAAAAAGGAACTGTAAATCTTGTGAAATTAATAATAATAATAATAATAATAAAAATACAAGTATCACTGTACTATGTAGCCAAAGCATGCTCACCTACTGAGATATATTTAATAGAAATATCAAAATAAGTTCTAAAAAATTTGAAAGCCCACTGTTCAAAGTCCCCAAACTATAGCTGCATCAAGAAAGAAGAGCACAGGAAACAAGCATATATATATATTTTCAGCACACTTATTGCCCTTTACTTAAGAATGAACTCTTGTTCAGACACAATCATTTTTGTAGGAAGTTGTGACGATAAGAACTGTCATTTAACAGTGGATAGCTCCAGATAAATCACAGAAGGATGATCACCCCATACCTAGCTCATCCTGATTGCTTTTGCTGCAGTTCAGTGAAAATCCTGGTACAGGACTTGCCTCTCTTTTAGAGTGTTACTTATTATTAGCTATGGCAACGTTCAAAAATCTCCTTAAATCATAAATCCAAGTGCATAAATTTTGCCTACAAAATGACCAGTGTTGTCAAGCCTGAAGAAAATTACATATTTGTGGTCAAAAACAGGGGTCAGTCAGACAGGGAATCGAAAGGTTAGCTACTAAATCAGGAGCAGTGGCCAAGGCTCCTTGAGTGTTCAGATATTTTATTTATATAAAGTATAAATATTTCTATTACCTCCTTGTATTCCAATTAAGAAAGTGTCTCCTTCCGTTTTGCCTTCAGGAGAATCTGGTTTTTATTAGTGCTGTCCTGCACGAAGGTGTTTTTATTTCTCTGGCTGTTTGGCATAGTGCTTTCTCCATTCATCAAAGTGCAATGTAAATGTGAGGCTATTAGTGAGAGATCAGAGCCTTCAGCTCAGAGTCTTTCACAGAACAAGCTAGGAGAATAAACCCTTAAAGGAAAACTGTGTAAGAAAGGGGAGTTCTGTCTCCGTTTGCAATAACTCCACTCTGTAGCAACTGGTTTGAACTAGAATGTGCAAGGGATGTTGAAGACTTCCTAAAAGGCCTCCTCCTCATGGGGGGAAAAAAATGAACGCCCTGACAATACACACACATGTCGAAAGCTGTCAGGCTTTTCAAGTTAGTCCTGCATTGCTCCATTCCCTTGGTATTTTCCAGTGTGCTTGTTCTTCAGCTGCCTGTTTTGTTTTGGATCTTGGAAGTTCAGAATCTTTCTGAGATTTTTGTCACATTAAAGTGGAACAAAAGGTGTCTCCTAACTTTTTACAGGCATGTCTTTGATTAATAATCATCTCAATGAAACAGCTGTGGTAATGTAGCTGTTTCACCCCTTTCTCTGCAGTTTCTTGTACATCATTTGTCATATGGCTGCGATGCTGGTGTATCAAGATGCGTGTTTTGATTTTTGTATGGCATTTATAGAAATTTCAAGACTGCTGTGTTTGCCTCGGTGGCTTTACAGTTGAACAAAACATCCAATTACCGAGTTCAAGATTCTAAACTTCCTATTAAACAACTTTTCACATCTGACAATTCTGGTTCTGAGGGTGATGTTCTCATTTATAATAGACCTAGATGTCTGTCATTGATCATCTACATCTTTAGAAGCATTTTTCAACAATTTTTGACCATTATTTTCCATAGGCCAAAGCAATGTGAATTACCTGAAAACTAAAGATAACCTTTAAAAATCATGCTCTCTTACTAATATTTTATGTTCTTAGCAGTCAAATTAGGATCATGTCTGCCTTTACCTCAACTTATTCTCTAATACAGTTGTAATAATAGACATCAGGGCTGGTAATTTGAAACCAAAATTCACCTTTATATTAAAAATGCACTTTCATATACTAGAAATAGCATATAAAAGCAAATCTGCATTATTTTGGGCATTCATCAAGCTGAAGTTTCTTCTATTTTAAAACACTTTAAATTTTAAAACACTTTTAAAACACAGTATTAGACTCTAGTCATAATTCTTGTTCTCAGTTCTGATTTTGTATCTGCATCAGAAAATAATACAGTTATTTTTACAAGATATATTAAATCCTTGGGAGTATGGTTCTTCTCTTCCTTATTTTCGTGGATAGTGCACATGTTCTATTTGTTCACTATCTGCTGTGTGCTGCAGTCTGTTATATTTCTTAAAATATGTGACTGCACAGCAATGAAAGGAAACCAACTGTTTCCCTGGTTCTGGCTGTTACACTGGGTCGTGCAGACCTTCTGGAGGGAGTGCTCAGTTGCTTTCAGCAAAGGAAAAGCTCAGCCAGGAGAGGCTTTTCCAGACTAGGTTGGAGTAGGAGAGAAAGGAGCGCATCTGCAACATAACCAAAGGTTTGGAAACTGTTAAGAACAAGGAGCAGAAATATCGCAGCGTGCTTCAGAGCTGATGGGAAAAAAAAAGTCCTTTTTATGGCGCCGAGCAGGCATATATCCCTTTCTCTTTCAACAGTTATCCTTCTCCTGTAGGTTTTTGCAAAACTGTTTTGCAGCTTGCAGCTACAAAAGGCAGGGCACTGCTTAGGCCTTCATTTGCTTCTATTGGTCTTGCCTCAGATTCAGTCTGGTTTCATTATGCAGATTTCTCCGTAGTATTTTCACCTTTTTTTTTTTCTCCCCTTAACCCAGACTAATGTTACATTCTGTTGTTTAGTTTTCAAAAATGTCAGTCTGGTCCATTTCATTCTGTCTTTTTCATATTTTAATAGCTTTCTAGAAGTTTAAGCTGTCTAGGGATCTTTTCCAGTTATGAGTCTGTGATCCCCTTTACCGCCTGGCCTTGGAGGAGCAATTCTACAAACGATTTAAAACAGCATGTTTGCCTCAGTATAATCAAATCTATTAAATCTCCTTGATCTTGGTTTTTCATATGAAGGAGATAACTTTCAGAGCATGTATTATTTTTGGGAGTGTAACATTCTGCAAATTTCTGTAACTGGTAACTCAGTCCTCATCTGATAACTGAATTGGTGTTCCTCACTTAGCTTTTAAAATAGAGATTCCTTAAAGTCAAGTCAGTGCCACTAACTTGCAAGATTAAAATAAACCAGTAATTTTTTTCCTCATCTTTCATTTCAGCAGCTCAATTTTCTTTTATATAAAATTCTTTCCTGAGCTTCAAGTGATTTGCTGTGTTTGTGCATATTTCTTGGAGTTCTCCATTCACTTTTATTTCTAGTTTGCTGTTTCTCTCCCAGTTCTCATACCTGCTGCAGTTCAAGGTCTCTGTTACTGACAAGCACGAGTTTGATCAGCTAATTTTGATGACTCTCTAGTGTATCTGATAGATTAACCAATAGAGAAAATTTCTTACAAGGGGAAAAGTTTAATACTCCCTCTAGTTTGCTAAGACCAGGAATCTCCAGGAAACACGGGGTTTGAACCCAGACTCACATTACCTTTCCAGAAGTGTTTGTCCTGTTCCCATTGAATTTGATGGCAAAGCTCCTATTGATGTCACTGTTCTCAGAGGGGAGGTAATCCACCTCTGCTCAGCAGTTTTATTTGTTCTCTAACAATGCACCAGTCAGCACAATGAAATTACACACTTGTGTCCATGTTTTCATTTAAACACCAAACCAAATTCCCTCCCAAAACTATTTCCTGAACAGAATTTTAGTCTTTGCCATGATGTACCTCCAGTTTTAAAAAGGTACTGGATGACCTAATCCCAGCAATGTTACAGCCGTTTTGTTGGGCTGGGTTATCTCACTCAAACTATTTTTGAATGCTATTGTTTGGGACACCCAGGATTTGGCATTAGGCTCAAAAATATTTTGTTACAAGGAGAATGTAAACATGGAGAACCAAAGCCTTTTGTGACTTGAACTGAGAGCAGATTATACAAAAGTAAAGTATAAGGGGAAAATAAATAAATAAATAAAGGGCAATGGTTCGAAAAGCTTTCAGAGTACCTGAGAACTGCATTGCAAAGAAGAGTGAGTGTAATGCTGGCAGACTATTGGCCTCTCACCTAGTGTTTATAAACACACTTTGGTATAAACTGTGCGTCTCATGGTTCAGTTTAACTGGTTAACCACTTGGAACTTTTTAAAACCTTCTTTAGTTTTGATATTTGTTTAAGTTCGTGTCATCTGTAGATCTCAAACTGTTTTCTTTGAAAACCCAACACAGTACACGTTGCATTTTTCTGCATGTGACTACTCTTTCTGAGCGATCACAGCTATCTGCTTGGTAAGCAAATCACTGCCATGAGATTCA
This sequence comes from Myiozetetes cayanensis, assembly GCF_022539395.1. Taxonomy (NCBI): domain Eukaryota; kingdom Metazoa; phylum Chordata; class Aves; order Passeriformes; family Tyrannidae; genus Myiozetetes; species Myiozetetes cayanensis. Next base: position 8,050,246 of record NW_026088185.1, on the reverse strand, counting down.
AAAAGTTCCTTAACTGCAGCCTCATAAACTTCAGTCTGCCATGAATTATGACAGCACATCCAGCTCAATGATGTTCTGTGTTGCAGTTGGACATTAAAACCTCCCTGAGGAAAATGCAAAAATCTTACCAGAAATCAAGCTTAATTCATATACGTAGATATTTAGGTGGAAAAAAGTGGTTTTATTCTATCACTACAAAATAGAGCTGAAACATTTTCTGCCAATCCTTATATAAGAATAAGGCCAAACTCTCCAGGAAGGGAATTCTATTCTAGTTTTTTTGTTCACACTTGAGCCATTTACCAAAGTTGTAAGTGCCTCTTGGAGCACCACAGCACCCAGTCGAGTGTGCAGTTGGCAGTTACGTTTCTTGGTTTCCAATTACCATTTATGTGATCACACAAGAGAACAGGAGGCAACAAAATCTGTTGCCCTACTGGGTCCATCTGGGAATTAAAATGTCTTTAGATTTCCAGGCTATGACAGGCATAGGTTGGATATAGATTAGGTGCTGGAATGAGAATTAAATCTCACTGGTATGTGAGGAAGAACATGTACATATGGGAATTACAGCAATGATCTTCAATTCAAGGACTGTTCATTGAAAAATTTATTCTGTGTGCTGAAGATTTCCAGCTAAACATAAAGGATAAGTTTAAAAGAAAGAAAAATAAACTTTTATTTCCTAAAATTTCAGAAACAATAATTCTTGGCCAAATTTATTCATTCTCAGATAGAAAGATTTCTTTTAAACAATATTCAATTTAATTTTTTTAAGAAATCAATTTTTCAGCTATTCAAGTGCAAAAAAAAAAAAGGTTATTATTTCTTTAAAAAATTTAAAATTTGTCTCAGTCTATTTGGGAATCTTGTACCAGACTTGGAGGTGTCGGAGCAAGGTCTTATACACACAAAACCTTTGAGCATGCAGCTATTTATCTACAGCACAGAGTTGTGGCCTGGATCAGACCAGTTGTCCAGCTGGTCATACTTTCGGTGCCATCATCTGATGAATCCCTTCTGGCCACAGTCTTCAAACCAATGGGAAGGGCCAGGGGAAACTGTGGGCTCTTGGAAGAGACTAATTCTTCTCCTGCAGCTTTTATCTTCTCCCTCTCTGCTTCTTCTCTCAGGATTTTATTATCTTGCAATATCAGTGTTCATTTTCTGAAATTCTTTATGATTTCTTTGCTTCATTTTGAACTTCTATAACTGGTATCAACCCAGTATTATCATCTATGTGTTGTTGCTTCATTCTTTCCTGGCTTACTGGCCATATGTGTGTTCTTTCTTACAGACTAAGTTGAGAGTTGAAAACTGCTGTTTATCATTAATTTCTTTCAGCAAAGCTTGGCCCTGGAGTCACACGTGAGCCAGCATAATTTACTGTAGCTCCAGGGCTGGCAGCCACAGAGATGTCCTTTCTCCTCCAGCACTGGAATCACGGGGTATGCTCCATATGGTGCAACCAAGTGTCTGGGATGACTCTTTTAAATTATGCCTATTGATTGCTTTAGGAACAGCATTCCATTCAGCAAAATACTGTGGAAATAACCTATGGTACTTAGAAAAGTGAGTTTCTAAAGTTGAGTTATAAGCACATATATACTTTAAAGGCTTATTTTCAAGTGGTTCTGGAGTCTGCTAAAACAAAAAGAGAGGAGAAATTAAGTTAGGTGGCAATAGTTTGAGCAAAAGGTACAAAGTACATAGTAAACTGTAGAGCCATCCTGCTTCTTCCTAGCATGGTTTGATTTTGCTGGCTGCTTCTCTTCCATTGTCTTTCTGGATGATCAGTAGAGCTTTTATTTCTCCCTGTCTGTTACCTCATTTTCTTAAAAATGCCTTAATCTTTTGGGAGTCTTTTTTGTTTGTTTGGGATTTTTTTTCCTCATTTCTCACACAAACTTATGGTATATCTTTCACACCTGTATTTCTCTGCTTTCTTGACTGTCTTTCTGCCTCTCACCCTCTGCACATCACTTCTTTTTTTTCTTTATCTCTCATCTCTCAGCAGTGTGCAACAACCTGAGGTTTTGGGTTTCTTTCTCATTCCCTTGATCATTTCCCTGTGGAGTTTAGGTTTTCCTTATCTCTACACCTTTTTGTTCTACTGGGTTTTTTCCATCAGACTCCTCTTATGTTTCTATGTGTCCCATGAGACTGTGTTGCTGTGTTGGAAGATTTCAATCAGTTCAGTATTGTTTCCTTTGACCCGTGTGAGATGACGGCCTCTACACTGCAGTTTTCTTTTCCCTTTTTTTTCCCTTTTAAGCATCCCTAGGCACCCCCAGCAGTATTGCTGATTGTTACAGAAGCAGCTATTTGTTTTCATTTCCTACTTCTCTTTTACTGACATGGAGATGCACGGAATAATGGGGATTTGTCCACTAACCGTGGTTCCTGCTTGGATAGAGCACACTCGAGCAAGCAATCAAAGCAGGTCTGTAACCACAACGGTTTTTGAAGTTCAAAGGGAGTAAGGAATGTCTGACTGCAGTGGCTTAAAATGAGCACTAGAAGTTCTCCAATGGCTAATAATGGAGAAAAGATCAAAGGAGGTGAACACTTTACCTTTCCAGTTGCATATACTCTCTGTACCAGCAGTTATCTTTTTGCATAACTGTAGATAAAACAATAAACTTAGAGTGTCGATTTGGTACTTGTTCCTGGTGCATCCCTGAATACTTATTTTGAAGTCATGAAAAAGTGTCTTGAAGTTTTTGTCCATCTCAGCATCTTTCTAAATGATCAGTGGAAGTTAGTGCACCACAGATATATTTTTTGATACAGAGTCTTCCCAGATCTTCAGGCAATATGTGGATTGTTTCATCCACTGTAGCAAATCATTTAATCCATAACTTTAGCAGATGCAGAAATTAGCACTTTCATATTTTAATACCTAATGCGTCTATGCTGTTCTGGCTTTAGTTTTTTGTACATATTTCAAATGTTCTAGTAGGAGAATCCCTCACAGAATCCAAGTCTTGAAAGCAGAACTTCAAATTTATTCCTGTCGGATCAAGGTCAAAGCTAAAGTTTGGTGACACAAGCTTCATGTCTTCCCTTTGTAGCCCCAGCTGTCTGCTCTGAGACCTTGGGAGTATGCAGGTAGTGCTGTGAATATTGCTAATTGCTCACTGTTACCCCATAAATGTACTGTTACAGAATGGGTGTTTGCTCAACATTGCTGTCTTCTCCTCAGTTAATGGCTACGTAAACAGGGAGCTAACATAGTTGGAAGGCCTATTGACTGTGCAAGTAATTAGCTGCTGTAAAAGTAGAAGAGAAGGCAGCTAGCAGGTTTTTAGACGGTTTTCCCTAGTAAAACATTCTTTCTTATTGTCTTTTGTGTGAAGGACAGGCATCTTTGTGGTTCAGGCTAAAGCTCTTCAGAGACTGCTGGGCAGTGGTGTGTGTATGTAACAATTTAACAGCTGGTGAAGTGGCAGTGGCAGATGTATGTAGGTAAAAGTTAAAAACCAAAGGGCTGTTTGAAGGCCTGGGAATTATTTTTTGTGTGTGTGTGCTTTTTTGGTTGTGGTGGTGGTTTTTTTTTAAATGTGTCCTGTCACACCTCATGTTTGCAGTGAAGCCCACAAACAATCTCAGGTGTTCCATACAGACTAAAATGAGCAGCTTGGTGTGGCACAAGACAAGAACCTTTTAAACTGCATTCTTTTATTCAGGTGGCAAAGTGAAGCTGTGTCCCAGCTGCAGAAGGAGTTGAGAACAGCAGTACATTTTGACCTCCCAGGGTTAGAAGAGCCTGGATAAAGCTCTCAACTGTGGAAATGCCATCCCGCTGGCATTTTCTTAACCGTAATTTTAAAAGCCAGGTAGTGTGACTGAAATACTTTTGGTCCCAATTTATGATCCCTGTCAGTCCTTTTTATGTGGGAGCTGTAGTTAATGGCTTTTTGAGTACTGGACTGATATGGGGCTGCTCGTGGGTCTCATCTCTATGCAGTGAAGCCCTTCCATAAGCCCTTATGCAAAAATGATCCTAACCTGAGCTCATTTTAATATGTCAGCATTCACACATATTCAGGGACACAAATCTGCAGTGTTAGCTGTGAGGGTCTTTCAAATTAGTGTTGGTGAAGCACAGTATAGTCTTTTCCAAATTCTGCATTACAGATAATTTTAGCCACACACCAGTCTATAAAAAATATAACTCATACAGCTTATCTATTTTAAAGACTTTTGCACTACAGCCAACAACTATAGTTGGTTAAATAGGTGCTTGTCACACCAGTTTAATGAATTAAATGTGAAAGCCATTTCTTCTTACTTTTGGCTGTGACAGGGCTGGCTCAGGTTCTGTTCCGCTGAAGGAATGGAATGGTAGGATCCATGTCATATAATTTTATAAATTTAATACTCCTCAGTATATCAGCTAATAAGAAAAGCAGAAAAAAGAGAATAAGAAATAAAACCACAAGCCAAATATCTAATCATTCCAATTCCTCATGGAAAGATACCACCTTAATTGAAAGATACGACAATAAAAGTGGGAAATATTAAACAATTTCATTAAAAAGTGCTGTAATTCACGTGTTTTAACCTTCATACTCTGTTCTTTACTTGAATAGAGTAACACAGATTGACTACTGACCTAATTTTCTAGAGAATTTTGGTATTTAGCATCCATTGTAAGCTCTTAGAGATGTTGTATCCTTGCTAAGGTAAGTAGGAAGCATTGTCTTGGCTTTTAGGGGAAAAAATGCAAAGTTAGAGAATATGCTGAAACAAAGGGAAACAACCTTTTACCTCCCTTCTCTCTATTAAGGACTCTGTAAGAGTTTTATCCTTGGCCCAGCAAAAAGCACCCAATCCCCTTTGTAGCAGATGGTAGGATAGAAAAGGATCTGCTACAGATCCTGGGAGAGGGCATTCAGGAACAAGCTGTAAAAAGAGGGGCACCTTGTCCCCTAGGAAAGAAGAGCTGGCACCTGCACATTGCTCTGCTCCTTCATGGCAGCAGAACCTACCAGCAGGGCTGGGGATCACCTGCTCAGCCCCCCACACGGGATCCACACCTCTCCTGTACTCTGCCACTTTAGTTTGCTGCGTCACTAGAGAGGCAGCTCTGACTGGATCCAGGGACACAGGCTGGGACATCTGTCAAAGGAGTGGATTTACATTACACCCCAGAGGAAGGACAGTTCTGCCCTTCAGAGTTCTGTGACTTTTGTTATGTTTGGGGTCTGTGCCAGTCCAATTTTGTATGTTCCCTCTCACAAAAATCAGTGTCCAACCTACTAATAAAGGGAATGGTTATTTGTCCCTGTGGATTGGGGTGTTAGTCTGGTTGCAATTCTAAGCAAGTTTAATTCCTTTATTAGTATTTGGGAGGGAGTATACTACTGACTAACAAGTTGTCTCTGTCAGGTTCTCTGTGCATGACAAACCTGTTTTGTATTACCACTGGTAATTAGGCTGTGCCATGGAAGAGACACATGTACATGACCACTTTCCAGTGCACCTCTAAATCAGTAAGATACTCCCAGTTACCCAATTAAGTAAAGGCAACTTTTTGTGTAGTCACTATAGCACTCTTCTTACTGAAATTCACATTTGCTTTTATGTGATCTCATATACAATTTAATTTCCCATACCAAAAAGAAAAATAATAAATGCCAGGATATTACATAGAGTTCCCAGTGTTAATAATTAAAAGAAAATTGCAGTGAGATTAAAAAAATATGTTCTACAAACTACAGCTCCTTACAAAGAAAAGTCAATCAAAAAATATTTTAAAGCGTATGCCACATAATCAAAATAATTAATAGCAAGACATGAGAGTGCTACCTTCAATCTCACAAGTGTGTATAAGTACAATTAAAAAAATCTTAGTAACCTTTGGAAATCTTAAGTTTTTTTAGCCAAAGTTTGCACTCTAAATGACTTGTATAAAGTGGTTATTTTAAAGATGATTCCATCAGCTATTCAGGGACCAAAACTTGGGAAGTATTCTTTAAAACTAATTTCATGTTTTATCACTCCAAACACACGCTGGGTGTTTTATGTGATGAAGGTTGTGCATCTGATTTCTAGAATCAGATATTTTTTATCAGAGCTCTCCTTTTGGACAGTCTCCAGGATCAGCTGGAGAATATATGTGGCCTAATAGTTTCTAATATGATATTCCCTATTTCTCCAAGTCCCTTCCGCTACTACTGTGAAGTTGGATTTTTGCCAATAAATTGGTTCTTCTTATTCTAACCCAGTGAATAAAGACCCTGGGATCAAGAAAGCTATACCATATTATTGAATTCCTTATTTAGGATTTTTTTCTTTTGTGGTCTAGAGAGTTGAGTGCTGCAAGTCTTATGTGTTTGTCTGAAAATTGCTTGGGATCACTTATCCCTGTAAGGACATCCATTTTATTGTCACCTTTTGCTACCTGGAGTTATTCAGGAATGTGAAGGAATGGCTTTTACCAGTTTGATGGCTACAAGGCTAAGCATGTGGCTTTGCTCCTAGGTGAATGGCTTAAAGGAAAGATTGTTAAGTACCTGCTGTCCTCTGCCAAATTTTCCATGTGCAGAAATATTTGACAGTATTGACCCAAATAGCAGACACAACTTCTAGGTGTTGGGTGTCTGGGTCCTTAGGAATTTAATGAAAGATGAAATAGCACAAGTTATAAGTAATGATAAGCTACAGGCACAGCTTAGGCAAGGCAGGATAGCTCAATGAAAACAGGATATACAAAATAAAAAACCCAATTTACTCTGTCAAAAAGAAGTTTTAACTGAACTTTCAGAAAAATAGAAATACACACATAAGAAGTGAATCTCATCAGGTCAGAGGTCATCTCTGCTTTTGTCTGAAACCCAAGAGTAGGTGTGTTGGGAATCCCTCAGGACCAAGGCCATATCTGTGTTACCTTCTCTCTTTCCAGACTCTTTCTCCTAAGATGAATTGAAGTTGTCATACTCAATGTTAAAACAGAGGGAGTAAGACCTATAGTGGAATAGGAATTGCAAATGCCTATAGATTATTATAAATCACAGTAAGTGATCATATGCCTGCAGAGAAGAATGACCTGAAGTCAAGAGTCAAAGCAAAACCTGACAATTCCAAATCAGTATTTCCTTGAAAACTTTTGTCCCTGGTTCTCCACATATGCAATTCCTCCTTTTAGGATGGGACTATCCAAGTATTTCCACTATTTCCAACCCCAGAATTTAGATCCACTCTCTTCATTGCATGCACTGTAAAATGTTCCTATTAGGTTTCTGGTGTGTAGTGATTGTGGTTGTGAATTATTAATGAGGATTGCTTTATTCTCCTTCTGGTCTGGTTCCGGCATGGACTTACTGAATCACTTCCTGCAAATTCACTCTTCACCTCAGCCTAAAGATTATAAAGTAAGTCAAAAAGCACCTGTTGTAATATTAGAAAGGTGTGTTGTTTAGTTAACTCTTTGTATAGTTTCTGTGTGTGGCTGATGCATGCAGTACTTCAGAGTAGAGGTCTCTTTTGCACAGCATGGCAAAGAACTAAAATGGGCTCAGCCAATAGCCCCTTCTCATCTTGGATTTAACCCTCTGAGCCAAATCATCTGCAGAACATGGGTGGTAGAGTGATACCATCAAAAAAATGACCCATTACAGGTGTACAAGCATGTAAGAGCACAAATGATAATCAGTCAAGAGGCAGACAGATCTGACATTTGCTGAGAGCATCCCTATATTTTATTGAGTTGTCATGCCTTGTTGCATACTTAATGAGGACGAGCCCCTTCTATGCCGATTTCACATTACAAATGTTGTTTTGCTGGGACTGTCAGCTGCAAATAGCTTGTGGCAATACATCTTCCATGCAGCAAATCAACATACACAGCCTTATAGCCTACCCGTGTTATTGCCACAACTGTAAACAACTAATAAAAGGAATGTATTTACTGTGCCTTAGAGTCATTCACTCCAGTAATATTTTTTCCATTTCCAAGCCTATTGACTTTATGGAACATTTGGCACCATTTCATTGTACCATCATTGTCTTACTGTGTCATAATGTAAAGGAAAAGCATGCTGTATACCTGCATACACAGTCAGCCCCACAGATAAGGATATTTCTATGACCTGTAGGTGTATTGTGAATAATCTCAAAGACTATAAAATTATTTTGGGTGCTAGCAATAGTCATCAGCCTCAAGACAACTGATAAAATTCAGATAGGACACTGATGCCATCAAGCTTTTCTGGTAGCATCTGGATATGGGAGAACCAGACGTTTTGCTCTGCAAAACCAAACAGCATAGCATGGAAATCTGTCTCTCCACTGACAGAGGTGATGGGACACAGAGCTTGATTACACCCAAAGGTGATTTTGGTGTGGTTTTACTGATATTTTGAGGATAGAAAACACATAATTATGGAAATATTTTATCTCATGAATGTTACTGAACTGTTAACATATTCCCTTTCCAAACCATACTTTGTTGGTGGCCTTTAATCGTTAACTTCTAACTGAAGATTCTTTGTGGTCTGTTTTAACAATTTGTTCTCCAACTACCATTACCTTTCTGGATTCAATAACTCCTCTTGCTTCCTTGGTTTTACTGCCTTCATTTATTCAGAGAGAGTAACTTTAGCCTTCTCAACTTTCTACTTGGCTAAACAAGGCAAACTCTTTTAGTCTATTATCATAAAATAGCCTCTTTATTTTCTTTTTGTTGTGGAAAATGTGCTGGTTTTTTCCCAGTTTGAATTGATCTATTCTAGGTTGACAAGAACTGCACATAGCATTCCAGAGAATATTTGAATCCAGTATAGCAACATGAATACTCCTTTATGACCATCAGAAATATGTTGACAGGGTAATTTCAGGAGTGAATTTGCATGAGGTTTGAGGGTCATTGTGTTTGTGTATAATTTGCTAATCAGAATTCCCTATCTTTTTCCTTGACTTCTAAGTGATGGGCCCACACCTTATAGAAGAAATCTGCTTTCTGGGTTTTTAAATGCTGAGCTTCATTTTCCCTTCTTATTCTGCAATACTGCAAACTTGTTCACCCACTGGAAGATCTCTTCCTCTGCCTTAGCCTATTTTTGCTCCAGTTTCTCAAATTACGTCTTTGAACCTCTGTCTGATTTTCATTCCCAGGAATTTTATTTGATGCTGTACAGATAGAAGCTTCTGTACTATATTCTGAGGGGAGCGAACATGCCTCCACTTAATCTCCATGTTGTTGCCTCAACTGTTGTCTTAATAGCCATCCACACTTTCTCCCTCCTGATTACTGTCAAAAAAACAAAAGGACCAATGCACCACAAATTCTTTTCTTTACTGACTCCCACTGCACCCCTTGGTAGAGGTTAAATTGTACTGACAGTAAACTGTTCTGGCCTTTTCGGTTTGGTGTCCAAGTTGCAGGTAAATTGCATTTCTCTTTCTACTGCCTTTCATGACCGATATAAGCTGCAAGTTGGGTAAAACCTGATGAAGCTAAGTTTGCATCATGTTTTTTCTTCACACATCACTTACAACACTATTCTATAATGCAGAAGTATTACCTGCTGCTGAGGAATTTTAACTGCATCTCCTAACTAAGCTAGTGGCAAATTGAAAACTAATAAATTGTGTTTTGCATATCAAATACTGCTCTGGGGACAAGCTAACCTAGACATCTACTAGATTGCAACTTCCTGTTCAGTAAAAGAGAAGTAATAAAGAAAATCATGACAGCTCATTACATGAAAGAAGAAAACCATCACCCAAAGCAGAATAAATGCTATGTTATTACACAGTAATTGTGGGGGGATCTAAACATTTTTTTTCATGAAGATATTAAATGTTTTTCAATGCTGTCTGTAATAAATGTTTTTCTAAAGGCTTATAATGATGTCATATGTTTTAGCATTCAATACCTACAAAACTGAAGCTATCAATGTAGTCAGTTTAGCCATATTACTGTACAGAGCAGAAGCCAGGCAGTCTCTTTAAATGTTAAGCAAAAAAATAACATTCACAGATTTCTGTGGGTCTTTCCTCACGGTGTGTCTTTGAAATGGTATCTCTTTGCTCTCTGTATCTGTGTTAAAACAATACTGAAAATGTTATTGAACATGACAATGAGCAGTGTCTGTCCTTCAGGACAGATATGCTTCAGAGCATGGAAACCAGAGCATCCTCCTGTTTCCATGTTTCAGAAATTTTGGTTTTAATCTCTATTAATATTGCACTTCAACCCTGTCATTGGTGAAATATGGCCAACTTGTACTTCAACCCAGGAAAGGAAGGCAAATGGGAAGAGTTACAGGGATAAACTTCAGTATTTGAAATTATTAAGTAATATTTTACATATAATTATCTTGAAAATGAAGCCACTTCATTGTAATTTAAGTAGCATTTATATAAATTAGGCACATGTGACATTTCTAATTGGTTATATTTTAATGGTTAAATCAAGAGTTTTTAAAATGATAATTGGGCTAGTTGTAAAATTTCAAGGTCTGTGATTTTAAAATTGAATTGCTCTTTGACTTACGTAAAAGAATAGATTGTTAAGTGAGTGCCTCACAGGAGAGAAGCAGTCTAGGATATTATGATTTGAATTAGTTTTTCTAAAGAATTTAGAGTAGGCAATCTGTCCTATGATCTTTCTTTGCACACTAAAAGTATGAGTCAGTTATGCTACGATAGCTTAAATTGAGAATACAGTGATTTAATTAACAGCTGGAATTGTGGAATTCCACGTGTTAGGAAAGTGATGCATTAATAGCACTCTATACAGATGCTCTGATGAATCCAAGGTATTCTCCACTGGAAGCTGTTTCTTAAACACAGAGCTGCTTGTTGCATGTGCAGTATGGCCTTTATGAGTTCAGAACAGAAAACTGGGAACATCAAGAAAATTACATCACCTGGAATATTTGTGGTCAATATATTTATTCACAAGGCCCCACATATCGATTCATCCCCCTGGGAAGGGCAGTAGGCAAACACAGGACATGTACACCTTCTAGCAGCACTTTTGAGTCAACTCCTCTGGATCCACTGTAATGACTTCCCCGCCCACACCAACCCCAGCAGCGGGTCCAGGTGCAGTTCCACTGTCTGAGTCTCTTGTGGACAGAGGCAAAAGCCAGAGCAGGGTGTTCATGCCCCATTGCCAGTATAATCCTGTTGGAGCCCACGCCCTTGTGAGGGTATGAGTCAAACATTTGTTAACATGCTGAGGCTGGTGCTCCACTGACTGAAGATCCTTGTGCAGAAACATTCAGCTTTGTGGAATATAGAAATACACTCTGCAGTGTCACAGCAAATATGTTTGTCACAGCTTGGTAATGCAGTAAAACAAGGACAGTCTGCAAATCATTTCTCCCAGTGCAAATGAGTTGCAGGGGAGTTAGTCCCATCATGGCTTGAGTAGTGAAAAATGGCCCAGGTATTAGGACTGTATGCTTTGAGCCATGTAAAAGAATAGGTTGTTAAGTGAGTGCCTCACAGGAGACAAGCAGCCTAGGATATTATGATTCAGACTAGCTTTACTGAGGAATTTAGAATAGGCAAGCTGTCCTCTGATCTCTCTTTGCACATCAAAAATATGAGTCACTTATACTGGGGAGATGTGGCTGCCTTCTAAAGAATGACTGATTGGACAAATTTCAGTCTGAGGAAGAAACAACTGGGGAAGCAAAGGAAGTTTATAGAGTGATGAGCCATTTGGAGAAGCAGGATAGCATTCTCAATTGCAATACAAAAATGGAGCCACTCAGTGATCCATGCTCAGACCAAATGAAGACTGTTCTTCTTGTTAAAAGCATCTGAGTTTAGGAAGCCACTTCTAAAGGACACCAGGAGTGCTGGAAGTTCACATAATTTCAAGAGAGTTCAGGGAAAATAAACCCATTGAAAATTACTCAGTACATAGGAACTATATCTGGCCAAGGAAGCCTCTGAACAGGAAATGTTTGGATAGTGGAGGATAAGTGGTATTGTGTGCTTCCCCCCCGCTCTTGGTACCCACTTTTGAATACTGTCAGAATTGCCTGTGCTAGCTGGACCTTTGATCTGGAGCCATTTAAGCTTTTTTGGGCGGGTTCCATATTTCAGAGTAGGCTTTGCTCCAGTTTCCAGTCTTGTCTACTTCTCTGATGGTCAGTCAAACCAATTAAAAGATACCAGTGATTTCACTGAGGAAACCGTTATTGGAGATTATGTGAAACAAATAACCATTTCTTTCTTCTTGCTCTATAATCTCGTTACCATTCAAACTTTGAGCTTGGTTTTAATTAATGTTATTTTAATTGCCAACCCAGGCAAATTTCTTAGAGCCTCAAATAAAAATGTGCTGGAACTCCCAGCACAGGTTAAGCGAAAGATTGAGTTTGGGAAATGTGGCTCAATAAATCTAAATCCAAATAGTGATAGAAGTTACCTCACTATGAACTTTGATTTCTCTTCCCTGATTGTCCAGGTTGTTGTGCCCCAGTTTCCTGGGCTAGCACTGCTTTAGCTTTTGTAAATCTGCTAATACTGTTTAAAAAAAATATGGAAAATGAAATGTTCAATTCCCATTAAAATTGTCTGTTGTATTTGACTACCCTGGACGGGCCTTTCACATTAATTTAATCCATGTTTACTGTCTCTTCTTTCAGAGTTGTTTCTGACAGTGTAAGTATGTTAATTTCTTTGTATGTTGCAGATATCTCTCAGGATTCACCAAATAATCAATACCAACATCTGTTTAATATGCAAATACTAAACCAGTCTATCCTCAGATTGCCATTTGGATACCAGTAAAAATAGGCTGCAATCGAATAATCATTTCAAGCTTGTTTTGACATGGTTTTTTTTTGCTTGATACCTCTGAAAAAGGAGATGGCAGTGGCCTTGGTGAAATCAAGCACTAGCTTCAAGGCTTAAAAGCTGTACCATGTCCTGTAGCTTCTCTTTTATGGGAAGGAAAAGTTATTTTAGATTATTATAAAATAGGTTATGTTGGCTTTTTTTCCCATATAATGCACAACAGAGTGCCTTTTCATATTGCAGCCATCAGACACTCCCAGTTATTAATACTTCATGTGCAACACCATCACATACAGAAGTGTGTGTGGCCTGCATAATAAATACCTGTTCAAAGTGTACCGAACAAATTTTTTTAAAATTTTAAATTTGCAATTACAGTTACAGTCCAGAATTGCTGAAGGTTACACTTCAGCAGTCATGTAGGGGGGAAGAGTGGTACCGGTATTTTATAAATAGGAGATAACTATTCAGTGCTGTGGCAAGCCTAGACTTTTTAACATTTATCACTGTGACACCTGAGTGATTTATGTGCACGTTCTGTTGGTACCACTTTATTCCTTAGGACTGGAAGCTCTGCAGCAAAGGTAAATAACAAAGTAGGATGATCATCTCGATACTGAAAAGTTACACATTGTGAAAAACACTGCCTTATCACTTGAGAAAATTTTTTCACATACAACTACAGCATCATATATTCATCTTACTTTTGCAGAATCTTTGCCAAAGGATCCCAGCGTTCTCATGCACTCATGAAACCTAACTTTTGCTTTTTTTTACCAGTGGATGAGCCTTTGTTTATTTTTCAGTAGTGTGAAAGACAGTGATGAAACTGTCTGCAATATTTGCTAAAACTGTAAGTGCAAGATTCTGCAGCATTCACTATTTTCTTGCATTTTGTTTTGAGATCTTAGAATGAGAAAGTACAGCGTGTCAAAGGGACTGTCAAAACGCTGTCAGATTGGCTTCAAACTCAGTATTAACTCCAAACCCAGTGCAGCTTCTATTGCAAGTATCATGCAGCCTTGTTCAAGAACACAGTTCACTTCTGCTCGAAAAGTTTGAGCCATGAGCTTTTTCTAATAACCTTGTAGTGTAATACTTGGAAAATATAAAAACCCACAAAACACAAAACCCCCACTTGTGTTATATAGTCAGGATTGTTTGTTAGAGGAGGTTAGCTATGCTTTGATAGGGTAGTTTCCACTGGAAAATTCAGATTCATTGTAACAGTGATGGAGACAAATCAATAGCAATGAAAGTCCAAAGTAGCCTGGAAAATTACCTTACTTTTTGCAAATTGGGTGCATGGGTCCTCTCAAACATAAAGAAAATCTCTAAAGCAAACTTAAAAGCCATTTTTGAATGTACTCACCATAACCAGTTCCAGTTAAAACTGTAGGGCTGTTCAGAAATACGTGGGAACAATTTGCATCTTTAAGCACTGTAGTATGAATTTAGAAAAAAGGTACTCCCTCTGAAAGTGTTTTGATGTGGTTTTTTTTTTTTTATTTTATGTTAGGTTTATATGAGAAATTAGTAACTGACCCCTGTATAATGGAGTAGGTTTGAGATTAAAAGGAGCTGGAATTTGTTGAATTGGTAATAAGGCCAGATCACTGAATTGTTACAGATCAAAGCCCAAACTGGAGCAGTGCCTGTGCTGGCTGCAGTCATAACTGCTCGAGCTGTGCTGTTCCATTAAGGACAGTAACAGTGTTAGAAGGAATCTGGGGAAGTCTGCTGTCAGTGGTTGATAGAAATTGTTTAATGCTACTTGTGTCTGCAGAAAAACCTATCCGGAAGACTGAAGAATCATTCTTAGCTAATATTTACAGAAAGAATATTAGAGGAGGGTGAGAATCTGAGAACTAGATTTTCAGGCTCTGAGTTTCTCTGTTCCAGGAAAGAGCCTCATCTTAGATAAATAAAATGACTTTGTTTTTAGTATACATTAGAAAAATAACATTTTACATGTATTAATGGATTAAAGCTAACTGTGTTATCATTATATGGTTAGTTCCAATGCTAAAATAAATTTAACAGCATTCATTTAATCCATTTAATTATATTTGGCCTGTCCAACTAGCGAGCTCACTGGAAGAATATGACTATATTTTTGGTTATAATTCCAAGGTTGAATTTATCATTATTTCTGCTAAAAATAAAGACAATATTTTATAATTTTCCTACAATACTAAGAACTACGTGTCCCCTTCTAAGATGATTCAGATAAAGGTACTTTCCTGCATTTTGTCCTCACATAAGAAAAGTGGGAAGCAATACACAGAACAGTCTGCAATTCCAAAAATGTGTGTTGCTGGGGGATTTTCTCACAGTTACTGTAAACCCAGACTTGGTGGCAAATATTTCTTTGAATAAGACTCTCAGGTGGGAAGAGATCAGGCAAATAATAAGGCATAGCACAGCATTTTTGCTCTAATTGGCTAACCTCCATAGAAGAAAGTACTCATGAGTGTTTAACAGACAAAACCTTTCTGTGGTGTTATAAAAGCAGATCTCTTCAATATCTGCTGCACTGCTGCTTCCAGGTTTTTATTCTTTGCTTCCTTCCAGATACATTTCGGTGTATTTGTTATTTCCTATTTTTCTTAAAGATATTGTTTGATACAACAATATCTTTTTTTTTTTCTACTCAACTACTTGAAAACAGTGTCTAGTCAAAACAGCTGAAAATGCATTTTACTTGTAATGAGGAAAAAAACGGGTTGAGAAGACAGCTTGTGCGTGTTGCTTCCCTAAAAGATAAGAAAGTTTCTTCATTTCTGGAGAAGCTTCTCTAAGGCGGAGGCAGAGTCATCTTACCCATTGCAACTGAAAGAATATTCTGTCCCACAGACTTGGCCTTTACTACAGATTAGAGATAGAGAGCTATTGATACAGTTCTGAAGCAGAGCACAGAACCATAGAACTGCTGGGGTTGGAAAAGACCTCTGAGACCACGAAGTCCAACCATCAACCCAGCACTACCACTATGTTCACCACTAAACCATGTCCTGATGTCCTAAAACATATCCTCATGTTTTCTGAAAACTTCCCGAGATGAATTCCACCACTTCCCTGAGCAGCCTGTTCCAATGACTGGCAATCCTTTCTGTGAAGAAATTTTTCCTAATATCTAATCTAAACCTCCCCCTTTGCACCTTGAGGGCACTGAACACGTCAAGTTGTTCTACCTAGTATTTGAAAGCTACTGCTGCATACATCAGCATTTGATTATGATATTGCCCTAAGTATATCGTTCTTATATACCCAATGATCTACACATAAAAATAAAACTTTCCTAATAACCTTTTGGTATTTTAGCATCAGCTAATTTTCTGCTGAGGAGAGCAGAATGTGATTAAGGCAACGGAAAACATTTTATGGAGTGACAGGTGGTCATGAAATTATATTAGCATTTAAATGACGAAAATAAAACCTTTCTTTTCCTGGTCTGAGAATGCCAGAAAGTGAAGTATCAGGATTCATCCTCTCCTCCCATTCCCCATGGGTTATATTTTACTTTAAAAACAGCTGTTAATTCTGTGTCACAAATTATGAAGGATTTAAAAGAGAGTGTCATGACTTGCTGTAGATACCACTAGAAAACATTTTCCATCTGTGTGACATATTTTAAAAAAGCCCTTGGCCACTTGGAGAGCCAGCTTTGGGAACTTAATCAGATGTTTTTCTTCTCTTGTTAACTAAGTATCAACTCTAGGGATCATTGAGATCACTGTGGTATTTATTGTGAGTGAGCGATTGAATGATTCCTGAGCTGCTCTTCCGGAAAATGAAGCAAACTCCTGCTTTAGAGGTCACCTCTAATTAGAGATCAAAAAATAACTGCAGATAACTTCATCAAAAATATAAATAACTAATCAGTATGAGTCCAGTGGCTTTGTCTTATAATTAGTCCTGCACAAAGGCTCCTTGAAGTCAGATGACAGTTGGGTCTCCTGCCTCAAACTTCACAAATGAACCAATAGTTTCAAGCTGATGCTCCCTTTGAACTGCTCTCCCAGGATAAATTACCGATGGCCTAAATGTTACATTTACATTTATTATTCTCCATTACCAAGAACATGTGAAGCTGCAAAAGATTAAAGCAGCAATTACTGAAGTTAGAACATTGGAAATGAAGTTCAAACACCAGAAATGAATGTTTAGGAAAACAGAAAAGACAATCACCTGAGGCCAGTTTTAACTAAATAAAATCAGTAGCTTCTACATCAAAGAGGACATTTACAGATGATCATTTCTGTGTTCGTGAATTTTTGAATGAACTACCATCAGCTTGTGCAGTTGGGTTTGGATGCAGTCTGGATGAGGCCTTGGTGGTCAGGAGGTTTACCATGAGTCCCAGGCCTTGGCAATCTCAAACCTCAAGGGAGGTAACAGCATGGGAGGGAATAAACTTGTCCTAGCAGTTGCTCTTTAGACAAGATTTCTTAAGTGTTACTGAAGGTTTTGATTTAAATTTTTTTTTTTTTAAATCTTGGTTATTATTCTGGTTTACTTTTTTATTTTCTCTGTTTCATAAAGTGCTGTTTTGTTCAGTTCCTGGATTCATTCCTGTTGGTAGAGGAAATGCAGCTCACTGAGTCCCAGCCAGTTTTCTGGGTTTTCTCAAATTTGGAAGGAGAGGATGAAAACAAGAGGAGATGTTCAGAGAAAGAGCAGGGAATTGTTTGGAACAAGTTTGAGTCTCTTTGCACTGTAAGCCATTCCTGTGTCACCTTGTCTGCAGCTTCATTGAGAAGAAATTAATCCAGGCTCTATGTCTTGAAAGCAACCCATCAGAGCAGGGACTGCACCCAGCCTGCCTTGTGGGGGGAGATGCACCATGATAAGTGTAAATCTCTGCTCAACCTTCCCCAGACATTCTGCAGCTTTAGAAAGCTCAGCAGAAAAGGCAGTTCTGCCTTTGCAGAGTAGCTGTGTGAGGGGGGGAGCAGAGCAATTCCCACGCCTCGGGCCTGTGGACAGAAAATGGGCTCATGAGGTGCCTGTGCGTGGCTGGTTGTCTGCTCCATCCACACACTGATGTGGGCTCACACAGCAGACACTAATGAGATTGTTTTTCAAACACTTCTCTTCACCTTTAAAAATTAAGCTCCTGTAGTTATTGAGAGCTAAAAATAATGATTTGAGCGCACTCTGCATCGTAGTAGCAGGCACAGCAGAATATTGATTGTGCTCTGTGTCATATTATATTTACAATACGGCCTGATCGATGTGCTATTTCTGAACCCACAGTTCTTGTATGTATGAAATTGGGGTATTTTATTGTAAGACTAATGCCCAGGAACAAATCACAACAGGGTACTGTACACAAGCTAGATGAAACAATGAAAAGGTCAGCTTTGTACCTCTTCTTTTTCTTAAATGGTATTGCAATTTTTTTTTTCTTTTTTTTTTACATCCAGTAAAAAGAAACACCAGCATGACTGGCACTGTATAAATGCAGGGTAAGAGACATCCCTTATCACAAAAACCCTACAGTAAGTGCTGACAGACAAAAGCAGGAGCATGAAAGCGATGACAGTTATTGAAATGACCTTTCTCAGGTCACCAAAAAGGTCACCTACAACTCTGAGGACAGACCACCTTACTAATCCAGGGTATGGACTTGATATGTTATGTAATCATCCAGTCATCTAAGTGGAAAGTATTGGGTTTTCCTAAGACATATGAAGAGAATAGTTAGAGAGTGTCAGTTGAGTTGAAGTGATGCTATGCTGAAACAGTGAAATGAAAGTTTGCTCTATAATTTTCATCAGGTATTTTCTCTTTAAGGGAATAAAATGTTATCACCCCACCCCCGGTGACACAGTAACATCTACCTGAGAAGCTCATTTTCCAAAGGACTGTCAATGAAGGTCCTAAATAAGAATTTAACAAAGAGAATATATTGCTATTGAGGGTCATGGTTCCAACTGCTGTGCTGTATAGATGTGGATGCTCCCCAAAAGAGATAACAGAGTGATTGAAGAGGGTATTTCAGTTGGTCTCCGCTCCTGTTCTAATAGGTAGGAGAAGAGATTGAGGCTAACAATGATACACTGTAAAAAAGTCTTTTGGGGACTCTTTTAAAAATTGATTTTGAAAGTAACTCCCAATGTGTGTATAAATATGTCTGTTTCTGGATTGTCTGTCTTTTATTAGTTTTGGTCATATGAATTTCAGTCAGTCTGGTTTATTGTTATGTTGAACAAATGATATTGGTACTAAAGTGTTTAATTTGGGTTTATAAATTTGCTGTAACTTTGGAGACATATCTTAATTTTCTGAATAGCTGAAACCATCTTTTGCTCTCTAGCTGTAAGCATATTTTCCTATTAAAAATCTCCACCTACTCCTAATGCACTCACTTAAACTACAATTCCAGGAGGTAATCAAGACATTAACCTGATAAGATTTAATATGCTTAAAACACTTTCTATCAGCTTTAGCAGTCAATTCAGACCCTCCCATTTTATAACAGAGCAGTCACATTCTGTTGCTCAGTGCAAGGAATGAGAGTTGTGCTTTGTACATGGAGTAAACATAGAAAAACAGCATTAAGAAGGCCTAGCTATGATTGTGAGAAAACTATCCTGGGATTGCTTATATGTCACCTGGAACTTAATGGGCAGGAATTTTTTGTTTGTTTGTTTAAGTGCTGCAGGATATTGTGCTGCTTTTTAATTACTTCAATTGTGCATGGTTTCATTACAACGATGTATTTAAAAAATACATATACATAATACCTGTGACAGTTAAAACTTACTCTTTTCATTGATTGAGGTTTGCATCAGGCCGCAAAGGAAAGGCACTGAAACTCAGACCTTGGAAGCAGTGACAAGCCTTCCTGTTAGGAAACATATTTCTGAATTTCAGAAGAGAAACAGATTGTGTGATCTTGAGTGAATGCCTACTGACCAGGCAACCTGCACGCGACAAACCTTATACAAGGGGGTTTCCCTGTTTAGAAGAAAAAATGTCAAATGCGTGGAGAACTCCAGATGTTTTGGGGGGAGGAGTGGAGTTGAAAGGCAGTTGAGTTCCATTCAGTAGAACTGTGGTGTGAAAGGTGCATCTAAAGCTGTGTTCTTATGTTCAGGACAAATATGCAGGTTCTGGTCTGTGCTGCTTGAAGCTGGCAAAGAAATTCTAATTTCTTATGAACTAACTCAAAGTCTAAAGGAAAGTACTAAGCATTTATAGGCACCTTTGTTTTGGTTCAGGCATCCAATTCGAGGTTAACATCCCAAGAATAAAAATGCAAAACGCAAATTCGAAAGGAGCTGAGAGACAAGAGTGGTGTGTATTTAAAAGATTATTTAAACTGTGGATGCTGTTGGGAAACAAGCTCTCTCTGAGTAGCAAGTATGTGTTTCAATGTGACTAATGAGCTTGTTTTCTGAAATAAAAACGTAAAGCTTCAGAAACAAAGTAGCTGCAGGAACTCAACTTCGCTGAAGAAACGTGCATAAGCTAAACACACTTCCGAATGTAGACATGAATCATTTCAGAAGAAAACATGTAGAAATAAAAAGAAGTTGTGCATGTTTGCATTTTTAAAAACTCTTCTAAATCACCCTAATTACTCTCAGACATTAACAGAAGCTTGTAGATATAGAAGTGCTATCATATAGTCTATAGACTGCAGGTAATATGAACTGTAAACTACCTGGCTCCAGAGCTAAACAAATAAATGGTTTTGTTCATATTTACCAGTATTTATTTTATTATTTGATGTATTTGCAGAACAGGTTCACTGTACATAAGTTATACAAGAAGAGGAAGACAGACTAAATTCTACTCAATTTAAGGAATTGATTCAATTAAAGTTAGCAGGACTGCTTGAGGAAATAAATGTAGACAACATTTGACACCAAAAGTCTTTACAAACAATTCTAAATGGTATGGGGTAGTACCTCAGCTGGTATAAATTACTATTTCCATTAGCAGTGACTTCAATAGATTTATGCTGATTTATGCTTAGAGATTCTGGCTCTCTGCATTTGTAGTTAGTTCAGTAAAATGAGTAATTTTTTTTCCAGTATTTCAAATCTATGGGACCTGTAATATTGTAAGATATTTTATTTCCATGCAAATATAAGGAGATTAGGAATTTCAGTACTCAGGCCACAAATATATAAATTTGTTTGTATATATATATATATGTATATGCATATATTGAAATTTACCATTTCACAGCCAGAAAGAGGTCAGATGCCTGCTTCTGAAGGCCTAGCCAAAGGTTTTAATTGAAATAACTATATTTATAACCATCTTCTTTCATTAATCAAACATAGACTTAAATGACCCTGCATAATAGACATAGTGTCCTGAATTATTGAAACTGCAGAATATGTAATATTCTGAGTGCAGAGGATCTTGTAGCATCAGAATTACAACAGTGTGCATGTGTATGTGTGTGCTTTTTCCGACCTCACCATGCCTCTATTTGAGATGCTTTGAAGTTGCTTGGCATCAAATACAATGTTGTTTGGATGAAGGGCAGGAATTTTTTCCATAACATGCACTGAATTGTCTAGAACATTAATATTATCTAAAGGTTGGCATAAGCACATTCCCAACAGTGTGAGGAGCACCTGAGTGTAAAGGTCTTGCCAGCGCTCTGATGGGCACAGCTTCCCATAGTTTTCTGGAGGAAGAAAATCTGTACCCTGTACTGAAATCCTCTCTGGTGCTTAGTCCTCTTTATAGCCTTTTAAAAAGTCTGTCAGATCTAAGACTTCAATTCTGGTTTGGGTTTTCTTCCTGGCATTGTAATCTACATCTTGTCCCTGTTCCTTTTTCTGAAGATCCAAAGAGTTAATTGTAAAGTGCTCAGAGGGTACACATGTTAACTTTTCCACTTGTACACGAGATACTGAACTGGCCTCTGAATTCAGGTGCTTTGTTGCAGGAAAGGTCAAAAGCCAAATAAAACCAATTTAGTTTTGACAGCTTTCAAGAATCGCCTTCTGAAATAGAAAGTAATTTATATTTTTTCCCACTTTGATTAAATCTTTCCCTGATGGCATGTATTTTGCTGTATCTTTTTAAGTGAAAATATTGTTCGTGGCAGAAGAGGAGCCCTTAATTTTATTTAGGTTAAACACGCCTCTGGAAAAGGGCAGATCTGAAGAGGCAGGCTCTGGGGAAGAAAAGGTACTCACCTGTAATGTCTGGGAACAGATTAGGCTCTATTGTACTTTATTTCTTTCCCCTTACTGAAGGGCGATTGTGTAGGAAGAAATGTTCGAAGGCACTTGAGCTGTTCCAGACAGCAAAGATGAGTGTCAGGTATTCTGATGAAAATAGAAGAGTTGGTGCATCATTCTTGTACAATGTTTAAAAGGTATGGAGAGGGTTTGAGCTAGCAGATATAACTGAGTGTGCTGGGTTTGAGTGTTTGGGGTGGGAGCGGCAGGTCTGGGTGGAGAGAATTTTGACAAAGGGGACTCTTTGGTTGGGCTACCCTGTGCTGAGATGAGGCAGGAGAGCCCAGCAGCATTGGTCAAAATGGGTTCTAGAACAGCAGACGTGACAAAAGCCCCAGGCAAGGGCTGACCTGTAGCTGAGGAGGCCCCATTGCAAATCCCTCAGAAATTGCTTTGGTTTAATTTTATTAATATCAAGTTTCCACCGTTTGAGACTGCAGGTGAAATGTGCATGAAATGTGAAAAGCCTTACTAATTCTGCAGACAAAAACCACATGCTGTGTAATTAAGTGCTGTAGCATTTACCAGCTAAACAGACCAGTTAAGGACACAGGGAGAAAATAATTTACAAGTCCTTGTCTACATCCTGGCACATGTCTAGAACTATTTGGTTAGAAGGAAAACTCTCAAGAAATCTCATTAGGCTAATGCTGCTGCTTCTCATCAAACCTATGATCCTATTATTGGTACTATTTTTCCCAAACTGAGTTTTTGCAGAGAGTGACAGACAAGACTTTGTCTCCCTTCTGGGCAGCAGTGGGATGATGGGAAAGGAAAGGGGTTACCCATCTGTGGTGGCAATCTTAATTGTGATCAGCAAGCTGTAAAAAGAGGAAAGCAATGAAGTTTCTTTTCTTTTTAGAAGGTGAGGGAGAACTTTGATATCATTTGATATTTCTTACCTTCACATTAAATACAGACTGCATCTTTCTCAGTGAAAGACCTTAGAGCCCTGTGCTGCAGACTTCTGCCCCTTCTCACTAGCTACAACTTCTCCTTAGGTGGTGAAAAGTCGACCCTTCCATGTGGTGGTGTTCTGGCAAGTGCCAAGGTCTGTTCTCCTCTCTAAAATAAACAGCAACACCTATCCCTTCCCAAGGTGGTGCAGGGGAAGGATTAGGGGTGGGCAGGAGAACACCCCTGGCACAACCTTGTGCTTTGCTGCAGATGGATGCAATCAAATCTCTCATTTTGAAAGCCTGACCTCCATGTTAGTGCTTTGGTGAACTCTGCTGTTTTTTGAGACTTGTGTCCAAAAAGGCAAATGGTATCTGAACAGCATCCCTGTGCATATCAATATCCCCATTTACTGATAAGTGTTTCACGAGTGATAATAGCATGCACTTTCATTCTTGGAGCATTTACTCTGTTCCTTTAACATAACTGGTAATAACGTTCTCACATCAGGCGATGTTGCTCTAGATAGGGGTAACTGCAATGTTCAATGTGAATTTGAATCCCTATTATCAAGCAAACACAGTAGTCTACCCTTGTAATACTAAAACTGAAGTGTGATGTGGTTGTTTACATAATGAGCAGTATGTTCTGACTGTCCTATTGACGGTGGACTTGATGTTAAAACGCTACAGAATGCTTGTTCAGGCCCGGGTGATTAGCATGAATTGAGAGATTATAAACCACACAAAGGCTGTGCATAGAGCTTAAAAACTCAGTCAGAACACAGATCTTTATGTGTTTTATGGATGCAGGGAATGCTTTCTTCCAGCTAGAAAGGGCTAGACTTGGTAGCCCCTGTAACAGAAAGATATCAAATAACCTCACTGATTGGTCTAATTATTTCTGTGATCTTGTAAAAAATAGACTGAAGGAAAGTAACTACACCCCACCCTGCATGGAAAATGTAACAGTATTTTTTTCAGGTTACAGCTGAAGATGTAATCAGAAGTGACTATTTGAGCTGTGAGAGAAAAAGTGAGGCCTACAGGTAAAGATAATACCTTTTTCTAACTAGTTAATTTACTAGTATACACTGGATATAACTATAGGTAAGACACATCAGCTCTGAGTTAACTCAGTGCCATCCTGACATTGCCTGAAAAAAAAAAAAAAGGGAATGGGATGGGAAGTGGTTCCTGTAAACAACCTGTAGGAGATTTTTGACCATTCAGTGTTCCTTTCTAGCTTTAGTTAAAGTATCAGAAGCAGATCCACTTAGGGTAGCCTTATGCCTGGGGCACTTGGAGTTTACTGGAGCAGTGGGTTCAAGTCTTTGGTCCATCTCAGAGAAAAGATGAATTTAGACCTCTGACCTGTCACTGAGTGAACTGTTTACTGTTGTTACTTTGGGAGAAAGTTCCTCTGTCCACAAGTGCAGTAAAACAAATGAAGATTCTGCTGATTCAGATTCTATTGTTTGTTCCCAGTATGACATAATTTGACACAATGATGTAATTGCTGTACTGCAAATACGTACATCTATAACAGGCAAAAGCATCAGAATAGTGCCTTTAGTGCCATTTTGGGCATAAAGTCACTAGCACATATATACATTATTAATGTTAATTTAATGGTCTGGAAGGAGGTAAAATATCAGAACAGTAAATAATAATTCCGAATCCAAATTTGTGTGCACTTTAGAGTGGATTATTACTACAAACCAGAAATTTACTTATAGAGAAAAAATACCTCTCTTATTATTTCTTCCCTCACTCCCCCACGGTTTTTTATCACAGATACTGTGATAAAATATACAGATACAGTGATTTCTGTTCACTTGACATATAGGGGAGAAAACTATATGATTTGAGAGCAATGATCTTGTTGACCTCTGTGTTGGACTACTAGAAGCAAACTGGCCCAGGACAGGCACTTGGGTGTACTTCAGTAGCAAGGAATCCTGTCTGCTGAGAAACCCCAGCATTAACACATGGTGGTGTTCAGCCTGTGGTATGTTTATGTGCCAGCGAGGTTGGGGGAGAGAGAGAGAAAACAGTATTTTGGCAGTATTTTTTTCCCTTTTTTTACATCTCTTCTTAATGCCAGAGCAAACATAGGCATGGATATAAATATCACTTTAAGGAATGGGATATTTGCAAGTATACACACATACCATACATTGGGTCTTCGCTAAGAATTTGAATGTCAGATGGTAGGGGATATGTGTCATCCTACTGAGGAGTCTGATATCTCGGTATTTCTAGCCTGCTGGTAATCAGGGATGAAGCTGATGCTGGAACCTTCTCTGCTCATGCCACACTGCGATGTTTTCTGACTACTTATTGATTAGATCAATTTATTTCACTGGCCTGTCTCCAGAGGATTGAGCGTTTCCCAGAATCTGAAGAGTATCTTTAGAATATCTAAAATTTGTCAAAATATCAGTGATATGATGGCATTTTTTTTACCTAGTAAAGCTTTAAATCACTTTTTCCCTAGCCTGACATCTCACCTGAAACAATATTCGGTTTCATGTAACAAAAACTTGACAAAAATTTGCAGCAAGTGGTTTAAGTGCTCGCTTTTATTGCAAGAGCTGAAAACTGGTTTTACTGGACCAAAGAAGAAGATTTATTTCAGAGTCATGAAAATAGTTTTTTTCTGTTGAAGTCAGACCTCTTATTTCAGTGGGAAGTTGCACCTGCTGCTTCCAAATACGAAACCCTGCACAGGATTTCTGACGGTGTGCAGTGATTGTCAAGATCAAGCTCCAGGAAGCAAGTTCATCTCTTGAAGTGCAAGTTCCACATGTTCTTTCTCCAATGTAAAATGGGCCTGCAGGTGTTTAATCTGGAAGATCACTCTAATGTGGAGCTCCATCCAAAGAATGCAGTTTTGAGACTTTCATCAGTTACAGTAACGCTCAAAGAAGAAAGAGGAGGTTAAATCTTCTCAAAACCCTAAAACTGATCAGAAAGAACTTAATACTCTCAGTAGCCTTTTTTTTTTTTTTTTGATAGGTTGCTGTTTTACAGTACTTCTAATGTATGTCTGAATTCAGTCACACACTATGTCCTTCTTTTTTGCCAAACTGAACTTCGAGATAGGATCTCCCAGCTAGACAGAAATCACCTGAAGAGAAGCGGCTGTGGGATAGGTGTGTGACTATTGACTGCGATGAAAGTGATTGAGGAAGAACAATAGGAGGATTCCTTTGAGCACTAACATTATCTTTCATCCTGCTGGCTATGCCAGCTTCTACAGCTCATTAAGCACAGGAAAAGACAGCATTCACCAGATGCCTGCAGAGCCATGCGGCAGATGGGATACTTTCTCCCTAGCCCACGTGCGTATTAGGGGAATTTTTCTTGGGGAAAAAAATGGTCAAAAGCTGCCAATTATGCATGATTTGTACATGAACAGATATGTTCCTGCTGCAGTGGAAATTGGTTCTGGCACAAATATACTTCTAAATATGCATATGCCTTTTCTGTACAGTAAAATGTTTAAAATAATGGGAAATGTTGTAGTTTAGTTCTGTGTTGTCAGTCCATGTTTCCTTTCAGAAACCAAAGGAAGCCAGTGCCTATCCAAAAATGAATGAAAGGCATGTGAGTCTAGGACTTTGCAGTCCTTAAATCTCTGCCACTGAAAGTCACTTCTTCAAAGGTTTCTCTTTATAACAGAAAGGACCTCACAATTGCAGAGGTTTGTTCTTCCTTTGGGAGTGGAAAAAATGTTCTGAGGTGCTGTGAAATATCCTCCCTTTTGTTCCCATATAACAAAGAGATTTTTGGAGTCTTTTTTACAATCTAGCGTATTTTGCAATCTAGCACAACCAAGAGTCTGACCTGGGCTTGTTCTCATTCAAAACCTAGCTGGTCCTTAAGGTGTAACCCTGGTGACAATTATTATTCTTTTACATCAACTTGCACCAGACTCATGGCGGGTCTGACTCTGCACCTATGTAAGCAGGACTAAGCTTACAGTCACATCTTACAAAAACCAGCCATGTAGTTAGTTTATATAAAAGAGCATTTGTTTGTGGAGGATTGATAAATTCTGTTTATTTGTATGTATTATGCCCAGTTGCATAGCAGAAAGATTTTTTAAAAACTGGTTATTTTTAATCTAGCTGCTTAGGATCATTATGAATTAATAACCATGTTATTTTATTTAGGAAATAATTAGAGATTTCCTGATTAGCTTTTGATAGACAAATCTGATTCAGCTCTAGTTATCAGATTGAGATAAGGTTGGTGTTAGAAGTTCATTGGTATGCAATTTAAGCTGTGATTATTATGGTGTCAGTGGTGATGAATCTTCCTGGATAAAATAAGTGTTGTATTACATAATACAAAGACAGGTGGATAATAGATTAGTACATCCACTCCCCTTCCCCTGGAGCCACGGAAGAGGATTCCAGGCTATTAATCAGAAAGGACTTTGACAGGGTGTGTGCTTAGAAACTGGGAGATGTATGGCAACATGAAGCATTTCAAGACCGAATACAGATGTTTATTTCATATATTGTTGCTGAATTTGGTCCTTTTTCTATACACTTCATCGTTGTCTGGCTTTTGAAGTCCGGGACTGGTAGGTGCAGTACCAGAAGCTTGCCTTTGGCTCTGATTGTTTTTATACAGAAAGTTGAATCTGGCAGTGGCACAGCCTGAGAGATATGAAAGCATCACTGAACTTTCAAGTAACACAAAAAAGCCACGTTCCATCCTGATGTGTGTTAGGTGTAATATGCTTAGGTTGGGGATGAATGATTTAGAGGTTGGGGTTTTTTTAATTTTTGGGGGGTTTTTTAATGGATTAAACTGTGTGAGAGCAAATTGTCACTGCAGGAGAGCACAGGTTCATGGTTTGGTAATTAGATCAGAGGACTAGGATTCAGGATGGCTCTCTGCTTGCACTTTGTTCCTCTTCTTTTGACTTGAATAAATCATGTAGATCTGAACATGGGACTTCTCAAAAGTGCCTAGAAAAGTTGAACTCCAGATTGGATTTTATTATCCCGCCTCTCTTCCATTATTGTGCAATGTGACCTTTCATTTGTAGAGGATTTTAACACTTCTCTGTCTCAAAACAATGCAGGTCTTTCCAATTCTGTGCTTCTGTGTTTAATCAGTGCACAGACAGCTTTGTAATCTCTGGTGTCAAATGAAAATATCATTATAAGACAGTCAGCCAAGATATCTTAAAAAGTACCTAGGGGTGAAACATTCAGTCATCTCTCTTTAATTTCATTGAATTCTTCAAGCAAGATACGCCATTTGGTACCACTTTTTATTTACTGAATCTCTTTTTCTGGAAAATTGTCATTTTGGTTTAGAATTTTAAGACTTTAAACTATAAATGTTTATGCTATCATATTTGTATATAGAATATAGAATATGTACATAGAATATGTAGAATATGCCATCTTATTTGTACATTGTATATATTGTGATGGTTATTCAGGGCATGTTTGTGAGTTTATGGATAGTTTCATCCTGCTTTGATTTATTCAGGATGTTAGGGAAAAATAATTTTAGATCGCATAAGGACTTCAAGTTTGGTGTGTCGGACGCTCAAGTTTGGCATCTCCAGGTTAGCCCCCTGCTAATTAAAGCAATTAGACACTTGTGGAGAGTGAGTAATTCTTCCTTCCTCCTTTTTAATTTAAAAAGCAGTGCATGGCAGTGACTCCTGATGATTAGGAATTCATCTGTGGTAGCAGACGACTCACTTTATAACTACCTGCCTATGCCTCTTGCTTTTTAAGCAAGTCTACCTTAGATCCACTTTCTAGCAGCTCTTAGCAAACACCACAACATCTACTGCTACTCTTATTTTACTCAGGACTTTGTAATTCTTATCATACCCAGATTGTGCTTCTGTTGGCAGTGTCATCCAAACCCATCAGAACCACCTCGGTCTGCGACCCAGGGTGAAAGGTGCTGTGCAGCAACTGAATACAGCTGCCCCACAAATTAAACACGTTTTTGGTTATGGGCAGCAACAAGAAATTGATTCTCATTTGCTCCTTTTTTCTGGATACTCTGTAAGCTTGAGGCTCTCACCAAGTTCCTTTGGGCAATCAAGAGAGCCTATAGATATGCTGTTGCTTATTGGGGCTATCTGGAAGCAATGCAGACCTCTGTTGTCCAGGAAGTTGAAAATGAAGAATTTTCTATCCCTACTGAAGGCAGAAATGTGGCAGAAATTGAAGGCAAACAATGTCTCCTGCTATTTCGTACTCTTTGTTTCCGTTCCCTATCAGGACTGGAATAAAGAACCAAGCTATAATTATAAATTTGCAGATCAAAAGTGATTTCAGTTATTAGTCATTAAAAAAAATTTCAGTTTAGTTTTGGGAAAATGTCAGCATCAGCTGTCACTTTGGCTGCTCGATCTCCTCCTTACAGCTGGAAGCTGAAGGAACAGCACAGTACAGTGCCTTCTGCAGCATTGCCACAGCAGGCAAACATTACCAGGCAGTTATTCTCCAATATTTTTTTTTGACATTAAGTTCAGTACAATAAAGTAGTACAAGGTTAAAGGCATCATAGGTGTGATGGACTTGTGAAACCCTGTAAGGAATTTGTATAATTCTGCATCTCGCCCATCTCGTGAGGATGTAGCAAACCTGCCAGTTCCACAGCAGGGATTCAGTGGGCTGGAGTCCACTCTTATTAAAATTCTCATTGTACTTTTATCTCAGATTTTTTTCTATTTTGACTGTTTTTTGTTTTGGCCACTCAGGAAAGGCAAACTTTAAGTGGTAGTATGTATATTGGCTTGGACACCAAATTCTGACTATGTCAG
Source organism: Myiozetetes cayanensis (assembly GCF_022539395.1). Lineage (NCBI taxonomy): Eukaryota > Metazoa > Chordata > Aves > Passeriformes > Tyrannidae > Myiozetetes > Myiozetetes cayanensis. The sequence continues at coordinate 8,020,547 of NW_026088185.1, read as the reverse complement.
AAATTATGCATTCAGAATTTGGACAAAATGTCAAACCCACTTTGAATTTAACAGAAATCTCAGGGTGTTTTGTTATAGTAACCATCTTCTCCAGATCCTCAGGCTGCAGCAGACCTGGCGAAGATGCTCACTCAGCTGACTGAGCTCTTTGCCATGGCCGCCCGCTCTCGAATTGCAGCTGTGTCTCAAGCCAAAGTCCTGTCAAGTCAACAAGTCAGTGCCATCACTTTCTTCACAGATTTTAGGTAGAGGAAGAATATCAGGCAAAACTGAGGCTAGTGGAGGTGGTTGAAATTGTCCCATGAAACAAAGGGACATGCAAGTCATGTGTGGAGGGGGTGAGTTCGGTGGTATGTATTTTTTAATGAGGTTTGAAAAGAAGTTGGGTAACCAGCTACAAAGGCAGGTTTCTAAAGCAGATGGGTATTGAACTGAAGCAAATACAGAGCAGCTGTAGGCATTTTCAGTGATCTGACTTTCAAAAAGCTAGAATTAAACATCAATTGCTAAGGCAAGAACCATAGTGATGATCCACTATTGCTGGGAAAATGTCACTCTGTCTTCTCTCTGCCTTAAATAATGGCTAAAGGGAGTTTGGAGGGTGGAAGTGTGGAGTTCTCCACCCTTGCTATAAATGATTCCTATCTGTAGCAGAATGCCTTTGCTTTTGTAGCTTTCATTTGAGAAAAAAAAGGTGCTTTTTTGCTACAGGTTACATTTTTTAAAATAAAACTACTAACGTACCCGAAATGTCTGCTTACAGTCTCACACAGCTGACATCCAGAGATGCTTAAAAGACACAGTCTTCAAAACTTAAGATGCCCCTGATGTAGACATGAAGTTTACATTTCTCCATTTTGCTGTGTAAAACAGCCCCTTTAAATGAGAGCAGATAGTTCTTGATGCAGTGGTACTGTAGATGCTGGCAGCTGAAACAAAGAAGCTGCCCAAGGAATAAGGTTAAGATATAGTTTGCTGCCATTGTGTAATTCCTTCAGGCAGATGTAGACTGGAAGAAGGAAACTGCAGTGGTAGTGCCAGGCCAGGACCACGCTGGGCAAAAGGAGCCTGAGTCTCAGCCAAAGCCCTTTGCCAATTGCTTCATTCTAGGGAGTGGAAACAGACTTTATAAAAGAGAAAATTGTCTTCTATGTTGCTGAGCTATCAATAATGACAGTAATTGCTATGCAAACAAGCTGAGAAGCACTTGTTTCCAAAAGTATTTTTTCCTATTTTGAAAGTTATTTGATGATCTCTACAAACAGAGAAATGCTTTTCTCCACCTGAAGTTTCTTAAGATGCTAGCCATGCTTGAAGCTGTTTAATGTAATGCTTGAGGGGGAGAAAAAGTAAATCAATGTAACTATTTGAAATCTGACATAGAATTCAGTTCATGATTTACTTGCTGTAGTAACCACTCCTAAAGGGCATTCTTTCATTTTGACCACCTGTTTCTGTTCAGAGCTATGAACTCTGGCATTAGAGTTCAGTCATCTTTATTAATGCTTTCTGAACCATACTGGAAGACATCCTCATGCTCAAAATATGACCAAGCTGTGTCCTACCCTATTGCAGCTGTTGCTGGAAACACCACCCTGTTAGATCTTCCTGTGTTGTGATTGCCTAATATGACTATGTCAAAACACTTCGGGTTAGTAAAAACTCCTGTTTGGAGGATTAATGCCATCTTGATTGTTATGACAGTATGGAAAGGGGAGGGCAGCAGTAACAAGCCTGGTAGGCTGTAAACTCTGCTGGGATGGTGATTTGTAGCTAGAGGCAGTCATTTCTTCACAGAATCACAGAACATTCTTGGTGTTGCTCAGCTGAAACAAAGCCATGGGACCATAGTCTGAGGCACCCTGTGAATACATTTCCATGTGCATCAGCCTGTAAGTTTTCCCCTGAAGGTTAAGGTTCATACCAGCTCCTCTTACAGCCAAAAGGAATTTTGACCTTTCTGATAAGAATATCCTTGGATGCTTTGCACCGATGAGTAGTTGCATGTGCATATCCAGAAGACTGTTGCAATTGCATTGTAAGTGCAAATACCTCCTCAATATATCCTGTACATTTTCAAAACTCGAAAGACAAAAATACAGCCCAGAGGATTTTGCCCTCTGTCTCGTTTATGGATGTAGATTTTTCTTTTACTATGTTAAAGAAAGTCTCTAACCCTTCCAGCTGGCTTTAGCTCATTGCTTTCTGCTGCCTTTCTTACTGTAGATGTTCTTCTGCTCACTTCTTCCTGGCATACACTTTCTCTTAGGCTGAGTTTTAATTCTTAATCATATGTCTTTTACCTTAATTATAGTAGGAGAAATCATGTCTCCAGATCGACACACAGAAGGAACCTTCCATACACCAGTGATCTTTTCTTATGTTCAAGGCTCAGCTCTTCCCGCAGCACTACCAAGATCTCTGCTTCCTGCAGGCTCATGGGAGTGTCTGTGTTGGGAAGGCAGGGAAAAAACTGCCAGGCAGCAAGCAAGGAGGAGACAACAAGCTTGTGAAGAAAAGAGAGTGAAACCTGCCTAGTTTTTTCTCTGAGGGAGTCTTAATTTTGCCAAAATAAGAGTAGGTTTTAGTTCATTACTACATATGGCTGTGCATTTGTATGTATTTAAATATACATGCATACTCCCAACAAGTACATACACACTCTCAATATATATGAATATGTGTGTATGTGCATTTGTGTGTGTATATGTGAGAGCTCTCCTGTAGGCTTCATGGTGTTGCTTCCTGTCCATTGCTTTCTAAACTTTCCCATCTTACCCCAGAAAAGCTGCAGGTAACAGCTAAGGAGACCTGTAGTTAGAAATAGCTTCTTTAGAGAAATAGTTGCATTGTACAATATGGTGTAATATAAAGACCACTAAAACAATATTCTGTGAGCTTTGTGTTGAAAGCTGGTAGAAAAAAGCTCTTGTTGACATCTAGAAATCTTGAATCAATCCATTTTTGGAGGCAGAGAGATGAATCTCTGCCTGCTTTCCTTCTGGGCTGTGTACTTGTTTCGTTTTTAATTTCATCTATGCTTGTGTTTTTTAAGCAAATCTGCCTGTCAGAGCTTTAAATCAATACCATTACAGCCTTACTTGAAGGTAAACTATTTCAAGAGGCTGGCCTGCTCTACCATGCAATTATATCATGTGCTAAGTGAGTGAAACTTTCAAAGGTATTGAAGGCTTCTGGGTTTGTGTTTTTCTCTTCCATTTCACTAGACGACATCCACTGATAATGGCCTTACCGTGATGGGAAATTAATTGAGAGAGCGTTTCTACACTGCCATAATTTTATCATCCATCCTATTGCTGCTATTAGCAGGAATCCATAACCCCATGGGTGTTTTGAGAGAATCTCTTAGCAGAAGTCACGGTGTAGAGGTTACATGCTTAGCTCCTTCCATCGGCTGGGTGTCAAATCACTGTCGGAAAGAAATTACTGGTGTATTCATTTTTTTAGCTTCTAACCTTGTGCTGTGGGGCAGGAGATGATTTGTAGCGAGCCACTGGGGAGAGAAGAGTGCTCATGGCCACCGAAGGCTTCTCTCACAAAGGTACTTAGCAGAATCGTTGTGCATTAACAGGGATGCACGCGGCAGCATTTTTGATCTAATGCCTGTTATAAAGCGGTGTAAGGAAATTATACCTTCTGACTCATCGTGTTGTATGTATCAGGATAGTAAAATAATCATGTTCCAGTGGATTTGTTGATTAAATTGTGTTCGCTGAATTTCCCCATGCTGACTACTACAAAGCAGGTTTTCTTAAATCCCCAGCAGCAAACTAGACTTTCTGAGTTCATAATACTGACGATGTAAAATAATTCAATTTTCCTCAAAGCCTGTTGTTTCTTCTTTCACATTCTTGAATTACTTTAATAAATCTTAAGCTACTTTATAAAGCATACTGTTACTTAGAAGAATGGGTTTGGAAATGGTTGATGTAGGCTCTAAAGCTTCTCCACTTATCTTGTGACTTTCTCAGGTATTTTGCTCATTTTCTGAATGAAGTGCCCCTTTACCCATTCTCCTTCTCCATGGTAGGCCAGTAAATTGAGGTAAAATAGTTTTGCTCTTTTTTTCCCTTGTCACCTGTAGCAAAACAGTAATAACTCTGTGAAACGGATCATAGCCAAGATTGTGGCACGCTCCTCAGCAGCTATGAATGCTGGGACTTACATTTATGCTCACTGAAATGTTATAATTACCGTAATGTGAACTTAGGTGAAAGGTGAACTGTTGTGAAAATTTCCCTTTTTTTCCTTGAAACCTACTGCTTTTAAATACATACTGAAGAACATTGAACTTTGGATTTTCTTTCCTTTTCCAATTACTTTCTCCTCTTTTCTACTTTGCCATTAATTGGGAAAAAGAAGACAGGTGGGAAAACTGCAAAAGAATAGGTTTTTTATTATCTGAAAAACACCTGGTTTTTTCATTATTATTATTTTTTCCCCTTAAAAATCATTCCTGACCCTTTAATCCTTAGTTGGCATTTTTGATGCATCAGGTGGGATTATTGCTGATCTCTAGCTGCAGAGATCTCATGATAATTAAGCAGTAATCACGTTTAATTTTTCCTGTGCAACCAGTTGACGTGACTGAGTGCACGGAGGATGCAAATGACTTGTGTGAAAGTGAGATTTTGCCAGCTCTTGTCTTCGAAGTGGAATCACAGTTTAAATACAACCCTAAAGATGACGCTTCCTCCTCTCCCCTTTCTTCTGCGTGACATTTTCTCTCCAGAAAATACTTACCTCTGTTCAGATTCCCCCGTGGGATTCCTTTTGATGGCTGCTGTAGCAGCAGGAGTCAGTGTGATGAGGAATTCAGGGACCCAGAACGAGCAGCAGGAGGTGTGCTCCTTTACTGTGTAGAAAGAGAGCTCAGGGTGCTGCGTTTGCAAGCGAGGAACTGCCTCTGCCACCATTTGCAGCTCTCCCGAGGTTTTCCCCTCCGTGGGCATCAGGGGGCAGCTGCAGGGCACCGAGAGAGAGAGAGCAAGGCTGCGAGCAGACCCCGACCTGGGCAACCCGACTGTGCAGATCAGCAGTTGGTCACTGGCAGGAGCAGTGCTTGCCTCTTCTCTTGTATCATTCCTCACCTGGGTTAAAAAAATGTTCTTCAAGATCCCTCCCCGAGCAACCTCAAGGATGTGCTGTGACTGTGTGTACAACAGAGTAGTCCTGTGCCTTACTGAGGCTGACCAAAATTCAAATAACTATTGCAGGGCTAGCATAAATGCAAGGGAAGAAGTGGCCTAGAGCTACCTAAAAACTTAATCTTCTGGACCACATTTTGCAGTAATACTTTTATCAGAGGGAAAATACTCTTGCAAAATGTTGGAGTGCATCTTTTAGAAAGGAAAAATAAATCAAAGAAAACCAGAGATGAATCATCCCTACTGTTATTTTCCCTATAAGGTTACCAGATCTTCTGGGATTTTGATGACTTTTTTAAAAGGAGATTGCAGGCAACTTTTTCTTATGTCACCTGTGCCATAGGCTAAATGCAGTACATAAGAAGAGCAACATCTTGTTGACTAAAACATACCAAAAAAACCCCAAACAAATAAATGCCATCTTGCCTTTTGTAAGCACTGCAAACAAATGCTTACAGAAGCAGAGGGTACATACTTCCCTCTGGTTTCCTTTACAAGAACATAGTGTAACCACCTCATAGGTTTGGTTCAGAGAGCTCCTGCCCTGTTGTTGCTATCAGAGAAGCTACAATTACTCAGCACCTTGCAAGCTTTGCGAGTGTGTGAGGACATCAGAGCTGTTACTGGGCTTGGAACCACAAACATTTCACCACCTGAGTAAAGTAACGTGATAAACTATTTGTGGGACAAAAAGGGAACTGAAACCTTCCAGGACATGAGCCCTGGAAACGTATCAGTGTGGTGGTGCTCTCTTCATTACTTAAATGATAACTTTCCAGTGAAGTATCTTTGAAAGGAAAGGAAACTTGCATTTTGTTTTAGGGATAAAAAAAATATGCCTAAATCCCCATGTTCTTTATTTGCATCGTATTTATTAGATTTTTACTTTGTTACTCTTGAAATTGTTCGTTGCTCTGTCAACTGTTTGCTACAAGGTTTCCCTTAAGGGAAGATGGAGATTCATTTCCATGATCGCGTATCATAGTATGAATAAGAGTTGCTACACTCCAGTTGGCAGGTAGGGAATATTAGTCAGTAATGCTGGAATATAATTGGCTTTAGCTTCTCATGTTATGTCACTAGATACAGCTTCATTCTTGGGGAGCTTGACCTGAGAAACAAGGACGTATTTCAAATTTCAACAGGATTAACTCACTGCATTAAGGGGCTTTGATAGAGTTCAAATGTTGCTATTAACCTAAAACTACCATTTTTTTTTTCTCCGAATAATCAGTGGTTTCAGTGGTGACGGTTATTTTTGTTGCTGTTTTGTCTTAAGACATTTAAATGTTGACAGTTTTGATGGGCACAGTTGGTTTACAAATATCCCTTAAGTTTTATGCCAACCAACACCTGGACTGCGTAGTTCAGGGGTAGTTACTGTAGCTCTTAAAATAAATAAATAAATAAGAAGCAACACCCTTTTAGTCCTCCTTTCGTAGCAGGAGTTATTATTGCCTTCATTGTTGCTGCATTAAACATATGTTTGAATATGATCTTCTAACTTTCATTGCTGTTGGGTTAAGAACACAAAGAGCATGCCCCCGTCCTGATTAGCTGCTCTTGTAAAGCAGTACAAAAAAAAGCAGCAATGGTAATTTCTCAGCTCATTAGGTGCATATTCATCTTAATGGGGCATCAAAGTTGAAAACTATAATGCCTTCCTCTCATTTAATACTCCAGAGAACATTCACAGTAACCACATGAAAGCAAAAAGGATTTGAACATTGGAGCTGCAAAAGTAGGTGCCTTCATTCCCTCCAGGCAGATAGAGAAGAGAGAGAAAACTACTTTTTATCCTCATCCCTGCCTAACTTGCCTTGCTGTGCTAGCCACTGGTCACTAGGGCTGTGTGAATAAAATGTTGACTTCTGATAGTTTTCCTGGTAGGTCCGATTTTAAACCCCCAGTTTGCAAAGGTTTGGTATCAGCTGAAGAGCAGAGTGTACTGAAACAACCGCCAGAACTTATTTTATTGGTTGTGGGTGTGTAGACCCTGATACAAAAACCCTTCATTACAGTGGAAAACTCTCGGTACCTTGAAACATTTAGGTAAAAAGCCCCCGTCTTTAAAAATATTATCTTTGCATGAAATAGTTGTGCCAGGTTAAGCTCCAAGCTTTAAAAAGACACCGCTTGCTGTGGTGTAGGTAATAACTGTGCCCAATTCATGCTATTTACTGAAACAACAGCTTTTCCAGAAGTGACTTCTAAACGTTGTTTCAGAGCTCGTGCCCAGCATGAGTTTTTTGGGGGTGTGTACAGATGTCACACTGAGCCTGTGTGAATGCCACACTTCCTGACTTGACTGTGTGCGTGTGTGTGTTTGGTGGGGGATGCTCTATTGGCATCCCACTCACAATGCACCAGCATATGCCATTAAATTTGCTCCTGGATGTAGAAGTGTTCTGCAGTGTGCTGGTTTGAGAGGCACTGGTGTTCTACCTCTGGCAGAGCCACAGAACAGCATATAATCTGTATTATGTGGTCAGTGATGTAGGATGCAGTGTATTGAAACGTTACTGCATGCAGCCACTATCTCCCAAACCCCAAACTGTGAGTAGATTTTGTTAGCTTCTCCTAGCCCTGAAGTGGTGGGCTAGGTAAAAATAACTGCTGGTACCATGTGTGTTCATTCAGGATGGCAAACAAGCTTTTTTTCCCAGATTGGTGAAGTTCTTGCTTTCTCTCAGTTCTACCTCCCACATTAAGAATGGAGAAAGGCTGTTTCTTCTCCAATACCTCTTCTGGAACTAAAGGAAACATTCAATATAGGGCTATATTTCATTAGTGTGTTTTATTTAAAAGGTAACTTTTATGCATGTAATTCCTACAATGCATTTATGAAATTATATTAATTTAGTGAAATTTTAAAAATAAACTGATTACATAATTTAGAATATTTTTGGTAGGTTATTAGTAGAATAGAGGATTGAAAAAAAATGAAGAGTCTTAAGAGGTTTTGAAGTAGATGAAAAACTACTACTGAAACAGAAATACCAGGAAGTTCCTTCAAAAACAGAATGGGAGAAGACAGGGTGGATCCATCCACTCCAAAAATATGAATCAACTGGACAGAGCAGAAGCAGCAGACAGAAAGCATAAGTTCCTTGTCTGATTAAGATTCTCTGATTTCAGTGAAGTTTTAGGTGTTTATGTCAGCTGGGAGGATTTATACTTAAAGGGGGTCAGAGATTAGTGTTGATTTTACAGGGGATGGAGCAAAATAATATGAATGAGGGGGCAAAGCAAGCTCTGAAATGCCTGTGGGTAGGATATTCCAGTTTGGGTGTGGGTTAAGGAAAAGAAGGGCTGATGGAAGTGAAGGAGCCTCTCTTTGAGAGTGGCTATGAGGCAACCTCCTGTTCGTATACAGAGCTTGGACCTCGGTGGACTAGGTTTTGTTTTTGAAGTCTTGGTGTCTTCATTTTCTCAACAGTATTTGGCTATGGAGGCCTTTGAATAACAAATATTTTGAGAAAGCAAGCTCTTAGCTCTAAATTATTGAAGAGTGAGGGAGAACTGCTGTGTTCAGGTAGAGAAACTCTATTCTGTGAACAACAGCAGAATGTACATGTACAGTTATGTTGCACATGTCTGGTGTTTTTCTTCTCTTTCAGCTTGGCTTATTGTCTAGTTTAAATTTTTTCTGCATTGCTTGTGCATTATATTTTTTATTAGTAAAATTGCAAAATAACCTATTGGTTGGTGCATCACTATGCTTTAGAGAAATCCAATGATCTGGCAGCTGTGTTCTGGTCATCATGCATGGTCGTCATGCATGTTTGTTATATTAGCAAAGTCTGCCATATTTCAAGGTTCTGTACTGGGTTTCAGAAAACAACGATTGGTCTGCATCAAAACAGTTGGCATTTGAGCAGGATTCAGCTTGGTCACTACTATCAGGATGCTTTATTTTTCATGAAGTAATTTTTCAAGCTGCACTGAAACAAATTCTGCTGGATTCATCTCTCGTGGAGGGATTCCTGGGGGCAGTTAATCTACAGTGTTATGGAAGAAGTAGGGAGACCTACATATTGGTTCATTTTGGCCTCAAAATGATAAAAATTTAAACTTAGTGGCAGGTTGTTCTGCTCAAATCATTAGTGCTGTACTGATTTAAACACTAATAAGCAATTAGTCTGTGTACTTGATGAATTTTGAAGTCTAGTTAAAAAATTTTAGCTTAGGTACATGAACCTGTTTTTTGTAATAATAGCTTGGCTTCTGGCAATGGATGTGTGTGGATCTGAGCACAGAGAATGCCAGCAGCACAGTGGTGGTACAAGGTATAGAGACTTGCAGTCTTGGGAGTCACAGGCCTTTCTTTTAGGACGAGAATACCAAAACTTGAAAGAATCATTTCCTATCTAAAACCCAAACACAGGTTCCTCCATGAAACCTACTAGAGGAGATGGAGTGTTCCAGTCCTCCTTTAATAAATAAGGGATATTCCATAACTCACACTGCAAAATACATTTTCTCATGAAAACAGGAGTCTATAAACAAGCAGCCACCTGCTCTGTATGACCTTGCAGAGGGTCTGTTCTTTCCCATCTGCTACCCTGTCTGAGTAGTTGCTACAGCTTTTCCTTCCTTTCCCTGTGCAGTATTTTTTAAAAATTGAGCTGTAATTAGGCAAGAACAGTGCTTAAACATTCTCCCTCTCACAGCACCGGCTGTGGCATTGGGGTACTAGAACATGAGTTGTTCTTGACATCAAGGGCATGGGTGGCAAAGGCTTGCATCTCATTTATAGGTCAGGCAGAAGCAAATGTCAATCCCAGTTATATTTATCAGCTGGAGGACAGTAAGGGCAGCTTTTTTAAAGGAAGGTGAGCACTACTGGTGTGGCACACGCACCAGAAATGGCAGACTTTGATGGCTCAGCAGCACTCAGTGTTTCTGGCAGAACCAGCAGTTTCTTTGGACAAGCACAGCACACAGGTGTCCCTAAGCTGTGACTTATAAACTCCCTGTGAGGTTTCACTAGTTCTTCTTTCCTAAATGGCTGGAAGAAGTTAAATGGAGAAAGGCCCATCAGAGGAGATGAAGATAAATCTTTGTTTTAATGAATCTGATGGTGAATCTCCCATTTTTTTTAACACAATGAGACCACAGTTTGGGTGAGCTGGTAGGTAGGGTAATGACTAATGTCTGCATGCATCACTACCAGTGTAAATGTATTCCCTTCCTTCTAAGTAAAATGCTTATTTTCACAAATTAGCACATTGTTGTGTTTCATTAATGTTTCCCAAGTATTCTGAAGGCAGAGTGATGACAAGCCACTGACAAAAAAATCAGAATTGTAGGAATTTAAGCAGGCTAACTTGTAATGGAGAGAAGGAAAAGCAGAAAACCATTTGTACACTTCAGCTGGGAAAGCAGTAAAATACTGACAGAAAAAAATGCCCATGCTGGTACTGCAGGCAAACCTGCTAACTGAGCTCCTAGCACCAGAGGCTTGGCAGGCCAGGCTGCTGTGCTAAGTACATGTCATTCCTACTAGAAGGTGTCATTTTTGTGGCTAGTCTCCGTTTTTGTGGAGGCTTTTTTTGGCCAGTGCTTGCGTTCAATGGCAAAAATCATCCGTGCGAGAACTCTACAACCAACAGTGACTGCTGCTTTCAGGGGAGCCCTGTTCTCATGAGGCCTCTACATTTCAGCAAAAACAGAGCAAAAAGGCACACACAGTCCTGTCAGGATGGCAGCAGAAAATCAGGTAACAGGACCGAGCCCTCACAAAAAGGCCCGTTACTTGTCAGTAGGCATCCATAGTAAGACATCAAAGTCAGCAAGTCCGTAAGTGTGGAGCTTCCATCCATGCAAGCAGGTCACGAGACTTCTAGCTCTGGGGTTTTTTTGGTGTGGGTTTTTTTGTTTCTGGGTTTTGTGGTGTTCTTTGTAGGGTGTTTTATTCCTAAGAAATTAAAACATGTAAGAAAATGGAATTCCATGTTTTAACTGCTGGGTACACTTTAAATGTGACTTCTGCTTTGACTTGATTGTCTGACAAAGCAGTTCTAAATCCTTAAGGATAAATGGTCCTTGGTCCAAGGACCCTTCTCTGAAACAATACAAATCAGTCATTTCTATATTTCTGAAAATTACTCTAGACACTATTAGATGCCCAAATAAATAAGGGCTTTACTTTAGGTTTGTATTTTATTAACATAGAACTATAAAGGTTCCATATATGTTTGCAGAAATTATTTTTCTATTTTTACATTTCTACAGTACAAATCATGAAGGTCTTCAGTTTGCCTTCATTTCATGAGACAAAATACATAAATGCTTTTTGAGACTGTATTTAATCTGAGTCAGCACTAATTGTGTTGTCTGAATCAATATAGTCTGGAGAGAGTATTGTGAGAAAGGGAAGGACACACTGTTTAATAAAACTGGAGCTGGTCCTCTGGCTTGCTAAATCTGCATAAAATGCTGAGGCAAATATTTAGACTACAAGTGGGTGCCTGCTGAATGAAGACACTGCACTCAACTTCTTTTCAGAGATTTATTTCTCTGATTTTCTTTATCTCCTTCACAAACAAAAGTTTATCAGATAAAGAGAAGCATAAAACTAAGGATGAGTGAGTAGACTGTACACCCTCAGTCTGGTAAGCCCAAGGTGATGTCCTTCCTACCTGCCTCTTCTCTTTATGCCTGGCTTGTTAAAACATTTGTGAATTAAGACAATAGAGAACCTGCTTTTGTGGCTAATCAAAAATCTTCAACTGAGAAAGAGGAGGTATCTGACAGCCAGCTGGAGAATACTTGCTGTTCACAATTTTTGTGGTAGGGGAAGACACGACACAGAAGGAAGGGAATTGGGAATTGGAACTAGATGATCTTTAAGGTCCCTTCCAACCCAAGTCTTTCTTCTATGAGCTACATATCAGCAAGGAGCTTCATGAGCTTTTCTCCTTCACTGCTTTCTCCTTTCTTTTTTTTTTTTTTTCTTTGTTTTTCCATCTCCCTTCAACCTGCTCCTCTGCAAAGGCAGAGCGAGGGTTATAGGCAAGGCTCCAACCCTGCCATGTCCTGAACTGCTCGTGGGGAAGAGGCTGTGATTGGCTCTATGCAAATTTGTGCTTTGCAGGCCTGCATGTGTGTGTGCACTAACGAGCATCCCTGCCTGGCTAATACCTTCCTGACCAGCCCACACTGCTCATCAGGTGCTGTGACCACTCAGAGTGGCTTTCCTTCACAGAATCTTTTCGTGGTAAGGCTGTTTGCCAAAATGTCACACCATGTCTAGCTCTGTTCTGGCCTGTTGAACTTTTTCCTGTGCTACTCCACCCCACTTCTCATGTCTCCTGTGAGCCATGGCTGAGACAATACAGGAGACATCTGGCATCAGCTGCCCATGCCACAGCTCAAGCATGGACCATTCCTGTGCCCACACAGCAGCAACTGTGGATGCTTTCCATGGAATAAAGAAAAACTCAAAGAATATATTCCAGTTGTCTCCTAAAGCTCTTCTCCAGCTGAACATTCTTCTGTAATTATCTTCCTTATATAATAACTATGGGCTCCTTAATTCAATCTACAATTAAAAAAAGAAGTGGAAATGCTTTTTTTTAAAAAAAGAATACTCTTCAGCTAGTTTTATTAAGGCTTTGTTCTTCCTTTAGATTTAATTTCATCATACTTCTTTCCTAATTAAAATCCAGTTTATTTTCCCCAAGTTGTAAAAGACAAAAGATCACTTTTCTCATTCACTAGACTAAATTGGATTTCAAAAACAGAACACTCTGACTTTTTTGTCTAATAGGATTTATTATACTATTTTGTATAATCATTGTAATTAGGAATTGTGTACCACTGTTTTAACAAAGCTTCCAGTCAGAAACACTGAAAATCTTACGGTTCTTACTCATTATGACTGAACCTTACTCTGAGCCGCTTTACTTTACTTAGACATAGCAAATCTTTCATGTTACCTTTTTTCCCCCCAGTTACTTGTAAGCAATTTATTGGGCAGCCCTCTCTAAAAGAACATCCTATCACATTTTTTTTAAGATATAAACCAAAGTTCTCAATCCCTTTTTCCCCTAGTCTGTCCTGATGTTGGGGATTGCTCCCAGTGCAGGATCTAAATGCAGGACTTTGCCCGTGGCCTTGCTGAAGTTCAGGAGGTTTGCACAGGCCCTCTCCTCAAGCGTGATCCCTCTCTGGATGGCATCCCTTGCCTCTGGAGGACCTGCTGTACCACTTGGCTTGATTGGAAGGACAGAGGAGACCACCATCTGTGCTCCTGCTCCTTTTAACATTGCTGTGAGGAATACCTTGTCTCTTTTGGTGGTTCTGAGCTGTCTTGTTGCAGTATCACTAGCCACAGTCTCCCCAGAAAAAAACAACCTGCTTACAAATCTGGAATTCTTCTGAAATATGTCACCTGAGCCCCCAGGCTGCTGAGTGGGCATTCACAGCCACCAGCTGTGACCACTGGGGCTCCAGACCCACAACCAGCAGCGAAAAGAGGGGCCTGGTGTGGCACTTCCCACCTTTGGCTGTGGCTGCAGCTGCCTGCAGGTTGCTGACCCGGCTTTGTTCCTCTGGAGAGAGCTGCAGGCCCTAAGCAGTGTCTGAAGCCCCCGGAGCCACGGGTACAGTGGAGGCTCAGACTGTTTCTTTATTACCACATGAACGAACCCAGCCTGCTTGGTCTCCCATAATCATCCCCAGGTCCCAGCCATGACACCAGTGGCACCAGCAGTGCGTGCTGTGGTGACATGTACCAACCCCACAGCCGTGAGGAAATTCCTCCTTCAGGGCTGAAAATGTTGCGTTCCTTCCTAAAAACATGATGGTTAAAGTTCAACATGTGTGCGATGCCCAGCTGTCCCTTGCCATGCAGGCATGCACAGCACAGGCATGCTTCGGCTTTGTTTGAAACAAGAAAATGCACAATGTGGTCATTTTCTCTCTCCCTGGGACACTTTGAATGCAGCCTGCATGTATAGTACAGATGTGTGAACTCACTGTTCTGAACTTCCACAGCTGAAACGAGAGTCTAGACACCTTATTACTATCTAAAGAGGCACTTATTCGTGCAGGTCAAATTGATTTGAAGTGTCCACTCCTCATTTGCAAGGCATTATTTCTGAAGGGATAGTTTGGGTTATTTTTGTGTGCTGTGTTAATTTCACACGGATTCGCTACTGAGTAGGTAACTTCAGGGTTTGTTGCTGCAAACCTGCTCAGTGCTGGGAGCAGCAGCTGGGAAGTCAGCACAGAATCCTCGTCCCCTTAGCAAGGATTAATGCTTTTGTGTAACACCCGGCTTCCGCTTACAGAAGCCTGTATGTAATGAGATGGTGGAACCTTTTCTAAAACCTTGTTTCTGATGGATTGCGACTGGGGTTTTGTCATAAGACCTCAGCAGGCATTGTTAGTAATTAGTATCTTTATATATAATCCTTAATGATTTCCATATACTGTTGTAGAAACTGTGTGTTGGAGGCTGGTGAGTAATCCGTGTTATTGAAGATGCATATGCACTATAATTACACTGTTCTCTCTAATGCTGCAGGCAGAAAAACATATCAGGTAATGACATATGCGGATCCTGGTTCCAGTTTGAAAATGAAGAGTGCACCATCAGCCTGTTATTTATGATACTTGAAACTGGTTTTCCAAAGTGTTAAATGTGCTGGTGACTTCCTCCTTTTGAAGATCTAATACTCTTATCTTTGTTAACTATATCTTTTGGATGCTGGGTGTTCCTGCCAAAGAAGACATTTCAGAAAAGTTGTACTGGATGCTAAAAGTCAGAATTTCTGAAATCTAAATGACCAAGAAGGCTTGTAAAAGTTGTCCTTGCTTCAGCTCAACGTATCTTGACATAACCCTAAGGAGAAAAAGAGATTCTCATTCATTTAATTTGTGTAGTTTCAAAGGATGAAAGATATCAATAAGTAATATTTCAAAGTCACACAGTTTTTCTTACTGGCCTGATTTTTGGCTAAAAGCAAGAAGCTATCTGATTGAATTTTGAACTTTTTTAATAAAGTGGGAGGATATGAGAGTGGTGACCGCAATGCATTTGGTTCTGGGAACACATTCCCCAGAATGCTGATAATAAAAAAAATGAGAAGTCATGGAGATGAGCAATGGAAAAAAATAAACCAGAACAAACCAACCCAAAGTGGAAGAATTAAAGGGGAAAAAAAAGGTAAAGTTTAAAATAGCCAAATATATAACATCTAGATAATGACAATTTTGGTTCTAATTCAAGAAAGCACTTAAAGTTACTTAAGTGTTGCACTGAATGAGAATGCACTCCTGAGTTGAAAAGCAAAGGAACTGGTAGCAGTTTAAGTGTCTAGCATCCTGTCCCTGAGGTGGGGAGAGAATAACTTGGGGACATGTAAATATCGAAATCTACATTTCATCTTTGTAGAATAAGATTTTTGCTGTTTCAAGTGAAACATTTCTTTCTTGGGACTGTCTAAGGTAACAGAATATGATAGTACTAAACATTTTCTTGGGAATAATTCTGACCTAGCAGGGAAATCAATTTATTGACCCCAGAGATTTCCCTGTGTTGTTTGCTCAATTGGAACACTAAAAAAATAAAACTGGGAAAGCAAACTGGCATTTGCAGAAATGTGAACTCACTGCTATTTCAGTGTTAATTTTCACTAATGATTTTTGAAGGCTGTTGGGTGAGAACCCTCCCTCTTCCCTTCCCCCTTCCAATTGCCCTTAATATATTATTATCCAATTTAGCTCCCCTGTCAAGGGAATCTTTTGCTCTCTGATCTCTGCTGTAAAAGGAATGAAAAAGCACAAGTAAGCTGACAAAGTCTAAAGGACCAAACTACACTAGGTTCATGCATAATGTAGTCATCACATCTTCTTTTAATATTACTGAGTTCATATGATATTCAATGCTCACACTCAGAAGAGATAGAGACATATCTATTCCTTACTTATGGATATTATTTCTATGTTAATGAATTCTCTTTCCATCAACAGATAAAAACTCGGGAGATGGAGAATTCCTCTCAAGCTCTCTTGATTCTAAAACATTTTATGTAATTACCAATATATTTAGTATTTAGTTTTCTCAGAATGGAAATTTTAACATAGCTCTTGCATACTGTATTATAATACTCTTTAAAACTTCAACTTCCACATGCAAATGTAAGCTAAGTAGCATTCTGGATTAACAATTAAAAAAAAAAAAGACAAGTGAAAATAAATTTAATTACAAAGCCAATTCACTTCAATAGCATAAAAAATTGATCTTATGTAACTTTAAAATGTACATCTACTGCACTAAGTCCCAAGGTGGTACAGTACTGGTAAGTATGAAGTAGGCTTATTTCAGCCATGAAGGAACAGGCCATGCAAACTTCCTAAAGCACTTACTGCTATAAGTAATATGAAGTGTTTTCTGGAATACCACTGGAAGTGTTTCCTTTGGATAGATGCATTTATAAACAATTAACAGTGGGGAGTCTGCAAAGAGATTCCTTCTGTTCCTTTAAAAGTGAAGTGGCTGTGAAGGAAGGGTAGTGATCATATATATATAAAACCAACAAAAAAACTGAACTAAGAGCAGTGAAGGGGAAAAATGCTTCTGTTCCTCACTTCAGTTAAAGTCCATGTTGAGAGGAACATAGCTACTCTTTGTTTGCCATTGCCGACTGCCACGCTATCAGACTGTGATTTCTTTTTAATCAGCATCATTTAAAAGGAAACAAATCACCATGTACGAGCTAATTCAGTTTGATGAGAAACCCAGGATGACAGAAGGGGATGGAAGCGTTACAGAAGGATGTACTTCTGAGTGACAATTAAGTTTAGTGCTCAGATTAGCCAAAAGCAGCCTAGTCATCAGCTGATGCACTGCAAAGCAAGAAGACTGAAAACATTAAACAGCAATTTGCTTCTATGGAAAAATAAGCTGCAAGTGGCTCCAGCCTTGTTTTTAAATACCCAAATGGAATTGTGCAGATAATAAGGGGATGTGCAAAGACTGGAAAAACTGTGGAGGTTCTTTGCTCAGCTGTGGGTGGGTTGGTGTGAGCGAGGAAGAAACTACGAAATAAAATTTTAAAAAGATGATACTTAATGCATAAGTCTCGGCCAGTAACTCCTTGTTCTGAAAAGTACAAATTAGTGCTTTTCCTTCCATCTAGCTTTGCTAGAAATCCCTAATTTGATGTATTGAAATTGACACAGAAATTATGAGGTGGCTCAGAATGGGGCGAAATCCTCCCACATGATGCAATATGCTCCAGGCTCAGCGGTGACTCTCTCAGAAGCCAGGAAAAAAAATATCTGAGTGCTTGTGTGTGAGAGGATTTGCTCTAAAGGGGGATTCTGTGCTGTAACACTTCTGTACGAACCTGATGTTGAGAAATGTAGCAGCCAGCTCTAACCCATACCACCAGTTAGTGCTTTTCAGCATGAGGAAACACGAGTGGGAGCTGTGCACTCCAGCTGCGCTGCCAGGAAGGAGCTGGAGATGCCTGTTTCCACACCCTGGGGATTGTCACTCCAAAAACTCTCAGAGATCGATCACAGGCACTTCATCTTTGAAGGCTTTTGAGAACAGGTCAGACAAATGTGCCACAGATGGCCCTTTTGAGATGGGGTAGATTAGATGACCTCTCAAATTTCTTTTCACCCTGTTTTCTGTGGCTCTTCAATCGATCTTTTGAGGAATAGCTGGTGCCAGTTTCAAATCCTAAATAGCCTAGAATGAATGAATCTTCTTGATAAAATGTTATTCCTCAGTCCTGCTCCATGTCTTCCAGCCTTTTCTGTGAACAGGGTGTATTACCAGTTTGGCAGGCAAAGCACAGGGACCAGAGAGACAGCTGGTGAAGACAACTATCTTGTGGGTGCAACTTCTTAGGGAAACTGATATGGGGCAATAGAGTGGATTTGGTCTGAAGCACTGCAAAGTGAGGGGATTAACTCTTCCCTTCTCACTAGCTGCAATCCGCTTTCCAAGCACACATTAGAAGACTGGGATTTGGAAGGAAGGTGGACAGAATTTGGGACTCTTTTCTCACACCCACTCAGCACAAGAGTTATCTTGATCAGAGGAAAAGGACCAGTCACCCGTGATATCGCACAATCCCTTTTTATGAAAGCAAATGCGGCAATTTTATGAACTTTCTCTGCAGGCTCTCTTGGAAGCCCACAAAGTGTTCCCCAGGGGAAGGCTTGCTGGAAGAGATGGTTTAGTCCTGGGGCGTGCATAAATGCACATGCAGGTTTGGACTGCAGTGCTTATGCACTGCCTCTCCCCACCTGGTGAGGCAATCCATGGTCTTGGTAGGGTCCAGGTGGAGAAATAAGGGCTAGATAAACATGCCAGATGTGCTTGGAAGGAGTATTTGTTCATGGAA
Source organism: Myiozetetes cayanensis (assembly GCF_022539395.1). NCBI lineage: Eukaryota > Metazoa > Chordata > Aves > Passeriformes > Tyrannidae > Myiozetetes > Myiozetetes cayanensis. The sequence goes on along the minus strand of NW_026088185.1, from coordinate 8,002,006 downwards.
GGGGTAGGTGAAAAGATTGAGCTCTGGGACCGCACTTCCAAGGGAAGGTGGCATGTAGCGGCATAAGCCGAGAGTCCAGCGAGTAGCAGACACCAGTGGAGCGAAGTGGTGTGGCAAAGCTGCAGGAAAAACAGCAAAGAAGTTCTTATACAACCATGATGTAGCCAAATGTAGTCTAAGAAATGTTGCGTCTGGGTGTGAACAGAGTAAAAGCTGCCCAGAGATATGCCAGTTGGCTTGGCTGTGACAAGCTGCTTGTAGTGAATTCAGATGGCTTCATAACCAGCATCTGGGTTACACTGCCCATGTATTTTTAAGCATTAAAAAAACTACTTATAATTTACAGAAACAATCTCCTATTTTGTCAGTAATGCTTCCTCAATATTACTCATTACTCTGTGCCATGTTGAGTTCCTAGCAATTATCCTGGAGCATCAACCAAGGCACTCAACCCATCTCACTGAATAATCTCATTACTGTTTTATTTTTCTTTTGGTTCTCCAGCATGTCCCAAAAGATAGGATGTGCTGTTTTTACAACTACCGTATGCATCTGAATTAGATATCAGAACCATGTGTCTTATTTCTCACTGTAGTCAATAGAAAGGGAGTGCCCATTCCACAGCAGAATACAGAAAAGGGACTTGGCTGTGGCAGGCACCCCAAAGGAACTGCCTCATCCCCTATTGCAAGCAGTGGTGGACAGGTGGAGTGAAATGATGATTAGGCTTTAGGGAAAACTGTGGCCCTCTGACTGGAAAAGCAAAACTGCTGTTCTGGAAGGAAGATGGTGTAGAGCAGGAGCAACTTGAGGACTTGCCTAGAGCAGAGCAGAATGCAAACAGCTCAAGTAAAGTTACTGGGCATAAATAAAAGCCTTTAAACTCCAGTGTGTATGCCTTTGTTTGGGGTAAAGTACTCTTAGGTTAATGTAGTTTGAAGGTTGCCTTACTCCCAGATGAGAAGCACCTACATGGTGGTTTAACAGGCTTCGATATATGCTCATTAACTTTACACTCTTAGTTGGCTCTTCATAAATTTCTGATGTATTGACTCTGTTGGGAGTTCTGTTGCGTTTCTTTTAGTTCTTTGTTGTAGCTTTACTGGAAAACAACAATCTCTGTGATTTCCTAGTGAAAAAGTGAAAAGCCACCCTCAACCCCATTCTAAAAAACAAATAAACAAACAAGAAACCCCCCACAAGCAAAAACAAACAAACAAAAAACCACCCCAAAATAGATTTTTTTTTTTAAGGCAGAAAAGTTAGCAATAGCAGCAGAGACAGCTGTTCACTGGGGACCCAGTGTACCTGTCACAGGAAACGCTGATAGCACCAAAAGAGTGAGGCAGGGTCAGTTGCTAGAATGTGATTTGTATGAAAATACATTGTGTAATTTAAAGGTGCAGTTTTGACGATCTTTATTATTACTTTATGGGGTCTTACATAAAAAGTTGAACTTAGTACTGTGCTAGTAATATTCATGAAATGCTGTTATGAAATGTGATAAAAGTTTATAGGGAAGTCATTACTGTAACCAGGAAGCACTGCCTCTTCCCAAATACCACCGGTGGGAAGGTAATCTCCCTGCATCAGATGAGTCAAGTGACTTCAGGGAGCTGATGCCAACCCAGATACAGCCGTGCTCGCCACCTGAACACTTGAGACTGCGCGGGTCTGGGAGAAATAAAGCAATGGCTTTACCAGGACCCATCAGGAAGTGTCTTCTGCCCCTCTCCCCGGTGGTTGCAGAACAGCGCCGTTGGTGCTGCAGGGAGATGGGGATGCAGAGCCCCGGCCTGGGCAGGGGGGGCTCAGCCGCCCTGAAGCCGGTGTCGGTAATTATTAGCTGCTAATGGCGAGAAAAACCATTACATTACACAATAGGCTTTCCTTTCACACCGCTAATTGTGTGATGAACTTACTTTGGCAGTAAATTGTCGCATCTGCTGTGTAGAGAGATTACACTTAGGGAAATAAAATAAATGCAGTTGCCGTTCCTTTATCCCTGCATGATTGAAGCACTGAAAAAAAAGAAAAAAAAAAAACTTGGCAGATGGAACATAGTATTTGTTAGACAAGGCTTTAGGGGGAGGTGATAACGTTTTTTTAGACAACTGATATAGTAGGAAAACAGGCGAGCTTTCACAAGACCTCTTCAATTTGTACTTTCTGCTCTGATTGCACTTACGGGAGAAGCAACACCAAAGGCCCCAATCGAGGTACATTTTTTGGTGTCAGTGCTAGCTGGAGATTTTTTCTGCCCATGCGCTTCCATTTGCTCCTACTTCAGTAGCTTGATCCCCCCTTGTCCTGATCCTTCAGCCGTGACGAGGCAGCTGTCTGGATCTAGAAATAAATAGGCTGGCAGAGCGGAATGTGGTGTCAGTGATGGGTTGAGCTGCTGCTCACTTTTTCACCGGTGTTTGAGGTGAACTCATTGTCACCCGGGTCGTGGAACCGATCCCGCTGAAATACTACTCTGGCAGCAAAATCAACAAATAAAGAAACGCGGTGTTTGGAATAAAAAGATGGATAGTGTGGAATAGAAGAATTGATAGTGTTAAGTTTTTTCTTCCAGAGAGGGAGGCAACTTTCAGACACTAAGGGACATGAGGGCCTGTGGGGAAAAACGTGTCACCAAGGTAGAATTACTGTGGACACTGTGAGTTTTTGTTCCTGTTTCTAGCCTGTAGCTAGTAATTATTAAATGACTGCTAGCTCTTTCATCTGCTCTGTCCTGAAATGTTCTAGAATTTAACACCCCTAGTCATTTAATCAGTGAAACAGTATTTGGAAAGCAGAACAATGCTTTTTGAATGCATTGCAATATGATTTTTATTGTTTTTCTGTCTTAAGTCTGTCACTGGTCTTCAGCTCTTTTAAATACTAGTTCTCATGATTACCTGCTTCTACATGTTAATTCTAAATAACAGTGCCCTAGCAAGTATTCTGTAAAATTATTCTGGGCTCCAGAAAATGTTCGTTCTTTTCCTTCACTTCTAGAAACTGTTCTGTACTTATTAATTATTTACACTGCAAGATGGATGACACTTTAACAGACCAAAATCTGTTAAAAGGCAGCAGAAAATTTTGTTTCATGTGTCCTTCAGTGCATTAGGAATAAAAGGGAAGGTAAGAAGGAGTAAATTTTGTAGAGAGATATTTATTTATTATTTTGTTGTTCTAAGTAATCTGTACACAGAAATTGGATATTTATGTCTTTATTTAGCTACAAAATGAAGAAGATAATGTTACAATGGTACTTGTTGCATCTTTGGAGATACATTTCTATGGTAATGATGTATCATGTCATAAAGAAAAGAGACAACACAAATAAAATTATACTTCTATTTTTTTAAAATAAATATAAAAGTAAAGGCTGTTTTGGATCTGTATTGCCCTGTTCAAACCAAGCCTTATAATCCTCAATCCAGAATTTCAGTGAACGGAAATGGAAATTTTGACTGAGACATGGACAACAGTATTACCAAAACATTGTTCCTAACGATCCAGAACAGTATTTCTAAAACTTTCAGTAGTATTTTCCTGTGAGCCTACAGTTCCATTGTCTCTATTCAATAGGGGAATTTGCTTTTTCTGGTGCTTAGTCTGATGCTGTCTCTGATATGTGCAGGCTGATTGTCAAAAAATCACAGCGGTCTTTGGGGTGCCTTAGCAATAATCACGAATTGCTTGAGAGGAACGACAAATCTTTTATTTAAATGTCCTCTAGCAAGAGTCCTACTTTCAAACATATGTCTATGTCATGTCAGCCTCTCCTTTCAATACCAACTGCCTGTTTATAAGTCAGGTCCGTAACACTGGGTTTGTGTTGCCCAAAGTCATATTTACACAATGCCTTTGTCAGTTTGATTGAGACAAATGCAGAAAGTGACAGATGGGTTAATGGTCCTACCACAGTGTCATCACATCACTTCAGGAAATGACATCAACATGCAATCATGGTGTGATGTGCTATTACAGTTCATTTGTCTTGAGAACAATTCTGGAGAATCAATGAATGTCCCTTGGTTCACAATCAGCCATAAAACTGCACATCCTGCTCCTCTGAGTTGTTGATGCATTATTCCATGCCTTGGTTCCTGCAATTGATTCCTGAGCCTTAACACTGTCTCTGGAGATGGACAAAAGTCAGACCTACATCTTTTCAGGAAACGTTCCTTTAGTTTCAGTTCAGGAGAAACAAACAAACAAACAAACCAACCAACCAACCAAAAGAATACTCCCCATCCCCTCCCCCACAAACCTTCATCATGAGTCCCAAACCAAATTTGTGCAGGAACCAGACACACCTTTGCAATTACCATTGCAGGTGCCTACTGGAATTAATATTTTTGTACCTTTCTGTGCTCCCAGTGTCCACGGGTTCAGTGAATATTAAAGGTCAGTCATATGAGGAGCAGCTGAGGGAGCTGGGGGTGTTTAGCCTGGAGAAAAGGAGGCTCATGGGTGACCTTGTCATTCTCTACAACTGAACCTCAAAGGAGGTTGTAGCCAAGGGGCAGTCGGCCTCTTCTCCCAAGCAACTGGTGACAGGACAAGAGGACATAGTCTTAAACCGTGCCAGAGGAGGTTCAGGTTGGACATCAGGAAGAATTTCTTCATGGAAAGGGTTGCCAAGCATTGGGATGAACTGCTCAAGGAAGTGGTGGAGTTACCATCCGAGGAGATGTTCAATCTGTGGAGGACTGGATGTGGCACTTGGTGCTGTGGTCTAGTTGAGAAGGTGGTGATCAGTCACAGGTTAGACTTAAGGATCTTGGAGGTCTTTTCCAGCCTAAATGGTTCTGTGATTCCACTCTTCTCTCTCTGCTGTTTACAGTAGTTCCCCCTCACCCTGCCAGACTTTGCATTTCTCTGCCTCCCATCCACTTTAAAGATGCATTAAGAAAGTTTAAGTTCCTTGTGCTGTCTGCAGTAGATGAGTTTCTATTCATTGCCTACTCCCAGCTTGAGACCAGTACCTTCAGTACTAACATACAAGTTTTTTAGCTCAGTTTTTCATCTGTCTGCATTTATACCACTTCCCTCTCATTGAACCACTCCACAATTGAACACTCTGGTATTACATAACTTCTGCAAATAGCAAGGTATTTCTGTGAAAGTGCATTGTGAAATAAATTGTATTGCATTGTAGCGGAGACATAATATGACATTCTCTGGAGGAAACAATTATTTGCTCAATAATGTCCATCACATTCAGCTCTTCAGCTTATGGGACATTCTTGTAAGGTCAGAAGGGTATGTTTCTTGGTAAAATGATTGTGTTCTAACTTAGAATATGCTCTTTCACTAAACACGAAAACTACATAAAACTACAGAAAAGCAGTCTTATCATGCCCATAATAGAAGCGGACTTTTCTCATTTAATTTATTTTGAGAAAATACATTTCCTGCTTATTTTCAAAATTGTTATTTCTAGATGTGGATGTCCACATAAATTAGGTTTCTCCCTGTCTGAATCACAGATGCAACACAGTATTAGGAGACCACAAATTGCAGAAGTTATATTGTGGAAGAGTATCTGTGACAGTCCATTCTTTAAAATTTTTCTTAAATTCTTTGTTTCAGGTCTTCTGTGCATTTACTTGTAAATAAAAATCTGCTATTATTTTATGGAGCCAGTTTCAGCCTTCTTTTTTCTCCAAACAACAAGTGTCATCAAATTGACAAGATTTAAATGGCACGCAGCGAGAGTTTTGTGTTGCCCTGATAAGTTTTGTCAGCTGATCTCATTCAAAAAAACCCCAAAAAACAAAAAACAAACCAAACTTGAGAATATTAGAAGTTGGTCAGTAAAAGGCTCCTTAGTTGTGGCCTCTTTATTAATAGCCTTGAACTTTTCCTGAGCATTAGCTTTGATCGCTAACTGTGTGTAATCACCTACTGGCAGGGGGCACAGTAGGCTCTCGTCTTTGGGTAATGCAACCTTACTGATGTGCCAGGTCAGCCAATAAATAAAAGTAAATTGAAACTGGATTGTGGCCTTCTATCAAAATGCACAGTTGTGTTTAGACTTTCAAGGACAAGGTACATTACATGTAATCAAAAGAATCTGAAAGCACCAAAGGAGTGCTTACCGTCCAGGTGAGCCTTAGGAGTTTCCAGCCTTAGCACTCATTTAAACAGGATTGATGGGATGTTACTGAAGGCAGATGAGAGAAGCTGTGCTGGAAACCCTTACAAAACAACTTGTAAAACTTTGTGCCTCCTTAGCAATGTGTGAAGTATTAAATACTTTTGCAGCACAAATGTTGTGCTTGTTTGCTCAGCTTAAATAACAGAAGAGTACAAACATGAGACAACAAAAATGTCTGTGAGTGGCTTTACAGATTTTTTTTTAATAAATTCTAAAGTCTCTATTAAGCAACTCTTATTTCCAAGGCAAGAATAGTCCTTAGGAACTTAACTTTGACATGTACTTATGTACATAACATCTTCTGTGTAGAACTGAATAGGCTTTTTTTTTCTTTTCTCCCTTCTTTTAATTAATTTGTTAATCCAAAATGGGTCTTAATTAAATCTGGTTGTGAGTAATCTTAGGCACCCTTGCTCCTGCTTCTGTAGGATGGATTTAGGTAAGATCGATGGATTCAGCTTGTGACTTCTCTTCTGTCAGAAGTGGAGATAAAATTAGGTATAAAAATATTTCCCTCTCAGTAAAGTAGTGGCAATCTAACAGGATCTGCTTGGAGCTTTCCTTTGGCAGGGTCAGTTAGATGTTTTAAGAGTCTGTCAGATGATCCCTGATTAACGGACACAAAAAAGATCAATACCTACGTTAAGTAAATGATAGTTGGCAAGTAGATGGGAAAATATCCAAAGTTTAATGTAATTGACCCATATAACATACAAATGGGGAAAAAAACCCTCAAACCTGTGAGCAAGGAGTAGCTTGCTGTGGGCCATACTCAAATACTCTTCCTGCTTACCTGTCTCATCTTTCCTGATGAATCATCCTACTGTGGGCTGTGGAAGCCCCTCCTCAGCACAGAGTGCTTTTCACTTCACATTAATGCAGTGCCTGTCACATATAACAATACCTCTTTGAAATTCTTTTTTACTTGAGATGAGCTCAAGTACCCTGAGCAAAGAAATGTACCTCTTCAATCCTATCTTACGAAGAATTTTCATATAGGCTAATCTAGTCCAAATATGTATATATAATTCATATGGGTTTTATATGCACATTGTACATATCTGAATCTTCTTATCCAGAACTACCCTTCAGTTAAGACCCCGGATTTATAAAGATTGGTTCTGTTGAAATGTTTGTTGTACATTTTCTTGTTATGAAGAAAATGCATTATTAATTGTTAACTGTTGGAAGGAATAAATATTTCTTCATAGGTTCATCACAGACATCCCTAGCATAGGGGTCAGGAGAACCAAGGAAGGTTGATGTAAGGTTAAAAAGAGCAAAATTTTTACTGCAAATGTTTCAATTGGTGTGTATAAGAGTAAATGTTGGAGAAAGCTAAATAGTAATACTGATGGAAGACTCAGCTCCCTTCTGACTCTTATGGACATGTCCCCTGAAAAGAAGTGTAACAAACAATCAAACAATTCAAAACCAGAAATGGAAAATGGTCTGTTACTAAAACTTCACTGGATGTGACCTTCTGCTAAGAGCACTCAAAGTGTTTACACTACCAGATCTAAAAATAAGTGATGGACAGAAAATTGGCAGGATGCTCCCTGAGGTCTAAATGGTGTAATGTCATGTAGTTTGTAACTGCATGGATATTTGTCACTGCAATCCTGCATGAAGGACACACACTGTGCAAACTCTCATTAATGTGTTACATTGCTTTTCAGTTATGGTTGGTGAGTTGAGTCTGATATTTTCCCTTGTCTTCCCTGAATTCATTGTGGAAAGCTGTATGATGCTTTATGAATTACACAATAGTGTCTTCTGTGAAATATGCAAGTACCTGATTATAGCATCCGCCTGTGCTTGACAGCTCCATTGACAAATTTGTTAAAATTATTTTCTCTTTGTGCCCCCTCCAGAATATTATGAGCTGCTTGTGCCAGAGGAGGTCACCCAGGAAGGCCTGTGTGCTGAAGAGGAGCACTTCATTTGCCATCTCATTCATACCTCTCAAGATTTTTAAGATTAATTATTTATCAAAGCAGCTTCTGTCAGGAGTTTGGACAGCACATGTCTTCTTTAATTATTCCTGACATTTTTTCTCCAGTGAAGCACATGGTGAGTTTCTTGAAGAAAAAGATGCTTTGTCTTCAGGATACCAAACAACAGACTGGAGAAAAATGTTTCTCTATTTGCTTGTGTGCTAGCAGTGACTAAAGACGGCAATGTCCTAATATCAGTGCCACAGATCCCTGCTCAGATATTCAGATCCCTACACGTGAGAGACTCCCAACAGCATCAGCAGGAGCTGAAATGTGCTGGATTGACAGTTCTGGATGCTGAAGGTCTTTTTGTCATGTAATATACATTTTAATAGACTAGACAAGACACCATCCAATATAATCACAGTCTTGGTAATGAGAGGGAAGATCTGCTGAGAGGACATGGAATTAGTTTCACCCACCACTGAGATCAGGCATGTGCAAGAGGGGAGGATTCTAGCGGGAAGGCTTCATGTCATCCTGTCTGTGGACTGAATGTGCCTGTTTGAAATCAGCCAAAGTTTTTTCTTTTATTTACTTTAATTTTCAAAAGAAGAATTCAGTGATGCTTCAAATACCTCTCTGCAGAGGAGTCAGACAGCCTGCTTTTACAAAGCAACTACATGCTTTATAATAAGAGATTAATAAGAAATACCAGAACACAGTAATTTGTTTTATTCAATTTTACATTACTTATGACTTTCTGTGAACATTTGCATCGGGAATATGTTTGCAGGGACGTTTCTGTTAGGACCTTAACATAACATAAAAACTCAAATAAACACACATCTGAAGAAGCCCTGGCATCCAAAGGCTGCCATAAACATCCTAAAATACCTTTGTGAGAAACCAACACTAAGGAACATGCTCTTGTAGCAGGTAAGGGTTGCAGCCTCTAAATAGGGAAAGGCAATTTCCTAACTGCTAATTCCTGGGCTTGTTCCCCAAACAACCTAATAATGTCTGTCAGTGAGCAGGGCTAGTGAGGTGGGCCAGGTTGGACTACAGCTCTGCTACAGTAGGAGCTGCCATGATTCATGATATAGGACCACACCAATGAGAAGATTCTCCTGTTAGCTCATAAGCAAAAGCTCATTTCAGTGAATCTTCTGTGAAAGACAATTGGCAAAATACCAACAGTTCTTGGATATGGGTTTTAATTTACCCAAATAAACCATGCATTTTTCACTTAGGTCTAGAATACACATTTAGGTTTTCATTTAAGCTTATTCCTATTCTGGAAATTTAAGCCATTTAAATGCTTGATGTAAAAAGGAAAGCAGGTTGCGAGATAACAAAAGTTGAAAGGGGGGAACCCTAAGGAAGGGCATATGAGAGTAAGGGGAAGGAAAAGAAAACAGCTAAATTAAGAGGGAATATTTCTCCTTTCCACCATAAAATGAGCAATTAAGGTTTTACCGCAAAGTTCCCTTTTACAGCTGAGTTATCCATCCAACCTCCACCTGCCTCGTTAGCTTTGTGTCACGGTTGAGACTATAAATTAGCCTCAGGTGGGCTGGGCAGGCCCTAATAGCAGGCAGCTCTCAGTGAGTAGAAGGCAGGGTTGGTTTCTTGTCTGTGAAAGAAAATGGCATCGAAAAAGGGCAAGAAGAGAGAGCTCCTTCTTTGTCACCTGAAAACCGGTAAGAAACTTTGTTCTTTATGGAATTATATGGTTAAAACAAGTTATACTGATATGTCCAGTTTAGTATGGAGCGTGTGTCTTCCTTCTTGGAATTAGCTGAGGTCCTCCTTCTCTTGCTCACCCTTGTTTGTTTGGAGTGTTACACGATTAGCCAAAGGGAAGAGAAACAAGTGGGTATCTGTGTGCTGTCTATATGGTATGTTTTTGGAGAAGATGGTGCTTCTAGTGTAAAGAGTGAGCTCTGAAGGTGCAGGAATTACTCTGAGCCTTGTCAGAGGGGTATTTTTAGGTCTGCTCCTAAAGGTCCTCTCTGATGTGATCTTCTGAGCATAGTGTGTGTTGTGGTCTCAGGTACAAGGGTGGTGTTCAGTCATTTGTGTGGTGACTGTCTTGGTTGTGTTAGTCAGTGGGATTCCTTGAGCTGCAGGTGAGAATGTCTCATTTTCTGTGTGCTAGAAAAATAAATGTCTTTCTATACTCTTAGTTTACGATGTTTGCAGGCTGTTGGCTCATCTTATTTCCTTGGGTGGTCTGTGGTCCAAAAAAAAGAAAAAAAAAATTAGTTTTGGGAAAAGAATTTTGTTCCCAACAGACTTATGCCCTGCACTCCACCCCACCATTGCCATACCTGAGGTAAACTTAATCTGTAGGTGTTGAGTAGGCTACAGATCAGCTTTATGGTCAGCCTGGGAATGAGGTGTTAATAAAGAGGCTATCAAAACCACTGAAGGCACTGTATTTTCAAGAATCGTGTTTCTTGTGCTGCAGAGCACAGGCATCAGTTGCTGGGAGTGAGGTGTTTTTCAATCGGCCCCTAGGAAGTTATCTGCTCCTCCTGTTGGCTAGAAGCTTTAGTGGTGGGCTGGGGCTCACTTTGCTCTTCTGGGGTTGTCATGGGAAAACCAAGGCTGAATACCCACAGAACAATTCCCTTTCATGCTCCACTGGGGTTACTGAGAACTGCAGGCTGCTGGCAGTAAAAATATCGAGGTATCCTCATTAGAATATGAACCCAATACTTCTGTAGGTATCAAGTCTAAGGTACCCCACTAGTTTTTTTTTGTTTACTTTGGCAAAACCTAGTTTCTCTTTTATAACTATAAGCTACTGTAAAGCTTAGGGCTTTTGTCCATTTTTATAGGTTTACTCCGTATTTCTCCTTGCTTAATCATACAAGTAGATTTTTTTTTTTGAATTCTTCCTCTTGTTATGTTGCGACCAACAGACTCCTTTAATCTGTAGCTCTTCTTCCATATAGGTTGTGTCTGTCGCACCATACACATACGGTTTCTCTAAACCTTTTCCAATATTTTTCTTAGTCACCTCTCTGATAGCCTTAAATTACTGCCCCCTGTTTTAGGGCACTGTCATTAGTTCTTTCTTGGATGAGTTAAACTGTAGACTTGGAAACAGAATTGTTTGAATGTGGTTTCAAAATCTCTCTATCTGTGTGATGGAAAAAGGAAACTTCAGTTCTTCAGAGACTTTTTTCTTTTTTTCTAAAGTACTGATGGAAAAACTCTGTTATACTCTGCTTCTGCTGAAACTAGTTGCAGTGTGAGTAACTAAAGAATCTCCTTTAGCTACCTATTTTAATAGCAAATATTTGACCTTTCTTTTTCCTGTGGGTTTTGTGCAGTTTCTGCACATCTGCGTTCTGGTTCTTTATGATCTTGTGGTGTTTCTTGTGTTGCTTTTTTTATTTTCTTATTTTATTTCCATATATAAAGTGTCTGAATTTGTTTTAGGCTGCACTGTAACAGAACTCTGTTATCTATACCAATAGAGCCCTGCAACAGTGCTTTCCTGCCGAACCATGTTTATCTTGCATACTGTATTTTTCAACAGCAAAATACTTATTTTGAGTAGAAAAAACAAACTCATTTTCTTAATTAACTTTTTTATTGAGGGTTTAATGCATGTTCATTATAGAAATTGCAGCTCTCCTCTGAAAATTGACTGTAAAAGAAAGTTCTTTGTGGGATTCTGTATTTACTGTGCCTTAGCGATCTTCAGATCAAATACACACAGTTTGGTTGTGAAAAGATGCTTTTGTTTCTCTACCTGGCAGCCTTGTGCATTCAACTGGGGCTCTGGCTCAAGCTGGGTTTTGTGCCTTCCCATGCATCAGCCACAGCAGGACTAATTACAGCTTCTGTTTACACCTGCCTCTTCAGTGCGGTTGTGCAGGTGTGACAAAATACAGCTTAGCAACCAGTTCTCCTTGTTAGATGAGGGAACTCAAACCTGCCTTGCCTGCTGTTGTGTTGGCTTTGTAAAACTAACGGGGCTTATCAAGGGGGAACGTATTTTTATTTTTTGTTGTGGTCATAAATATATTTACACTTTAGGAACACATCTGCTAGGCAGACAAATAAGTAGTTGACGCAGTTCACACAGTCACTTTCTGAAAAGCAGCTGTGCAGGGAAATAAACCCTTTTGAATGAGACAGCTGATTGTCTTCTTATCAACTTCTGTAGGTGCTTGCTTTTGGGAGACTGTAGCATGGAGTTGGTCCCTAATTCCCAAACTAAATTCTTTGCATTTTGGAATGCAGAGCTGTATCACAGACCAGGGTTGTTCTGTATTCAACTTCTGTTTGGTGAATACTGTGTGGATAGGCAGACCCAAGTTCCTGCAGTGGTGCAGGGAAGGGAAATACCTTACCAAAAAATACTGGTGGGCTCCAGTAGGAGATGTATGTCATTGAGGCAAACAAGTCTGAGGCACCTGTGAAGGATTTGCTCCTTGGAGGACAAACGGTCCTCTAGCATCTGTGAAGATTTTGGTGGGTGGTCTTTTGGACACAATTGCCTACTCTGTGGGTTAATGTTAATCCAAAGTGGAGATGGGTCAAAGTAAGTCTGTCACAGGGTACAAATTCAAACCTATGTTTACTAAAGTTTTGGTAGACCAAGTAAAGCTTCCATTTCTGAGCTAGCACTGGAACACCATTCTCTTGCAGCCACCGAGACCTTCAGTCATGCCTCTCCAGAGCTGCCACTTGCACCAGCAGACTTCTCTTTCTAAACCAGTGTGTTCAGAGGCTGGACCAGACCCTGTAATGCTCAAGTGCCTGGAGGATTTTTGTACCACTTTGAAATCTGCTATCTACAAAGTAAAGTGAACAGAAAAGAAATCCATTGGTCACTGTTCATCTTTTAAGAAATCTCAATTGTTACAAAAACAGTTGCATCTCCCCACTTCACTCCCTTGAAAATACTGCTGAATCAATTGGGAGGAGAGGGACAAGTGGATTTCTTGAATTCTTCCAAGATGAAATTTGCAAGATTTTTTTCTAATTACATTATAACTACACTTAAATAGAAGACAGAAGTACTGATCATTTTAACGACAGGTTCCTACATGGTTGTTTTAATTGAGGTTACAGTAGAGTCCCAATCTGTGGCCACAATGATTTTGTTTCAAACCCATGGCTTTTTTCCTCCCATACGCTTTTTGCCTTATTTTCTTCTTATAACGTTGTCACGTGTTCACCCTACCTGAGGTTGCAGCTTTATTAAACACCCTCATAGTCCTTCTTGTCAGAACATCTATGTATTATTATTTTCAGTGAAAAACCTGTGTGTATTTTTTATTTAAAGAGGTTGTATTTTTTTTTCTTTTGATTATGAAATTGTAAGTAGAAAGACCAGCATAAAAACACTGACAGGTAATTAATTACAAATGGGTTTCTTGGCACATAAGGAAAGGTTTTAATTTTGCTGGTATTATAAGGAAAATATGATTAAAATACATCAAGAAAAAAAAGCTTATATAGTTCATTTGAACTGTATTGGGTATGAACAGCAGTTTCACACTTCTGTGGAAGATGCTTACCTAGAATTTAAAATGTGTGTCCCTTAACACATGGCTCCTAATGATTTTCTATAACATCTTATGAAATAAACTGCTGTGTAGACTGGGGAGAATGGTTTTGCTACTCAGTTTTTTATCCCAACAGCAGTAATAGGTGGGCATCCACTGAAGTATTAAAGTGTCTCTGTATGGCCCATTTCTCTAGCTCTCTCAGTTGCCAGAAATGCTGGGGAGGGAAAAAAAGAGAAGAGAGAGAAAATAGAGGAACAGTTTTCCATATGGAGACCACCCTTGCGTCCAGCAGTCTGAACTGATGGTTCAGTGCCAGGGCTTTATGTTTAAGAACACAGATCCGTGTCTTTTAAGCAGGTGTCAAATTTAGAAGTCGCTGTGTGTATTTGCACTTCATACCCCTTTATGGGTAACGTCAAGTTCCTCAGGGCCCAGTGAATTTATTATCTTTACTTTTGTCTCTTTTTTGAAGCACAGGGAAGGAAAACTCTTTGCCTTTGTCCTCATCCTCCAAGTTTTCTTCTAGGGCCATGAGCCCTGCTTCTGTAGATGTGTTTGTAAGGGCAAGACCTCTATCATGACTTAATGCTGACAATGAGACAATATGATCAGAAGAAGCCTTTTGTGTGGTTGTTAACTGAGACTGTGTGTTCTGCTGTCCAGGGAGTAGATTAATTCCCAGGCAGTGGTCTTGTTTTCTTCCTTTTGTGGTGTGAAAATATTGTTTTTGTGGGTTAATTATCTGCATGTAGGAAGGAACAAAGGTCAGAAATCTGTACTGATATTCTGAATAAAAGGGAATTTTCTAAGTAATTGCTGAGAAAAGTCAGGAGTTAAGAAAACAAGCTGGACTTCAGGCTCATGCTCACCCTAGTCGCTCTTATTCTGCCTTCTGAGATACTGCTTGTGTAAAGGTCATTAAAAAAAAAAACAAACTAGTAGTGATAAACACAGTCTCCTTGATGTCAGGAGACATGAAAGTACCGTGAAGAACATTTTCTTTGCATTCCTGCTGCTGGAGCTGAAGTTGTTTGTTGTGACTAGGAGTGAGCCACAAAATGAATGAGCTACTGCCTTAAACATGGTAGAATTTAATGGAGATGTGTTCTTAATTTCTCGTACCATGTTTTTTACTTCCTTTCTTATACTTAAGGAGTTAATTTCTAACTTGCTAGTCCCACAGGGGTGCACTGTAGAAGAGGGGAGGGAGATGTCTGAAGAAGGACACAGGTTCGATGTCTCCGTGTTTACAATGGGGATTTTTCCATGCCCGTATCCTGTTCCAGTGTATTTGCTACTTAGAAGCAAATATGCAACATGTTATTTTGGTTTGCTTCTTACATTGTTGTGCACAGCCCTTCATGTCAGAGTATATGGGTTGGAGTCTTTAGAGAATTGACCTTTCCATTACCAATTAAGACCAGAAATTATAGTACTTTTGCTCTGGTTTAAGGTGGCACTTCTGAGAAGTGATTTTGCAAACACTGTCTTAAACAACTCAATCTTTTGATGAAAACTCTAAGACTGAAAGCACTATGTTAATTAGTAGAGCAGCAAATCAGTAAACGTGTCATTGTTGCCTTATCTACTGTCCACCTAAATGAGTTCAGTATTTTACATCTGCATTTCCCTTCTTTACCCCTCAGCCCACCAAGATAAAGAATTTAAGGTCTTCACTGCACTTGCAGCTGTGTGAAGGACAAATTAGAAACTGCTACTTTCTGTGAATACAACAGACTCACGTATTAGAGACTTTTTTTTTTTGAAAATAGCTTTCAGTGGTACACTCAGATAAAGTAATCTATTTTAGATCCATCTTTGCAAATAGGCCCTGCTGAAAAGGCTGACTGCTAAGACTTGTTTGGCTCTCTGAATGAATCTTGCTTTTGAAAAGTGTTTAAAGATTTAAGTTTAGCCCTAGACATCAATTTCCAAAAAGCTTTTGGACTTCAAACAATGAGCTTAACTAGTCTCTAGAATAACATGAAAGGTTGCACAATGTCTAGAATATCTATTGTAAAAGCCTCTAATATCTATAAGTGCCCAATTTATCTCTGGATTTAACACTAAAACTGATGGAATTTTTAAATGAGGAAAAAGTTCTTCTAAAATATAATCATAAGCTACTCTAAAACACTGTTCTGAACCGACTGGGACAGATTTAGTTTCTTACATACCTACTTGCAGTAAGATATGCTACTTGAGGGGATGATTTACTGTTTCTGTCAAAAGGAGCTGCAGTTCCTGTTGCAAAATTGTTAGAGTCTGAGTCTAAAGGGATTAGAAGATTTTAAGTTTAAGCTTTTTAGTGTGTCATTTGGTTAATTTATGGTACCTCTTTTAGTGGCTGTGGAAACGGTCTGCTTTCTAATATGGTACCACTGGTAGTTTTATAGAGAATTTTAATTGTCTCACAGTTAGCATTTTTAACTCTCTTCAAACCCCCTCCTTTGCTCATTCTTTTCCAGAAGTGAGGACTCCAGCTGTTTTACTCTGAAATATCTACTTAATCCTTACTACCATTCCTCATTGTAACACAAGTACATTTTAGATGCAGGGATGAAAACAAGCAGATTTGTCTGCAAATGTCCTCCTTAAATGTTTCCAGTACCATAATAATAAGGAGGCCATAGAGGACTTACCAAGAAGTGGCCGTGTCCCCACCAATGTGGCAATTGCCAGGTTTTCAGATAATTTTAATTTGCATTAATAGAAAACAGAAAGAAACAATTTTTTCCTTGTTTATTGCCACAGCTCTTCGGTCAAATTTGCTCTTCTGTGATGATTGTTCAATCTTAGATGCGATTTAAATGTTTCTCAGCTTCTGGATTTGTCTTCTGAATTAAAGTTATTTCATAACCTGGCACAAGACACCAGGGACTATCAAAATCCTAACCTGTCTTCCTTTCCCTGTAGTTTCTTAAAATACAGACCCTTTGGGTGCCCAGTGCTTCCCGTGGTGGGCTGTTCTGGGTTTGTGACGTGAGTGTGTGTAAAAGGGAGTGATATATTACAGCCTTTCACTGGCTTTCATTTAATTCTTTACATAGGTGTGCTTTCTATGATTCCGTTCTATGAGACTGGGGTTTTTTTAAGCCTTATTAAGATATGACCATTACATCTACATAGGATCACTGACAGAAAAAAAACGTACCTTTGAAAAATGAGTTAAACTTTTTCAAGGCAGTTTGAAATAGAAATTTTTTCACTACTTTTACTTCTGTCATAATCTGCTTTGGTAGACAAAATCTGGATCTGTCACCTTTTCAGCTCTAACATCCACATACAAACATGACTCTCCGTGACATCTCCGAATGGAATTTTTTCCAATAATTATTTGATGGTGTCCATCATGAATTCTGCCAGCTGTGTATCAGTCACTGTACAAAAAAGAGAGCCCTTCTGGAAAGGGTTGTGAGCTTTTATAACCCTCTTGCCCCTCACAGTACTTTGAGATATTGTTCATTGCTGGAGAGGTGGTACTTTGAGGAGCTAATTACTATTTTACATGCTTATCACATGCTTCTCAGGCCCAACATACCTAGTCCCTTTCTAGACTTACAAATCATGGTGTTTTGCATCAGTTTTCCTTGGGAAGTTACTGTTACAAGACCAAGCTGGCATCAAATTACCTATGTGTCTCCTTATCACAGAAGGTTATTGGTGAAATTAATTTCCTTCTCATAGTCTCCAATTAAAATGTAGTTTATCATGATGTACTTTATTGTGACTCACATGAAAAGACTTTAATGGATTATTTTTCAGCAGTGAAAATGCTATTTGTAAGGCTTTGGGTGATTTCATGTGGCACTGCTTATACATATGGGAGGAGGAAGGAAATTCTTGATCAGTTGATGGATTATTTCTAAATTGGCTTTGTTCTTAATGGTACAGTTGCTAATAATGATTTATAATGCTTGGCCATTTTCTCTTCCTTTAGGAACAGATTATAAAAATTGCTGTATTTGAATGTTCTTTTCCAAAAAAAGTTGGATTTGGTTTTTTTAGCACTTGGATTGTCTTTTTCTGTTCAACATATAGATACAGTTTTGTGCTATGAAGGATAACCTTGAAAGCTGCAGTGTCACTGGTTACTGTGAATATATTTGTGAAACCTGAGGAAAGCTCAGGGTAATTATTAGCTATCAGGGAATAATGCTCTGATACTAATAGCAATTTCATAAGTAATAAAGTTTCAAGGGATAATAGGGGCTGTCTTCTATTGGGATTTTTAATCGGCTAAAATAAAAAACAAGTATGCCCTTCATAAGCACTTAAATATGATTGAATCTATTCTTTCAAGAAAAATAATGAAATAACTTTGTATGTTTGAGAATATTCTCAAGAGTTACAGATATAAAATTATCTAAGTTTTAGTATTAGGAGAATTGCTGGGGTTTTGAAGAACATTTGATGCTAGTTTGATGGATGCACTTGATAATCCCAAATCAATTTCTGTCAGATTAAAATAATTTGACAGGTTTAGGTGTTGATGGGGTGGGCGGGACCATTTTGCTTCAGTTGTTCTGCCCAGCTATTCTAATTAATCTCCACTTAATTTAAAGAAATTACTTACTGTATCTGGTAATGAGTTAATTTGTAATTCAATTAGCAGCACCATTTGCAAGCCTTTAATGTGAACAGAAACACCTGCTGAACTGCTCAGCCTGTGTGATAACTGGGAGATGAGAAGAGGAATCTTCCTGCCCTGGCACACCGGGGCGGGTGAGACCAGGCCAGGTCACACCACTACCCACAAAGATGGACTGGCACCACCTGTCCCCGGTACAGCAAAATTTTACTCCTTACCAGTAGCTGTCAGGTGGTGTGGCTGGGATGGGCTCTTTCCTGCAGAGCTCCCTTATCTGGGTCATACTGTAAGTTGATGGAACTCTATGGTATAGGACACCTCATTCCTTGTGCAAGGGTTGTTTTGCCCCAGCTGTTGGCAAGGGAGTGCTCTCTCACTCTCCTGCAACACTAAAATATCGTGTTGCTTCTCCTCACCCCTCAGGTGCTGTGGAGATTTCCAGTAGCCATTTAGTATAGACTTGGGCTTTTGCTTGATTTTGTTTTCTCTAGTGCTCCTGAAAAGGGAAGTTTGGATTTTTAAAAATGTCCTGAGAGCCTTTTGTGGTTTTGGAAAAACTTAAATGATGAATAGATCTCTTCTGCTGTAATCTTGGCCAGAATGGAAGAAAAACTGTGTTGTATTAACTGCTCTCCCTAATACATAACTTATACAGTATGTGTTACTAATAATTTTTGTTACTTTTATCAGAAAGGAGAGGTTTTGTTTTGGAAAGTTTTTAATGAGTCATCATCATCATGGCAAGGCTTCACAAACGAAGATTTGAGAGGGGCTCTACCCAGGTATAATGACAAATAAATAACAGCTCCATTTTAAAACAACAAAACCCTCCAAACAAACAACCCTCTCCCAAACAACCTAATAAGACTAAAACCCCCCACCAAATAGTCTACATATCAGTCACTTTCTAAAACTGTTTTACACCTGGTTGCTCTAATTAATTGAGAAGTGGAAATATGTTCCTTAGCTTTGTGAACCTATAATGGAGTCAAAAAGGTGGCTGTAAAGCCATCTGCTCAAAATGCTTACACAGAGGACCTGGCCCTTGGTAAATATAAATTTTTTGGGTAGGTATGATAAGATGATCTAAAATATGAATAATGACATAATCAGAGTAGGAAAAAAGCAGGTCTTCAGAAAACTGGCACAACAGGAAGGGTGACAGAGGGTGTCATAACACTTAGCTCGCTGGGAAAGGAAAGGACAGTGGAGGGAAAAGAGATCAAGTGTCTGTATTTCCTACTAGACTGTGACTCAGGATGGGATTTAAGCCAAATGACCAGATTTAATGCTTCTAATCACTTTTTTATTCTAAGGTTCTTTTTTTTCCCCTTCATGACTAGCACCATTTAAGAAAAGACCTAACAGGCCAACGTTCATCTTAATTATGCTCTTTCAGGTTTGTGCACGCTCACAATGCCAAGCATTCAAGGCAATCCAAATTTTTCTGCCTTTGGCAAAGGGAATTAAATGCTTGCCCTTAACACTTATATCCTATGTGCTGTATGTCACAGCCCCATTGAAGTAAGAATTGCAATGTTAAAATTGAGGCTTTAGCTTCAGAATATTTTAGATGTTCAGAATCACAAACAAAGGAAGGTAGAGCTCAACCGGCAGTTGAAGGCTAGTAATATATGTATCAAATATAAGAAGTTGCTGATTCCTGCTCTAGTGGGTACACAACTGTAGTGAGTTGTAAACACACACACCTGTGGTATCTGCAGTCAGAATTGCACCAGTTGCCTCTTAGAAAATTATTTTCAATTGAGCATCAGTATGAAATGACAGCCAGCTGGCTGTTGTTATTTTTTGTTTGGTTTTGGAGTGTTGTAGGGACTTGGATGTTTTTGTTGTAAAGTGTTTCCCAGGAATTAAAGCTGCTGTTAGGCCAGTCAGTGGCCCTTGTTATTCCTTTGTCTGATTGATTGGAAGATCTTACTCTGTGATGTGCCTTGGGAGCTCTGTATTTGTTGCTTTTGCAAACAGCAAACATAAAAATCATAAAATTTTACCTCTAAAGTTTACACTGAATTAATTAAATACCTTGGGCAATGTAATTCAAATATCTCAGTATAGTGGGGTATTTTGGTTTGTTATTTGTTTTGGGTTTTTTACCACTGACTTTTATGACTTACTGTTATTTCCATATTCCTAAAATATAGGTTCCTGAACTGGAATGCAGTATTTAGAAATATATTTCCCTTAGTGTGCAACTCAAGGACGTTAGCGCTGCTATAACTTCTTGTCAGCTAAGAGCTCCTCTTGTACAATTTAACTCTGATCCTTAAACAGTCTCTAACTACTTTAATAATTAACCATTTAATATGTTTTTTTCCCATATGGCTGTATTAAACACATGTTCTTGGATTATTGCCAGTTTACCAGGTCAGTGAACCATCACCAGTTTGCCAACTCACTTTTTCATCTTACTGCCAAAATAATCTTTGTCCCCTCAGCAGTTTCATAAGTGTTTCTTGCTATACATGCTTTGTTACTGAACTACATCAAACCTGATCCCTTCAGGAGTCAAGTAACTCAAGTCTGGTTTGTTGATTTTGGCTGTATCTGGTAGTACCTGTACAAGTCTAAGTCTTTAAGTTCAGAAGGCAATTGTTTAGGCTGTTGTGTAGTTCATTAATGTGTCCATTATAAAGATCTTTAATTATGTTGTGAACATCCAAGCTGTGATAATACTGTGGTAAAATACTCACTTGTATCATTATTGTTGCCCTTACTGGTCAGGTCTTTGGCCTTCTGCACTTGAAAAGCAGAGGGAGATTTTTCTCCAACTCAAATGTACTTGCTATCAAATACTTTGATAATCCCATACTAACTTTGAAGTTATTTTGTCTTGTGTTTGTCAGACAATTGCTTCCACAGGATCGTGGGATAATTCAGGTTCAAAGGGACCTGTACTCCAAGCAGTGTTAGATGTGAGACAAGGCTGCAGAGTTATTAATGCTGCAGGGCATTAACCAGTCAGACCTTGAAAACTTTCAAGTGTGGAGACTGCACAGCCTGTCTGGGTCCCTGTTCCTCTGCCTTCATGGTGAAAAGACTTCTCCTATCCCTTTCACCTTCACACAGTTTTTATGAATATCCGAGTGTTTGAAGTTAAAGGAGTTTTTCATAGCCTTTATTCAGCTGGCCTAGCTTATTACTTTGTAATGTTAGTAAGTGATGGGACAACATATAGTTATTCAATCAATGCACAACACTATTGCAAACCTGAACAGGAAGGATTTCGTACAATTTTTCTGCTCTGACACAGAAAGGGGGTTTGTTGTGAAAACATTTTCCATTCAAAAGTGAAGAACTGTAATGTTTTTCAGACAAATGAAATGTTATAATGAAACGTTGTTTTGTTCTGTAACAAGACAGTGTTCTGTATCTTCAGAACAGACATCAGAATGGCTGCAAGTTGATACTGCTGAACACAGTTGTCAC
This sequence comes from Myiozetetes cayanensis, assembly GCF_022539395.1. Taxonomy (NCBI): domain Eukaryota; kingdom Metazoa; phylum Chordata; class Aves; order Passeriformes; family Tyrannidae; genus Myiozetetes; species Myiozetetes cayanensis. The sequence goes on along the minus strand of NW_026088185.1, from coordinate 7,980,334 downwards.
TATGCAGTGAGTAGATGCACCAAGCCTAGTTATCACAGAAAGCATGCTGGGTTAGACAACATCAGTTTGCGCTTCAGTTGGCAGAAAAGCTGTGCTGTCCCTGGGGAGTCTGATCCAAGGCAGGAGGAAAGCTTTTCCAGAGCTGAGCTCTTTTCTGGTAGAGGAAATGACATCTGCTTGCATTGTTTTATACCTGTTTTGAGAGTCTCTGCTGAATAGCCGTGTGTGTTGGCGTCCGAGGCTGCCAAACCAACGTACCTCACAAGCACTCCAATTTTACTGTAATCCCTCCCATGTGAGTTAAGGCATAGTCTCTGACTGAATTACTGGGAAGAAAGATGGAAATGGTGTTGTCCTAGCAGGAGCGCTTTAGGAACAGGCAGTCAGTGTGGGGGGTGATACCTGCACTGATCGTAACACACTGTTCTGAAGAGCAGTCCCTTTGTCTCCCTTTGCAGACTTAAGGGGGTGTTTTGGTTTATCAAATATCATTTATCCCTCAACTCTTTCTTTAGTTCTTCTCAATCTCCTCTTCCTTCTAGTGCTGAAAAAAAGCAGAAGTCCACACAGGAAAATACTTGGTGGGTCGTTTCCTAAGTAAAAATCCAACTATGTCACTAAATGAAGGGAGCTAAATTCCAAATAGCAGATAAGTGTTTATAACAATGGACTTTAAGCTATTCAAGCTTCAAATTGCAATTGCTATTTTATAGCAACCTTAAAATAGTGGTGTCCACATTTAAAATATCAGCCCCACTCTAGGGTAGACATGAGGTGTTTTAATGTTAGTGTTTCAGCGTGGACCTTTGTTAGGATATATGAAGTCATAGAGGATGGGTGAAATGGGCCTATAGATTTGCTAGCTTTAATACCTTAAAAATCTTGGTATAAAGCTCAAAGTCTTTGTTCTAAAGCATGTGATTCAATGCACTGTTGCTGCACCAGGTTGTGTGAAACGTGCATCCAACTTGTGTCTTATTTCAAACAGGCACTCAAAGATACTTAAGACACTTAAAAAGTTGAGAAGCAGAGGATGATATTTTTCCTAGTACATCTCCAATTTAAAGGCTTCCTGGGGCAGTATGAGTTTTTAAGTGTTCTGGAAAGTGTCAGGATGGTGTGGTGAGGTTTCTAGGCTTTTTTTGATCACTAGTTAGATAAATACAGTGTTAAAACTGAACTAGTGTTTGTCATCTCTTCTAACCTAATAATTTCTTTCAAAGTTTATCGGATAAATTACATTCTACCTGGGAAATTCAGACTGATAGTGAAACTGCAAAAGTCTCAAGAATGAGACAGCTAAGGTACATGCAACCTAAACTCAGTCCTTTGCCAATAATACACATTAATTATGATTTAACTATTTCAATGTTTTCTTAATTTGAATTAGCTGAAAAAAATGCAGCTTGTTTTTGGAAGACTCATCCAATTGTTCTTTTGTATTGTTTTCATCAGTATAGGACAGAGTTAAGGCTGTTTGGATGCCCTCAACTGTAATTATGCTATTGCAAGCAATTTATGCAGTGTTTACATGCATATAATACATTGTATATTAACTTCATTAACCCTAATGCGCATTGGATCATGTCCAACATTGATGTGTTGCTGAATTTGTAAAATGCTTTGGGATACTTCAGATAAAAGGCACTGTGATAAAGAGGGAGTTAGTAATTACTGTAAGCATGAGGAAGTGGTTATATTTGACTCTAGCCATTGACCCATAACTCTTGGAAAGAAATTGAAAACTAAATGATAGATACTGCAGAGTAGCATCCCATCAGAAAAGCTATGCAATTTCATAGTCTCTAATCTAACTACACAGTTCCAAAGGCAGAAGGTGAAACATTTTTGTCTGGTTACAGTTAAACAAAATGCCGAGTATTTCTTTTTCCAACTTGCTCTTTGTGTGCTGAGCTGTGGGCTCATCTGAAGTGTGTCGCAGACTCCAAAGCATCAGTATGGCCAGCTGCACTGTCTTAAAGACAATTCCATTCTGCAGTGTCCTCTTTCAGCTGTCGTGGCCATCCTTTCTTTGTACTGCCTTGGCACACTGATACACAACACACGTGAAGCACAGTCTTTGTAATCCTTCTAGTGATTTAGTATTGGCATTTATCTTCGTGAAATTACTCATCTAGGTGTTGGCAAGGCTGCAGATTGAAATGGTCAGATACCCAGCAAAACATGAATTTGCAGTGCTCCAGATCTCATGAAATCTGGGCATCATCCATTTGGCTGCCAGCAGTGAAACTTGATGAGCACGAGACAAGCAGAATGTATCTGAATTTTCAGTACAATGTGTCTCAGAAAAACCAAAGCAGGAGGAATGCAAGTGGTTCTGTTAAATGTGTACTGGCTACAACTGAGAGGAGACCTCATTGTGGTCTACAGCTTCCTCATGAGGGAAAGCACAGAAGCAGGCCCTGATCTCTTCTCTGTTGTGACCAGTGACAGGACCAGAATGGCCTGAAGTTGAAGTTGTGTCACTGGAAGTTTAGGCTGCATGTTAGGAAAAGGTCCTTCACCCAGAGGGTGACTGAGCACTGGAACAGACTCCCCAGGAAGTGGTCACAGCACCAAACCTGACAGAGTTCAGGAAGTGTTTGGACAACACTCTCAGGCACGTGGTGTGATTCTTGGGGTGTCCTGTGCAGGGCCAGGAGTTGCACTTTGATGATCCTTGTTGGTCACTTGCAACTCAGAATATTCTGCATTTCTCTGATGTTAAGTGTAAGGGAAGTAAGTGCATTCCCTCTGAGGTGAGGAAGTGAGAACTCGCCTGTCTAATTTGTACAGATAGCAACTATGAAGTAAATCTTACCAGTTTCTTGGTATTTATATTTGGTTTTTTAAGTAATCTTTTTTGCTTTTTAATTGAAGGTTGTTCAAACGCTATATCTTTGTATAGAAAATTCTATGGGAGATGATCCCAGTGCTAACTGTCAGTCACTGAATGTCATGATAGCACAGCCAAGAGCTTTCTGGACAGTAGAAAAAACATAGGAACACTTTGTCTTACATGGAAAAAAGAAGGGGGAAGAGGACATGTCTTCCAAAGACTTGAGGGAGACGATGCTTTTTCAAATGTCAAGTGAAGAATGCTACTCTAATCAACCTGTTTCTGCAAATTCTGAAAATAGGGTCCTGGCATGATGTTTTGTTCTCATCCCTTGAAAGGATCACACTTTCTGTGGCTTAGGAACAAGAATTCTTTAGCAGTGTATTCCTTGTCCCACTGAGGGGTGGTGGGTGCCCTTTGGATGGTAGTTCAGCTGTGGTGCTGTGCAGGGGCCTGAAGGCACCACAGACCAAAAGGGTTGAACTTCCTCTTCCTGGTATTTAATGACTTTGCCATTGTATTGGAAATATTATTTATTATATTTCCTATATTACATAGCAAACATTTGTCATTGTGAGTAATTAACATGTAATAACAAACGTCACAACAAATATATAGTTCAACCACAGAAATATAAACCGTCTCTTTCTTATGGTCCCAGTTTTTTGTGTGCAAAAGCTACTCCTCACTGCTGCAGAGATCACGGTGCAAGTCTCTAAAATGCAAATACCCTTAGTTAGAAGACGATGGATGTCAGAACCATCCCCATAATTTACAGGGCAGTTGTGTTTCTGGACAGAAAATGTCCTTGATGTATTTAAAAACAAAATAAGAAACTCCTCACAGCAAGGAGTTTGAATACTCCTTTCCCAATGAGAAAGAAGTTAAGTGTGCTGTGTGGCACTAAATATAATCTGCTTACAGAGAGGGCATACTTTTGCCAGTAAAGCAATTTATTTAGAAAAACAGACATATCAATCTAAGGTAATTACAAATTGCAACAGGAAAATTAAAGTACGTACCTCAGAGGCACTCTGTGGAAGGAATTTTCAAATAGAAACATACTGGGGAGAAAAATAGAATATGTATTGTTTCTGTCCACAGTGTAGATTAGTTGCTGTATTAATATGCGCTAATGTACATTTATGCACTCCTGCTAATCATATCCAGAGCATTTCTGAAGTAAATAGACTTGCTGTGTTCCAGCTAGTCCTGTTGTACAAAACATAGCACTAATCAAGCAAGTTATCTGTGCAATTAGGGAATAGAAATCACTAGGGACATCATGTATTATGATTTGTCTGCTCTGTTTTTAAGATCCTGAAATGCAAATAGGTAATAAATTGTGTTAGTGATAATTTTTTATTATTTTATCTTGAAATTAGTGTGAGACAGGCACTCAAATGGCACATATTGATAGAAATGGCTGGCTTCTTTCATCCCTTTCCCCCTCCCACTCCCACATGCATGATGTGTTTTTGAAGCACCTAACCCTCCTTCCTTGCCAGAAATACAAGAATGGGGCTACTGTTGGGTCCTGAGCTATCCTAGAGGCAGATGCTTTTCTCTGCTTGCAGCCCAGGGAAGGGAGGGACAGAGAGGAGAAATTGGAGGGAGTTAGGAAAGCAAGTGTGATGATCTGAGCAAAACGCTCTGAAATGCCCTCTCTGGCAGAGTATCTGAGTCTGGGAGAGGGAGAGTGTTCTCAGCCTGGATACCAGGAAGCAAAAATTTGCTCATTTTATTGGACAAATGGCCAGCAGGAAATCTGTGGCAGGAGCTTGAGCGTTGTCTTTCTCTCTGGAGCTCTAAAATTAGTGTAGAATAAAGTGTGCAACAGCAGAGGCCATCAGTGCAAACTGAGTAGCCACGTGTGCTGGATTGGGTGGCCCAGGAGAGTGACAGTGGCAAAACTAACTGAGTTTAAAGAAGTAGGAGATTCTTTGCACATGGGCAACAATCACCTCTTCCACATCTGTTTGCCTGAACCATTCATATTTTGGCTAGAGCACAGGCTTACATTCCCAAAATTACATATTGTGGTTTCTTCTGTGTTTCCATTTCTAACCTCAGAAAACTCTTGTTATAAAACCGCTTCTGCATCCTCCCTAAGGACATAAATTAGGAATTCTAGAACACATTCTGGAAATTGGTAACCAAAGATGGTCCAATCACGTAGGAACAGAGGAGATGCTCACATAGGTAATCCTTTTTTCAAGCAGAAATTACTTAACAGAGAAATTTAATCAAATATCCTTAGTCTTTCAAACAAGTCTGTGCAAAACTGTGATGAAAAGATGGCACACAGGAGGATAGAAGGTCCCTTGTCGAAGTCCTGGAAGTAGGTAATTGTACAAGCAGAGAAGGATCTGGCCTGCAATATTTGTGACCTCAGGTTTTCTTTATCATAGCATATAATTTGTTTTCCATAAAGTAATGAAAATTGTACCAAGAGATAGGTGACCACTAGTAGTTTTGAATCCAAATATTGATATGAGCATGCTGAGTGAATAAATAGTGAACTATTTCATCCCTCTGGAGAGAGGGGAAATTTCTTCTCTAAAGGTGAATAATTTCAAAGACTGAACACATCCCATTTGCTTTTACAAGTAGGAAAATAACCTAAATGTATTTGAATGCACTTTATTTTCCCCGAATTCTTTGCTTACGTTCAAGTGATATAAGCCAAGCATATGTGAGGTCTTTCTGGGGGGGGTAGAGGAGCAATGCCAGTGTGACACAGAGCTCTCAAATATCCAGTTCTAGGAGCTCTGAATAAAGAGCAGTTGTTAAGAGGGTACACAGGTGGATGTGGACAGCAGGAATTTATCCATAGCTCAGAAAGAAAATGCTCTTTTCACATGTGTATTGACCAGTGCATCCCAGGAGTACTTTCTGTCAGGTAATCTATAGATTGCAGACAGATGGTTGCAGGAAATAGAAGTTATCAGTCAAAATATGGTTCTCTTATAGCAAGGTAGAAGCAACTGGAGGTGACCAACTGCTAAAAAATTAGCTGACATGTTTGGTCATCTCCCTCCACTCTTTCCTCAGATGGCCCCGGATTCCTGAAAATATGTGGTGTTCAGATCTGGTTTCTTTGGTGTTTGAACAAAGTGGGATTTTTTTCCCAGCTTTGCAGTAGTAGATAAATCAATAATTGTGATCCTGAGGGGAAATGAGGTAACACTGCCAACCAGCTGTAGCTCTTGATGTGGGAAACATCTGTTGAGAAAGGGATGTGCAGGTAAAATATATTCAGGCTGCAGAGAAAGGGAAAAGTAAGTAAAGAAATAAACTTAGCAAAGAAGTTAGTCAAAACCAGAAAGGAATAAGAGCTGCAGATGTTGGGCAGACTGAACAAGCTGAAGAATGCTGTCTGTTCAGAGCTTCTCTGCCTCCATATTTCTTGTGTCTGCTGGTCTTTGGAATTCTATGGGAGGTCTGCATTTGTTTTCTTATAAGGTTATTTTCAAAATTAAAATTCTGTGATTTTTTTAAAGTGAAAAGAAGCAAAAATATTACTGCAGCTTTAAATATTGCAATGTTTTTGCTATTGGGATGCTATAGTTTATAATTGGTAACTTCACTGTTTAATGTTAGCTAAATGAAAAATTCAAATTGCAAATATTAATCTGAATTATATGTTTTTATTTTTTTAAAAGAGAAAAGATATTTCCACTTGCCACATAAACACTTTATAAGAAGAATATCTTTTGAACTGCTGTGGAACATGCTTAGTTTCCATGAGCAGTCTGTCTTTCAGCATCAGTAACAGAGCACTTAGAGCACTGATCAAGCAACTTGCTCATCAGAGACAAGATTAGCTTCAGTTGATCATATCTCTTGCAGCTTCTGTCTCCTCTCCACTCCTCTGAACAGAAAACAAAAAGAAGGTGTGTTTATACCTCCGAGAAAAATGGATTTCTGCTTCTCTGGAAATGTTACACTTTTGTTTATATAGGATCTGCTTGCAGATGGGGTAATCAACAGTGTCTTCATGTGTGCTGTTCTAGTCATCAGTGTCAGAAGGTCATATTCTCCTTTTCTCTTAATTAGAAACGGAGGGAGAGAGTTACTAAAAATTCTAAAAAAGCTACTTTTTGAAACACCTACCAACCAGTGCTTTATTATACAATCCAGTATGCCCCTACAAAACTCTAGTGCCAGAGAAAAAATGAGACGACAAGATCCTCTCAGTCCAGAAACACAGCTGAACTGCAGCTCTAGTGCTATACAGAGAACTTCAGCTCCCTGTAATATGTGCTGCTGTTGCAGTGATGACCATGTAGTCCCAACTGCATACCTTGGATATGTACCATAGCTCCCTTTGATGGAATAAACTTGGTAATTTTGGGTGAGGACATGGTGTCATCTGAGTGCTTGCTTGGATAGCTTCTGCTTTGTCAAGAGTATCCTGCAAAACCTGGCTGGGTTTTGGTGACACCAGTGTTTCAGCACTCTGTCAGAAGAATATTAGGTCACATCAGAGTCCTCTGGGTCCTATTTTTGTGAATAGAATAACTTCTCGCTGCCTTTAATCTTCTACCCAAATCCTCTTCCAAGCCAAGACCAAGATGTAAGGCTAATGAAGCATCGCTTTTCATGCTGCACCCTCACTGGTTTCTGTAGGTTGCAGTTTTAATGGGTGACAGAGAATAGAGGTCAGTGGAAGAATTCAGGGCCCAAGTTTGCACCAGGATCACTGTCAGTGTACTGCTAGTTGAACAAAATTACATTTTAAAAAAGGAGGGGAGGGAGCATTGTTGTGAGTGGCTTATAGCAGCCCATTTTCGCTGAAAAAAATGTCAAGTTCAGGCAAGGAAATCAGATGAAGAAAATGAAAGTTTACAGGTGCCATGGTTGAGGAAGTATTTCTTTCCATCTGAATCCAAAGAATGTGGAGCCCCATGTTCACAAGCATGAAATGCAGTTGTGGCTAATGCTCACATAAAATTTTGGATGCAGAAGGACAGCAAACTTTAGATTCCAAGACACTTTAAGAAGCTGGTTTTGTCCCTGTAGTTGCTGAAGTTGTCTGTCTTATTTCTTGGATCCTCCCAGTGCAGCATTTCTGAACAGAAACCACAGGATTTGCAAGGCAGTGCAAAATGACACTGGAGATACCAGTCCCAAACAAAGACAGGTGAATGTATGATAGATACCAAAAGGTCAAATTCTGCTCTGACATTTACAAAGATGTCTCTGTAGGTCTTGGTATTTTTTTCTATTATCCCTGTGCTTACGTTTTATATTCATGTTGTCTAGATTCTACAGTTCTCATTTCTGAGTACACCTCTGATTTTAACCATCTGTTTATACTCCTCTCCCCCATGCATGTCTATATGTTAAAATAATTACTATGTACCTTGCTATACCTTTTACCTTTATGTGAAATTATTTAAGGGTGGTAAATTGGAGCACCATGAAAGCATTAATATGTTTATAGAATATTAGGTAAAACCTGGTTTTCTTAGAAATCAAATCCAGTAAAATTCTTGTAGATAACTTGGAAAAACTTGAAAAAGGAAGCTGGTGGAACAACCCTGCTTTCCAGGCACAGCAGCCAGCCAAGCACTAACAGTCATAGCTGTGGAGACCAACATGCAAGGAGACTTGATGTGATGAGTTTAGGGTGCAATAGAAAGCACGAGAAGATGGAGAACCTGTAAGCCCAGGCTGTATGGGAGAAATTTATAAGTTCCTTGCAGGACTTATTTTAATTAAAGATGAACAACAGAGACAGAAGTATGTAGTCTCATAAGTCCCAAGGTATGGCCCTTTGTGGATATCATGGAGTTAAAAATTTTGTCTCATTTCCTAATGGTAGTTAGATAAAACCAAGATACTAACTGCAAAATAAGCAGAAGACCAAGCCTATCCTTAAATGAGAAGTTTTCTCTTTGTATTTGTGAAGGCATCAGTAACTTACACTTCTTACTACTGGCTAAAAATCATGGGATGTGACAGCTTTGAGAGTCTGCATGTTGGGTGTGCTGTCATTTTGACTGTAATTCAAAAGGTGATGTTTGAAGAACTTAAAGATGACAAAGTTAATGCCTAATTTGTTTGGAAATAGTAAAGTTCTTTGTGCCCCCTCAGTTCAATGTCCTTGTTCATGCTCTAAAATATGCTGTTTTAAAGTACTTGATAACATGAAATAATGTGCTGCTTCTCTTTCTCCCTGAATTTAAATCTCGGCCATGGGTTGTAAAAAGATTTTGCAAAATAGAGGGAATTTCAGACTTAAAACTTGGTGCTGTTAAAGGTGGTGGAGGGGCACTCACCTTGTCACAGCTTCCTAAGTGATGGGCAATTGCTTAACAGGGTCTTTTGTGCAGGCAGTATGTTGAAGGCGTTACTGTCACCTCGTATATCTTCCCTTAAGTTAAATTGGAAGGACACATCTGGCTATTAAAATCTAACATCTAAAAAAATGGTGTGAACTGCTAGTGAAGTTCCATGTGAAACAACTTCAGCTGAAGGTATTTCTCAGCTTTTTTTTTCTTCTATGGCAAGCCACAACCCCTTACCTTTAAATGCATTCATAGATGCTGCAAGACAAGACTATGCAACTGAAGTGGGAATAATCCTGTAGTAATTGCCCTGCTCATACCAAGAAACTCAATTTTTTTTCTTTTTCTTTTATTTCCTACCCTTTTGTGGTTTAGTGGTTTTAGGTTCTTTAGCAAAAGCTGGGTCACACAGTATTCATGGCTTTCTTAAAAAAACATTCTAGAGTTAACAGAACCATAGAAACATGAGGCATTCTTATTGTAGTAATATTACTAATCATAAAATAATGTGATTAAGTGCAAATTAAGTAGTAAAACAAAATAACTGAGTGAATAAAAAGATCATTAAGCTGAACAGAAGGTGATATTAGGAGCGTGAAACTACTGAGAAAGAAATGTTATATCAGAGTAACAAATAGGTTCTCTAATCTGAGATCTGTATCTCAGCTTGTACTCAAAAAGCAGTTCTTCACTTGTAAGGGACGCAGGTCTTTAAGTACTCAGAATGCTGTAGCAAGTTCCCCTTCTTGTCTGTGTGAGGCAAACAAGACTGGGAAAGATTACAAAGAAATAAAGGGATATTTGAAGTGTCAGTGATGACAAAGTATGATCCAATTCTGCTGCTGGTCTTTTTAAGTGGAGTGGTAAAACTGAATTTGTATGTAAAGTGACTTTCCCCTTTGGGTTCATCTCCCTTTTTAAAGTGTATATGGAGAATAACTTGTTCCACTGCTGCTGCCTCCTTCCACAGGTGAGTTTTGATCAGAACTCACCTATTGATGTCAGATAACATTTATTCTATTCCACTGGAAATGGCTACGTGATCTCTGCCAAAGAGCAAGTGCTTTTCTTATCCTCAGTCTGTAACCTTACTTTCAGAATTAGCCCCGGGCACTCACAAATCAGATCTCTGAACTGGTGCATCCCAACATGTTTTTTGTTTCACCTGTGAATTGTGAAAGTGCAAACCTTTGTGTGCGTAGAACAGTTTTGTAGTTTTTGTCTCTGACTGTGAGTTCTTTGTGCCATTCCCATGTTGCCTACCTTTTTTTGCTTTTGTGTACAATGCAACTTGCTTCACTTGTGATGTACTGGAGTTTGTGTGTGTTTCCTGCTGGATGAGAGGCTCAACATTTCTCTGATTTTAGTTTTCCATGAAAAGTTAATGACTTCAGGTCATTCTTAAATAAGACTTTATTTGTCTTGACACTGCATTTACTGTAAAAGAAAGAATAGAATATATAACACTTTTCACAATTTGAAACAACAAAATATAATATAGAAAAGGAAAAAATGCAAGTTTGCATAGGTATTTCATTGAAGACAACAATAGAGTAGTTATACAACTATCTGAATCAGATGAAACTTTCTGACTGATAACATATCAAACATGGAAGTTGTAGACCAACACTTTAGAGGAAAAGATGTATTTTAGATTTCAAGACACTAAAGAATATAATTGCTGAGGATTAGATTTGTAACCGAAAGGTGCTATAGTCTTGATGATAGGAAGCAAACCATTGACACAATTACAGAGCTCAAGTAGCTGTACATAACTGCAACCCAGATGCTACAGCACACTTCTAACCACTCAGCCAACATCCACATTGAAAATGAAAATAGCTTTCAGGAGAGGAATGAGGTTCATCCATTCTCTCTGAATAAATACAGTTGTCTTTGCTTGTCTGTCTCATTGTTCTCATCCTATGAACTTATACATATGAGGGCCAGATTTCTTTTCTGTGCAGAGAAGCAAGGCTTGTTCCTGGCTTCTCTAACTCAGAAGTGTCTGTAACAATTTCACCAACAATGAGGAGGTTTATTGAGTAGATACCCACTAGAGGTTGGGCATTTCAATTAGAGAACATCACTCCTTGCCAGAGCCTACCATAACAGATGTCTCATTTTTCTAATACAGTACTGAATTCTCCCTGACATCTGAATTTTCTTCCTGGAAATGCCCTTTTGCAGATATGGAGGCAAAATAAATTAATCTGCTGTGATTTACAGGGAGGAGAAAGGGTCTGAGCCTTTTTGTGTCTAAGTATATAGCATGGCAAATAACAAACCTCTTGATGTCTCTGTTATGGCTGTTGTTTGTTTTTTAAGTAGTAGAAAAGTATTCTGAAGACATATGGAAATGCAAAGCAGTCAGAGCAATGAGAACTATCTGATGGGATATGTGATGAAAAGCAGGTGTACTGTGTAGGAGGACAATGGAATAGCCTCCAGCACTTTATTTATGAGAATGTCCTTCATCTCTTTCCCTACAGCAGACATGTGGCAAAGCTGTCTTTTCAAAAAGTGGATCAAAGAATGCTACCAAGACATTGTTCTCATCTCCCATTTATCCTTCCATGTCCATCATACTACTCATTTATTTTAGACTCTGAGGAAAGTTGAAAATTAATTTTTCTGCCAACTTGATTTCAATACCATCTTCTTTTGCTTCAGATTAATTGGGGCACAGTGTGATGTTCTTAAATAAGATGTTCTATAGTGCAGTGAAAGCAATGGAAAGGCAAGGGGAGATATCCTTTAGTGACAGTACAGCTGGTATGAGTGCCATGGACTATCAAATGGGACTTCTGGTCTTCAGGTTCCCTTCAGTAAAGATCTATTGGTGATGGTCTGTTGGGGATTGTGATCAGCTGGATGAGTCAAAACCTGGAAAATCACCACCTGGGACTTTAATACTGTGATTTATGTTAAGTGAGATAAACCTACACGTAGGTTTGTTCTCCATCTTATGTTCCTTTTTCATGGACTTCTTGCCAAGCAGGCATAGCAACAGTTTTCCCTCTGGTTGAACTGCTGTGAGGTAACAACCAATCAAAGTGTTTGGCGGGCTCTAGCCCAAAGCCACTCCCCAGTTACCACCCTGTTCAACCCCTTCGTGATTATGTATAACCTGTTACCCTATTATTGTAAGAGGATTTGTATGCTCCTTCCTTCCTCCACCCAAGTTCTCGTCCCTTTCATCCCAAACCCTATTTAAACCCTCCATTTTCTTAATAAAGTTGGATCAGCCCTGCCTGTTGCTCGCCCTGCGCCTGCGTCATACCTCCTCCTTACGTAGTGAGATACGGTGTGCTTGCCGCGCAGCCTGTTGCACTCTCTATTTTAGATCACAAGAGAGCAACGAACCCCGAGCTGGTCAGCTCCCCTCCCTGACGACAAACTGCGACAATGGTCCTAAGACAAATAAGTTCAACAGATGTAGGCACAGAAACATAATGTCACTTTATAGTGAAATACTCTTCCCAGAGTCACTAGACTACAGTTTGCCAAGTATTATTTTAGGTGTCCTGTGCACCCTGGAGTTATTTTCTCATGTCATGAGTATGCTGAGATTCATCTGGCAACTGAGTTGAGACCTGGGTTGTCCTTTCCTGATCCCATTCAAATATAAATTTTCCCTGTCCAACCTCTTTTTTTTTTTTTTTAATAGAAGCATGTTAGAGAAGTATCAGCTTCAGAGAAACAACCACTAGTTGGACATTTTCCCTCTAAAAAATAGTCTCTTGTTTAAAAACACAATGAAACCAGCCTTGCTATTATTAGATTCTTTTGGCAAAACCTCAGCTGCCATGTCTCTATGAGGAACAATAGGAGAGTGCGGGGGGAGAATAGGGAAAGTAATGATGAGAGAATAACTAGAAATTGAAGTCCACAGAAATGTAGGAGTTTGGGCTCCTCCAACTCTGCTTTTGGATCCATCTCTGTTCTTGCTGAAATCAGTGGCATGGCTCCCACTTGCTGCAAGGGAATGAGAAGCAATGCTGAACCTACAGTGCTGTCTGCTTTCTGGGGATAGATTTTGGAGACGAAGAGAAATGGAAAATCATCAAACACGCTGTCAGCAATTGTATAATTGACTGTTTGACTGCTGCTGGCTGATAGCTGCAGACAAGAGCATCAGACCTCAACCTGTTGTGCTTCTGCACACCCCTTTGTAAAGATGTGGAACACTCTCCAAGACAAATGCACTAAAAGAAACAGAGTAGCTGGGATCAGCTGTAACCATGGATTTTATGAATGGTTTGTTGGAAAGAGCATTAAATGCTTACATGAGTCCAAATATGAGGTCTGCATTGTTCTTGTTCCAAGCCCACAGATGGATAATTCTCTGAGCAAGAGATTTTCATGACCAACGTTTCAAGCAGTCCTGTTTGCCTTGGACTAACTTTCTTTAAAAAGAGGGGGGGAAAGTATTCAATTTTGTATCTGGAATTTTTTTTATTTCTCTTGGATTGAGCATAAAGAGAGGAACCAAAAAAAAATAAACCAAAAAAGCAACAACAACAAAAAACAAACAAACAAAACCCAAAAAAAAAAAAGAAAACCCCAAGAAAAACCCCAAAAAACCACAAAGTTGCCTGAAGATTCCACCACACCACCCCAGCTCCTTAAAAGAGTGAAATAACACAGGAACCTTTGTTAAATTCAGTTAAACTGGAAAGTGGCAATTGAAGGTTAGGTGGCAATGATTCTTTCATAAAGTGTGTGATTGTCTATGGAAGTCAATGCCACAAGATGTCATTCTAGCTAGAAATGTAATTAAGAACCATGAAAGTGGCTGAAGTATTAATAATATTTGAAATACTTACTTAAAAAAGAAAGCTTTAAGAGACATCCAAGGCTCTGTGATATGAACTCATTCTTAGACAGTAGTGAAAGAACTTCTTGGTTTATCCTTACTTCTCTCCTCTCTACCTCTATTCCTTCCATCACTGGCTGTTGTCCAGCTTGCATACTGAATCACAAAACTCTCAGTCAAAGCAGTCTTTGCCGTTTGCCATTGCCAAAGTAGTTTTCTTTCCCATTTTGGGAAATGGAGCCTGCTCATCATGAACAATAGTCTCAAACACATTGCTCATGAGACAGTATTAAAGTACTTCTCTATGTTTGCCAAGCAATGAGCTATGAGTTAGTGTTCCTAGGTGTTCAATCCTCTATTTTCATTTGACTTCTGATTGCGTTTAGTAGACAATGAAAGCGGTGTGTTGGTGAGGATCCTTTTGGTAAAATCCATTGCACTGACCTGTGGCAACTGCCTGGCTAGACAGATTCTACCTTAGAATGCTTGCCTATGCTTCCCTCACTGTATTTTGGCTTGTTTTGTAATTGGACAAATGAGCCTTCCTAAAGGAAGGTACCTCTCCTGATACTTAAATGACTGTGAAGCTGATGAGCACTTCTCATGAGCATGTTTGATATCTGCCTGCATGCACACTCAGATAGGTACTTTTTAGATCTTAAAATGCAATCCCACTCTAGTGAGTGTTTCACTTTCTCCCAATGGGAAGCTTTTAAATATCAGTATTTAAATAAATGTAAAAACTTCTGCTCATTAATACGCAGTAATAAATTTTAAATGTTCATTTTCTCACTCATGTCCACTTATCACTGTGGATAATGAAGACAGGTGATGTGAGCAGCACTAAAATTTCTGTCTAACCAAAACCAACATGAGGCGTGTGGTTGTAACACTTAGGTGACACAGTGCAACCGTGCACAAGATACCCTAAGCATTTTTTCCCCAGAACTGCAAATGTTGTCTCAACAAAAAAGCTGATATTTTTGCCTGATATTTTGTTGCAGAAGCATCACTGGTAAAGTTTAGAGGTTGCTTGCCCCTTTCAACTGTAGCCTCGAAATACAAAAATGCAACATTGCTATGGTAACAAGCTGCGTCTACTGTCTATAAAAGTAAAGGGCCAGATATTTGTTTCCAAGGATAACATCTTATGTTTAACTGCCTTGAGCACTGCTGACAGGGTCAATCCTTGTTACAATAGTTGGATCTCCTTGGTCAAACAAATAAAAACACTACCTGCTGAAGCTGACTGTGATGCACACAATCATAAATTCTTAACATTGACTGATATTTAATGCTGTAGACAAATGGATGCAGTATCCTTCTGCCCCATCTCCCATGTGAGGTGCAGAGCATTTGTGTTGGTTTCTTATTTGGAGTAATACAGGATGGTGAATTCCAAGTGTCTTGTTGTTTGGTTTTTTAAAATAAAGTTTCACTCCAAAGTCCTTTACCGTTTAAGATGGAAATACCTGAGTGAGACCCAGTCTGGTAAGGATTACCAGGGCTGCCATCTAAGACACTTCACAGGAGTAAAAATAAAATACAGTCATTAAAAAAATGTACACAGTCCTCTGGCCTAAAAGCTCACTGCATTGTGTCCTCTACTAGGATTCCTGGCAACCTTCTGCTTGACCTTCCTGCTGCTGTACCCAAATGCTTCATTTGTGCTGTTGAAGGACAACACATACTTGAAAAAAGAAACATAGGTGGCAAATAGGAATATTTTTGCTCAAATGTATTTTCAGGTATTTAGACCAGACACTATCAAATTACCTGGTTGAGTTGCTGAGTTCAGTCAAAGGTGTGGAGCTGAAAGTCCAAGTGTCTCTCGTCATAACTCTAAGTACTTAAGTATACTAAGCTGGGGAGAAGGATGTTAAGACCTGAGCTAAAGTGACTTGGGCAATAGCCCAAGTTATCCTATAGCAGTGAGATGGGCAAGGAATGCAAATTCCTCTCAGAAAAGGACAGAGGACAATGGAGGAAAGGCATGGAATGGGCATCCAGGGACTCAGAAGTTTTGGAGGGTTTTCCTTTTCACTGGGTGAAAGGGTCACAGTCCTCCTTCCTGTGATGCTACCACTGCTTTTGTGACTTGTAGGTATGCACAGACATGCCTGGGGCTAGGCTGCGTTTCCTGGTGCGGAGAGTTCAAAGGGATATGTAGTGGGAGAGGGGGTTCTCCACTCCCAGGGTGCTGCCCCCCAGAAGGACCTTACAGCAGTACTGGCTCTGACAGTCCACCTTCTCCATCCCTGCAAAGGATGGAAATCCTTCCATCTTGAACAGAGCAACCAAGCACAGAAGGTGTTATTTGATTTCATAAGTGAAGGAAATTAATAGCTGAGGGGGCCAGAACAATGGTAGGTAAAGCAGGATAAAGGCTACCCCTGTGTTTGATGGACTGTTTTGAGAATGAACAATATCAGGACACTGCCATAAGGTCTGACTTTAGGAACATTCCCCTGTGAGCTCCTGGTGGTAAAACTGTGTGTAGCTGCCATTGAGACATTACTCCTACAGTCAGTAAATGCAGTCTTATGACTAGTGCAATGAGGCATTCTATTCTGCTGGGGTTTTTAGCATTATCATTTTATTCCATGTTATTCAGATTTCAAGTTCCTAGTGCTCAAGTTTTCCTTATTCTGAAGTGTTTTCTAGTTATTCTGTCTGTTATTCAGGTGATCTTGAGTACAGCAGGCTTAAAACTTGGTCCTCCCCAGCAGAGATGCTGTTTGGGACAGACTCCATAAAAGAAAGTAATTACACTCAATGCTAAGTATGCACTACAGGGCTTGCTACTATGGCAAAATGTAAAGAACTTATACGTTTGAAGTGTACCGGATGTTTCAGTAATGTTTTAAAATGCACTTGTTGCCAGTATGTCCCTATTTCACAGTGAAAACTAATCCCTGCCTAAGGTCTGAGGGGCATGAAACCATGTTACTCATTGGCTAATAGCAGGCTTCATCCACTGACAACTCAGCCCGTTGATACACAGCATGAAGTGGTAGCTGTTACTGCAAATGGACAAAAAAATATAGGTTTAAGTAACTTATATGGCTCTCTGCGCTCTTGGCGTGCAAGCATTATCTTGTGCAAAGGTTATTCAGGGCTGCTTCATCCCTTTCTGTACTTTGCTTAATTGGAGTCCAAAAGCATTTGATGGATAAAAAGATGCTTCTGCAAGCACATTTCAATTGAGGTCTTTCAGATTTCAGAGAGTTTTCTCCTCCCTTCACCAGTTTATAACAGAAGGCACCTGGGGAGCACTTTTCATTCCTCCAGCCGTCGCTTGTGGGCTGGATCAGCGGTGGGAGGATAAGTCAGACAGCGTTTCTTCGTGTTCCTGAGCAGTTCCCTTTGAAGCAATGATGTGATGCCATTCTGGGGTGATGGAAGTCCTTAGGAAGCCTATCTTCCTATCCCTTTTAACAGACCAAAGGAAATAATTGGTTTGTAATGGTTGCCAACAGCGCAAACACTGTGAGAGAGCTGTTATGTGTTTCTCTGCTAAGTAATC
Organism: Myiozetetes cayanensis; assembly: GCF_022539395.1. Taxonomy (NCBI): domain Eukaryota; kingdom Metazoa; phylum Chordata; class Aves; order Passeriformes; family Tyrannidae; genus Myiozetetes; species Myiozetetes cayanensis. The sequence goes on along the minus strand of NW_026088185.1, from coordinate 7,962,854 downwards.
ACTCAGTGGGACCTCTTTACCAATTTTGAATGCACCCAGGGCAGCTTCAGGCTCCTTTGTGGCACCCCTCTGTATGTACTCTGTTCAAGCTAGCAGAGTCCATATCACTGCTAAAAAAATAGAATAACCATTGTAATGTCTTAGGCAGCAGCACTGCAGGTGTGTAATGTAGGTCCATGCTTGGTGTATGTGATCTGTGCGTCTCCTCTACACTGACCAAGGGATTGTCAGGGGATTCTTAATCATTAATACTGGCGGAAGTTTTCTTCAATGGTGGTTCAAATGGCAAATTCCACTGAACATCATCTTATCTCAACGTGAACTTTTGAATTAACGCTGGTTACCTTCTGCCTTTCTTACCTTACTAAGTAAAAGTCTCTTCTCCAGTAGTCAACATTGAAGCACTGTATCTAGATAGAATTTTTGCCTTTGAGTGCCACAACTAGTTAAAGAAAATTGTCCACTCTTCTGTGTGCTACTTCCTGAGACTTTGCCATCATTATCAGTGTGGAATATAATGTTTCTTCTGGGTTTTTTTTTTTGAGAGGAAAAGAGGCATGCAGAAGTTTCATCAAGTAGTGTAAGATCTGGGTGTTTATTCTTGGTGTCCTCTATTTCATTTCCACTCAGCAGTAATAGGACGGATGACACTCTCCAACATGACACTGAATGCTCTCAGCTGATCAGTTTCTGGTGACAAAATACATGGTGAGCTTACTTGGTAAGCAGCATGTGGGACACGTGAGGCTTTTGTCTCTGGCAGCTAGATTTTTGGGTGCTACTTAGTTCAAAATCAAGGTTTGGTGCTGTAAAATTAGTCCTCCTCTACCTACTCCTACTTTTTACTCCCCTACCTATTTTAATTGTTTGTTTGGGTGTTTTTGTTTTGTTTTTAAAGTAGCAGCAAAATTTCTGAAGTGGCCAAACAATACAAACTACCTGAAGAAAGCTCTTAATCTTTTTAGATCAGTCTTGGGAATTTGTGGTAGATTTTATCACTCTTTAAATGAAAATGTTCTTCACTTCTGTGTGTTTCTTGCTCTTGAAGTTTCAGTGTGAAACCCCAACAGACTTCAGTGGGTGAATTCAAGCTGAGTACAACGGGTAGAAAGGGGTGTGCTTATTTTGGAACATTTCTCATTGTGGAGGAGAAGAGAAAGGAGAAGGGAGAATGACCTTTCCAATCCTGGCTTTACTTCTTGGAGACAGAGTGGGGGGGGAAAGTGGGGGGGAGAGGGAGAGGATGACATCTAGGTTTGCCAAAGAGCATTATTACAATGAAAATAGGCAAAACTCAATACACAAATGATCTTCCTGTAACTAGTCAGCTACAGGTGTAAATTTAGATTAAATCATGCTTCTCTCGGGGCAGCAACATAGTTTGTGACAGTACAAAGTAATTTTCGTATTTAGATAATTTTACTGAAAATAGAGGGGTTTTGAGACTACGAGCAAAGCCTTGGGGGATTCACTTTATGCTTCTGGGACATGGTGGCTTTTTGCCTGGGGGTCATGTTCCTCTGCTTTAGAATCACAGGACTGTGCAGATTTCCCATCCCTGCCTGGCATTGCTGCATTAAAATGCTAAGGTGAAAAAAGGATAATGAAAGAGCTTGATTTTATTTATTTATTTATTTTTGGGGGTGTGGAGGGTGGTGCAGAAGACAGATACAGAAACAGCATTCCTGTTCATGTGAAATAAGTAATAATTTATGGACTTGTAACTGGGTGGACTTCATTACATAGTAGTAAACGTTGATTCTAATATCTTAGTTGGCTTATGTTATAAAGCCATGCATGTTTAATTGTAGGGTATCATTAAAAGGGAAACTCTCTTCAAAGACTGCACAGGCATTACTGGAAAGGATATTGTGATGTGGGAGAGATCCAGTGGTAGGCATCCAATGGTTTGCTTCTACCTGAACTTAATGGCCGATAATGCATCTTTTATGTCATGTGTAATGATAAATTTACTCCACTAATAGGTCCATATGCCATAACAATAGACCACTGCTCCTGTAAATTCCTCTCTTATGAAAAATTGCTTGTGTATTGCAAAGAGGTTGACAGATAAATTGCTGGATGTTACCATCTTTGGTACAGTGATGAACTATGTCTCCAATAGAAACTGCTAAATCAAAATCTGTTAATGAAGGAAGGAGGGGAAAATAAGAAATTAGGTAAGGAAGAGAATAATTTCCATTTTCTGCTATAAAGAATGGCTCTGCTGGACTGATGATATGTGAAACAATTTTTAAAGATATTCAAATATTAATTTCAAGCAATACACCTCCAAGACAACTGCTAATCCTTTTGTTTTTCCTAATATATGTGCAACGAGCTATTCAAAATATATTGACTATAATCAAAGAAGATATTCAAATAGTTTAGTTTTTTTACAAATTCAGAATTAATTGGAAGAAATCTATCCCATCTCTAAGATCACTGTGAGTCCCTCCTTTCTTACCCCCACTTCCGTTTCTCCTACCTACTTTCATCCTTCCTCTAATTTCCACCCCCAGCATGCAGTGTGGCCTCAGCTCAGTGATGAAATATATTCCAGAAGAAGCTAAACTGGCCTCTTTAGACCCTAGATGCAGATGGCCTTCCATATTTTTTCTTTTAATTAGCTATTATTTAATAATAGAAATTGTGTGCAACCCAAAGCAATGTTGTTTTCAGAGCTTCTGGAAAAATACATTCAGTGAATATTGGCATTGCATTTTGTCCAGATAATTTTTCTGGCAAACGATGGAGAAGGTAGATGGAAAGTGGTGGTTGGACCACTCAGTTGCATTAAAAAACCACTGGTGTAAGAATCCAAGGCTGTTTAAAAAGATGAGAGCAAATCTTGTGAAATTTTCTCTTAGTGTTACTGAAGGTAAAGTGCCCACAGGTGGGGTATTGTGAGGGTAGGGGAAGGAGTGGAATAACAGAGTATTCCAAAATGCCCATTTCTGAATGTGCATTTATTGTTAGCATTTCTCCCATGATTGTAAGTTATCTTTGAAACCTATACTTAGCTGCTGCCATCCATGTATAATATGTACATATATATAGCTTTTCCAGAAACATCTTTTTTGCTTCAGTTTTTTTTCTTCTTTTAGTATTAAAATGATTTAAAATTTCCAGAAGAATTTTGCAATAGATGTCAGAGAGTGGCTATCTACAGTTTGCAAGAAGTTAAAAATATATAATATTTTAAAAACCCTTTCTCTCCCTGTTAAATATTTCCCTTTGTCTTCTGAGATAAATTATTTACTGATAGGTCATCTGACACGGTCTTAAGTAACAATTCTATCCTACTTCCTTAGTTTCAATGAAATTCAGTGGAAATTTGTATTGACAGTGTGTAGTTCACTGAATTTCTGTAGAAGGACACTTGCATATAAGATCTTGGCATACAAGAATCCCCAGACAGTTCTGGGGATCTAATTTTTCCACCATAAATTTACACAAGAGACAGCTGCTGCCCCACACAACTCATGATCTGAATGTCAAACATTTCTTGAGGGACCTGGAAGAACGGAGTGATGTGACGGAAATTGATCATAAATGTTTTGGGCTTAAATCAGCACCTGAGCTTCTGGATTACCTAATCAGTTCCTTAATAATTCAGAGGTCCTGTTTTGTTTCAGGTTGGTCAGAAACAGACAGTGCATCACTATTGGTTAGTGTTAGGGCCACAAGCCATTCACAAATCCAGGCATAACTTCCCAAATAGGGTTAGTTATAGAAGAACGGAGCTTTCTGAAAGAGCATTGCAAAGGGCTACTCGTGGGTGCTGCTGAATTGCAAAATCCAAACTCTGAAAAGTTCATATTTAAGAAAAAAACCTCTTATAAACAACAGTTAAAAATAAAATTTAAAAATCTGACTTCAGGAACAAGAATTGCATGGGACGCTCCCTTCAAATGGGGCAATAGGGCAGCTGGAGGAGGGGAGAGTGCTGGCAAACAGGTGTGTTTATTTTTTGAGGGCAGTTCTCCATGGAGTAGGTGAAGGACCTCTGTAACAGACACAAGGTAATCCTCTGCAGTGGGACAGTATTAAGTGCATCATTAGCACCCGTTATTTTGACTTATCTTTAACTGAAATATTTTAAAACAAATTAAAGATAATGTTTCTTACAGGAGATCTCAGCAGTGAGAAAAGCATAGAAAAAAAAATTGATTGTCATATTTCAGCAGATGGTTGTAAATTTGGGCCAGGCGGAACTTTGTCCGCTATTCCTATTGGGGGCCATGGCTCAGGCCCTGGCACAATGGGACTGGATGGAAAATGGATGACATTTGTCCAGAAGCAAAAATAAAGACAATTATCATCATCATTACAGTCTCATTGTTTTCTGCACCAAAGAAAGAATGTCACAACTGTGGGGTTTTTTGTAAGGGTTGTTATTAGAATTCGACCCTGAGAATATGTGCCAGAACTCTGCTTAAAAAAAAAAAAAAAAAAAAATTGAAAGATATTCATTCTCTGTAAGCAAAATAAAAGCATGAATTTAAAACTCAGCTATCGTCTTTGAAAAGGCACAGTAGAGTTTCTTTTCTGTGAATAACAAGAGAAAGCGGACAATTGCGAGCCAGCTTCTGCTCTGGGGGCTTAAAATCATCTCTGCTAGTGTCATAGAAAAAATCCAATTAACTCCAGTAAGTGTTGGGTCAGGCCCATATTTTATAGGGTATCTTTTACCAGTGGAGTCTATCCCAACAGTTCCAAACACACGGGGCAAAACAATTATCAGTGTCAGGCTGCAGTCTATAAGGGCCACATATGCTTGCCTCAAAACTAAATATGATCTCTCCTTTACTAGTGCAGAAACATATGTCAGCCTTCACTGGGCTGCTTTCCTACACATTGGTTCAAGATTTATATAAAGTGAAGCTGGTTGAAAAAAACACATGGTACTTGAAGGATTTCAGATTTTATAATTATTAGTTTATCACGCTTTGTAGGTAACAGAGAGAAAAGCTGTGATCAGAGCTGTGTGCAATCCTGGTTTTCCTTTCAAAGGAATTTCAGACAATGCTACTGAACTGCATTAGCACTGATTTCTTCTCTTCTGGGGCCAAGGAAATGAAACCTTCAATGGGCTCGAGGGCTGGCAAACCAGTAACCCAAATGTCTTCATTGATTGAAAAGTTCTATAAGCAGAATGAGTAGATTTATTTTTTCATTGCTATTGACAATATAGTAGTAGTAAGGCTACAACACAACAGATCTTATGCAAACAGCCCTTTGGAGGCATAGCTCATAGTGATGATGAGTAAAGGCTTCTTCAGTTGCAGAGCACATGTAGCACTGAGATTCCTGAGTAAGCTCTAACCGAGATAACCTAGATACCACAAAAAAAAAAAAATGGTTTAGTGACCATAGTGTGAAGTCACCTAGCTTTTTTACTTTGGGTTTGAAGCCTATTTTATTAGCCTACTTTCCCGTTACTCTGGCAATAGAATAAACATATAAAAATAAATGTAAGACTTTGAGACAGACGTTGTACTCAGATTATTGTGAACAGTAGAGACCTGCTAGAGGCTACTTAAGCACAGAATGTCTTCTGGAGTGTATTTCTGGTCTTGGTAGCCAGTTCTTTCAGTGCCCAGACTATCCCAATCAACTCCACATGTTTAGCCTTTGCTTTTCCATCCATTGCCCTAACCTTTTGATGACCAAAATGGCTAGCACTGCCCTTCAAAACCCGGGCAAGTATACCCATTTCACCTGTAGCCGGGTTCTCACTCTGATATGTTATTTATCATTTTGGATAATACAAAAGCCAGGAATTCATTACTTGCTTTTAAACCCTGTTTAAATAACAGGGACATGATTCCCAGTCATAACTAATGTTTTATGCTTATTGTGGTTATCCACTCCTACAGAGTGCTGGAACAGTAGCCAATGCACGTATTATTAAATGCATAGCTATTTTCCAGACATTTTTTGGCAAGTCCCACTAAAATACTCTTGAGAATAAAAAGCTTAATTAATTACGCTGAATGTTCAGGCGTTGGATCCAAAATACCACAATAGAGAATTTAGGGTAGGAAAAATATTTGAAAAGAAATCTTGTTATGTTCCTGTTTATGCCAAAAGCCATATAATTGTTGAGCTTTATTTGTGAATATAAAAACAGAAGTTTTATCCCCAAGATCATTTTTGCAAGGAAAATACAGATAATATTTGTCAACCGTAAACAACTAATTCTAATGGGAAGTAAAGACTCTAAATTGATGAAGACATGAGCATGAGATAGGAGTTTATCAAGGAATTGCAGGAGATTCTGCCTGGGACAACACAGAGAAATAATTAATTTCACAGTATCATTGTCAGCCAAAACAAACTGATGATATAAAGAGAACACACTAAAGAAACCCCCAAAAAACAACCACAAAGAATAATTCTAACATCAAAATGTCTTACCAGTATTTCCTTGACTGTCTTGCTTTCAAGAAAATACTGTCCTCTTTTTTTCCTTTTGCTTGTACTCAGCTTCAGGACTTTTTGTCATATTCTCTTAGTTCTCTGCCCGTGGCCTAATGCTAATGGAACTGATGGTCACCAATATTCACCAATGTCCTGGCAAGTGGTTTTGGGTTCAGGTGGCCATTCCCTCTGCAATCCTTCCTTCTTTAAAAGCTGCTTTTTATGTAAGCAAAGAAATGTAATTGAAGTACAGGGGATCCCATTTCATGCTGCCTTCTATTTTATCTAGAACTTTTACAACCTGCTTGAGAAATGTAATAGTCATTTAGTAGTTGTTCAGGTTTTATTTTAAAAGATTTAAATGTTATACCAGAATGGAAGCTTATGTATTGGTGGTATGAAAAACACCAAGTCTCTAGTGTTTCCCATTGATTTCTTCTGGAAAGAACTTAGATTGGATGCAGCTACTACAATGACTCTCATCTACTGTACTGCATATAGAGAAGACCTGGGTGCTGCACCTACCTTATATGATTCAGGCATCCAAACTTGGAGACAGGGAGGAAAAAGAAAAAAATAGGGAGACTTGCTATTAAAAAGAGACTGACTTTTGTGTTTCCTGGCCCAGCTCAGGAACAAACGTGTCACGGAACTGCAGAATTGTGAGACGCATTTTTGTGAGCTAAAGTTCAAACCCATTCTTGAAAACAAACAGCTTCTAAATTTAGCATGCTTTATCTACTCTTTTTCAAGCTCTCTCATTGCCACTTTTCACCCATTAGGCTGTGACATCCATCATACCCTCGGCACAAAGAGGCGAGATATCTGATCGCTTCAGCTGGAGGTGAGGAGGGAGAGCCTGACATCACCAGTGAGTGCCCACCCAGGCAGAGCGCTCTGATCTCACTCCACTTTGAAATATTCAATTAAAATAGGTGTAAAGGATTGACAAGACCCAATGAAAGTGGCTCAATATTTCAAAGAGAAGAACTTGTCACGCTGGGCTGCAGGGTGTGAGAATCTACATAGGAGGGCAAAGAGAAAAAGATTTTTAGTTATAAAATATTCAGGAATATCTTGTCTCATCTGGGGAAAGAGGATAGGAATCTGCTGCTGGAAGATAAAGCTCACACGAAGAGTATTTTAAATTTAAACATATCTGTATTATTCATCCTAACTTGAAAGAAATCAGGCAGTCCCACTGCTTGGAAAGTTGATTTTTTGGTTTTTTGGGGTTTTTTTCAAATCCTGGGTTTAAATCATGGTCACTGTGGCCAGCTTGACACCTCTGGTTGGACTGTTGTGAAGTGAGTGCAAAGCCTCTTGAGTTTGAAAAGGTGAATTTGCATCCTTTACACTCAGGGCTAATTGCTGGCTTTTCAATTAGCAATAAAGCAACCTGAGTTGTTTTTGAAATCTGGTCTACTCAGGCAAAAGGAGGAATATTTCCTCCTCCTTTCTCAGTAGAACTGGCTCCAGGCTGCTGGCTGTTTTCATGCTCCCCTGTTCCCTTCCTCTAATAGTTAAACTGGGTTGATAGCAAGCTTTTAGTTACTCTTGTCATAAAATTATGCCTAATTCTCTCCATGCCCACTAAAAATGCATTTAAAGTTTTGCAGCTTCTGAGTAGGCGATGACAATTTCCTGAAATGACAAGAATCATGAATTTACAATCAACTTGGTATTCAGATGAACAGCCACGAGCTGCACTTGCTCTTGTGAAACGTAAGCAACAGTGTTGTGGGGATTCCCTTCAAATCTCAGTCCTCCTGGTGGTACTTGAGCATCCTTAAGTAGCTGTCTATTTGTTATTTCCAGCAGCAGCTACTCTTTTCTTACATGCTGTAAAGGATGTGTAAGAAGTTATTATGAGAGAGGAACGAGGAATAACTGGAGAATCTTTCTGGATCCGTGGGTAAGGGGATCCAGGAATGCAGCTCAGAAACATCAGCAAGAGATCAGTGAGGATATGCTGTAGCTTCAATGTGCTCCTTCATCACTGGCACAGTTCATAATCAGAATAGACGTAGACCCAGAGAGAAATCTCAGCAAATGCTGGCAGCTCTTCCTCACATCCCCAACAAATGCAAGGCTTGTTTCCTCCATAATTTTGCTGTCTAGTCCTATATGCAAAGCTCTACTATATTTACAGGATGTATAAGTTCCCTTTTTTCCACCCAGCTGTATTGTAGGCCCCACCTCAAATGCTAACCCAGGGATGTGAAATGTGGTTTCCTGATTACTTGCTCACAGACAGCATGTCCGTGTCCTGCTGTATAAATGATTTGCGGGAATTTTTTGAAAATGTCATACACACATAAATCTTGAGATGATTCCTACTCGTGCTGGTTTGTGGGGCTTGTCTTTGTGAATTTATGGTTTACAGGAAACCAAATGTGCATCCTACTGGAAATTACTGGAAGAAAATGCTAGTCTTATTTAACTGGAATTCGGAAAGCAGTTTTTCTAGCACCTTTGCAGATGCTCCTAAAAAAAAGCAGTAGAAAAATTATTGGTACTGCATTTCTCTCTTTCTCCCTCTGTAGGTGGAGCACACCGCCTGCAACCTCTGGAATTCTGTGATTTCTCTTGTGAGAAGTGTTGGTCATTTCCAGCTTGAGTATCTTTATGTGGGCTTGCATTTCAGGGTCTTCTCCAGTGCATAATTCAGGTACCCTCCTCTGTCCAGTGGCGGTAGCTGTCAGGAAATCACACACCTGTGGGTGTTCCTGTCACTTCTTGGGGTCTTTGTGGCTGTTTAGGATCACTCTCTAGGGCATCTTCTCTTGAGATGCCCATCAGGTGCTCTATGTGAGTAGTGGGACAGAGAATCTCCTGACTAAGGCATGAGAGCACAGGTCTCCTCTGTGCACCTCCTCACATGCAGAGCATGGCCTGCAGCCTCACCACTGCACCCTGAAAGAGCTAAGGGGCTTCTCTGACCCAGTGCCTGCTCTGGGTTGAAGCCTGTACCTTGGGGAAGAGAGGGGAATCAGGAAGGGGGGCTGCCCACAAGTGAACTGAGCCCTACCTGCAAGAGAACGGGAGCTCATCAGACCTCATGCTCTGTGCCAGAGACCTGTAAAACAGGCAACAGTGTCTACTGAGAGGTTGCTTTGTAGCCATGGCTGTAACTGTCAAAGCTTTGTGTAATTTTTTTGAGATTTCTCAGTATGTTCCCATTAGAGGGAAGAGCGTAGTGATTCACTGTTACCGTATGCACCAAGAGCAGTTTGCCAAAACCACAGTGGCTGGAAGCTGCTGCCTCCTTCAGGAGGGCTGCACTCTAGTCAGAGCAGTGTTCCACACTTCCACTGGCACCAGACAGCGTCTCTTAAGGTTGCGTAATTCAAGTTGCAGTGTGGAAACGAGGGAGGAATCTGTGGACACATCCACTAAGAGGACTATTAAGGATGTGCTGGTCTGAGCTTTCTCCCCAGACACATTTTTTGGCTGTGCTCCACATTAGGCTTAGCTGAGCTTAACTGAGTTGTTTGTGACAGCTCTCCAATGTTCTCCTTCCTTTATCCTAGCATGAGGGTCAAAGGAAGCTCTCTTCCCCATGTTGGGAAGAAACAGGGTGAGGGGATCAGTTGGTAAAATGCTGCAACCCCTTCAACTCTGGGAACAGTTAGCAGTTCAAGAAGGGGTTGAGATGAGAGCTGAGGGTACTGTTTGGAGGGCAGAAGTTAGTTTTTGCCCATGTTTCTATCCAACTCACAAACCATCAAGTAACTGCATCTTTCCTTTAATAAATGCTTTTTCTCTTCAGAAACTGCATGCTGTTTCACTGTTGAAATCCTTGCTTTTGAAGAATGTGTTCCTGCTATTTCTACAACAGTAGTTTTTTGGCACTCCAATAGTCTTTAGGATGTCGCTACCACTGTGCTGGGTGGGTCTGAGTGGTTTGGTGTTCATACACAGATCTGTGCCTGGCTTCCTCTCCTTATGGTTAGTTCATATGATGGACACAAGGCATAGCTAAACTCTTGTTTTCTGTGGTATTTCAGAACAGCTTTATTCTTGACTATCCAGAGGAATTTGCAAATAAATGAGTCTTACCCACCTTTACAACATAAAACTTCTGTATTTTCTAATATTAAGTGGAAGGCTTTGGTTTGTTTTGCTGTTTAAAGAACAGAGGGGGTCTGGCATTCTGTTAAGTGACCACTGATTATTCATTCTGGACACATTTCCTTGTGTTTCAGGATGGAAACCAAGCAGCATGATTTGAACTGTGTGCTCACCCTCTCTATTGAGTGTACACCCCAAAACATGTGGTGTGCCAGTATTGTCTAGTGCAGCTTGGCAGTAGGGTTGTGGCTACTTCAGGGTCTAGAAAGGGTCTGTGCTTTTGTTATTGTGAGGGAAAGCAGATCCTGGTGTTCTGAAAGCACTGGTAAAAACTGACATAATGGGAGAAGCAATTGTGTCATAGCAACTTCCTTGTCCAGCAATTAAGAGTGGGTGTTCACACTCCTCAGCTTGTCCCTGAGGCAGGGACAGGAGGAGATGAACTTCAGAATATGACCAGCTGTCAAGATGGAATTTATTAGAGACTACTGTTATTAGCTCTGGTATTTCTGTTGACAAACAAGCGTGAGAATCTCTCTTACCACCTCACTCTGTCACAGGAGAGCATTAAAAGTAATTAAGTCTTGAAGATAATCGTTAATTACAGCTCTGCCATATCTCAGAAACTGCTGGTTACTCATCTGTCACAGAGCTGGTGTGTGCTCTGAACGCTCTGCCTTGTTGCCTGAGATGAATAAGGCTGTGCTCTGAGCCAGTGTAGCTGGGTTAGCTCCACTAAAGCAAGCAGAATAAGGTGAGACACATCCAACAGTGTTCTGACTTTTAGACATTGTGTCTACTCCTGAATGTTCCAGCTTCAGTGGACTTTGACTTGGGCCATATATCTACGAGAACGTTGCTCTATAACACCCAGCAGTTTCCATAATGGTAAATTCCCAGGGAAGAAACAAGTTCTTTTTTTTGTTAAATGCACTGTTGGGTTTCAGTTCCAACAGCAAACTAGAAAGGTCTCAGAAATATTCCAGTCAATCTCACAGCATCTTAAAATATCTCTCCCTAATTAAACAATATCCAATTCATTTCTTGTGTTGAAACAGAATGAAGCAATTCATCTATGTTGTGGTTTTGAGCCCATTATGGACAGTGTTTTTTACAGTGTGGATTGAATAAAGACCTACAAAATAAATTATTTCAATTCTTCAAGCTTCATCCTGGCTAGCCTCTCAAAACACAAAATTGAATACAGTATTAAATATTGAACCCTTGTTGAAACTGCTGCATTTGCTATCAAGCTGCTTTATTTTAAGGGCTTTCAATGTAATCTTGAGTAACTTTCAGAAATTTTTACTATTGTTTGACATGTGATCTAATTTGACCCAGCAGATACATATTCAACAATATAAATTCCACCAGGACAAACAGTATATTGGTACTGAATAAGGTTTGATCAGTGTTCTGCTGCTGAATTTAAGGATATTCTCTAGAATTAGATGAAGCTGGCAGCATGGAGTAGTTGGCTGAAGTTACACGCAACTCTACCAGAATGGATTCATGGTGTAACAGTCTGTGTTGCAATATTAATTACTTATTTTACAATTGTTGGAAAGGATCATAAATCAGAAAAGTATGAGCAAAAGTAGTGGAATTCCACATAACTGCCCTTTGCTAACTTTTCTTCAAGACCTTTCCCCATCCTACTTGGTTCTGTAGGCAGTGTCCTAAAGTGAGCTTAGATTGCTGTTGTACTCTCAGCACTCCCCAGCTCTTATTGAAGCCAAATTTATCTTATTTTTTAAAATGTGTTCCATAGTGTGCTCTTAGATCAGGACAATGGTGTTAAATTAGGCAAAACATAATATTTGAAAAGCCTTATTAGGTATGTACAAGTGCTCAAGGAAATGCCAGGTGCAAAGATGCAGTCTGGGGAAGCTGCCATCTACACTCAGAAGTGATGTGAGCAGTGAAGGTTGTGAACGCAGCAAGGAAGAAGCACTGAAGTTACTCCCTAACTCCATGATCCTTCAAAACTTAAGTTTTCCAGAAAAATTCAATTGAGCAGTACTGTTAAATATAGTGTTCTGCTTCAGCTTTTCATTTTGGCTGTGTCTGTTTGAATTCTCATCCAGCCTCCTCCACTCTGTCTGTCTTGGTAGTTTTCCTGCTTCCTTTCCCTGCTTTTGGCGCTCTGCTCCCTGGCTCCCTTGCCAGCCTTCCCCCATACCCTTCCTGCCACAGAGCATGAGAAGGGACTTGCCCACCACAGTGGTCCAGTGAAATGGGGCACTTCTTCCTGGGAGGAGGGGTCAGGCACCACGCAGGCTGCATCAGGTGCTTTCTCTTCGGATGGTTAAAGAGCAGCTATTTCTCAGCCTGTTTCCTAGATTTGGGAAAGAGATCAGGGAATTATAAGGGCTTCTTCTTTTTTCACTTTTTCCCATCCTTCATCTCACAATGCACCCACCTCCTATTTCTTTAAATCTGCATCAGGAAGATAGGCAGGAGGCTGGGGGGAAAAAAAAAAAAAAAAAAAAAAAAGAGTTTTAAAATCATAACAACAGGTGTCTAAGAAAAAGGCAACTTCAGCTGAGGCAGCCTGTGAGTTAAGTTCTGCCAGATTCTTTGTCCATCTCACTTTGCAGCAATGCCCTTGTCTGCCCTGAGTGCAGTCCTCAGCTACTCTTTTCTTTGACTATCCCCACATGTTGGAGGAATTCATGTTCTCATTTAAAATGCTAGTGTTACTGGTTCTGACTTGTCATCTTTTCTTCAGACACTTTTGATACTTGGATGTTTTTTTTCTAGACAGCTCAAGAATCTCACAGTTATGTGAGAAGCTGTTTTTGTTTAAAGATGGTATTTCTCTGGACTTTTTGAAGATGAAGAAAAGTTTGCAAAATAACTTAAATGTTCTCTACAGACAGCAAGGGGGGCAAATCTCTGCTTATTAATATCCTGGAGTTTGATCAACCTTGTTGTTTTAGGCAATGTGACACATACTGGTTTATAGCTGGAGGTTGGGAAAGCTGAGTGCCCAGGCTATTGTCTATATCTGTAAAGAGAAAAATCAAGATCTGACACCCAAACACACTGTGAATTCACTTCCCTGTGCAGAGTCACCTCTCACCTCAGTATCTATATGATCTGAGATACCTTATAAAATATGCACCTAGTTAAGAACTTCAGCAAAATGATCTCCTAAGGTGCATTCAGGTCTGAGGAATGTATTCACACAGCAAGGCTCATGCTTTCTCCCTTAATGCTGCTGGTGACTCTGATGGGAGGGGACTGCTGACCTTTGCAGGTGGAGGAGTTGGACTCTCTTGTCTGTGATGCTGGGAAGTGTAAGCAATGCACCTCACTGACATGGACAGCCTCCCTGGTTCATGCTGTTCCTGGTGATGGCTGAATAGCAGAGCTTTGCAAAGCCCTGCCTTCAGCTGTTCAAGCACAGCAAAGAGGTGACTGTGCCAGTGCCAGGAAAGAGAAACTGCTCCTTACAGGGAATAATTGTCCAGCTGGGAAGCAAGGGGCAACAGGACAGGAACTCCTTGTCCTAAGTCTCATCAGGGCCAGGTGAACTGAGGGAGAGCACATGTTCACTGTCTCATGCCAAAACCCAGAAGAGGCCAAAAAGATAATATTCTTAGTAGCAATGTTCCCTTCCCATAGCAGTGCATTAACTCTGTAGAAACAAGGACTGAGAGAAAGTAACCACCATAATATTAATTCCTTTCTCTAGTGAGAACCAAAAGCTCTAACTCATAGAACAACCACCTTGCTGCTATCTAAGAGAGAAGTAGGAATATGGTGTGTCATGACACTTGTGCTGGGGACACTTTGAACTGAGTAAAGGCAGTATTCTCATTTTTATTGCCCTGATAATTCTATGTCAGTGGACTATATGAATACATATTAAGCAGTGTTATTAAAAAATCCAGCACTTTCTCTCCTGGTAGAATTTATTGTGCTTTGTTTATAGATTCTAACCTGTATGTCTTCAGAGGTCATGTAACATAATCCCAAAGATTTATGTGTCTCTGCCCTCTTTGTGCTGGGTGGGAAATAGAAATCTCTAGGCAAAGACCCTTATGCTTAGGATAAAGAAAGATCCAGTTTCATTATGCCACTGCAGCAGCTGAAAGACCAGAGTCACCGCTGTTCTTCCCGAGCACTATCACTAGTCCATAGACTCTGTCCACTTGTAGTTAAAATGCACTTTGATCCCAGGTCATTCAGGTGGAGAGGGGACACACAGTGTTTTACCTTCACATGCTCCAGCACTTTTTTGCAGAATGGCAAAAACACATTGCTCTAGACCTGTGCAGGCCCCTTCACATCACCAGGACCTTCACCCTAGAAGGGAAACTCAGCGACAGTTCAGCCAGTACTGTTGAAGGGGACTGTGTGTTTATTCTCCTTTATAGGGTTTGTGATGTTCGTGGGCCTACAGTTTTGAGCACTAGCCAGCAACATATTAAGCAATCTAACTAATGATTGTTACAGTTACCCAATATTTTTGCCTCAAAGCAGAGGCTGTATATTTCTTTTTAATAACAGACTTGTGTAGTCCCTAGAAAATGGAGCCCAGATCCTTAGATGCACTAATTCGGTGACTGACATGATTCGTTTCTTTTAAATTATGAGTACTCATGTGGTAGTTTGATGTACTAAGTCAGTCCAATGTTTATTAATAGCTTTCATTTTGTATTTGCTTCCTTATCTTTTTAATAAAGTGAGCATATTACTGAATAAATGTGGTACAGTTTCTCTGATATCACCAAAAACGGATGTGATGACTGAATCATGGCCACAATTAAAATAGAACAGATAAATCCGGAGACTCAACTGAGCAAATCATGAGATTAATATGGCCGATAACTTGTTAAGGGTTATTCAAAAGGTATTTGCTTTGTGGTGCTTTGGCATGAGACAAAGCTGAAGGAGACTATTTCATTTCAGTCCAGGGCTTGAGCTTGTCCTAGGCAGCATGGTGTGGTGACCTAGACAGTAAAGATAACACCAGTTCCTTCTGGTCTTAGGCCCTTGCCAAGTGAGACTGCCCCAAACAGATGGCAATCCATCCTGGTTCATTTAATTTGCCCCTCAGCAGCTTTCTGTGAATCCTCTCTCGTTAAATCTTACTGTTGTTGCAAGTTTCTAGTTTATGGTTCGTTTTTGTTACTTGCCCCTTCCACACAGTAATACAGAATCTGTCAACACAAAGATGCTATTTAAATCCTACACATTAGCATTTTAAATGACATTCCTTGCTGACTGCGGACCATGTGCAGCTGACCGTGGCAAACCCAAAGAGGGGGGAGGAGTAGAAGGAGTTGCTTTTGGGAAATGGTAACAGCTAAGAAGTGAACATAATTAAAAGTTCCCTAAAATGCATGGAGCTTGAAGACACACTTTCATCATGATAAAATGTCATTTAATTTTCTTTGTTTAATTTGGTTTTGGTGTATTAATGTCCTGCGGTTCCCAGGACCCCTGTGATGTGCCCCAGCTGGAGGAGGCAGCATAGCCAGTCTCTGCTGGAAGCTGTCTGTCAGGTTTTTGGGTGGCCTGACCAGGCAGGAGAGGAGAGGCAGTGACACTGATGCTCGCCAGAGAACTGGTGCTTTCCTTCCTTCTGTCCTGCAGTTTTACACAGACATTTCCCAATGAAGTGGCTTTGGAATCCTTGGTGTCCTAAGCACAGTGTGGGGAGGAGGGGACACACTCCCATCACACCGATCACTAGTAGACTCCATATTACAGTGGAAAATCCCATAGTCAAAGAATTTTGTTTGCTGCTTTCCTGCTTAGGTTTTGGTTTGGTTTGGTTTTTTTTTCTTGGAATTGGCTCATTCTGTTGTAGCCAGGTGTTCTTCCAGAAATGCAGATTATGGGGAGGCGATGGGTCCATGCCAGGAAGAAGGGTGTTAATGCCACCACTTAGGTTAATGGACATTAGTTCTGCTGACTGTGAGTCTAATGATCTAATCTGCACAGTCACTGCCTTTTCCTTACAGTTGTTATTCCTCGATCTAAATTAGGAAACTAATAGTTGTAAGATCATAACTTGCTCTAATGACTTTTCACCTAGAATCAGAAGTTGCTTTTGCATGTCTCCAAATAGACTGCTCTTCTAACCAAACAATTAAAATTTTCCCAGCTCAGCTAGAAGCTGAGCCTGTGTCCCTCATGTGAGGCCTAAACTGTATGTAATTAGCTCTTTAATTTCTATTAGAGTATGGAACAGCAATCTAAGGTTCATCAAAGAGAGGACAAATCCTGTAACCTTTACAGGAGCAGTGTTAGTTCCGTGTTAGTGTGATATCAGATTGTGGTCACAGTGGCAATTTACTCAGTAGTAGTTTTGCTGCTTTTTGCAAGGACTCTAACTTCTGATTTTCCTCCAAAATAAATCCCTTTTTCAGAGAGTCGATTCTTGGTGATGATGTAGAGAAAAAAAAACTAACAGTGTGTGTCAGAGTAGAAACCATTCTGAAAGCAGGCAGGAGCCGAGCATGTACCCATCTGTAACATGTGGCTTTCTGTCACTGGAAAAATCTTTTTCTCTTAAGGACAAACCCTTCTTCTGCCCTCATCTCCTTTACCTCACCTCCTTACCAGGAGCAGCACTTCAAAGTGCCACAGGGCAGGTGGGCAGACAGGCTGCAGGGACAGTGGGTCACCAGCCTATTTCTCATTTGTGGAGGCCGAGCCCAGGGAAGGGGCAAAGACGTTCATAAGGCCATGTGAAACTTCTTAGAAATACTTTCCTGTTAACATCTTTTATCGAGAACAGCTGATTGCCAGTGCCCTGGGGAAAGGGTCGATTTAGCTTCAGTAGCTGTTGTGCTTGCCCAATGTTATATTAATGTTTGTCCCTCTCCTTAACATAGGGGGATTGAGGAATGGCACGTGTTGGCTTCTGTATTCAGCTTCTTACTGCAATTAAGTGTTTAAAATATTTTCTTATCCCCTGGTACTATAAATATTTAGACAGCTTATTGTGTGATTATATTTGTGCATGCCTCTTGTGGTACAGGCTGATGAGGATTTAAAAAAAATGTCAAGAAATTGGGGAAAACTGAAAAGGTCCATGAGCTTTTTGCACACTTCCAGGCACATGTTTGTATTGTGTGTAGCACTCTAGGCAGTTACTATACAGCTAGAACATTTCAGAGTTTTCTCTTCCTGCAACAAAATTACGTACTAGTAGTCATTTTTCATTAGACCGCAGTAACCCAGGTGTGCTCTCCATGTTCCAGAGACAAGAGGTGAGTCTCAGTCAGATAAAATCTAGAAAAAATGTAGGCACAGAAACACAAGAGTGGGGGTGATGAGCATGTAGAATCAAATGATCATGGCAAAGGCTGTGAAAAATCCCATCATTTTAGATGCTTGGTTTTCTGTATTAAATTCATTTCTTTTCACCTTTTGTCATTGTGTAAAATCAAATCAGATAAATATACTGCCAATTCATGCAGACTTATTAAACAGGCCTTTAACTAATGACAGCAAAGATATCTTTTCATCTCTCATAGGGAAAAATCCTAGTAAAAATTTAGTTTAAAAAATATAAATGGTGTTTTGGGGTTTCTTTTTTTGCCATTCACCATTGTCATGCCAAGATCAAAGTCAGCCCTTCGTTTCACAGTAGACAGCATCTTTATTTTACTCTAAACATGGATATTGTATGTGTCATGTATATTTAAAAAGGTTCCATCCCAGTAGCCTGTGTTATGCTGTTTCAAGATGTTGGCCTTTGTTTTGTCCCTGTTCTTCAGGGGACATCCAGAGTCATTTGACTGCAATGAGAAGAAATATACTGATACCAAGACAGTCTAAATGGCAGATGAATCAAACCTCATACCTAACTCAGATGAAGTTTATTCACTGCTTGAGTTGGGTATAGATTTTTTTTCTGATCTCTGTGCACACAGATGACTTTTGTTTCCAACAGTCATCTGCTGGGAAAATAGAGATATGCCGTATTTAGCGCTGTCTAACTCAAAGTGCAGTGAAGTGTGTAGAGACATTCCTGTTGATAACCGAGATTTAGGTTGGACCCATACAGTTTTGAACAAAACTCACATTATATTGATTAATCAAACTTGCAAAAGCAAGAACATTGTAACACCTTCAAAATTGCATGACAGCTGTTTGCAGAGGTGGCCTTCCAACATATGGGAAAAGCAGTATCCATCCAACAAATGAACCTGTATTACAAAGCCAAAAAATTGCCTCTAGTGAGCATCCTCTAACCAAGGAGAAGGTAGCTAACTACCAGCTGTTTTCCAGCTGACTCAGAGAAAACAGCTGCTACCAAAACAGCAGTGTAACACTCATCATAACCACAGCCAGGGTTTTTGAAGTGCCTTCTAGGTATAAAGCCAGAACTTAGCAGCACAGCATTTGTAATTTGCAGGCATTGTAAGGAATGGAGCCAACAGGAAAGAAAAAACAAAACAAAAACAAACAAACAAACAAAACCACCAAGGCCAACAAAATAAAACAAAATCAAAAAAAAAACACCCCACATAAACCCCAACAACAACAAAATGTCAAATTCTGCTTGCAGTAGATGCAAAGAAGTGAGTTTATGGGGAAGAAACAGAATGCCACTTCTCGCTTTTCAGTGAGCATATATACAACCAACAGCTGTTGTCTCTGCATAACTTTGTGAAAGATGGGGCTACTTTTCAGAAAGCAACTTATACCAGATGTCCTCAAGGAGTGAGCAATTCAGAGGTGTGATTGGAACCAAACTTTGTGAGCAGAGGAATGATCAGTATTTTTTGCTGGTTTGGTCTTCACTAGTTTGGCTCTGTAGTAGACAATGTTGCCCAGCTATAACAGCGGGGGACGTTCTGCTCCCTTAAGATCCACTTAGCTATTTGCAATCTGCGTATCCTGTTGACCTGCTTAGATATGAGACTGTGGGTAGTTATATCATTAAGTATGTATTTTAAGCAGAAGATGAGTGATCTGGTAATAGGGGAGTGCTTTTGTTACTTTTCACTATCCTCTGCACAACAGTAAGATGAACCATGACTAGATACAGAGATCTCTGGGAAGCCAGTTTATATTCTTTGTCCTGGGCTGCCTACTATATATAAAATGGATAATTCTTTCATTTCATCTAGATAAACAAAAGTGACATTGCTTAAGCATTTGACATGTCAGATTCGGGAGTTCTGAGGTGGGGTGGGTTTTGGTCATTTTTGGTGGGTTGTTTTTTTTTTCTGGAAAGGAAGATGCTTTGAGAATAGGAAAAAATGAAGAGAAAATGAAAAAGATGATCCTAAGTAGAGCAGAATTTCCACTAATTAAAAGATGTTGAACTTTAAAGATAAAATAATTAATTGGGATGGGAAATGAACAAAACCTGTACACTATACTTATGAAGATAATATGTTTGTAGTGTGTGTGCCCAATCAGAAAAGCCAGCTCTGTTCTGCTATTACATCTCACCCCTGAAAACACAGTGCATGAAAAGTGAGTGTAACTCTGAAAGTACGATCTGTGCTTCTCTGCAAGTAATAACTTTTCTCAAGCTGTTGTGGATTAGTGGATAAGGTGCCATTCCCTATGTCTGTGGCTCTTAATAGGTAATTGCCACATATCATTTTGTTTGGAGACCTATTCAAATTTCTTAAATTTGGGAAGTTAATTTCATAATGAGGAAGTCTCGAGAGAAAAGTTACTGTGGATATACCATGGTAATCAAGAGTAGATGTAAATCAAACTGCAGGCAGAGTAATGGTTCTCTGAAAATCCCAGATATCCTGGGATGCTGCCTCTTCAGATGCTTTAGACTCTTTTCCTAAAACCTCATTCTGCAGCTATGAGCTGTTTCTCTAGTGCTTCTCAGGTTTATTATGTATATTGGATCACCTGGAAGGAAACAACTGTTGTCAGAGGATAGCTGGTCAGGAAAAAAAAATTAAAAAAAAATGAAAAACAAGATATGTAAAAATAATGGGGCTAAAATCTAGAAGACTATACCTAAGTGGGAGAAAAGGAGGCCTGTAATAATAATTTCCTAGTTTTTACCAGGCTTAGGCATCTTATTTTTGGTTTTTAGATTCCCTCTTTGTGTGCCTGCATAGTGTATCTTACTATCTGCAGTGTATTTCTTCATACAGGCAGCATCATTGTTCAAATCCTCATCCATAATCACACAAGTGTGTGGAAGAGCACTAACGTATCTCCAAATTTTAGGACAGTGTTCTAACTTTGGACTACCCTCTCAACACATTGTGCATTCATGCAAAAATGCAAGGTGTATACAGCAGCTGATGGCAGCTGGTACAGATTCATCAGTAGGAGGTTTGTCTACTGGTGTTTGGTTTGTGTCTAAAGACCCTTGACAAGGGTCAAAGTTTCACATGGATTTCATTTGTAGTTGGTATCATTAGTTGAATCTCCTCTTGAGGTCCTTTGGTGTTTATTAAAAAGGAGCTTAGTTCAGACCATGGCTAGGGTCTCTGTCCTTTTCCTATTTGTCTACTTCAATGAAACTTCTAGGAATTTAATTACTTTTGAGAAATCTGTGATTCTCTAGTTTGGTTGAAAAGCAGCCAATTAAATAAATAATGTATGAAGGAGAAAAGAGTTGCATGCTTGTAATCAATGTGATCCCATAAGCCCTGTTTCCACTGGAAAGAAGGCTAAGACCTGACCTCCTCACCATACTACAAAGCTGTTTCATGTCTCTAGCAGTGAGGATGTAGCAGGAGCTATCTGTACTAAAAATGAGCAGTAGCTGAAAATGATTAATGGTGCTACAAAGAAAGCACACATAAGAATTTAATACTTGTTTGTTTGAAGTCTGTATGAAGCTTTTTTTCCCTAATGTTTTCACAGTGCACTTGTATGAAATTATTTAGCCCAAATGGGTACATACACTCAAAATACTCAAAGGTTGCAGTGCAGCATTTCTCATGACAAGTTAGTTTTCTTGTGGCTTTTCTTCTCATTAGACGTAAAACAACTGTAATTCCATT
This sequence comes from Myiozetetes cayanensis, assembly GCF_022539395.1. Classification (NCBI taxonomy): domain Eukaryota; kingdom Metazoa; phylum Chordata; class Aves; order Passeriformes; family Tyrannidae; genus Myiozetetes; species Myiozetetes cayanensis. The sequence goes on along the minus strand of NW_026088185.1, from coordinate 7,941,390 downwards.
AATAGCTTGCAGTCTTGTAGTACCAGTGGAAGTCTTGATTTGAGTGACTTAGCTTTTCTAGCAATAGAGAGATGATCTCATTATCATTCAATGAGCCAAGTAACTTCTGCTGGTTAGAACTGCTAAAATTAATGGGACAATGATGGTCACCATTTTGAGCGCTCCTGTGATTGCTTCCTGAGGGTATTACCTGGGAAGACTTTCTTAACATTAAACACCAGTTACTCTTTTGTCCACTGTTGCATGATAAATAACAGCAAAGTCTGTAATCTTGCTAATCCACTCTTTGCCAAACTGCACATTATATAAATAGGGCAAGGGGAAGACAAACCACTCCTTCCCATTTCTCAGCATAGATCAAGTGAGAGAGTGGGAAGTGATTTCCTCTGTATTCCAAAGGCTTCATTACTTTTTATAAAATGCATCATAGCCTGTTAAGAGGAATGATAAATTATTAAATCTAAATTACAATTCTCTAAATCAATACACAATATACATTCTGGTCACAGTATTTTTCTCTCTTTCTTTACTTACTTAGTAATTAACAAAATTCTGTAATGTGCTATGGCTCTCCTAGGTATTACAAACAGAGAAAGTACGTGGTAATTGCAGTTGAGAACCCCAAGCTAGCTATTTACTTAATGCTGATGTATCTCCATGCTTTGTCACTACCTACAGCAGTGCTGTAATTTTGCTTTCATTTTGTACATTTTCCAGAAATCTTTCTTCTAAGCTGCTTTGTGGTCTTTAACAAACATATCGTTTACAGAATGCAAGAGAGCATTTGCCTCTGGAGCACTGTCCCTCACGGGTGGGGGTTCTTTAGTCTTGGCTCAGTCGCTCCTCCGCAGGTCCTGCTTGCCCTTGGTTGCTGCTGGGCTGGGAATACAGCCAGGGCACAGCACCAGCCTTCATGGCCCTTACATTGCGCTTGCTGCAGAACCTCCTGGCATGGGGGAGGGACAGGCCACATGCTCAATTCCTCCCCCATTGTGAAGTCAGAAATACGCTTGAACTTGGATTTGGGAAGCGTTCCTGAGTTTAGATCCAGCCATGGCTTCCCCACTTCTCTGGGTCAGCTGTAGCCAGCAGAAGTGCCTCGGGGGAGCAATGGTGGGCAGCTCAGGTCTGCCATGGGCAGCTTTTCTAATGAGGCAGGGAGACATCTTTTAAGTCTGTACTGGGTCTGCTTTCTAGCACAGAACAAATTTCTGCAATAAAATGCTGCTTTGCTGTCTTTAGGTACCATACAGAAAGGTAGTGGTGCAGACATACTGTCACTTTTAAGAAACTGTTTTCTCTATATTTCAAGTTGGTTAAAAGTGCTCTTGAAGGTCACACAAGAAAACAGTTCATTTTGATTCTGCAAAATAACCCAGATATGCTTATAACAATAGTCACGAGGATCTCACTAGACCATCCTGACTTCACTCCCCACATCTTTTGGGCCATTTTACGTTCTCTGAATGATATGTGCAAAAGTCATATGTGTATGTAGAACAGATAAATATGATTGGGAGGAGGTCCCGGAGACTGGATCTGCCTCATTCCTCTTACAGAAAAATACTGTGTTATGGCAACAAACTCTTCGCAATGGTTAAGCCTAAGAGAAAAGAATTTGTGTTACGTACAAATAACCTTTGCTCAAAATAAATATTATTGACACAAAAAAGGGCGACTTTCTCCTCTGGGGAAAAAAGTTAATAGTTCTAAATAAAACTTGCTGCTTCAGGTGTGGAAAATCCCCAGTGCTGCCAGGTCTGTTGTACAACACATAGTACATCACCTGTCCCTGCCTAGAGTTAGTCTCTGTTACTGCAAGACTACAGAAAAAAATACTCCATCTGGGTTCGTGAGCCCTTGAGCATTCATGTTACACCACCACATTTAACAAGCGGTGTGAGAGCAGCACTGCTGCTACCGATCGTTCCGCCTTTTGTGCTCCTGAAAGCCTCAAATCCAGGATTATTTTGCTTCATTTGCTGAAGCCATTGGCACTAACCTCAACTCTGAAGATGTGAGATGCTCAGGAATTTCGTATGCAACGTTCACGTCCAATCCAGATTGTTTTATCTTTGTATTTGGACAGAGTTTAGAAGGTGCTAGTCACCTTTCTATCTCCCAAATACGGTTTTTGCCACCATCTAGCATTAACCAGTGTCTTAGATTTGATTGTGCACAGTTGGAAAGCATTTTGCCTCAGTGTTGAAGAATATTTCAGGCAGTAAGCTATTAAGGCAGCCATAATTTAAATTAAAAGAGATGCTTTGGCTTGAGTTTAGGTAATAGACACTGTTCTCAAAACAAGGGCTGAAACCTCCTATTGCCACCTGGCACCTAAAATGGGGACAATGTTGGGGAGTTCAAACCACTCTGATCCCTAAATGTTGTTCAGACAATCTTTTTCAGTTAGTCTTGTGTGTGGAATTTCTGCTTTCTGGTCACTCAGAAAGTACTTGGGGGTTTTTTTTCTCATGGTCCCGTATCTGTTCAGAGGTGGATTCAGGAAGTACCAAGATAAATGGAAGGGTTTTACTTAACTGCTAAGTAGGCTTTTCTAAATCTCCTATGCTGTACAGTTTGCATTAGTTTTAGATTAAGTTTATTTTTTAGATTATCCACACTGGTTCAGCAATCCCTTCTAAAGCCCAAACGATGTAATAAATAATGGCTGAGAAAACTGGGAGCCAGGCTCCATGTGAAAGAATCTTTTTAAGGCACACCAGATGTTCAGAATGGGAGATTGAATCAGGGCATGGGTCCACAAAAGGAGAAGCATAATAAGTGAAACTTATTTTATCAAATTTCTCTTCAAAAATTCCCATCATGCCTCACCACTATTAGAACAGTTCTGTAGGTGAAGCCATGAATTCATTAGATAGCCCATATTTGCTGAACCACCACCTTGTCTTCTACACTTCAAGGTGAGCTTTTCTTTAATGGTTTCTAGTGCTGTAATAAAAAGAAATGAGCATGAGATTCTCTAAAGTTCATAGGGAGACAATAGCATGTAAATCAAGGAGTAACTATATTAGTCATAAAAGCTGGTGGGGAAAAAAAAAAACCACAACAACTAACTAAAATAACTAACTCACATTGATTTCAGTGGGATCAGAATGTCAGCCAGCTTCCTGCCAATGCTAGTACCAGTCTCTGCCTCCTTATATGGGAGGAATTTGGAGGAGGAGGGAATAAGAGAAATTATGGCCTTGTAGGAAAATGAAATCTTTTTTTACATGACTAAGAACTTCTGGTACCCCTACTAAGATGGGAAAGGCTACTGTTCATTGCTGTAATTTACACTAACATACTTGAAGTTCAATAGTTCTTTCTTAAACCTGAAAGCAGCTTGATGCAAGGCTTTGGAGAGTATCATGGGTTGAGTGATCTTCATCTTCTATAAAAATCACAGGTGATGAAACCAAAAGAAAGCAGTTTGATTCTAGCTCAACCCAGCTCAACTTCTCAACTAAGGTTCGTTCTCTTTTTTTTAAGTCTGAAATACAAGACATACCTTCATTCAGAACAGGTGGGAGACCTAACTCATCTGACAAAACTTACTCCACTACTTTCCTTAAATTCCCTCTGTAGCCTGTGGTAAAACTAGAGTAGGAGGAAGCAAGAGGAAAGACATGGACACACAGAAACTTGGGAGCAGGACCTGAAATTAGGAAGTATTGTTCCTCTGGAGGATGCAGAAGGAAGGCAGGTCACTCGGAACAAACACTGGCTGGTGTCAGTACATGCCTCATGCCTTCACCCTTATTTGTCCTGTGGTGGTACATGGTTTTGGCACACAGTGTAGGACAATAATACTATATCATGTTATCTTACTCTACTATATTTTATAATACTGTACTATTGTACATACACTACTGTTTGATGGGGGTAAAATACTACAAGCCTGCATTTCTCTTCCTATTTTAATGGGAAGCAGCAGCTCTACACGTTCACTTCTATAGATGCCTTTATCAGGCAAGACTGAGAGAAAAAGGTATCATTAGTCTAATAATGAGTGTGTGAGCTTTTAGCAATTAGGTTTTCTCCCTACCTTGCTCCTGGAAAGTGCCAGGTACCTATAGGGAAAGAGATTATGAAAGTAAGTTGTATTTTCTCACTAACCTAATGAGTACAGAAACATACAGAGATGGAGTTCCCTTGGCTAATTATTTAGTGAGCAATCACTCTGGTTGTCCCTGCAATGAAACCAAGAAACAAAGCGAGTATAATAAATATAAACTGGTGTTGCTGACCAGGAAAACACGTCACAGTTGGATGGCATAGGCCTCAGGACATGGTATGTGGAAAAATGCATTTAAAGCAGTGGCAAAACCAAATTTAATTAAAATTTTAATAAAATTTCAAGCAGAATTTCTACTTTATTTACTATACGGCAAAGTCTCTGAGTAAATTCATGTTGTAAAAATCCTCTTCCTTATTTTAAGAGTTATTAAATAACTAGATGAATTTGATTGCTTTTGGTTTTGTTATGTATCTTTATTAATTCATAAAATTTAGGCTTGGGATATAATCTCTATCCAGACTGAGAATGAGATTCTCTTTCTCTCTCTCCCTCTTCTCTCTCTCTCTCCCTCTTCTCTCTCTCTCCCTCTTCTCTCTCTCTCCCTCTTCTCTCTCTCTCCCTCTTCTCTCTCTCTCCCTCTTCTCTCTCTCTCCCTCTTCTCTCTCTCTCCCTCTTCTCTCTCTCTCCCTCTTCTCTCTCTCTCCCTCCTCTCTCTCTCCCTCTTCTCTCTCTCTCCCTCTTCTCTCTCTCTTCTCTCTCTCTCTCCCTCTTCTCTCTCTCCCTCTTCTCTCTCTCTCTCCCTCTTCTCTCTCTCTCCCTCTTCTCTCTCTCCCCCTCTTCTCTCTCTCTCCCTCTTCTCTCTCTCTCCCTCTTCTCCTCTCTCTCCCTCTTCTCTCTCTCCCTCTTCTCTCTCTCTCCCTCTTCTCTCTCTCTCCCTCTTCTCTCTCTCTCCCTCTTCTCTCTCTCTCCCTCTTCTCTCTCTCTCCCTCTTCTCTCTCTCTCCCTCTTCTCTCCCCTCTCTTGCAATTAAATGTTATCTACTGTAGTTATACAGTACTAAAAATTCATTTCAATCCTCTATAGAATTTCTAACTGTGAGCATCCCTCCTGGACCCCCTCCCCTTAGGGGTGTTAGTTCATGTGTGCTTGAGAAAATCAACTCTAAATAGACATAGCTCAACTGTTTAGTTAAGAAAATTCGACGACTTAACTACATAACCCCACTGGGACTGGCAGTACCTCTTCTTGCACAATAACAGGAGTACTGCAGAAGCATTATCTCAGCTTTTTCCAGTCTGCTTAAACAGCCCTTAAATCTCACTAAAAGAATTAAAGGGGAATTTCAAACATGCTTTACTGAAAAGGGGTTGCATTTCAGACTTCACTTATCAAAAATAATTAAGCTAAGAACTTTTATATTTTTGGGCAGGTCTGGAGAGACGATACCCCAGTTTCATGCAATCCCTGTCCTGTCACCTTCCCAAAATAAAGTTTGAGTGGTTATTTTGTTCCCGGCATGCAGTGGAAGCAGCTCTTGCTCACTAACCAAGGTGCCTCAGCCCTGTGAAAGCCATAGGCCTCATATCTTGAGAGCCATCTACTGGCACCTTGTCTGTTATCAGCATATTGCATATCCACACACCCTGCTCGGTTACAGAGCTGGCATGTAGCAGATTTTACATCTTCCTGCTACGATGGGAATAAGAACTATTCAGAGAGTCTAAGCTCAGAAATCATCTGCAGGGGATCTTCTTGCACCAGACTCCTCCATGCGCTGTCTGCTGGTGTACAGTGAGTCAGGGGCTAATGCAGGACAGGGGTGGATGACAGAGAACTTCTCATAACTACTGTGTATTTCTCTTGCCCGGCATCCAATAGTAATTGCCTTGCTCCAAAGTTGTGGTACGATTTAGGAAGCAAAGGAAAAACAAGTGACAAGGCTGTACTCTGGTCAGAGTGTGCTATTTCCATAGGAAGCAGAAGCCTTTGCCAGTTCTAATCTGGTTCTTCCATACTCACCAAGCTGGGACTGAGACCCTCCACTAGGGCTGCAGCAGGAGGGGAGTAGACACTTTACGGAGACAACTAGTGCCAGAAGGTCCTGCTTCTCCCAGCAGCGTGGGACCATTGGATAATGATTGGATCAGGGTGCATACTGTGTGCCTCCAAACCTTATAGGATGGGGTCTGGGAGTGGAGTGGGGTCAGCAAAGACACAGAACACCAGCATAAGAAAAAAGGGGTTGAGAGGTTGCAGAGAGGGCTGAGTAACTTTGTGGATGTCACAAGGGCAGAGATATCTTGTTCACCTGAAGTTTGGGCCTCTCAGTATTAGTAGGTGCAAAATTCACTTTTCACATGTTGGGCAGTGAGTACCCAGGATGCTTTCTGGTTTTGTGTCACAGACCTATGAAAAACTACTTTGTCACTATTTTCGAGTACATATGAGTGGTGTCTAGGGCGGCACTCTGCCTTTAATTCTTCTTCTTTTAAATGCAAGCTATTGCTTTGGGGTTTTTTTCATAAGTTACCTTTTATATGTATCGTTTGACATCAATGTTTTAGTTACTGAAGCATCTTCATTTGTATTTTTTACTGTTTTGAGCTGGTATGCCTTCAAATAAAAGTAACTATTATTTAGAAATTGCCTGACTGATCACAAAAAGTGTTTCTATCATACACAAGCAATGACATTTTGAATAAAAATTTAATTACATGGAGTGAGCTGTTTTCAGATTTCAACAATATTTTTCTGTACTACTGGTTTGTTTCATTTAAGGTAAAGTTAAATACATGTGTGACAGCTTGGAAATCAGATGGGAGATTAGTGTGGCTTGGTAGAGTATTATACCTGGCTAAGCATTGGTGCCATACACTAAATTAGAAACAAGATTCGTTTTCATTAGAACATCATCTCTGTGCTTGCTGTTGGTAGTTTGTTGTGTACAATGTCAGTATTGACAAAGCATCCCTTTCAGATCCTGAGATAGAAAATGTCAAATGTGTAACTCTTCTGGGCCTCTCAGATGTGGAATCTACTTTCATAATACATAAATCATTAGTTTTTATGCATGTGTGTGTGTGTGTAAAAATTTCTAAGGGTGCTGGTTTCTGATCCTTGTGCAAATCCTTTTAATGAAATCCTTCAAGAGTCTTAGCACTTTTTCTGTTAGACTTAATTTTTGTTGATGTCCTAATCCCAAGGACAATCAAAAATGCTCCTGCAACCCTTCATTCTCTGACTTGAGACAGGCCCTGTGAAGGCTGCCCATCAGGCTTTCACTGCTTAGTGCATAGGACCACACCACCACTCTGGCATAGCCACTTCGGCACAAGTAGAGTAGTTGAATTTATCTTAATATTCAGCTGGGCTGTACAAGTGCTCTTTATGCCCAAAAGCCTCGTGTGGGACAGGTAAAAGTGTCTTTGGGTGCACACTGGCACCCACACCACGTGCTCAGAAAATATGTTGGGAACATTCACAGTGGCAGTGCATGAAATGCTTAGACATTGCCCATTGATGCTTCTCATAAGTAGGGGCAGTGATGTCATATCTTTATCCCTACACAGAAGGATACACATAGGCAGGCTGTTGTCTGTTAAAATGATTTAGCAATATATCAGGAGACATGGAGCAGGGCTTACAGATATGGGCTGGCACAAGGTGCTGAATACAAAATGATTGTTTATTGTTTCATAATGCATAAAGGAGGAGTGTCAAATGATGTTAGCAGGTGCCAAGTTTAAGAAAATTGTCTTCTCGCACAGTACGTGAAGCTCATGACCACAGGTCCTCCTGGCTGTCATATGTTTTTTGTGGTTCATGGAAATAAAACCTATCGGGAGCTAATAACCACAGGGACACTAACTCTTGTCCCTGAGCAGTCACAGCCTCCATCTGCATGTGAGAGTAAAAACACCACTGTAACCTTGCTCTGATCTCCTACTCTTAGCTAGGTGTCAGAGGGCCCATATGAGATATCTCAATGTGTAGTGCCTTCCATGGGCCTTCAGCAATGCTGCCTGTTGTGTGAAATGACTCTTGTGCTTCACTACACCTGTTGAACAGCTGAGTGGTACCATCTCCCTGTCCTCAAGGGTCTGCTGGAAACAAGCAGAAATGGCTCATACAGCTCCATGATGAGCAGTACCACATCTCTCTCTGGTTGGGCTTTCTTCTGTGCAGATGGACACAGTCCAGAGGTTTCTGCTGACAGCATTGCCACACAGAGACAGGAGGGATAAGTGGGACTACTTGGGATTTGTTCAGTTAAACTATTACTTCCCCTTGGAGCTTTGCAGGAATTATATTTACATAGAAGGATACTCTGCAGTCAGCTGAGGCGAGCTAAATGTAACTTCTGCAAGCTCCACCTTAATGGAAGATGAACCTAAAAGTTAACTCTGAAATGCCATTTGAAAGTGGTGGTTTGCGTCTCTGGGTTGTTTTTCTTTTTCATCAAAACAGATTTACTACCTGCTAGGAAGAAAAGCAACCTCTACAATTCCAATGAGGTAAAGTAGGTAGGAAGACCAGTGGTATGCTAAGGCTGCATTTACTTTCAGATTATAATCCTTTCATGCTCTTTGTCTTAAAAACGACTCTGAGCCCAAAGATAGAAAAAGAAATAATAGATGGATGTTACATTGCATTGGACATCAGTTTCTTTGCCATGTGAACAATTTCTGACGTCGCACAGAAACTGTATTGGTGAGTAGGTGCTGTAGGTTTTCTCCTTGCAGGCCAGTTGTGCATTTCCATTTAATGATGTCCTGGAAAAAGAGCTGCAAAAGTAAAGCTCAAATATCTCCACAACAGTAAAGGTTCCCACAACCACCTCTTTCTGTATCTGACTCTTTGAAGGGCTGTCAAGCCATTTAATCTGCTGCAATGCTGTCTGTCCTGGGAGATGGAGGTGATTTCTACTGCTGGTAACAAAATGTCCAGTGCTACAAAAGTACCTGAAAGAGCAAAGCTAAATCAGTCATGGAAAAACACTGTTAAGTTGGTTAACCCTGGTAGTAAAACAGAGTTATGAATTTCTTTTTCCCCCCAAAGATGTTTTGTTGCTCTTCAAAAATAAACACTGCTGAATAACCATGACTTTATATAAATAATACATTCCCTCCTACAAGCTGCATGGAATGTTAAAATTCCAGAATGGACTATAAAGAGATATATAAATCTTTAGGATCCATGCATTTCACTCCATCTATTAAAACTGAAGGTAAAAGGATCACAGTATTTATTTGCATTTTCCATGCCCTTTGTGCAATTTTTTCTGACATCAATTTCATGTGAGGAGCAGCACAAAATAGTGTTCCAGTATATATTGTAATACTTTGTTCTGTTTCTTTGCATGTGCTGGCATATTCAGTTGAAAGCAAAGTGTAACACAAGACAGCTTTTTTGGCAAAACAGGTCACCAAAGTAGTGGAATGTTTCAGTCAAAACTCAAAGTGTGAGACACATTGCTTTAAGGCAAGTTGTCTTTCAGGCAAAGCTGAGACCTTTCTTCATCTTTATACATGAGAAGTCTTGCTCTGAAGCAGTTAATTACAATGAAAAATATGGCACTCTTTTGTCATTACTAGCCATGAATTGTACTTGGATTATATACTAGTTCAAGTGAAGAACAAGAGCCATATTTCTCTCACAAGTAAGGGAGGGAAGAGAGTCTGTCAGTATGTAGATGAATGCAATCTACTTGTTGTTTATAGACCCAAAGGATCCCTCAGAGCATTAAAAATCCATGTGATATCCAAGAGTGGTATACTTTGCATTGAGATATGTGATTTAGCTGAAAGCTGTATAAAATCTGTAAAACTGCATGTAGGCAAAGAGCTCCCTACTGCCTGTGCATTCGAGTGAAGCCATGTCTGCTTTTCCTGCACACATGAAAAATAGATGATTGTAAAATCTGCTTGAGATTCACAAACTTCTGACAAAAACACGTGTCTAGGCTAAGTGTGCCAACTCTTGGTCAACCCAGACCTGAAATAAGCATTGTTCTTCCATACTGAGGGGAGAAACTTCAGCTTCATACCTAGCAAGTCCATACAGGTTGTGTCCTTTGCTGGTCTTCTGCTGGCATAGTTAACATCCTTTTCTTCTGGGTTGGGTCTTTCAATAGGCAACTGATCTCACAAGACTTTTCTGTTGGGGTCTTTTAAACCAGACTCATTCTAAGTGACCCCAACACTCCATTCTCTTTAGTATTGGCTGGGACCTTATTTGGGCAAGTCAGTTGTAGGTTAAATAGATTTTTTTTTTTTTTTTTCCTAGGAACTAAGACTAGTGGTGGTACCTGCAGCAGCTCACACACAGTGTAACTCTCACTTTCTCAAGACTTGTGCAGAGTGGGATTTGGGATTCTTTTCAGTTCTGTACAGGTGTTTTTCGTAAGCATGCTGCAATATTGTGTCAGCAGGGAAGAGGCTAACTCAAATGTCCCTAGTACTTTGGGTAGGATTTGTTCTTAGCAGCTGTGGAACCTTACTGCATCCTTTTAGTGCTGGCTCAAGGAAAACATTGTTTGTAAATATTAGCTGAGCTGTAAGCCTTTTTTCCTTGATATTCTTGACAGGGTTACCTTCCTAGGGCCTTTAAAGATTTCAGACATGAGCTATAAGGTGTTTTAAAGGTAAGGATCCATGAACTTAGCTTTATAATCTTTGGATAGACAGAGAAGAAAGAGAACGGATGTTGTGTACCCATAGCTTGTGTTGCTGAGGGGGTTTTGGTACACTCATCTGTACCATTTGGCTTCTCCCAAGTTCTGGGAGAACTAACTTTTTGGAATCTGCAGACTTCCAAGAGCAGAACAGCCAAGATAAAATACAAGTGTGAATTACTAAGGTTGCATAATTCATCGCCAGTACACCATCTCCTAGCCAAGCACAGCAGCAGAAGGCATTACTCACAGACGTGGCTACGTGGGATTGGGATCAGGTGCAGTCTGGCCCCAGGCCTCTGCTGCCGGCTGCTGCTGCCCAGACCCAGCTTAAGGAGCACAGTGCACAGCCAGGACAGACCCTGCCCTTGTTTTGAGATCTCTGAGAATCTGAAACATCTTAAACAGCTGCTTTTTGTCTGGGAGCTGATCTCCTCTGAACGGTGGTACACATGGCTTGACCACGTGTATTGGATAAAACTGTATCAGTATCAGCTGCCCTTGAGGCCTCTCATCTGCCTGTTTCTTGTAGTATAAGCATCTCAAAACTGCACAGAAAACTCTGCAAATTGGGTTTAATACTCAAGAGATATAGTCTGCCCTCATCACTTACTAGAAGGGCTCTTCCAAGAAGGGTTGAGATTACTTTTGCTGCTTATCTGGCGTTGGAGCCAAACATGCAGCCACAAGGAACCGCACCAGTGGCTCAATATCATGACCTAAGTATTTCACTGATGTGATGCTAGTCGCAATTTGTACCTCACACTAGCATAACACTGCCTGTGTGGTTTACCAGTAGTAGTTTTATTTTAGTGGTGAAATGGGATGAGTATGTCAGGGAGCACAAGAATGCAGATATCAACTAGCCTAAGTGTTGAAGTATAGCTGGGAATAACATGTTACTCAGAGACTGTGTGTGCGGTGTTGCATTAAGAGGGTAGAATCCTTTGGAGCTAGGAACTACATGAAAAAAATTATTGTACCTCAGTCTATAATTCAAAAGAAATTGCTAGAGAGAATAATTGAGGAGAGGGGCCTCTGGGTCTAGCTGTACAGCCCTTTTGGAACAGACAGATGTATTTTTATCATAAAAATGTTTTTTATAAGTGAAGTTTTCATATCAACAATGAAAACATTTATAAGGAAAATACCAGTGCTAGTCAAAGTAAAAACCATACTACCATGCCTTAAGCAGATTTCCCTTCAGACAGTTTTAGGTTCATAGTTCAAGCATCATGTTGTGGCAATTACAGGACCTCTGGTGGAGCTTGCATATACCAAAGTCTGAGAACAAGTATACAAATAGAGGGGCTCCTTTGTCTCCCCAGGCAGTGCCTGTTGTGTGAGTGGCTGAAAATAAAGCAGGGCAAATTTTAGTCAGAACTGTGTGCCTGAAACTCGGTTGCTGCAGTGTTATACAGCACTCTGGGGAGAACAGGGGCCATAGCTGGGCTTCTGCTGCTGTGTTTAATGATACTCTGTGAATGCTGGATACACTTGTGGTATCATCTTGGGCATGAGTTATTGTGACAGGAGGGACACATCAGAGAGGGTCTAGCTGCTAGTCTGGGAAACACTGACCTAGCAGTTTTATTCCCTACATGGTCTGGTTAAACTGGTTTAAAGATAAGGCCAGTGATGTCTGTAGCTATGTGGAAATGAAGGGGGGTTGGGGTGGAAGAGAGGAGAATGGAGAAAAAGAAGAAAAAGATAATAGAAACTGTGAGACATGGTAATTGCAACCAGGGGAATGTAGAGCAGTGAGACCACATAGAAGAACCAGGGAAGAGGGAAGAAGAAGCAAGAGGGGAGCAAAAAGATAGGAAGGGAGAAGAGGACAATCCCCTGGTGAAGCTGCGTGACTGTGGTACTTGGCCAGTCAGGACATTCTTTCTTTTTAAACACCTCAGTGAACTGTCAGGCAGAGAGCTGAGTTTTAGCAAGCAACAATGGATACGGAAAAAAAGAAACAAAATAAAAAGGAATAGGGGAGAGGGGAAATGTGAAGAAGGAATATGATAGTATACGGAATAACAGAGTGACATGGAAAAGTGAAGTAAAGAGCTGAAGGGGAAGAAAAAAATTGATCTGGCACCAGGTGCTCAGCTGGCAGAGGATCTACAAAGCCCATAGAAGATGAAGGATAAGATTCAGTGCAACCACTAGCAGGCAGTAAAAATTAGTATTTCTTTTTTGCTAGGTGCTGCTTAGGGCATGATTAGTAAATAGGAAACAGCAGGCACAGACTTGTGTGGATCTTCATCAGAGCTTTAGTACATATTGGAACGTGCAAATTGATACCCTTTAATTGTAGCAAAGTCTTCTGGAGGTGCAGGTAGATGAGGTCAATACAGATAGCGGCAGGTGGGCAGAGAGGGAAGCGGATTTAGTTTCATGGGGAAGAAAGGAGGCAGAAGAAAACCTGTTCTAGAGCTTATGGAGAATCTATATGGGAATTAACTGAGCATGAAGTATTCCTTGGCTCCCGTGTAGTGCACCCCCATATGAAGGGACACTAAGCAGTAGTACTGTTGTGTGGATTTGCGTGGACTCCTCAAAGCGTGGTTGCATCGAATATGTCAGCCAGTATTTTTAAAGAGCAAGTTCTAAATCTATAACTTAGGGATCGAAAAGAAGGAGGTCATACTTTCGGGAACAGCAAACTTCCAGCAGGTCCTCCTAGCACGCATTCGGGGGTCTCAAGGCCGGCGAGGGAACCGCGGCTATTCCGGCCCGCTCGGCCGTGCTGCCCCGGAGATGCTGAGCATCGCCCCGCGGGCGGAGGAGGGGCAGGGCCAGCCCAGCCCGCCCACTGAACGCAGCGCGCCGCGGTCCTGCCCGACCCGGCTGCTCCGCGGCCGCTCCCAGCGCGGGGTGCAGCGCCCGTGTCTAGAAAGCGCTTCCCTGCTGCCGTCTGCAGAAATCGATACGATTTTTTTATTATTATTATTATCATTATTTTCCGATCTAACGCGTCCTTGTCGCCGCAGCCTCCCCATCCCGCCGGCGGCACGGCCGCACGCTGAGCACCGGCCGGGAGCGAGGTGTTCCCGTTTACCTGGCAGGTGTCTGTCGGCTGCGCTACGCCCGGGCGGCGGCGAGCCCGGAGATGCACAGAGGAGGGGGCGAAGTTGGGCCGCCCCGAGCCCTGCGCTGAGGCCAGGGCAGGGGCTGGGGCCGGCGGCCCCGAGCACCGACCGGGGAGGGAGGGTGTGGAGGACACTGTGGCTGTGCCCCCGCCGCCCGGGGAGCGAGGGGAGTACCCGCCGACCGTCCTGGCAGCCGCCTCCTAAAACTGAAGCTCCGGAGGGGAGGAGGATCCGCGGCGCAGGGCGCAGCGGGGGAGGCGGCTCCCGCAGCCCCGTGGCACATCGCCGGCTGGAGGCGGCGGGATGCTGCTGCGGGGCTGCGCTCCGCGAGCGTGCCTTAGGTGGGGGGAGCAGAGCAGCCCTCCGTGCCGCCGTGATGGTGCATTTTTCTCCGGCTCCGTCGCGGGGATGGTGGGATGTTGCTGCAGCCCGAGGAGACCTTGGCCGCTGCCTGCCGAGGCTGGGCAAGATCTCCCTCTCTCTCTCTTCTCCCTGCTTTCCCCGCCGTGTTCGTTTCTTACACTCTTCACCTCGCCGGCCCCGTGCCCGCTCCAGACCCCCCAAGCCGCGATGGTGTTTTATTTCCCTAACGTCGCATCCGCGCGTGATTAAACACACCCGCGTGAGCGGCCGGCAACTTCGGCTGCGCCCGGGCGTGTGCGGCGGGGTTGTCACGGCTCTGGCATGCCCGTGCTCCCGGGCGAGCCCTGCCACCTGCAGCTCGGCGCCGGGCGCGGAGAAGCGCGGCGCTGCTGCCCGGCCCGCCACCCGTCGGGGCTGCCCCGTATCTCCGCAGCCGGCGGGGCAGGACGGTGCGCCGGTGTCCCCGTGCCCAAGAGGGGTGGGGTGCGGGCCGCGCTACCCCCGACCCCCTCTCGCCTGTCTCCCCCCTCTCCCCGCGCTGCCCCGGGCGCTGCCGCGGGGGCGCAGCGGCCCCGCCCGCCGGGCCCCGCATCCCGCGCGGCCAATGGGGGCGGCGCGGCGGCGGCACGTGACGCGGCGGGCCGGGACCTGCTGCTTCCCCCGCGCAGAGGGATGCGGGCGGCAGAGCGGGGCAGGCGGCGGCGGCGGCGGCTGCGCGGCGGCGGCCCCTCCGCGCCCTCCCCGCTCCCCGCCGCCCGGCCCCTATGGCAGCCGCTCCCCGCCCCGCCGCCGCCCGCACCCCCGCGCCGCCCCGCCGGGCTCCGCCGCTCGCCCCAGCGTAGCGCCCGGCCGCCGCTCGCCGACCCGCTGCCGCCGCCGGCCGGGGCCCCAGGATGCCCAGCGGCCCCGCCGCCCGTCCCTGCCGCCCGCCGCGCCGCCCGGGGGGCACGCCGCCGCCGCCGGAGAGTTGAGTTAGGAAGTCATGGTGCCCTGGGAGCCCTCCCCGCCCCGGCAGTGCGGCGGCGGCTGGACGCTCTGCGACTGCTGCTGCTGGCTGCTGCTGCCCGCCGTGCTGCTCGTCCTCGCCCGCCCCGACAAGCTGGCGGCCTTCCCTACCTCCTTAAGCGACTGCCAGACGCCCACCGGCTGGAACTGCTCCGGTAAGCACCGGAGCACCCCGCGCCCGGCCCCGCAGCGAGCGTCCCGGCAGCCGCGCCGGGCGCTCGGAGTTGCGCCGGCGAGCCCGGGGTGGGAGCCAACTTCAGCGGGTGATGATGTCGCGTCCCGTTGCGTACAGGGGAATAGCGAAGACGAAAAGTTCCGGGTGTCGGGGCTCGCCGCCGTTCCCGGTGCAACCGCAGACCCGGGGCTCCGCTTTTTCTCGCTCCGCGGCGCCGGGCGCGACAAGCCGCGCCCTCCGCCGGTGCGCAGCGCCGCGGCTGCGGGCGGCTCCCCGGACACAGAGACAGAGAGCTCCGGCTCCGCTGGAGCGCGGCTCTGCGCTGAAACGGGGCACCCCAGCGTGTAACTGCGGGAGTGGGGCGCGGGGAAATGGGGCCCCGTGTGCGCATCCTGCGGGCGGCTGTTCCCGTGCGCACGAACGGAGAGCAGGTCGGGGGATGGACACCGCGACACTGGGAACCCACTGCCTGTTCCTTAAAGTCGGGCTGACCTTTATAATGAGTTTCCTATATAGGTCAGCAGCCGGTCCTTCTCCGATACACCGAATAATTGGGAAATTAGATTGTAGTAGCCTTTTTCGGGAAAGAGTGTTATTTGGGGTACTCTGTGCATCGTATATAATGTGTTAGATCGGAGGGAATTTGCACTGTGAGCTCTTCATTTTAAACATGTAGTGATATGGTTAAGAGCACTCGGATGTTTTTTAAAAAACTCAATGGATTCAGATCTTAATGGGTTTGGAGTTTGATATAGCTGTTTTGTTTAATACCTTGCTGCACACTGTTGGAGTGGGAAGTCAGCAAGCAAAATCTGAGATTCATGCTTGTATTCGTGAACTGAATCTTCAGTCAGATCTGTTGGTTTTTCCTGGAGAAAATGAAGGCAAAGAGCTAGGTTCACTCAGCGGCTTGTGGGGAACCTGGCACTTCTCCTGTTAACTTAGAGGTCATCAATCTTCATTGGAATCAGGCAGACCATCACGGAAAACACACAACCTGTTTGTCTTTATTATTGGGGGCTTTGTTGTGTCACGGGCTGGAGAAATTCCAATTTGGACTTTTGTCCAGCAGATTTGTGATCGGATGGGGATAAGTTGATGACATTTCCAACCTAGAGCCATGAAATAGTATAATTACCGGGTGACTTTTGAAGAAACCAAGTCTCTGAAATAGAAAAAGAAAAAAAAAAAAAAAAGTGTGTGAGGTACTGGGGAATAAGGACTGAGAGAAACACTGAGGGAGAAATAAGAGAAAAAGTGAAAAACTGAGGACAGGGAAGGACAAAATAAAATCTGGACTCTGTAATTTCATCAACAAGGTTATTGTGCTGTGTGCATTAAAATGCAATCATCCCATATTATTCCTCTTGCTAGACCAAAGCTGACTTTTTTTTTTTTTTCCCCTCTTTACATTTGAGGTTACGATGACAGAGAAAATGATCTCTTTCTCTGCGACACCAATACCTGTAAATTTGATGGGGAGTGTTTAAGGATTGGAGACAGTGTGACTTGTGTCTGTCAGTTCAAGGTAAGAAGATTGATATTTCGTTCTCTAATTCGCTAATGAGAATACAAATCAAGGATCTCCCTTTATTACCTATCACTTGGCAATTTATTTCTCTATGTGCAGAGAAGTTAGAGGGAAAACCTGGCAGCGTGTATAAAATGCTGGCAGGAGAACCAACTGGTGTCAAGAAGACGTAAGTTTCTCTTGGAAAACGCAGATGCTGTGGCTTTAAATGTCCCTTCGGGTCTGCAGTTTCAGGTTGTGCATTTCTGATTTCTCGTCTCTACCCTTTTAACAAGGATTTAGAGTCCTTTCTAAATTCATTTCTGATACAGATCATGGCTTATTGTATTCGGAGTTCTGATCTAGTTAAAGAAATGGATCTGTAATGTGCTTATGCAATATTTTCAGGAAGGGCTGCATAGTGACAATGCTTCTGCCTGTTTATCTGCCCAGCTGATCAGATTAAGGAGCAATCCCTCTGTTCCAAAATGATGAACTTCCTTTAGGTTTTATATAGTTTTAGGAGAGCTATTACTGAGCAGTAGGGATTTTTCCTTCTAGTTCTTCTCTCTTCCTCTCATAGCTACGTCTAAACCTGAGGCGTTCTTAAAGTCAGACTATTTCATTATGAAGGATTCCACTTAATATGTTTTAGCCAACTCTCAAAACAGCTGGGCTTTAAACAATGACCTGAATAAACGCTGAACAAATTAAAGGAGTTTTAAGCATGTACCAGCACAGGGTTGTATGTTTGTTTATGCCCCAGTGGTCTTTTGCATTTTAATGTGGATTTGTGAAGTTGTGAAACTTATAATGCTGATTTGAGTATTTACAGTAGAGCAGGCCAAAGAGTGCACAGTTCAAGATCGTGCACATCTGTAATGATTATGTTAATATTGAGCTTTGATAGACTATTCACTTTGAAGCATGACATGTACTGTGTATATTTCTAGAGCCAAATATGTCTTCAGAGAAAAATCCCAAGTGATAAATTCCTTTAAAACAAAGAAGGATTTTTCTCTAATAAGAGCAAAACAGTTGTTTTCTGAAGCACTTGTGTTTTCCATGTGGGGAGAAAATTCTTATTGACCATGGGAGGTTTTTATTCTGTTTGGAGTTTGCATGCAGTTAGAGATTCAATGTGAGAATGCTGTTGTGAGCATTTGCCTTGGCTCAGCATGTGCAGTGAACTAAGGGTTGCTCTATTTTCTCTTTCTAAGAAAAATCTGTAAGGCAGTGAGATGCCTGTGGCTTGTCCCATTGCTTGGTGGTAAGCGAGGACAGATGTTGTGCCATGAGCATCGCTGACTTGGAGCAGCTGCTGAGAGTTATCGGGGCTTGTCTTTGGTCCCGGTTTGGTGTTACCATTTGGCATAAAGCAGTGGACTCATAGCCTGGAAGGAGTGAACTCAGAGTGTCCTTCCTGTTGGCATGGAAGAAGGCACTGGAAGCACTGTTTTCCCAAGGCAAGGTGCTGGTCCCTGGTGATTTTGGATAAATGAAGCTAAGTAAAACCTCTCTGGGCTGTGTCATCTCCTCTTTAAGAGGTGAACACTATAGGTCTCCTGAGTTGAGCAGTTCTATAGGGAGGAGTTGAAACCAATTTCAGGAAATCAGATAATCAGTGTATGAATATGTTAAAAAGATCAAAAGACTGAGTTGGGCCTGCCTGATCACTAGAAAATGGGTTGAAATCAACCGTAATCTTTGGTTCCAGTGGCCTTTGGATCAGGCCCTGTGAACACTTGATGCTCTTTGTCTTGATATGAGCCCTCTGTGGAGCCGCAGGGCTGACTGTGACCTTGGAGGGCAAATTACCTGTGGCTGATCCTGTGCCAGCGCTGCGAAGGACGATGTGGTGCGGGGGGCTTCTGTAGTCGAACGCGAGTGCTTTGATACAGGCAGAGCTTGGGGGGATGTTAGCTTCTCTTGTAACATCAGTGGACAACGTGACAAGCCAGAAAGATATGCCACCCGAGTAGAAAATTAATTTGTAGCACAGTGTCTGAGGCTGGTTAAGTAAGGCAGAGCTGGCCAGGTAATTTATGTCACAAGTAAGGGGGTCCTCCATCAGAACTCAAGTCCCCATTTCAGTGACAACTCTTTGGGGTGATAGTGAACAAATCAAGAGCAGGATCCTCATCGTTATAACTATGTTTTATGTTTTCTTCAGAATTTGCCAGGGACTTTAACTGCAGCTTGAGAGAATAGAGAAGGATGAAAAGCTAATTTTGCCTCCGTACTGATGAAGAGTCCTGGGCTGGTGAAGGCAAAAATGGATAGCAGGGCTGCTGCAATCTTGATTCGGGCTTTTTCAGACCAGAATCACAGATGCATCATGTCTGTCCAAGTGGAGTTAAAATCAATTTATTTTTATTTGAAAGGCTGAATACGATCAGACTGCTATGGAACACCTGAGTTAGGCTTCCATCCCTCGAGAGCCAGCAGGCATGTACTGAGAAAGTGGTTCATATCAGCTGGTTTTCTTGTCGTAGTCTACTGTCTCAGAATGAGACATGTATTGAATCTGAAAACAACATGTTGCACTCTGGTCAGGAAATTCAGACCTGTCCCCAACTCAAGGCAAGCACAGCACAGACCTTGGTGCTGGCAGGGAGGGAAGGCACTGGGACAGTGCTGGCTCCAGCAGTGGGGCTGAGCATAGGGGAAGTCACCACCTCTTCCTTTCCTCGGACTCAGCATGTCCAACAGAAGGGGTAGAGCTGTGCCAGCAGGCGTGTGGTTGGAGACATGGCTTGCTGGGGTCTGCACCTGTCTGCCCAAAGCCATGGGTCTGGTAGCCCGGGCTCTCTCCCCTCTTATATTTCATGAACATATCAAAAAATATACCAGGGTATTTCCATCAGTGTCTTTTCTCTTTAGCCACCAGGACTGTGGACAGTCACTGTTTTTTATGTGAGTAAGGAGTCCTTTTTTTCATGCATGTTGAATCTCTCATGCATGTTGAATGTGTTCAGTGTTTATGGAGCTGGAACATCACCTGTCCAGCTTGCAGCTTTGTTGTATTTCTGGAATATATTTTTGTGCTACTTGGTTCCAGATGTAGGTGCCATTTTAGGGGTAGTTAATCCAGGAGAGCGTAAGGAGGTCAAACTTTTAACAGCATTACCAGGAGGAGGAGCTATACAGGTTACCCTTTTCTTTAAAAAACAAACCACCTACTTTCAGTGCCCAGCACTGACCCAAACACTTGCAAAGCTGGTTTGTCTCTGGCTGTGACAGTGGGCACTTGAGGCTGCAAGTGCTGAGGAAGGCAGCCTTTGACTGACACTTGATGTATTGGTTGCATCCATTTCCCTGTTTTACAACTGTATTTTAACAACTTACATGTATGAGAGAGAAGTGGGCAGTGTGGCACTATGCTGCGAGGTTTAGTGAGAGTTTTGACGTGGATTTTCCTGAGTGCTCCATCAGTCCTTATTTGGGGCATGAAGAATCATTCCTACATCCAGGGCTTAGTCTATTGAGCCCTAAACTAATGGCAGTTCCCAGACTGAGGAAACTGACTTTCAACATCTGATATTCTCCAGTAACAGCAAGAAGTATTTTATGACGGTGAAGAGCTGCGAGTTCAGGATTCAGCACGGTCAAGTGTAAGAGTCTAGCTCTGGTGGGTTGGGAACAACCTGGTGACTAACATCACAACCTTCTCATCAGTGGTCTTGTCTTCTTTCCTGGGTAACTTCCACTACAGTTTCCAGCTCAAAGCCAAGGCAGGATGCATCTGGGAAGATACCATTTCCTTTGTTCCTTGTGGCTCTCACCTTTTTCATCTGAATGCTAGTTTGTCAAAGGTGGTGGTGGGAAGAGTGAGCGAAGAGTGAGCAGCAGATGAAGAAATACACCTTTGACCAGCACAGTTGGATAAAGAACAGGCTTCATCACCTGTACTCACCATGGAGTATACTCTACCTCCACTGGCCAAAGCCAAGCCTGAGTCCGGCAGAAGCCATAGGAGAGATGGGAAAGTTTCTCCCAGGAGAGTTGATACTTCCTGGACTCCTGGTGTCTCTCAATTACATTTTAAAATTGCCAAGCTTTAGAATAAGTTCCAGCCTAGCTCATAGCACCCCTTTCTGTGGATCAGGGCTTCACCACTGATGAAGGGCCATCTGGCCTTTCAGATCTGCAGCTGAGTCAGTGTGAAAGATCGTCCCTTGCTCTGGGTGAAATCAGTGGAGAAGTTGCCCCTGTTTCTTTATTTTTTGGGCAAAGAACCCAACATTGTTTCTACATGTAACAAAGCCTGTTGAGATACTTCAGGCCAAATTCCACACAAATCCGTAGGTGACAAGCAGATAGTGCATCCAAAGCAAGCACAATTTGATGCTTCATGCTTAAAAAAATGTGCACGATTGTGTTAATTGTCCTGGTTATGTATTCCAGATCAGCCTCCAGCAATTGCTGTTGAGCTTCTGGATGAAGTTGGCATTTTATGCTTGAAACATTGCTCAGATTTGGAACATAATGGTAAAAATAGCTTAGAAACACTTTTAATCAACTGTTCGAAATCTCTACAAGGAGGAACCCTTTGTTAAGAGCAGGAAGAGAGAATTTTTAGTATTGTGGCTGCTGGCTTTCTTCTTTATTCCAAGGGAAGAAGGTGCTGGGGGTGGGCAGCAGATTGGGAAGATTTAAGAGAATACAATGCAAAAGGAAAATGTCATTTGTTTTGGCCCAATCAAAATGTCACTCTGACCGGCTATGAATAATTTCTTGGCAGCTGTTTTGCGTGGAGGCCTGCAATTAATGCAATCTATGCAATTGTTTGTGTTAATCACTTCTGTAGTCATTCAGTTCAAAGCATTTTTGATGTTAATATCCCTGAAATTTCTGTTCTACCTTTTACATTGTACCCGACAAACACACCTCAGATACTTTGTGGCATAGTACAGCTAAGTAGCATGTATGATTTCTTTTAAATTTTTATTCGGATTTGGGTAGAGGTGAGCATTCGTAAATAATAATTGTGATAATTCCATTTGTTCTAATTAAACAATGAGGCATACCAGGAGTACGGTAATCACGAGATAATCATATCCCTGGTATAATTACCACGTACAGGGCACATCCAAGTATTTCTAAGCCACTGAGTGTGATTATCTTATGATAACTGCACCCGGTAGGTTGCCCAATTTTTAATATAAAAAGAAATTATTACTTTTTTTAAAATGAAAAAGAGAGGACAAAGCTGTCTCTCAGTGGTAGAGGGAACCAAGAAGATAGTTTGCAGAGCTCAGCAGGACTTTGAGCCAAGGGAGGGATGTGTGGTGTGAGAAACTTCTGCTCTGAGCTCGCTGCAGTGCTGCCACTCCTTCCCACTGGCCACCGTGGGGAGAGCTTGGACCTTTGTGGAGCATCCCAGCCACAGCTCGCTGGGAACAGAAATGTCTCGGCAGAAAGAGGGATGGATTTTGGTCGTAGGTGTCTCGGAAATAGTTTCCCTCTGTCCAGTTAGTTCTAATTATAGATAAGTACTTAAATAGTCACAGATGCACAGGTGGACACTTGCGTGTGTGTAAACAGCCGTCTCCGTGGCAGTGAGGGTGTGTGTGTGCAGGAAGAGGGAAAAGTGAGCCTGTTCCTTACAGTTTGTCTGTAGCCAAATTCAATGGAAAAACATGAGCTGCCATTGCAGATGCAAAGAGCCCTTTGCCTTGCCAATGTTCCATCCCCAGGAAAGCCCCCTGCTCATTCTGGCAGGAAGGGGCCTCTCTGGGGCACTTATTGACCACTTTGCCCACTCAGATTACCTTTTCCCTCGCCTGTTCAAGTCTGATTTGTCCTTTTAAAAATCCCCCCTCCCTCTCCTCTGGCAGCTATAAAGGTGAAGAGAGGAGGGTCAGTGTCTCCCTCTCTGTTGTTTTCTTAGGGTTTCAATACTGGAAGGGTGTGTGGGGAGGAGAGGCGGTGGGCACCCAAATGGGTGCTGTGCCACCTGCTCGTGTGCCTAACGCTGCTGCTCTGTGTCCCTTCCCACCAGTGTAACAATGACTACGTGCCCGTGTGCGGCTCCAACGGTGACACCTACCAGAACGAATGCTACTTGAAACAGGCTGCCTGCAAGCAGCAGAGCGAGATACTCCTCGTGTCCGAAGGGTCATGTGCGACGGGTACGTACAACGCGCTCCAGGCTGCCCATGGACCCCGCTGTGCCCCCGAGTAAAATAACCTCTGGACGGCAAAAGCCATTTGGATTCCTGCTTTGAGTCCATTACGGGTTAATTCTTTGCAATCTTGGGTATGATAACTTCGTATAGGCTCAGGATGGATGATACACTACACCAGTGCCGCTGTTTTGAAGAGTTCAGCGCACAAGTTGATTTGTTGTCTTTTTTTAATATGTATCTTGTGCTCCTGATCATCCTATGCCCTGTGTAGACTTCTGAGTTGTTACAACAAGTTACTGGAAGCGGATTAAGTGAGCAGATGTCTGATAAATGGGCATCTGGATTACCACAAACCTCTCCTTAATCTGGAGAGAGAGAACTGGAGCATTATTGCCTGCAATCCAGTTTCTTAGGTTTTTCCTTATCCTTGTAGGTCCAGATTCCCAGCTTTTATGATTCAACAGACAGGTTGTAATGAGTCATACCAATTTACACTAGCTGATGATTTGGTCCAAAACGCACTTAATGAACAGGTCTGTGCAACAGGTGTTTTGTTCTGGACTCGTGAAAACTGACTGGCATGTGAGATACCTTTGCTTCACTCTGAGCATCATGACCTGTTTATATCTCTGCTTTTATGAAACAGCTAGAAAGGTGAATGAGCAAAACCTGTCAGGAAAACTGAGTTGCTTATGTGCAGGAGTTCTTGATGTTTTTCTTTCGTGTTCAGTATCTGCTAGAGGTGGGCAGTGAAGTTAACTTGAAAAGAGCAGGAGGAGTAAGTCTTTGTTCTTGAGAGAGTTCTTTAAACTTAAAGCAGAATTTTTCCTTGGCTGAGGATGGAGGAGTCAATAAAAAGTACATTAGACAAACTTTTTTCAGTGCTGTAATTTTGTGTTTCATACACCTGAGAGAAAATAAACTTCTTCCCCTTGAAATGCTGTTCTCCTCTGAAGCTGTTACCTGACAATTTTCCAGAAGAAAAAAACATATGCTGCAATTTTTTTGTCTACAAATTGGTATTAAATGGAGCTCAGGCTGACAAAGCCTACTGTGGTGTAGGATTTGTTCAACTTAGTAAATTCTCTCAGCACAGCAACTGGTCTTTTTTTGGTTCAAAGTTTCAGATTAAAGGGATAATTTCAGTGCATTGCTACAACTTTGCTAACACTTGCTTGCCTACTGGCAATGACTGTGTTGGAAGCATTCTCTTTGAAACATATTGCGAATTTCAGAAACAGAGAAGGGATAAAAAAAAAAAAAAAAGGAGGGTTTTCTAAAGTCTTGATCAAGGTCTTTGGCCTCTTTTCTTTCTCCCAAGGAGGAGGCTTAATGGAGAAGGGAGCAGCCATGTGCTAATTTTCCCTATGGGATGGGGCAGAGAGTTGGTGCTCAAGTAACCCCAGCAGAGTCCTGGGCTTCTGGGAGAACTGGCATTGAGCAACCCTCCTGAGGGATCTGGGCACTGAAGGGTAGAGCAGGAGAGAGAGACAAAAGGTCTTTTCCCTCCAAAGAGACAGATAATGCGGTAGCTCAGTGTGGGAGGCAGGTGATAGCAGGCATTCATTTCTTCTTCTGTGCTGGGCAGACTTGGCACACCTGTAAAAGCAGTGCTTCCCAGACCCAGGAGGGCACTCTAGTGAAGACATCTTTCTTTCCTCTTTCCTCAGTAGGTCATTTGGGAAAGAGCATCAGGACAAAAGATGAAATCGGGAAGATTCAGGACATGGTCACAGAGAAAAAATTTCTATTTCCTTTTTCAGCCACCTTTTGCATCTGTCCTATGCAGCCTTGCTGTATAAGTCTACCATTTTAAGGAGTTCTTGCAACCAATTATTTAAACAAAGATTTTTCTTTTTTAATTTTGAGCAGTGATGGCATGTACAAGCCAGTTCAGATCCACGAGACCTTGCTGTCAGTAAATGAGATCTAAGAGTTCATAGGGTAATTGGATCCTAAAGCAGCCTTTCCAAACTCTTTCTATTAATCTTGATGCTGGTAAATGCATGTTCCACTAAGGGGGAGGATAGCATGGCAACCTCACTCCCTTCCCTACAGAAGAAACTCCTCTTATGCATTATTTTTGGTAACCCTACATGTGTGTATTTCTATACTTTGCCTTGCTTAGGAAGTTTCTTAATGAAGCTCTGGGTTTGGCAGTTTTATGATGTTGCACTTTCTAAATTTGTGACTCTCATCGTTCCAGCCAACAAAATGTTGATAAGAGGAAAAATAATGTTGAAACTCAGCAACAACCTTGAGAAAAATGGCATTTTAATAATTTATCTGAAGAGTTTGAATAATAGTCATTTAATGGTTTATTCCAGCTAGTTATGATCTGATGAGATGTCACTGTTTTGCAAAGATAATGACATGAAAATACAATTGGTCTGTCCTCAAACAAATGGGGTTTAAAATTTCTCCTTGGTGCTGAGGACTTAGTAGTGACCAAGTGAAGTAACTTTGCCCAGCTGTTGGGAACAAAGCTTCATCTGTCTTAGTACAACAAAACGAGGCAGAGACTTATGAGGGCGTTGCAGCATTCCATGGCTTATGTTATTTTCGTCTGATATAGAGACTTCAGAAAAAAAAAAAAATGGAGACATGAAAAAGATGGCTTGAGTTAGCTACATTCAGATTAGATCTCTATAATTTTCTCAGGGATGACATCAAAAGTAAGGTATGCTGTAGCCCACTTAACTGAAGCCTTGCTTTGCATGCATGCGGGACATACTGTAGCACATGAATATAAATTTCTTTCTGTTTTTTTTCTCAGATGCCGGCTCAGGATCTGGGGATGGAGGTAAGAGCCGTATTTTAGTATCTCTGTGCTTCTGTGTACACACATTGTCTTTCACAATTTCAGATTTTAAGTGGATATGCTTTGCAATTTACTTGTCGCACTACATATTGTCTTTTGTTCAGCTCTTTCTTTGAAAAAAGTAGTATTTTGCATTTCAGTCAAGTTGGAATCTAATCATGACATGCTGTTTTCTAGGGAAATTCAGAAAGCTGTGTTACTTCTAATAGGACCTGGAATTATTCATAGGTTGTGCTAGGAGCTCTATCTCCATCTACTGTTACAGTTGCACTCATTTGTTTTATGTTTAGGGTAATATTTCTTTTGTTTTTAAAACATGAGCCAAACCCTTGGCTCCTCCTCACTGGAGGATTCAAGCCAAACATTTTGTGGCAACTGAGAGCATTCTTTCAAAGACATGAAGAAATGTCACAGGGAAAGAACAATGTGTTTTTATAAGGACAGCGACAGCAAAACAGAACGGAGAAATAGTCCAAGCCCTTTGTGGCATACAGAGGATACTGTAAAATGTAGGCAAACTAGCCTTTAATTGGGGGTTGTTGTTTGTTTTTTTGTTGGTGTGGTGTTTGTTTGGGTTTTTGTTGGTTTTGTTTGTTTGTTTTTATGTTTTTATTTCTTCACTGCAGTAATTAATGGATTTGATTGTTTGACAGCAATCCTTGGAAGTATAAGTGTTGGGTGTGGCTCATGCCCTGCCGTGGGGTTGGGAATGTGACTTCTGGGTGCTACTTGCTTGGTGAGGCTGGGGGTCAGGCTTCTCTGTGAGGGCCAGGGTTAGTTTGGATAGCTGTGGAAGGTTGTCCTTAAGAGTTACCCTCGTTTCTGCGCAAGCTCCTTAAGTAAGCTCTAGGACCCCAATGGCAGTGGAAGGGCAAGACCAGCACTGGGCTGGGATGCTGCTGGACTCCTCCAGCTGGGGCAGGCATCTGACCTGAGCCAGTTTCTGCTTAAGACACAGACAGCAGGTCTGGGCTCTTACCCAGTTTTATGGCTGGTCCTGATTGGATTCAGGTTTTTTAAACACAATCACGTTATTTGGCAAAATACCACCTGGTCCTTGTTTAATTTTGGTACCCGGTCTATTAGAGAGTGCCATGTGTACATAAAGTATTATTTTTACCTATGAAGTGGTCAACAACGTGAGCATGAGGCACCTGCAAGGGACCTGATTTTCAGATATTGGACTCAGACTGCTTTCTGGAAGTCAGGACACTTTAAAACGCTTCAGGTCTGCCTCACCAAAGACCACAACATAAAATACTGCTAATAATTTTCAAAAAACTTTTTCCAGCTACTCCTATTTTACTCTAAGGTCCTTTTAGGTTGTCTTTCTAAACCATTACACCAGAGAAATTCCTTATTCAGTGCTTATCAGAAATCTGCAGTTTGATTTATATGAATGACAGTGTTTTCATACTAAGGTCGCTTAAGTTTTTTAATGAAGCCATGCAAAACTGTTCATGCATGTACCAAGGACAATAGATAAGATTTCCAGTTTGTTTTATAACGTGAGATTAGCTCAGTTGGTTAGAGCATGGTGCTAGTAACACCAATATTGTAGGTTTGATCCCCATATGGGCCTTTCACTTAAGTGTTGGACCCAAGGATCCTTGTGGGTCCATTCCAATTCAGAATATTCTGTTAAATCTGTGTACTGAGAAGGTGGGAAAACAAACCTGACCACTTTCTGAAAGTAATGAATTCCATTCTCAAAAAGCATAGGAATTTAAAAGGAAGGTTTCCAAACAGTTTCGTTTTAGAAGCTAAGGTTGGCAGAATTCTGATGAGCAGAACAGGACCTGGGGTCTGACTGGGCAGGTAGTAAGGAAGCAGATTCCTGAAGGAGAAAGAACCAAGTTGGTACATGTGTTTAAAGGTCTACAAAGCTGCCTTGTATTATTCAAGATTTAGTAGGTAGCTATGGTGGTTCTTAAAGTACAAAAGTATATTTATGTGCCCTAAGAAGCTAAATCCAGCCAAGTAAATATTGACACTACATCACTCTTTATTAGACATGGTCTTGTTGTAAAAGCTGTAATAAATTTTGGATGTCATCACAGAAAGTCTTGTAAAATCCACTCCAGCAATCATGAGTGGGATATGTTTCTATGAGAAGCCTGAGGTATTAGGCAGTCTTTTGTGACTTCTGCTTTTCTGAAAAATTTCCTTTCTTATGCTTCTCTAACCAGTAGCTGTTAAAAAAGCATTTTTTAGCAAAACTGCAACCATAGGGACCCTCCGAGCCAGCCATACCTCTACCTAATTCAGCAGAGTGGGGCTGTGCTGGAGGCTGTAGGTGTCAGAGGTGCTGGGTATATCTGCAGTGAGGCACCTGAGATACCGTGAGCGCTGGGAGCCCTTAGGAACAGTCGTTCTCTGCCTGATTTGCCTGGTTTCTTGTTCTATTGGAGTGCTGACAAGTCACAGGGTAGCGCAACACTTCATCATTGCTCAGGTGGTTTCCCCTGTGACTGACACCAGTTCAGCTTCCATTGCTGCTGTTCCCTTACCAGAGCTCATCACATGAAATTAGAATTGCTAAAGGGTTCAGAAATAACTGGAGAGGGGTTGGTGCAGTGGACAAATGTAGACAAGCACACCATGTGGTCACACAGACCTCCTCAGGAAACCAGGCAGAGCTTGAACAATACAGCCAGAGGCTGTGTTTTGCTGCTGTGTTTTCCTTCCACATATTTCTACCTGAGTCTGCAGAGAAATCTTCTCAATTTATTGTGTAGGATTTGTGTTTTTTTGCTTTCCTGTCAGGCACACTGTGATCAGAGAGGTCCCAGCTTCTTAGCACTTCAATGATCTTAAGGGCTTTTCCTGAGTTGATTTAATTCTCCTTTATGCAGCGCTAACATACAGAAGTTCCCTAATTTGTGAAGTGATGGGGGAAACCTTAATCTCATTCGATTACTGAGCCTTCAGCATGCACTTTTGGGGCTATCCAGTAGATGGGTAAGACAGTAGGTGTTCAAGTTTCTTTCTGCAGAAGACGTTTTTCCCTGTAAATGAAGACAAAAAATGCAGAATCAAGAGCCATTTCTGTGTTTTGATTGCAGAAACTGGGAGTATGCTGTGGAATTACTTAAAAACCCACATCCCAGAAAGATACTAATCAGAAACGCAGAAAGGATGAATGTGAGAGAGTTTATACAGAGAGTAATTTAAAGAGATTCCATTCATTTTCATCTATGCTGTTCTCTAGACAACAGGGTTTTTTTAGAACCCAATGATTCATGTTTTGGTCTTGAGCAGCTTTATAATGAATTCTTGCTCGTTTCCTAGCTTCCTTCTAAGAGCGACAAACTTGAGATGCAGTATTTCATTATAGCTTTTAATGGGCTGAGGACATCTCTTCTTGGTTTCATTTTCACACTGAACACATCTTTCTCCTCCCTGCATTGTCTGTACTCTCAGCCCTGCTGATTGGCTTTCATTCACAGTCCAATGGATTTACTGTGGGTGACTGTCACACCATGTGTTGCTGTGATCACCAGCAAGGCAGTGCATGAGCACCTACCTGGAATTAGTTTCAGAGCCTCATTCGATTTCCATTCAAGTCCTACTGACTTCAGTGGGAATTGTATGGGCCCCTGGGTACACAGATCTTATCCCAGTTTGATTTTTATGTTAATTCTTTATGATCTATACTAAAGCAGAATGAAAAAAGCAAGTCATAATTCATTAATATCATCATCACCATTTATTTTACAGTAGAATCTAGAGGTCCTAATTATAAGATTAGGACTCCAGTGTGGTACACCCTGATACAGTGAGGCACTTCACAGTGAGGGAGAGAATAAAATCTGTGAAGCAGAGTCTGGATATCCAAGTAAGGCAAAAACTGTGCATCACACTTCAGTGTCCGAATTGGGAATAACCCTTGCCAATTCAGAGCCAAGCCAGTGCTGGGTCTTTTGAACCACAGTGTTTGTCAGCAGACCCATATGCCATCCAGAAAGAATCAGAGATTATGCTACTTTAAACTGAAAATCAACAACCTCCCAAACCATCATTTCTCCCTCTCTCTGCCTCTCTTGTTTTGTGTGTGTATTTTAAGGATAAGCATGTCTTGTTTGTTTGTTCATTCTTTCAATTTATCCCTTCAATCTTATCCTGAAAAAATTGAAGTCCTGCAGCTCTTTGTAGGTGCCAACATGTAGATTTAATGATAGATTTGGTATTCTGGTCTACTTTTCATGTTGACTTAGAGATGTGTGAGTAAACACATACGTATTATAAATCTATATGGGGCAGCAGTCATCTTGGAACACTAACCCAGAGAAAACAGGGAGGAAAAAATTAACACTTTGAATCCTATGCTTTTCTTTTAAGGCAAACCATAATTCAGCATGTATATCTTTTTTTCTTTAATCAACAGGCAAATGACTACTTTGACCCAATTGCATTTGCATTTGTCTCCATGCTGGTTTTGTATGAGTAACTTGAATTCAGCAGCTCTGCTGCATTTCCAGTGATTTCCCTTTCCACTTTATTACAATGTTGATTGATGGGCAGGGCTATGCAGAACACAGTGAATATTGCTGTAAACACTGTCCTAGCAATCACACTTCAGCCAAAATGCACCATAAGGCCTGGAGTGTATATTGGTTTGAATGAAGCAGTGTATAAAATGCAGTGCTGATAAACACACATATATACACATGTTCTTAATACATGGGAGAATACTCTGACTGTTCCAGTTTAACCTCAGAAAGAAAGGGAATTGATATTTTGAGCTACAGATCCCACCCCTTCTTTGCCTGGGTGTAACAGGCTTCTCTCATGTGAATTTAGAATAGATGCTGACCCCAGATACTATCGTCAACTGCAATAAGGCAATAGCAAAGCTTTTCTACTCTAATTTAATTTGGGAGATATAATTTAAAGCAGCATCAGAAGGTACAGAATCACCTATAAGCAACGTGAACTGAGTTGGTAAATACCTCTGGAGGAAATGTTTAAATCTTAAATGATTGACCTGACGGTGGATGGTCAAATATATGTCTCCTTTGTTAAACGGGTTTTTACCTTGTTAACCTCAGCATGGCACTGAGCCCAAACCAATAAGCTCCTTGAAAGGCTGGGTTTATTAGCTCAGGCTCTTCACTGTCCTAACATGATTACATGACTTCTAGTTCAGGGCTGGTGCACATCTGACCTATATAAGAGTTAGGTCAGGAAAAGGCAGTTAATGTCTCTTTGTGGCCTTTAAAACTTAAGAAAGGATGAAGTTCCCATGTGTTTTTGTTGACTACATGAGAAGCACTTGGGCATTCACAAATGCCAGGCTTCTAGGCCCCTGCCTAGAAGGCATTTTGTGCCGGGTAGGATGCATTAGCAGTTTTGGAAATCCTAGGAAGGTATGGAGTTGATGGGAATACCAGCTTTTGGATTCCCCTTAATCTCTCATTTGAGCTAAGTACTGATCTCATCAACCCCGCTTGACAGGTGTTCAGGCAAATCCCCACAGCTCCTGTGAACTTGAAGCTCTCCATGGTTATAGATGAAGTATGAGTCTGGAAGATGCTGGTTTGAGATTTAGTTGCCTGGGTTCTGCCTGCATTTCCCTTGCTGCATCTGAAGTTAGCATGCAAAAATCCAATGAAAAAGGATGTGTTTTGTAACTGGTTACACTGTTATTAATGGGCTGAAGTCTTTCCTCTGTTCTTGGTGTGAGTGCGCAGGTCCCACCCATCAAGCAGGGTATCAACACTGAGAAATACCATGGGAAAGAGTTGACCGGTAGTGAATGATCTGTGGCTCCTTTTCAGCCATTAATGCGAAAAAAAAAAAAAAAAAAAAAAAAGAAGAATAGATGCAGAAGATCCAGACTTCTGTAGGCGAGAAGTATGAATTACGTTCATTCATAGCCTCTTCCCTACATTATGCAATTCTTTATGATTTTTAGCACTTCATGTAAGTAGTTCAGAGCTGCACAAGGAGGTTGTGAATGAAAGATGTTCACCTACATCAAAAAATACTGAGGATGCTCTGGTTTTGCTTGAAGAGTAAAAGCGGCTTTTATGCATCAAAATGGAACAAAAAAAAAATCCAAAATGTGCTGTCTAATCATGTGCAATCTGTAAAGCCACAAATAACTAAGTCATCAAACCATCAAACAAATCCAGTGATACTCCAGCAAACAGATTAAAACGGGTGCGTCCAATCGCAAATACTCATTTACTGGTGTGTTATTGTAAACACAGCAAGAGAGATGTAGTGGTCTAGATTTGTCTGCTACATCTCTGTAAACCTGGATTAATTTTTCTTTTGACTACTGTGGAGTCACTAGAGATTTGCTGTGATGACAGTGAGAGGCAAATCTAGCCCACTGTTTCGCTTTTCTGTGCAGCGAGTTCTTCCATAGGGAAAAAATGGATTTTAAGCTTTCAGATGGCTCTACCATACTTACTACAAACACTACCATACTTACTAAAAACCCCCTTACTTCATGGAGTAAGAGCATGTGTTCAAGCACATGCTTAATTTTTATCACATCCTTAAATGCCATTTAAGGTTTTTTTCTGAATGTGGATGTCTTACTCAAGTGGGATCTGAGGCAGCCTTGGAGTGACCAGAACTACTTCAGATCCTCATTCATCTCTTCATAATATATTCTGTGGTTTAGTGATTGAAGAAGCTGATTCACTGTGAGCTTGCTTTGAACTGTTTTTGGCGTGACATAGGATTTTGTTAGATGCTCTCATGAGATCTTTAAAAGAACAAATGGGATGGAAACTGCCAAGTCTCTCTAAAGGTTCATGTACTTGCTTTTCTTTAACTCCTGCATTTCAGACCTCAGCTGCATCTGGCAAATTTAATATATTCTGCACTGAATATTTAAATTCCCTTTTGTCTAAGAGGCTTTCTTTCCTTTCAAAGGTTGGGAAATAAAACCAGAAATTTTGCCTGCTGTTTTTGAAGTCAGTGTGAACTTATCTTCAGGAAGGGCATGACTGATTACCAGAGACTTATCAAACTGGGCATTGCCACCTACTTTATGTAATTGCACATACAGAACAAGTTTAATGAGTGTGGTGTTAGCCCAGGATTCCAGAACA
This sequence comes from Myiozetetes cayanensis, assembly GCF_022539395.1. Classification (NCBI taxonomy): domain Eukaryota; kingdom Metazoa; phylum Chordata; class Aves; order Passeriformes; family Tyrannidae; genus Myiozetetes; species Myiozetetes cayanensis. The sequence goes on along the minus strand of NW_026088185.1, from coordinate 7,908,529 downwards.
ATTCATAATCAAATCCAGATGAGTTAAAATTTTATGGTACAGCACTACGAGTTCTTAAAATATTGCCCCTAGTCTTTTAGCCCAGGTTTTTTTAATAGTGTTATAGAAAGTGCTTAGTTTTTCACTTAAACCCATAAAATGTTTTTAGGCCTTGTTGCTCAGGAGAATACTTGAACAGAAGCCCAAAATGTTCTACAATAGGGAGATGTCTAAATTGCATTCTGAAAGTATCATTATTCAAGAAAGAAGAAGTCAAAACCATTCCATGTTATTTCACATGAATTTTTTAATTCCTTGGACTTCTTGATCTCATTTGTTCTAGCTGCATGGGAGTTAGATAATGATGGTGCCCTGAAGCAAGGCTCTTTTTACCTTTACAGCCCCAAAAATCTTGCAGGTAGGAGTTTAAAGAGAGCTAGTTAAGGGCCTTTAGTGTTGGTTTTCGGTAAGTCTGAGAACATGGGGAAGTTCTAAAGGTCTGAGAGAATGTAGGTGCGTGGGTATTCCAAAGAGTAAGGTGGGAAAAATCCAGGTATTTATAGGCCTGCCAATCTGACATTGATTGAGGTAGAGCAGGACATTCAGTCCTGGACCTGCTCAATAAAGAAATAAAAGAGAACTAATGCTGAGCAATGTGGGCTGATGTAATAGATCCTGTCAACTAATTGAAATGTTATTTATGAAGCTACAAGTTTACTTGATACACTGTATGTAGATGTCAGTGAAGTATTTGGCATGCTGCTCTATGAAACTATGATTAAGGGACAAAAACCGTGCGAAATTGACATAGTACACAATTAGTGGAATAAAAACTGCCTCTCATGATGTAATTATAAGTGGATTTATTGTTGTGAGATGGACAGCACAGGGATCAGCCTTATGCTATTTATTTGTTTGTTTGCTTTGCCAGTGACATACATGGGCACATACTTTCTTCATCCATCAAGTGCTCAACAGATATAACTGGGGAATAAGAAACGAGTGGTTCAAGGTTGCAGCTAGGTACACTGGTGCAAGAGCAGGCCTTCTGATGTGGCCAAACGCAAAGCCACAACCACAGAGCAAAGACAAGAAAGGAGTGAGTGGGGAAAGGCCACTGGAAACAGTGGTGCCACAAAGAAAGCTGGAGTTTTGATGGTTAGTGGGCTTGTGTGAGTCCTCTGTGAACACACGGGGCAAAGGGCCACCATTAGCCTGGTATATTTTAGAATCAGACTCATGAGCAGGGTTAAGGATGTCAGATTACCTCCACCGTTACCAGAGGTGGTGGCAGTAGCTCCAAAAGTACTGAGAAGCAGGGGAGAGGGCTGTGAGCTGCCAAGGGTGACAAACACTGCTGTGAAAGCTTCGATGCCTTTGGCTTTGTCGAGGGAAAGGCAAGGGCTGTATAGGTCATGATCAGTAAGTACCAGTGTGGGGAACACAAATGAGCAGCAGGGCTCTTTATGCTGACAGACAAAGGTCTAATGAGATGCTGGGCTGGCAATTAAAGCTAGACAAACTCCGAGGGAAGTTTAGATGTGTGTTTGTAAATGAAGGCAATAGCACAATGAAGTAAGTGATTAAAAGTTTTGTAGGATGCTGCATCACTTGAGGTTTTGACACTTGGGTGTCTGAATTGCTCTGCTCAAATGAGGATGAATTTTAAAGTCCGGGGCCTCTGTCGCGTGGGAGATTGCAACATATGCTTAGCAGGCCCTTAATTCTAGGTACTATAAATTAGTTTACACATGAAATAGGCAGAGTTTAGTCTATTTTGTTCAGCAAGATTGCTGTGTTAAGCAGTCTAGAAAGGGACTGATTTTGTGGATATGTTTGTTCATTTCAGAATCCACACAAGTGTTTCTCTCTGCCCTCTCCCATCTCACTGTGTGCATTTACATATGCAGGTAGGGGAAGCAATGTGGGCTTTAGTAACAAGTGGAAAACCTCATGCATAACGCTCTGCTAATTGCTGTGTATTTAGAGATAGGCCACACCATGCTGCCTTTCATCCTAGGACTTCTTTATCTTGCCTGGCACTGGATAACTTCAGTAGCTCCCTATCTCACCTGAGTCATGACAGGCCCCTTTGGGGTTCTCCCTGTCCTGCAGTATTTCTCTGACTCCTGGTGTATTTACTGGTCTACCCTGAGCTGGTGCTTGGAGGGAGTCCTGAAGAGGAGGATCACCAGCTGCCTCTGGAGGATCTGTCCAGTATTCTTTTCCTCCTCATTTCTCCTGGTGTAAAGGGGCAAGATCAAGGGGAGGATCTGCACCCAAAGAGCTCTGAAGTTGCAACCAGTATTGATCATGACTAAATATAATTTGATTTTTATCTGTTACTACAAAGAGCCTCCCTGCATTTGATGTGGTGTGTATGATGTGTTTGGGAGGCGAGAGAGAAGGTACCAGAGCAGACTGGAATTGCTTTGGCTCATACACGTTGTCCGGTAGATTTAGATAGAGAGTCATCTTCATATTTGTTATAATAGGGCCTTGATAAATAAATAACTTATTCTTTTGTACAGTGCCCGAAGTTTTCATCAAAAGAGGAGGGAGCCTGTTATATGAATCACAAGGCCAGTGCAGGACAAGTCTATGCTGTAATTCATTTAGACAAATGTTGAAGTGAATTGATGGACTCAGGTTTTAGATCAGTGGCCTTTTGAAAAATGAGTTGTCCTGTGTGTACAATTTTTCAATCTGTTTACATCTAATTAGCAGTTCAGATTGGCTAAAATTAAGCGGTGTCACTTGTAATGTGTTCAGAGGTGAGGATATGATAAAATAGGCTCTTTTATAATCTCTTCAGAAAGTGGCCTGGAGCACTAGCATAGTGTGAACCAAGGGTGTATGGAAGATCAGTCTGTAATGTGGAAGCAAATATAATCAAGCTGCAATCTCACAAATGTGGTGAATTGTCTAATCATCTTTCTGGTACTGATTCAAAGAGGGAGCAAGTTTTTCCATCATCCTCTCTCATGACTCGTTTTTGGCAGATATACCTGGCTGTCTGGGGCATGGTATTGGGGTGGCCGCCCCTGTGCACTGACATCTTTACCTGCTTCACTATTGATTCCTGCATGCTAGATATTCCTCCCTGGAGAGAAGTCATTTGAACAGCTTGAAATCTAAAAACTCATTGCTGCAATGTCAGGTTTCTAATTCTGCAGCTCAGCTGACAGCTCTGGAAAGTCCCTTTCAAAGGCAGAAAATACAACACTCTTCAGCAGACTTTGTTCTGTCACCATACGGCCCCAATTCTATTTTACTGCTCCAAAGCCTACAGGCTTTCACATGTTTCTGACCGAAAATTCTGCTATTAATATGTAAGCTTCTTGGCAATTAAGCTGTGCTTGTTGCTGCACCAGTGCTTTTAGACTGTGACAAGCAAGCAGCACCCTCTGCATGGCAGAAGCAATTGGGTTCTCGTGCTTAGTCATGGATACACGTCTTAAGGAGATTTTGGCACAGGTTTTCTCAAATATTTTTGAAAGTTTTTGTTAGTCTTTTCTTTTTTTCCTTGGCATTTTCTAGTAATGTGTGGAACAATCTGCTGCCCTTGTGTAGCCAACCCCAAGAAATACAGCATTTGAGTATTTGCAAAACTGCGAGCTTTTCCATGGTGAGTATAATGTGCTGCCTCCAGTTCCCTGTGGCACAGCACAGCAGTGCTGTCCCCTCTCAGCTGGCCACTCAGCCCTGTAGTACAGGACATCATAGTGTGTTGTACCCCCTGCCCCATTTGTGGAAGGAGCTTCAGTGGGGCCGTGACCCACCTTCTTGGTGTCCTGTCTCTCTTCTTAGGACCTGGTGGTGGGTGGTGCACCTGTGTATCTGTACTGGAAATGAAAGCTCAGCCAAGTGGCTGAGAAATTCAGTGGCAGGGTCCTGCCATTCACTCAGGTGCCACAGAAAGAGCAGGAGGGGACCTTTAAAAGCTGGCAGGAGCATTACCCTGTGAAGCCTTTGCAGGCAGCACTGGGGAACCATTTTTTAATTGACAATAGTATGTGTGAAGTGAAAAGTTCTGGTTTTTAGGCATTCGTTCTTACTTGAAAACAGGCATGAGCTGGTACTGGGCAGTATTCCAGAGGATTTTCCATGTTTTCTTTGTGCATATCCATCTACCCTCTACCTGAAGTTTAAGTACCTCCTTTCCATCTCAACTCCTGTGCTACAATTTATAAAGTAGCTTTCTAGACTGTTATATATATATTTGCAAACAATTACAAAAACAGAACACAAGAAGGTTCAGAGTTGATTAAAAAAATGGTAAGAAACCTCTACACATAGTAGCCTGGAAATTCATCAGACCTCTTCATCGTATTTTCCTGTCTTTATCTTTAGGTCTTTGTGCTTTGTTCCTTTTCAGGTTAATTCATAGGAAGGAGAGATTTTGCTTTGTCTTAAATAAGGAATTGAACAGCTGCTAGGGGCAGGGAAAATCTTTCATCATATTTCATTAGATATATTAGAAGTCTTTATTGAAGAGATTATTAGTGCAATGTGTATAATTAGAAATACGCATGCCTGTTTGTTTTAGGGGATACATTGTGGTGAGGCATATAATCTGCATTTTCTCCCTTCCTGTAGAAGTGCTGTGACTTCAGGATCAGGGCCTCATACAGTCATCTCTGCTGTTTCTGTGTTTAATGGCATTGTGCAACTAACTGATGAAATGCTATTAATTTGAAGGGACATAGAGGGAACATAAGATCCTCAAGAGACTCTGATCTGACAGCAGTGAACAGCATGGGAAGCTGTCAGATTGCACAAGTTAGTAAGGTCAGGTTAAATTAGTGCCCCACTACTTATACAGTGGTGGTAGGTGCTAGCATATATGATACAAGTGTCACTGTGTAAATCCCTGCAAATTCCAGTCTTAAATTAGTGGCACAGAGAATTCATTTAGCCGTGTCACTTGTCAAATGGTAGTGTCTCAGAGTAGGACAGGCAGTGAGAATTTTTTGCATTTTTTAGGACTTCGTGTCACTTCTACTGTTTTTCATAAGGGGTTAGACTGGTTCAGCTTGATGTCTCAGCTGGGCTTATGAGCATGCTGAAAGTTCTAGCAACCCTCATCTTCATTACCTCCCATGAGGGGGAAAAATGGTGATGAAGGTGTCATCACGCTGTGGAGACAAAAGTAAGCATACTGTCTGGGTCATGTATGTACATAAAGAGGAGAAGGAGTAGACATTTCAGAGCACCCTGGCCTGGTGACCCTTTGGAGCACGTGCAGGGTATGTCCAACAGAGGTGTCGAAGAAACACAAGGGAGCACAGAAGAAATAATCAGCAGTGAGGAAGGGAAAGTTCCTCTGTTACCTCATGCCCCTGGGTATGATTGCATTGCTATTGTCTGGAAAGATTTAGTGCCAGAGGATTTCATAAAAGACAGTAATCCTAAGGCTGAGTTACAGAACTTCTTTCTTTAAGGTAAGCAGTCACACAAGGCTGGTGTAATGTGGCTCTTAGCAACAGCAGACAGTTATGCCATAAACACCATCGAGATAAATGTAATGTTTACCAGAGGCAGCCATCAGATGATTTATCTAAACCTCAGACTGCTGCTGGCCAGATTAATTTTTGGTATGTTTTACATTGTACTGTCATTAAACAAATACGTTTAGAATAATAATCCCCTCCTAGCCTGAGTTTCTTCAAAGTTCTCAACAGATTCTCCTCTGTTTGAAAGAAAGGCAAAATATGTGTTTTTCAAGAGCTCCTTTGTAATGGCCAATTCACTGTACAGTTTCCAGGCATTGTAGAGGATTAGCTAGAGAGTACTCCAAAGGTGCTCTTCCATTGTCATCCTACAGCTGACAATGTCAACCGAGAGAGAAGAATGTAGGTAAGAAATGCAAATATGCCGGAGTGAAAATGTTGCTTTCTCCTTTGGCTTGTCTTTCAAAAACAGAAGGTATAATTTCTGATCCTTTAAACCTACCCATGAATGAAAGCATGTCAGGGCGTGCTCCAAAACATTTGCCTACCCATGTCTACTCTGTAGAAACTATTCTGAATATCAAAAGTTCTGCCTCTGCTTTTACACTCAGAATTGTAATTAAAAAAAAAAAAAAAAATTCAAGCTTTTAAACCAACCACAGTATCCTTGTGAGAAAAAGAAGAGAAAGGTCAGTGAAGCTTGTCCTTGATGAGAAGCAATCCCAACTGATGTCCAGAAAACTGAAATGGTAAACTGATCCCGGCTTAAGTAGGGCAAGCATGATCAAGCTTTTCACTCATTTCTGGTGCTTCTTGACAATTGCTTTCAACTAGATCTAGTCTTCAGCTAGACTTAATTGAGGTCTTGCTAATGAATTTGTAGGAGTTTACTGGCCCTGGAAGTTTTTGCTGTAACGCACTCAGTATATTGTATTAAAAATGTATATCACAACTGAAGCAGTTTTGTATAACAAGCTTTAATGCAGCATCTGCTTATTTGTGCCTTGGGGATGTGAGACAGCAGCAAACTGCTTACTACTTGAGAAATCAGCACAGCACCACAGGCGTTGCTCTGGTGTTAGAAGTCAGGGCAGTGCCTTAATCTGGATGCAGATCAAATTGCTATGTTGATAATTAGAAGACAATAAACCTGCATGAAATTGAACCAAGATGTATTGAAATCAGGTAGTAATTCTCCTCAATGCTGACTGGAAGTAAGCCATGTCAGAAGGTAACCAGAATGCATTATTGTTTGGCATTATAAAAAGGTCCATTTAAATAGCTGTCTCTCACCTACGGCTATTTAACCTTTTGTAGGTAGGAGCATTACAAGGGAGCCTAATACATATTTTGTGTGCATTATTCTGCATAAATGCGTGCCCACAATTTTTATGTTTCTATGTGCATATTCATCATGAATCAGACTGGGGTCAGTGTATTTCCAAATCATGTCACTGGAGATGACCAGGAGCAGCTGTTTCCAAAGAAGGTGAAAGAAGCTTCATCCTTGAGCTACCCTAGTGGGAAATGGCTCACTGAAACCTACCAATGAATGCTTGGCTCATGAAACAAGATGAGAGTGTAAATGTGAACATGAATGGTCTCATGTAAAGAATTATGTTTGTGTGTGAGAACCAGCTGTGAAGAAACCTAAATGCTGGGGTCTGACGATATGATAATGAGCTTAATATGATAGTGATCCCTTTGCTGAAATGCATCCTATTTCACTGTATGTCCTCTTTTCCTTGGATTCTGAAAACTGAACACGAGACCCTTCGGGATGTTGAGGACCTTTTCCTGTGCTAGCCCTTACCTTGTTTGCCTCTGTCTACTCCTTTCAGCTTCAACTCTTTTGTAAAAGATGCATGTTGTTTTAGGGAAGCACTGCTACTCTTGAAAACATTTTATCTCCCAGCATTTCGACTTGTCCATTTCCTCCCTGTGCTTTTTGTACACAATTTTCTGTGCTAATAGGACATCATTAGTTTTATTTATATTGAGTACTGTTACTAATTTTTAGGTGATTGACTGTGGTGCATTCCCATAACCTCACATAATTGGCTGCAGTTTGCTGTATTTTTTCGTAATGCATCCTTCAAAACAGATGAACTTGTGCTTCTGTTGATCAGTAACTAAAAGGAAGAAGCTAAGGCAGCATTTGGAAGCTCAGAGATACAGTACATCTATGAGCTCTCGCTTGGTCTGATCAACAGCCTTATGGTGGGTTTAATTTGGAAATCATTATTTGGACAAAACTGGGGCAGCGCTACATCTCAGCTGGTCCTGAATAACCTCGCAAACATCAGCCTCTCAGTGTCTGTGCAGCCCAGGCAGCAGATGCACTGTTTATTTACAGACAGATGTAACTGGAATCTCAGATCTGTGCCTAATTTTGCATTGCCACGGTGAACAGTTTTAAAAATACTGTGTGGGCACCTTGCCACCACTCAGGCAGCAGGACAGGAGATACATCCTGTGGAGCTCAGCCAAGGTAACAGCCAAGAAACTTCCCATTGACTCTATTCCTGTTCCCAGCTCCAGAGCACCACTTCAAGTGGTGGTGGCAATACAGAGCAGAGTATTATTAAGAGGAAGTGTCATTTTTGTTTATGGTGTTAATTCAACTATCAAAACCATCAGCAGAAGCCCTTGCTGCAACTGAAGGCATTACTGTGCTGTCCACCTAACCAGACGCATAGGGAGGAGTTTTAATACCCTTTATGCACTCCATGCCAGAGCAGTCTGGGTGTAGGCAAATAGACATGACCAGTGACATTGGCTGCGGATTTATAACTTCCAAGGCTGCAACTGTAGGGCTGAATGTGGTGATGTAGCTCTGCCTGAAACCTAATAGCTAAATTAATCTATCTACCCAGCCACAGGGGTATGTAGGCACTTAATGCTTCCCCTAATCACGTTAATAGTGCAAAAGGAAGTACAAGGGATCCAAAACTTTGATCCCTGAAGTCTGATGCCTCGGGAAATGCCTTTGTTTCTGAATTTATTCAAGCGCTGATGGATCATTTGGTCAGGTGCTCACACAACAAATGAATTCTTGAAAATATGTTAAATGTTTTTCATCCATAATGTCTTGAAAATGAGTGGTGTAGCCCCATCAGATATAATGGTTTGTGCTATTCCTCAAGGGGTTCAGGATTCAAAGAAGAGTTGAACTTTGTGCCTTCAGCTTAAAGGCATTTAAATAGCTGATCATTTTCCTGCTTTGTTCTTTTGGAAGCTCGCTTTCTTTAAATCTAAGGCATTTTATGGCTATTCCTCGGACCAGTACCAGAAGGAGAGAAGAGCTGTGTGAGTGTCAGTGTTTGTATATGTATCACATAATATATGGACACGTAATAAGTAAGACCACGTTATTTATATTTTTTTAAAAAATATAATTTTTAAAAACCAAAACAATTGGTTCATTTATTTTTAAAGCTATGGAAAGCAGGATTGTTCTTTTTCCTTTTTTTTTTTTTTTTTTTGTAAAGGCCTGCAGCAGGCGCAGAGTATGAAAACCCGCATTATTAAAATTGACAATCACAATAATGCTCTAAAATCCACAGGAAGAGGCTCTGATGATTGAAAAGCCAAGGAAATAATCAGTAGTCAAGGGCAGACAGGGTTCCTAAAGGGATTCCAGCTTGTAGAGAAGAAATAATACACCAGGAAGTAACAAATGGAATTAATTGGTTCTTCAAGTAGAACAGTTACAGGAGGAAGGAGGATTATACATATGTATTATTATTTAAATAATGTGAATGAATAGAGGACTCCAGACCTGCGGGTAGCACATAAACACTACTAAGAGACCTTGGGCTGCTGAAATAAATCTGCATTACAACTGGGCAAGGAAAGAGGAGAATAAGGTGCAGCAGCTTCACTTGAACCTATCTTGGCTGATGATGAATTTGTTAAAATGTTAGATGTTCAGGTTTTAAAATCACATTTTTGAACACTGAAAAGTTCCATTAGCTTTTCATTTGTTTGTTTATTCATGGGTCCTTGGTTGCTCAGAAATAAGCAGCTTCAGAGTTGGAATTCCGCAAGCCTGACATTTAAATGGCAGTTTCAGTTGTGTGTAATTTTCTTCTTCGGTCCTTTTGAGAGTATTTTAGTGTCCTATTATGCAGTGACTGTACTAGAAACTGAAGTTGTCTGTGTACAGTGGATTGCACATCCTCTTCCATTTCATCCCTGGCTCAGGGTGCGAGTTCAGTGTGGGAAGCTTGTAAGAACTGAGAGATGTTGTTTGTAGTTGGGCTGTGTGCTCTTTAAGCAAGAAGGTACTGGACAAACATAAAATACTGTTCTAATTGTGAAGTGGAAAATCTTCAGCAAATCTAAAGTCAGAAACTTGTCATAGCAGCTCTACTATTTCCAATAGAGGAAATCCCTATAGCGTCTTTCAAATCGACTCTGTGTGTTTCTCCTAAAAGGCATAAACCAACTTTTTGCTTTTCCCAGCTCTTATAATTAGCAAGGATAAAAATGTTCAGGATTTCAACAAGCCTTTCTGCGGGAGTGCAGATGTGACTCTTGGTGACTCAAACATGTCCCAGAACTTAAGTTACCCTCTATATAATTATTCCAAAGAATTATCCTTCCAAAATTAGAAGGAAAAAAGCATGCAATTACAACTGTAATATTAACATACTTAATGTCTGCCTAATGTCTGAGCATCAAGTCAGAGGCTATATTTTCAAGCAAAATGAATTGGGCCACACAATGTCTTGAACAAAGATGCTAAATATATGAGCTCTGCATCATTTATGCCGTGATTGACCATGGAACTTGAAGAGAAACTGAGGAAAGTTATGTTTCGTTCTAATTACTCTTTCTCTACCCTCTTTCTCCTTTACATATCGATCCAGCTGTTTTGTCAGGCGCAGCAATCTCAGCTCAGCTCACTGTGGGCTGCCGAGGTCCTGCCCTGCCTTTTGCTGGCCTTGCGCTTTTCCCGGCCCCTCGCCGCACGCTCTCCGTGCACCACCCTTCAGAAAACACCTTCGTCCTCTGCTGACTGTTGCAGTGCAGTGCCTCAGCACAGGACCAGGCATGGCCTAAAAGTGCCTCAGGAAGGGGCTGAGGAAGGGCAGCCCTCTACTTTCTCCGGAGGGGCATCAGGGGAGCTGGAGAGGATGGGTGTGCCTGTGTGTGATGCCGCATGGTTAGAGCGGTCTGCCAGCATCGTGCTTGTCAGGCCCACTGCTCTCTCCCTTATGGAAGAATTCACTTCCTAATCAGAGTGAGTGTTGCACCCACCAGACCTGAAGTGTCGTGGGAAATGGGGACCAGGACACAGATCAACACAGAGGTGTATATGTGAGGAACAGCAGTGGAAGAAGAGATGCTGTTGAAAGCCCCGGAGATGCATTTTCTTTAAGGAGTTGGTCAAATAGAAACATCAGAGCCTTTGATAAACTCAGGTTGCATAAAATGAGCATCATTTATGAGTTTTGTGTTGTTTTGGTTTTTTTTTTTAAATATAACACCTTTCTGACTTCCTCCTATTTTTTCCCCGAAAATTTTGTTTTGTGCTTTAGTAGCCAGTTTGACTCCACCTGTTTAAAAAATGAGTTTTCAGATTGCTCAGCCTGATTAGATCTTGCTGGACTTTTGTCACAAGGAGCTGTGAGAGCTGGAGTAAGTGGAGAGGAAGGCATATACGTGGTAGAAAATGTACCTTGCAGAACGGTGCAACATTTATGTGACATGACATGCTCATGTGAATCAAATGTGCTATTTTTACAGCATGTATTAAATGTGAAATTGTGACTGGTGTTAGAGCAGTGCCAGAATTCCTGCCAATGTACCATGTAATTTTATTTTAAGAATGAAAGGTCTTGAATGAGAACCCTGTGTTTCCAGCAAATTTATTCCATTTGTCTAGGGTCAGCTGTGTCCCTAGGTCATTGCCCCCTTTGTGTTTGATTTCTTCCTTATATGACATTTGATTTCATCTCAGAATATGAGCAGAGAAACCTAGGTGGCTTCTGCAGCTGTAAAATCATGTACAGTGCATGAGAATGTCCCCTCTGTGTGTGGTGTGCTCCACATCTCCAGCCAACGTTGACTGAAGTCGCTGGAGCTGTGTTAGCATAAACAGAGGAAGAGCCAAACCCAAGAGGTGTAGTTGGTCAACAGCACCCTTGGCTGTGAAACAATGCCTTCCAAAAGTGGGGTATGAGTTGGGTTGGAACCAATGGTTCTGTGTCCAGTGCAGACCTGGGCCAGGGCTGCCTTCTTAATGCAAGTGTTAGTCTCAGAGCATGGAAAGTAGTTTTTGGATGCCTAACTTGAGACGTTGTGAAGGGACCTGTTTTGCCACAAAAAATGTGAGGCTTCAGAGGAATCATTTCCTTAAAGTCATATCATGCTGTGCTAAGGAAAATGCCTGTCTGTTTTTAAAACATAAGCATGGCTTTGATCCTCCTGCATCAGAATGAGGTGATTAATGCCAGGGACAGACTGACACTGGAGGAAAGGAGAGTCATGATGCCCGTTAGACTCCTGAGGGCCCCCACCAGCTGCCACTGTGTGCTGCTGCGGGGCCAGGTCAGGCAGCAGAGGAGCATCAGTGAGTCACTGCCTTGGCTAATTGGGGTCTGTAAAGTTCAAGTACAAGATGGGATCACTGGGGACGAAAGGAGGCAATACACAGATGATCTCAGCAAAAATAAAGAGTTAGGGGTTTTAGTATTTACTTCCAAAGTGTTTCTTGTTCTCATAATATTCACCTGAGTTCATATCTCTAAAATAAAATTAAAAAAAAAAGTCCCACAAATATAACATGGTTTCAAGAAATTATTTTATTGTAATTATAGCTAATCCAATTAAAGGTGATTTGTAATGACTGCAAATTAATTACAGAAATACTGGATTTAATGAGTGGATTACTATTTGTTTTGATAAAAGAGAAAATGCAAATCCCATGCTAGAGTATTTAGTTCACTTAGATCATGCTGAGCTCAATACTGCTGCATTTACAGCACCATTTGTTTCCACAACTAGGGAGAGCATAGTCCCAGCTGAACGAATCGAGCCAAATATCAAACTCTTTTCCTTTCAAAGAGTGTATCTGTATGAAGGGTCAGACTTGCATGATTTTCGTATAATGGAAATCAGATGCTATATCTGAGATCAGAACTTGGTGTGATGAATTGGGAAGTACAGAAGTATCTCTTTTTCTCTTTTTTTTTATTTTTTTTTTAAGTTTTCAGCTAGTTTTCAGTATAAGCTCACAAGCTTGTACATAGGTTGCTGCTTGACAAGATGCTCCCACATACACACAAGATACACACCCCGTGCCTGCTCTCCCATTCAGCAGCAAGCTGAATCTTTGCTGGCTTGGCTGATCCTGTTTTGACCTGATCCTGCAGCTGGGAGGCTCTGATGGGGGAGTTTCCAAGTTACCAAGCATTGCACAAGTAAAAATGCAGAGTCTTGTTCCAGAGAGGTGCACAGACTTTGGTCAGGTGGTTCCTTAGCAGACATGCCACCTCCATAGCTTTAGATAATTCATCTCCTGCCTTTTTCTTGTCTCATCAAACCTGTCACTTAATTGTGACTGTCCATGAGCTTGTTTTGTTGGTGCCACCACCTCACCATCCACGTGATCCCCTGCACGTCGCTTGGACTCGCTTCATCCTCAAAGTCTTTGCAGCTCTAGTTCAGTCTTTAAGTCTTGATCACACAGCTGTATTAATAGAATTTTTCCAAGCAGCCATCGCTTTGGTTTTGTTATCAAAGGTGATTGACTAAGTAAATGGAAATGAACTTCCTTCCCAGCCGCTCTTGCAACAAATTAGCAATGGTTCCTAAGGAAGTCAGAAACTACTGAGCAACCTGTAATCAAGGTTCTCCTAATGTTGTGTTTTAAGTAGACCCATTATCATAGCAATGTCTTCCTGAAAGCATTTAGACTTCATTACCCCATTAGAGAAATTAACATATTTTAGCTGATAAGCTTCTGGCACATTCAAAAAATTGCAATAACACTGGTTACTCTAAAACATGCTTGCTTTAAAGGGGGCTTGTGCCACACAGGAAATATATAAATAGAAAACCTATAATTAAAATGCCACATTATCTTGTTCTAAACTTAGTGTGTCTTGAAATTTAAATATACAGCACTACTTTAGGATTTTCCAGCAGAATTTTTCCAATTTTATGAACATAGCAGGAAAGAAACTGCATGTGGTTGTATTTCTTCTGTTCTTTGGTTGGTTTTTTTTTTAGAAAAAGAACAGAATTTCAAATAGGACTGTAATAACTGTCTTTTTAATTAAAGGTGTAATACAACTTTTTAAACCAGCCACTGATTCTGCAAGGTAACTGATCATCATCGTAGTGTTCAGAGGAGAGATTGCACAGGAGAACGTCAGGAGGAAATTACAAGGAGAATCAGCAGGGTCAATGCAGAGTCAGTGTAAGCGTGGGTGATTGCAAAGTCAACAGAGAAGAGCGGGTTTATGTCAGAATTTGATCTTGAACAAAAATGAAAAATAACAGAGTCCATAAATATGGATGTAAGGAGACCTTCTTTTTTTGCTTTTTGCAAAAATAGCCAAAATTCAGATTTCTGAATGCTTTCATGGTCAGAAGAATGTATAAAACCAGTTCCTGTGGTTTGGTTCACAGCAGCTCTCTCCTCCAAAGGTCCTTAATGCTGCAAGTACAGCATGATTTCTGGTACAGCCTTTCCATCAGTGGGGGCTCCGGCTGGGGTTTCTCATCTGAATAAAGCTGCTTATTCTCATGAGGCTTGTAGGGAATTAGTATTCTTTTAAAATCTGATCCTAAAGTTGTGAGAGTCATGCAGAGACTGACAGAAAGAGAAAATCAAAAAGTTATTGTGCTTCTCTAACAGTGATAGAAGTGGCATGTGATCTCTGGAGGACAGATTTAACTACAGAAGAGCTCAAACATTTTTGTGTTTGTGGGTATTTGTGGTGCAGGGCTGCCCCACTCTGTTCCAAATCATATTCAATGCCTTGCTGTAATGGAGTTGTGAAAGCTCAAGCTGCAGCCCATATGTCGAGTACTGCACGGGCCCTGGGGTAAAAAGGAAAGCATCCAAGGAGAGGGGATCAATACAACCACTTGATTAACAAAAGGGTGACGTAGAGCATAAGGCTGTATCATTGGACAACTTCTGATTGTAATTACTGTCACCCCTTCCAGGTCATTTCACGGTCTCCCCACGGGAAGAGATTTTACAAGTTTTGTCTTTTGAAGTAGTCTGTAAGTGTTTAAAATTTAAAAACAAACAAACAAACAAAAAAAAAAAAAAAGAAAGCCCATCCTTGTTCCTCATTCATGCACAGAAATCTTGGACCCATCATTCTTTGCACACTTCCATAAGTTAGATATTTTTCTGGTTTTTAAGAGGGACTGCAACAGGCAGAGGGAGGCATGCAAACATGTTCCTGTCTGCATGGGGCATTGGGCAATCTCACACGTGCAGGTGCAGGTTTGAGTGCTTGTGCTACTTAATGGGCCCTGGGTAATTGGCTGCCTTATTAGGCAATAAATGACCTTCGATATGCTTCTGGAAAATTGCATCTTGATTGATTGTAGGCATGCTGTGTGTTTTTGTTTGTTTGTTTCTGCTGATAGGGAACACCCCAGAAGCGTGGTCAGAGGCAATCTAGGTGCCATTCCCTGGGCACAGCTGTGTGATATATTGGCCGAGCTCAACACAAAAGCAGCAAGTTCCCATTCATCAGACTGAGCTTCAAAAGCGTGGCAGGGAGAGAGGGTTGTCTCTGTACTAATGATCTAATATACACTGTTTGTATCAAAACTGTCATAGCGAGGACACTGGTGGGAGTAAGAATGCAGTCAACTCAAAGCTGTGCTTCTGGCGTTATCTGGCACATTTGCAAAATACATCCTCAAAAATGTAATTATACAGAATTCACAGAGGTCTTATGAAAAATATGTAAAGTTGGATGTTTATTCTGATGGTAAACCAACTTTGACATTCCTCTCTATGATGAAATGTGATCATGTGTGGGTGTGTAATGATATGTATTCATACACACATAGGTATTTGCATATTATATACAGACAGAACGTGTATGGAAGTGTATCGGTGCATATTTATATATTTGCTCTCTCACAGATGCAGCAGAGGGGTGATTAGACGCCAAGGATGGTAAATTTTCACTATAACTTTGTAAGGCCAATTGTAATTATCTGGTATTATATCTTAACATAAAAGCTGCCATGTAGCTTAGGCTGAAACCTGCCTTCCTCCTCTGCTCTAAAACTTTGTTAAATTCTGTATTTCAAGAGGGGTTTTGAGGTCATGGGGGCCACCTCACAAATGCACCACCACTGGGTTACCTGCTGTGGGAAGGCCGGTGGTTGGGAAGGGGTCATCTCCTGTCTGTGCTGGCTGTGCTGGGCACAGGACAGCCTGGGAACGTGCTAGGCTGGAGAAAAGACCCAGGTATGGGTAGTACAGCAACCAGAGAGTGCTTCCAAATGCTGCCTTTGGCCTCTCTAGGCTTGACTTTTAGCACAGCATTTAACTTTCGTGGCCTCTGCTGAATTTATAGATGTGGTTATGCCAGGAAACTCTGCTCTGAAAACGCTTACGGGCTCCGCAGAGAAGACAAGCAAGCGGGCAAGGAAAAAGTAGTAGCTCTCCTTCCATTTTACTGCTAAAGAAGTGAGATGCAAGAGATTAATGGATGTGCCCAAGGTCATATTGGAAATCTGCAGCAGAGCCAGGCGCTGAATCCAGATACTCTGCATCCCAGCTCAGTGCTGTAGCCATATTTTTTTCCTGCTAGTATTTAAAAGAAATACTGTTCCTGGAGAGTGGAACAAATCAGAAAAATAAGCTGGTAGTGTGCGAATGAGAAAAGGTCATTTGTCCTATTTCATCACTTTGTTGTCCAAAGATCTAATTACTTTGGGAATTACCTCAATGGCTTTCAATCAGTGCCTGTCTGTCTTAGGTCATTGCACACACCTCACCTTGTCAGTTTAAGATGCTTTTTAAAGACTTTTTTTTCCCCTCTTAATTAAAAAATAATGCTCCTGGCCAGCTCTTCTGCACGTGTTTTTCAAACCTATGCATGAGGCTGAATACTGGCAGAACCAAGCACTTGTACTCCTGACATCTGGTGATTGCTGTGTAAGAAGTGAAGCACTTTTACCTGTAATATATCAGAGCTTTCCACAGATTAGAGATGACTTATAAATTACACTGTGGAACTTCTTCACCCGCAATTGAAAAGTAATCGCCGACGTGCTGGGAGGTGTGGGCCATTTAAGAACACAGAATTTCTACACTGTGCAGTCCCTCATAGCACGTTTTAAAATCAGGAATTACTCTAAATTAGCTTCTTTTAAGATAATGTGTTTCAATTCTGCTATTGCCTTTCACTTTCAGGATCTTTAGGGGTGCATTTATATTTTTGGGGTTTTTTTCTCTGCAGTCACAGAGCTGGGCAAGACTTCTCAGTCCTTCCCCCACCTTCTCCGTTTGTCTGTGTTTTTGGTCCCAGCACCGAAGGCCTTCACAAAACCAGCAGGTATCATGCATATCACAGCAGAACCATGACAATAAGTGGTTCTCAGTGTACAGCAGGTTATGCAGACAGCTGACCTGGAAGAAATAGAAAATCAAAAATAATGGGCTCATTCTCAGTGAAAAGCTCTTTCAGCCTGAAAGATACTTGGGATCATTCCACAAGAGGTCCTATCCCCCTCAGCTTTGTAACTCTTCCAATTCTTTTTTTACACTGACCCAAATTCTGGATGACTGATTTTGGGTAGGACTGTGTGTACGCCCCTGAGTTCTCAGGAAAAGCTTTTCCTGGCCTGGCTCCTGACTCATGCTGATCTCTGCATGGAGAGGACCGTTACCTACTCTAATGCCAGAGATACTGAGGTTTCATGGAAAGACCAGTTACTAGACTGAACAGTCTCTCTTATCTTTTCACTGTACTGCACAAATCTTAAACCACATTTTGCCTTGCCAGCTGTTAATTCCAAGGGAGAGCTCCAGAGGTCCTTCAGCAGCAGGCACAGCTGCTGGCACGTGGCTAGCCAAGGCTGGCTGACCTTCATGGCATGGGGAATTAACATACTGTGGCCCAGGAACTCTGGTCAGGGGCACAGTCTGCATTTTGCAAGATGGGCAAGTACTGAGAAGAACATGTCTTTGCCCCTAGAAGTTTACAATGTAAGTAGGCCAAATCTCAGTTAATGGATTGAAAATAATTTTTACAAAGCTATAATTAGGTTAGATTGTACCTTACCCTCCTTTCTTTCCCCGTTCTGTGAATGGAGTCAGTGACCTAAAAGCTTTGTGCCTGACTCCATCCCTTTGTTTCTATAATTAACAGTGTTTACTTAGTATTTTCCTTACTGCTGAGAGGGACAAAAGCTTCTTCTGTTCCCCTTAGATGCAATTTGTATGATACTGTAGTTATTTAGAATTAATGACAATAACCGTGTCCATTCTAGACCCTTATGCAATTAATCAATCTCCCTCAAACTCTGCACGCATTAATGAGCTCACTTGGGTGGCAGGGAAAACACAAGAGTGAAACTGCCTCATTTCACAACTTTCCCAAAAATGCACCCTCATTTTCTCTTCTCCCCTTCCTTCTTCTCTCTGCCTTCTCTTACTCCTTGTCTGTGCATTCTGCTGAACCTGATCAGTGTAGTGCAACCTGATCTAAGAGCATAGTTGCGAATTCAACCCAGAACAAGCTTAAAGTGGCTTCTGAAAGGAAGGTAGAGAACAAGACACTTTCAGATACAGCTTACAGCATTTATTCAGCTGGGGACATAGAGATAAAAACTCTTCAAGGGAAGAAGTTTGGCTGTTTTCTCAGACTTTTTGCTTGTGTAGTGTTAGGGCGTTAGCTTTCATCAAAGGTCTTAAAAGCTATGGAGAAGCCAGTTCAGTGGTGACTAAGCAGAAGAGCAGCAGGTGAAAGTCCAGCAGTTTTGTGACAGTTCTGTGGCTGGGAGAGGTCGCAGATCTTTATTGTAAGTAAAGTAGCATGGGCTTGGTTTTGTAAGACAGCACCCAGTTCACCTGAGCAAAAGAAACAAAAAAAAAAAGTTCAGCCAGTGAAATCCAGAGATCCAGTCTTTACAGAGCTCTGCAGGGTGCCAAACACCACTTGTCACCCCAGTGGGAGTGACGGTGAAATGCTGACACTGTTGAGGATGAAAGGTGTAAGGGATTTCAGTAGTGCTCTGCTGAGGTCCTCTTCCTTGTTGGCAATTCTGAATCAGATTTACATCAAGTCCTAGACTAGCAAGCCCCAAATTGAATACAGCTGTGTTACTCTGCGTTTCCTTTTTTATGTCAGCAGCTAATTCAAGTTACTGTTGACCAAAGGTCCTTTCACAGTCACCTGGCAACTTCTACTGTATCACATTAATCATCCTCATAAAGATGTGCAGAGGTGAAAGAGCTTTTACCAATTTCAGACTGAAAGTGTCCTTTGAAAGAATAAATGGAATAATTTTGTGGCATTTAAAATGCCACAGTGCCACGCTTCGGTCTGCACATCCTTGGGTGAGTTTAAAATTGTCCTTGCATTAAGCACAGTTAAAGGGTCTCTTCAATGTGCCTGTAACAGTCTGCTGCAATTCACATAAAGGATTGCTTTTTTTTTTTTTCCCCAGTGGGACAAGAGCAGCAATATCAGTTTTGAAACTTCTGGACTGATATGTCAGCTTAGTCCTTTACTCAGCATGACCTTTATCATCCCATATCTCATTAGAGCCACAGATTAGTGATTTGTCTTTTGAAAGATCAAAATCATCATTTCTAGATGCTGTTTCATATCTGTATATTTATATCATACTCTTCCTTGGCATTTCAGTACATGGTATGAAGCATTGGTTTTTAGGTCTAACAATTCTGAGAAAGGAAGAGCAAAACACTAGTAAAATGTCAACATTATTA
The DNA here is from genome assembly GCF_022539395.1 of Myiozetetes cayanensis. Lineage (NCBI taxonomy): Eukaryota > Metazoa > Chordata > Aves > Passeriformes > Tyrannidae > Myiozetetes > Myiozetetes cayanensis. The sequence goes on along the minus strand of NW_026088185.1, from coordinate 7,889,146 downwards.
CGGCTTAAAGAAGAATATTACAGTGTTCACAGTCTGTGTGTCTTGTGATGAAGCTAAGTTCCTCTCTGAGAAGAGTACAGTTATTTTCGTTTTACAAATAAGCAATTGAGATATAAATAAGTATAATAGTTTTACTGAGATTGTAGAAGGAGCTTTGAGAGAGCCAGTTCATCCCTTGTAAATCTGACCATATCAGCTAATGGAGGAAGAAGATTTATGCAAGAACAAAGAAAATGGAAATCACGGGTTGTGTGTAAGAAAAGGTCCATAACTGCCCCAGATTGGTGCTTTCAGAAGCGTCATTCTTGGTACCTGAAATTTGGTTTCTTGAGTACTTCCTACAGTGGAGCAGAAAGCATTTTTGTTTCTTAATACTCTTCCTTGATCAAAACTATGTAATAAGAAGTATTATTTGTTTGTGATCACCATAAATACTGATGCATACATGCATTTTCACATAGGCATAGCGGCAGAATTATATTCTGCCATCCGAAGGGATTGTGTATGGTTAACCAAAAAGCACAGAGAATCACAGCTTCTCTCTTGATAATGTGTGACTTTTGATATAATACTGAGATAAGTGAGATGACCTGGTTCTACATTAAGGTGCCTGAAGAGGGAGGAAGCTCCGTGTCTCTGGTCACCCCTGTGCACAGAGCAAGCAGGACTGGCTGGACCAGAGGACATACAGAGCACTGAAATTAGGCTGTTCCTCTGAACTGCAGTGTGCCCTCCAAAGTCTCTTTGTCTTTCTTCGCTGTTGCTACATGGACTTTAGAGATAACAGGTATCAAAGCTGGAGTGCCTGAGGGAGAGAAGTATTTGTGAACACCTATTGCTGTGTCTCTACTGGCAGCTTCATGGGGAGAGGGCATCAAGGCCTGGCCCCTCTCACCATTCTGGACCTTCCTGCCCAGAGCAAACATCTCCCTCACCTCCCCTGTGCAGAATGCCACCTGGGGCCAGCAGATGGGATAGTTTATCCTCCACTGGTCTCCCATATGGTGGTGTGGGGAAAGTTTTGACCTTCTCAGTGCTGCTGTCAGGAGGTTCATGTGGAAATGACTCTCAAGGACTTTGTGATGCGTCTGGGGTTGCCCATGGGACACAATGAGCAGGGAAACGCAAGTTGACATGCGTTAAAGTCAATTTACCGTGTCTGGTAATTATTACTGTACATCAGTGGTACCCAGGGAAATTGAATACAGCTGAAATAGCTAAAACATACCTGTTTGTACAGTGCCAGGCACAGCTGAACTATGGACCTCAAAACATAGCAGGAACCTCCCACATCATCTTTGCCTTAGTCCTGTGTAGGGCATGGTGCAGTCTTATTTAGTAGTGAAGCATCAGCCCATAAATCAGATTACCAATATTGGGTTGTGTATGTAGCAGTTCCCTTTTTCTTGCAACTGATCATAACCAAAGTTGGACAGAAAATAATGGGGTTCATATATTAAATATGACATTTTATAAATGTTCAGCACATTAATTCTCATAGTACAGTGGGTCGTATTTTGGTCAAGCGATAAACGTAAAGGCTGATAGGGAAAACCTATTTTGTTTTTCCTTTTTGAAATTAGATTATTTAGCAAGAACCAAACTTTGTAGTATTTGTCGAACAAAATGCATGGAAGTTTATTAAGCAAAATAAATAGAGGAAAATCAAAATATTTAATCACACAACTACAAAGGAAGGAATGAAACAGCTTGGCAAATTGCATTTGCAGCATGGTAAAATGTGTACTGTGTCTGCATAAATAGTAAATCAGCATTTTTATAGCAATACTTTGTGAAGCCTCGAACTTGATATGTGTAAATATTACAAAGTACAGATATATTTGAATATAAGAAGGTAAATACACCAAACCAAAGTCCAAAATTAGGCAGTCGCCTCCTAATAATTATTTGTAAACATCCTGTTAATCTCAGAACACTCTATTTGATGTTTCAATACTCTGTTCAGCAATGATACATTGCAAGGCTGCATTCAAATAGTCATTAGTTTGGAAGTTTCCGTTGTTAGCAGGATACTGAGAAGATAAATGATGAATTGTGGTTTCCTGATTCCATCTTTTCTTTGCTCCCCGTAGGCCTGCTGCTGTCTCCCCTTGATTTATGCCGGAATCAGAGCTTGCTTTCAGTCTGACTGGTCTAGTCCGAGCGCAGACTTGCTTCCGGGTCTGCGAGCGCCAGGGAAATCAAACCTTTTGGGAGCTGCCACACATCTTGCCTCTAGGGCCTGAGAAAACCTCCATCTCAACACCACTAGTTTTCTCTTCCATGGCTCACAGGCTCAGCTGTCTCTAGAGGCCTGCTCTGGAGATCATTAAAAGCACTGGGAATGCTGATAGTGGCTTAATGGGTCCTTAAAAGGTGTAGGTCCGTTATTATTGAGAGAGTTGTAAATAAATGCTTTGGGAAGGTGGCTTCCATCCCAGCTTCCATCCATAGCAAGGGGTGGCACTTGCTGCCAAGTTTTGTGGTTTCATGGTGGGCTCTGTGGCCTTTTGAATTTATACACAAGCTTAGGATCCTCTACATGTGATTTATTGAAGATCTGAGCTTTCTTTGATTGCTTTTAAGGAGTTTCTCTTACCCCTCCGTGGGAGGAAGCAAGCTGGCAATGTAGTCTAGAAACCCAAGGGGAAAAGAGGTGTGCCTTGGATTTACTATTTTTGATGAAAGGCATTTTTTAAGCTGGATTCATGGTTCCTGGATCCTCTCTCATCAGTTTGAGTGCTTGTCCTTGTCCACTGAGCCCTTGCTCTGCAACCACGCTGCTTTGCTTTCTCGCTCCTCTTAACAGTGCTGGGTATTAAGGTGTTTTATCCTGTGTTCACGCGGTTTACAGTCATCCGAGGTAACTACAAAGAGTGAAAACACAAATAAAAGCCTAAAGGAAGCCTATGATTAAAATGGAGAGAAGCATCTGTGGAAAGGCAAGTCCAGGATTCTCTCCAAATGTCCAGCTTGACAGGAATCTTTTAATTGCAGATCAGACCCTGAATACAGATGTCCTATTCTCTTTCTCTGAGTCTGAACCTTGATAAAGCACTTTGACATGAATGGGTCTTTGGGAATATACAGCAGGTTCACAGTACAAGGCAGCAGTTCCAGCACTGCCTGAGCAGTGGAGGAGCTGATTATTGCTCAGGGCCTCTGCCAGCATTTTGACTGAAGGAGTACAGGGGAGGTGAAGGAGGGTGGAACCTAAAGAGGAGCTTGCTCCAATTAGCAGAAGGCACCTCATCAGGCTGAGCTAAGCACTGAGCACTTGGGGTTAGCTCCAGTCTTGCCTTTCCCCCTGAACAGTTACATAATAAGTGTTCGGAAAAATAACTTTGCTTGACAGAACACGGTGTGTGGGAAATGAACTCATTTCTCATGATGATTTAGATGCCACAGATATTACGATGTTAAGGTTCTTGTTTTGAAGGGTTGCAGGCTTTTAACAGAGATCACAAGGAACATCACGCTTTGGGATTTAACATTTATTCATTCAGTTCGTCAAGTACTGATATGCACATAGTACTTTGTTGCAGGCATCACAGTGCTGATAGTAGCCTGAGGTTATGAACAAGAGATCTCTAGACAGTACAGAAAAGGTTGGCCTTGCGTAGTTCTAACCCAGTTGTCATATAATTTTTCCTTAGATCTGACTTGCACGTTTTGTACTTTGAACAAATACAAGCAGTGCTTTTGTTCACCTCCCCTGCTTTCTGTTGATAAAGGGCTTTACCAATTGATTCTTGAAGCAGCAGTGAAATGGGTGATTTTTCTTTCCAGTGAGTTTCAGCCATGCCAGGACTGTGATAAAATCACCAGAGCCTATCTGTTCTGAACACTGAAGCAATCAAAATGAACTTACTACTAATTTCAGCAGCAGTCTTTGAGTTAAAATTATTAAACACCTTCCATTCCTTTGAAAACATTAACCCAGCCTGGATCTCGTTATTGCAGAGATCGTGCAGTAATCAGAGCAGGGTTTCATCTGAGTTCATAATGTCAGGATTTCACTGGCCCCATTCAGGAGGAGGAGGGGACATGATAAATACGGTGTAACGTTAACAAAACCAGTATCCATTGATTTCAGTAAGCAACAGTATTTCCATGTGCATTTCCTTTTCCCTTGTGGTCTCTTTTTTCCTCCACTTTGAAAGATGTTATAGCAGGTTTTAAAACCTTACAAAAATTCTGTATTTTTTTTCCAGAGAGGTGAAAGTTTAATGTATAAATTTAAACAGAAAAGTTGAATCTCATGCTAATTCCTGGGTGTGGATCTTCTATCAGGAAAAAAGTTGTCTGAGTTGACATTCTAGATTATCCTCTGACAAGAACCAGCTGAGTAGGATCATACAGAGGTGGAAGAGACCAAAGGGCTCGTTATTCTCTGTTCATTCCAGTTCCTGACATGTGTCCTCTCTCTCCACACCCACAGTATCCTATGATAGCTGTTACACTTCTTGTTGGCCTCTGTCTTAGGTCAAACAGGCCACAGTCTTGTGTAATTTTTCTGTTTCCCCTTATCTTCAGTCACTTAGATTGAGAAATTGGAATTCCTTGAGCATGGCTAACTAGAGCTTAGGACAGCACTCCAATAACAGTAGTGATGCTTCTTTGTTTCTCCTGATGGTGAAAACATGTCATCTCAGAAATATTTTTTCACCTGTCTCAGAGTGGCGTCACACACAGATGTCTCATGATCTATCCATCACTGCCTCATTACCCCTGTGCTGTTGCTATATCTGCAGTGTCTCTCATGACTAAAGGAGTTCTCGTCGTTGTTGCTGCCATCTAAATTTGACTCTAAAGTCTAGATGCTCAGGTATCACTGGAAGTTACTTGATACTGGAAGTGACTTTCCTATGGACTTCCACTTTGTTAGTTCTTAGCAAGTCTGTTAACGTCCATCCACCACTTCAGCTAGTGGCAATTGTTCTTCTGTGTCACTCATCTCCAAGGAGGCAAGGAATGCAGGTCAGGCATAGGGTTGCACATGAAGGTTTCTTAATTTTGTCACAGATACTTCCTGATGGATAACATGAACAGTGTCTGTGCTTTGACGTGCACTGTGGCTGTTGCTCATAGGAGCTTTTTCAGCAGTTTGCTGAGTTGAAGGATGGAGCTGATATTGGTTTTTGTAGTCAAGAAGCTGATGATGGTTGATCAGCTGGATCTCATCAGGCTTGTTCTCCATTAATGCCCTTTGTAACTGTACAACACAGTGCCAGGAGCTGCTGTACATGATGTGTTTTCATTTGCACTAAGCTGTTTGGTTTGTTGTTTGTTTTTTTTTTCTCAGAGCTCAGCTCTCTCTATACTCACAGCAACTATTATCCTAAAAATTTTCATGAAAGGTTATTGCAGTTCTAAGATAATTTGATGAAGCAGCACTCTTAATGAAATTATTCACGATAACAATGATCACAGAAATGAAGAAAGTACACGTTGAAAAAATTTATTAGAGAACGGGTAAAAGCAATATTGCTCACATTGTTGCTTAACAGCATTCAATTGCTTTTCATTGCTCGTTACAATGAAATCAATGGCCTTGTTCTCTATCACCTTTTTTTTTTTCTATTTGTGTAAATACAATCTATGTTAATGAATATGATATTTGAGCACATCCAAACTGGTTTGTCTTGGAGACTACAAGTAACAGTTTATTTATAACCTCATCGGAATCAGATCAACATCCAGGCCAAGCTTTTTTCTCTCTCTTTATTAAGAGAATGGAATAACTTTCATACGGTTATATGTATTTTGCTAGAGTAGAAATCATGTAGTGCTGGGAAGCTGATAGCACTGGATTATTTGCTGTGTCACTAATATTTTCAGTAGTGCTGCAAGCTAACCCTTTAGAAATCAGTCAATACTTTTAGTAAAGGGTAACATCTAATTTTTGAGTGCTTTTACAAAATCCACACAGTTGATGAAAGCAGATTAAAGGAGCATGAAATTAGTGGGGCTTACAGCTCTTTATGGTTTGTGAGCTGAACTATTATTGGTCTCCAGACCTGATTCAGAATCCCAATAAATAAAGGCCAAAGTTTCTTATATTTAGATTTTCTAAATAGAAGAGCTTTTAAATTACCTTCTTCACACTAGATGAACACCAAATCTCTTGTACATTTGTGTATGAAATTATCCTCTGTTCTTCTCTTTAAGCTGTAACAAAAAAGAGCAAAATGTTGAATGAACTAACACTTTGGCATGAATTTAAGGGCCAATAGTGATTATTAGGGCCTAGGGAGAAGCGTTCCCCGGGGCCACATTATTGCCTTGATGTCTAATGATGGGCTGGCACTGACTGCATTTGGAAATCAAATAATGCATCAGACTGTTAAACTCCCATTAAAACGGTGGTTTCTAATATGTCTGTGGATTGGAGCTTGCACTACTGTATAAATCCCAGCCCAGAGTTAAAGAAGCAGCGCTTTGCAGGAGCACCTAGGAAAGATAAAGGCTTGTCTACTGATGCAGATGACTGTATTCTATGACTGTTATTTATTATGGTAATATCCATATTGTGTTAAAATCCCTCTGGCTGAAAAAGAAGACCCAGAGAGTTCAAACTCTTAAAGCAGAAAGATGAGCAAGTGGAGGCTGGTATTACAGAAAGGCTTCAGGATGCAAGCAAAGCTGTAAAAATTGTTTGTGGTCATACCTTAATGTAGTAACTTCCCTCTTTCTGCATTGCTGATTTTGTTTCTCTTTTTGAGTATGATTCGTGTCAGAAAATGATGCTCAGAAAGGTGTCATGAGGGTTTATTGACTTTATAGGCCTTCTTGGGAAGCAACAAAGCAATGGACGTAAGGGTTTGTAATATTTGTAAGAGCCAGAGAGATGGGATGGACACCAGATGACCAGGAAGGTGCCAGGTATTCAAACACATGGCAGGGGAGCGAGGAAAAGTGTCATGCTGCCGCAGGAGGTGTAATGTTAAGGCAGTATTGCACTCCTGAAAAAGAGGGGACTGGTAAAAACACTGGTTGGAGAATGCTTTTACTGGCAGAGAGCCTTGTGTGTGTTTGCAGGGTTAGAGAGTTAGGCTGTAAGACAGCATGGAAAGTACTCAAATCCCAAACAAGCAGACGACTTCTAGAAGCAAGAAATGGCAGGTGGTAGAAGATCCCCACTGCTCCCCCACAGCAGGAACTCCAAAAAGTTCTGATCATCAGTGGCCTTGTGCAGGTGGTTTCTGTCTTCTGGGAAAGTGAGAGGTCTCTGGGATTTATTTAATTATCAGGAATATTATTCTTTTCCTAAAGCTGGTGTCTGAAGAACTCTTTAACAAACTGACAGCAATGCATGGTCTTGTCACACACACTTTATACACAAGAATATAAGGTACACACATTTTAGCCTCTTCAAATGAGTGTTCAGGATGTAAAAGGCAGGGTCACGTTAATTCGAGCCATGTGTCTGAAAGGAGGTGCAGTGACAAAAATGTTTTGTTTGCTATAAGGTTTAAAACTCATGCTGCCAAAACCCCTTCAGTGTTTAGATTATCTGCTCTCATGCCAAAATTAAAAAAAAAAAAAAAAGTGTTTCTGATACAATTAGAAGCAGAATAATCTGTGATTCCTAGACGGCTTTGCTAAGCAAGGTTTCCACAAATATGAGAGGATATTGCTTAGGAAAAAAAAAAAAAAAGAAAAGGAAAAGAACATTTTCCAGATGTGAAGTTACACTTACACTTTGACTTCTGATATTGTTTTCATTTAAAAAAAAAAAAATGCTTCCAGAGGCTTTATCACAAAAAAAACTCATTTTACATTTGACGCTCTTAACGAACATGGATTCTCAGTCATCCCTAGATAATTTTAGCTTTTAAATACAATGACTTTTATTCTTCTACCTTGCTCTATTTACAGGTCTGTAATTATTTTCTTTTAGGAAAATAAATAATGCTTCATCTTCACAGTCTGTAGAGATACACAACTGCAATGCCCTACTGGCATTGTCACACTAAGATAAAATATAGCACAGAATTGGATTCCAGAATATGTCTAATATAAGGAAAATGCCCAGTGAATTGCAGCTTATGCCCATTCACTTTCTCTTGCATGGTGGCAGAATAGCTGAGTTGTAGCAGCTAGAGATGGCAGGGTCTGCTGCCATTGAGAAGAGACCCCGTAAAAATCAGGTGTTTGCAGTGAGCCTGCACCACTGGGTAATATACAGTTTGAATCACCAAAATGAAAATAGTTTTGAGTTCTTGCACAGAAGAAATATCTGAAAGTTTTCATTTGCGGCCAAAGTTTTTGCATTGAAAGCCACCCTGGGGTTAAAAAGGACGTTTTTTATTGAAGAAATGTTAAATACTCAGTCAAATTTAGTTTCTTATGGTTTCATTTTTCGTCTCTTCACCAAGAACATTAGATGTGGCTATGCTGCCTTTGGTTGCTGTTTCCATGTTTCGGTTTGAGTACAGGGAGCCAAATGTCTGAAGGCAGCTGTCGGTGCTGCTTTTAATGGGCAAAGCCAGAGTGTGATCTGTTCCATCTCCCAGACCTAAAGCTGCCTTTGTGGAGAGCTGGAGGGTGAACCAGCAAAGCAGACAAGCAATCTGCACAGCAGAGAGTTTCACCTGAAGCCTTTTGTATGCTCCTTTTTTATGTGCTGGGTTATTGCTGAGTTATTGCACTCATACCAAGGTACATAAACGTTGTGGGGTGGTGTTTTTTTTTTTTTCTTCTCCAAATGCACAGCTGTAAAACCCTCCTTGCTGGGAGAAAAGGCAGTCTTAACAACTACATTTTCTTCAATCTCTTTTTGTTTCTGTTTGGTGTCTCTAGCTGAAAAATATTTTAATCATCAAAGGCTTGATCCAAGCTAAGAGAATATGCACATCCCTCTGTTTTCAGCAGGAGCTTACATTCATAAACCGTTTTTGATTAATATTAACACCGGGTTTTAGATTCTCAGTTTGGATGACAGAAGAGACCTTTGAATATAGCTTGGCTGCATTGCCTGCATACTTAAATATCTTCATATATTTCAAGACTTTGAGCAAAATCAACTGTGGGCCCACCGTGGTACTTTTGAGGACTCAGAGAAGGGCCAAGAAGTGACCTCTGATGAGATCTCACGAAAGAGGCAGGGCACCATGATATTATGCAATATCACAGGGAAAGAAATCAGAATGAATCCTTTTAATCAAATAAAGATCAGAGTATTAGGAACAGAAGATAGGAATTTTTATCTACAGGAAATGAATTCCCATATGAAAAATTCTCTCCAGATAGTCACAAATGTATGCTCACTTCCAGCTAGCATGAGAGCAAAGAGCAGATTTGCCACTTCACCTGTAAACAATTAAACAATTGAGAACTCAAAGAACCATTTACCTTACAATGTGTCAAAACCTGAAATTGCTGGCAAACCATGTAAATCTCAGTCCTATTAAGTTCTCACTAGGGCTTCAAGTTTAATGTTGGCACCAAGAAAAAGTAACTGTTGGCAAATGATGGTTCAATATGCTAAGTGTTAAAAGTAACAATGAAGCTATTGTACAGTTTGCTTAGAATTTAATGAATTAACACAAGATAGATCCTGTAGGATAGCTACTCAGTTCACTGATGGCAGTTGAGGTCTTCATGGCTGAGAAAGTGCCCCAGCTTCTCTGAGCTTGATTCATTTTGCCTTTGTTTGATTTAGAATAGTAGCCTTTTTTGAGGCCACGCTACCACAGGCTCTTATGATTTCTTTATCTAATATCCTGCACAAGAAAAGCATAGCCCAAGACTTTCTAGAAGGTCAGTCATAATACCTCATTTACCTAATCAGATCAACACTCAACAAAGGGGCATGAGACAATGAGCTGTGTAAATACTGTTCTGCAGCTGGTAAGCTGTTGTAATCTGCTGTGCGAGGGTCAAAGCACAGAGAAATCAACATAAAAACCAATGTTGATCTTGGTAGATCATACTCTAAGGCTTACTGACACATGCAGTTTTTATATCTGGTAGGGAAGAATGTTGTAGATGTTCACCAATAAGTATTATCTGAAGGTTTGGTCTACGTGAGCAATACTCAAGATCTGAATGGAAGATTATAAAGGCCTTTGGGATTTCTAGTTTTTCCATTTCTCGTTTTTAAAGTACCATTTGTTATCACAATTAAATTCTACATTTTGTTTGTAATGATTTTTCTAGCAAGCAACTGAAAACACGGGCCATCTCTTAACTGAGGGAATGTTCTAAAAGTCCATTTAAAAAAAAAAATGAGTGGCCAAGAGAAATCCAAAGGCATGTGTGGCAATATAAAAATTGTATATAACTTGTTTGCCATTTTTTTCAGCTGGAGATTTGTACACCAATATGAATATTTGAAGATAGAGAAATTGGTGCAGAGAACTTAAAGTATCTGTCGTGTTAATGATTGTATTTAATTTGATTTGCCATGTGTGTTTTTTTGACTTACATGAGATTTTTTCTTTGTGTCACACAGGGATATGTTCTTTCTAGTTATAATTATTGGTAGGATGTCTGATTTTCTCCACTAGAGAATGGCTTGCCAGAGTCCCTTTATTACTTGAGTAGTCCACATAACTATTCCTACTACAGTCCATAGGAGTCGACTGTCATAACTGTGTATTTAGTCTCAATCCTTCTGTTGCACAGTCCAAGGATATATATGTACTGCAAGAGACCATAAAGTTCACGATACATGTTATACTTTAAAGTGATGAAGGTTGCTACTTAGCTGAATTTATCACAGGTCTGTGTAACTCCTTTTGTGATAGTTTATGGTGTTCATAACTTTGAAGTGAATCTGGAAGGTGTACTGATGTTTCTAGACTCAATATAGGTGATGTGATTGTATGTGTGATCTTTCTTGGGATTCTAGAGAACTGAACCTAGTGACTCACTTGGTCCCTTCCAAACACGTTTTTCCTAAGAGAAACAAATTTCTGAGATGGTGGGAATGGAGATTTGGGATTTTCTCATTGGATCTGGTATCAGACTGTTGCTATTAAATGATTGTAAAGGCCACTGTAAGGGGAGAGGTGCTGACTTTCAGACATAACATCATTAACTTGTGGTCATTAGAAAAATCCCATGATACTTTTGAAAAAGTAGAGTAGTTAACCTTGGTGGCTTGGCCAAACTCCAGCTTTTGTAATTGCATCCTGCCTAACTAAAATTACATTGCATACATTCAACTGGATGTAGTATTCTTCACCTTTTACCCCAAGCTGCTGAGTAGTTCTGTTCAATATATTCTGTATTTCAACCCAGAAATGTCTTAATTCAGCGTTATTTGTTTTGAATGATAGTTCGTAAAGTGCTTTGAAATCCTCCTTGCTGAAAGTTGCTGTCTACTGTAAATGTAAATTTTCTTTGTTGCCAGCTGTAAAATCATACAGGATTTGACATCAAAAGATCTATGCCTTGCCCCATTATGATTTGGCTTGAAGAGCTCCTGAAAAACATGGGCAGAACATGCATAACACAGTCATTTTTGCAAGGATGCCGGGCAGAGAGCGTGTATCTTCCAAAGCCAAGCGAGTAACATAATCTACCTACGGATCAATAGAATGCCCTTCAGGGACACTGATACTCTGAGGCAGTTGGGGAATTAGCAACGTGGTGTGCAAATGCTGTGCTGGTAATGACGGTCCTAGCTTTAAAAGAGCATGGCTACGCTTGGAATACTGCAAGAGGTTAAAATTCACCACCCTGGTAGACAACAGGCTTGTCTGAAATGTAACTTTTGTAGGCAGCCAAGGGAAGCTTTTGCTTGTTTGCACTGAAATCTGTCAGGGGAGTTTAGAGTGGACTGTGGTCTAAATATAGTGGAGATTGTTTTCTAAGCAAATCTTACATTTTTTTGACAAAAGTCTTCCATCCATGCATCAAAGCAAGTGCACTTCAAGGGACTTTATCTCTGTAGATAAGGCTATGTGATACAGGAATTAGGAAAGGAATAAAGCTGGAATTAGTGCTAAATCCACAGTAATATTCTGCTGTGAGATACTTCGACCCACAGTTCTTTTCAAGTTGCACTGTGTGCACTGCCAGCCAGCTGTGTGTGCTTGTAATGAAACATTAAAGAAAGTTTCAGGCACCTGAAGGTGAAAATCACCTGTTTATTGTTCTCTGTGTAATATCTACTGTGAGAGTCAAAACCTGCCCATGTCCCCAGAAAGCAAGCAGGGAATTCAAGGGTGAACGTGAAAGAGGAAAGAAAAAAATCTGCCTAGGGAAAGGGGTAATAAAGACAAAGCTTTGTGCTTTGCCCAAGAGTAAATCCGGGATTATTTTCCCTTCAGGTAATTCTCTGTACTTCTCCTTGATTTTTTTCTTGTGGGACACAGGCAGACTGCACCAGCACAAGCAGTGCTGCTCTTGGGATAACTTTCCCTGGCATCTGTGACTTGATCCAAAGCTGACCAAAGCCAACACAGTGCTCCCCGTGGACTTCAGGGAATTTGAGAGTAGAAAGCTCAAGTGCTCCGACAGTGGCTTTATTCTGCTTTATCTCTTTAGAGGAAAGATGCTTAAAGCCACCTTTCATCCAAAAAGTCTGAAAGTTTTCAGGCTTTCATGTGCTCAGACTGGGGAAGGTTTTTTTTCCCTTTTCCTACCTTGAGCCTGTGCCCCCTCCTCATAGGCTCATAACCTGCTCAGTGTTTGATGTATCCAAGTGGTGCATCTTTCTGTAGGTCTTATGTGGAGCCCAGCAGAGCTGCTGCCTACGGAAACGGGGGAGGCATTTTCCAGACAGTGCTGTCTCCTGTCTCGTGGAGCATTGCCACTCGACAGGCAGTATTCTGTTATGTGAGGCACAGCTTATAAATGGCATTAGAGGACTGTCGGGTGTAACAATTATGGCCCAAGGAGCAAGGATAACGATGGCTTTGTGCTGAATGTGGAGCTAATCTCAGGGACCCTTGGCATCAGGGACCCTCGGCACCAAGCATAGTTTGTAGTTCCTTGCCCTGGCAGGAGTGACAGACAGAGGTGACAGCCTGTCTGCAGCCTCCATTGCAGGGGTTTTCGGGAGCAGGGAGTCCCTCTCCCATTCATCATGCTGCTTTCTGGTGAGAGTGGAGCAGGCAGGGAGAGGGGAAGACATGGGCAGTTTATAAAACAAACAGCTTGACCTCTTCAGTCTCTCAGCAGCATGACTGCAAATCTGATTTTAGATCATGTTCCTATATAAGTAGTGGCAGCCAAGTTTATTCCCACAGAGCCAAACCCCTTCTTTAATGGGATGACTTTCCTTCCCTACCCATGGAAGCGTGGTACCCACCCTTCTTCATTTCTACAAATGGTTCAAATTGAACCCACAATGCTTGTTTACTCAACTATGTGCCTAGCTTCGTGAAACAGTGAAATCTGTGAAATGAATCATAGGCAGAGGTGGTTTTGTTTCTTAAATACCATAATTAACCCTTGCTCTTGGCTCTCTTAATAGCCACTTGTATTCAGAGCATGCAAAACTGCTACCCAGATATTGTTGTTGCAGTAGGCCTGGATGTACTTATTATAAACTTATTAAATTGCTGGCAGTATCCTGTATTGTCTTAGAAATGCAAAATTCATAGAAATATGAACTTTATAGTTGAACTTAGTAAGCCAGTAGTTTTAACAGGTGAAGATATATGACCTTATTTAGGTGGGCAAGACATAAATCTTGGTGTAGTTTGCATTGTTCCTCCAAAGCCTGGTGATGGGGGCTCTGGTATTCTTTGTCATTTTATGCTGTGCTTTCCATATGCTCTGGGAGTATAGACCAATTTTCTAGTTACCTACACACCCACCTATTTTTCTCAGGTATTCTCCAACTGCAGCCATGAAGATAAGTTTACATTAGACCTCATAGAATATATTACCCTCCTGAAAAGAGCTCTTCCACATCTAATGAAGTCATGTGGTGTTGCCGTAGTAATTTCTTCTTACCTGTCTGTAGAATGCCTGCCCTGTTTCATCACTGCAAGCCCTATCTCCTTCAAAGCCTTCTGCTCCACACTGGGATGCTAATTTTCCAGAGGAATGCTGGCCAGCAGTGAGAGCATTAACCTGGACTTTTGCAAAGTTGAGTTCAGAGTTTTATTCCCAAAGACTGTGACTGAAACTCCGTGTTCTAGCCCTCTGTAAGGATGACATATGGTGCATAGTCCCATCTCCTACTCTCAGTATGTGCAAAGTGAGAAAATCCAGGTTTGTGGCCCCAGAAAGAAGCCAAGTCTGCCGGGCTCTGGCTGGGCCATGGGAACACACGGCACTGCAGTGTCCACACCATGGGCAGCCTTGGTATGGCCTCCCTGCTTAGTTAGGTCTCTTCATGTGAAATGTGGATAATGATTCTCTTCTCTCTAGGAAATGTTCCATGTAGATACATTCAAATGTAGATACCTTGCAAAAGAAAGCTAGGAACCAAAAGGACAATTAAGAGCCAATGAGACACTGTAAATGGTCTTCAAAACTATCCTCTGTCCATTGCCTTCAGCTTTCCACAACCATTGTTCTCCTGTGTGAAGTTTTTCTTTAGCTCAGGACTCACCTGTCTGCCCCTTCAAGTTAATGTGTGCTTGAGGGTAGGTGTTTCCATGATGATATTGCTGAGTCCTTCTCTGGCATTCAACAGCTTTGAGAGCAGGTGACAGGTAAATGAGAATGTGGTAGCTACATTTTGGTTACTGTAGTCATTCCGGCAGAACAAATATCCTTGTGTTCAAGGGACACATCATGAGAGGATGAGCTCTTTGGTTGTGGATCTGTGGCACTTGTCTTCTGTATAATAATGGTGGGATCTGCTATCATGTAATCAACAGGTGACATCTTTATTTCTCTTCTGAGTTTTTTCTAGCAGATTCTTCATCTGGTAACAGAGAGGTTAGCTTTGAAGCTTACAGATGGCTGCCTAGGAACCATAACTTTAGCACCTAAAATCCCAAACCCAATTAAGACATGAGGATGGGTGATAGAGTATGTAGAGAGAACAAAATGTATTAGCAATAGCCTGAGAACGTTATCTGCACCCCTCAGCCTGTTCTGTGAATCAAGGTACAAAATTACTATGAATCAAGTGTACATAAGAGGTCTGAAAAAAACAGATCTGCAACAATATTGCATGCTCAGTAGATGGTAGGGGTTGTGGTTCACTCCTTCCCATCTAACTCCAAAGTATGAGGCCATAGTGATGTTTCAAATTTGTGGAAGCAATTAAGGAAAAGGCTGTGGTGTCATGGGGCCTGCTCAGGATTTCAGGACTGGTTTATGGGCTAGCTGGAGAGCGTGAGCAGACAGCACGGAAAAGGAGAGTATCAAGAAGGTTTGGCCTTTCACAAAGTATGCACCAGCAAACTATGCATTGAAACATTTTATAGGTGCTGGGGAATGTCTGCTGGCACGAGCCCAGTTATATAAAAGTTATATAAAAAATGGGAACGATGTGGCCAAAGACTCTCTGGGAATAAATCATTGAACTCTGGTCAAGTCTCTGGGATCTCAAGCCAAAATAGTGTGAAGAAGGAATACAGATAGGCTACAGGAAATTGAATGTCTCCTAGAATGACCTGCATCATTTTTTCCATTTGTTAACAATACCTTTGATGTGATTTAGAGCTCAGCTGGTTGGACTATATAGAACCACCCATTTGGATATTGGTAGCAAGAGAGAAGAGTAGCTCGCAGAGACATGGTGTTTATGGCCTGGCAAGGATTTTTGAAACTAAAATGTTTTTCAATGGCTTAATGTCCTCATTGGCTTTGAGAGGTTTCTGAACCAAGTATTAGAGAAACAAGCAGGTGCACTGTTTTACCTTGGCAATGGTGAAAGACCAGAAATTGTTTGGAATGGCAGTTACTCAGATGCCTAGGTTTGCTACTGTTTTAGAAGGATCGGAAATAACGGGATTCAAAGCAAAAGTTAAAGTAATAGTATACTACTGGGTAAGTAGTAATACGTTTCAGTGTCAGTATTTGAATGGGAATTGGTTCAGAGCAAAAATAGCCTATTCCAGATCTGTTAGAGAGGCAGTGACGATCAGTAGGTATAGATGGTGCTGTACAAAATGCAGAAAAGACAGGTACCTATCCCACAGGCACTGGTGACCCCAGACTGAGATGAAGATTTCTGATACTGAGTAATTTCTGTTAATCTATTTAGATTGTAAATAAAAAGTAATCATTAAAAAGACTGTAGTGGTTTAACCCCAACCAGCCAAAACATAGCCCTGTACCAGCCACTGTGAAAAAAATTAACTTTGCCTCAGCCAAAACCTCCACAAAATCTTATGCTTCCAGAGGGAATATAGATGCTCTGTAAATGTTAATATCCAGTCAAGTCCAAATATGGACTTCTGTTTGTAAATACATTTTGTAAAGGGCAAGAATAAAGTAAGTTAGAAAAAAAATGTAGAAGCTGATAGAAAAACATAATGTATTTTTAATTTTTTTTTCTTCATTTCAAATAGCGGTAGTGTGGTAGAATAGCTTAATGGATGTTTTTCCTTTGGTCGGATGCAAGTCCAAGAGCAAAATGGAATCCACTTAAGTAGGATGTGCATATATGTCTTATAGGTCACACACTGCAGGGGGTATTTTAGTAAACCTGACCACAAGACCCCAGGCACTACTTCCAATAGCAGAGAGTGTCTAATGCACACTGTTCTTGAGGGTAATTACCAGGAAATGCAGAGGGATCAATCATACTTGATGCACTGAGCAATTATATTTATTCCCTGAAAAGTCTTTAATGTTCATGGGATGCAAAGTGTGTGAATTTCATTTTAGCACAGAAATATTGTTAGGAAAACAGCAGCACTAATGAAGCAGAGAGGCACAGTGAAAGACCGTGAAGCTGCTCAGACATTAGGGAGATGCTCTCCATAAAATAATCCCATTTTAGATATATGAACTAAGAAAGAAATATTAGTGGGAATTTGTAAGTTGTGAGGAGGTCTTTGGAAAGAACCACCCCTTACATACAGACCTAAACCCTAGAGGGGCAGGTGTTGTGCTTCTGTCAGTGAGGACTCTGAGATGGGAAACAGTGAAGAAAGTGAGCCTAGATCCAGATAAGAAGGTGGGATGCAATGGAGATAGGCTGTGCCTGATTTAAGACTGTTAAGTGCCATGTTCTTTGAGAGAAGAGCGAACCTCGTTTTGTGCTCTGCTTCAGGGTTTGGATATGCTGCTGGGGACTTGAAACTCTTTGCAGGCTTAGCTCCTGCTAAGTGGTTCATTGTGGTTCATTGTGTTGGCAGAACTGTTTTACAGCCATCTCAACCACCAACTGTCAGGGCACTGGAGGTTTCAGTTCCCCTAAAACATCTTTCTTGAAACTAGCACAACGCATGGCTGTGTTTTCCCCCCTTGCTTCGTTAGCTCTTTGATTAAACTACCTGTGATAGTAAGACTGGAAGAGGAGATCTGTGTTTTTGTTAATAAAGTGGTAATGTGGAGCTAGGCAGAGCATCCGGTAGATGCTGGTTTGTGGTGCAGCTGGGATCCTCTCAGGTCCTGCTACCCACCAATCCTCCCCTGACTTCTTCAGCTGTCTGTCGCAGGCTAGTGATGTTCTCACCAAAATGTTGGAGGGTAGAGGATGAGTTCTGCTCTACTTAAAAGCGAGGCCATTAGCAAACTTCATACAACGACAGTTATCATAGAAAAGAAAGGGCCACCAGCTCTGGTTTGAGTGGCTGGGATTTTGTGGCCTGTCCAGATTCCGGGCAGTGACGCAAAAGCCTGTGCTGTCCTCCATGGGTGCTCCAGTTCAAAAGAAACCTGGAAGTGTAGATGAAACCTGATGATTTGTTTCTGATTGGTTTGACCAGTGCGATCAGAAAGGTGGTGCTGCTGAGAGCTGAGGGCAGCCGGAGCTGACATCGGGTGGTGTGGGTTTGCTGCCGCCTTCCCGTGGTGCTGCTGCCAGCACCGCCCTGCCACCCACCACTGGGAAACTGGGGCAGGAGGAGCCACCACCTGTTTGAAATCTTCAAAATCCCCCAATAAGAGATGTGGTGCAGACACCAAATTTTGTTAAGGAAGAGAGAGAACGTCTTATCAGACGGTGGTGGATCAGGAGATTCATGTGGGTTTTATGAATCACCTCTGTCTGGAGGTGCTGGCATTTCTAGTAGTGATATTTAACCAATGTTTTTCCTTCTTTTCTCTTCTTTTTTTTTCCTTTCATTTTTCCTCTTTGAAGTGTCTTTCTGAGATTTTTGATAAGGTATACCAGAAGTTCATCCTCCCACTCAGCCAGGCCAGACTGGGGGGCTTCTGTAGCCTCTCCTGGTGCAAAATGATGAGAAAATTCACGACTCCCATGGCAGGAGCTCATTGCAGTATGTCTGCAAAACATGCAGGTGCTAAGGAATTAGGCAGGCACAGAGCCCATGGGAGTAATGTTAAGGGAAGAGTCGTGCCTGGGGGAGGTATATGAACTAGATCACATACACCACATAAAGTCCAAAGCTCTGTTTGCACTTCACCCTGTCAGTCCATTAATATGATTCCACTTGCAACCTAAAATGGAAAAGCAGCTTAAAAAAAGCATTTTGAAAATAAAGCAGGCAAATAATTAGGCTACAGAGAAGAT
Source organism: Myiozetetes cayanensis (assembly GCF_022539395.1). Lineage (NCBI taxonomy): Eukaryota > Metazoa > Chordata > Aves > Passeriformes > Tyrannidae > Myiozetetes > Myiozetetes cayanensis. The sequence continues at coordinate 7,870,578 of NW_026088185.1, read as the reverse complement.
GTGTCTTTTTTTTTTAAGGTGTATTCACAAGTTAATTCAGGTAGGAAATTATTCTGACAGGTAAAGAGTAAAGTTTACTCCCATGGGCTATTTGTGCTTTATTTAGGGCTTAAATGAAGTGCAAAACCTCACGAAAGACAGAAAATCCTTCAATGTGGAAGGAAACTGTGGAGGTGAAATGTGGCTAATCCAAGGCCACCTTCCCCCTAACGTTTGCGATTGCTGTGCAAGAGGTTGGCAGCCCCCGTTAATCCCAGCCCATGGCACGCTCTGGGACCCGCGTCAGAAAGCTGATTTCTCCAGTACCTCTAGAGCTCCACATATAAATGGACTCATTTAAGCTTGCCTGTGTATGCTTCAGGGGTGCCAGGCTCCCAAGGAAGATAAAATGCCCCTTGGAGACACATGTGGTTGTTTCTAAAACCATGCATTGCTGTCAGTGGGGTTATGAGCAGAGGCAGGCACCCAGCCTGAATTGGGACAGCACCGGACCACTGGAAGCTGCCAGAAGGCTTTTTAATGTGCTATTTCCCCCTCAAATGAGTAGCTTTCTGTTCTTCCGGTGGTTAAAACACGGATACGAGCTATGCACCTTGCACTTACATTTTAATGTGTAAATGTTATTGCAGAGACTGAGGTAATTACCTGGTTGTTCCTTTTACTGCATGTAATTACAACAAAATTCTACGGGGATAGTTTATAGCAACTCAGTGTGAAAATAAGGTACTTGAAAGCAGCGGTTAGGTTAGGTGATGTTTACGCTTCTTTCGCTCTGAACAGGCTTTGCAAAGAAACGCACCCACATCTGCCATATGCTAATTAACATTTTCCTAAGAAATTTTCATGGTGAACACCCAGGGCTTGGTCCTAACCTGTTAGGAGAGAGCTCTGCTCTGCTGAAGTCTAGTGAGCACCCACCTGATAGGAGCTGAAAGCTGACCCCCCCTCCATGAGCTAAGAGGCACATCCTTTTCCCTCACTGGGCTGTATGTCTGAGACCACAGCAGTTCTTGCATTTTAGGCTGGCACATAACGGGTAGAATTTATCCCCAGGGGTTTTCCTGAAGCCAAATTTACACAATGTTGTGAGTGAGAACAACATTGGATCTGCTATTGCAAATAGTTAATATGTGATAACTTAAGACTTTTCCCTACTACACTGGGCAACACCCTTTTTTTCTGTCTCTAGACATGGGATTGCACTGCTTAGCTGTGTTTATATTTCTTAGTTATGTTTGGAGAATCTGGCTGCCTTCTGTCTGATTTATTTTTTGGTCCAGATCCCCTCATCCCATGTCTGGGGGGAAGACACGAGGGGTTTGCTGTCTGCTGAAATAGCATTCATACCATCTGTATGTATTCTGTATGTATTCATACACACAGCTTTACAGCATAAGGGTGATTTCAGGTGGCTTACCTGATCCTTAGCTGCCATTTCAGGACTGAGCTTTCTTGCTTCTTACCTCTATGCTCTATCTACTCAACCAAACATAAAGGGTTTAGTGTTTTTTTTTTTAGCAGAGGTAATAGAGAGAGTCCCATTGATTAGAAGAGGACCTGAATCAGACCTTTCATTTTTCCCAGCTGTCGCATGGGACACATTTATTATTTTGACCTTTCTTCCCTTTTTTTTTTTTTCTTTTTTTCATCAGAATTCACTGTGGACATTTTTTTCCATCATTATCTAAGAGTTTGTGGAAGGAAAAGTTGCATTTTAAAGAGAGCCTGCCTTGCTGCAATTTATTCAGCTGTTTCCTGATTCCAGCTATGTCCTCTTGCTCTAACAGGGTTAAAGAGGTTGAGTTTCCCCAACACTAAGTAGAGAGAAAATCTCAAGATGATCAGGAACCGTGCATGTAATATTCTTAATTGTTCTGTGCATCATTAAAATGTTCATGCATTTCATGTACTTCAGGCTGAAAATTGCCCATTCAGCTTTAACAGGTAATTACAGAAGTGACCAGGCATTCAGATGGCACCCACATGCTTATTGAATATGACAGAAGGATATGCCCACACCTGATTCATTATTTTGTATTTCCTTTCTGAAAGGCTATGTTTTCACTGTGCAAATAGATTGGAATTCTGCCCTGGACCTGACTTCTCACAAAGGAAAAGGGAGAGGACCAAAGCACACCCCACGTGCACCTGGTCAAACATGCAGCACAGGCACTGGCTGCAAGCACTGGAGGCTGAGGAACTTCTGAAGACTGGCTTTGCTGTAAAAGGGCTGCTCACTCCTTGGAAACAGGAGCAGAGGGGACAGACTCTGTGCTGTGTCCCTGGTAGATGAGGCACAGAAAGTGCAGCTCTGGGGGATGCAGAACAACGGTGGCTGCGAGCCCTCTGTGCTGTGTGGCTCTCTGCTGCCACGCGGGCCACCGAGGCTCCTGACACACATTCAGTCGGTCACAGGCTGCTCTGGTTGAAAGTAGGGCTCCCTGAGGTTCCTGGCTTTGCCATCCGCAGATCTGGAGCTGGCATTTGGAGCTTTGTTCCTTCCACCACCTTCTGCCCTTTTCATCAGGGCGCAGTAGCCACAGGTAGCATCATTTTGGCATGAGGATAACAGGCTGCTGGACGATGAGCTGAGTGATAACACTGGAAAGTCATTGCTGACTCTTCTGGGAAATGCAGTGCGTTACCTGCATTTCTGTATTAACATAGATTTTACAACCCAATTAAGAATTAATTTTTTTTTAAGTGTTTTCCCTTTAAAGAGGGAAATGCCTTTTCTCTGAAAGGTATTTTATTGTAATGGAACAAAACTTTGGTAAGTTGGAAGAGATATATTCAAACCACCGTGTCTAAAAAAATAAACTTCTTTCCTGAGGGAAGAAGAAAATGCGTTTGGCTCCCCTACCTCTTCAGGATCAGAAGAGCTGAAGTCTTGTCCACAAGGTCTTAGGTGTGACCAAATCCTTCAGATTTGCAGGAGTCAGAAACTTTTAGAGATTATACAAAAATATATGCTGGCTCTGTGTGTGGGCAGACATCACACACCTTGATGACAGGAAGATGTTTTAATTATATTACCAAGACACACCCTGTAATTTCAGTGGGAATCTGTACAAGTAAAGATAGAGCTGTGTGTACTGTGGGGCCCAGCCATTCCCTAGCTTGCAGAAAAGGGATGATATCATCATAGACATGTAGTTCTGGAAGTAGTTTCAACTGATCATCTCATCCATCCTTCTCTGCTGGGAACAACTATAGTTAGACTGTCCCTTGCTGAGACTTTCCATGGACCGGTCTCAGAAGCTACTTCTGAGCACAGCAGCTTCATCCCAGTGCAACCTGTTCCAGTACATGGTAATTATTAGAAGTTGGGGGGACAAAATTTCCTGATATCTAACTTAAATCTCCTTTGCTGTAAATTATATCAATTATTTCTTGTCTCAGAAATAATGGATGTGGAGAACAATTGATTATCCTTCTTTTTATAGCAGCCTTTTTAACATACCTTTTTATATCAGACGACTAGTCTCCTTTCAGTCTTCTCTTTTCCGAGGTAAGAAAATTCCATTCGCCTAAGCTCACTGCAGGAGTCATGTTTTCTAAATCATGTCATCCCTACAGCTCTCCCTTGGACTCTGCAAAGGTGGCTACTCCTTCTCAAATGCTCTGCTGGAGCATTTCTCTACGTGAAACCAGAGCAGCATCAGGCAGAGTGGGATAAGAATGTCTTGTAAATGTGTCAAAATGCCGGGGGCAGGGGGGAATAAATAGGCATTGAACTAGCCAAAATGTTGATTTATTTTTTTTTAAGCTCAAAATAAAATTTCCAGATTTCTTCTGCATTACACATTTTTTCTGCCAGTTGTCCTGTTTTGACATTTCCTATCCCCAGGAGATTTGTACTGGCAACTTCTATTGTATTAAAACAATCTGGTCCTAGTTAATCAATGTGCAAAGCTCTCAGTCTCTACTAGGCTACATGTCTGCATTGCCTCCTCTAAATCGTTCATGCTCTTTCTGTTTTGGTGTTCAGCCACCCCAGAAGTAAAACTTCTGAGAAAATTATTTACCCTCTCTGTCAAAGTGTAGTGTCTTGCATGTTCCAGCACCTTGTGGGTCTGAGTTTCCTCTAAATAATTGTTCTTACTCTGCCTCAGATTTCAATTTAAAAAAGCCCTAACCCGATATTTACTCAGCATTGGCAGCAATAGACCATTCATGGGATTTTATGTCCTGAGGGTAAATAGCTCATTTCCTTCAATGTTCATTAAAAACAAATATAGTTTGCACCCTTGGTCTCTTCCCTTAAAAATACCCCGAACTTTCCTGTATTACCCACCGGTGAATATTTCATTATTTATTGCTTAATTGCTGTTTCATACTTGGCATAAACGATGTAAAGTATGGGATGGGACTACTAAAGGAATAGTGGTGAAGGGGAGAAACAGACCCAAAACATCAGTGGCTGTGGAAATGGTGTTTCTCACTCGGCGGCGTTCGCTGTCATTAGGCGCGATAGCGAACCCTCTCAGCCGGCATGGTGAACCCTCGCACCATGAAGCACTTGTAATTGCTCCTTTGTGGCGCTGCACCACGGAGAGATGCCATTTTCTAACTCATTTCTATTGTTTTGAAATGAGATCTACAGTCTGCGGACGCGACCTCTTGAAAGGAGCTCCGTAGTTGATCATCCTCGTCATATTTAACTGGGGTTTATAGTGTCCACTTGAGTCTACTGACACAGTGGGTGAGAAAATAGAGAATTAATCTTCTATCACATTGCCTTCTGTAGAGAAATTTCCTAATTAAACATAGCAGAAAATTACTTTAAAAGTAGCAGGAGGAGGGGGAAAAAAAATCCTTCCTCTATTGTGGGCATGGGCAATATTAATTGAAAAATTGTAATTTATTCATGCAAAGCTTCTAACTGCACTTCATGTCCGCGGTGATTTTCCTAACATGGAAATAGCTTTGTCTCCAACAAGGACTTGTGTTAGAAAATAGAAGAATGTACTATAATTACTGTTTTGCTTACGGTTGGTTTGCTTCAGCTTTTCTGTTCATATTTATCTGCGTTTCCAAATTTAAGAAAAATCCCTTGGTAATTGTCTCTTCTCTAAGATCTTCTCACTGTGACAGTTGTCACACAAACTGAGAATTTTGCACTTTAGTATTCTGGTCTATTAGCTGCTAAGAGCACAGATAAGATAATGAGAAATTAAAGTCCTTTTTTTAAACATTTTTGTTTTAAAATGACAACTTTAAATATATTACTCTGTTTAAAAAGAAAAATCTGAGTGTATGGCATGATGGGTAATGATATGTAAATGACCATTCATGCATGAAAATCAGGGCCACAGTTGAATGTATTAAGCAATGACTGATATAATCATTATTTTGGATTTTGCATCGGTAGAGAGGGGATTGCAGATATCAAGTGAATTGCATATTTAAAGAAACATCAATGTGTGTGTAGAATAAAGAATATTTTTGACATTTTTGCATTAAGTATCCTAATGTTATGCTGTTTGGACTTAAATAAGGTCAATATGCTGGGTTTATGCTTTTTATATTATCTCTGGCTCTCGCTTTGGCAGATCCTCCCTTGCCCTGTTTGTACAGCATGCCATCCGAGTGCCAAGTTTGTAATGTCAACTCTTTTCAGCTCCCTATAATGCATTTATCTACAGAAAGCTGCCTGCTGCTCTCATAGAGGGGAGAGCTTAGGGAAAGCCGGTTGCTCACAGTTTTTAAAAAATATGTAAAAATTCACTATTGCTGAGATGCCTTTGTCGCTCCCGCATTTATAAGTGCTTCCCACACTAGCAGGAGGGTGTGGGAAAGTTACTGCTGCAGGTCTGGTGCAGCTGTGAGCTTGAGGCAGCCCTCATCAAGGCTGACACTGGTCCCTAGCTCAGCACATCACAGATGTGGCAGGGCCATCACTTAACTGGCAGTTTCTGTTTCAAGGGTCATGGCAGCTGCCATGTGGGTTGGGGCCGTGGCACTGGGGTCACAGATGAGGAGGTTGATGGGCAACACGCAGGCACCAACACTTCGTGTGGCTGCTCCTTCATCCTCCAGCCCACACGACAGTGGTGCTTCTGCTGCTGCTGCTGTTAATGTGGGCTCAGAGTGCAGCTGTTTGGTCATTGCTGCAAATGTATACAATTTGTATATGTAACTACACCCCTATTCGAAGTAGAGCCGCCTAAATGTAAGCTACAGATACTTTGTTCTGGTGACCGGGGTGGCAGGAAGCGGGCAGGCTGTCTGAAGCTGACCCAAAAAAATGAGGAAAGTGTCTCTGGGGATTATTGTCCGGGAGGTGACAGTATAACTCACTTCTTTGCTTCCTAGCCAGAGCTCTGCAGCTGTTCTGCTTTTAAAGTGCCGCTTTCATGAGGAGACTGAAAAAAATAAAAAAGGGATGACTTGAGAGGGTGATGTTTTCTTGTCTCATCTCATTTTGTGTTATGAACTTTAAAGAAAAAAGAAAATTCCATTTTCGAATAAGAGAAAAATAAGCTCCTGTTATACAGTATCTACATTAACAGATTCCTTCTATCAAAGACAGAAAATAGCTGTGGTACTAAATAAAATTAATGCATCTCGAGTTTGGAGAACATTATACTAAATGTCCATGATACATTCTCTGTCCCCTTCGGCAGTAGCATATGATCAATTTTGCTAGTCTGTCCTTACCTAATTATTGCTGTCGCTAATGAAGGGAAGTAGAGAAAAACATGTCTTAGTAGGTTAATAAGCCATCCAGAAAATTATATTAGCATGATCAATCCTTAATGATTATGGTTTCTCATAATATTAGATCACCTGAAAGGTGTTTTTTGTAGGAAATGTGAGGGGGAGTAAGTATCATTTTGCAGCCATTCTTCCAAGTGTACTCAGTTGGTGTTAGGAGAGAAATGCAGTCAAACTTTGGCTCAGGAGTTTTGCCTACTCTTGAAAACATTGATATACTTAGTGGAACTGGCTTACTTTATCATACAAGGATTTGGAAGGGCAGTAAGTATGAAGGATTTGTTATCTTCCTTCCTTCCACAAATATTTGTGAGTTGATGGTGTGCATGTTCTCTATTGCTTCTTATAAGTTTTTGTAAATAAGGTGGTAGTCTCTGATCAGTCTGAGCAGCTTCCAACCGGCATTTTTCCCCTTCCTCTGTTCCTGATGATACACCTTCATTTGCAATCTAGTATCTGGTTTAGTATCTGTCAGGATTTCTTTCATTTTTTTGTTTTTGGCCTCATTGTTGCTTCTTGAAGGACCCACGTATGCCAGTACTGGAGCATACTCAAGACATGTTTGTTTTGATGAAAACACTTCTCTTAGAGCATGTCCAAGGCACTAAAATGAATAGCAGAGAGGAATGATCCTCAAACATCAGACTCATCAGACTCCCTTTTTTTTTTTTAATTTTATTTATTTAAAGATTTTCCCCAAATTAAACTGAATCACAGTCCTCCCTTTTAATTTGTTAATTACACTTCTGCAATGGTAATGCAATCAGTGGATATAGCTAAAGTGTTTGTGTGTGGGAATCAGTATTAATGAGAAAGAGCATATTTGCAAAGTGTGGGACGTATCAGCTCCTTGCCTTGCGTCTGTCTGCTGGTGTAAGGTTGCTCTCAACTGGGCCCAGCTGAGCAGCGCAGGGAAGCCCAGCTGTAGGAGGAGAAGAGTCCCTCCAGATCATTCGTTCTCTCCCTAGTGGTCCCTTCTGCACTTTCCATACTCAGGCAGGCTATGGGGCAGGTTGGGCCAGGGAGGCCTGCGTTTTGGGCAGCACAGCCTTTGGAGAGCTCGAGCTCAGCAGAGGTAGCACCTTGGCCAAAGCAGCAAGTCAGGGCTCTTGCAGCCTGCCTGCCCCAAATGACTTCGCAGGTGACAAAGCTCTGAGCGAGCTCATAAAAGTTAATCACAACTAAGTGAGAATGAAATCTGGCATTTTCCTGCTGGGCTTCCAATTTTCTGTATATGCAGTATATTGAAGCTAAGTGAGATTAAATGTTTAAACCTTTCGTGCCATATGGCTTCCCCTATATCATAAACACATCTGTAAAATTATATTCAGAAGGGCAACATTGTTCTGGTGTAAATGGATTCAAATTCATGCTTTTCCTCTGCTCATATCAAGGCTGAATTTGATGTGTCACACGCAACCTGTTGGTACTATTAGTGGAGGTCTGGGAGGCTTTGCCTCCCAGTCACGTAAATTCTGAGTGGCAGCACAAAATTAGATCCTCAGTTTATCCACAGACCTGGTCCATGGAGGCTCCTTCTCCTAAATCCTTGCCACCCTTCCAGGAGTGGCTGTGCTACTCACTCATGAGCTCCCCTGCCTTTCTGCAGAGGCTATCAGCAGTGCTGCCTGTATTTCTCACGGCTTTTGTGCAATGAACATGAGTATTCCACTCCATAAACCAAGGAGTACTGTAAGCCAGTGATGGTGCTGCTCATGCTATGCCTCCACCTGCCCACTAATAATGGAAATAAAAGGGGAAAATATGGTTCAATTGTTTTGTTTCCCATTTGTCCTGAAAAGTTGTCATACTACCAGATATTTTCATGGAATTAACTTATGCCATATGTTTTCCTGTTTGTTGAAGGGTAGGGTTGTATAAAAGACAGGATCTATGTTGCATAAATATTACATCTCCTGAAGGACTTGGAGACTTTGCAGCTGCCCTCATCTTAGCTTCTGGCAAATTCTTTAGGTGCCAGCACTCCTGTGCATCCTGAGCTGCAGCAGAGACCCAAGGAGTACTTAGCTACAGCCTTACAGCCTTGGGAAGGCAGAAATACCTTTGCACACGTCAGGAAGGATGTCTTTAAACCAGCTCTGAGACACATTTTCTTCTTTTTTTTTTTTTTTTTTTTTTTTAGTTGTTTTGGGTTTTTTAGGGAATTCTCACAATAAAAGGAGCAAACCCTGGGATGAGCCCTGGTTGTACAAGTTTAGAGAATGAGCTCAGTGGTGACAACTGCAGATCAGGGAGTGCTACTGATGAAATTTTAAATTTTTGTGGGGCAGGAGCTGTGAAGGGGCACTGGGGATCCTCTGAGTTCAGACTGATCACTGAGGTGGTGGAGGAAGAGGCAGATAAGGAGCCATTTTTCATGGTACAGTCTGGCTGAACATGGGTTTTGACTGTCAGTTTTGGCACCCAAAAGTTTTGAGCTGCCTCCTTGCGAGACCCCATTACTGAACAGGACCTTTGTGCTCATCTTGAATTCTGAGCTCCAGGGCAGCTTCAGCTCTCAGTTAGCTGTGTGTCACCTGCATTAGCACCACAGGAATAAACAGAAAGCAGTGTAACATGGAAGAAAAGCAGAGTGGGAGAAGAAAACTGTGTTCCTTTTGTTGAATTCAGTGAAAGGTAAACCCAAGTAATTTTTAGAGTAGAGCCACTTTACACCACACTGATTATGTAAATGGCACATAAACTAAATTGGACTTTCACTTGCTCTGACACTCCCTTCCATTGCCAGAGTGATTTACAGAAGCTTTAGTATAAATTAAAACCAGGACTAGTGTCTGCAGTCCACATTTTAGGATTTAAACCAGTCATTTCCCAAGATAATTGTGGTGCAGTCAAGACTAGGAGCAGCTTCCTAAAATTGGTTAATACCCAGATTTGGGCTTCTTCAGTGGCTTAAATGAAGTGGCATATTATCTCCTCTATAGTCTGCCTAAAAGATAGATTTGATGTCTGCAAGCAAAGACATGAAATTGCTATAGGCTTCCATTCTTATAGCCTGCCACCTATTTGATTTATGTGATAAGTGATCTCAGATGACCCTCCAAGGCACTGAACCATTAGAGAGTTATGTTGCACAGAGATAAGAAATCTTCAGAGATACCTAAATCTTCTTTTACCACTGGGAGTTTCATCTGTTCTGGAATAAAGAACATTTTTATGTATGATGTTGCTATCTTGCTAGCCATACTAATATTCAAAAGGATACACAGACTTAAATCAATAGCAAAGTGACAAAGATCTTAAAACTGAAGTAGTCACCAAGTGAATGCTAGACAGCTCTTTTAGGTTTTATCTTTGTTCCTTTCATTCTGTTTCTTGAAAGATAAGTAGCTGTGAAGGTTTGCATTCAAGCCTTCTGTTAATCTTTCCACCAGGTAGAAAGCTGGCAAAAGCACCCTTTCAGTATGGAAAGCCCTGGAAAGTGGCATCACCCGTTTGGGACTTGCTTGTTGTAGCTTTTGCGAAACCATGGGTTGGATCCTTCCTTTTTCCTTTTTTTTTCCCCTAAATTTCTACAAAGTCGGTGATGCAGGTTCCTCTCTACCTAGAGTGAATGAAAGTGCTTTGGACATCAGGTGGTAAATGAATTCTTGACAGCAGTCAGGGAAAGCACAGACCAGTAATTTCTGTGGTTTGTGTCCCACTGTGGCATCTTTCCCAACAGGAGGCAGCACTGCTGCCTCATATTCTTCTAACTGAACCTCTGTCTAATGCACTAGTTCTTGGTAGAGTTTTCTGTAAGTGCCATGTTACAGCATGTACACAGTCCATATGTTTCAACTATCAAATAATCTTTGCATGGAGTGTTTAGTGCCTCAAGCACAAGGTATCCAGCAGTAAGCTACTGTTTCAGGTGGTGTGGGATGCAGCTTCTGCACAGGCACAGAAGAGGAGGGACCAGAACCAGTCCCTGTTTTTCAGTAGAGCCTGAAGATGCCAGAGGCTTTGCAGGTCTGCAGTCCACAGAGGGGGTGAAGGGGGTTTCAAGCCTGGGCTAGTCTGCTTCCTTCTGGCACACAGGACCAGCCGTCCAGAAGGAGCTCACACTTGACTCTCCTTCTGCCTTTGATGGCCATTTTCTGACAAATAAGAAAAGCGTTAAGACATTGGGTACTTTCCTGGACTGCAGCTTTCTATCTACCTTGACACAGTGCTGAGGTTCAATGATCTGTGGGGCTGGGCCAGTCAACCTGAGGGAGGAATCAGATGTCATCTTTTTTTATTTCTCCTTGATCCTGGAAAAATCTTCTGGTCCTTGCAATTAGGACTACAGTAATCTCCTTCCAGGCTCTTAAATAATGGCCTTGCTTGGTGACCCATCACATTGCATCCTTCCAGCTGTGACCATGTCCACTTGGTTGTTTTGTTCATGCTGTTGGGCATATTGAAATACATGAGAGCAGGGACTGATGCCACAAAAGCTTTGGCAGCATTTCAGACATATTTTTACAGAAAGATGTGTCTATTTCTTGAAAATTCTCCTGCAAGAAAGTGATTTCTCTTTAAAATTAAATTAATGCAAGGCAGAGTTGCCTAGTCCCCATGTGCTGTTTGGCTTTTTACTCAAAGCTGTTTATGAGGGGAAGTTCTTGGCAAAATTAAACGAGCCTCCTCTTCCTCAAGCTGGCAAATACTGTCAATGCTGGTCATCGTACACCTTCATAAATCTGCAGTGTTGGCATCCCACATACACCAAGCAAACATCAAATTTTGTAGCGGGACAGCACAGTGGTGCAATAATCGCAGCTGTTTTATGTCAGCATTCAGAAGGCTTACAATAGGGTTTTATTCAATGAGCCATTCCTTCTGAAACGCCATTAGAGATATTTGCTAGGAGAAACTGGCCTCGACTAATCGTATTTAATTTTTTATCAAATGCACTGTGGGAGCAGCAGGAATATGCATGAGACAGAAATAAGCAAGTGGTGTTTATTTAGAATAAATAAACTTTGAGTAAGAGTTGAATCCGTTCCCTCCTGACCATAGTTGTACAAATGCAGACAAGTCCCTACAGAATTTGGGGGGGAGGGAGAGGTCACATCCTGGTTTCAGACACAGGAGCTGTAGGAGACCTCCAGCTGCACCCGCTGAAAAGAGAACTGCAGTCCACATATGCAGAGGAGGAGAGCTGCTCCTCCGAAACCATTCCCATCCCATCCACTTTTAGCCACCAGAAATGAGGTTCAGAGGGTGTCAGTGCTGTTCATCTCACCAGGAGAGACCTCTGAGTCCCCGGATGGCCACTGGAGAAGGTTCCTGAGGTGTTGAGCTGTGTGAAGCGAGGAGTGCACAGCATTGTATGATGCCTCTCCTCACAGCAGCAGCACCCTGTCTGCAGGGCTGCCAGAGCTGCTCCAGGCTGGGCCCTCAGGTAGGGAAAGTGCCACTGAAAAACTGGGGTGGGTGGGAAAAGGAAAGAAGCGACAAGAGAATGAGAAGGAAGGCATGACAGGAAGCAAGACAATGAGGTAAAAAATAGAGTGCTAGAGAGAGCAGCAGTGTTTAGGTATAATGTGAAACAGGTTTTGTACTAGTTATTTGCTGAACTCAGAGCACTCCCAGGCACTGTTTTCTTGCACTGATGAGACTGTATCCAGGGCAGAAGCAGAGCCTTCAGCACAAGGTGTGGGTGAGCTCAGCACAAGGGCCATTCTCAAAGGTGAGCTGTCCCAGCAGTGCCGCTCTCCTGCCCATCATCAACTCAGCACTGCATAGGAGGGACAAATCATGAATAGACCCTACAAAAGTAGTATTTAAAAATTATAAACGTGATAGTTTCTGGTATATGTTATACTCACAAGCTTTTTCTCCATAGCCCTAAAGCTTAGACATACCTTTCAACACAAATGTATACGTAGAAGCTGAGGTCCTGATATATATATCACTGATATAATCCAGCTGTGATTTTTAAGAAAAAACCCAAAATCTAATCTGAAACTCGCAGTATAAATACGAGAGCTGCAAAACACTGCAAATAGAGTCTGACTGGCATCAAAGCAGTGCCAGGCTCTATCTTACATGGTCTTTAGCAATAAGATAAGAGCACATTTTATCAGCAATCTCTGCTGGCTGGATGCATCTAGTTCCTTCTCAAAAACCCTGTTAGGTATTTGCATCATGTCAGAGTCATCCTGTTAACCTTTTCTAGGTTTCACGTGGCTGAGAATGGTGATGCAAAGGTATCCAAAGGCAGGATCTGGGGCAGTATAAAAACTGGGAAAGAGGATCTGATTTCCTTGGCAGGCAGCTCAGGTATGGCACAGTTTAAATCACATGCCCATAGATAGCAGAGAGGTGGTTTCAAGGACTCATCAGTGGTGATGTGGAGAAGCTGATCAAAGGCCCATTGGTGTGAGGGGAATATTTCAGGTCTCCTTAAGAAGTTCTGTGTGAGGTCCTGAGCTGGGTAGAGACACTGTCTTCTTGTGCAATAAGTAATTTCCCCAAGGTGTTTGTAGGTGTGAAAGAGAGCAAATTAGTATTTATTGAGATGGAGCCAACCAGCAGGAGTAGAGCAGAACAAGGCACGTCAGAGTTTGAATTTATTACCAATCCTGTAGGCCATTTTCCTTTCATTCTAACTGTAATGCCATTCTGAGCCTCAGCCAGACTTCGAGAGCAGAGTCATTCGTGAGTTGACCCCCTGCTTCACACGCTTCATTTTTCTCACTTTGTAGGTTTTGACTGAGCTAATGCTTTGAGGAAAAAAAGACTTATTGATTAGACTGGAGTCGCTTGCAGCATCTGGGCTTTTATTGGTACAGTTTGTGAGGTGTTGTTAGCCGCTCAGTACAGGTACGGGTAGTGTTTGTTCTAACACATTTAGTAAATTATGCTGGCTTCTCTGCCCTGGTTTCTCAGAGCTTTCTCACTTCATCCACTCACCTTCTCACCTGCTCAGAGCACACTTGTTAGGACTGAAGCACGTGGCAAGACCACGTCAGTGCTCCGAAGACTCTCCTGCTCCTCCTCCTCCACTACATTTTTGTTTGCACATTGTCTGTCATTCCGCAATACAAAAATGGCCATCAATTCTCATCTCCATGTGATTTTTGTTATTACTTAGGTGTTATAGCTATAACCAAGCATGTATCCTGTTAGGATGAGCTAGAGGAAGCTTTTTTTGAAGTCCCTCTTTCAACAACAGCAAAGATGTCCCATTATGAGGAGTAAAGTTAGAATCAGTGATGAGCAAAGATCTAATCACATCAATCAAAGGAAGACTACATAATAACAGTCTTAATTCATAATTCATTATAGTCATATTTCTTATATTCAAGTGTGTGGTGATGCTTTATACTGTCTCTTTGTTGTGTTCTCCAGTATAGTTAAAATACATTGAATAAGGGTTATTATAATAGTCCTACAAACCTATGTGAACACTGAACTGAGGCTTTCTTGAGTTTGCCCTATTACATTCAGAGGCATGTTAGCAAAGAGAGATTTAGAGACTTGTGTTTAGCCAGTGTTGCCACCTAATTGTCTCTCACCCTCATGGCTCACCAGCTGCTCTTCCCACTTCTATTTACTCCTCACAGTATGGTCCATTGGGCAAGTTACATGCATGTCCCCTGTGACACTTGGTGTATCAGATCAAGATACCATGCATATTCCTTTACCATCCCACTGGAGCTGCTTTTCTGGAAATTGCAAAGAGTTTATTTCCATCCTGACTTTGACACTTGTCAAGCATCTTGGGAAGACACTGAGCAAGGGTTGCGCAGAAGCTCAACCTCAGAGATTTTGATGTGTGTTTGATAAAACTTCTAAACCACCAGTCCAACTCCCAGCATGAGTCTAGGAAGCTGTGTGGATAAAGTCCTAGCACAATTTTTTGGGATTGTAGCACTTACAGAAGACTCAACTTAAGAGATGAAGTGTAAAGAGAAAGTAGAGGTGTCTACAGTCTACAGGGGGAGCAGTTTGGGGCTTTTCGTTTTCTCCTGATGTTACAAGACATAAGCACAGGGTCAGACCAATCTACTGATGACACTTCTAGTTTGTTTTTTCAGCTAGGCAAACAGAGTAAAATGCCTCAGAAACGGTTTCTTTCTTGTGGGACTTGAAAACAATACAGATCTTCTTGAAATCACAACTATCTGATCTGAGCGCAGTGAGAATACCAGAGAAGGACCAGATTATTAAAACAGAAGCTGTTGTGGTTACCACAGTCCATTGACTCTGTAAATTGTGTGTAGTGCCTTCACAGCTAAGAATTTATATTGCTTAGGAGATTGACAGAGTCTCTGAAGTGACTTTCAGATAATGTTAGTGACCTTCTAACCCTTTTTAGCACATTTCTTTGGACTCTCGAAGTTGCTAATATTGCTAATGCAGATAGGAATTTGCAGCTTAACATTTGCCAGTTGTGTGAGTAATAAATGGTGGGCTGCAGCGATTAACCTCCCCTGAGCCCTACACTGTTCCTGCAGGGTCTTGGTGTCAAAACCTCAGCAGTTGCTAATATGAGAACTACGCAATGTGCATGAGAGGAGGAAAGGAGTTCTCCTTTTCAGAAAAGGAATCCAGAAACTAGATTATTTTTGCTAACCATTTTTTTTTCCGTTGAGTTATGAAAGAAGTGCAAATCAGCAAGTGCAGTGAGGGGAAAAAAGGAAAGAGAGTCACCTTAGAAAATAAGCATCCACTAGTCCTCAAGCTAAAAAGCAGCAGGAAGTGTTGGGAAAATAACTCATTCTAAGATGTCCAGATTTATCAAAGCACTTATCTGCACAGCATGGAGAAAACAAGCCCCTGTGTGTGTCAGTTCTTGGTGTGGGTGCATATGCCAGTGGGTATATTTGTGTAGGGAGAGAAAACACACCTGTAAGAAATGTAAAGAATAATATTATCTGTGGTTGCTGCCAATAGAAAGAGTGAGTGAGATAAACAGCTGTGTTTTTTAATCAGGACTGCTGCACACTAGAACATTTAATGACAAAGTGCTCATTGACTATGGAAAGCTGGATACAGAGCTTCTTCAGAAAAATATGAGGGAGTGACCTATTATTTTCAAGTAGAAATTCAGAACTGCAATGTGCCTCGGTGTGGATGGTCTTCTCTAAATCAGTTACTTCTCTTCAGCATGCTTAGTCTTTCAAATGCCTTTCTTTAATGACTTAAGTAGCTGTATCACTTCTCTTGTGATGTGGAACCGTGTGAGGTCCCTGGTCAAACCACACATGCTGGACAATTATGAATGGAAACATTACAGGGAGGAAGAAAACAGGGCATATATTTTTAATTAAAAGGAAATACAAGGGAAGTGATTTGCAGAATAACAAAATAAAGAAATTAAAGCTCTATTCCATAAAGTATATATTCTCACCCTCCTGAACTGGAGCAATTGTCATGTTTTCAATAGGTGAGGAATGCATGGCTGTTGTAAGAAGTCTTCTGCCCATACAGTCACTTGTTACATGTCCTGCCTAATATCTTAACCACTGGGAATCCCCTGAGAAGATTGGCTGTCAGAGTTATATTCTCAATAAAATAGATTTCTGTATTTAAAATGCAAATGAAACTTAGTGAAAATTGCAGGCCTGGACACAGCTGCAGGGAGGTGGGAGGAGCATGAGCCTCACAGTCAGAATCACATTGGCGGCACATGGGGATGCTAATGGTGTGAGGATGTGGCACTTGGACACCTTGTCCATCCTTGTACATTGGCTTTTATAAAATGTGAGCCTAAAGCATTTCTCAGTTATTTAAGGAAACGGAAAAACCACAGCTCAGACCCTCCCTATAAAGCCTGAGAGTGCAGTAGAACAAAAATCCAACGTGTGTTTTCCTCGTTTCTCTTTAGGTTTTTGGTACATGAATTTTATGGATATAAAAGTGAGCAGATCTGTACAAATAGACAATCACCATGTTCATCATAGGTGGGGTTTTTTCAGTTTAATATAGTCTAAATTCAGGCATGACTGGTAAGAAATTGGTGTAGCAGAGTTTATTCCTAAACATACCAACACTTCCTTTGACTATATTAAGGCAGGAAGAAATACCTTAGACAAGTCATCTACCTCAGGTATTTCTGTGGTCTATATCACTGTAGTATCTAAGCATATCACAATATTTTAATATACTTGTTTCCATATTCTCTGCTGGTAGAAAATGGTATTATTCGCATTTTGACATATGGAAAGCATGACAGAGGTTGCCCAATTTGTACAGGGTAAGGAAGCAAGTTTGTTGAAAAACAGGCATTGGGGTTACATTTGCTTCTGCTAGGGGCAAAAGCCCTTTCTCCTGTAACAGCTTTGTGAAAGCTTGAGATTCTTGTCCTTTCTTGAGTAAATAACAAAAGCGGCCTATTCTGACACAAAAGCTTTTGGTAATAATACAAGTGTACCTCAGGTAGATGATTTGTCCAGTCCACGTCACTGGGGCTTCTGACACCCTTCAACGTGTTCACCAGATTTGGTAGGTGGGACCCAAGTGTGCAGTAAGCCTTCACCACAGTGGTGACTCCAAATGCAAGAGAGATGACACTGCAGAGGCTGTTTGTGCAGATAAGAACATCAGTCAAAGCTGATTGATGCTTAAATTCTGCGTTTGTTTAACAACTCTGCAACTGGTAGAAGGATATCGCTAGGCACAGTGTCTTGGTATAAAGTGGCATCCTTCAAAAGATATCAAAGGGTGTTTATATACTTTAATACAAACATAGATAATGTTTCTTTTGGATCTTTTAACAAACCCCTCTTTTTGGTGCCTACCTTAGTAGTCTTTTTCTGTCTTGCAGTACTCAGCCATCAGTATTTTTTCACAGTCCTCTTACACCCATATTTTTATTTTCCCCTCAGTTCCTTCATGTTTTTGACTTAAAGGGCCAGGTACAAACCCTACACAACTGCAGACATTGGCATTGACTTCCCTGGGTTTCAAATTTAACCTGTGCTGGAGATTGTCCCCTCCTCTGGACAGCACTAAATCTTTCCTGCCAGAGATAGCTAGACCGTGGGGCTCATAACTGTACTTCTGCAGAGAAGAATGTTTTGCCTTTGGAATGGACTAGATTGTGCCACATGGCAGGTAATTTCAAAACATTTTCGAGGAAAGCATCCCCTTGGAGCCATCTCAGGGCCTTCACAGGTAAAGGACATAAGGCAGCATGTGACACTATCAATTCACCTCCTTTGTTGTCCCAGGGAACAAAGCAGTGAGGGACACAGCCTTTCTGGGACGCAGCTTGAAGGGGGTCATTGTTCAAGAGGAAAGAGAAGAGGAAGAGTCTTTCTCTGGTTTTTGACTCCGTAATTCAGGGAATTTATCCCAGACCACCATGGAAATCTCTGTGTTGGCCCCATTCAGAAACACTGTTGGCCAACCGTCAGCTTTGTGAGCAGCGCATTAAGTTGATGCAGCCAGTAGATTTTTCTAGAGCGAGAGAAGTGATTTGCTACAATGCTGTCTTTACTAATGTATATTCTTCTGCTTTCCATCAAACAGTCAATGAAGGCTCAGGTGAAACCAATCAAAAAGAGACATCGACCTGTGACATTTGCCAGTTTGGGGCAGAGTGTGACGAAGATGCAGAGGATGTTTGGTACAGTAATTTGCTCTACTCTTCTATTTTAATGAATGTTGTATTATTTAAAGGTACTGTGGTTTAGAAAGCATTACAAATGTAAGATACTCAATTTTCTGCACCCAGAGATTCATCTCAAAGTGAATGAGGTGGTTGTTATTCTGAAAAAAATGTATAAAACACTCTGGTTTATAATTTTGGAACATGCACAATTTAGACCAATTCTAGAAACACAGTTATCCATTTTGTTGCCATTATAACTTATGTTATTCCATCTGGGGTTTTACAGCTTCATACTTTGGTAAAAATAGAATTGGGAAAAATAATTGACCTAAAGCTTTTCCAGTTAGAAAGTATCATTAGTATTATCATCATGTTAATTCATGTGTGGCATTAGAAACTCTGGGAAATCTGTCTTGCTTTTTCCTAGTTGCTGGAGTTGAAAACCTAACCCTCAATTGTTTGAAAAAAATGAGACTGTACATTTAGACATTTTCTCAATGGAAATGGTTTTAATTTTATTTTTTAAAAAATGTTTCAAAATTATTCAGGTTTTCGTATTATTTTAAACGTTAATTACATAAGCTGAAGGCAAATAATTCTATCTACTCAGATTTTTTTTTTTTCATTTTGCATTTTGCCTAGGAACTGTGCAAACACATATTAGGCCAACTGAGCTAATCATTTCATTGTGGTTTTGGAGCAGCCAATAGATCAAAAAGGTCACTATTTACAGAGTTTTAGTTCTAACATTTCTTTATTGCTCTGCCTCATATTTCTATCTAAGTAACTAAAATTTAGAGAGAGAACAACATAATCTTGAAAATGTTAGAGCTGTTGTCTGTGTGGTGCTTCTAAAGCCATGGGCCTGTGTTAGCTAAAGAATGGATTACAGAGACTGGGGCACTGAGATGTCAATAAAGCAATATGGCCCAAACTCTAACTTGGACAGTAAGAATGGAACAAAGAGGAGTCAGTGACTGAATGGTGAACATGATAAGTGGACCCAGTGTTAGGCAGGTGACCTCACCCAGGCAAGGCATCCACACACTGTTGGTCATGTTGGTTCTAGTCTTTAAAACAACCCAACTAAACAAACCACAGAGTCCTTGCTCTGTCTCCAGCCATCAAAGGAAATGGTGGTTTTGAAATACTGGAGCAAGGTGCATCATGGTTATAGGTTTCAGTAATGTAATGAAACTTGCAAGTAAGAAATTGCCTAATGTTGACTTTGCTTAAGGAAATTACCCCAGGTATTACAGTTTTCATTGTCTCCTTGGCTGGTTGTCCTTGAGAGGTTTGGTGGTGCAGTGTAGAAACAAAACCATGATAAAATTAATATATCAAAATTCACAGTCTAGTGCTCATGTTTTCATAATTAAGTGCACTTCCAAATTGGAAGGCAGGAGAAGAGAGGGGCAAGGAATAAAATTAGCTACAAGATAACATTATTAATCATAAGCACTGAGTAGCAGTGTTTATTTTTTTCCAGAAATAGCTTGGTAAAATTGGCTGATCCAGTGTTCCCACTGCAGATTTTGCACTGGCTAATTCCTCTCCTTTGAAACAACCTGTCTTATTTGGGGTCGCATAATGACAGCAGGAGCTGAGGTTCTCAATCTTTATTGACAGGCCATCTTTCTGCAGGGGAAGGTGCTTCTCAGGGCAGGAAGCAGGGAAGGGCATTTACTGGGAGGATGCCACCAGACAAACTGTTATAAGGCAGGAAAGCTGATTTCCAACCAGAAATACAAAGACCTTGTAAAGCCTGTTAAAAGGTCTGCTTTGAAGTAAACAACTTCATATGCCATAACAGAGCCCTGTTTTCCCATCCCTGCCCCCTGATTAGTCTTGGATAAGCATCTTTCTAAGAAGTGAGCCTCCTGGATGTTAGCTTTTTCATTATTCTTATTTCTAGAATAAAAGCAGATTATGTATGGAGGTTTTAGACCCCTCTTTCAAATGTATGTTAATTGAATTTTCATGTTTGGCACTAGACAGACTTACTTCCCCACTCCTCTTGCCAAGATTTGGTGTGCAGAAAACGTCCTTAAATTAAGCGGGAAAAGACATTCCAATTTATTATTCGATTGCTATTTTTATGTGGATCAAATTTCAGATCTAAGCGGGGCTCCTTTAGCTGTCTCACCTGACTGATGAGGTTTGTGAAATCCAAAAAAAAGGGTCAGCAGCTCCTGGTGGTCCCAGGACCTGTTATTACACAGTGACGAGCCCAGCAACGGCAGTGAATCCACATTAGTCAGGAGTAGTTTGAGGGCTCAGGGACAGTGCCTGATCGATTCCAGGTAAGAGGGATGCAAGCTGGTAGCAGAGCCAGACTTCAGAGAGCTGGGGATGCGAGGCTGGCTGTTCGCCTAATATTTCTAGGTGCCAGAGTAGATCAGAGAAGAGAGCACAGGTGTGATAGCAGATGTGGTTGGGCTGCTGATAATTTAAAGTGACAATTGACATTATTCTGCGTTGTCACAGTCTGTTATTTTGCAGAGCATTATCGCTGGTTTAACTCTTACTGTTTTTTTTTTTTTTTTTTTTTGTTTTTTTTTTATTCATTGCCAGGTGTCACTCATCTAAATTGTGCTATTGTACTGTGTCACCATTATTTTTAAATCTTTTTATTTGCCTAAAACCAGTCAGTTAATGGCTAGACTCCTGGGATTCTGATGGGGGGGGTTGGCACAAGGAAGATTACTTGAAGGGGTAAGATTTGTGTGAACGTTTTCTGGAAAGTATGAAGAAAAGAAACCACTGTAATAATAGGTTTTCCATGGCATGTGAAAGCACACATGTGTTATTATCCTGTTCTGCAGTCAAGTATCATGAGAGCGAATGCAATTTGGCATTCCATTAGTGAATCTCTTTCTCTAAGTTAAAAACAAAGACTGTTCAGTTGAAAGTCTTTAACATCTTGCTACTTTAATATGTGAAAGCTTCTTGTCACTAAGAGGATCGTGTATTACTGGCATTATTCCCACCTTTAATGCATTTTGCACCAGTGGGTTTCATGAATATTTAAAGCAGGGCAGTGGCTATGCCATTTAGCACTGGATTACAATCTATTGGTAAATCAGGCATTTGGTGTTGCTTGCTTTGGGTTTTATTTCTGAGCTGGCCAAGGAATAATTGATTTTGTCAGACAGGGCTACTCAACATAACACTGAGAGATATACCCAAAAGGAAATGAAGAATGAAGCACAACATTTTGAACTGGGGTATATTTAAAAGATCTTCCAAAAAGCACCTGTGGAATACTCACTGAACGTAAACAGTGCTCACCAAATGGAGTGCCTGCTCTCTGCTGAAGTGGCTTAGTTTCAGTACAGAACCACATCAGAAACCTGGACTCCAGCATTAATCTCCTTCATATGACCCACTTAGGAAATAAGAGCACTCCATCCACTGGGACAAGCCAAGGTTTGCACAGATACTGGGCAGCTATTTTGGAGGTCCACTGATGGGTCCAAAGTGGAAGGAGATAAATAATAGGAAAGACCCTTCTGTTGAATTTCCTGTTGGAAAACGCTGACAATAGAGAGGACAGGAATATTTTCTTAAAACCAGATTAAAGCCTGCAAACCTCTGACTTGCAGAGTTAATCAAAATCAAAATGATGAATTGGGGTTAAATATGCATGCTTTCCCTCAGAATTTCAGTATCAGCAGGTCAGCCAGCAACAGTCTCAAAGTGCAGCATTGCCCACAGTAGGATGCAGGTTGCCAGCTGTAAGACAGACATGCAGAGATGTGTGGTGCGCTCAGAGAATGCTTCCCTTGCAGCCTGGCAGTGTCTGAGGAGGTGAAAAGGCCATCTCCACAGAGTGTTCCTCTGCCTACCCCTTCCTCCCTCCTGGAGGTTCCAGGTGGAGGAGAGAGGCAGCAGTAACTCTGGCAGGAGGTGCCTAACTCTGAAATGGGTCACTTAGGGATTTGCATCAGTGATAGAAGTTCTACTGTTCTCTGTATCTCCATCCCACACACCCCAGGGACTCCTCTTTGTCTGGGTGTGGGGTACTGTGCTCTTCCATAGGCATTGTGCTTGTGGTAGGCAACTTTCCTCCCTCTTCATGAGCCTGGCCCACACTGGATGGGCCAGGTGGATCCCAGCAGGCAGGTCCAGCTCAGGAGAAGATGCTGAAGCTGTTCTGTGGGGGCACTGGGCCCCTGATGACCCCAGGCTGGGAGCTTGGGGGAGGCATCCAGGCCTGAAGTAAGGAGCGTGGCATGTTCAGTGTCTAGGTCAGTGGTGAAAGAAGGAGTGTTGTTCCCAGGCATGCTGTGTGGCTGGGTGGTATTCCCACGTGAGATGGTGACACTGCAGCATGATTACAGCAGGTCCCTTGTGTCCTGTACTTCTTTCTGCATGGCTGGGACAGTAAACTCCGCTTACCCAAGGCAGGCAGGCACATACACAAAGCAGATAAAGAAGATGAACTGCCTCGGTCCCTTGTTACATATTTTACTGTTAATCACTGATACATCTAGTTTGGGTAAATGCTCCTATAAGGCAAGTGAACAGTCTGCAGCTCATGAGGATTACAAAACCACATTCTCGTGCAAGTAAGTTGCACTGTGCATGGGAGATGTCTGTGCAAATCATGCAGCTGCCATCTGCAGCAACCCCTATAATCAATATTGCTCTAGCAATCAATATTTATCTTTATTATAGTACAGAAAGAAAACATATGAAAGAAGCTAATGGTTTTGCCAGCTTCTCAATCCACACAGCAATTAGGTCAGTCAGCTTTGGGTCCCTTCCCCCTTCCATCAGTTACTCTCAACCAGAGCATTTGCAAACAAGATGCTGTACTGATATAAAGTACTAAAAGGTGGTTTGAAGTCTCACATACATTACACGGGTATTGGCTGCTTCGTGTTCAGCGGTGTGTATAATAACTATGTGTGACCTACTTGTTCCAGATGCAGAAACAACGAGCTGCTTTAACATCTGCAATGTCCTGAGCATTGCACAGTAGATATATTGCTGTTTTCTGCTTCTTTTCTTTCTCTTTTAGTGAAAAAGTAGATCTTTGTTCGTGGCTGGGTACAACACTTAAACATACAAATTGGACTTGTGGTTCAGATAAACACAGAAATGGAATAAAATCATTAAAAATACACAATTCTGCAAGAACTTAAATTTCTGCTTAATTTGAGATCATACCTAAGGCATGAAGTGAAGCTGCTTCTGCAGAAATCTTCATATGAACCTTAATAGTTATGTCTAATAAGAGGCCAGGCTAGAGTTTGCAGAGGGTAGTAAAGGCACTGCAGCACACAATCTCTGCATTGCACAGCAACAGATGACCAAGCATCTTGCACCATCTTACACTCATATCACTTATCTGAGCCCCAACCTGGTAACAGAGCTACCTCCAGTGCCTACCCGGAAATCAGCCCAGTTCTGTCTCTGGTAACTGCTAATGTTTCATTTGGTGTGTGTTCTCTGGTTAAAAGAGTTTGAAATAGAGGGAAAGCAGCTGACTTCCAGGGTAACTGTTGAGATGCTGTGTGGAGATAACCGTAGAGACAGCATGCAGTGGGCTAAGAGTCAACAATACTGGGAAAAATTTTGCCTAAGCAACTGGACATTGGTCATTTAAGGGTTTGCAATGAAAGACAAAACATGAGGAATGTTAGGCAAAGCAAGATGATACCTACCTGACTGTATGTTGTGTGTTAATTATTAAGCCTGCTCTGAGAAAGGGTTGGTTTGGTGGCTTCTATTGGAGTCTGGTCAGCCAGATCCCACTGCCTCTGGGGTATGAGAGCAGCTTGGGGCTCTGGAAAAAAATGCCATATGAACTGGCACAAAAGTGAGAAAACTACCAAAATATAAAATTGTAGTTTGAACTGCTGTCCGCAGCACAAACAAGAACAATGTTGCAGCTGCTGCAGCTTAGGTGAAAGCATCATGTTAGACTCAGAAAATAAGGACCCCAGGTCAGCATTGCATGAAAGCCACAGTTCCTATCAGGTAAGCTACTGAGATATTTTAGGACTCTTTCAGAGGGCAGTTTCAACCTAAAACTAGCCTAGGTGAAAAAGTAACTTTGTACCCCACCATAACTAGAGAAAGATCCCCACTGACTTCTAAAAGACCTTAAATCATGCCAAAGTTATGTGGCTTTCCTCAGAATGATTCTGCAGAAAGAGGAAAAGATATGGAAGAGAATGTTAACTTTATTTTCAATGGATGTTTCTCTTAAGAGAAGCTTATGGTCCAGTTCTGCATTTCACAGAGAAGGACAAGGGACTGACCACCTTGTATTTCTAAACTGATTACACTACTAGTGGCTTGGCTAGAAAGTTAATGCTTGGGAAAACAGTGTCTTTTTGGCCATCTGGTGAAATTATTTTCTTAACTAAACTCAAATAAAACGTATGTAAAAACCAGCCATTTTTCCCAGTCAGGTGAGTTTCACAAAATTACCTTACCATCTCTGCATCCTTCATCCTTTGCCAAAATAGCCTATTTAATTTTGAAGTGAGACTGATTCCCAACTCCTTAAGGGTGATGGTTTGGAGAATTTGACCTTTCCTTTCTATCCACTGAGTCAATGCAATTCTTCAGAGGCTTATGTTCATTTGAGTAAGTCCTGCCTTTCCAGATTCTCAGGATTTATTTTCTTAATAACATTCTTTAAAAAAAAAAGCAAACTTGTTTTAACATAAGCCAAGATTGTCTGGAGTTACTTATACTTCATAGTGTTTTATTACCAATACACTTTGGAACACTCTGGTAAATAATTCAGCCTACACAAAGAAATTGGCTATATTTTCTCTATACATCGAGGAAGTCTGTCATGTAGACTATATATCACAGCTCTAAATGTTCTCAGATAAATGCAAACCCACATTGTATTCCATCTGTACTACTCACACAAGTAGGTTTTTAGGGACCTTATACGACACATCCATCTCTTATCCAAACACCAGAATCCCTAACATTTGGGTTTGTAATAAAAAAGACATTTTTTATCTTTTGCAATTACAGCAAAACTTGCTGTGTGTCCAGGGAATAATACCCTACACAGTCATAAAGCTTATAGGTTTGGTTTTTTTCCTTGTGCTCCTCTTTTCAGATGCTCATCCAAACTTGCTTTTTAGTTCAGAAGGTGAACTTGCAGTTTATGGAAGTCATGAAAGTTATTCCACTGACTTCAGTGAAACAAAAGTTCTCTCCTAGTTTGATAACTATGGAGTAACTTCTCAGTGGAGCCTTTTGCTGGTAGAAGGGAGAACAGACTCTGTTGGAGTGTAAATGCTCTGTCATTCACACAGTGCAAAGGAATGACTTGGAAATTGTGATGATAAAAGCAGAATTTGCCTTACTGACTGCTTCAATTGCTTCAGAGGAAATATTGATTTGTGAAAAGCCAAAAATAACTTCTGAGATTTTTGGGGGGGTTTCATGTCTTACAGTGCCATGCTCCTGTAGGAACAAGACACAAATTCTTCTGAAATTTAAGGGGAGGAAGGCGTGTAAGACATGTAGTCATCATTTGTCTTAACAATTACTAGTTTGTCAACATCAGAGTTGGAGAAAACTGCTGCAATATTTTAAAAAGCGTGGCTCAAAATAGCCAAATTTTCCCATTACATTTCCACGGCCAAAATACCTACCTGTGTGGTGTGTGGATGGGAGACGTAGGCATGGAGGGATAGCTGGTCATGGCAGAGAAGGCTGGAGGGATGCCTGGGGAAAGGACAGAGGACTGTGGAAGCAGGCAGGTAACATAAAGCTAACCTGAAGCTAGTCCAGTTTGTTGTTTTCTGGAAAGTGGGGAGGGGCTGCAGTGGCTGCCCATGTTCAGGGGCTCAGGGAGAGTTTTGGAGCTGCTACTCATGGGTGGGAGGAAGATTGTCCTCACCTGCCTTCCCTCTGCCTGGCTTTGAGGCCAGAATGGCACACCCAGCATGAGCAGGTGAATGAAATATTTATGTGGTGGGGGCGGCTGAAGGATATATGGGGTAGCAGCTCGTAAGGCATTGAGGTGGTGTGGCTGTGGACTGAGTTCTGATCTGTACCTATCACAAGGGTGCATGTGTGTGGCTCAGCATTGTGTGAGATAGCCACAGCATTCCTCTGTATTTTTGGGAAATGTCCGAATACAACATATGCACATGACAGCCGGGTGGAGAGCAACCACTGGATGTGCCCAATTTAACAGGGGAGGAAATGAACCCAAGGTTTTCGGGAATTTTTTACTCCTCTGCCACCAGATGGGACTGTGGTTTTCAGTCCTAGGGAGGAAAATGTCTCAGCATTCTGAGCGCATGCCTTTGTTTGCGTTGGGAGGAATGTTCCTGGCAGTCTGTTTCGTGCTCTTGCTGTAATACAGGGTGTTGTAAAGATCGTGCCTGGCTCCCGACACTTTGTGGGAGGTGCACAAAAGGGTCCCTTTGGTCTCTGCAAGGGCAGAGCTGTGTGCAGGTGCTCCGAGGCTTGGTTTGTAACCCTGTGGTTACACTGGTTGTGTAACCCCGTGGCTGGGAGAGCCTGGGCTTGCCAGGCTGTGAAAGTGCACATAAGGGATGATAATATGATAATGCACATCAGATATTAATGCGCATTGACACATAATCGTCTGCGTACATCGAGGCATTACAGCTTGAAAGAGCAAGTGCAGAGGCCTTGCAGAGCAACATGCTTTTGCACCTCTTTCTCCCCCCTTGCTTTCTCTTAGCCTTGTTATTTAAAAGTAAGCATTCCTCCCTCCCTGGCCCCCCATTTAGCCAAAGTCATCCCCCAGTGGTAAACTGAGCGCTGCCTTCACGACGGCCTATTTAGTCGCAATAAAAAGCCGATTGGCCTAATGCGCAATCAAGAAAGGAGTGACATTTATTGCTTCAGTTTTATGATGCTGTGAACTGAGCAAGATTTGGAGCCTTACAGTGCCTTCAGGGGGCAGGAGATCACCAGCAATGAATTGTATTTATACCTTTTCCAATTTCCTACCAGCATTTTAGCAATAAATAGACTGTTGTTATTGAGTTTTATGTAAGTATGTTTACAAAAGCAGGGATACAACTTTGTAGCTCAGAATTACATGTGTTGGCTAAATAGATCAGCAGAGAGAATAATTATGTAAAACACTGGGAAAGCACCAATTTATTATCAAATGTCTTAATAGAATGCTTCATCTCTTCCATCCCACTTTATGTTACTATTAAAATAGAACTGCCTCCACTGCAGAAGGTCAGAGGCTCCTTCACACGCCCGTGTTGGAACATCAGGGGCAACGGTTTGTTCACACATCTAAACCATTAAAAATACATCCCATGCATTAAATATGAGCCTGAGGAAAACTCAGTAGTAGCTGACGCACAGGGCTGACCTCAGCTCTCACAGCCCCTGCGGAGCAGCAGGTGTCCCTTCCTCAGAGTCCATCTCCTGCCCTGGTCCCTTCCCACTTGCAGGCTGCAGCTAAAAGCCTGTGTGAGATGTCCCCAGACGCACAGATTTAATTGCTGTCTCTCAGCCTGCCCATTTTGTAACGGAGCTCTCCCTTGTGGAGGAACATGAGTGCCCCAGAGACACCTGTCCTGGTCAGTACTTGCTCCTTTCAAGCAGCTGCAGGTGGATTCCACTGATCTGTGTCCCAGACCTGAAGATGGTTACTGTCATCTTATTAGTTTGCTGGCAGGGATATGTCCTTCGGATGGCACTTCACTTCCTTCAGTCACCTGTCTTCCTTCCCTGGCAGCAGTACTTTCCCTTGGGGCTTGATCCCAAAAGCAGCCAGTCACTGTGGTCATCGTGAGACAGCAAGAGAATCACAGAACATGCTGAGCGGGAAGGGACCCACAAAGATCATCAAGTCCAACCCTTAGCCCTGCACAGGTCCATCTCCAAGAGTCACACCACGTGCCTGAGAGTATCATCCAAACACTTTTTGAGCTCCAACAGCCTTGGGGCTGTGACTGCTGCCCTGGGGGGCCTGTTCGAGTGCTCAGCCACCCTCTGGGTGAAGAACCTTTTTCTAATACCCAACCTAAACCTGCCCTGACACAACTTCAGGAGAGGCAGCATCCCCAGCCACTCCTACTGCCTAGTTTCATACAGCAGCTTTCACCTACAGACCTGAATGGTCTGAGAAAAAATAGGGTTACTGCTGCACCCTCCCTGAACGTGCAGTGATTTACTCTAATACCTGTGGGCCAAGATCTTGTTTCCCCACTGTGCAGGATGACATGAGGTTACCTTGCCTTATTGCTGTCTGTGCAGAAGCTGCAAGCAGTGCTTGAAGGAAAGCCTGGAAGAATCTTCCTAAAATTTTGTTAAATAACTAGACTGGATTTTGTTTTGTGATTGAAGGTAGCTAACCAAGCAGGGCAGCCTGGAGTATGCGGCCAGTTCAGATGGCACTGCCCCAGGCAGGTCTCCTCAGAACCGTGAGCCATACATGGTTAAGGATGCAGAGCAGTTTATGGTGAGCAATATGGTTTTGCACATGTGGAGGCAGTCTTTACATTGAGGAATTCTTTTTCCACAGTTTTCTTCTCATTGTTTTTAGGAAGGTCACTCCTAAGCCTTTCCTTCCCCGCCAGCAGTAGATGGCTCGCGTGTTGCAAGGGATTGGCTGGCAGCACACTGGTCTCAGCTAGCCAAAAGGCCATCATCCCTTTGCTTTCACTGAAAAATCAGAGCTTGCTTTCCATTTTTGGAAGTAACTTGTAGTGTTGTTAACAAAGGTGTCACCTTTTGGTGTTGGTCCCAGATGGTGCTGCAGCTCTTTGTGAGCAGATCAGTCCTTCCAGTTTGAAGGTTCATGGCAAGGTCCATGCCAGGACCTGCAGCTAGATAGTGTCCCATGCTTACCACTGGACATTGCAGGATTCCCACTGGCTGGTTGCAGGCTGAGGTAAAATGCTGGGATTTGTGGAAACAGTTCTCGTTATTCTTCTTGCTTCAAGAAAGGAGCAAACAATGTCAGCAGTCTGAGGCACACAGCAATAAACCGTTCATGAAGGACAGCCTCAAATGTTTACAGAGAGAGAAACAGTCAGCAAAGCTTTGTTTTAGCACAAACTACAGAGACATGAAGGACACCAAGTGTAGGCAAACCATAAAAAGGCATTTATTTTATTCTATGGGTTTTAAATAAACTTCCACGTTAGGTACCTGCAGACACTAGAACTGGCATGTGCACAGAATTAGAATTTTCTTCTCTGGTCACACAGCTAGTGTGAGTGTTCTTCCATGACTGTTCAAACCCAGTCATCAGCCTTGTAATTCTCTGTTCGGTTTTAATGCATCCAATCTAGCAAAGATTGCTTTATACAACTTAGTTCCTTTTAAATAGGAATGATATTTAAAAAAAAAGAAATATGACACATTTATTTTGCCCTAAAGGTGTTAGCATACAATTCAATGTACTGCAGAGGACACCAAAGGCATCAGGAAGCCAGATGAAGGTCGTATTATAATTGGTTCTGTGAAGTGCAAGAAGGAAGCAAAGGTGAATTTTGTGATACCTTTTGTCCAAAACTTAGAAAAAAAAATTATGGGTTAAAAATTAAAGGAGAACTAGGAATCAAATTGCAGTGTCTTGCACAGCAGATTAAAACATTTTTCATGAGCTGCGGTCTGCAGGATGACTTCTTGAAAACTGGTGGAGCATGAGACCAGCTCCTCACCGAGCTCCAGGAAGGAGCCAGGGCCCAAGAACTCTCCCCATGGCTGTAAAGCAAGGTGTCTCAGGGAGCAGTCCAAGAAAATGTTTTGGAGCAACCACCGTGAGCCACCATAAAAATAAAAAAAACATGCTCTGAAAAATCCATACGTATTTTTAAGCATTGCCAGTCAGTCCCTGCTATTAAGCAGCAGCAGTGTGGCAGATGTACAGCGATTGCCCGAGCTCCTGGCTCTGCGCTCCAGCTACACTCCCACAGTGTGTTGCATTTGGTATGCAAGGAAGGCCATCAGTAAATATATTCACCACTTTAGTGCATTTTAGCTTGACATATGTCCAGTGAACAGTATTTTGGGCTCTTGCAGTAAAAAAAAAGCAGGAGGAAAAAAAAATAAAAATATCACCTGATTATTCAGCGCTTCCTTCTGTTATGATGCTTTGGGGTCCTTCAAATCATTTTCATTATGCACTACATAATACTAAAAATCTCTATGCAGTATGCTGATAATTCCGTGCATGGTCTCTGTGATTTCTAATTGTTTGAATAACAGGATGCTATTGAAATGCCATGCAGAAACACTGCATCACCCTGAGGGAATCAAGCTTTTCTCCTTTTGCTCCTGGTGAAGATAAACATTTGAACAGTTGAAATAGGTAAAATATCGCAGGGAAGCCACCGTGCAAAGTAGACATGCTAAAACCCTTAGTGCAGAAGCTGTGCTGCGAAGGACAAAAAGGAAAAATAAATTAGATAAATAAATAAATAAATAAATATTGAATGGAAGGCACTCACAATAAGCCGTGCTTTTTCTTCTCCTGTGATCTCAAAGCAGAAGAGAAGCACTAGCAGGCCCAGGAAAGAAATACCGCGTGCTATTTTTGTGCAGCCATTATAAAATATGTATTGTTTATTGTTCTGCACTGCAGCTGAAGTTTTGCATCAGCCTCAAAATTACAGCAAAGTTTGTTTTTGAAGGAGACATGCACCGTCTCTGTTCTTTAAGCCTCTTAATGATGTTCTTAAGAATGCAGTGATAGGATTTCAATCTCCTGGCAAGCACAGACAGGTTGTAGGATATGATTCATAGAAAGAGTAAAATACTGTGTGCCAGTGTGCGTTATGAATATATTTTATGTATATGTATGTCAGTGTACCTGATGTTCAGCTGAATGCAAAACCAAGCAATGATGCCAGGCAGTTTTTTCTCTTGGCTGGAGGCACCATTGGGTGCCACCCTCTTAAGCTGTGCTCCACATGCTGCAGGGACCCCTGTGGGACACCTGAGTTTGACCAGGCTACCAAAAGTCCCTGGTGACTCTGTATTGAGGGTGCCAGGACTTCACACAAAACCTTTGCTCTCTGTAAAATGGGTTTAATGGTACCAGGTCATTGCTGCTGTAGGGCCGTATGAGATCACTGTAAAGCTTAATGGTGTACTTGGAGATGGGCTGAGGGTCAGAGGCAAGGGCTCATATTTATGTGGTCCTTTTGACACTGATGTGGAAATGAAGGTGTGTGCAAGCCCCCTGGAGCAACCCAGTTTAGCTGCCTGTTGTGTGCAGGCAGCTTTGAGGATGGGTGATGTGCTGAGGTGGGTACAGGGGTGACCTGTCACTGCTCCCATGTAAAGTGCATTTTAACAGGGAGTTTTACAGGCAGTGAGTTTTAACAAGGCATGATACTGCTCTGAGCAGGCTAGCTGAGCTCCCAAAGGCTGGGTCTACCCAGCCTGGTTAACCTTGCCAGTCCTTGCTTAGAGCTAGTTCACGTATCTCTGCGTGGTGTTGTGTTGAGACACATTAAACATACCCAAAGCTGCCTGGGTAAGTGAGCACTCCCACCAGCCTCCTGACACGGGGCTGAACCGTGGTACGGTTGTTGAGGCGTAATGTTAAGCCTGGCTTCGTTTCAGCTTGCCTGCTGGTAATGTCAACAAAGGTGCCCTGTGTACCGGAGAGAAAAACCTTGCAGGAACCCAAATGATAGAGAAGGCATTTGGGACTGATTGCCACGCTCTTTATGCAGGAATATACTGCCAGGTTTGCTTTAAATGGGCATTTAATGTCTTACTTGGAGGGGCAGGGGGCCTGGAGAGGGCCATGCTGACATCCAAAAATTTCAGCTTCTGATCTCCATTTTCTAGTCAGAGCAGAGGAAGATAAGAAATGTCTCTGGTGGAAATATCATAAATGTACAACAACTGTGGTTTTATTTATACACTGTTTTATGGCAAAGGAAAGGCTTTGGGCTTTTGTATGCTGCAAAATGTTGTTGGTTTTTTTCTTGCTTTTTTTATTTTTTGCCTGGAGAAAATATATAATGTTTAAAATGATTGCAGAATGGAACATTACTTTCCCTGTAAAATAGTGCTCGCTGAGACATGGTGGGATCTCACACTTGACCAAATTAGCATATGCGCTCAAATATCAGAGCTCTGACTAGTAAAAATAACACTAGATTTGCATTTCCACATTTTTAGCTCTTCCCTCCCTGTCTGTTTGTTTTTATGCCTTTTTTCTTGACTGACAATTCTCTTTGTGGCAGATTTATTGCTGTTCTGCTGTTTGGACCCTGTAATCAACTAGACACTTGGCTGAAGACGTTAGTCATTTCATTAAGTACTTTTTTGCAGATATCTCAGACACAATTTTCTGTTGCTCTGGTTCCAAAAAGCAAATGACCCATGGCCAACAAAGTCTGAATATGAATCTTTAATAAACAGAGGTAGTAGGAACAATGCTCTCAGGTTTCCAAACAGCAGAGGGCTAATTAAAAGATGTTGAATGGGGAAGAACTACCATTGCCATCTCGCTCATCTGACAGAAATGTGCCTGCATCTGTTCCCAATGAAACCGCTCTTTTGGAAGCATTGTCTCATTTATCCTCCTTGCTTCCCATCAGAGCTACACAGGAAACCTTCCTCGTGCTATGTGCAGATATTGGAGAGTAATTTTTTTTAATTATTTTTCAGTAATACATTGCTGAAAACAAAGACTGAATACTTATCTTAGGAGTAAAGATAAAGCGTAGAGTGGGGTTCTTTTTGTCATCACTGTGTCACTGATGATTATACTCTATTCATGAACTAAGGAAATAAAATTATAGCATTGCCCTACCCTTCATGGGCAAAGAACCATTCTCTCATTTTATTGAGACACCTCCTTAAAACTCAGTTCCTCCCTCCAGGGACAGTCCTTCATAGCCATGAATCCTCTCTTCAGCTGCTTGCTCTCTGCAGGCAAAGGTACTCTCTCTGCCCAGAAAATAATACCATATATTATTTTCAGAAGTGTGGGGAGTTAGCAAACTGCACTCACCTTTGGCTGGTTTATGGACCCAGCTGATTTCACAGAGACTGATTCAATAGAAAGCCAAGTTGGCTTCTCCAGCTTGGCCAAGCAGCCTGCTGCAGCACACCACCATCACTGCTGGGACATAGACCTCTGGCCAGTGTTTTTTCATGGTCAGGGTCTGGGCAGGAGATGACTTGTTTGTGCTCTTCTCTTATTTCCCTGGGAAGGGGAGAAGCATGTTAATCCGGTGAAATAGGGACAATCCCTCACCAAATGCCCGTGGGTTCCCTTGTGCTGTTGAGTACAATCTTTGAAGTTACTGCCTTGACAGAAGCTCGCAGACCAGAGCACAGCGACGTGCACCCCACAAGTCAGTAGTGAGGCACAGGGAAGTGCCTTTCAGCACCTTACCTGCCTGAGGCTCAGCTCAGCTCTGCCAGTTCTCCCACAGGCAGCCTCCTGGGCTTCTCCTGCATGTTGGCTGTGGAGCTGCACCTCTGCCTGCAGACACCTTCTGGTTCATCCTAGATGTGACGTTCTCATGACAGGGCCCAGCAATATCGTCAAGCAGTGCTGCAGGATGCACCTTGGGAAGTTAGCCCAAAATCTTCTGAGGAGGTGCCCAGGTTTTCCTGTTGGACAGTCTTTTTAGTTTGCTTTGTTTATTTTCTTTCTGTGATCACCAGAGTAACCAAATAGATTGCTGGATGTTCAGCTCCTCCAAGATTATCATCATGTGAAATGAAACGGAATAAAATAAAGCATATAAAAGAAGGAGAATTCATTGGAGACTATCACAATGACCTGGAAGAAAAGACATAAGAAAGTGAGCCTTGTTTAATGATTGTTTATGGTGACAGCCCAAATTTTAATCAATTAACATATGAACCCATGACTTGAAAGAGGCACTGGGCCTGTGAGACAGCATTCAGTATTTCTTCCTTTCTCTGGGGAGCTGCAGGGTATCAGCTGACATCCTGGAGGCTCTCTTTCCTCACAGATGCTTTTAAAGCTGCGTTTCTGACTGCAGAAGGCATAGTTAAACCTTACATATGTATTTTGTGTATGCCCTTGGGTACAATTGTATCCTGTGACCCCCTAGGAGACCTCATTGACCTTCTCACAGTGTCTTGAGTCCGAAGAACGCTCAGTCAGCCTTTCTATTTGCCAAACTTTCTTCAGCTCTACACTTAAAACACAGAAACCACATAGATTTATTTATATAACTATAATCAGAAGTCATAGCCTGGATGATAAAATGGCTGAATTATCAAATTACTTAAAATTAGAGGCATACTCAAGTGCCTCAGGGACTGGGAAGCTGCAGGCAGGCGGCAGACCCGCCAGCCAGCACCAGCACTGGGTGCTAGCGAAGAGCAGAACAGGATTTCTGGGCATGGCAAGTGTTGGAGTGAGGAGGTTTCGGTGTCCCACAAGTGCTGAAGATCTAATGTACTCCCTGTGGCCAAGCACGGACATCACATTTTGGT
The DNA here is from genome assembly GCF_022539395.1 of Myiozetetes cayanensis. NCBI lineage: Eukaryota > Metazoa > Chordata > Aves > Passeriformes > Tyrannidae > Myiozetetes > Myiozetetes cayanensis. The sequence goes on along the minus strand of NW_026088185.1, from coordinate 7,835,870 downwards.
TCTGCTTGTTTAATAGGAGGCAGTCCCACTACTGCATTTTATAATGCTTCAAGAAGTGAAGGCACCTTTACCTATGGCAATAGGATTTCATTCAATCAGATGCAATAAGTGTTGTTCATTTGGTATTTATTCCATCAGTGGTGGATCCCACCTAAGGCTCAGGTGTGCTCTGTCGCCACGTGTGTTAGTGCACACACGTTTGGAGTATGTGCCTCACCTCTTTCCCTGGAGTTTGCTCTTCTGGAATTTGGGGGCATGGTTGAAAATGCAGAACTGCTTGTTCCCCCAGTTTGAAAAAATGTGTTTGAACACTGTCATTTTCCCTGATAAGAGGAGCACTATAAATTAAAAAGAGCCAGCAGCGCAGGCACATTAATCTTCCTGATGCCATCCTACCTTTAGCATTTCCTGGCATATATTTGATGTTGACTTAATTGTGCAGCCTTGAAGTAGGATTTGAGTATATAAGTACAAAAGTAGTAATAAACTGCAGAATCAAGCTAGAAGTTGTCCACTGAAAGCTGTGCAAGGGGTGGATGATGGCACAGATTCTTGCAGCAAAAAGATCAGGGTGACAAGTTTGCTGTAGTGTTTTTTCACTGTCCGTTTAGCCCTGAAAAATCAAGCTTCACACAGGAGATCCTGTAAGGCTGGAGCATTGTGAGCATGGTGTCATCCTGAGGTTGTCCCTTCTTGCTCTCCCTTGCACACAAGTGATCTGACATCAGCACGAGCAGCGTGTGGTTCGTGGTGCTCGTGGGGTGCTTGGGAAGAAAGGCTGGTCTCACAGTTAAGATTTTAGAATGGAGTTCAGAAAAATCTTGCTTCTCACTTTTACTGAAAGAGGTCAGGAAAGCAATTTTGGCTCTTTGTGTTTTGGAAGGCATCAAAAGATGCAAATAAATGCCTGGTGGGCTCTGAAACAGTCTTTGAAATCAGTGGGAGATAGGTCTCTGAGATTTCAAAAATCCCACACAAAGTGTTTGCATGCATCTTTAAGCATTTAAACACCTTTAAAGATATGTCTCTAAGGTGTCTAGCTCTGAGCATAGGTTCCTGCATCCCCTAGGTATTTTTAAAATTGCATCCAAAGTTGCTTAGATTTTCCCCAAAGAGCACCCTTTTGTTGTAATTTCCTCGTTGACTTAATTTTCTCTTGACTTGAAACATAATCTATATTAACCTTCACTCATTTTTGCAGCAAAATGTAGAGAAGTGAAGCTGTTTCTGAGCTGGTTTATTACACAAAAAAAAGGAGCATATGGCTGATTGTGTCCCATCTGAAATGCAAATGGTGAAGCTACGTGGAAAGAATTACTATTACTTGAGCAGTAAATGTTTCCTAATGAAGTGAGTTTGACTAAGGTGGGAAGCTGGAAATGGCTGCAGGAAGAAATGACGATGGTTAATATTTCAGTGGAGCAGAACATTCTTATTCCGCTGATAAGGAGGTTCTTAGGAAATGCACTAGAATTTTTTTTCTTACATTCTGTATGTTTATCAGTGTGGGGAAATTGTTACACACAGGGAGCTAGACTCTTTTCTTCTAGTTATGAAATCATGTAATTTAATTTATAACCACAGCTTTTCACTGTTGGCCTCCTTCTGAGCTGAAGTTTCCTGTATTTTGTGAACACTTGGGGTAAATAGACCTACCCAATGTGAAAGAAAAGTCTAAAAGAAGACTCTGATTTTCATCAACCTGGGCACATTTGTGGGAGTCAGAGGCCAAAGAGGGTGCAGGAGGAATCTGACCCACACTCTCTAATTTCCTCCTTCCTCTTTCCACCAAAGTTTTTTTCTCATGTATATCCCTCTGCACTTCCAGTAGTCGAAGGTGTCCAGATGTCTGCTGCAACTGGGAGGTGGTCTGACTTCTAAACACTTCCTTAAATCAAGCAGCGAGGCTCGAGGCTTGACATTTCCATTACTTAACTTTCCGAAGGGAGAGCCGTGGAGTTGGTGCTGTGAGGTTCAGCACAACCAGTGGGCTGGAGATAGAGCATCCATCACATTACTTTGCCTTAATGTCAGAAGGAGCCGGGAAGAGTTTAGATAGCAGCGTGTGCACAATTATGTGCTCAGAAGAGCTGAGGCAGCTGCCAGGTTAGACCTCTGGCTTTGTCCCTGAGCAAGATGACATCGGTGTTGCTGAGGCTGAGCTGTCTGTTACAGGGCACAGTCAGGGGACAGGAGATTAGCATGCCATTCCCTTGACAATGCCCAAGGGTGTCTGACATCGCTAATGATAATGAAAAAGGAGAAACCTAGAGAAAAAAAGTCTGCAGCCTGCTGTTGATGGAAATAATTAGGTTTCTCCATCTCAGAAGCAGCATCGAGGCTTGCTGGGATCAGGACATGTCCACATTAGTGTCCTACTTCAGACACAGACCAGAGTTTTGAAGTGAATCCCTTTCCCTGTGCTTTGGTTCACATCTCAGGGCAGCATAGGAGCTCACAGGCTGGGTTGTGGTGTCTCTGGAGATGCCCACGAGCAATCTGAGGACAGGGCCACTGCTGCCCTGCCTGCATTTGCCCACCCTGTGCTCTTGGACACAGGAGCCTTCACCCCCTACAGAGCATGTCACCAAGTCAGGAGTGAGTGCTGACCTTCCTGGGTAACACCTGGGTAAGGCTTTTGGGTTGCTGAGTTACTGTGTTGAGGCACAGAGAGAGCACGGTGGCATCGCTGCTACCAGTCTTGGTAGGGGGTTTTGTCCCAGTAGGGTGAAGTGAGGCTTCAGTATCACATCTTTCATTACTACCAGGCTACCTGTAGGTATTTTCAGAATTAAATCATAAACCCACGTTTTATGGTATTACATGTGATGGCAGCACCTGAACAGAGGTGAATTTTGTGGCTCCTTTAATTTGCAGGAGGGCTCAGCAGCTGGATTTATCTGCATATGTGCTTAGGTATTTGGTTTACAAGAGATTACAAGCGGTAATGCTGTGGTACAGTTTTCCACATATAACACACTTCTTTTATCTTTCCTTTTGCTTGCTTTTAGGTGCTGCTTCTCTCTACCCTCATCTCATTTCCAACCAGAAATACAAATGGCCTCTTGACAGAACTTTTCATTTTCATTATGTTGATTTGCATTGTGCAGTCAGGATAATGCAAACACTTATGTTTCTGAGATGTATTTATGATGTTACAAAAAAACTTTCTCATAGTAGCCTCTTCTTTTTTCTCTGTCTTTATCTTTTCAGGTGTGTTTGCAACATTGACTGTTCTCAAACCAACTTCAATCCTCTTTGTGCTTCCGATGGGAAATCTTATGATAATGCATGTCAAATCAAAGAGGCATCATGCCAGAAACAGGAGAAAATTGAAGTCATGTCTTTGGGTCGATGTCAAGGTAACTCTCATAACAAAACTCATTTCAAAGAATGTTTTCAATTTTTGTAAGGAGTGGGGGGGAAGGAACCAGGGCTGACTTCTTATTTGGCACTTCTTACATTTCCATCAGGCTCTTGCAGTTTATATTATAGAGCAGAGGCTGCAGGAAGGGGCAGAACCCACCACATCACAGACATCAGTGAGGCATGAGGAGACCCCCACTCCTAACCCTTCCCATGATCTTCACACAGCAGCAGGGGACTGTTCAGCCCTGCACTGGTTTCAATGTCAGTCACCAGTATTCTGCCCAGTGCAGCTTGCCCAGAGCCCTGTCTTCCAGGCAGGAGTTGGAGCAGGACAGCAGGATTGCCCCTCAGATACATTTTGCCACCCAGGATGGATCCTCTGGGTCTCCCCTAATTGGAACACCATGAAGCAGTCTCAGGAGGATAAAGAAGTGCTCCCAAACACAGTACTTGTCTTGTTTCTCGAGTGACCCAAAATGTCAAAGGTGTCTGGAAGGCAATTTTCCAGTAGCATCTCAAGACTTTCTCTGTTTCTCCATAAATGCCACACTTCTCTGTGCACAGCTCTTGGGCTACTACATCACCTGTAACCCTTGAGTTGACTTTAAAAACCCTATTTTGCTCTAAAATAAAAATGAAGAAAATTTGCCTTTAAATAGCTCCCGTAAATAAAGTGTCTACTGAGGCTCAGACTCTCAACAGCTATTTTCCCCTTAGCTTCTGACCTATAAATCCTGCATACATCTACTTGCAAGGCCATGGTATACAGATGTATTAAGCACATTCCAGTTTATTCCTATCTCTTTAAAGTTAACCACCCTAAGTGGCAGTTCATTTCAGGGTACAGATTAAAACTCCCCAATTACTTCAAATAGAGCAGAAATGACAACTCCTGCCTCAGACTGATATATTTAACCCAGCTGCAATCTGTTATCACATATTGTTAGCAAAAAGATCCTGCTGTTTTCACCTGGCAGACCCAGGAGAGCCTTGCAGCCAGCAAGGATGCTGTTGCATGCAAGTGAAGTTTGCTTTGCCTGGGCACTGGCGGCTGGGCTGGGGGCTGTATCAAGTCCAGGCTCCCCAAGCAATTCAAGACATTTCTTTTCACACAGATAATACCACAACAACTACAAAATCGGAAGATGGGCATTATGCAAGGACAGATTATGCAGGTACGGTTCCTATTCTTGTGAGAATTGCAATTTTCAGGATCTGTGTAAGTCTCTTTTCTCCTCCATTTGCTAAGGTGAGGTGTCCTCATCTTCTAGTATGGTTTTCTCGTTTTACTTTGAGGAAACGCTGTCTTTGTGTTACTTTTACTACAAACTTTGTTCTTAATAAATGGGCTACTTCGATTTTCGTCAATGTACAGGTACTGTGGCCACAAACACCTGTTTTGACAGGAGAAATTAATATTGTAAACTGTTTGCCAGAATTAGCAGACATTATTGAAAGTTATTGAATCAGTTCACTAGATTATGTACCTTTTTGTCATGATATACAGGTTTAAGAAAGTGAAAATCCAGAGCATAGCACAGCTGTGATTCCACGAAATGTTACCATAATAGATAATATTACCTGTCGGCCTTTAACTATGAAGTTAATAAGGTTCTTAAAATGTGGGGGGTTTAAGTGATAAATGGTTTCAATTTATTTAGATGCTACAGTAAAATATGATGGCTGAATAGCCTTATATGGTGCTTGAAATTAAAAACATGTAAATACTAGTGAGGTTTGGGAGGCATTTTTTACACCCTTTGCCGGGGAGGATTGATTTAGAAATTGAACGTGCGTGTGCGCGTGCACGTGCATGCAAATATTCTCAGCTCGCACTGAGAATTAAAGCCTTTGGGAAGGTCTTGTGAAAGTGGGTCGGGTGATGCGTTCCCTGCTGCAGTTTCGTGATATTCCTGTGTTTTTAAAGTATTTAGAGGGAGTAGGTGCGGATCACTGGGTTGACCTGAGCTGCCTGGCTCAGGTGAGACCCAGCTGGTGGTTTCACAGGTGTTAATGTTTCTCACTGGCAGAGTCCTGTGGCAGTGGTTACTTCAGCTGGTCGTCATCTGTGCAGGCCCTTCTGTGCGTGCTGTCCCTGCAGCAGTGCGGTACCTGGCCTTAGAAATGATTGCTCTGTTCCTACTTAAAAGCAGCACGTGATGATTAAAAAAACATAGAGCTCTGAATAAATGATGTCTCAGGGAGGCAGAGGAGTGCGAGCTGTTGTGGGTGGCTGCAGCACGAAGCAGAGAGGGTAGAAATTGCTATGGGAAGTAAATACTGGGATGAATTTCTAAAGGATCAAGGATCCACCTGGTCCAGGTATTTCCTACTGCTAAGGCACCCTTCCATGGGTGAAGAGAGAGACAGGCAAAGAGAGAGAAGTCTTCAATGTCTTTCCTCCAAACTCTTGATTACCCTCAGCTTTTTGTGCAAGGTAGCAATCCATTTTCTTAAAAGGCTGTGAGGAATGAGGTTGTATCCTGTGATGGGCAGAAGATAGGGCCAAGTAGGCCAAAATAATTTATTTTAAGTTAGAAATAAGGCCAAGTGATGTCAAAATCTTTCTTCAGCTGAGGAAAGCACTGGCATCCCCAAGTCAAGATGAAGGCTTGCAGCCCCTTTTCAGTGTTGTACAGGCTGTCCTATGCTGCTGCTGTCTGGTGGACTTGCTCTAGGATGGCAGTGACCCACATCACCTAGAGAGGAGACTGCACATTTAAGCACGAAACAACTGAGTTGTAACAAGAAGGGAGGAAAGGCAGGTTGAGAATTAGGGAGGAGGAGGAGATCACAGTGATGACAAGAGAAAACCAAGTCATGGGTTGTGGAGGAAAAGGTGTGCAGGAGACACCTTCAGCTCAACTGAGAAGGAGGAAGTGAACAACTCTGGCTTAGGAGAGATGATATTTCCACCCACGCTCAAGAGGAGGGATGGTGGGTAGAAGAAAATTGATTGCAGCAAAATGTTTTCAGGGGTTGGGAGTCAAGTAGGGAATGCTGGAGGAAACTGGGTTATTGGGCAGGGAAGAGGGCAGAGCTATGGCACAGAGGAGCACCTCTGTAGTGGACATGGTCTCCAAGTGCCAAGAGGTTAGAAGAGGTGTGGGAACAGGTGGTCCTATGAGAGACGACAGGGGCCTGTGGAAAGGAGACAAGGCACCTCCCTCCCCTAGAGCCGTGAAAGTGATGGAGGCATCCTGAATCAGTGTTATCTCCAGTAGGTACCTCTTTGGCACAGAAGGACACCGTGATTACACCTTAGAAAGCAGCTTCTTGAGGCTTCTGCTGTGGCTCAGGCCCCAATGGGCTTCTCAAGGGTGGTGACTGTATCCCCTGGGTGGGTCTCATAAGGTACCACCCGTTGATTTAACCTGAGCCATCACCTGCACCAGCTGATGTCTTTCTTTGTATTTGTATTTGTATTGCACCTATTAGTCTTGCTTGAATTTTTCATTTTTACATGTGGTGACAGCATGTAGGGTGAAAACTGCCAAGTTCATGCAGGGCAAACCCCAAGCCTCCAGTGTTCCTAAATGTTTGTGACGTAACCCTGCCAGGGGACTGTAGGGGGAAGGAACCGCTGTGTCAAAAAGCTGCAGCAGCTCCAGCCTTTCAGAAATAATTGGTGAAAAGGAAGGCAGCAGTATAAAACTGAGGCTCAGTGAACATTCAAGCTTTAGCGTTTGCCAGACAGGAAGCTCTGTGGCATCCTCATGCTCTTTCAACTGCAGAAACATTTAATGATGGCTATTATAGGAATGTGGTATGTGCTACTTTTTCCCCACCTTCCCATCTCCTCAGACAGGAAATGATGCCCTGATCATGGGAAGTTTTGTGTGAAAAAGCAACAGTTCCCCTGCCTCTGAAGCAATTTCCCCGAGCCTGCGGCTTCCTAGGGAATACCTTTGTTCTCTACCATTTAACAGCACTAAAAATCGCCAAGACTGCGAGCACTACGTGCTTTTAAAAACATTGACTTGTATGGACTGACTTTCCCAGGGGAGAAAATAGCAGTGGGCATAATTGATGTTGTCAATTATGCTAATGCAGCAGTGCCAAATGCTCTTTGCAGAGGCTGTGGTAGCTGAGTGGAGTGGGTTTTTCCATAACCACCCACACACGCTCGATGTGGGGTCCCCGGGAAGGCAGCAGCTTTGCAAACAGCCACAAGTCCCAGTGCCCAGCTGAGTTTTTCCATATCGAACTATTCAAACCGTCTGTTCAATCAGTGTCTTTGCTCCCTCCTGTTCTTGCAAGCCCGTTGATACTTACAAATAAAACACAAATCTTTTGCTTTGGCAAACCAAAAGAGGGCTCGTCGCTTTGGAGTATAAATCTTTGCATTAAGTTTGTATTGCCTTGTATTTTAAGGGCTCTTACTTTACACAGGCAAGATTTGTGCTAGGACTGGAAATGCCTGACTAATATCAGAGGCACCCAAAAAGCAGTATCCCCTTTTTCACCAAAGCAAACCTGAGGAGCTGTAGGGGGCCCTTCTCTGACCCTGTCCTGCCTCTCCAGGGTCACCAGTCCACACTTGCCGTGGCTGCCCGTGTAATATGTGTCAGCACAGTGTCTGCACACTTGTGTGTTTGTGCCTCTGTGCAATTCTGGCCTCTTGTTTTTCTGAAACCCCAAGGTACAGACTTGGGGAGATTTTCGCTCTTTGCAACAAAGGGCAGATTGTTGACTTTGATCAAGTTTTTGCAGTATTATTTGGTTTTAGTCAATAAATAAATGGATGCAGCTTTTCCCACAAATCCAATAAAAATGCACTTCATCTTGCAATTTCCATGAAAGAACATTTTTAAACATTTTAAGTATAATACATGTTTTGGAATTTAGTGTCTGAGTTGAAAGTCCTGTGATGGATGTTTTCTTGAATTTCCCCATTATATGCAAAAAGAAGGCTGTTTCAGGGGCATTTTTGCATTCAAAGTCCAGGCAATCAAGGAGTTTTCATCTTGTTAATTCATTTGCCTATTTATTTTTGTTCTTCCATATTTATATTCTCTTCTTAAGATCTGGATATTAGCAATTATACCCATAATGATTTTATCCTTTCTCATTATCAAATTACAGAGATTTTTTTCAAGCCATTTTGAGCATTATAAAGAATAAGTCAGTATGGATGTGCCATATTTCATTGTTATATATTCATGAAAATTGTCAGCAAAGACACTGACAAATTTGATAGACCTATTCAATAATATCATCTTCCAGGCCAGACAAACCTCCCTGTATGAGCATTGATTAGATCAAGTCTCAGCAGCTGAATGGCAGCAGCGCAGAGTGGATGATGGAAGGGGCAAGAAGGCATTTTCAGCCCAAATATTCTCCTTTGGTGAAAAATGTGCATCAGCAAATGGTCAGTTTGAGCCATATTTTGGGTTCCTTGACAGCTGTAAAGTATCCCTTGTCAGCAGCCTCAGGTGGTGCCTTCTGGGGTCTTGGGTAGTCCCAGGACTCTCTCATAGGCAGTGCCGTGGCCCCTCTTGCCGATGCTGTCGCTGTGCCCAGGAAACACCAACAAGCATAAAATACTGCACGTCTGCTCATGGCTGCTCCATTCCCTGCTCTCCCTCCTGGTTTTCCATGGGATTTCAAATCCACATGACAGCATTGGATCTTTTTCAGACCCCTTTTTGGCCCTGGGGCCTTCCTGACACTGCCAGAGGTGCTCGGGCAAGCAGTCCTGCAGATGGCTGTGTTGCCCAAGCAATCCCAGTGCTCTACCAAAAAGGGCAAAATCCATCTGTGTCAACACATCATCTTCCCTTGGCTGGCACAGGGCTGTGAGATGAAGGCTGTGGGAGCCATCACAGATTCCAAGGATAAAGAAGAGTCTTGGACTCTGCAACAAGTCTCTTTACAAAAGTACAAGAGTCTTGAACTTCAAAATAAATACAATGTAATATTAACGTTTCAGAAAAGAAAACTATCCTAAAACTTTACCAAAACCCACCACTCTGCATCGTTAACCTTTAATCCCTTTGAATGGAAGAACAAGCCATAGCTATCAAAGGAACTGTGAAGGACTGGCTGTGGTGTGCTGACCCCGTACATGTGAGAAGCGCTGGGGTGTGCTGCATCCCTTTCTTCACAGCCTGATACAGAGCCCACCAAATTTAGTCACAGCCATCCTCATTGTCTGTAACAGGCCTGGAGAGAGGCCAGACATCAGAACAGCAGTGCTGAACTTTTATAGTGACTATTTTTTAGGGTTTTTTTCCCCCAGGACTAAAGTATGAGAACTTCCAACTAGATTCCTTCTCCAGATTGTAACATTTTCAAAGTAGGTTACATTTTGAGTGTAAACCACTTGACAGTGTCCCTTTAAATTAAATTTTATGTCTACTACTATGTCAGCCATTTCCTAAACTGGTAAAGAATAATGAAGCCCCAGAGCTTATCTATGGCATACAAACTGTTGTGCAGTTTTGCTCTGCCTTTGTGAACCAGGCTTTCCTTTCTTCTTAATCGAATTAGCAAGTGAGACACAGAGCTGAGCACCATCACAGCTAGAGAGAAACCACTTCCCATCCGCATCCTTGTAAAAACAGAGGGGCAATTGCATCCTTGCATATGCAGATTTGCCTGGCTTTTGATTCTGCAGAGCCCAAGTCAGAGGTTGTCACACTAAACAAATAGATTGTTTAGAAAGAGTTCCTGCTATTCCATGAAATCACTTAAAAATTGGGAAAAAAACCCCAGATTTTAATATTTTGGCAGCACTGTGGCAGCATGAACCCTATCTAGTTGCAGCCTTCACCTGCGCTCACACACATAGGCACGCACACTGCAACCTGGGGGAGAACAGCAGTAGTACAATTGATACATTTCTTTAAAAATGGGAAGCTTTTAAATGTTGCTGCAGTTTTTATTTGCATTTACGAATTGTTATTTGCATGTATTTGCAAGGTTTTATGCAAATATACTTACGTTTTATGCACAGTGGAAGTCCACGAAAGGCAGTAGGTGGGCTCTGCAAAAGCAGAGAACAAAAGCAATCTTGATTTTATGTCAGACCATACAATTTAGGCTTTTTTGGCCTATGACTTCAGGAAAACAATGAGGGCATCTCCCTCTGGGAGGTGTGACCATACTATGCCCTGCATGTCTGAATGTTCTTTAAGACGTCTGATCATTTATAAGTCCAGGGCACATAAACTGAAGACTTTGTAGGAACAGAGCCAGTCTCCACTGACCAGGTGGAGAAGGCATTCCAGTCTTGTTTTGCCTACCTAATTCAGGCACTCCTGACAGAAAAGTTATCAAAGAGAGGAAAAGAGGAAATGTCTCAGTTCATTGTGTGGAACTTGAAAGCTCCCAAAATCAAGCTCAAGTTTACCATTGTGGAAAGTAGTGTAGTGTTTGCGTGGCAATATTAACTGTGTCTAACTTAGTTTAATTTAGGGAGTACTATAACACATAGATAAGAAAGCTGTTTCTATTCTGGGATTCTTCTGAGTGATTTTCAAAGGTGAGAGAGAGATCACTGTGTTCTGATAACCTGGTGGTCTCCAGCCCTTCCACTGCCTTGCAGCTCCTCCACTGATGCTGCTATTCAGAAGAAAATCTAAAAAATAGAGACCAGCTGGTAGGTTAGTAAATCTTACTGCCACTTACTTCTGAATCAGAGTCTGAGTAGCCAGCAATGTCAGTCCCGATTACTCACTTGGCCCCCAAATTTCCACTTGTCTTCGGTGCTTTCTTAAATGAAAACTTGCATCTGCTGCTTTTTGTGATTTAACTCCAGGTTTTCAAAAGGTGGAGTGTGGAAAGTCACACTTCAGCACTCTTCTTTGTCATCAGGAGGACTGGATGCTTTATTTCTAAAACATGAAAAACCAGGGCATTAAAGCAATTGTCTAACGATGGGCACTGCAGCAGCACAGACTACCCCAAGTGCTTTTCTTCTATAGAACTCTCTCAAATTTACATCCTTGGCTCCATCTTGCTGAAATCTGCATAATTTTTTTAGAATAGGAGACAGACACATGGTCGTAGAGGTCACATAATAGCCTCACAAACAAGTCCCCTACCAGGAGGGAAGCTGCAGCACTCCAGAGCGCTGTGCCGTGTAATTTAACAGCACTTACTCCTAACAGTCTTTTCCTGAGGAGCATGCACAATCAAAGCAGGGTTATGGAGATTTTAAAAACAAGAGAAACGGAGAGAGAAATATTGCTCATTTAATCTGCCAGCCCCTAGAGGATACCTCACTTTTTATGGGAGTTCTCCTCTAACTTTGAATCGCATGTGCTAAGCTTGGTAAAATGTTCCTTGGGTTTTTTTTTGTTTTTGTTTTTGTTTTTTTGGATTTCTGGGGTTTTGTGCTTTTATAATGAGATAAATTGTGCCTTTTCATTACTTACGATTTCCCAGTGTCATGCTCATGGAACCTGTAATTGTTAGTATTAAAACTTAAATTAGGTCTCAGGTGAACTGCTAGATGTCTCTTTACCTAGACTGATGTAGCTCAAGGAGGAAGAACATTTCCATTTGTGCCTTTAAAGCTTAACCCTTAATTTAGTCACTAACGAATGTGAATGAAAAGTTGTAGAATTCGTTTGTGCTTTCTTCCCATAATAAACAAATTCAGTAATGCTGTGAGTGAACATTAGAAAGAAAGCTATTTGATTTGCATTAAAGCTTGGTAGCCTGAAAATTCAGTAAATCCAGGCTAAGAATTTGATCTGTAGGAAATAAACAGGAAAACCAAGTTCCAACTTATAACACCAGTATTGGCATGGGCAGCCTTAAAAAAATTCAAAATCAGACAAAGCTATTTTACTGTTTTCAGCATCCCTGAAGCATTTAAGTCCTGGAAATGAATTCAGGTGTAAAACTTCCTTAAAATTTAGGGCTAGGTGGAGGCAAGTATATTTTTTTGTCTGGGGTTTCCATCATAACTGTGCAAAATTTATAAAGCTTGCTCCAAACACTGGCTCCCACTCCTTCTGCTTCCACACAACTCTGTGCCTTACTGGTTGGCTTTTCCCTTTTTCTATCATGTAAGCAGGCTTCTGTAACATTTTGTTCTCTTAAAGGTTGTGGATAAAAACAGAAATTGTATGTGCAATAGAGATGAGCAGACCTGAGTTTACGTAGGTATCCTGACAGATTCTTCCATTTGTGTCTCTGTCCATAAACACAAAATGTACCATTTACATATGTTTAGTCTTATTTGGAGCACAGAAACCCATCTTCATGAGCAAATCTGGGACTTTCAGTTCCTGCTGATCTTTTTGTCTTCTGCTCAGTATCTGTATCTTGTTAAGAAGAAAGGGTGAGCTCAGAGGGAGGTAGAGCTTGCAGGAAAGAAAGAAGATGCTTTCCTGCTTACACATAAAAATGTGATCCCTAAAACTCAAGACAACTTGAATTGTACCTGATTCCTCAGGTTAACCAGGTGCCTTCTTCCTAAGTAGGACCTCTAGTGTCAAGGGATACCCAAAAAAAGGTAGGAACCCTTGGAAAGACACTTTTATGGTTTGCAGTCATTCTAAGTTGTTATGCTCTAGTTAAAGCAACTCCCAAAATTTGGTTTTTCGTAGGTTTATGGAAATAAACCGACGTGATCTGCAGCTGTTGTTCAGCTGCCTTGAATATATGGAATGTGAACCATAATACTTGGCCTCATAGAGCATGTGGGCTCTGCCATTGTGAAATGATTTACAGTTAACAAAAAAGGCCTTTTATAGCTGACTAAATCACATTGTAGCACCTAGTTAATACTGTGTCTTTGCCACTCCTCAGATGAGATACCCCCTACTTGCAGGCCCCTCCTTTGTGATATACCAGCATCAAACAACAGGGATGTGTATGAACTTCTTTCCTTTCTCAACCCCTCTGCCTCCTCCAGAAGGAAGGAAAGTAAAAAAAACAGTATCTGAGACAAGACTCTGTCAATCTTCCCCAAGGAATAGGATAGAAAATTAATCCTGTCTGGATTTGGGGAGAAATTTCCCTCAGCATCAGTTCCATCCTTACTCTGGGTTCCAGACACTTTGATCATCTCAAGAGTCATCCTTGAAGGATGCTCTTCAAGATGGTGCACAGCAGCTGTTTGCCATCCATTACACTAGTTTGAATTAGTTAATGGATATTAAGGAGTACCACAGTGTATTTTTATGCCTAGCAGCTCTATTTTAGGCCCAGTTTCTGTAAATTTGTGTTAGGAATCATAGAGCATTCCCAAGTATTTGAGAGTTAAAGTTATAATGAGATGCTAGAATATCTGTTTTTAGGAAACATCAACATTTAAATATTTGTGTTTGATCTAGTCTGAAATATAAAAAAAAAAAAAATTTATTTTGAAATATTCATAGAACTGAATTTCCTCAGAATTTTGTTTCATGGGATGTTTTGGCATTCTTTATGAAATGTTAGATATCAAAATACCCTGAGATGAAAGCATATGACAGTTGTAATAAATAAGTTGTACCGTAAGGAAAGTTGCTACTTAGAACTGACTGAAACATCATCTTTTCTAGAAAGAGTATCATCATGTCAAATTGCAATACAAACACGAGATAATCTGATCATTTAGACACGTGCAGTGGTAACCTGAGCTTCAAGATAACAAAGGCTTTCACCTAGACTCAGGAGTATAAATGCATCTGGTAGAATGAAAGGAAATATGGTTGGGGAAGAAAAGTGGGAGCTGATGTATTTATTTTTAGTAGACCTTCAGAGTTGGACTAGATGGAGACAAGTAGCAATTTTTGCCTAGTTTAATAGATTTGAGTAAAGAAAGAAAAAACAGACAAATATTTTGCCACATCAGTTTCACTTTGCTGATGTTCCACTTCTTTTCATTGAATACATCTGCTAAAAGCCACATCTTGTACTGATTGTTCAGGCAATGCAACATAACTAATTTTTGAGTTATTTCTTGACATTTAGCGTATGAGACACTGAGACCACTTAAGACAGAAATTTTTTTCTTATAAAAAATAGAAATGGTTTAGAGAAGGTATGAAATGCAGTGGGAAGTGCAGCATAGTGAATATCAGCCGTGCCTTCTCCATACTTCTGTCCATAGAAGCATTGCTGTGCATTCAGAATAAACCCAGCCTTGACAGTTTGAGGTGCACATCTGTACCACCAAGAGCAAGCAGAAGTGCTCTTAATAACTCAGGTTTGAAAAGCACCATTTACCTGCTTAGCAAGGTGACTTCTTACACACTTGGGCTGTCATTTTACCTTGCACCCATGAATGTTAAGTTAGTGTGAAACTCTCCTCTTGGAAATACAACAGCTGTAAACAAAATGTGCTGTTAGAGAACCAGTGGCAGTGCAAGTCAGAATATTATCAGCACTGAATTGAAATGCACTGCTTTGCCTACTGCTGCTGTCACCAGCCTTAGCCATTTTAGACAGCATTACATAATGGCAAAATATTTTTCAGGAGGGGAAAAAAAATTAAAACTCTCCCTATGGGTTTAATCTCCCTCTTATTTTATTCGTGGTTTAAAGCCGTGTCAGGTGTGCATCAAAAACACACCCTCCCCAGGGTATTTAATTTACAATTTCATTTAATAATGGAAATGTATTTCCATCCAGCTAGGATGGGAAAGGATTAAATCAAAAGCACTGTTCTAAAATCAAGTAACAGAAGTGCAGGCTGTTTCTGTGCTCTGCAAATGAAGTAGCCATGGAAAGGCTTGTTATTAGTCTATAATATCAAAACTATTAGTGTTTTGTCAGGCATGATACATGCTAAACATTTTCCTCTGCAGATTGCCTCAACAAGAACTGTGACTGTTTTTAGGCACATCTGGCACTGCGGATTTTTTTCCATCCTGCATTTCAGTGATTTAAAAGGCCTTGGCTGGGCAGAAGGATGTCAGCTGTTTGGTTTAAAATACTGTTGTAAGAGTGAATAAGATTTAAAAAGTCAGTAGGTAAAGTTCTGCTGGCAGGAGAATGGCCACTGAGTGTAATGGCTTTGAGATTTCTCTGTGTGGCTCTTTTCCTACATTTTTATTCTTAGTAAATTTTCCATTTCCCAAAATTGCCCTTTCTTTTCCATTCAACTTCTCCCACTTTCAATATTAGCTCTAGGAGTGAGCACCGAGTTAAAATACCAAACCCTTTGCTTGCGCAAATGCCATCTTTACAGCTCACTTCTGTGGCACTTCTGTGAGACAATAATAACAGGTGCAGGTGTATAAAAATAGTTAAAGCAGGTATTCATTTATTTAAAAAAAAATAGGTTCTTAATAGACTTTTCTGGCTGTGCTGAAGCACACTGGATAAATGGGCTGTGTGACCAGTGATGAGTCTCAGGACCTCTGTGGCGCAGAGAAGCTTATTCTGCTCTTTATTGAAAGAAATAGCAGGGCAGGCTCTGCACTTGCATTCTGTCCTGTCACACAAGGGGAGCCATTGGGGTCTGAAGAGTTTGATGGGAGGTGGACAGGCAACCAGAGCCCATTTGCAGTTCACTTATTTCAGCAGGCAGAGTCTGAGCTGGGTCTTTTCAGGGAAGTCAATTCAAGGACATTGTGCCTCTGGAAGTCTTTCCATTGCAGAGTTTCATGACAGATGGGAAACTGTATCTTTGGTAAAATAGATAAAGGAATATAGCAATTTTTTTCTGCAGTGGTGGTTTATATTGTTTTACCATTTTCTCCTACACTTAAAATTGGGAATAGCAAGGGATATCTCTCCAGCTTCAGGTATGGGAAAGGAAGCATACTGAAATCCTGATTACCAAGTAGGAATTTCTTACATATAGCCTGCTAAAAGCCAATCCTCTGAGCAGCCACAAAAAATTTTAACAACAGAACTGGGCAGATACAGAAAGCAAGGTTGTAAACTGTGTGGACCACTGTGTGGACCCATTGCCATCAGAGTTTTACAATGCAGGACTCAGGGGAGAGGGGTGAGTAAAAATAGAGTCAAACCAAGCAGAATTCATCCCTGAGCAAGTGTAGTGTTTGCTTTGTATGGAGGAGTGATCACGGTTTTGCAACATGCCAATAAAATGTTTCTGAGCGTAACAAAACTTTTCTAAATAGCCCAAACAAAAGCAGTGAAAAGCATGGCTGGCTGAAACCATGCTGTTACCCAACAACAGACATACCTCTGAGTAGTCACAGGCCATATAGGGTCCTGCTCTGGCAACCGAAATAACCAGGATATTCACAAGGGATTTGCCAGGCATGTGATTCAGGAAGTACACAAAAATACCACATATAGGAGTCAAGTATTTTTATTTCAGTCTCTCCTATTTTCTCACACACACTTCCCCCAAATTCTGCAGCTCCTTCTTTAGTTTCCTGGATGAATTCTCTCAGGCAGCATGTTTTTACAAGCACAGATGCTACCTTGGAAAAAAAGAAAAGAGGGAAGGGAGCCAAATGGGTGTCACACTTTAGCTTGGCAGCATCTTACCAACATGTGCCCCAAAAAAAAAGAAAAAAAAAGACTGCTTTTAGTAATCAAAACTGAATATAAAATCAGTGCAAAACTAGGGCTGTAAAACCTTGAGATTGTCAAAAGGACTGAAGGAAATACCTTGTAGCCAAAATGACACCCTTGACCTACTTGTCCACACTGTCACGTACCTGCGTAACCTTTCTTTCTCCGTGCCTTCCATCAAACCTCTCTGACAGTTTTGCTATTCATACTTGCTTTCAGTTGAAATTTTTCAAGTTTGTTTGAAGTGTGCAACCAAAAAGTAGAGTCTCATAACATCCTGCTGGCAGGCCTAAATGTATGTCGGAGACCTTTTCAAACACTGCTTCTCTGTGGAAAACAATCCATTCAGTCCTGGAGTTTCTACTGGAAATTAGGGGACAGCCTGGTAATTGGAATAGGGTGCGCTTTTATTTGCAGCAGTTTCTCAAAATGAAGCTCCTGCTTTGTTTCATTGATTGCCTGCCTGATCTTTGTGACAGTAAAAGCCACACACAGAGCTGAAGGGGCAAGGAGGGATGGAAAATGCAGCTTTGTGTTATGTAAGATGTGTGTGTTCCTCTGAATGTGATCAGGTAGAAACAGGTCATAAGTGAATCTCCTTACAAACATGGAAGCATCCTTTGTTAATCCACAGTTTAACTGCTTAAAAGCAATTTTTATCAGTGAAGTCCTTAAAATTTGGAAGGTCTGCTAGTTGTATCAGTACTTAAATTCCTACAAACCACCTGCATAGGTGCCAAAGAAGGGATAACTTCAGGACACTGGGATTCAATGTGTGAATTGGAGAGCTTTGGAGTTACATTGTTGTAGGGATTGGAAGGAAGAGGAAGAAACTGTATTTGACTTACACATTTCCATAGAGGGGTTGGAAATACCAGATTAAATTTACAGGTGTAATCCCAGAAACACTCCAGGCTCAATCAGATTTGGTGCAAGAGTTAACCTGGCAGGAATTACAAGGCCATAACTTTAGGCACTGCAGTGCCCTGTTTTACTAGTCCTTCAGAACAAACTGGCAACAAAATTGTTGTTTGTAACTCTTATGCAATCTAGCATTTTATTCCATCAGCACAAATGCATATTTTATCCCATTGTGTTCATGAAGGATGTCCTTAGACAGTTCAGTTCCCATATAGCCCTTCTGAGCAATACAAAAGCAGTAGCTGGTCACAGCCTGCCCTAGTGTGAGCCGTGTTGCCAGCCAGCTGTGCACAGTCCCACCAACACACTGAGAGCACTTGCATCCCCTTTCTCCCATTTCATCACCCTCATGGAGAAAAAAATCCATCCTGGGAAGGCAAAACAAATCCTTTTTATTTTTTTTTTTTCCGGGTGGGCCCCAAAGGCTCAGCCCTCCTTGAGCCCCCTCTGAGCACACCCCCAGCTGGGAGACAGGGACATTGTTAGTCATGCGACTGTCCCCCACGGCGGCACCAATAGAACGATCTTGCTCCCTCCACGCATCAATATTCTTGACACCCGTCTTAAAACTTAGGTCATGCATATCCATCTCCTCTTCAGAAAGTGTCAGAAGGATACAAATATCCCTTCACTATTTTTAGAGCCGTATCAAAAGTATTTATTGGCTTTCTGGCACCTCATGCCATTTGTCATTCTTGATGCTATCTACCAGTTGGCAGTGGAGGAGGAGTTAGTTCCTCTAGATATGCAGTGGTGGATAGGTGAAGCTCCATAAGCTAAGACGACAGTGACAGTGACTGCTGACAAGGTTGCCTGTTGTCACAGGTGGGAAGCACCTGGCACAGTCTCCTGACAGGAGACAGAGCCAGGGCTCAAGAGAGTAGCTCATCCTCACTTTGGTGTCTGCTCACCCTTGGGGTATTGGGGATGTGGAGGAGCTGAGGAGCAGGGCCAAGCTATGAGAGAGGAGGACAGCTGATAACTCGTGACTCCACCATCCACTCTGCTTGCCACCAGCACTCCCACACTGCTTGGTGGTGCCCAAAGACCACTTCCTTCAGCACATACCCTTGGCTGCACATCCCAACACAAACATGTACGAGAACAGGGCTTAATCTGTGCATTATACATAATTCATACTGCTCATTCTACGTGGTACATGAGAGGTGTTGAGAGTCTTGTTTTTCCATGCACACATTGCCAACAGGAAGCTCTTCCAGCTCCTCCATAGCACTTACCTCAAGGCCTGGCATTGGGAGGCTCTTTAATGTGCAGGTAACGTGTTCATCATCCTCATGCCACAAAATTGGGTTGTTTTCCTAGCACTGTTGGTTTTTAGAAGGCAATGTATTCAGGTTGAAACTTTGCCCACATACCATCTGCTTTAGCCTTATCTTTCTTTGACAAGAAAACTGAATATATAATGTCCACTTGGCTTTCCTGGTGTTACATAAGGTTGTGGTTTTGTGTTAGGTTTGCAGTTTCAGAGCTCCTCAGCAGCTCTTGCAACATGCTCCTGCTCTTATTTTCAAGTGGAAAATCAGTGACAAAAATCAATACCATCTTCATAGCTATAATGAATGTGACCCACAGCCTTTTTTAGGTTGACCACAAGCTTCCATCATATGTCTGAGGCCTATTCGCAAATATTGATTGGTATTGCAGATTATCTTTAGCCATTTCGTATGAAATCTTAAGGTCTTGCAGATTTGCTCTCTGCACACAGTTTGGTATCAGAGGTACAGCTATAATTCACAGGAGCCGCCCAGAGACAGTATTGATAGCCAAGGTTGCCAAATTAGGAAAATCAGGTGTTTTGGTGGTTTTTTAAGCTGCTTAAGGAGGATGGTTCTCAGACAGCTCCATGTAAGTGAAAGCACTGCTTTGGAGTTGCAGCAGACTCTGTTTACTTGAAGTGGGGAAAAAAGAGTGGAACCTTCATATGCAAATGTATGGCATTTGGAAATGTCATATAGCTGCATCTACATATAAATAAGACACTCTGGAGTGCTGCACTAGCCAGGCTGCTTTGATAGAGAAATTGCATAGTAGGCACACAAAGCAGAAACAGCAGGATGCCACTCCGGTCAAGTTCGGGGAGTTTTGTTCCTTAATCACCACTTAACGAAGTTAACTAATATTGCTGTGTCACTGTGTGTTAGACCAGGAAGGGCTGAATGGTGTGTTGGTGCTGCGTGGGGCTGTGCAATAGGGACAGTGCTCTGAGTCCTGTGCCCCAAAAGATACAGCTGAACGGAGAGATACTCCTTTGGCAGCATCCCTCCCAGGCAGCCTCTGCCTCCTCTGTAGATCCATGCCTGCTTTCTCTGAAGGAGCACCTTCTGCAGCTAACATCCACGTACCGGTGTGTGGTTTCAATCTCTGTTTTACCTGGTATTAAACAGCAAAATTGAAACTCTCAGGGATACTTTTTCAGGAGGGAGGACACAGAGGGGAGCCCTGGTCTGGTTACCCCTGTCCATTTTTGACCCCTTCCAGCTCTGGCACTGATGAGTAGCTGGAGGATAGGCGGATGGGAGGGAAAACAAGTCGTGGGCTGAGCTGTTGGGAGGAATTTCTCATAGAGGGGTGATGCCCGCTCTGATAGTGCTGCGTGGCATGTGATGGATCCAGCATTCACCCCTCTGCCTTCAGGCACGCTGCCTAATTGGAGGGAACCTCACAAATCTCTAAACTGACACCAACTCTTTTTCAAGACAGAATTACAATAATAATAAGGTTAACTCATCGTCTAAGGGCTCTGTCATGAGCTGCCTAAGGAGATCATATGCAAGGAGAGAAACTGACTGTTTCTTTACACGGCTGGTTTCTGAAGGGAGGGGGGATGCTGCTCCCACAGGGCTGTTGGAATCTCTCTTAGATGGGGGAATCTGAGTGAAGGGAACATCAAGCAGCGTGCCAGAAACAAAGACTAGCTGAGTTAGCACAAAGAGGGATTTAATCTGTTCTAAGAATGGGGTTAACGTAGACTTACTCAATCCTGGCACAAAAGAAGGAAGCACAAGCTATAAAGGCCCCTTTACCCAGGTCTTAGGTAAATCCCCAATACAACCCTGCATCATTAAATCACAATCCATGGCAATGATTGCAGGCCTCAAGACCAGCCCCGCAGTGGCTGAGTTAAAGAGCTCTGCCTGTGTGCTTTATCCACAAGAGTATTGTGAGATGGCCTGAGGACAGCTGACACAGAGAGGACATGCAGAGCTGGAGACCTTTCCAGTCTCCTGGACTGGGAAGCAGGCACTGTTCACGGGCAGCAATGGGCTGCTCCGTGAGGCTGCTGAAGGAAGAGCTCAGCGCCTCGTGCTTTTCTTGATGTCCTCAAATCCAGTGTGGAAGAGCAGCATCAAACAGCAGCGACTGCTGCTTTTACTGGCAGCCTAGGTCGGTGTGAGTGGATGAAACGTGGTGGCAGAGAAGTAGAGGAGGTCAGACAAGGTGAAGCTACAGCCTTCCTTACCTCCCTGAATGAAACAATCACCCCAGGGAGAAGCTGAGTCTAATGTGAGCACCTGAACACTGAGAAAATGCTGGATTGGAGCAACGCATTAGCCCCTGTGAGGTTCTGTTTTTTCCTTTTCTTTCAGCTTAGCTGGGTGTTCCTGTTCAGACATGTGAGCAGGGTTGCTACCGTGTACTTGTATCGAGATGCTATTTTGGTGGTTGTATTGCACCTTGTATTGGAGGAGCTACTTGGTATCACCTCCTCGTGTGTACAGGAGCCTTGGCTGCCAGGGACCTGTACAGGTAAGGCCACTGTGAATATAAGTGGACAACAAGCACTAAAAAAACAAATGAGGGTTAAAAAAAGGTTCTGTTTCATTTTGAGCAGACAAATGGTCTTGTTATGTGCAGGAAAATGATTAAGGAGTCACTTGATTTCAATCAGTCTTCTCAAAAAAGGAAGATGTATTCACAGATGTTGTAAATAAAAGTGTTTCTTGATTTCAAAAGTTCAGCGATAGCTCCAGCATATATAGCATAGCCCAGAGATATATGCTGACAAGCTGAAAGTATTTTGTTCTCCATTTGAACATCTGGGGATTATTAGTGTCTTAATTCATTGGTTTCTATTATTAATTGTGGCAGCAGGCTGAATAATTATGATACATTGCTGCAAAGACAGAGCACAATATTTTTTTTCGAAGTGCACTAGGACATCTTGCCATCATCTCAAACATAAAAAGCTCTAGATTATTTTTAAAAAGGAAAGTGGATGTTATCTTATTCCAGGGAACTCATTTGCATAGGGACATTTAAAATTAATAAATTACTGTGTTCAGCAAGCTGATTTTGTGCCTGAGAAAAGAAGTGAATGTAATTTAATTCAACAAGTTCCATTTCTTTTTCCTCTTGGTGAAGCAGCTAATATGGGAAGGGTATTTTTTTGTGCGGTTTATGTGGAAAGACTAGCTTCAAGTTTGTACTTGGAGTGGCTGCAGGATGAATTTAGGCTCAGGCTGCAGCATAGTGGTGCCAGACATTTTCAGCTGACATTTGGTGTCTCACTTTCCACTTGCTCTCAGGGAGAGTGGGCTGGTGAGCTCCCTCTTAAGCAGCAGCAAGCACTTCCTTCGGAATTTTCACTCAACGCCCACCCAAACAGTGATTTTCAGGCAAGTTGCTTGCACACATTTTCTTCATTGTAAGGAGATGCTCTCTGTATTTGTAAAAGCAAGGTTTTAAAAGAAGGGAACATTAAGATAATTAATAGGCTGGCCCTGAGCAGCTGTTCATGGTGTGGCTGTGCTGGAGCACAGCAGGGTGGCTGCTAGCAGATTTGTCAAGGACAGGGTGCCTGGAGCTGTTGAGCAAAGACTCAGGAGAAATCTCTTTTTCTCAGAGAAAGACCAGAGCTGGGTCTGAGCTGGGATTTATCATGGTGGTTCTTCATTACAAGTAACTAGGAAGCTGGCTTAAGGACTTCATCCCTAAGTTGCTGTGAGACCTCAATTCCTGTTGGATGATATTACAGAGGAGGGGAAGTACCAGCAAACCTGCTAAAGCAATTCTGCACTTTCAGAGGGAGCAGCATCATTACCCCCTTCTCCTGACTTTGCAGAGGGACCCTTGAACCATTTCTGCAGACATTCCTGAGCTGAAGAAGCTTCTTTTTACCCCAAAAGAACAGCAGTTCTGACTCTGTGCGAAGGCTACAGATGAGTAACATAAGCTGTCCCTAGACTCATCCACAAGATTCAGATCCCCACCCCTAGTCAATCACTGAAGCTCTTCCACAAAACTCAGGGCATCCCTTACTTTTGCTCCACAGGTTGGTACTCTCTGGACCTTTATTTTGATTTCAAATATGAATTGCACAGCAAGTCTCTTATCATGCAGAGCAGAAGGGCTTTGTTAAGGTCCCAATGCTATGCTCTGTGGCCTACCTTGGGAGAGCTGGCAGGGAGGTAAAAGGAGGGGGAGGGAGGATGTGCTTCCAAAAGGGGTTGAGAAGGTTAAATACACAGATTTGACTCAAGAATCCCTTTCCCCCTTCATAAGTCCTCTGATAATGTGATGTGTAAGGAGTCACTACTTCAATATCAGCAAGAGCTTTTGTCTGCAAATTTGACTGACCTCAGCGGTATTAAAAGATTAAATTATTATGTAAGTCAATTCTCCTTAACCACTTTTCCCAATGAGATAGGTGTCAAAATAGCTTCTGCTGCACATCATTCACCGTCTTATCCCTTATTTGATGACATATATGTGTGTGTATGTATGTATTTTGAAGACTTCCCTTGGTCCAGTGATGACAGTAGGTATTAACAGTGTACATGAGCCTAATAGTTATTATTTCCAAAGCTCCAACATTACCTGCTGTGCATCAGCCAAAATGCTAGAGTGAGAATTTACAGGCTTTGGCCCTCTGCTTTCCTTGCTTGAAATCACCTAGAAAGTCTCACTGATTCCAACATGAGGAATGACAGTTATCAGACCTGCAGAACAAATCGTTAAGTGCCTGGCAGTCAATTTTTGGGCATAAGAATCCTATTTTTGCCTAGATTTTTATTTTAATTTCTCCAAAGTGGATTCTAGGAGAAGCTGTTTCAGGCTCCACAAAGTAGCATCTGGCCTCAAAGCATTTAAAAATAATCTGTTTTGACTAGCATGTCTTATATGATAGGCTATCATGTCGTGTGCTGGCACTAACAAAAGATGTGAACAATATGAAATATCAGGTCAGGTGAAAGATGCAAAAAACGCTGCAGAAATACCAAAGATGTTGGCTTCATCAGCATTGGAGTTTTCATTCTGAAAAGTGCTTCAAGAAAAAGATTTCTGAATACAATTGATCTGGAGGGTGAGAGTGTATTTCTTTTTGAAATAAAAAGGAGAAGCATTTTGAGAAACATGTCAGGAATTTCTTTGGTCCAGAGATAGGAGAGACTGACCCAGTCAGCCCAATTTTTAGCATAAGTTTTTACAACTAGCTTCTACTCTGAGTCCTATCTATCACAAAAAGGTACAAATCTGTCCTTTTGGTGCAAATAAAACCTTCCCACGTTATTGCCAACAACAATGCAGCAAGTGTAATCTTTGAAGAGGAGCTACTGAATTTAACATTACTGAAACCTAACTAAGTTTGAATTTGGTCTGTGTGATTCCTTTATGCATATTGATCTGCTGTGCTTGGAAAAAAGTGGGTAAATTTGTACTTAACTTTCCTCTCTGTAGGTATAAGGTTGGTGGGGTAAAGGGGCTCCTTAGTTTAGTGACACTATAAACTGACTAGCGCAAATTGCATCCAGAACTGAATTTATAAATAATCCAGAATTACAATAAAGTTGGGCATCTTAATTTATTTAATTTAGTATTAATTTTTTAGGATAAGTCCAGTTCTAACTTCCTTTATAACTTCAACATGTTTTTTATTTATATCCTCTCTTTTTAGGATCGATTTATAGTTCTTGTTTCATGGTGATGCATTCATAAGAGTTAGTATTACATCAACAGCTGGGTCACTGAAAAGTGCTCAGATCCTTAAGAATTTAGAGTAGTCAGTTTTAACATGAAGGGACTTTTAAAGCATGTCTGGGGTTTGGGTCTCTATATTGAATCTGAGATGATGTTTTTTGTAATGAGAAAAATAACCTGTTCTGAGGCAGGGAAATATTTTGTGTGCGTTCAAAATGTGCTGGAAGAGGGGAACAAATTAGTCTGAACTAAATGATGCTTTTATTGCGGTCTGTATTTCAAATAACCAAAATGACAGATCAAACTAAATATGCATTTTTCCCCCCTTGCCTTTATGAAAGATCTCTAACTCTTTGAGAGGAGTCATCAGTCAAAAGGAGAGACTAGAGACAATTTGTGTCTAAGTTCTGTGATCTCTTCCTAGCCAGGTGACAAGTGTTCCTGTATGAAGTGTTTGTCCTGTAAATGCTAGCAAACCTTTGGCCATCTCATTTTTGATTCATTAAAGCATTTTCCTTCCCAGTATTATGCTTAGAGGTGTAATTACAAGTTCTGCAGGATCCTAGATTTACTTTAAAATGTGCTAGAGACCTTCTTTAAAGAGAACACGGTTTCTACCCACATGATTGCAGGAAGAGGAAGAGCTCATTCCTCTTTTTACCAGCCCTACTGCCTACACACAGTGAGAGCATCTGCAAGTCCTGGTCCCCCTTTCAAGTCCTGAAAGTCTGTCCTGAAAATAACTATTTCCCTCCATGTTGAAGTGTGCCTTTAAAAAAAAAAAATTAACCAAATAGTTTCATACCCTTTTAACAATAACACTGTTGGCTCATCTGAGAGAGGAGGGATTCTTGCACTGGGTGGTGGTGGTGCACAGATAGCACAGTGACTGAGAAGGAAGGATCAGAGGTACACAGACACACACGTGTGACCATCTCCTGTTCTTTGGAAAGGAAGCAAACTTCCTCTTGGTAATGGAATATATGAAGGAAATGGCGTTATATTTTCCACAAGAGAAAAAAATGTGTATTAATAAGGATCTCACATTTCTTGCTGCAGTTTTCTGGGCAGGAATAGATTTGAATGTGGGCCATAGCAGAGGTCCAGGACACCCAGAAACCATCAGGCATAGTGCACAGGTGATCACCACATGGGTATGGAGTCCCACAAGTCCTGAGCACATCAGGATCTACATGTTTGCGATGGGCAAGTCCAGTGACACACATCACGCACATTTTTCTTGTCTGGGAGGATTTCCAGGAGAAAAAAGGAACATGCATGGATGATAACTGTGTGTATATTTCACATGCTGATAACCAGTGAAAGATACCTGGTGATAGGCAGCCAAAGATGTTTAGCACCAGACCAAATGGTTCCCACCTTTCTCCGGTAGTAGAAATTCCTGGGCAAGCTCTCAAAGGAGGTTGTACCATGTTGTACCATGCCTATAACAACATTCCTCCTGCCAGCCCATCCTGTCTGTGCCATCCCAGAGACAGTGGTCAGCCCCAAGCCCAGGAATCCTCACTGTCCTGTGATGCTCCTGCGCTGTGTGGTCATTAACAGCTTCCATGACAACCTCACACAGGTATCCCAAAGTAATCAGGGAACCAGGAGAGGCAGGCGAGTTTGCATTCAACATACATGCATTTGAAAAGATGCAGTGATGGTCCATAGTGCAGAGGTCCTGAAAATCCTAATGATGCTAATGCTAAGAAGCTAATGCTGGGTACAGGCATGTAGAGGTTGCCCGTCATTCTCGTTTGCCAGGAGCTGGTCCTTGCCTGTTTTCACATAAGGACAACATAACCAACTTTATTAGTGCAAATGGTTAGCAGCAACAGAAAAGAAATTCATTATGAGAATCTGAATCTTGGATCTGCTGCAGACACCTTTCCCAGAGGTGGGATAATACCTAAGCATGCCTGCTGATGGCACGCCTGGCTCGGAGGCAGAACACAAATTGCAATTGTTTCGTAACACTTGGGGACTTTCTTTGGAAGATACAAATGCTTCAACTTATTTGTGTGCAATCTACATTTCCTTAGACATTCATTGTGAGATTTCTCTCTTCTCTTTTTAATTAATCGTGAGTAGATGATACTAGCACAGAAAAAGGATTTTTACCATTCGAGACATCATAAGTATTGGTTAAATTAGGAAGAATTTGCCAGAATTGCCCAGATTAATTAATACCTCAACGCCTACAAAAATCATGTAATTTTATGGCAAGTAACACTCTGTGTTTCAGCCTGTGAAGCCCATGTTGAGCACACATCTGTTTCAAAACTAAATGAAGCCTCCATTTTCCTGGCTACAGGGAGGGATTTTCCAGGATTTGCAGTCTCGGTGACTATTTAAGTGCTGCAGAAGTAGGCTCAGAATGTCAAACTAGTTTAAGGGTACTGGGTGCTGTGGGATGTGGAGGAAGCCAGTGGAGTCTGGGGCACCACTGTGCACACTGATGATAAACTTCAGCTCTGGACTCCCACTCTGCTTCAACCATAAAATTATCTTTCTGTATATGTTCTATTGAATGACCAAATAAATTGTAATGGTATATGACATGCAAATGTCCAGAGTCTCTCTCCTAAGCTTGCCTGGGTTTAAGGAGACAGTCCATAAAGGATAACAGAAAAGATCAGGTATTTTTCATGTGCTATTCTGTCATCAGTTTTTGAATAGTTGGATTATTTTTTCTAGTGTCTCATTTAACTTGACAGCAATTAGAAAAGGACGAGAGAAACCCCTGCAAAGCTTTGCATTAACCAACCTTTTTGAAGGTGCAGACCCTTGCTCTTGCTTCCCATGAACATCTTTCACATATTGTTCTTCTGATTCTCCTTTCTTTAATAGTTCTTCCCACCATTTCACCTTATCCTACATTGTCAGGTTAACATTCCCTTCAACTGTGTTCACAGAGAATGCAAATAAACTGGAAGAAAGTGCAAGAGGGATCTACATCCCTTGTCCAGAGCACTACAATGGCTTCTGCATGCATGGCAAGTGTGAGCACTCCACGAACATGCTGGAACCGTCTTGCAGGTAACCCTTCTACCAAGGAGGGAAGGCTACACACGTCGAAATATTGACTCACAGAAACACTTAATGTAGATCAACTATGGAAAATACTGGCAGCCATGGCCCTTTGTGCTACAAAATCCATTAGACTTAAATTATTCAACGAAGTCCCTGTTTTATGTGGCAAAAGTGTATTGAGTTATGCACAATGTTAATTGACTGTGAAACCATCCAGTAACCTTCAGTTATATTTAGATGTGTTTTTAAAAGCCTTTCACAAAGCTCTCAGGCCATTGCTAGGTAGCCTCCTCAGCCTGAAGGAGGAAAGGAGAGAAGAGGAGTGCCACCAGGGATATGTCCCTGCTGTGGCAGGAGTGGTGCTCATGAGGCAGCTGGCTGGGCCAAAGGTGGCTCCTTCATGTGGGAGGTGATCTTGGAGGAGGTCAGGGCAGGCAGGAGGAGTACAGTGAAAGCATGTGCTTCTGCAATGAATGCCTCCCTGCACAGGTGTAGATATTATTTCTGAAGTCCAACCAGTGGCCTGGTGGCATGAAAAGCACTGTTATTCATGAAGCACCATTTTCCTGAGATACTGGACTGGGAGAGCAGAGATACACACCAGACTTGCTCCCCAGGGCAGATTTTGAAGCCAGCTTCTCCCAGCTCTCACAAACAGCCAGGGCACATTTTACTCTTTGCAGCTGCTGCATTTTAGGTGCTCCATTCAGCTGGAAAATGTCCTTTCCTCAAGGTGCTGGCAGCTGTGGGAATGCAGGAGAGGAAAGGAGTGGAAGCTCCAGGCTTAACCCATCAGGGTTAGCACTCCACTGAGAGATCTGAGAGGAGCCCAAGCCATCTGTCTCTTACCATTGCTGCTGCCATTGACCTGGATTTTTGCATCTTCTTGCTCGGGCTTTTTAGGGGAAACAGGGCAAGAGCTAAAATTAGAAAAATACTGTTTGCCCCCAAAATCACAGAGCAGAGTGGAGATGTCAGGCTGCAGGATGGGAACTGGTGAGCAGCGCAGCAGGAAGCATCGGGGTGGATGGTTGCAGCATCAACAGAGGGGTTTTTTTATAGCAACCAGACAAAATGTAAATGATGTATCCACTTTCAGGAACATCTAATCACATTTCATATGGAGCTTGGATGATTGCTTATCACCTCCTTAGGGGTAATCTGCATAAGGAGCCACAACTAGATGGCTTTTCACCCTCCCCCATCTCCCCAAAGAAAGGGAGAAATCTGAAATATGTTGTGCAAGGAACTAAATGGGTTCTCATTACAATGTGCAAGTAGTTCCACTTGATGCCAGTTATATCTTGGTCCCCTGAGCACCTCCTGGCACTCTGCAGTGTTGCTTACTCTCACAGACCTTGGTGACTCTGAGGACCTGAAGTCTTCCCTCTGAGAGGTTGAGCAGGCATCAGTACTCTCTCTGTGGGAGTCCATCCTGCAAAAAAGCACATAAGCTTATTCTTAGGCCACTGATTTTTATTTCTTTTATCAGCTATAATTTTTCCAGCGTTCTTTGAAAGCAGCAGGTGTAACCAGAAAAAATACTTTTTTATTTCAGATGTGATGCCGGCTATACTGGACAACACTGTGAAAAAAAGGACTACAGCGTTTTATATGTGGTTCCAGGTCCAGTGCGATTTCAGTATGTCTTAATAGCAGCTGTGATTGGAACCATCCAGATTGCTATCATCTGTGTTGTAGTCCTCTGTATTACAAGGTCAGTATCTCTGGTACTTCGCAATAGAAAAAGAAAATACTTTTGTTTTTCCTTGTGTGTGCACTGATTATACAGATTTCTGCAGTGACACTACTGATAACAAATGCTATTTAATTCACCAACAAACAGGAGATATCATCTGGTCCAGCCAGCCAGTGATGCTTCATTATTATGACTGAATTTTTACTTCCATCTTAATCAAACTTTGGTAGCAACGGTGCCTACAGCAAGTGAAGTTTCCTATTTTGTATTCAGATACTTGGACAAATATTGTTCATATAAATAAGGGGGAATATAAATACAGCAGCTGGATCAACACTTAATAAAACTAATCATATCTCCATCTGGTTTCCTCAAGGGCCCATTCCCTTAGTCCTAATCAGGCGAAGCATACAAACTTTTAAGCCTGTTTGCAACCCCGTTGATTAAATGATTTCATTAGCCTTGTGTGCATGTTCAAAGGCACCGCACATGTTTTAGGATCTTCACTAGGTGGTGGCACACCAAGCCACACGTGGTGTGCTTGTTTGGGGATTTTTAAGTGCAGAGGAAAGGGTTGTGTGTTCAGAATGACGAGTTCAGAATGAGAAGGGGAAAGGCAATTCTTCCCCTCCTGCATGTGCTGCTCTGCTCCCCCGCTGAACTGTGTTACTCTCAGGGAGGGCTTGGGCTAAGTTCTGAATGTCAGACGTCTACAGGCTTCTCTCATGAGGTTAAATTAATTCAGCTAGCAACCCTGGTAAACCACTTTTTAACAACTAGTTTTCTTTAAAAAAAAAAAAATTAGAATGTCAGGTATCATACCTCTGCATAAAATAAAATTTCTAATGTATTTCAGTCCTTATGTTGCACTACCTGGCTGGAAGACAAGTGTAACATTTGTTCCTTGAAAAGAAAAGCAAAATTCATAAATCTTTCTCTGGCCTAAAGGCATAAAACAAAGCCTCTTTTGGCCAAGCTGAATCCATCAACTGAATGGCAACTGCCGAATGAGGTAGTAGATTATGGTGGTATTCACAGAGGTAATTCAAACAACCAAAAATATAGTGTGTTGTGAGAGAAAGAAGGTGGTGTGGTAACTGATAATGGAACAAATGCTGTGTATAGTTTTGTCAAACGATTCTAGTTTTGTCACCTTGACACAGTGAGGCAGGGTACTTTACACTGAGGAATTCAGACGGTGAGCTCTGAGTGATCTGGTACTGTAATGCAAATTACCCATCACACTGTTTTCGTACAGAGACAGTACCTTTTCCCACACACTTTGTAACTAAGTGAATTTATGATCTTTTGACTTTTTTCTGTAATGCATGTAATTACTGCAGAGCATCCTCCATCCCAGCATAATGATTTGAGATACATTTGCAAAAATGTACTCTTAAGTGGCCTAAGAGAAATCCACATGACAAGAGACTGTTGTGGCAGCATATGCATAAGTAATTGAGTTTTTGAAGTAGTCTGCTTTGGAGAACCTGATTGTACTGGTTTGAACTCTACACCCTGAATTCTTGAAAGTGCTGAAACCACCTGCCAGGTTCCTGGGAGAAAGAAGGGAAACTTCACTCAGAGGCCGCTGTGGCCAAATTCTTTGCTGCTCGTTTCAGTGCAGCTTCACCTAATTAATTTATCAAATGACTTTGGTGTACTGGGTCCATTTGAGCCACACAAAACTACCATTTTTCTGGTAGTTTTCTTCTAGCTGTCATTACTGCTGTTGCCCTTAAAATCTTGCCTGTACAGTGGTGCAAATCTACAGCGTGTCCTCCATTGCTTGAAGGCTCTGAGCAAGTGCTGGCCACTTTTAGGGCCATTGTCTCACAAACACTTTAATCTGAATAAATGGGCTGTGCTGCTGACGGGAATGGTTTTCCTTTGCTCATTCCTCCACCTCCTGGGCACAAGGAACCTGGTCAGGGAATAGATTCAGCTGAAAATACAACCAGCAGAACGGATGATTCGTTTTTAAGTGACTCAGTTCCTGGAAGAGGTTGGCTTGTCTACTCTTCACTAATGCCAGCAATAGGAATAAGCATCTAAGGTGGAGAAGCAGGGAACCAGAGGCCAAGACATGAAACAGTGAGGCACAGTCCCTCTGCCCAAGGATTTTTAGCTTAGAGGTAAGGCAAAGAAAGAAGCAATGATTAAAGTGAAGGAGAATAGTAAATTAAATAGGTATGGCCTAGTATCATAATGATTCTCAGCAGTTTTCTTTTCAGCTTTGCATTTTTAGTGCTTCCCTAATGTTTAGTCACAGCAGCTTATTTATGTGAAGAAATAACTTGATTAAAAATTAATGCATAACATGTTTTACCTGCTATGAATCACATTGTGAGTAACTCAAGCTTGTGAGAAAGCTTCAGTAGAGGGAGGGCAGGCAGCCTGGCTCCAGTACCTGGTTTACATTGATGTAACTGCTGTGTTCATAAATGAATGCATCCCACACACAGAGCACTACAAAGGACTTTTGATTAAAGAGTTAAGGACCAAGGGAAACCTGTCACTCAGTTTTAGCAGATGATTAAGTCTAAAAAGCTGGTTAAATGCAAACACCCTTCTTAGGGAACCCAGCTGCACTTCAGACACAACCTACCTGTTAAGCAGTCTTGATGTTGGTGCTTGGCCCTGGGGCCTTCCCAAGCTCCCATCGATTGGTAATGTACTGTATTACACAATTAAAACATGGGCATTTTTGGTTAAAAGATGCTTTTTCATCATCTTAATTGGAGTAATCTACATTTGAATTGATTTCTCTTGACCTTGAACTAAGTGACTGTGTAGATACTGTCAGTGTCAGTTTTGAGAAAAAGCCCGTGAGAAGCTCATCTCCTTGCTTCCAACCGGAGCAGTTGGTATCCACCATTCCCTGTGACTGCATGGCTGCATCCCCTGGGATTGCTGACCATCCCGACCATCCCCCAGCCTCCTGGTTCCTCCGTGTTTATTACAAAACCAGTCTGGTTTTGTAAGAACAGGACTTTTCCCACTCTGGCTTCCCCGCCCCTGGTTCCCCAACCTTGCTCTCGTGGCTGAGCACTGGGGCAAAGCAGGGCTGCGCCTTCTACTGTAAATCCTGATCCTCTGGGCTTGGGAGGAGTCCCGGTACGGGGAGTCCCGCAGCGGGAGTGAGCGGTGCTGCCTCTCAGCGTGGCAAGGTGTCGGTGCACTGCCAGGTCCTGCTGTGCATCTCCGGCTGAACGGGCAGGAGAGGCCGCCCGGGGACAGCCGGGCTGGGAGGCTGTCAGCGTGCACATGACACGCGGCTCAGTGAATCAGCCCTGTGTTTGCCAACAGCGGCTCCCTGACTCACTCGGAAAGTTTGATCGCCTTTTTAAGGAACTCGCAGGGAATAATGAGTTCCCCGTGAAATCACAGACCAGCTAAAGTCTGCCTTAGCTCCATAATGAAAGCTCGGCCGTGACCCCTGAGAGCACAGGGGATGCTGACAGATTTTTCCTGGAGTAATGATAGCAGCCTACTTCACTGCTTCTCAGGAAGGAACGGTGCAAAATATACTGCACAGCCATACAGCTTCTCGTGAGGGGGTGGTCCTGGTGGCTTAAAAGTGAGGCAAGTCAGGACAGTCTGACCCATATTTTGCTAGACACTT
This sequence comes from Myiozetetes cayanensis, assembly GCF_022539395.1. Lineage (NCBI taxonomy): Eukaryota > Metazoa > Chordata > Aves > Passeriformes > Tyrannidae > Myiozetetes > Myiozetetes cayanensis. The sequence goes on along the minus strand of NW_026088185.1, from coordinate 7,802,841 downwards.
ATATAATTGTATTTCACCATTTTTAAATGCTACGTAAGTTCTTACAGTCTTGTTTAGCCTTTCAGTTGGCGTCAAAAAACTATAGCATCAGTCCCATTCAACAGGGGAGATAAATGACCTTTTTTATTTTAAGGGGTTAGTAAAAATGTATTTCACTCTATTCTGCTGTTAGTTATCTGACACAGAGCTGAGGGCAAGGGCTTTGAGCTCCCGCTATACTGAGAGGGTGGGCTGTCAGTGGTGCATAACCCATAAGGTTTCACAAGGTGCTCCAGGAAGCCCTCCTGTAACAGAAAAACAAATCAGCTCAACACAAAAGGGAATGTTTGGAAAAACGTGTCAGTATGGTCTGGAGTATTGCAAGGCCTCTTGTCATGCCACTCCAAGAGGGTGTTTCAGTCTCTCTTGTGTAGCTGCCCACAGTTTCTGCCATCACCTCTCTTGGCTTTCAGCTGCTTAGAACTTCCTCTGACCTCCACCTGGGGTTAAACTTTTCTGTGCTTTCTACCTGAGGATGCCTTTCCATGGAGGGAAGCAGAAATATGCCATTAGCTTTCGGGGGAAACACTGCGCTGGGCAGCATCCCCACAGCTGTCCCTGCTGCAGGGGAAAGGTTGAAACACACCCTTTGCTGAGGAGCACCAGAGGTCCTGATGCCAAAGAGGTTTGCTTCTGCAGCTGTCCAAAGGAATATCAGATTTTGGGCTTTCCAGTGAAGTTACTTTCTGCCCTAAGCCAAGCAGCCATGTCAGGAGCGTGGCACGGGGTAGGCACCTGTAAGTAAAGTAGCTGCTCGCTCATGAGCAGCTCATGGAGCACTTCCACAGAGACTAAGAAGGACTGGGGAGACACTTAGCTCTTCGGAAAGGCAGCCCCTGTGGCCACTCTGTAAACACTTTACAGACCTGGGATGCCAAGCAGGTGAGTGTGAGACCATCCTCGATCTTCCACCTGCGCCTCACTGCAAATAAACCCGTTATTTAAAGATGAGTGATGCAGTGCAGTTCGGACTGTCATGATGCAGCAGAGTGGCCACTGCTCAGAAATCTTAGCATTTTTCTTGCCATATTTTTGTTCACAGTATGCTTTTTGGGGTTTGTGGTGGCTTTTTTTTTGTGATGCCATTGCCGTTAGCCAGTCCTTTTTGTATCACTGAGGAGGAAGTGTGTTGAGCGACAGAGGATGCCTCTCTCACCCTCACGTCCCTGCTGCCACCCTTGAGTAGATGTGTTGTTAAGAGCCGTGTATTCTCACAACTCTCTTTTCCAGGAAATGTCCCAGGAGCAACAGAATCCACAGACAGAAGCAAAACACAGGGCACTACAGTTCAGACAACACAACAAGAGCATCGACAAGGTTAATTTAAAGAGCGCATGTTTCCACAATGGCAAAACTAACTGCAGAGAGCTTGGACTACAAAATACAGTATTATAGACAAAAGATTAAGACAAGATCTACACATGTTGCCTTGCATTTGTGGTAATCTACACCAATGAGAACATGTACTACAGCTATATTTGATTATGTATGGATATATTTGAAATAGTATACATTGTCTTGATGTTTTTCTGTAATGTAAATAAACTATTTATATCACACAATATAGTTTTTTCTTTTTCATGTATTTGTTATATATAATAAATACTCAGTGATGAGAAAAAAATTGCCTTTCTTAAATTTGCTGTATCTCATAGCTCTGTATAGTCTTGGGATGTTGTATATGGACACTAACAAATCTCTTTTTCTTTCTTTTTCCAGTTCTAGTGGCAATTTTGAGTCTACTGAACTCAGTAGTAGGGTTTTGAGTTGGTCCAAGATCAGCGACAATTATGGATGTGGGAAAGGTGAAGAATAATTTAACCTACATTGAGGAGGGATAAAATATTTCAGATCCGGAGTCAACTACATTTCATCAGCCTTCTTCTCCCATACCATCTATCTTTACTCTCCCATAGCTTAGGAAGTCTTTGGCTTCTAAATTAAATCCTAACCGAAGGGGAAATGGAAATTCTTGGCAACTGCGATGAGAGTGTCGGGGGTAATGCTTCGATTTGGGAGGGAATTAGGTGTCTGTCAAGGTGAACCCTGCGAGAACACTTTGCAGAATCTCCAACTCTGGTCACTGGAGTGAGTGAAAATTGCTTCTCACTCTTGATTGAAAATTATTAGGTTAAAAAAGTTAATAACATAATAACAGCTGAAATGCCAGTCCCATTTGTACCTCGTGAACATGCTGATATAATTTATTTTTCCAAAGAGAAGGTGAAAACCACTCAGAAAACACCTTATGAATAACTTTATGGGTGACCCTACTCCATTAAATGTAATGAACCCAAATGTTGGCTATACCTCAGGAAAATAAGGGCATGTATTTTGTCACATCCACATGATGGACAAGATGCAAAGTTATTTCCATGATAGCTGAAACTCTCCAAAACACATTCTTTCGAGAAGGTAATTCTGCTCTACTTTGTGCTATGAATTTTGAAGATGGGAGAGTGAGGCTGAAGGGCAGAGTGTGGTAACGTCACTCCTGCTGGATAACATCCACTCCACTAATTGACTACCGCAGCACTAGTCACACTAAATAGCATAATTGAACTAAAAAGCCCTTGTAACGCTAGTCAATGTGCTGCTCCTTTCCAAAGAGACTTTGCCGAGGCAGAATGTACCCAAGATAAGGGTTAGGAGTATTTCTCACTGTCATCATCATGTAAGAAATTGCATTTGGGTCAGAATCAGATCTGGGGTTACCTGGGATGATGTCTCATAAGTGTGTTTCCATTTCCTGCTTCAGCATCAGTCTGGTCACTCACAACAGTCACCACCCACCGGTGACAGTGCACCCGACCTGGCCTCCAGACATGGGTGCAGTGGTACTTCCACTCTAACATGACTTTTGGTCTTCCCCTCCCTCCCCCAGCCTGCTTTAAAGTGAATCCATTGCATGATGTTCACACGGTCTCAGTTTTTGTGTTGTTCTGGGTTTCTTGGCTTTTTAAAGGTAATAAAAGGCGATTGGCAAGAGATGCTTCCAGGCACCTGGTCTGTGCTGATTGATGGGAGTGGGAGTGTGGTGCTTGCACAGGCAGCGGGGCAGATGATGGCACAGGGCAGCTCTCTGGCTCTGGGCTGCCAGCCCTGCAGGGACCATCTGCTCCCCAGAGCCATGGGCTGGGCTGAGGCAGAGGGAGAGGGGGCTGTACAGCCACCCTCTGCTCCTCAGCCTTCAGCCCAGCTCTCTGAGTCTTGTTTTCAGATTGGAAGAGTGATGGTGTGGGGCAGGAGCAGAGAGGCAGCAAGCAGGCGTGATCCTGGCCCACTGCACCACAGGGACATTTCCATGCTCAAACCCACTTGTAAAATACTCCTCTCTGTCCCAGTCCTTACTGGTTTTGTGTCTCACACTCAAGCTCAGCAGGGGTGGTCCAGCATGCAGGGCAGCCAAGGCACAGCAACACTGTGCTGCAGAGGTTTGGTGGCACAAGATCCCTGCTAGGGAGACTTTGCAATCTCTGGTAATTCATAGCTGAGTGGCTTTATAACACCCCTCTTCAGATCCCTCCATCGGCTACACCTGACGCAGAGACTCAGAACTTCAGCATCAGGTTGAGGATTGGGTTGGAGGAGGCAAACGTAGCTCTACCCTGCAGACACCCTCCCATGCTTTGTGCTTTCTGAGCGAAGCGTTGGAGTCCTAACAAGCGTCAAAACTGCAGATTCTGAGCCGATTCCAAATGTCAGTCCCCCCACTGGGACTATCAAGTCTGGACTGTTTATTTCGGTCGCTTACATTAGATACAAAAATCAAATGTTAACACATACACACCACCATGTAGCTATAGCAATAAACCTAATTAAAAAAGGGAAGGTTTGGCCTGGCCAAAAATAACACAGCTTCGCTTAGTGAAAATAGGAGTCCAACCCACTGTCTCTAAACTTCAAGTGTTATGTGCCTTGGTTTTACGGAGCAGTGGCACATTTAATCCCCTAACAGCCCATGTTTGCCAGGTGTCATTAGCTGCTTCCCCAGCTGCAGCGTCTGTCACAAAGCCGTGCACCTCCACAATAAGGCTGGTGTATAAGTACCTGCTGTAGACTGGAGGGCAGAGAAGGGAAAGGGATTTTGGTTTTAACACACAGAGGGCAGGTCCCACCTCTTTGGGCCTTTCAAACTTAACCTTCAGCATGCTGGCATGGACATACGGTCTGAAAATAATAGTGTCTGTGTACATACAACAGGAATGAAGATTTCTAACAAAAACATTTGCAGAAATTGTACCAAATGTAGCAGCAAATTTGGACATGTGGACCTGGGGTTGCTTTTTCCTTTTATGAAGTCTGGAAAGTGCATCTGCTTGTTAGATCCGTATGCTGGCCAGAACTTGAGATAGGGCATGTAATGACCTGGCCAGGTGAAGCCATGGCTGTGGAGTTGTGCCAGGTGCCAAAGCAGAGCTGATGTGTTGCTGTTTGTCTGCTTCTCCATGCAAACCTACACCAGCAGGAACAAGGTCCCTTGTGATGCCCATGGAGATTAACTCAGTCCTTATGTGGAGGGGACAGTAATTCACATATTTTGGCTGTTTCATAGGCTTTTTTTGTCATGGAACTGGAGCCCCTGGTGGTCTAGTGGTTAAGGGCGCGGCACTGTCACCGCCGAGGCCCAGGTTCTATTCCCGGTCAGGGCCATTCCCAGGCAGATGGAGCTCATTAGCCCTTAAAGGCAACCCATCTACATCCTGAGGACCTCGCTGCCACCGTCCAAGCTCACTTGGCCCCGGCAGATGAACCTTAGGATTAAAGGGTGGGCTCAGTTCCGCGCACACTGTGTCTCACCTAAAAAATCCAATGCGCAGGCTGGAAGGTGCGAAGACTGGCCATTATTATTATTTTGTCATGACACTTTGACAACTGTAAATAACCTCAACTACCAGCACACACCGACTTTACAAACCACACTAGATGTACAAAACCACTGACAAGATCAGTAATACCACACTTGGTGCAATTGCTTAGGGACAATACACACCACCAGTGTCCCAACAGCCTGCAGTCGCTGGCCTGGCTGTTGTTTTTAGCACAGGCCACACCACTTGGTAAAAAGAGGTGAAAATAGGACTGTTGGCCCCCTCATTCCCTAAGGTTGTTTCTTTCAACCTGTAACATTTCTGGAGCAAGAAGCTGTGTCCTTATTTTGTACATGATGCATTTCACACAACAGCATCCTGACCTCAGTCCTCAAAATAAAGCCAGGTGTGCTCTTAGCATGCACTGAGTGCTGGCGAGCAGAGCTCACCCACCCTCCCCAGCCTGGGATGGTCAGATGATGTTCAACCCTTTCATGCCTTTGGACATTGTGCTGGATCCCAGCCCATAAGAAAGTTGCCTGTAGCTACCACATAGACTGACTGCAGTGAGGGGGTGACCCTCTCCTTCTCCCACCCCAAATGCTGCATTACAGGACAGGCACAGCTCTACTCCTCGCCATCACGATCCTTAAAATTACATCTGATCAGACATTCATTATCATTCCCTTTCATCCAAAGATAATATGACATGATTTACAGAACATTGTCATCACAAAAATATTATAATTAATGAAGGAAGGCTGGACATCCTATTCTAGCTGCTTTCCTGCCCCTGCACAATGAGGAACCGTGATCACCTCAACCAAAAAGACAGTGGGGCAGTTCCTCTTTGCTGCCATGGCCATCAGATGTCACCTCCTCAGGCAATGCTAGGTCAGCCTGGCTTTGCAGAAGTTCCCTGGGTGCCAGCCGTGAGGGACCCATGCTGGCAGCAGGGATGCCCACAGATCCATGCGTGCATCCTGCCTGCGGGTTAACCGAGAGGGTGGGTGAGGGTGGGCATCGTGGATCGCTGCCTCCCATTTTCCAGAGGCAGCTCTCAAAAAGCCTCATCTTCAAAGAGCTCTCTAAAGCTTCTTTGAAAACAAAATGATTAAAGGCTATCTTCCCTCTCATCCAACATCAGACACATCGCACGCCGCATCCTTGCCTTCACCCCTGATTATGCATGCAGCTTTTCTGCAGCTCCCAGTTTTGCGTCGGGATGGAAGTTACAACCCCGAATTAAAAGCGAAGTTCATTACCACACTTCAAAGCCAGCACTGTACCCCGGCCAGGCCAACCCTTTTTTTTAATTTATGGGTGTGTGGCCAGGCTGGAGGTCTGGGGGGGTGGTGGTTGTAAGGTGCTTACAGCCTACCTTGGGTTTGTAAGGTGAGCTGAGGGCAGGAATGCCCTCATCTAGTGCTGCTGGTGGGGCTCAACTGGACTTAAAGGGACATAGACATAATGCCGGGCCATTACATGTTAAGTTTTTAGAACCTATTATTATTCTTACTATTAACGACAACAACAACAATCTATTAATAATATTTTATCTGTATTTCTGGTCTCAATGGGCCACAGCCTGGCTGACAGAGCCTCTTACACTGTTTCACATGGGAGCCAAAAGTCTCATTTTTAGCCCCACAGGCACGCAGTACCTGGGATGCTGCACCCTGACAGTGACCAATGCACGTGTGAGCAGGGGAGGCAGAAAGTACAGAAACACCAGCCCCTACCCTGCCAGCCCTTGGGCTGATGCTTTGCCTTCAAACGCTTGTAATATTAGGTGGGCTTAATTTATTTTCGTTTCAGTTTAATTAACAGTTTTGTCACAGCAGGAGGGCTGTTAAAAACAAAGACTCATCAAAAAAAAAAAAAAAAAGAGGTGGGATTTTTGTCAACTTTTCCTCTTTTGTTTTTTTTTTTTGCTTTATTGAATGAGAGCCACAAGGCAGTAAAATATTCCGCAGTCTCACACAGCAGCCGCCAAGCTGCAGAATAAAAAAAGCATGTGAAGAATCTGCTCTATAATGCTAACGAGGTGGCATCCACTGCACTTTGTCAATAAAATAGGAGGCCCATTTTGCTTGGCTTAGGAAGCACAGACACCCAGGTAGGAGCCTTGATGTCAGTCCTTCTCCCATTTGATCTAACCTGTGTTGTGGGAGCTATGAGCCAGCATGGCTGTTCCTCAGTGGGGGCAAGGGGTCGGGAGTTGTGTGTCATCCCACCAGTGCCCAAGCCCCACAGACACAGAGGTAACCCCAAGCCCTGTCATTCTCTACCTCACTTTGCTGGAGCCCTGGCACCTTCACCTCTCATCACCCCAACGTGAAATAAAAATGATTGGAAGGTGAAAAAATGTTAAGAAAATACAGTAACATCTCATTAACTTGCCACGAGAGGAACTTTAAAAGGGGTTTGGTTTACATCGGGTCACTCAGAAAAGAAGTGTAATTATTCAGGATAAGATCCGGCTTCTAAATGCAAATGCGGGCGACAGCCCATCAGCCCCCGACGGCAGCGGCAGTTTTACAGCAAGGAGCTTTCAGCAGGAAAGGGACGAGCAGAGAGGTGAGGGAGAGCCGTGTAATGTAACCTGAATTAGCAGCTATAGATAGTGCTTCCTGCATGTTTTACATTTTCAAATAAAAAGAATCTTCTTGTTTAATGGTTAATAAAAAAGATTAGTGCTCCCAGGGCACGGATCCTGACAGATGCTGACTGGGCTGGAGGGACCAGCTACAAGGCACAAGAGAAGATGAAACCAATGATTTTTTATTTTTTTTTCCTGTGGAGTACATCACTACCAGCATTTGCAAGTTAATTTGTAACATAATTATATGTTGCTTCTGTCACAGAAACGCAGCACGTGTGTAGGGCCAGCGGCCCGCCACTGCCACCAGCAGCCTGCCACAGCCCAGCCAGCACTGCTGCAGAGAGGAGGAGAGGAGCAGCCTCCACAGGAGCGGCTGAGGGCTCTGTGTGTGTAGATGTACCTGTCTATACATATAGATAGGCACACGTTTGTTTGTATATATACCTATATATATATATATATATATATATATATATATATATATACATGTGCACTTATGTGTATATTCATAGTCATATACACACACATATAATAAATACACATGCATACATATAAAAATGCAATTCTATATAGAAAAATAAATTTATATATATATATATATATGTGTGTGTGTGTGATAGGTACCCTAGAGGAGAGCAAGCTGACTGCCCTGCAGCAACATGCTGCTTCTAAGCCACCCAGCCTAACAGGCCTGAAAATCTTTTCCCCTGCCCAGCTTTCCTGTGCAGCTCCCAGCACTACCATGTTCCAAATGAAACCAAAACCTGCCATGCCAGCCTCTTGGCAACATAACACCCTCACTGTGAAAGCTGGGTTGACTTTTCTTTTCTTTTTCTTTTTAATTATTATTTATTTTCGTGTCATGCCATGTAGACCATTATGGTCAGTAATAGTTTTCTAAGAAATAAAGTCTATGAAAGTAATTGTTGGGAACAAGCTGCAATGGCAAATTGCTGAGTGGTTGCCATAGTGCAGGAGCACAATTTGAGATTTAATATCATTACTAATGATATTTACTTGGCCTGCAGGAGAGAGTGAGACTTGTGCTCTCTAAATGTCATTTGACTGCTAATATGTCAGTGCCCACACCCAGCGCGGCCGCAGGAAGGGACCTGCCGAGACCGGGGCACCTCCTGCCCACAGGCAGGCGATGTTGCTGCTGGTGTCCCCTCCCCAGGCTGTGCCAAGGATCCCCCATGTGGCAGGGATGGGGGCCCCCAAAGAATCCCCACACACGTAGCAACGATGCTGGGGCTCAGCTCCCCTCTGACACCCACGGGGCACCTGGAACCAGACCCAGACTCCTGTTTTTCTGTTCTTTTTCAGTTCATCTGCACAGACTGCAAGTTCAGGCTTCCTTTCCCGCTGGGCTTCTCCATGGGAGGGGGAGACATATTGCGTTGCTGTAAAGTGAGCCATTTAGTTTATTAAACGCTGTTAAGGGTGCCCTGAGGTCTCTGCACATGTGGGACCATCAAGAGGGAATCGTTATTATTATGGTTCTTATTAGTCATAGTCATTTTCCCAGCGATACGTCTCATGTCCAGATGTCTTCCCATCTATCTCTTAAATTTTGTGATGCCAGCGCAAAACTGTTATTAAGACAGACTAGCACAAGTCCCACTTCACACAGTGCAGGAGCAGAACATCCCTGCAAAAATAAATATATATATTTTTAAATTAAAAGACAAACGAAAGAAAGGGTCATAGTTGGCTAAAAATGAATTGCGCAGTGCATAAAAGAGACAACAGATTAGAGAAGATAATGTTTTAGTTTAAGTGTTCCATCATTATTAATTCATTTGGTGCTCTTTATGATAATACCAATCATTTGGAATTCATTTGGTGTTTATGTGGATGTCATCTCGACTCCTGCAGAAATTCCAAAGTAATTCAGCATTAATGTGCTATTAAAAATTGTTACCAGCCACTACCTTCATTACTATACCAGCACAGCCTAATCTTTCTTCTCTCATTCTCTAAATTCAAATTCCAGTGTTTATTTTGCTTTTATCTTTATTAGGGTTTTAAAATGTAATGCTTCTATTTAAAAATTCTCCTTATGCTACATGAGTATTGTCTCTTTTTTTGACAGCATCAAAATTATGCAAATAAAAGAGAGGGTTAATAATGATTTTTCATTTTACTACTGGCATGTGACTGAGAAACAACCAAAGAGGCTCCAGCTTATCATTTACAAGAGTGAATTTACCAAGCTGGTAGTTACGCGTGTAGCAGATAACATTGAACCAAATCTGTGTGAAATACCACCTGTACCGAGTGGAAGTCTTTGTTTTTTGGGCACAGTAGTGACCCAGCTGGGAATGGGATGCAGTTGCCACAGCCCTCCGAAGGCTGCAGGGTCCCCAGGGGGCAAAGCTGCCACTGATGACACTTTTCCCATCAGTGGAGCATCCTTGTGCTTCCAGCTGGGGAACAGTGGGGTGGCAGCTGCAGAAATGGATCCAAACCCCAGCAATAGAGGAAAAAAGGCTGCATTTGCGTGTAACACTTAAAAAAAAAAAAAAAAACACACACACACACAACCCCACACACACACACACAAAAAAAAACCCACAACACACAAAAAAAAAAAACAAAACGAGGAGTTTAAATGCAAACCCCTTGCATTAAAAAAGAGCTTTAATTAGGTTTTGTAGTCAAGAACTTGATGGTTAGAAAATCCCAGATTGCTGAAAACAAACCAAACCAAACAAGCAAACAAAAAAAGAAAATCCCAAGTCCGGGGTCAGTCCCTAGCTGTGCCTGTCTTGTTGTGCAACCCTCTAAATATATGATCTAAACTATTTTTCCCCTGGATACCTGCTTCTTTGAGCCACATACATACAGTGGCATACTGTGGCAGAGTGAAGTCTGGGCTTGGCAGCTCTTGGCATCCACAAATGGAATGCTGACCTTGTAACCAAATGACACTCTCTCAAGGTGGTTTCTTTTAGCAAATATTACTTGTCTGAAATTACAAGCGACCACAGCCCCATGAGTATGTGAGCAAAGAAACAGGCGTGGGGATCACTAGTGCTCTGCAGCCCAAAGGAAGAGGAGAATACAACACACAGCTCACCATCAATCACTTTAAACACATTTTTCATGGAAAGGAGAGCTGAAGTCCTCCAGGTGCACAGTGAAAGCCCATGGGCAGGGTCAGGTCAATAGCCGGGCAGCACAGGTGGGAGAAGGGAAACAAGGAGGGTTGGTCACACCATGTGACAACAATTACCTCTGGCCGGTGGCAGGGAAGGAGCCACCTGGCTCCTGGTCATGGAAAGGGGAGATGCCACTCCCATTCCCTGGCACCACCTGGTCCCAGCTGGGTCTGAGCATCCTTCACCCCTCACGCCAACTGCACAGATTTACATAGAGAATAAAGCCCCTTGCAGAGGAATTTTCCACTTAATCAAAATCCTGCAAAGAATATGAATGCTTATAGGTTAAAGGAACTTGGCAGCTCTTACTTGTCTGTCATGTCTTTAAGGATTGCCATTAAGTCATAAACGTGACAAAGATTAAAGAGTTTATTAATGTTATTAGAGAGTTGAGATAAAATGCTATGCCTTGCAGGGTCTCTCTCCCTCTCTCACTATTTAATGAAAACATTTTCATCACTTTCTGAATCTATTATACCAAGCATTCATTTCAGGAGTCCTAAGATGATTTTATTTTAATTAGAAAAGATGTAGCAACCACCTGAAAGTAATACAGTTGAAATACCTTGCCACAGTTCCCCTTCTCACTGCTGCCAGCAGATAAGAGTTTCTCCAGCCTTGCCATAGCAGCAGAGCAAGCCCAGGGTGACCGAAGGAGCATAGGGAAGTTCTGTAGCATGGCAAGACCATCATCCCTCCACTCTCTACTAGCAACCCTGAGAGCCAGCAGCACCTCGACCCAGGCCTTGCAAATGGCCCTCTGAGCATCCAAAGCCACCACACTGGCCAAGGTTAAGGGGTGATGACAGCTGCTGTATCCACAGGTTGGGCATGGGCTATGTCCCTGAGGAGCAAGCAAGGGGTGGGAGCATCTTCTGCAGGCACAGGAAGACAAACTGAAATTGCCAGTGGAAAAAAGTAAGTTAAGGAAAAGAAGCCTAAGAAAATGAAAAAGGGAATTTTTGATGACCTGTGAAAGGAGCATTATCCTCTGGAAATCTCTAGCAACTACTCACAAAGACAGAAGAACAGCAGCCAAAAGCCCTTCTCAGTATGGCTGCTTTGACTTTGGTGGGTGCTACACTGTGGCTGAGTTTTAATCCATGTTTAGAACAGGTTCAGTCTTTTGATGTTAAAGAGTAAAAATTAAGCAACACTGGGACAGTTACATTTCTATGTGATCCTTCCTTTTAAACTTTCCAACTAACCCAATTTAATTTGTTAATTTATTCTGTAACCTGATTTACTGTTAATTTATTGTGGTGAGTAAGATATCCCAGCTTTAAGTTCCAATTAATTAAAGGGGAGGGCTTAATGTTTTTGCTATGCAATATCTTCATGCCATATTGTATTCCATTTTAATGCCACACTGAAGCATTGCCAAAGTTTATTGCCACTAACAAATACAAATCCATACATCTGCAAATTAATTTCATGCACACAGCATATTGCTTTTTCCAAATGTACCTTTAAGAGGGCAATATTTGCTATAGCACGCATCACTTGTTGCTTAGCAACAGCCATAGCATCACTTGAGGCAGTTTTATCTTAAACAGGAATGTAAAGCCATGGGATGTGGCTGTCCACCCCATGCCATACATCCCTGCAAGTCCTGCTCACACCTGGGTTAATAGAGCCAGGCTTTGCTAAATTTTGGTTTTTTAAGAGTGTCTGATTTTAGGGATCTTAAAAACAATAAAATAATCCTTAGCCATTAAACTGACTTTAAGCAGCACTCCAAAACTTGGTGCCCCATTCTGACCACGCTGGCAATGCCAACACAAGTCTGAATGAGCACAAATTGTTCAGGTTGTGGCTGCAATGCTGCCGGCTCAGCATTTTGCACGGAAGACTTCTAAAAAATTTACACATAGTTTGTTGCAATCATCTCCTCAAGATGAGAACAGGGAAATCAGATTATATTAAGACCATCCTGAGGGTGTCCTGAGGCTGTGCTAGTCTTCCTGAAGCCCAGGGAAGCCCCTAGAGCCAGAAGCTGTCAGCTCTTACCTCTATTCTGGTGACTAGTGGCACTGTGACAAATGCCCTTTGCAGTGGTGTGTTAAGTCCCTATGCCCACTCACCCATCCATCCGTCCGTCTGTCCATCCATCCACATCGCTGTGCCTCCTCCAGCTCCTCCCCTCAGTGCACTGCCTGCCAAGCAGCTCTCCAGCGTGACGCTCCTGCCTGCCCTCTGCCAGCCGTGGGTGCCAGCCAGCTGCTACCCTGGGCCAAAAAAGTGGCAAGTAAATATCCCAACAGCATCCATTAGCCCTGCCTTTGGCGGCCCGAGCAGAGGGGCCCGCAGGCTCGGGCCCAGGTTTTTAAAGCTATTATGCCGTGACTGTAGGCACGGCTTATTCACAAAAGATGAATGCAGGGTTTGCAATCAAGGGGAAATTAGCATCTCCGCAGGCAGAGAGAGTGAAGATGCGAGCCAGCCAGCACTGCCAACAACCTTGATTCTGTTTTTGGCAAAGCTGGCTGGCTTGGCAAACACAATGGTAATGAGATAAACTGAAATACCAGGCAACAGGGCTGCTCTTTGAAGTAATTATCCTCCAGGGCAACAAGGAACAAGAGGAAAAGGTTTTTAGAGACATGGTGTGGATGCACAGGGAACATTATTTGCATTCTTGGAGTCAGCCCTCGGTTTGCAAGGCTCTGGTATGCTGATGCCAAGCAGCCAGAGGAAGGGCAGGAAAGCCCCAGCAGCAGGTACAGCAACAAGGCAATACAGACACAAGAGGAGCTGTGCAACGAGCATGGCAATGCTGATGTTAAACTCCTATTGCTCCTGAGAAATGCCCATCAGGGCAGCCATGCCATTCCCAGTGCACCGAGAGGCTTCGTTTCAAGCATTTAACTTTCAAAAATGTGTATCCATCTAAGTGGATGGACTGGGCTAGAGACAAGGCAAAGGATTAAATAACACGCTGTCAAATCTCTCAGACGGGAGATACAGGTGAGCAGCAACTGGGATTTCGTCTGGCAGGCTCTGCAATGTCACACACATGTGAGAAGAAGGAAAAGGCAAGGCAAGGAAATGGTTATACGTGGCACAACATGCTCCCTTGGGTTGCTCGTGACTAACTGGGTAAGCTGCTGGCATTTCCCTATTTGGGACACTTGACTCTAGTCTAAATTTGAGGTCTTAAGATTATTTTTGCAAGTAACAAGGTAACAGTTGGCATCACCAATTCCCCATGCACAACAGATTTCATTCAGGAGAGGCCTGGGGTGAGAGCTGCACCATCAGCAGTTCCCCTCTTGCTCCTTGAGCAGTCAGGTGGGATGGGGAGCATTTCCCCAGCCCAGGTAGAGGGAACAGGCTGGGTATGTCCCACAGCTCCTAACTTCCACCACAGACAGTAGAGCTTGTGTTGATACTCTTTCAACACTTATTAATTAAAATCTGTGAAAAAACATACAAAAAACCAGGTGAAAGCTGTATTATTTTTTGCCCACAGTCCTGAGGAGGAGGGAGCCACCTGCCCAATTAGAATCATAGAATAATAGAACAGTTTGAGTTGGAAGGGACCTTTTAAAGGTCATCTACTGCAGCCTCCTGCAATGAGAAGGAACATCTTCAATTAGACCAGATTACTCACAGGCCTGTCTAGCCTGCCCTTGAATGTTTCTAGGAACTCCTGCTGGACCTTAGAAACTTTTCCTTCTAAGGAAGAGAAGAACCAGAGGGTGAGGCCTGGGTGTGCTTCCTCAAATCCCTAAAAAGAAAAATTTTTTTTAAAGAAAAATTGTGCAGGAACACCTCCAGGGGAGAGCTCACAGCTCCTGCCAAATGGTGATTTTGGAAAGAAAAACCCTATGCTAGGCAAAAGTCCCTCTGCAGAGCAAATAGTCCCTGTTAGAGCAGAGCCAACCAAGGTAAAAATGTTTATTACAAAGGAGAATTATAAGAGAGGAGCACTTGAATCCAGAACAAAATGTAAAACAGGGGAAACAAATGTAAAAAGCTCTATAAAAAGTTTTAATGGATCCTTTCGCATGTGGAATGGCATTTTAATGTGATATTTAAAAATGTTTCTTTTTTTTTCTCTCTCTTTTTGGCTTTTAGGCAGACCATTAATCTGAGGGGCTTTTTTTTTTGCCTGCAGAGTAGTAACACTTCATAGCAGGCACCTAGCAGATGCCTGCCGGTGGGCAAAGCACAGATGGGGTGGAAAAAGTCAGGGCTCCAGGTTTTGCAGCACAGGCCTCCCAAACACCACGCACCCAGGGAGCACTCGGGCCTGTGGGAAGCTTTGCTGCTGGTTTCAAAGGGAGTAGGACCCGGGACGAGTTTGGTGTGGAGGGACGAACAGCCGGCACAAAATGGGGGTGTGAACATCTCCTGCTGCTTACAAATGCACACAGATACAGCGAGACAGTCCTTGCTAGAACCTTCTTCTTTCCTTATGCCAAAGACCTACTTTCAGGATTTGACTGCAGCCTATGCATTTCTAACACCTTAAAAGTCTCAATCTCTGTGCTTAAATATCTTTGGCCTCTTGCTGACCTTTCTGAATCCCAGGAACAGGCATTTCTTCTTGCTGATGCAGATCCAGGAAATTGTTAACTAAATCCTAACTGAAAGGCAGAAAAGCAGATAAGCAGGTTAATCCCATCAGACCCTGGGCTCCCTCAGACTGCAGGTTGAGCCTTTGCTCTGCAGACCAGCTCAGCAGTTTGCTCTCCCCACTCTTGGCTGTGTTGCACGTGCTTCTCCAGGACTGGGAAGTGTCCCCACTTTCCAAAGAGGGAAATATTTTGCTGCCCTAGATTCACTTTCTGACATCTGTGGTGCATGAAGTCAGTTTCTGGCTACTGCTCCCATCACAAAAGACCTTGCAGAAGTCTGTGGAAAATGTACTAAAAGAAACACACATGGTTCAGGTGGTGGGGTTTGTGTGTATTTGTTAGGTTTAGGGTGTGTAAAGCCCTCCCCTCCTCAAAATCCTAATTCTCCATGGAAATATGTGATGTTACTCAGCCAGGAACAGCCATGACTTTTAGGGATATGCTGATGTTAATTAAAAAGGGTAAATGCTCTCAAATGCAGTAGCACTATATATGCAAAAAGTATCAATTTTTATGCCTTCAGAATCTCTGCTCTGTTTACAAGTAAATCAAAACAAAAAAATATGAAGTAATTTTATATAGAAAACTGTAGTGTCACTTTTGTCTGAATTGGTCTGCTTTCTCAAGAAGGGGTCTGGAAAACCAGTACAGGGGGAAAATGAAATCACAGCCACTCACTCATTAATGAAACAGCAACAAACTCATTAAGAGCAGCGACTGCTGCCGAGGGTGCCCCGGCTGCACCAGCTGCTCCGCACAGCAGAGCCCTGCTGGGAGCCCCAATTAGGCTGATGGAGCTTGCCGGGCAGGCGGGGGGCCAGCCTGCCCCAGCAATTTGGAGGAGCTGGGCCCATGAGGGACTGTCACAATGACAGAGACACTATTGGTATTACAAACAACACTCAGGTTCATCGCAGGAGCTGCTGCAGAAGGAACCCCCACGGAAAAACAGTCGGGAGGGCAAACGTGCCCATGTGTATCTGCAGAGCTTTTTCATAACTCACACACCCTGACCCCTGTCCCCTCCACCACCAAAGGCTGGAGGTCTCAGATCTCCCCTTTCCCCCATTTCACACCCCCCTCTCTGCTCCTAGGCAATTCTCCCTGAGCCTGCAGGCAGCATTAAAATCACAGGTAGCATGGTGAGAGTGAAGAAACAATGAAATTGGTTGGAAACAACCTAAATAAACTAACTGTCTTGGCGGTTAGTTTTGCCCCCTACCTATCAGGTTTGCATAGAATCGCTCTTACTGAGTCTGCTTTTCACCACAAGAGATCCAGGCATCGCTTGGTTTTCCTGTATTGCAGTTTCTGGAGCCCAGCCCTAACCTGAAGGACAGCTTGGCACAAGCTCAAAAGACAAGTGGGCAACATTTCAGTTTGGAGTCTTCTAAGCCCATGTCTGAGAAGCTGACAAGTCTCGTTGTGCTGGAGGTGGTAGCCTGAAGGTCAAAACCCAACCTCACATCCAAGAGTGAAAAAGTAATTTTAGAAGAGGGTGAGTAACATTCAGGACATTCTGCTCAGAAACGCATGTGTGGCTGAGGTCATGCCTGCAGGACAGCCTGGCGAGTTGGCCCTGCTCTCCTCAAAGCTGGGAGAAAGGCAATCCTCAGAGGACAAGAATACAACATATGTTCCAACAGTATTATTTTTTAAATGCATTTGCTCTACCAAATGGCACTTAAAAGCCATGATCAATGTCATTTCTCCCTCAGGGAACTCAAGTGCTTCACCCCAACACACGTCACCTGCTGAAGCAGTCACAGCTGCTGTGCCAGGGGCTACACAAACAACACAGGACCCCCACATGCCACAGGTCCAGCCAGCCCAGTTCCTCACCTCTGGCTTCAGTCAACAGAAGAGGGTAGGAATGTTGGATCCCCCACCAGGGCTCCTCTGATGAACACCTACTGCTGCTGACCTTCAGCAGTCACTTACAGGCCCTCTTCCATCAATGCTACTGGGTTGACACTGGGGAAAGGCAGCCTGGGGACTTTGGGTGGACAAATGCTGTGCTGGATGACCCACTCTCCTTTGTGCAATAACAGCGAGTGCAGGGGCCTTGTCTTCCCTCTCTCTTTCTCTCATGACCTCCTGACTTCTGATCACCTGTAACTAGGGATTTACCACAGCAGGAACTTCTCCCTTCTGCTCCTGCTTCTCACTGTTAAATTAGTTCAAATTTCAGACTCAGTATTTTCCCTAAAGCCCTTCCTGATCCTCCCAGTTCTTCTTGTACACCTCTGTCCTGTCTTCCATCAAGGATGGCTGTAAAGTGACTTAGCAGCATTACTTCACAAATGGTATATGTTTGCTCAGTATTAAAATTGGTGTATATTAATGTTGCCATAATTAGTACTTGAATAAAGTAGGCAAAACCCAGAATACTAAGAAACACTAAGCTGAAAAACAGGAGTTCAGCAGCACAGCTGAAGTGCTTCCAACCCTCTCCTATCAAAAATAGACAGTGAAGGAACCTCTTGACCATGTCCTTATCTCACCCTTAAGAGAACTCCAGGAACTAGGATGTTGGTGGAGAGCTATGTGCTTTACACAGCAGATTGTGAGAATATTAAAGCTTGGTCCAATGGATGCAGGATGTATTTGTGTATTACTTATTGCAGAGGTACTCTGAGTTACACTGCCAGAGCTTCCACATCATCCAAATTCATCCATATCAGGGTATGAGCTCCCTGTGAGTTACTAGAACCCACAAAGTTCCCATAAGGGCTAGAGAGGGTTCACTCACTGGCTTGATCTGCCCTCCCATGTCCCCGTACCTTTGGTTGCTCCATGGAAGTATTCAGTGTTTCTAGATGAGATTTTTTTCCTGGTGCATATCAACGTACTCTGATGACAAAATATGTTAATCATAGCATGGTGAAGCAGCAAAACCAACAGTGCTACACACTATCCTTCACCAAACTAAGACATACCATCCTGTACTAAACCTCTGGTCCCATCAGAAGAGTGTCAGACATGGATTATCCCTGTGTCTGTAGCACTTTTTGTAACCATTCTCTGGAGGGAATAGCAGAAAGGCAGTAGCTCACTGAGCAGCACTCAGAGAGAGAAAATAACTCATTCCAGAAGATCTTTGGTGAGATCAACCATGTGCTGGCCATCAGCCAGGATTTGGTGTCTTGCCCCTAATTAAGCACCACATACTAGCTGTACCCCACTGCTCCCTTGTTCTCCTGGCACAAAGAAAATTAATAATTCTAATATGGTAGGGCAAGGATTTGCAAAAGAAGAACACATCATGGACTCTGATTTTGTTGGAGATACCCAGCAGAATTTAGCAACAACCTTTGGTGATACCTAAGACTGACTGACCTGGTCAATTGGTGACACCACTCTGAACTTGATTCATACTTTTGATGAGAAAACCCTGAATTCAGAAATAAATACTCTGAAAATGTTTTGACATTTTCTCAAACTTTGTTTCTTACCTTGAATTTTCCTAGAAGGGCACACACAATAGATTTTAGACATTCTCTCCTTACCTGGTAGTCTCTCTTTGTAACTAACGGAGATATTTCCTTAAAATGCTCTTTAAATTAAGTGCTGAAAAGCCTCTGCAGACAACCATCATCCTTCACAAAGAAAGTGTCAGGGGACACCAGCTAGCTCTTCTAGACACTGCTGATGGTGAAACCTCTCCTCCCACCGTGTTTGGAAATTCCCACGTGTTTTAATACACCTGGAAAGACTGCTGGAAAGTGGTGTTTGCCCTTTAAAAGTAAAAACCTTTCAAACCTAAAACATAATTACATGGATTCCACATGAAGTGACACCGGTAATACGCTGTTAAATAGAGATGTGCAAACCAACAGACAAAAATGTTGAGATCAGAAACCGACTAATCCTAAGAAGCCATTTTTACAGGAGAGATAGAGGAAAGAGGGAGAAAGGGAAAATAACCATAGTCTGAATAATATCAGAGAGTAAGTAGTGGGAGGTGCAGAATTAACCTTTTCCTAATTAATTACAAGCTGCAAGGCAAAGGAAATCAGCCAGTTGAGAGCAATTTCAGCGAGACAGGGATTTCAACACTTGAAATACTTCGGCCGTCCTTTACGAGCAGGAGGAGAGGAAGGGAAGCGGCTTATGTCAGGGGAGGGGGGTGAGATG
Organism: Myiozetetes cayanensis; assembly: GCF_022539395.1. Lineage (NCBI taxonomy): Eukaryota > Metazoa > Chordata > Aves > Passeriformes > Tyrannidae > Myiozetetes > Myiozetetes cayanensis. Next base: position 7,783,502 of record NW_026088185.1, on the reverse strand, counting down.
GAGCGGCGATACTGCCCTGGTGCACCAGGCACTGCCGGGTCCGAGCCGGCCAGCTCCGGAAGGACCGTGTTCCCAGTGACGGCGGGGAAGATTTCATTACAGGATGTGAGCCCGCATTCTAAACAGGGTTACTCGAAAGGCAATCAAATTTTTGCAAGAGGAAAATTATTCGGGAAGTTGGACTTCAAAAGGCTTCTTTAACCTCCTACAACCTAGTATTTCATATGCTCTTACACTCAGCCCTTAATTCTTTAAATATTACCATATTTAGTAACAGGAAAAGATGTAAAGTAATTTGCTGAAGGTATTCAGGGGAGAAAAATTAATTTTTTTTGGTTTTCAGTCTGGAGCTGCACTTCTCAAATCACTCACCAACTCACTGCAAACCTCCTGCACCATCCCTATGGCACACACCTTAAATGCCACTTGACCAGCAGCATCTTTTTTCTTTGTTCCTTTTTTTTTTTTTAAACTACTTCATTTTTATTAACACCCACACTCTTACATCTCAAGACTGAGAGCTCTCATGGACACAGGATTCTCATAAATGCGGATATGGCAAATGGCATAGAGACGATTCGGGTGGAGAGCAACGCTCTGCTCTGTTTGCCTGGTCCTCTCAGACCTCATTAAAGCTGCAGAAGGTGCAGACCTGCTGTCTGGCACAACAATGTTGAATCTGGGAAAATATACATCTTTAAAGAATGCTGCTTGCTTCTTTAGATTGTGCTACCTTGAATTACATGCTGTCTCACTACACAAAACTGTTGACTGATGTGATGATAAACAAGGGAAAAATACTTATCATCATTAAAAAAAAAAAACAAAAAAACCACCACACAACAGATGAAGAGAGAGGATGGAAAGAGTGCTATGTTTTAATGCAGGATTTAGCTTTGCTTTTTTCCCTTACACTTCCCATTCAGCTGAGTGTTGTCCAAGAGCACAAGATAATTTTCAGAGTCCCTTAACTGGTATTTTTCAACACGAATCAACTAAAGAAGCCAGTATTTCCATTCATATTAGTCCTTGTATTTGCATGTAGCTAATTTACAACAGCCAGCTTCTTTCTATCTGTGCATGAAGGTTAAAAGCTAAATAGCACTGAGAATCACACTACAGCATCTTGCTTGCCTTAACCCACTGGGGTATCCTCAGATGCCTGGAGATCAGTCAGGAACAAACAAACAAACCAACCCGCCGTAGCACTGTAAAGCAGTACACTGCAGAATAGTTGCTATGATGTCTAGTGCTAAGAAACAGAGTTATTAGTGAAGCTCTGAGGTTGGGCAAACATGTTTAGCAGTCAGGAACAGGCTTGTTTTGTTCTTCTAAATGTAATCCTTTTTAGGACACACTTTACTAAAGTGAAATGCCAATAAAAAATTTTTTTTATTTCCTTTTGGGGCCTATAGGTTTTATAAAAGGCACTTTATCTAAGGAAAAAGAACAAAAACCTGATGCTCTATTTCTTCAGTTACAACTTTCCCCTTTCATGGTCTTCCTCACTCCCATTCAGTATTGGATTTGTGACTGTTCCTCCTGGCAAGCAATGAGGAATCTGGAAGGGGAGATTCTATGGAGAAAGTATGCTAGGAGAAAAAGCCCTTCCCAGATGAAGATTGATTTTTCTCTGCCCTTCTTTCAGCAACCTCCAATGCTGTCGGAAGACTCAGAGGGGAAAATCCAATAGGACTGCGCTAGCAAAAATCCTACATTGAGGAAAACCCTAAGCTACATGAGATAGATACCCATGTTCCCTTCCTGCGCCCTAAACCCCCAAGCTCCCTCCATCATCCCTTTCTATGTGATGAAGAGCAGAAGAGAGGAATCTCCACTCACAGGGGAAGCTGTGGGACCCGAGGACCTGTCTGTGGCTGGCATTGGGTAGACAGGGATAGGTACAGTTGCCACTTTGGAGAATTTTTAGTGAAATGATTCAAGCAGCACCCTGTGGGTAGGAGATCAGGGCGAGAGGCAGTTGAAAAGCAATGGCATAGCAGCTGGTTGGTTTGGAGGAGTAATTACGGGATGGAGTCTTACACATCTGGGTCATCACATCCATCTCAACTGTGTACTAGCGACAAGGCCATTACTCTTCAACAGTTCCTTGGTGGCAGACAGGAAATGCTCTGCAGGTCCAGACCAGTTTGTAGTGCACTGGTCTCCTCCTTAGGGTACCCCTAATGACAGGGACTAATTGATCCTTGCATTGGCAGAGTGAGCAGAGATCTCAGGGCTGATTTGATGCACAGCAAGAGGGCAGCCTGGAAGAAGGCTGGGATACTACCAGCTTGCCTGCCACATCACTTCTGCAGCTACCCAGAGAACAGAATGTTCTTTAATGATCTTGTTCAAACACACTCGACAGTGCAAAACAAAACAGACTTTGGCAAAGGCTCAGTAGTAGCTGAGTGCACCCAGTGCAACTGCTTCACCATCCTCTCTCCCAGGAGGAGTAACCTTTACGTGGCTGCAACCCTGGACTGCAGTTACTGTCTGAGAGATCTCCAGAAAGCCTGTGGACAATCACTCCTTACTAGATAAAGATCCGTGACCTAGAATAAACCTAAAGTCTTCGTAGGGAAAGACATATACCCAATTTCACAGAGGCAGCAGCCTCTCAGTGCATCTGGTGCAGGCAATGGGGAACTTTCTCAGATGACAGCCAGAGGAGGTACACAGCACCAGGGTTAGCTACAGGCTGCTGCAGGGCACAAGCAAGCGATCATCTGAACCATTAAGCAGCACCATGGGTTCAGTCCTGCAGCCAGTGCATCTAAATAACTCCTGGTGAACTGTGTTCAGGTTAAAAACCAAGTTCACCCTGCTCATGGCTTTGATTTGAACATGGGTTCACTGCCTGTAACCCAGAGCATGACAGCATGCTAGATAGCAGGTCTGAAATCCTTGGTGCTTGCTGCATAAACAAACTAATTTGCAGCCTGACATTTTAGCAGTGTCCTATGTAGATGACTTTCTGCTTATTCAATACTTCCAAATAAAAATGCTTAATGCCTGTGAAGTAATAAGTAAGGTATTAATACTGTGCACCATGGATGCTCAGTACCTGATTTAACCTTCTTTTTTCTTCTAACCTCAACAGGGGCTCTGAAAAAATATGCAATTTTTTTACAACTAAGTTAATAAGTGTTTTCAATCACTGAAAATAATTACTACCAAGAACAGACAGCAGTATGCACAGGGTATATAAAAGCCTGTGAGGGGAGAGAGAGAACAGGTGAGAGAGAGAACAAGAGGGAAGGAGAAAAGATACTGTCAAATACCTCAGAGTCTTTCAGCCTAGATTTATGCTTTTCACATATAAACAGTTTTCAAGGTATTCCTCTGTGAAGAGGAAGAAGCCCTGGAGGTCCAAAATGCACCCCACTTTTTGGAGGTTCTCTGACCCCAGCTCTCCCAGGGCCCTGAGGGGCTGGTTTCTCCCTGGAGCTCTGTCAGGCCACACTGATGCAGTTTTCACAACAAACTCGCTGGTCAAGACAAAAGTTCAATCCTGTTTTTTAATAATTTGATTTAAACACTTTTTCATTTACCAAATTCACACAATTTTCGATACGTTTGGGGAGGTTGTTTTTCTTTCCTTCTCCTTTCATTACCTTAACACAAGCATGCTAGAGGTGACCTCTACAAAAGGATAAAGAAAAATCCGAAGAGCTGAGGTGAGCAAAAGCCAACACTAAGGCCAGGTGGCCCCTGACAGACCTGTTTGACTATTTCCCGTATTGTTATCATGCTCAGCCCCAAGAACCTCACCTCGGCCAGGTACTCAGCAATGAGCTCTGGGATGTGCACCCAGAGTCTGTTGTTCTTTCATCCTTTTCATGCCATCATGTCCCATCAGCGCTGTTCATCAGAAACAGTAACTCAGGTTGACATCATTCCAACCAGAGATGGGAGCTATTGAATTATCTAAGGACAAACCTAAATACTAGCTTTTAAAGGATAACTGATCTACTAAAAGCAAGTATTGTTTTGGACGTGCCACGTCATATTTCTCACGCTTGGCTTTGCATTGCACTGTTATCTCCTGCCATGTCATCTGAACAACATGAAGTTGCATGGCACAACATGACAGATGCCTCAGCAATGAAGAGAGACACTCTCTAGATTTCAAGTCCATTATAGCTCATCTCAAATAAAATATTCAAAGGATATGAATTATGGTGTGTCTGCAGGCCAAAAGAAACTCAGGTTTCCCAAATTATCTGCAGAAAACAGATCTCCTCAATTCACCTACTTTTCACATAATTAATGCTCTGCTTCCATTAAATGCTATTTCATTATCATCTTATTCCAAACAACTTGATCACAAAGTAAGGAAAGCTCTTCTTTCAGCTTTTTAGCTATAATAACAATTCTGGATAGAGATAGACTCTTTTTAAGCACAATACTGATCATAATCCCTGATTTACTGTTGGAGAATCTTCCCTCCATTAGGAAGAGGTAATTACCTCTTCTTACCTTAGGTAATCTCCATAAAACAACATGAGAACACTCTGCCATTCTTCACAGGAGCAGCCCATCCTTGTCCTTTCCAAGAAGGTTGTTCTCTTAAATGTTCCTTGAGAAACTCTGAAAGACAATAAATCATTAAGAAAGTATTTTAATAAAAAGTATCCTAGAAGTAAGCATCCATGCGTATTCTGCTTCAAATTATTAAAAGCTTTCTAATTTTTATTCTCCTTGAGTGAGAAGGAAAGAGAAAGCAGACAGGTTATCCTGTCTGCCACTGAAAACTACCTCCTCTTTTTCCAGAAATATCCAAAAAATGTTTCCATTCATAGCTTCTGATCTGAAATTGGGGAAAACAAACAGCATTTTCTTCCAAAGAACCTGGCACTTTTGACGGAATTTAGAACACTGGTAAGTATTTCAATCACACCTCCTAAAATCCCATCTTCCATTTTTTTAACAAAAACAACAACAAAGCCCCCTCTCTCAAGCTCTGGCTCCCTGGTCCCTGTGACCTTGATCTTCACAGCCACCACAGAGGCTTGGCTGTGGGAGTAGGTTTTGAGGATGAAGCTGGTTGTCTGGTCCAAAAGCATAGCCAGTTCCCTGTAGGTAATCATGGCCCATCCTGCAGATCCTGCCATTTTTCATGTGCTTTTAATATCACCTCCGTATCTTTTTTAATGGAGCTGCTCATCCTGCTCCATGCCCCACATATTCACTAGAGGAGTACAATACACTGGCAAGTCCGGTCTGACTGGCCATATGCTGTTCAATTTGTAACTGCTGGTGTCCTGACCTCACTTTTGTCCAAGCTGATAAAAAGTCCAACTGAGCAGCTGAAATATTCTCTTTTATCTGAAGCTAAGGAAACTATTTTTCCCCCTTTCGCAAAACTTAATTTGCTTTGAAAAAAAAAAAAATGCAGTTTATTATTGTGCTCCATTAATGTCTGAGGAAATACACAGAAAACGTCTGGTACATATGGTATTTTTATGTGGCTTATTTTTTTTCCTTGTCTACAAGTCTGCACAGAATCATTACTATTTGGCGCACAGCAAAAGGAAATCTCCTGTGCACAACGTGATTTAGTCTGGCCGATAAAGTGGAAGTGGATTTCTTTGTTGCATATTAAGTTCTGCTGGATACCATTTGCACAGGAGAGTAAAACTGCAGTTTCATGTTTTTCTGTGATGATACATTTCCCATCAGACACACGCATCTCCCTCTTTCCCCAAATATTAAAGTTTCTCCCAGCAGTGACTCTTCAAATTTCCCATTCTCACATATTGGCTCTCCAAAGACAGTTACTCTCGGCACAGAGTTGCCAGCCAGGAGCCAGGCACGGAGGATCCCTCCTAGCGGGAGCGGGCTGGATAGCCATTGGGACAAACAGAGTCCTTGTAGGGAGGGCTGGATGCCCTGCCCCCCAGCAACAGTGCTGCAAGATGGGATGATCTCTTCCTGGAGCCTCTTCCAACCAGTACACCGAGGATGCTGCTGCATCCTCCTTCTGCAGCCCCCATTTCACCAACCTCCCTCTCTTCCAGCAGAAGTCCCAAGCCCCACATGCTGCCCAGATTCTAAAACACCTTGGGCACAGGTTTCCCTTTGCTCACCTCATGCTAAATAGCCCGTGTACCTGCCACACTGTGTGCTACCCCCCGGGTTGTCTCCCTCATCTAAGGAGCTGAGAAGCAGGAAGAGATTTCTATTCCCCAGCTCAGTGCTTGCTCCTATACACAAAACTCCACATCACATCTGAGACGCTGATACCTTCTCAAAATGTTAAGTACTAGTAACTATTGCTAAAGGAGAGGCCATCCACAATCCACTGCAGTTATTGGCATCCATCAGCAGAGTTGGGTGAGTTGTACTGGTCCAGATTGGCTGCCCAGTGCCAAAGACAGTGCAGTAAATCAGTCTCTGCTTCTCTAACCCATTACATAATCTTCTCTAACGCTTTCAGAGCACCACACAAACTGGGTGCTGCTGGTGAGACTGGCTCATAACAGAAATACAATTTTATTCTAAAAAAAACATTGAAAGGGTTGATGGACTAATTTCTCTGGGCTATGCTTCTGGAAGGAGCAGCCTGTGGCTAAGGGGGGAGATGCCTTCCACTGGGACAAATCCTATGAGCATTGTTAGCCTTGCTGCCCAATAACACAAAACTCGCTCAATTATCACACGTTTAATAAACCAGCCAGTCCAGCCTCCATTTCCCCAGAAGCTTTTAACCAGCTTCAAACAACTCTGGCTGAATTGCAGAGGTTCCAGTGGCATGACAAATGTCACTGCGACAGATGGAGCAGACCATAGGGAGGGAAATGTCACTGTGACCCAGGAACAGCCCTCAGAGAAACCCTTCAGCAAGAGGCAACCAAATTTCATGTCTTCATCTGCCTGCTGGGTGCAGACACTGCTGGACCTGGTGCCAGCAGACACAGCACCACTTCTTCCCATCCCATGTCCCATCCACATTCTCTTTTCTCCCTTGTCCAGTCGGAGCAGACATCAGCTGCCTCAAGGTATCAGCCTTCCCATGCTGGGCTCTGCTCTCCCACCTTCCACAGCTCTTCTCATTAGCCAGCCCTTCATCTTCGCAGTTAGATGGCCACACCTCTAAAGTCACTGGTAGCTTGGACAATAAAATTCAATAAATTGAAGATGACCTGTATGGTCCCTGCTTTTCTTCCCCCCCCCCGTCCCCCCCCCATTAATTCCTTTCTCCTTCGTTTCTTGTCATATTGTTTTACCTAGTACTCCATGCCTAATAAATTATCAGTAATGCTCCAGCATCAAACATTTATTATCCTGAGCACCACGTGAGTAATGAGTGACTTAACCTCCAATTTTTGTCCGTATAATTCACGCACATTGATTTTACATGAAAAGAACTCTTGACTTACATTGGATGACCCTGATAAATTTAATCTCTTTAATGCTTCTTCTTTCTAAATAAATGTAAAATGTTTTCCTCTAGAAAGTTTCTCAGCAGTAAAAACTGTATTGAAACTTGGCAAAAAAACTCCTCCACTACTCTGCCAAATTAATTAATAAAATTTAAAAAAACCCTCAAAACCCTGCATAAAAATTCTCCTATTCCTCCAAGCGCTGGCAGCTCAGCCAGTCTGACAGTGTTGTTACAAATGTGACAGGTAATCAGAGCTGACAGCTGGTGTCAAAACCCACAGCTGGAATTTAGCAGCAGACTGGGAGAGGTACCAGTCTGGGGCCATCTTATTTCCTGATCTCATCACCCCTCCTTTCCCCACAATGTTGCCTCAGGGCTGGTGATCCTTGCAAGCAGCAAGGCTGAGCAGGGAGCACAGGGGTAACACAGAACTTCCCAAATCGCAGGAACCCTGGGGAATCCTCTGCCATGTGTGCCAACGGGCCTTGCAACTACTTCAGCACTGCTGTCCCTGGCTTTGCTTTGCCGGGTCAGAGGAGCAGCCAGGAAACCACACCTGAGATTTTGTGCTGGTTCCCATGGGGTGTCACAGCTTTTCCGCAGGATGCACACAGAGCTGGGAGTTTTAAACACTCAAAAACCTGCAGAACCTTTGCAGGAGGCTCATAGCAGGAGCCAGGAGAGTGTTTCTTTAGATTCCAAAGGCAGCATACCTCTCTCCTCCACCACACAGACATGTCAGGTACAGCAGAAGGTTGATGCAAAAAGGGCTCAGGGAGACAGGCTCTGAAGTGCAAACCAGAGACAGGCTGGAAAGGCAGCTTGGCCAGCAGCTGGGACCACAGCCAGACCAGGGATTCACCACAGCTCATCAAAACTGAAGAAAAAATTCATTTGGAAAATTAAGAAGTTATGTTGCTACAGGGAAGATATGTAGCTGGGTATGGATGCAGCTGAGTTGCTCCATGCCAGAGCAAGGTGAGCTACTGCTCTCTACAAAAATGCCTCCTCCTTGCATCGGCTCCACTGTCCCAGCCAAAAAGAAGGGAGGGAGAGAGGAAGCAAGCTGGGCAGGATCCTGTACTGAGAGGGGCAGACACTGGCAGCCCTTTGGAGACACGAATGTCCTAGGAAGGGCGTGTCAGGTAAGTGCTGCCAGGGAGAGCTTGTGGAAACAGAAGGGTTTTGTTTAGGTTGTGCCTTTAAAATATGTCCACTCCCCTCTCAGCCTGCATATTTTACAATCTCAGCATACTTTCCCTGTGCACAACTCTGGCAGACTCAGTGATTTTTCTTTTTTTTTCCCGAAGTGAACTCACTCACAAATGCATTTTTCAAGCTCCCACAACTTGAAGAATAGAAGTTGCAGCCTGGAAAAAAAAAAAAAAGGCAAGGATTAAAAAAAGGTAAAATTGCAGAACACTCAGGGGCTCAAGCATGTGGTGTTTGAAATTTGCATAATTCTTCAGTCATTGATTTTTATTCCTTTTCATGGTAAAATGATGAATTACTTTTTTTCTGTGTACAAAAGAAAGGGCAGGGATCATGGCCATTTGGACTCCAAAGAGAAGTTTTTCATCTACAGGATGCAAGAAAATCATGAAGGAAGAATATACAGCCAAATATTAGAAAATACAATACCGAAATATTAGAGTTCTATATACCCAAGTATTAGAAGCATCTGTGTGGCAGCAAGAAGTCCTGTTACCAAGCAAATATCAAGGACAGAGAATAAAAAGAAATTGACTGTGCTTGAGAACATCAGAATATGGATGAGCTACCTAAGTTCATGAAACTTTGCAACATTTTCCCTGATGATAACAGCTTATGTATTATTCTGAATAAACAGCTTAGTATTTCTTAATGCCAAATAGCTCCTTTTGGTGCCACCACACCCAGTTTACCACTACTCCCCTGTAACAGCCACTCTAACCTCATGATTCTGTTTTACTGAAGAAACCAGTCAGAGCAACGAGAGTGCCCAGCTAATCTCCACATCACAAGCAGTGAATCAAATCTCACAGCACTCCGTCCACCAAGTAAACATCCCATGCAGCACCACACTGTTGTTTGGGGTTTTTTACTAATAAAATCCAGAATAGAACAAGTCATCAGCTAAATTACTATAAAAACCAGTCATAATAACAACATCGATGAGGAAAAATATTTACATTAATAAAATATCCCCGTAGTCTAGTGTTGCATGGGGTGCTCACTCAGTGGAAGGAGTGATGTGAGATTTGATTCATCATGTGTGAATGTTTTATAAAGAAATTATTATGACAATTATTACACATTATTATCAGTAGGCTAATATAAGAATATACTAATATTATATTGTGTATTGTTATAGCACATTAATATGTGATTGATGCAATAATTGATATATGGATTACTGTAACAATTTACTTTTTAGAAAGCATGTTAATATACAGTTGTCGTAATAATTATTATATTGATTATAGCAATAACTTAAACACTTTTAATTAGTCTTATTAGTCGAATTCCTTCAGATTATGCGATGGGCTTTAACTCAAGCCTACACCCGCAAACTCTCTCCCGGACCATCACACCACCAACAGCTTCTTCTGCCTCCCTTTTTCCCAGGCCCTTCTGAGCTTTCCTCCCAGCCCCGCTCGCATTTCGCGGTATCTCCTGCCATCTACTGATGCTTGCGAGGAGGCAACTGGTGGTTTTCGCGAGGTGTGGGGCGAGAATACGCCCCTGGCCGTTCAAAAAGGGAGGTGAGACGGGACGCGGGGGAGGCACCCGAGTCCCGGCCGCGGTGCTGGCCCGCCCCGGGCGGTCCCAGGCTGCCCGGGGCGGAGCGGGGCGGGCCGGGGCCGGGCTCTGCCCGAAGCCTCCCTGGGGGAGGAGGGAGGCGCAGCCCTTAATAGCGGCTCAGGCAGCCGTCTCGTCCCGTCCCGTCCCGTCCCGGTGCAGCCATGGGGGAGGCGGCGGGAGGCAGCGCGGTGCCCCCGCTCCCGCCGTCGGAGGCGGCCGGCGGGCAGGTGAACGCCCTGACCGTCCTGGCCCTGCTGGAGAAACTCGTCTCGATGCTGGAAGCGGTGGAGGGTCACCAGCGGCAGATGGAGCAGAGGCAGCGGGGTTTGGAAGGGGCGGTGCGGAGCATTCAGGGAGACCTGGGGAAACTGTGCCGCAGCCACGGGGCGACGGGCGAAGCGGTGGAGAAGCTGCTGGAGAAGTCTCGGAAGGTGTGCGCGCACACCCGCGCCGTGCGGGAGCGGCTGGAGCGGCAGTGCGACCAGGTGCGGCGCCTCGAGCAGCACCACGCCCAGCTGCTCCGCCGGGACCGCTTCAAGGTGCTCATCTTCCAGGTGAGAGGCTCCGCGGCCGCCCCCGCTCCCCGCAGCGCCGAGCGCAGGCTCCCCGGCCCCGCCAAGCTTGCTCCCGAACGTGAGGGAAAAGCCCACCTCTGCTAACTCCTCCTAAACCCGGGGAAAGAGCTGACTGTTATGCTAACTATTAGCAAACTTGGAACACAGAGCTGTCTTTTTGGTAACTGGGCAAACTTGGGAGAAAACCCCTCTTTTCGTCATGTAAAGAGCCGTCTTTCATACTTGGTAAATTCAGGGAGAAACGCCCACTTTTACTGTTGGCAAACAGGGGGGGAGCATGTTTTGCTAACTGTTAGGAAACCTGAGGGAAAAGCTGTCTTTTTTTCCTCTTGCAAACTTAAGGGGAAAAGCCCTTTTTTTTTGCTAACTTTTAGCAAACATTGGGAAAGAGCCCTCTAACTCTTGGCAGTCTTGGAGAAAGAGTTGTCTTTTGCTAGTTCGTAGTGAACATGACGAAAGAGACCTTGTTTTGCTAACTCTCAGCATACCTGGAAAAACAGCCACCTTTTATTCTCAGCAAGTGACGCAAAAGAACCATCTTTTACTAACTCTTGGCATACTTGGGGAAGAGTTGTTTTGCTATGTGTTTTGAGGGGGGGTTAAGTAAACCTGAAGGGCCCTTATTTTTTTTGCAAACTCTTCGCAAACGTGAGGAAAGAGCCCATTTGCTAACTTGGAATAGAAATGCCACTAAAAACTGCCATTGCATCTGCCCTCAGAAGCAGGAGAGGTGCAGTGCTGCAGCTCCCTGTCCCCTCTTGCCCTGCTTCACTCTGCGGGCTGATCTGGCCTGTTCAGGGATGAGCTACAGATTCAGCTTAAAAACTCAGCTTCCTGGGAGTCCATCCAGTGATAGCGGCAGTTTGCATATTTTCCCCTTTTTAAGCAATGGTCTGGGTAGAACATGCCGTGAGCTTTAACTAAACACAGGACATGACTTTCACATATTTAAAAAAAATAAAGACAGATCTCCACAAATCACTGAGGGAGGGAAGGAGAGCAAACATGGGGCAGAAGTAGTCACAGTTCGGGTACATCACCAGTACCTCATGCTAAACATCTTGGCGTTACATCTGTCAGTCACTAACTCTGCTCCTTGGGTTGTTGGGGTTTTTTTTCCTATTTAACCCATCCCAAAACAACAGAGTATAGTGCCTAATTTTTAAAAGCTGGCAGGCCTGGTTAGTGCACAGGGAATTCCCCCAGAAAGGAAGCCCCCACCTCCCTCCTTATTGTTCTCCCAAATTACAGTCCAGGCTTGTCAGGCCAGAAGAGGAGGAGCCTGCAGCATGTTTCCACCCCAGAAGGAATGTGGAAATTATTCCAGGGACTGGGTAAATTAAAAGACACATGTTCTCTGCAGTTCTGCAACTAATTTAAGATCCATTACTGTATGTCAAAACACTGCCATCTCCCAGGCCCCACTCGCTAATGACTGGCTCCCGCCTCCAGGTTCAGAGACCTTGAACACTTCCCACAGGGTGGTGCATCACCGAGGCCTGGGGGAAGGCAATTTTGTAACATTTCTGCTACCTCTGAGTGTGAGAATGAAGGCCTCGGTGTTGCATCAAGCGTCTTCCTCCAGGTGACATAATGCAGAGAGTAAAGACAAACAGAGCTCTGTGAGTGTGGGACAGATGATGTTACCTTGGGTAGGGCTCTCCAGTGGCAGCAATTTGTAGGCACTGGGTGAAAGCAACAGTAAAACTCACCCAGAAGGGTTTGAGAGGTAAAGCAGTGTCTCGACAGGGGAGGGCTGGCTTTGCTCGTTTCCTGATACTAAATAGTATTCCAAAGCTAAGGCCTATTTAAACCTCTGAATCTTGCTGGGTCCTAAAGTGCACAAAACCAAAACAAGCAGCACAGGCCTGTGTCCTAGTACAAAAGTTGAAGAAAATTCACTGCTTCTCCACTGCCCATCAGTGGGCTGGTACCTTTGGACAGCAGATCTGTTCTTCATTGCTTTTCTGGGGATTTAGGTGACTCTGTTCCCATCTCTCACTGGAAAATATGTTCCCACAGTGTGGGAAGATGAACTTAACCAATCCCAAGCCAATGCATATCAGGAACACAAGTTTTAAAAAAGAAACACTGTAGTCAAATTCAGTTTAAAATAAAAAAATAAATAAATAAATTAGCAGTCAACTGGGAATTGCTCCTGGAAGTGGCCTGCTGCTAAATGGCAGCATGGCCGTCTGGAAAACCAGGGTGTTTGGCAGAGCTCCCTGCAGCATGGGAGAGTGGCTGGGGTGGGCAGCACCCAGGGCTTTCTCCAGTGGAGGCTGGGAGGAGCTGGGATTTCCAGTCGGAAGTGGCTGCACCCAGAGGGGTAGTGGGTACTTGCCAGGCTGTGCCAATATGCCTGCTGCTGACCTGGACAGGTGCCTTACCTGCATGCCCATGTCCTTGGAATCTCTGGGCAGGATCTCCTTTCAAGCTGGAGGAGGGACAACCTGGTAGTCAGCGAGGCCTCTACCTTGCTAGGATAATTGTACAGAGGAAAAAGCAGAAGGCTGGCTGGGTTTCTGTCCTGCCCTGCACAGGAATCCATGGAAAAACAATTGCAGGAAGGAGAAGTCACAGCAATGAAGCCATATCGACGCCAGATCTCTGTAAAAAAAACAAAAGGGAAATCTGGATGTATGAGGCTTCTTTTCAGCTAGGGGATTCTTCTTTTCCACTGAAAAAAAACAATCCCAAACTTCACACAGCATGTTTCTCATTAGGACTAGCTTTTCCAGCTTAGGAAGACAGCTCAATATGAAAATAAAAATACACATTTGTGATTCAGTTCTGCGTTCACCGTATACCCTAAACTCCTTCATACTTGGTGGGAGCACTGAGCACAGCCAAAACACACGACTGAGCTCCAGCTCTGCATTTTATGAAACCGTGCTGCCACGCTCCAGCATCAGCTTTCCCTCAGCACACACACTGAGAATGAACTGCATTTAGAGAAGTTCAGCTATTTACATATTTTCCATTAAAATGCTCTTAGTTTTCTCTTCCTAGACTGCATATATTTCTTTAATTGGTGACATATTTTAAGGGAGCTCCATTCCAAGTATTTGAGGATGAAAAATTTTATTACAAATGACACAGCAATTTAGCAAAACACTGAAGTGACTGTTTTAAAAATCCTTGTTAAGCTTTGGCATTGTTCCCCTCTGTTTTGTTCTTGCCACATGACCAGCTTTTTGGTTCTGGTTTGGTGGGGGTTTTGTTTGCCTTTTTAGCTGCAAAAGCAAAATGCAAGATAAAAAAAGCTCATGCTTAATTTTTCAATTAAATGTCATGTTTACTGGTTAAATGTCATGCAAATGGGACAGATAAGTCAAAATTGCAGCTTGAGGTCAAGCACACTAATATTCAGGTCCCTTTCAGATGCTGCTGTTGGGAAATCCTTCATGTAAAATGAAGCAAGAAGAGGGCACAGGAAATTAGCCATTTGATTGTATCTAGTTGTTTGGGTCACTGCAATAATCTTTTGCAAAAGCAACTTCAAACTCAAAATGAACAAGTGAGGGAAACAGAAGAATTACAAGCCAATAATGCTGTTATCTAACTACTGTGTTTCCCACTGGAGCATTGAAGGGAGAATACTCTGCTATTGATTAATGACAAAATTACCTCACATGGCTTGACCCAGCTGTGCCGTGGCAGGTCAGGGTGACGGTGCAGCCAACGCCCCAGCCTGCACAGGACATGCGAGTGGGTGGGTGGCAATTTCCTCCTCCCTGCCCTCCTCCCTCCCCATGGTGACATCCAGGTCTGAAGAGCATGTACTTGTCCAAAGGTGGAGCTATAGCTGGCTTTGGAAGGATTTGTCCTGTTTTGACCTATTTTGTGAAGGAAAACAAGTTTTAGACTAGTAATCATTTAGGCATATAACAGCATCTACAAAGTACAGAGGAGCCTGGACTGCAAAATACCATCTCTCCTTCTTGAAGGTCAGGGCCTCCTACAGCAAATCTAACAAGAATTCAAACCAAAGCACACTGATTTCCCCCATGCAGCATCAGAGATTCACCACTCCTTCAGTAAATTAACTGTCTGTTCATTCAGGTAATCCAGTTTTGTAAGTACACTGTTATGGATCTTATTCCCTTGTGGTAAAGGATAGGGATGAGATTATGACCTACACAAACTTCCCAAGAATGGCCAATCAAAGCCACAGGGAAGGCACTGATTTTAACTATGCAATTATTACTAGTATTAGCTGTTTTACACAGAGAACTTCCACAATTCTATTCATCTCCTACATGGAAAAAACAAAATTCAGGAGCTAGCTACCTACAGTCAAGCCCATCTGAACAAAAAAAAATGCAAGTGCTGTTTTTGAACTCAGATGTGGAAAATACAAAGATGTATTGCTTTCTTAGAATTTTAGATTAGATCAGGAAGAAAAGATCAAAGTTCTACCTTTTTTTTTGCATGGAAAATAGTTAATGCAGTTTGTAACAGCTGGCATTTTTCAGTGTATTGTTCTAGTCTTCCTAAATGAAATACCAGACTGCTTGAAAAATGTATCAAAACAAAATACAGCTGTCATATAAACTTGTTAGACCAAGAACTTATCAATAGCCCACTTACAACATGTTATCAGTAACCATGTTTGACATAGAAATGTCTGTTCCACCACAGAGCATTCCTGCTATACCAGCCTTGTATTTTCAAAGCATTTTACTTAATTTATTTTCATTTGCATTTTAATAGTTCCTGTGATCCTAAGGTCTTTTAGAAACATGGCATAGGAAAGCATGTCGTTCCCATTTTACAGGAAGACAAATAGATGCCCAGAGGCTGATATTTTCCAGGGCCATGTAGGAAGCTTAGACAGAGAGGTGATTACTTGAATGCCAGTACTGCCTGATAGCCAAAGATAACCAGATAGCAAAGACCACTTAGGATCTGCTTTTAATTGAATAATTATCTCATTATTATGTAGTATATTTTTGTTTGTTCTTTATTCTTTATAAATATGGGTAGTTTGACAGTCTCTCTTCTACTCAGTCAGAAATTTGATAAAAATTGAAATCAGATCTATGTCCATATTCTTCTAGACACTGCATGCAGTACTTCAGTTTAATGTAAATAACTGTAGACAGAGCTAAACTGACCTTGAGAAAGGCTGCACAGGCTCATCTCTGGTTCAGATTGCACTGGGATCAAGTCATATGACACCACTTTCCTAGATAAAATACTTTAAAAGTTACAACCCGTCTTTACTCATTAAAATCAGAGTTTCCTATAGCATTCAGACACTAACACCTGAATGTTCAGATGTCTAAAATTGTGTGGGATTACCTAGGTTTGGAAAGAATGCTCTAGACATGAAAATTATGCTTTATACTGAGTTTTCGTGCTCTGGGGAATAACTCAAAGCTGCACCCTCTCATGTAATCCACATTTCATTAACTGCAGTGGAGAGAAAATATAAATACTTGTCCAGCAGTTACAGCTGGTTTCACTTAAAGCTGGGGCAGGTTTCCTTTGTTTTGTTATCTTGGTCAGTGTTGCTGATACTTGCGACAACATTATAGGTGTCAGGAGAAGAGCGTGGGCTTTATTAGATGTTCCACTGCAGGCAGGGGGCATGTAAAGGTTTGTCCATGCCAGTGTATCCAACTGAGGCCACTGGCCCAAAAAGGTATGCAGAAACAATAGAAGTAAAGCATATACACACTGTCAAACAGCTATCCGTTTCTTTTATACTTTTCATTATTATATCTTTGAGGGATATTAATCAGCATACTTGAATCACTGTGTATGTGATTATATAGTGTGTATATATAGTATAAAGTAATTCTGCCCATCTACAGTGCATATTCTTTGGTTCCAGAAGGGCTACAAAGTAGTCAGTACTACTTCCTTTTTAACAGAATTACAGAATCAATTAGGCTGGAAAAGACCTCTGAGATCAAGTCCAACACCACTGTGTCAACAAGACTATGGCACTGAGTGCTGTGTCCAGTCTTCCCTTAAACACCTCCAGGAACAGTGACACCATCACCTCCCTGGACAGCCCATTCCAATGTCTAATCACCTTTTCTGTGAAGAAGTTCTTCTTAATGTCCAACCTAAACCTCCCTGCTGCAGCCTGAGGCCATGTCCTCTTGTCCTGTCAGTGGTTGCCTGGGAGAAGAGATGGACCTCCACCTGGCTACAGCCTCCTGTCACGTAGTTGTAGAGAGCTATAAGGTCCCCCCTGAGCCTCTTCTTTAGGCTAAACAACAACCACAACAAAAACCACAACCACAACATCCTTATACAGCCTTGACAGCAAATTTAACCCAGGGCACTGTTCTCTGCAGTGATTACAACTGTGTGCTCAGTCCTGAAATAATGAGAATGAACTTGGAAGTGTATATGGCCTTTCTTCCCCTTAACTGTACACTCAGGCCCACTAGGGACAGATCTGAGACTATTACAACTGTTTCACTCAGCACTTACTGCTTTTTGTATCTAAAGATAAATATGGGGGGAGGGCGGCGGGGGGGGAGAAAACCCTTCCAATCCACGTGGCTAAGTGAAATGGCATGTACACTCTCAGAAGGTGATAAAAACAGTAATGAATAGAGACTATGCTGATCTAAGGCTCAACAGTGCTGAAAGGAAAAGGGAGTGTGCGAGGAGCCTCATTTTCTTTGCATGGGCAGATGCCTGCAAAACCTACCGCAGAACAGAGTGTTCATTGTGCTGCCTCTGAAGTGCTCGGGGTAGCAGAGCTTCTGCACTCCGTAGTTTCAGACACCCCTCATTACGAGTTGCAGCTTCTGCCCTTCTTTAGCCTGTTTTGTTTTCAGAAACCTCCCTTCTTTTTATGTCCTTTCTTCATACTTTTCCTGTTAGCCAGGAGCGACTACTAGTGTTTTCTGTGTGGTGTAATGTCTGCTTATTTCTGTGTACCATAATTTTTTATTCTTATGTTTCAAGGAGTTGTTCTATTGATATTTTAATATTTACCAACCAAATTTACTAGCTTCTTTTTCTGTAAATAGCTTTAAAATAGGATACACTCTAAACATCATGGACTGCATGGTGTCTCAGTATCAACAATCAACATACATTTTTCCAGAAATACGGCAAAAGGGCTGGTTGCATTTGCCATCTGAGAAACCTCCCAGATGCAACCAACATCTCTGCAGAGATATTCTCAGTCTTTGGCTGGAGAAACTGAAAGCTCTGTGGGGTTATGTGACTTCTGTAGGTCTACACAGGGGTCTGCAGTACCACCTCTTTAGCCACCATACTTTATCTTCTACCCAGAGAGAAGGTGTACAACTTTACAGCTAAACTCTTACTAAAGAGCATGTAATTTAAATGACAAAGAATGGGATTTCCATCCTTCATACATTCCAAGTCACTCTGAAAGAGAAATCTCACAGCTCATTAGTCTTAAACTTTACCATATAATGATTCAGTGGACTTTGAGTGGTTCAATATACTAAAATAACAAGAAATGTTCAGCTTTCTTCATCTCATCATTGGGAGGGGGGGAAGTAATTGTTCAGGGTTGTGCTTTGGTTATTAAATATGGGTCACAAGAACTATAAAACTCAAATATTGTCGGTATTTTCAGGAGGAAAATGAGATCCCTGCCAGTGTTTTTGCAAAAGAACCTGTTCCTAGCATTACAGAAGGAAAAGAGGAGCCTGTGGATGAGAACAAAACATTGGAAGAAACCTTGCACACAGTGGAATTGGGTTCAGATGATGAAATGTTTCATGAGGAAGATGATGTGGATGACAGTGCAGAAGAGAAAACAGAAGAATCAAGAGCTGAGAAACTTAAAAGGTCCAGCCTCAAGAAGGTAGACAGCCTCAAGAAAGCGTTTTCCCGCCAAAACATCGAGAAGAAGATGAACAAGATCAGCACAAAGATTGTGTCACCTGAACGGAGAGAAAAGATCAAGAAATCACTTACTGTGCATCATCAGAAGTCCTCTTCTTCGAAGAGTTCAGGTTTCAAAGTATCTCCCCTCACATTCAGCACGAAGAAAGGCCGCGAAGGAGAAAACCCTGCAGAAGCCGAAGACAGACCATCGGAAACTGCAAGCAATGACCAAGCTGAGAATGAGGATGAAATGTCCTTTGCCAACATGCACTCGGATATGACACCCACCACCTCACTGACCGAGGAGGGCAAAGCAGGGGTCGATTCTCTAGAGCAGGAAGCCAGAATGGAAGGGAAAGCCATGATGAACAACAACATCGAGCTGTCCATCGTTGAAGATGACGATGAAGAGTATGGGATGCCTCTAGAAGTTTCTAGCCAGAAACTGTATGATGAAAGAAACAACCCATTTAGTGAGGAAATGGAACAAGGAGAAGAAAAGGCCCAAGCAGCTGTCCTGCAGGTAGACCATACAGCGTAATCATCCTTTGCCCTCCTTCGCCTTCCAGCTACGCACGGTTTTACTGAGGCTAATAACTAGTTTCAGCTACACAGCCAGCAGCAGCAATTAAACCTCTTTCATCCTATTCTCTGCAGCGGTAATTTATTGCATTGTGTTGGAATGCAGAGTAAACAAAGTCAGTGTTGCTCTGCTGTAGGCCGAGTCACTGGTGTTTATGAATTTAGAGATGCTGCCAACTGGTGTAAGAGACTAGCGGGAAGAGAGAATGTCTAGTGGAAGCAAGCTGGTCAGCTGGCTGTCTTACACTTAAGGTCAGAGGAATGCATGGAGAGTAGTCAGAATCTAAACATTTCTGTTCTCTTTCCTTCTCTTAGTATTTCACAGCACTGTGAGTAGTTTTGTATGTAAATGTAGAAATACCAATGCGAACATTTGATTTCAGTTTCCTTGCCATGCTCCGTGAATACTAATAGCCTCGGTAACTGTGCATACGTGTAGTTTATTTGGGACTTTGCTCCACAGCACTGTAGGACTAAAAGAGCAGAGTACTTAGAGGGCGAAGCAAAAAATTTGGTTCCATCCAGTGGGGGTAGATTTTTGCCAGTAGTCTCTCTCTACTCACTTAGAAGAAATTACTGTGTTTTGGTGGAAACAAAAAGATATTTTTCAATCTACCAGAGTTATGGAAATATATTAATGACAAACATGAATGTGTGATCAGTTGCTGTACCTCTAAGGGTTCAGAAATTGAAAAAAAAAAAAAGAAAAGAAAAAAATAGGAGTTTGGTAGAAACATGAAGATAGTCTGAAGAAAGTCTGAAATGCTATGAAATGTAAAAAGAGCAAAAACAAACCCCCACAATATTAAATCTATGTTCCCAGCCTAAAGTATATATACTCCGATAACACTAGTTAATTCTTAGTCTTTTTAGCAATACAATATCAAACTTGGCACCTGCACAACTTTGTATCTCAGAGTATTTTGAAAATAGCATAATTTATCTTTTTACAAATTATTTCATATATAGAGCTATATCTACACAGAAGAGTTAGATAATTACAGGGATGTAAGGACAATCATTTCAAAAAGGTGAAATACCCTTTCAGGTATGTCTAAAGGGAACAACGTCTTATGGATTGAACTTCATGGCAGGGATGAGTTTACATAAGTATGAGTCTGCAGAGCCACAGGATTTGATTCTCTGCTAATAACTTTCATCAAAGTCACCTACCTGCTCTCAAAGTTAGTAGTCTGTAATTTTTCAAGAGTAATTGAAAATGAGAGGTTGCAAGGTAGTTTGTTCACTATGAATGTTCATTCCTGTCACTTAACAATGGTAAGGGGGAAGGGAGGAAAGGGAAGCACAATACCCACAAGTTACCTTACATCCTTGGTTGTTTATGCAGTGGGTTATTTTTATTTTTATATATATATATATAAAAATTCTACTGATACTTAACATTGCACTAAAAGGTTGCTTCCTTCAACTTGTATTTAGAACCACGAATTACACGGGAAATGAAAGCTACAACAGAAATACCATTAGGAAATAATTTACAGGTATTACTCCTCAGGGGTAATATCTGTAACCAGAAAAACACACTGGAAGTTAGTCAGTAAGAGCTTAGTGTAGGCGAGTACTATTAAGAGTTAAGCTCTTAAGTCTATGCTATCATATAGGAGATACTGTTTCTAAGAAAAATCATGGTATAACTCGTGCAGCTATGTTTTTATTTTGTATTAACTACAATGGATTTCAATAATTTTTACTTGTAACTAACTACAAATATGACAAATAAAAGCATAATATAAAACACAGCCATGTCAGTGTTTGTGAGAAGGAGTCTGAAAAGCTGGCAAAGATGAAATTTAAAGGTCAAGCATTTATTACTTCAGTTCATGTCCCCACTGTACCTATACCATTTTCTTTCTCATTCTATGCTGTTATTTGGTAATGCAAACACCAGTGCTTTACTTTCCAGATACTTACCAGATTTCTAGTCCATCTAAATGTAGCCAGGGTCTTTCCAAAATCTCCTAGCTCCATCTGCATTTTTTTAATGGACTGCAGCATACTCCTAACACTTTAAAGAGTCCTGAAAGCATATTTATATTGAAGTCTATATTCTGTTTATGCACACAGATAAACTCATGTCTTCTAGAGTGCCACATAGTCTTTAGCAGGATTAATTTTACTGACAGACCGAAGAAATCACGTTTAACCTTTATGTAGCAGCTGTCAACCTCCCACAGCCACCAAGCACTTACCAGGAACTCCAGCATCATGTTTACATTTTGCTTTCAGATATGCCCCGTTTGTTTGTCCTGCTAAGCTTTAATTCAAACAATACCCCTGGCCATGCTTTATCCACTTTTAGAGATGCTGAAATGAATCCCATGCACAGTGTTCTAAAAGAGTATTACAATGCTATCCAGTAAAACCATTGGAAATGCAGATACTGAGCATCTGTGAGAATTAACTCAGATATCCACTTCAGAATACAGTACACACACAGTCATCAGTTGCAGGACTAGAATTGAATGTTTTCTCCATCACAAGTGCACATTTACAAGGACAGGTGGGTCTGTAATCCTAACAAAGAAAAGAAAGCATGTTTTGCAAGAGAGAAAAATGTTTACTCAACTCATGAATGTCTGCTTTTGTCCTATCTTATAAACCAGAGGATGAAGCAAGCTCAGGACCCCAAGATGTCCCCCAAGATGTTTCTTCCCCTTGCCTTCCATTCTCAAGACCTGACTGAAAACATCAGTCTGCAAAACTTACTGTTTCAGGGAGACACAACATGGGACCAGCAGCACTGTATTCTTTCAAGTATCTCAAGTATGTGCCTGGATCTTGTCATGGTGGCAGATGTCAAGCATATGCACGAGTATTCCATGATTGCGCTGACAGGTTTGTCTACATAATTATTTTTTTAAAAACTTGCTTGTTTATGCTTCCTGACACAGTAACAGTGAGCTCCAGTTGTACCATTATTTCTTGGAAGACATGCACAGATTCAGAGTTTGACCTCCACTGAAATCGGCGGCAGCTTTGCACAAAGAAAAAGGGCGTGATAAAGCCCTTATGGTATAAATATTTAAACTAGCAGCACTTAGCTGCTGCTGATACTTCCATTTTCACTGACAGAAAACCAGCTGACATTTCTATGCCCTTTTAGGGGAAAGAGCAAAGAGCATCCCATTGACCCCCCACATGCTAATGCACGAGCCAGGTCCTCTGTGAAAAGGCACAGATACGGGTTTTCTGGACCATTCACTGTCAAATAAAAGAGTGCAGGTCTGACTGAAGCATGTTCTGTCTCTAACAGACAAGAAGAAAGGGAAGAGGAAAAGAAGCAGAAGGCAAAATGTACTTGGATAGCCCTTTACATTGATGCAATGAAAACCCTTTGTTATTGTAGACTGTAATGCCAAAAAGCTACGCGACTGATGACTGATAGTCACACACTTGAAAGAGAGATAAGCTCAGAAGAATTAGTGAAGTAATGGCAGTTTGTTAGAGGGCAAACTGTTCACAAGGGGCCAGCCCAACCCTGAAAATCAATGAAAAGCCTTCAGCTGGCTCAAAGGACCCTCTGAGCTGTACAGTGGTTTTGGGCCACATGTCCAGCTCCTGTGAGCATCAGTAAGAGCTGAGTGCATAAATGCAAGACATGAGATCTGTGTATCTCCCCAATCCAATCTGCTTAGCTCATCAACAGAACAAAAATTTTTACTGCCATCAGCACAGCAGATGCAGCAGTGTGGCAGAAAGGAAGGCTTTGCAGGGTGCATTGTGAGCAGAATTTCAAGCTAAGTTCAGACTGCAAGGTCTATGCTGTCAGCAACTGCATATGATGGAGCAAGCATAGCTCCAGCTCCTGAAAACACAGGTACGCAGATGGAAAAGTTCTACTGTGTCCCACTAAGACACATGCCCACTCTGCGTGTCAACAGGAAGGTGTCGGGTAGTCTGATTGCAGGCAAAGAGAAAGTTTCACCCATAGCAAAGCGAATCTAGCACGCAGCTGCTTGGCCCCGCTCCTGGTCAGGGTTTTGCCCAGGCAACTAAACAACGGGCAGGAAACAACTGCCAGAGCCGCCCGGAGGGTGCTGACTCAGCACGTAAGTATCCACCTCGCTCTGACTCACAGCCCTTGCTTTCCCAAATAAACGGAAAAAGGCTGATAGCCACTTTCCACGACTCTAAACTGCCCGTTGCCGTGGCTCTGTTTCAGGATCTGTGTTTGAACCAGCATCCAACCCCAGGCTGAGTCTAACTGCACGCATAAAGAAATTTTAATCAGCATGCTTGGAGCCGTTAGTGGCTGATCTTTCCTGCCCTCCTTTTGATCAAAATGTCTTTTTTCCTTTCCTCTCACTCCACCGAGTCATTTGTGTGAGTCTGAAGTACACACTAATTCAAATAAGGAACTCTCTCTAACTGCACGTTGAGAACCGATAATCAGTGTCATCTTTAATTTTTCTTACATGGTTATCCCCTTTAATGGAGTGTGCTGCAGTAACTGAGAATAAATCTGCTTTAGGTTAAGCTAGAGATTGTTATTTATTTTTCTTTCAGATCAGAGATTAATATTGCTGTATGACCATTGGTACTAACCTCTTTTTCCATAGCAACACTAAAGAGAGCATAAACTATGAGTCATAATTTCTCTCTGGAGGACTTTTTTGTAATTATGATCATTCCACAGTTCCTAAAATATGTTAGCTGATATATAGCTCTGGTATAACAGCTTTGATTTTCCTTCATTTGAACACCAAGGCAGAAAGAAGAGACCCACTATTTATATTTCTCTGGCTGGACTAAACACTACACAAAGTATCAGACATCCATTATTCATTATAACCATGTGGCTCCTAAAAACTCCACAGCAATGTTTTCCCCGTAAAGGTGGAACAGGTTTACTTGCTTTCAACAACACTAAATAAGACTGACCTTCTAAAAGAAAACTTGTGTCCTTCCCCACATGCTTAGTAAATTGGGATCTGACAGCTGGAATTGATCCAAACTGGAAACTGTATTATACTGTGTGGCAGAAAGGTTGCACAGTAGCATTACTCCTCTGCCTTTAACGTCTCCAACATTTCCTCTGCCACTGAACACAAGAGACTGTCCAATTTCAGTAATAACGGTGATACTCTTCACTCCCTTCAGTGAAAAAAATCTGGCCTTGAGACAACTTGTCCCTGCAGATCTCTGGAATATCTCAGCAGATGATCACACCTGATCATCAGAACAGATTGCATGATTTTGTGTGTGTGTGTGGCTGTGTACTACATTTCTCTTACAACACAGTCTACTGAGTACTGGTGCCAAGTCCCCAGAAAACCTGTAGTGCCTGTTGCAGGAGAATTAGCAAACCCAAGGACACACACATTCAGTCAACAGTCATAATCCAAAACAGAGAGAGAGAGAACAAGCTTGTATCTCTTACTGCTCTGCAGTGAGATCCCCAACAGCTAAACAAAGCCCAGACTGCACCAACAGAAAGGATATACTGTTCAATCTCATCTTGCCAGTATGAAACTGCACATACAGGCTCAGGCTTGTGCAGGCACACAGTGAAAGAGCAGAACATCAACTAACATAGGATCAGTGGTGCTGCAGACTTGTCTACTCTTTCCTAAAGGTTTGCAGAAAAAAGCCTGAACCTTCAAATTCCTGAACATAGGGAGCAGAAGGTCATTGCAACTCACCATGCCATCAACTCTGGTATTGTCTTCTTTACTCCCTCGCATTAGGCCTCGGCTGGGTAGAAGTGCGGGTGATGTGAACTGTGATGGATACTGAAAATGTGCAAGACAGTGTTAGGAACAAATAGCACACAAGCGATGTCTACACTGCACACCTCATACACATACTCATTTAGATCAAGTACCAGACACAGCCTAACTGGAGAAACACAGCACCATTCAAGCAAATTTATCTTATTTCTCAGGAGCTGCTTAGCTCCTGATGTCCTACACTATTCATTTAAAAGGAGTTTCAGCATCTTTTCAGTATGCTGCCAACTACAGTTATATATACCCTTATATTACTTGTTCCTTCTGACATGCCTGTAGGCAAACGAGCCCCATGAGGGTGACAACATGAGCTGCATTAACCAGCCACCTGGTCCCTGAATCATTACAACTCAACACAGTGCCATGAGAGACACAGAAGGAGGGGCAGAGGGAACATCTGACTAGTGGTAAACAAATAATGAACACACAGAAGTTGTCTGCATCTGCAGAGTCAATTGTCAATTCCACACGATCACAGTGGAAGCTGTACGCACTGTGTGACTTCTTCTAAATAACCGTCATTTCCCTTCAAGGTTTACCCTGATACTGCTGATGATGGTTGGAGATGGAAAGTCAGAGATCAGGTTATGACTGAAAACGTTAAGAGATGACACGTCATGTAAGACCTGTGTAAATAGGTCCCAGGTAAATTTGAAAAGAAGGGGGTTTGTGTTGGCATGTTCAGGCATAAGCTCTTTAGAAGAATGCCTGTGCCCTCTGCATGCCATTGCACACCTCTCCAAAGGGAAGGCAAGCTGCAGGACAGTAAGTATGCATTTCTGGGTTAGGCTGAGCAGCATGGAGATCTCAGTTAAAACAAGTTCAGATTATGCAGTAGCTCTTAAACACCATGTATGACATAGATATGTAATATATATGACATCCAGTTTCAAATAAGGTGAGAACCTGGAAATGTTTTAATGGATTTTGGAGTGGCTGTAAATTCTTTTGCTAAAAAGCATAGATCCTACAAATCTAATACTAAAAAACAAACCATCAGGGTTTTTTGGTTTTTTTTTTTTTTTTTAAATCAGTTTCCATTACTTCTAACTGATACAGTAGTTGACATCCAGCTAGGAGTGGAGGGAGACATTAAGACAAGAAGTGTGTGGGAGGAGGAAAAAATAGGAAAATGTGGATAAGAAATGAAACAGTGGGATGTGCATTAGAGAAGGAACGTGTGAAGGAAGGAGTGAATGGGAAGGGTGGGGAACTGGAGGAAGGAGCTGAAAGGTTACTGAGAAACACTGGCAAAGTGCCCAGAACAAAGGCCTCAAAAGAAAGGATGGGACAGAACGAAGAGGCACCAACAAAAACTGTGGAAAAAGTTAAAACAAGAGTCAATAAGGTCTACAGCTCAAAAGGATGGAAATGAGAGTAGGGAATCAGAAGCTACTGTGCAACAGCTGCCATGCAAGAGACAAAGTGACCAAAGAGACAGTGAGCAAAGAGCACAATATTCATCTCTCTACCTGCCAAAACGTATTGCAGAGGCAGTGCCCAGGTTTTACAACTAGAAGTGACTTTTACTGTGCAATGTTGTCAGTGCTTTTTGTTTTGCTTAGATTTTTCTGTTTGTGTGTTTTGTATGAGAAAAGTTCTTCAGGAATAGGCAAAAGCAACATCTTGCACATATCAAAATAGCTCAGCCTGAGCCTGCAGAAGCCCATGCTGGGAACAGAAACTTCCCAGGTCTGCAGCACAAGCTCAGAGATCACCACACATTTGCCATCTCTACCTGCTTCCAACCAGGCTTGGGGGGGAGAGGGGGGAAGCGGAGACATGGCTAACAGCAGGATGGGGTCTCCCCCTGTCCAGACATTCAGCTAATTCCCCACTGAGCCCAGACCTCCTGCAGATGAGGAGGAGGCAGGATCTGCTAGAAGCACTGAGGAACTCATCTCCAACAGCTGGATTTCACTGACAGATCACTGAATCCTAATCCTTCGCTGTAACAGAGCCAGTGGGATTTCTTTGCTATTGCAAGCAGGTTTTCGGGAAAGCAAACCCAGCTCTCCTCCACCAGGCCTTACCCCCTTGCTTTGCCAAGAAGTCTTCTATATTAAGATATGAGGCAGCCATGCTGGCTGGACCATTTCTCCTTCATGCTTGGCCTCCCGTGGGAGTTGCTCCATTCTCACATATCTGCTGAGAAACAGCTTGTTCCTTCTGGCTTTCCTCAGTTTCTTTATTTAGTGGTGCCTTTCTGCCACTTCACACAGTGGAAGCCAGGTTCTGCTCTGACTCCAGAACAGGCCTACCCAAGTCCCCTTCTCACCATACATTCCTCAAAACAGAAGTAGCTTTCCCCTGTTCCACTCCTAATATCTCCTAAGTTGTTTCTTGACATTTTCTTGTACTTTTCCAGAAACTCTCCAATCTTCTATCTCTGATAAAATGAAAGGCTCTACTATGAATTCCTGCTAATGGCTGCAGATTAATAGGTACTGGGTTTTTCATACCTATCATACTTGGATCATTTTCTATGCAGAAAAAACAAAATGCTGATGAGCTTTGGAGACAACAGAGGGAAAAACCTGGATTAGTGTTCTAATCTTTAAAAGGAAAAATGTCTCCTCACCTATTTGATTGCTGCATATCCACTATTTAGTACAAGGATTAATGTGCTAAAAAATATTTGGTATTCAAATCTCATTAGTTGTGAGGACATCTGCACACCTATCACTCATTTTATAAGCTAATAAAAAAGACAGAGTTCCTCAGAAGCTTTCCTCCTGATATTTCTTGAAGTACCTATGCTATCACAGTATTCAGCACCCAGCCTCAAAACTAAACCGTTTCAGACAGTCCCCTTTTGCATGATGTGACAGTAGTCAAAATCCATGCCAGCAGTGAGAGACTAACAAAATCAGTGTTTATAGAAAATCAGGGACAAGAGAACTTGAACTGGTGCTTCTTGATCCTATACGACCTACTCAAGCTGCAGCTCTAATAGGAGTAATTTCACATTACTGAGAGCGTTTCACTTTATAACGATTTCACAAAATCACTTTGCAAGCCTTTCACACAGAGTTTTGCGCAATATTTTTCAGGCAGAGACAACGTTCACACTAAGACAGACACAAGCCCGTGCTTCAAGCCAACTGGAAGACATGTTAAATGTCAGATGTTGCCCCAAGCTAATATGCCACATCTCTTACTAGCTCAAACGGGGCACTGCACTAACTGCATCCATATGGTGCCTGGTCAGCTCAAAATGCAGACAGGGTGAGATCATCTCTGCCTGTACAATACTCTTGGGTAACACAGAGAGCTTTGCCTGCATGACCAATGCAGTTGCAGGGGGTATTAATCCACTGTTGTTCCATTAATGCCTAATCTACCTCAAGTAATAGACTAAAATAAATCTTTGGACTATAATTAAAAATAAAACAAAAAATCTGGTAAATGTTCTACCTGTAATAAGTACTGAAGCCAGAGACAAAAATATCAACTCAGAACTCAGATGATTTGGTTGTTATAGCAGAAAGCACAGCAAAGACCCCTCTCCGATATCATCCTACTGGAGCAACCTGAAAGATTACTTTGGTTCTATAAATCCAAATCATCAATAATACAGCACTTGGTGTCTGCTGTCACTTTCTCTGTACGAGGCTCAATATGAGAGTAAAGAAGAGATCAGCTAAACTCTGCAGGGGTTTTCTTCTTGTCTAAATCCTCTGGGAAAAGGAGCATGAAATATTGCCTGTGGACTCAGTAGCAAGGCATGTGCCTGCCCCTCCATGACACAGGGCCCCATCCACTGGGGCCCTGGGCAAGGCTCACAGCCACATTTATCACCAGCAGCAGTTCTCCTGACATGGCTCTGCCACCCACATGACAACAGGGACTTGAGGAGGAAAAAGGGGAAAGACGATTTTCTGACATTTCTGAGATCCACAGAATTCAAGAAACTTACAGAGAATAATAACTTTATGTAGGTAATGATGAGACTTTAGCCTACTGCTGTATCCTGTGATGGAGAAGTTTTATTCTTTAAGATTATATATTATTCAGTGAGTTCTGTCATCTTTCTTCACATACTATTTTCACTCAATAGTGCAGCTGGCCAAATACTGCAAAAAAAGCATTAGCTGAAAAAGTTATTTGTCAGGAAATAAGGTTTCCTCTTCTCTACCTAATGCATTCCAGCAAGTTCCAGCTACATTGCTTCCTCCCAGCATTTAACTTGACAAAGCATGTGGTGAGCCTGGCAAGAACCTGAAAACCTCAAATGTTCATGACTATCAGCATTAACAGTTGCTATTGTTCTTATCTCAATAGTTAAAGCTAGCCCTTAGTATGAAATGCTTTTTTACTCACTACTAGAAATTTCTTTTTGCACAATAATCCTCTTTTCGTGGCATCACGATATTTTCAGATTTTCACATTCAGCTTTGAATGCTTTATGAATACTGCCTGGTAAAGAAAAACATACTATGTTTAGTGTGTGTCTGTATATATATTTTTATATATATATATATATCACAGTTTCATTCCTAACTGTATTTAACAGTCATCTTTGTTGTTGTTCCTTTCCCCAGGTGCATTACTGTGGCTACTGCCTTCTAAGTTTTTTGCTTTTATTTCCATCCATATTTCACTACCAGTACTACCATGATTTGCATCAGAGTGTTTTTCACAGGCTTCTACTAACGTATGTTAAACTTTGCAGCCACCCAACTACAATTATCTTTTTTTAGAAGTTAGTGATGGGGGAAGGTGGGGTTCTGACATCCACCAGCAATGACATCCTGGAATTCTTTGTTTTACCTTCGATTTATTTACACTTACCCTGACCAGATACTAAGAGTCCTTATGTTGCTGCTTGCCTTCAAATCTGAGTTTGTATGTAACATAGTCAGAAGTGCCATTTTCAGAAACGAAATCATCAGTGTTTAAACTCATCGAGAGGTAATCGTGGGGAGATTAATTCTACTTATGTATATGTGGATGCAGTTTTGGAATGAATGCGCCGAAGCCAAGGTGGCTGTGTAAGCTTCTGTCTATGCTCTGTAGCAGAGAAGAGTGTGGACCAGACTCCCTTGCACAGCCTGGCTGGGATTGCAGAATTCTTCTTTGTAGGAATACAGAAGCCCTGTTTGAAGTTCTCCAAAAGACGATCTCTTTAGTACCATCAGGACTCAATGCTTGCCCTGAAAATCCAGTTGATGGATTCAAATCAACTCCAGAATGCTTTGCATCTGATTAAAACCAAGATCTCCCTCTTTGCTATAACCTCCCCAAATACTTTAAATACGTAAACTAGTTTTTTAAGAGAACTTTCTCTGAACACAGATTGAACACACATCTGCAAGGCATTTCTTTGGATTCAAGGTAAAGTACCCAGATAGTGTTCTGAGGAGTATGATATACAATATCTTAATTCTCACTCAAACAGTTCCTGTTTATCTTCAGAGAGGACTAACTCAAATATTAGCTTTTGGATTTGATAAGGGCCACATAAAACAAACACTGATGCCTGCATCATAAAAAAGCTGGCTCTCAGCCAGATAAGTGGAGCTCTGCCTACAAGTTAAGTATTACTATATTCAGGCTGTGCTTGCAGTGGTATTTTCTTCTACTGCCTGCATTTTTTTCAGTAGTGCATAAGCATATCTAATAGAGTAGCTTACAGGGAGATTTCAATCACCCCCTGCACATGACAAATGAGACATTTCTTATGGCAGCTCAGCTGCACATACTACTCCCCTCCCTCCTGAGAACTCCAGTAAGAACCGCGGGCCTGAGACGTGGCTTTTTTGCTCCATTATCAGTCAGTCATGAAAGACACAACACTTTAATTGTTTTCTATCCGTGAGATAATGAATTACTTCTCTCTCTAAAACAAAGAGGCAGCAAAAGGAGGAACATGAATACTCATTTCCTTTTCCAGTCAACAACTGTCAAAAAATATGACAGTTGGAAAAATCAATGTAAAATTTGGTAATAGCTTGGCACTTTCAATATTGCAAAAATTCTCACCTAATAATCTCAACTAATCAGCCTTATTAAAGCTGATTGGTTCCTTGAAATTAATGGTGCTTCCTGTGGACTATGCTGCTTCTCAGTATGAATTAGACAAGCAAAAAATCCCAGTGCTTTACAAAGAAATTTTGAAGTAGATCTACAGTAACTCCCAAGGAGTTTCTTCCGATAAAAAAAAAAATAAAAAGGCGAAACCAAGCTCAGCCAGCAAAATAAAACAGAAAAAGAAAGGTGAAAAAAGGTCACACTTCACAGAAAACAATGAAAGTTTCCACAGGCATTTACCAACTTCCTTACTCTGCACCATGCAAATGTTTAAACACACTCCCTACTAGATGTTCCAAAAGATAGCAAATAGTTCCCTCCTTGAAGATGACTTTCACGTCTTCTCAAACCTGTGTTTTACTTCAGTATTTTCTGAAACCACAAGCACAGCCTAAATAGTGGCAGAATTTGC
This sequence comes from Myiozetetes cayanensis, assembly GCF_022539395.1. Taxonomy (NCBI): domain Eukaryota; kingdom Metazoa; phylum Chordata; class Aves; order Passeriformes; family Tyrannidae; genus Myiozetetes; species Myiozetetes cayanensis. Next base: position 7,752,137 of record NW_026088185.1, on the reverse strand, counting down.
CACTGAAATGTTCCACCTAAATGCAGCAACACTTTCGGATCTTGGCTTACAAACTCCTCTTCCCAGGACTCAGCTTTCTGCTGCTCACATCCTGAAGGAAAATGCTGAAAGGAGTTACACTGCTCAGGTTGGCCATAAATAGCAACAGCTCTGACATTCATTCAGGAGCTAATGTATTTTTCCATAAACCTGGAGAAAAACACCAAACTTCAACCAGTCCCCTTTCATCCCAATCCTGGTCATAATCAATTCCCTTCACACAGGGCTCTGAACTGTGACTGTGGTTCTCAGATAATACCGCAATAAAGAGTAAATAGTGGAAACAACAACAGGTTTCCCTCGAGAGGGTTGCATCCAGGCACTTGCCTCACAGCGATAAGCGAGCATCCAAACAATCAGATGCACAGACGGCGTTGCTCTGAGAACAGTTCCTGTGTTCCCGAGTCTCATGAGAGGTAAAGGAGATTTCCCTCTCTAGGGCCATTGCTAGGCATGCGCACTTTCCTGAACTCTGGCTCACCTCCCGCCCTGCCCTGCTCAAACAATTCAAAGGAGAAAATGCCAGAATAGGAACAGCACAGCTCACTTGTGCACTATTTGCCATAGATTAGCGTGCTCTCTCTCTAACCAGCCCCCAGGTTCTACTCCATTGGCTGCACCTGAACACTGCCACCTACGTGGGAAGCACTGAAAAGGCTCATTGCTGAGGAGGGTCAGCTCACACGGAAAAGCAGCACCATTTCAGAAAAACTAGTGCTAGCTTAGAGCGTAAAGTAGTGAGAAAGGATGAGTACTGTTTTTTCCCCAGGCAGGCAAGTATCCATTAGAAAACTATTTCCAAAGGTTTAGGATAGACTGTGATACCTGCCAGGTGATATAAAGCCCCGAGCATCCTCAGCAGATCTTGTTCCACAAGCAGGTAAATAAGCTTCCCACAGCTGAAGCAGCACAACACCCAGCTTTTGACTCCCATCTAGTAGAATCACCCAGGAAGCAAGACATACTTTGCTTAAGGGTACAGAAGGCCAGTTCCCAGAGGAGAGTTTCGTTTCCTGCTTTGGGAAAAGTAAATAGGTTGATTATGTCTGCTACAGGCTCATAAATCCACATCAGCTGCTGCCTCAGGGACAGGCCATTGCTCCTCTGGGTGATTTGCTTCCCCACTTAGAGAAGATGAACAGCTGGTTACGTATATCACAGCTCTAGCAACACACTTACCCGTAACCTTATGCCACTGAAGGAGCAGGTTTCTGTCACTGACACCACAGGAAAGCAGGAGGCAAAGCAGAAGCAACTTATTTTCTTTTGCACCAGCTTTTTCAGTCAGAAGATAAAATGGTAGTCAGAGTGAGCATCGGTAAGTTGGCTTCCCAAGTGGAGCCAGAAGCAAACCAAAGAGGACAAATTTTAAGCCTGCTTATGTAATTGTAATTTGTAAAATAATTCTAATTTGCACACACAGTAAAATAAACTTATATACTAGAAAACAGCATAAGCCTAGTAAAAACAGAATCTGCACTGAAGATAGAGGGTTAGTGCAGAAACTGCGCCTGACAACATACGAGCTTCCCATGTAGTGACACAAGGCTCCAGTGGCAGGGCCGTGTCACACAGCCAGCACTGCTGCTCAGGATGAACAGCACCAATGGTGCTGTGAACTTCAGACTCCCTGTGGCACAGCACACCCTGTAACCCACCCCAATTCAGCCACAGGGGCAGCCTGTGTATCACCTTCAGGCAAGAAGCAGCAACCTGGGCACTGCAGTGAGTCACTGCCTATGTTCAGTCATCTGCATTCCACATTGTCCAGTGCAGCTTTCGACCCCAGGGTTTTGTCTCCAGGGTCAGCCTGAGCTTTAGGGAATCCAGTGTCAGCTCTTACAGTACAGACATAAAGATTAATCATCATGAACAGATTTAGCAAAAACAGGTCATCACAAAGCTTCAGCAACTACACAGCTCTGAATTTTTCTCCAACAACACACATAACTCCACAGATACAAGACAGATGTACCCACTGAAGACTGAGCACAACATGAATTAGGGTAACACTGGCATTTAATAACTTGGTGCTTATAAGAATTTTTTTAGACACGCAGTTTTGGATGCATATGGCAAGTTTGCAAGGAACATAAAGTTCCTTTATACTGTGGCAGAAGCATTATCACACAAGTTCTCAACAGTCTGTTTTTCCTTTCATAGCTGGACGTGTCAAACGGACCACAGCCAGCAGATAAGAAATGCCTACAAAATCAAAGTGCAGATTAGAGAGGCAGCAACAGCAGCTGAGAGAACCATCTACTGCAGCTATGAGACAGATCAAGGGAGCTGAGAAAAGCTAAGTGCAGTTTCAAACTTTGCATGACATTCAATCTACTACATAAATATATCAGGCATTGCAAGGCTGTGAAAACACTGATTTTTCTTCCCTGGTTTTTAGTTTTCTTTCCTGGACTCTGTGACATCAGCTGTGGTCAGTGCTGCCACTCATGATGCCAAAAGGCATGAACATAGAGCAAAAATAATTCCTTCAACTTAGAGGGGAGTGTTCATGTATCCATGTTTGTGAGAATGCATGCATCTGTTTTCAGCAAACTGTCACAGCAATATTAAAACCCAGAACTATTAATATGGTAGTGCTCTGTAATTCAGAGGCATGCTTGACATATAAATCTTTCCTTCCAAGATACACATTCCCTGGAACTAAAACAGGTACAACCACGGCAGAGTTTGCATATCCAGGAACAAATTTATGTCACGCAGAGTCAGTGTAAGGAATGCAATAAACAATGCATGGACAAGGCCTGCGGTATTTTCCAGTGCTTTAGTTACAAGTCAGCTCTCATCAGGGGTACTAGCCAAACACTTTGTGTAAATGAAGTTATGCAATATGGAAGTGGTTCCTAGTGGAGACCCAAAAAAGGCCAGGAGATCATGAATTTCCCTACCTCACACAACACAGGGTTCTGATCAGGCAGTGTTTGCCCACACTGGTGAGCACCTGAAGTAGCAACATCTCCCACTGGATGAAGATCAGTATTTATGGGTACTCTGTGGGCTTCAGGCAAGCAAAAATGCCACATCTATGGGAAAACCAAAGACAAGCATCTGCTGTCTGGAAACACGTGGGCAGAAAGCAATACCAGCTAGGGGAACTTAATTCCCTTCAATAATGTATTGCTTGTTAAGCCAATTGATTTGTGTTTGCAAGTGTAGAAAATTAGCTTATTAGGCACCAGGTAGTTTGGTTTAATTTTCCTGAATTTCCAGGTGGGAATTCCAACCAGCATTTAATGAGCAATCCCACTCAGTTTGAGCTGGGTCCATGCAGCTGGATGCCAGCCAAATGCTAGCAGGGGCTTATCACATCTGTGTCAATATCACCTGACAAACAATGCCCCATAACAGCAGCTAACACTGAAGAAACTTGTAACAGCCATTGAGATTTCGAGAGCACAGAGCCTTGCAATTTTATCTTGCCTTTTTTCTACTTAGGGAGAAGCACACTCTGAGTATGCATGGCAGAAATCAGACCATGCATTTTTTTATTTTAGTGTCAAAAAGAATATTTAATTAAAAAAACTTAAAGACCATCTTCCTCTTCTTCAACATTTTAGTCCTTCAATCTCTAACAATCCCACCATTTGAAATTCACTGTTTCCAAAACACATCTTTCTTCCTGCTATGAGAACAGCAGCTCAAAGTGAAAATATCAAGTGAATGCAACTGTGTCCCTGACATCAAAAAAGGAACACAATTAAGAGTAAACAAACAAGATGTACATGTCAGTTATCCTTCCCTGAAAAAGAGCAGTATGATGCACTGAAGTCCATAATGGTCCTTACAGCACCCCTTCTTTCTGCATAACTTGAAATACTGCACTTTCAAGGACTGTATTTACCACTCACAATAAGCTAAATAAAATGGGTTGAAATTAAATTGCCAAATATAACAAGACATGTTATTGCACCTTCAAACATCCACCCCATTTCCTGCTCCATCTCAGTGTGGTTGCAGACACATTAAGCTGCAAAGATGAAACTACTACAATGTACAGACCATACAAGAGCTAACAAAAACATCCAGGGTGCTATTGAGTTTCAGTAGAAAATCTTGCAGCACTTAAAGTATCCACCTATTTTTACCTGGGATTCTGGTGATTAACAAAGCTGTGAATGTCAAATCCATCTAACTCACTCTGAAAGCACAGGAGAGGAACAGGTTCTTAGCACCACTTACTGAAACAATACAAAAGTAAGAATTATTATTATTGCTAGTTCCACTATTTCACTTCAATTCAACTGAAAATCTGCCCTCTGATAATACAAAGGTGACTCAAGTGCCTCAGAAGAAGAAACAAGTGGCATTTTATCCAGCTTAGCTTATATCATACCTTGCAAGATGAAACTACTAGAAATCAACTTTCTTTGTATGCCTCATATACATAGGTGCCTCCTCCTCCCTTCCCCACAAAAGAGTCAGAGGGTTATGAATATCAATTAAGATAAGAATATGGTACTAAATGCCTAACATGCCTCACTCTGTACTATCAATGACCACATGCCCGCATGCCAAAGCATAAGGCCAAAGCAGGAGACAATGTCTGCTTCAGTAAAAAGCGTGTAGTTGGGAATTACCTTCCAGTGGAAAATATTTAACCAGATGGGAATGTTATTTACATGTGATGCTTCCCATTAGCGGCGACTAACATTTATGGTATGAAATATCTTCTTATTACAGCACATGCTTTTAATATTTAGTAGCACTTTTTTTTTTTCCCCCCAGCCTGTACTTTCAAGTCATCTGTGCAAGAACCACTGAACTATTATGGTCTGGTGACCTGCTTAGCACGAAGCAAGGCGGCAGCCAGCAGATAAGGAAGGGAAGAGAGGTAGTCACAGGGACTGGAATTCGTCATTGTGTTATGATTCACCACTAATTTATGTGGGATGCTGCGTAGCACAGGCAAAATCCAAGGACGCATAGACGCATTTTCTTTTCTGCATATAGGTGGGGCTCAGTTCACAGGATTTCCCCTTCCTCTGCCGTTACCGATCTTCAAGGTTGCTTATCCGATAGGGAACACGGTCTGGAAAAGCTTTGAGAAAACCCACTTTCCACCCCGGCTAAGGGCAGGTCAGCGCTGTGCCCCCGGGACAGCCCAGGCTGCCAACGCCTCAGGACAGCAGTTTTTTGGACTTAAAAAATTTAGCATGAGTCAGTATGTGCTCATATTTTCCTCGCAGGGATCTTGTGCTTAAAACTACGGCATGTCCAGAGCATGTGCCCTTTTTTTTAGAGCATTTATTGCACGCCCACCAGCACGAAACCCTGGCACGGCCGTTCTGCAGGCAGGCAGCGCCCGGCTCCCACACCTGGGAGCTCGCTCCACGCCCAGCTCCCAGGGCGGCCAGCACCGCCACCTCTCCCGCTGTGCCATGGAGCGTGGGGAAGAGGCCATCCCGCTGCCACACCGGCTGCCCGTGCCGTAACAGCGGGGCAGAAGGGGCGGCCATGGCCGTGAGGCAGCGGGACCCGCGGGCAGCACCGCCCCCTGGCGGTGCCGCGGGCCGGGCCCTCCCGCCGGGCCCTCAGCCGGAGGCGAGCCCGGGCGCGGCCCCTCGGCTGCCGAACGCGGAAAGATTTTTCTCAGAGAGGGGTGTTCTCTGATGTTTGCACACTCTCAAGCCTCATCAACAAGAGGGGAGGTTTAATCCGTGAAACAGGCGACAAGCCGGCAAGCGAGGTCTAAGCGATGTCCACGTATCAGACAAATTACTTGCGAGTAGAATTGCCTTTTTAAGGTTTAGGGGCTCCACATGTTTCAATGCTCTCAGACCTAGGGGGAGGTTAACAAAGCTTGGGGAGGAGGATGCCCACTGACAGTGGGCACAAAGCACGCAGAATTTACAGGTCACCGGGACATTTGGCAGAACCCCCAGGATAAGGAAGAAACTGCTAAAGCCACCTCAGCAACTGTGCTGAATCAGATCCACCTGGGTAACAGGTGATTCTGGCAGTGAGAGATAGTGACCACCAACTCACGGACCACTGACCCAAGAAACTACCAGCCCAAAAGAAGAGAAAGGCCAAGCATGAGAACCGAATCATTAACCAATAGAAAATGGAATACTAATTAATAAGAGAACAAGGTAACTACTAGCCAATGAACACCGATACTTTTGCTTGCTAAAATGTATAAACAGTGAAAAGTTTTGATAATCATCATACTGGCTTTGTGGATTTACCACCCAGCACCCCTTTCTGCCCAGAACTGTAAATAAATCAAACACCTCCACTCTGTGTGTGGATGGGCTTCTTGCACGCTGGGTGAAAGAACCTGTTTGGGACAACACCTCCACACCTTGCTTGCTCCCATTGCCCAAGCTCTCTCCAACAACAGCTGCCCTGCAGGCTGATCCAACTCCAAAGAAGGGCCAGGATGGATCACCTGGATGCCTCCTGCTCCAGATCTCTTCCTCAGCCTGTCCTGTCTTGCTCAGGCTGCAGGCTGGCAAGGCAGAAGCCCACCTTACCATGGTGGGCACTAAAAGGGCTAAAACCACACAAAAAGTCTAAAAACAACTCTCCAGTGTCTGTCCATCCACATTCCCCTCATTAAATGTCCTGTGAATACAGCCCTGCTGAGAGAGCAGCTTTCAGAGCTGGTCCGTTTTCTGGCTGTGCTTCAAATCCTGGTTGAAAGCAATTAAAACTGCTGGTGTGGCGCTGAGCTCCCAAGATCCAGCCCTTTTAGTAGGTCGAGGCTGGCAAGGCAATGCCAAGAGCATGTCCAGGAAGCACGTCCGTGCCTAGGAGCTGTGTACAGACAGCCTGGTTAGAACGCAGTACAGGATTACACCTAAGGAACCAAGAGAAATAGTCTCACCTATGCACTGGTGAAGATGAGAACGTATTCTTCCGTCTAAGCTTAGGTTGTCCAAATTCCACAGAACTCAAAGGAAAATAAATGTGGAAAGAAAAATCCCTTGTGCCTGTTTCTTCCACCTTGTCCTGTCCATCAAGTTTGTCCCTGGTTTAATGGTACCAGATGGTAGGACTAGACAAAACTTGCATGAGCATCCATGATCATTTCATGTTTCCCTTTTTAAAAAGGAGCAATGATACATATTTTGCCTTCAGCAAGGCTTTCGTTGCAGACATAATCATTAAAAAAAGAAGGGTACATGACCTACAGTGCAGAAGAAACTCTGTCCTCAGAGAGCAATATCAGTGGTTCACTGTCAAATTGAAAGGATATTTTCCATGATGATCTGTCTTGGGTGACTTGAACACTTTCATAAATAATCTGGATGATGGAAAAGAACATGCTTACTAATTCTGCAGATGACAAAAGCTTTAAGGAAGTTTGAAGACAGAGATAGAACGAACATGATTTTGACAAAGCAGAAGAGCAAACAGTTTTAAAAATGTAACCCAGTTTGTAATCAAGTGAAGAAAAATACAGTGGCCTACACCTAGTAAAGATAAGCACGTATATGAAACAGGGAAGGGCAAGGCAGTGGCTCAGCAAAGCTTCTGGGGTGTTTGTAAGGAATCATGAAATTAATATGTGTTAAAGTTCTGTTGCTACAAAAAGAGTTAAATCATAAAATGCCGTATCTGTAAGAAATCCCTATGGAGCAACAATAAATGCAAACCCAGCAGTCCTTAGACCTTGGCTGAAATAATGCATTTACAAAGCTACAGGCCAATTGGAGAGAGCCAAGAGTGTCAAAAGAACAGAAAACATGACATGATGTATTTGTCACAATTCTTTCAGCCATCCTGCACACAGAAAAGATTGAATGAAAACATAACTTCCTGTCAGATACACAGAGGACTTTCCAAAACTAGGGAGGAATCATTTAAGTATTATATCCCTAAAGGAAGGGGGAAAAATAATGACTTCAGATGTCAGTAACAAGAGTCAGAATGAACATCAAAAGGGGTGAGTGAGTGCTCTTTAACAGAAGCTACCACAAAGCTCTAGTGAGGTTGCCTGGGGAAGCTGAGGAGTCGCCGTCATCAGATGCTGGTAAGAACAGGTTGGATAAATTCCTACCCGGAATGACATACCTGTAGCTGGATGAGGTGGTGGGACTAGACCCACTGCAGCACTGAGCCTCCAGTTCTGTTCCCTGGCAATGGTGCTGAGTCAGCCCTCCCCAAGTCACATCAACCATCCACTCGGTTTTTTGCTACCCTCTGCTTACAGGAACAGAAACACCCAGTCAGTTTTAAGAGGTTGACCAGTCCTCCAAACAGCACTGCTTAAAATACCTCCTTCCCTCCCAAGGCTATAAACAATCTGAGCAGAGGAAATGCAGAACTGGAGTTAAGTCTCTGACTGTCCATAGGAAATACAAAATTATATACTCTGACTTGAGGAATTTATGTGAATCCAGTCAAAACTTTCTGAAGTGGATGCCTCAGATCAGGCCATTAAGTCCCTACACAGAAGCCTAAATCAGTGGCCTCATTTTCAAACACACACTGAGCACTCAGCAGCTCCTGTAGCGTCTAAGAGGAGACGGTGATTGCTTGTCACATCTGAGAACTCGTGCCACTTTGGCTCTAAAATGTGGACATGAAAGCAATTTTCTATGCAATTTTTCACAGTCCTAATCCTGGTGTTTTGTGAACACTTTCCCTAGATTTTTTTTTCCCCTAGGCCATTATTTTCTTTGTAATGTAAAAATAAATATTTCACATTAAAGCAACTCCAAAGCTCTAACTTTGGAAATCTTCAATGGGTGCAGAACTTCAGGTTGAGAACTAGAGCACACCAAAGATTTTACCATATCAAACACAGTTCGCACTCCCACATCCCTTCCTGCATTCATAATTACATTCTGACTCACATCATAATCACATTCAGATCCCAGTCCTGCTTTGGAAATTTCATGGCTGCAGGCAGGGTTGTATCTTCCAATGCATAGTACCCACCTTCAGTTAAGGTGTGTGGAATCATTATTGCCACAGCCAAGGAACTGGCTCCTCACCATTTGAATGAACCAGTTACTGCATCTGGACTCTTGGTTGCGAAAGCCTGGTGCAGAATCCTCAACAGCCTCTTTAATAAACAGAGGTGCAAAAAAAGGAGCACAGTTCTAGTATCAAATGGAGAGATTTTTGTCACTGTCACTCTGAAAGAAATAATGCTGGGTTTTTTGGAGCTTAGCAATAGAACATTTATGCTGTATCTGTAAGAGGGACAAGATTACCTACACTTACAATAGAACAAGAAAAATCAATTTTACTCCCAAACTGTGTATTTTATGCAAAGTGCATCAAACACATGATTTGGGGTATGCTTCAAAACAGAAATTCCCAGCTTTTTACAAAATTCATCCTCAACAAACTGTAAGAATATATTTCAAGAATCTAGAGGAGGATGCACAGCCAATAGCAGATGCTTGAAGCATTAATTAAAGTCAGAAATAAGGGAAAAGGACCCACTAAAAATCTTAATCTATTACACTATGGAGCATATGTGTTGGGATCACTGTCCCCTAACTTCAGGTATCTGTGCAAGGCAGGATTCTGGATGGGGCAGTCACCCTTGGTTGGCACCATAGGCAGAGGAACAAGCACATGGTATCAAAGTCAGTTTAGCCAGGGTAGCAGCCTTCCCACAGCAGGGAAAGGAGAGCTCCTATTTGTTTTAATGACTGGTTTGCCTTGGATTATCAGTTGGCTTCCTTTAGTCTATTGCATTTATCTCAGGTTGTTTATTTTAGAGGGTTGCAATTCATACAGTACCAAGTTTTCTCTCCTTTACCTTTCCTCTTTCCTCTTCATAAACCTTGTAAACAGTTAAGAGATTTATAGGGAGCTACACCCATACCAGAGAAAAAGAACCCTCACCTGATATTAGCTCCTTAGATTTCAGCTATTTTAAATGAAGAACAAGTTGATTACTAATCCACATATAGTATATTAAAGACATATTTCTTAAAAAGCTTTATTTTGTGTGTGTTTATGCTGTCCTCTTATTTTCCCAAATAGAAATCCAAATATCCTTGAACCATGCTGAAACTGGAAACATAGCCAATAAGTACCTGCTGAGCTCTCTTGGGTCAAATGCAAACCAGCAACAGCATCCCTCATTTCAGTAATTTCCCCCTCACAACTATTAAAAGCATGAGACTTCTCTTATCTTCACATTAAAAATCCTACAATGAAAAGATTCCCTTCCAGTGGCTAAGTCACCCCAACGTGCAGCAGCTATAAATTTGGAAGCTGTTTCCCACTCTCACGTGTGACACCTCCAGCTTCTCAGGATAAAGTCAAACATCACACTGCAGTCCCAGCTGCTTAATCAGATTGACTAGGAGATGGTGTCCACATGTCTGAGTGGGACAGATGGAGAAAGCCACGTGCCACCAGCACAGGGGACATGCAAGGTGCTGCATTTCCACACATCTGCTCGAGCCATCCTGCACACTGCTGACACAACTCCCCTCTTCGGCATTTGAGAAGGCAACAACCCACAGAGACAGTTAAAAACCACCCAGTCTTACTGCCTTCTGAAAACAGATCAGCGACTGAAAACAAACCAACAATGGAATCAACAACAGCAGATGTCTGAAGAGCTGAAGATGCAACACTTTGGCAGGAGACTAACAATATTAACCTTATTTTGGGGGGGAATTATACATATTTTGAGAAGTGGCTTTCAATGCTTCATTTCTTACCAAGGAGGGTTTTGCTACTGTGAATTCTCTTGTCTGAGGCTATAATTATTTGGGTTCAGAGAAAGAAGAACCATAAGTGGGCTTCTTTCATAAAAATTTGGTTGTATTTCGAGGTGAATAAATAAATCCTAAACCAATTATATCTATTAGCTCCTCCAGTCAGAGATGTTCAGAACAATATAGGCAAAGCTAATATAGATAGTGGTAAGACAAGGCATTTGTGTTTACCCTTAAAAGCAAGTTCTACATACTGAGCACCATCACCAAGGAGTTGCTTCGAGCAGAAGGAGAGGGCTCGTGGGCAACTCCAGCCTGATGTCAGAGATCAGTCCATGCAGAGCAGCCACCACACAGACCTCTTGAATATCTGCTGTCAGCCACAGGAGGGCAAACCGAGCCCAACCAAAGAAACCACAGTAAAGCAGCCAAACCAAGGCAGGATCATGCTAAAGGGGAAGAAGGTGTCAGGACCAACTAAAGGAAATACAAACTGCTTCCAGACATCCTTCAGACAAAAGGGTTTTTTTCACTTATTAGCAGCAGGAGCCAGCTCAGGAGAGACCGTCAGGCAGCGTAGAGAGGAGCAGCCTGGCAGGGCTGCCGGTCACTGGCAGAGGGTTCTGGGGACCTGACTCCCCTTGTGCAAGCCAAGTCCCAACTGGCAGCTCTCTGCATGCCAGAAAATCAGGCCCAAAAACCTCAATACATGTCAAGTCGTTTGCCAATCAGAGCACTACGCACTGATTTCAGAGTAAACTTATTTGGCCATCGCAGACACAGCGGCTATTCATAATTCACCCTCTATCAAAAACAATTTTGTGATTTGAAAGAATAGTCGTTTTTCATAAATGCTGGCATCTCCCCAGCAATCAGTGAACTTCCTGGCAGCCAGCCAGGCACATCCACTGGTGGCAGCAGTAATTCCTTCTCATCATAATGTTTATATGTGCATAGATCTGAGCCAGGTGAATTCACAATACACAGTAGAATGACAAATGTATCACATACAGCAAAGGGTTGAGAAGGTGACTCTGAATAATTTTTTTGTCACTGGATGAAAGCATGATCCAAATACACAGTTCTCAAGGTTTCTGAGCTCCCAAATTTATTGCCAGGTTTCTGCTAGACCTCAGCCCTTTACTTTGTCCACAGATTTGCTTCAGTTTTCATTAAATAGATGATAAAGGTAACCAGCGTATTATTTGTTTTGTAACTCAGCTGAAAATTTTTTAAACACTCTAGAATTTTTTTAAAAAGTAAATCTTGTTTCTTTCCTTAGAAAGATAAGACAGATCATTCCCAGCTTTGCTGTAGACCCTGTGGGAAATAAAAGGTGCTTATTCTATGCACTTTTCATCCTAGTTTAGAGCTGTTTTATATAGCTTTCTTTTTTTCCCCACTTGGACACATTCTCTTCTCTCACTATCAAAAAATCAGGTCTTGAAGGGAGGGGACCCAACAGAGCACAAAGGATGCTCAGTGTTTTAATTTATTCCTCGTGTGCTCACATCACACAGAGGAAAAATTACTTCAACACACAGGTGGCCATGACCAGAAAGACACAAGGCTGCCTCCACTTTCACTGGTAGTGCACTTTAACCAGGGTGCACTCCTTTAAATATGCGTATGTCAACAGCCATGTCCAAAACAGCTTGGCTAAAAATCCATGTCCTTCACTCTAAGAAAAAAAAAATGTTTCAAATGTAAAAGTCATACGAAACAAAAAAACTTTTCAAAATGATCCTTTCACCCTGAGATATATCCCAAAGAGGCAAATCCAGGGGAAAATATTCTTTCATGTCACCTTAAACATGGGGACAGCTGAGAACAGTTGCCAATAGCACACCAATATTATCGCCCTGTTTTCTTCCAAAGAAATCTTGGCCTCTAAAGCCAAAAAGCTTTAAAATGAGGGGTTATATATATTTTTCTTTCATAGGCCAGTTACACCACCCTGATGAACATCCCTGTGCTTTTGGACCAATTTTATTTAATGAAAACAGTCTGATCACAAGACTGGAAGGTTGAGCACTAAGGAAAATACTGCTCGTCATGAGACTCCCTTGCAAGAGAACAGGGGTGATATTGTGAAGTGCAGAGGTCCTTAAACATAGAGCCGGTGTTTCCTATCTGTGCCATTTGCCTGTTTGTGCAGGAAGCATGTGCCTGGTTTCTCCCCTTGGGTGGCAGGCACTTGAGCTTTGCATCTGAGAACTGAATTTGCAGTTTCCAGGTGTATTTCAAAAGGAACTTGAAAGATCCTCTGCTTGTCTGCAGGTATTTCAATCCCATCAATCAGGTAGGAGCTGAACAGCTGCTACATTAAAGGGAAAGACCACACGTCAGAAGCAGAAAAGAGGAAGATGTTACAAGCAGACCTGAGCAAAAGGCAGCTTATGATTTAGTCATGAGAATGTAATTAGGGGTGTAAGAGCACTGGAATAACCTAGAAGGTACTTTCTTTGAGGACTGCACCTTGGGAAGGCAAGAGGCTCTGCTGTAAATGTGTGCAGGATCCATGTCACCTCTTCTTTTTCACAGATCCCTGCTAACTTCCAGGGCTCCTACAAGGAGATGGGCTGAAGTAGGACCTCATGAAGGAAATTGGTGCCACCATGCTTGTGTCAAATTAAATCTGGAGAACAGCTGAAGTAATAGGGAAGATTGACTTTTACAACACTTGGGAAAAGGTATTAAGCCTGCAGTAGCCTGTCCTGATACATTCAGGTCTGCTATTAAATTGCCCCAGTTACATCTTCCCAGACAAAGATTTTTAGCTCACAGTTCAGTGGGGCTGCAGACACGAGAAACACTTAAGGTAAGAATGGAAAGAAGGGGTGAGGCAGCAGCTGAAGGACCAGGGAAGTGCTACTGGACCATGGGGTGCAAGAACATGCACGAATGCAGAACAAAAGAGCATCACTTCAAAATGATGGGAGGCCCAGGAACAGCAGTCAGAGATAACAGGAGTCAGCAGGGGAAGGAGCTCAGGTCAGACAGAAGCAGGGAGACTTTGGCACTGGAAAGTTTAAGTGACAAAGAGAGATAGTGGGGGTTAGCAAATACAGGAAAAGAAGAGGAAGTCAGAGTCTCTTTATACAAGGCTGTTTTGAGGAAGGTCAAGTTCTTTGCATTTGGTGGGCGGAGGGGGGTGGATAAGATATATCTTTTTAAATCCTTGAGCTGCTTTTCGGTCTTTTGTGTAAACTTGGGTTGAGTTAATTCACTATTTGCATACAATCAGTTTTTGCTGCTAGGTGGTCATATTTGCCATTTTGAGTCTAATTAATCATTAAGGCACCTAGAGCCTATGTACCGACATTTGAGAAATTCAATATATAAAGGCAGGCTTGCTTTGCTTTGTGTCTTTGTTGAAAACAGGCTTGCTAGGCAGGGACAGATCTGACACCACCCTAATGCTGCACACTTATAACCTTCAAACCTTGACAATCTGGTGTCTTTATAAGAATTTCATGTGCGCACTTCTAAGTCAAACTGTATACTCAGAATATCTTCACTGAAACAACTCATCTATTTGGTGGAGAAATAGGTTTTAAAAAGCCAAATACACCACAAAGGGTGTGAGGCTGTAAAAATACTTCCCTGTCTGTACATGCTTAACCAAGGAGCCTATGATAGGTGCTTTCTCAGCCAGTCATAGCATGTGAGATGGGCCTCTCCAGAGAAGGATTCAGCATCAGGGTCAGTTTTCTGAATTTTTAGGACAGCAAACAGACTTTGGGGAATGGTACAACTCAGGGACTGACATCAGGGTAGAAAACCTGCAGCTATGGGTTCAGTTCTGCCCATTTTTATATGGAGCAAAATGTAGTGTCTGCTAAAGCGAGGTGTTCCCAAGGGGATGGGATACAGTCAGTACAAGATGGAGGAGGTGTCCCAAACCCAGCTGGACTCATCCCAGCAGAAACCTTGAGGCGATACCTCACAATACCTTTCCCAAACTTTGGGCAAGTCATGAAGCATTTTCAATAAACACTCATTGGTCATCTAAGCAGACAACAGGAAGTCAAAGGATGACATTTGTAATAGAAAGGTCTGTGAATATCAAAACTCACAATTAAAAACTCAGTTCTTCCTGAGTGAATCAGACAGAGGAAATGAGGCACATTTCTTTTTAACTCTGATTTACTAGAGCTGCACTTTGCATTTTTGCCATTACTATTAAAGTAATAGTTTTGATTGACAGGAGCTCATTTTTAATTAGCCAGATCAACCAAGGCACAACATCAGCATTTCTGAAAGCATCTGAAAAAGCAGCCTACTTCTGCGAGAAAATCTTATTTCCATTTGAAGATTAAAGGTTCTAGACAGCAGCAATATGTTTCTATCTGCCATTTCAAAAGGAAGACTTGAAAACACCATGCTGTAGCACATGAGAGATTAAAAGATACAGGGAGTTATCTCACAACCAATCCTGCTTCTCATAGGTCTTTATTCCTTAATCCTGTCCAGCAACAGCCTTTAACAAGACAGTATAACTGCATTAATCAAGGATTATTAGCAAGAGATCTTAACTCCATCTTAACTTCCATATGCACTCCATGTTTCACCAGAGAATGCCATCATCCCTGAATTCAGCAATGAGAGAATCACACACCATTAAGTGAAGTGACCCCTCCTGCTTGGTGAAGCAAGTCCTGTGGTGAGCCAGAGCAGGACCTGCCCAGCCAGCAGAGGAGCTGGGGACAACAGCAAGGTCTGCTCCTGGCCTACAGCAACTGGAGATCACCACCACTTTTTCCTGTGGCTTGACTTGAATAGCAGCAGGAGAAAGCTGTCATCCCATTCAAAACTGCTGCTGGGAGGAGGAGGGAGGGAATGAATTACAGAGATACCAGAGCATGATCTGCCTTAACTTTGCTCTTCCATCCTATGTGGGAAAGGCCTTAATTAATTCACAAACGTAGCAAAGCGACAACATAGTAGAAAACTGTCTAAACCATGCTATCTCCACTACTTCTATCACCAACAGTGTCTTGCTGTTTGAGACATTTTTAACCAAACAACATTTTCCTAAAGCTTACTGCTCTTCCAGAAAACCTTTCTGCTAGCAGGTATACTGCTTTCAATTAAAACTACTTGGGAAAGCAGGCAGGGAGGCACACATACGTACCATGAGTTTTGCAAATCAGTGCCACAGTGACTGAAGGGTACCTGAGTCTCCTAGTAGTTGCACCTAATGTTCTTGCACCACATCAGGACAAGCAGAAGCAAAATGTGCACTGCACTGAGAACATGCCTAGCTATTTTTACACCCAAGCCAGATGTTTTCATTTTTGATGAAAACAGTCCAAAAGAATTTTGTTTGTTTGTTTGTTTCAATGTGAAACAGACACAGTCAAAAACCTGGAAAGCCACAGAAAAGAGAAATCATCGTTCCCTGGACAGCTGTGACAGGGTGACTGCCAGCTACAGTGGAAACAAAACCTTTCAGAAAATATTCTTGCAACTAGACTGTACCACTTACATTTCTCTCTCCTCAGCTTCATAGTCTCCTTACATTAAGCACTGGGGCCCTGAGAATTATTTTTTTCTGCTGTTGGATGGACCTGCAAACAGCTATCCATAGGGATCTATTCTGAAGAAAAAGCTGAGCCAAATATTTCCATGTAATAGATTTAGACTCCACAACCTCAAAGTTAACCAGGAAACACTAGGACAGATTTCCTCTAGCAGTGGAAGTCCTGATAGCCTCATGGTCCTGCACACCACTAACTCTGCCTCTCTGATTTATACCAGATTTCCCAGACCTGCAACACAACCATTTGCAAACCTTACAGGACATGTTTACACTCTGACTGGCAAACTATGCAATTGCACATTCAGCGTGCAAGGACTTGTTAGACACCCAGCTTTGGTTTAAATTCTCTTTTTTCTATATTTTTACCAGCCATAGCTGCTTTAAGCTGACACCAGGGACTTTGTCGCTTCTGCTCAGCATCAGCAAGGTTTTCACTTTCCATCATAACTACTTAATGGCATGCAGAACATGGAGACTAACAGTCTTAATTGCTTTGCTGTCCTCCCAGAGCAGCCTTTGTTCTCCAGGACCTCATTTTGAGCGAGCAGGCTCACCCTTCCCAGCTGCAGTAGCTGGGCTTGAGTGAGGCTGGGGAGTCACTGGCAGCAAACCTGGGGCTCTCACTGACATGGTCATTACCCTTGGGGGTTCACAGGCAAGGCCTGTTTAAATGCCACCTGCCAGGCACAGCCCTGAGTGTCCCTGAAGTGATGCACACAACACAGCACTGTTTTAATACTGGCCAGGCTACTTAGAAGGGTTATATTTAAGACTCAGCCTTTCCTTACACCTGGCAGTGTTCAGCTTTCCCTTCTCCAGTCCCACTAGCCTAACACATGTACTGCAATCTTTGGAAAACTGCTCCAGATTTCCAGAAACCGTAGCAAACTGGCACCACCTATCGACACGACAGAGCCATTGGTTTGGGGCCAGAAACCCAGCACAGCAATCCAGCAGTGCTTCATAATACTGATTGTTGAAATTAACTTACTTTCTCCTTTCCATTTATTTCAAGAACTCAAAGACAACACCTTCTCCAATTTAATTTATTCTTATTGCATAGGAAACTCTCAGCTTATCCCCTACCCTACTGACCCTGCAGGGAAGGAATGCCCATCCCTTGTGCAGGTTGCAGACAGCCCTAGCACCTCAACACCACTGAGCCTTTCCTGCACAGTTCACAACGGGCACCAAGACATTGCTATCATCAGAAATACTATGTTATATAAAATTTTCTCCCAGTGTCATCTGTCCTCCGTGTGCAGCAGAGAGCTACAGACACCTTGGGAGGCTGTCCCAGATGGTGACATCTGCGGTGACTTCTTTGAATACCAGTCACAGCTGAACTGTGTGTTCATGAGTGCTGAACACAGCAGAGAGCCAGCACCATGCCTGCCAGTGACCAAAGGATGCTATTTCTTCCTCACCTCTGACCACCACTCCCTGCCCTCAGCTCAGGGTCTCTGCAGAGGAGGCACCCCAGTGACCTGACAACACAGAACAGCCTCTCAAGGCACAGGGCTGGCGTGACCAAGACAGATATCAGCCCTGCCCAGGGCACAGAAGCTGGGAAGCTTTTCTTTTGCTTTTCCCTGGTGTGGGAGAGGAGATGTCAAACACTCTCAGAAAAAAAAAACTCCAAAGGAATACAGGGTTTCTGGCTAGGCTCTTCCCAAACGATTCAGCTGCTATTCAGTGTGCAACCATGTTTTGACCACAGAAATGGTGTATTAATTCCCCTGTAATGCACTGAGCTTCCTGCTGTGGGTATTGTGGATTTGCTTCATATTATAACAATTTTAACTTGCAGGCTTCAGCATTACCAGCACACATTACACTTCTACTCTTTTAAAGCTGTGTACCCGCTAGGAAAAGCTGGTTCTATTCCCGTTTTCCCCATTATGCCTGGCCCATGCTCCACTCCCTACCTGCTCTGAATTCTTTTCCAATAATCAAATCAAGAAAATGGTGTCAGCATTTTCAGATTAGGTCGAGATATCTATGACCCTCAGGGATTAATTTCATCTTACTCATAAGAGGAATACAGAGGAAAGAGCTACCATATGAACACTCAGGATTTGAACAGCACCTCCCATTCTTCATCACGAATTAATTTCTCAGACACACACATTAAGTTACATCAATTCCTCTGCAGATAAAGAAACAGGCAATACCAACCAAATGAGAATTTGTCCAAAACCAGTAAAATGCATGGTGTTGTAGGCAAAGACAAGTTGCTGTTTGCTCTTTTTGGTGGTGGCAACCAGAGAGGAGATGTGACAGTGCCATTTCATAAATGCCTCAGTGGCTTCAATTCAGTTATCTCAATCTCAGAAATTCTACTTTTTAGTAGAAATCTCAGAAAATCTCCTTTTTGATGCTTAGCAATTAGGTGGAACTTCCTTTCCTGATTGAAATAACACACAAATTCTTCCAGGACAGTCAGGACCTGGGGAAAAAACAATGACTTGGGAAAATTTGGTAGCTTGGATTTCGAAGTTTAAGTTTGAGTTTTATTAAGGTGTAAAACTGCTTCAAACCTGTTATCAATTAGGAGGCAGTTTCCTGGAGAAAGCCAGAAGTACAATCCAGTTCTAGTCAGCACAATGTCCAGTTGCCTCTAATGGCCTTTAATATAACAGAGACTATTTCACTGTTTGTGTTACACTGATCATCACAATAAACTACAATACGAGGAATGCAAAATTTGGAAACTACTTTTTCTGGCAGTTTTCAAAGACAGATGCAGAAACACTCCTTCACAACAGAGATTGTTCAAATAAATGAATAAATAAATTATTAAATAAAAAGCTATTTCAATCTTGCTGGCCTGATCTACTATGATCCATCAAATCTTTGAGAGACCTCAAGCAGCTTACTTGTGTGTTTCATATACTTACACCCCAGGTATATTAGTCAGCACTTGGAAGAGAAATTGGTGGCATTCAGAGGCCAATTTATTTCTTTTTGCAAAAGATTCAGCTTCATACCAGCTTTGATGCTCAGTTTTACATAGCACAGCATCTGCCAAATGACAGCAATCTCCCAGCACAGGTAAGAACCTCATGCCAAGAAAATATAGCAGTTATTTCTTCAACAGTTTTGAACAAACATGTCTCAGCTTTTCAACATATTTATTAATATTACCCAGTCCATTACCCTGCATGAGCTCTACAACTTAAAAGGTCTGTCAGATTTGATGTGGTTTTTTTTTTTTTCCCCAAGTGTCTTTTTTATATTTGGAAAAAATTACACTGATTTCTTTCTTTATATATTATATATCTGTAGTTAATTGCAGAATAACCTACTGTAGCCTAGAAAACAGTATTATTATTGTTGACTGTTTCTTGAATGTTCCTTGCCCAGGTCACCACCTCGACTGGGATAAAGCAAGCACCAAAGAACTGCAGTGATCCAGAAAGTGCTTGCCAACTCACATGAGGGTCAGATTCTTATCATTATTATAATGTTGTTTCTTTACAAAAATCATGTATGAGACAAGTCTTTTGATATTCAATAACCTGTTTACGGGAAATGACTTTACACAAAACATCAGATGACTTGACAGCAGATTGAATTTAAAATATGATTTTTAAAAATGCTCATGAAATTCATATTGCTTTAAATATAAATTAGCTAGAGTGCCAGAAGGGATGAATGTATTTCACTTCTTGACTGCAGATAATTTAAATGTACAGTTTTACCTACATTATCTGTATTCACTGTACTTTCCCATTAAATGATGAAGGAGCTTTCTTAGCTGCCTGATCACACAGACTTCCTGGGAATGTCAGGAGGTGAAGGGACAAAAGGAGAAGCCTTTGGACAGGCACACTGCCATACCAGTGCCAGATCAAACCTGGCCATCCTGGATCTGCAGAGTCCCAAGAGAAAAGCAACAACTGCAGGAGATGATGGGTATCATTTTGCTTTGCAGTCAGATTGTCACCTTGGTTCCAAGAACATTAACTGCACTACTGTGATGTCCCACCCTCAGGGGAAGGGGGCACCCAAGATTTGTGGGCGCTCATGATCAAAAAGAACGACAGAAGTCAGAGGGTTCAGTAAATTACACACTTGGCGTGGAAAATAGTACAATAGTCCCCGACCTCCTATATAAGCAGCGGGCTTTGGACAAAGGGATAGGATGAAAGGGAAAGAGAGAGATTAATTAAAGAGGGTGAGAGAGAAAGAAAGGAAGAGAGAAATAGAGATCACCAGCCCTGGCTCCAGAATTGATCCAGCTGATAGGGCGTCCAGAGTCTTGGCGTACCTTCTTGTAGATAGGCTTTTCCTGGCCTGGTGATCAGTTTCTCGCTCTTTATGGAAATTAGTTCTCATCCTCAGTCCATTCTTTCAGACCTTTCTGGAAATGGGTCAGAGGCTTTGGGGGTCTTGGGTGGTCTTGATTCCCCCTACAGTCCACACCCACTTCTCGGCCTCCTTCCTGCACTTGCACTGTGCTGGGTTGTGCTGATCTCCAGGAACTACAACAGGGATGTTTGTCCCAGAAAAGTGCTGCCCTACCTCTGTATGGCCCCTTCTCCAGCCATATCCTGTTCTTTCTCGCAGGGCTGTATTACCCACAACCCTTGTCTCTTGTTACCAACAAACCTTGGTTGGCTCCACAGCCACCCAGTTCTTGGTGTTTGGGACATACCCTTCATACACATCAGACCCTTATCTTCTGGGCTACTGCAACCTCTGAACATGCAGCTATCCAAATTAAAAGTGAAATTAGACCCTTATATCCTTTGGGCAGTGTTCACACTATGGCAGTATCCCTCACTTAAAGCAGTGTTATATTTATTCACAATAAACACAATATTCACAGGGCAAATTCCAAATCTGTTAATTATATATTATTCCAACATAAATTCTTCCCACAGCTTTGAACAGAGTCAATACTCTTTATTTTCTGCCCATAAATACTCTGTGTTTTAAAGATTTGCAGCCTGCTACTCCAAAGTGAAGCTGAAGAGATACATGCAAATTATTCTGAAAGGCCTCTGTGCTCCTAAGAGGAAATATGCTCAAGTTCAGAATCTTACAGTCATTAAAAAATTCATACAGGAATAAACTGGATCATACTACTCTGACAGATTCCTAGAACAGATGAACAGGCTTGCATAAAATTATATCTGAAATTCCACTTAATATTTAAATTCAGCCTCTGACACGAGAAATAACTATCCCACTGGTGCCTTACTTCCCATGCATACAACCAAATGCAACCATTTTTGCAGTGGAAGCCAGCAAGATCAACCAAGAATCAACCTAATTTGTCTCCACAGCCAGAACACACATACTTGAGACGGTCCTCGAAACCCCAGTACCTGCACAGCTGTGTGCTATCTGCACATTGGCTCTTGTTTCACTCCAAGTGCAAAATATTTAAAGACACAGCAAAGTGCCACAGATGTGCAAAGTTTAAGAGTGCTTCAATAGAGAGTGACAACTAAAATAAACCCCTCTGCATAAAATCAGCTATGTGTATTTTTCCACCCTCTATCAAATTACAGCATCCCCAAATTACATTAAGAGAAGCCTTTCTAAAATATGAGGTGCTGTATTTCATCAACTATCTGAGATGATTCAGGATTACAAGTACTGAAATAAAATGAACATCCTGTTCCAGTTTCTTTAACTAAATTTTCTCCCTCAAATAGCATCAACAAGTGACTCAGTACAATGTCATAACAAACAGTACTTGTGCTGCGGCAATGTACTTGGCAAACAGCAACTCTCAGAAATAAATCAGTCACATTTTACTGTAGTTGCTAATAAAAAGATCTTCATTTTATCTTGGAGGGGGAAAAAAAAAGGAAAATAATGTATAATAACCACATGGCAAGTAAACAAGTTATTTCCATAATAGTAGGAAAAACTATTTGTTTGCATTTGGATTAACCCATAAATGATGTTTAGGAATAAATTTGACTCCAAGTTGTGACACCAATTTTATAGTGAGAATATAACACTCTTCAGTCTCAGTCTCACTGAGACCAGCAAAAAGGACATCCTTTTCTCTCTCAGATTTTGGTTGAAGCATCCCAAGCACTAATGCCAGCTAGGGGAGGGAAGAAATGATTTATGACACAGCAGGACCAGCCTGCTTTAAATCAGAATCACTTGTGCAGTGAATTAACAGCACTTGGGGCTGTACGCAAACTGTACCCGCACACTATTCTAAGGGTTTCCGATGCACTAAATCGATACAGCACGTCTCTCCCAGACACCCAGCCTCCAAGCAGTGACTTTATTGCCACATCACTGCTACCAAAGCATCAATATCACTGCACTACTGTCTGCACTGCAAGTTTCTCACATTTGGGAATCCTAGTAAAACACTGAAAGCCTCTTCTCAAACAGCAGTCTTTACTCCTGAGCAGTCAGCCAAGTTACCACACATTGCATTTTGCTTTATACAAACACAACCTATGACACTACAGTACCCAGTTCTTGGTAAATAATTCTGGATGAAAGGACATGCCATTTGGAGAATCCACTTATTTCTATCAAACAAAAATCTCATTAAAAACTCCTTCTCACCTGTAGCTAGCTCAATAATTAGGTGCAGCTATATTCATTAGTTATAATAGCATGCTCTAATAGGGAAAATTGTGTTTGGCTTTGGAACATGTGGGTTTGTGGCAATTTCCTTACAGAGGAGCATGCTTTATAAAAACTATGGATACAAACAAAGTAGCAATTTTAATTCTTTACTGTGAAAAGAGAATAGAAAAACAGTTCTCAGAAGCCCAGTAACCCAACCTTGCTGTTTCTTTGGCCACTCTCTTCCAAACATCAAAGTGGTCGTTTTGAAGCTTTGTTTTTGAGCAGTGGGAGCCACAGGACGTCTGTGCTGCCCCAGCCAGGAGAGTGGCTACAGCCCTCCATGAGAGATCAGAGCACCTGCTGAGGCAGGGCTTTAATAGCAGACAGGTGAGACCCAGGCAGCCAGCACTGCTTGGCTAATTATGGTCAGAGGGTTCATTTTCTCATCAAGGGTGCTGCAAGCAAGTGTCAGAGCTATGACTGGATCAGCAGAAGTGAAGGTTTCTTTTCTTGCTGCAGACCAGAAGAATCAAAAAACATTAGCTTGTGTTTGCCTTCTCTACAGACCTTAATAACCTCCCTGTGAAACCCTCACTGACAATCTTTAGCTGCCCACTTGCCTGTCAATTCATCTTCTTGATCTGGATGTTGGGGTTAGCCCAGTCATATACACAAAATTCAACCAGTAGACAAAATCACCTTGTTTCACCCTGACAAGCAACACCAGTTTGGCTTCCCCATTTGACCTGCTAGCTTTCTGCTAGATTTTTCAGCATCAGAGTTTCACCACATGAGACAGATTGCACAGCAGCCTCCCTCAAAAACTGAACAGGCACCAGGGCATTGGATTTCACTGCAAAACAAACATGAAAGTACTAATGACAAAAAGTGAGCACTGATTTTGGGGATGGTGATGCCATGTTTGAAGGTTTTAAGTAAACTATCCTACGTGCCAGTGAAAGGCATATTGCCCCCTCGCCCTCTAGATTCACAACATTTTTTTTTTTTTTTTTAAATATCTAAAATCATGTGGTGGTGGTGGTTCAGACATTCCCAGGGATAACCACTCACCTTTCAACCCTCTCTTTTCAACTCAAGAAACAAAGTTCTAGTCTTCCAAATAGTTTTACAGTGACTTCATATTTAACTTGCCACCCAGCAGGTCAGGGCAGTTTTGGTCATCCCACTTACTCATGTAGTGGAGATATGACTAAAGCAAAGGCAGTATTTGCCTTTCTGAAATCACATAAAAGTTAGTTGTTTTGGCTCAAAAGATTTATTTCAAACCCTCACAAACTTCATGCTATGGAACTATCCACAGAAACATGAACACACACAAGCAATTTATTCTACCATACTACCAAAGTTAGGTGTTTTCTTAAGCAACTGTAAAAAGTCAGATACGTGGAAACAACTGTACCTTTATCTTGTAAAACTAAACATTTTTCTGCTGGAAAGAAAGAAATACTGTTTTTAATGTAGATGTGTTATGAAAATGACACAGCTGTTGCTCATTCACTTACCCTGCTGCTGCCGTAGTCTCCAACAGCTGCAAACTCAGGCTCTTTCTTGGAACGTTCAGATTTGGTTTGTGACTCTTGAATGGGATGCCCCCTGAAGTGGGGGTTGCTGCCAGGGCAGTTAGCATGCTGGGATGCCACTGTATTGCCCAAGACTTTCACATCAAATGCACCTCCAACTTTTTTCATAGTTCCAATGTTTCAAGCTATCCTAGAGTGGTATTTGAGGTCCTAAATGCTACTGTCAGCCCCATGTGCTATTTCTGAGCTCTCAACCACCCATCCATCCCTGGGAAAGCCCAGGAACAGCTACCTGCTCTGCTTTAATGAGGTTCTTCAACAGTTCCGTATGCCACTGCTGAGTAGATTTAAAAAAAGATCACCTGAGATTAATTACGGTAATAATTACGAGCTGACCTCCTGGCAGTTAAGTCAGATACCTTGCCTTTTGTAAGGGTCCATCTCACAGGCGCAGAATGCTATAGTTCTTCATGGTAAATTACTCTTTACCCATTTACAGCTGTGCAATTTGCCTTATTTTTATAAATCACTGCCTCAAAACAAGATCAAAACAACCCAAACCACTTTCGTTTTCTATTTGCAAGAATCAATGCTTTTTCAGAAAGCAAAAAAATATTTATTTCCATGGTAGAGGGAGAGCAGACTTTGTTTTCTCCAGTATTAATCACTCCTGTACTTGCATCCAGAGATATAAATCTAGATGCTATAGATAACCAGGAGAGACAAAACTTAACAACTCTAGATTTAATTATTTTATAGCACAGATTAGAAAAAGAAGTTGGAGTTAAAATAAGATATCAACATCCCCTCTTTCCAGCAGAGACTCCTGGTGTCCTGGGCAGGGTGAGGAGGAGGAACAGCAGGAGACCCGACTGACTGCCTCCTCTGCCCTGGCCACACACTGCCTTTGATCTGTGGGGTCTTGGCCACAATACATACCACGTAAACACCTAAAAACCTTCTAAATATCCATCAGCAGAGCACTATGTGGTTTTCTGGATAGCAAACAGCCACTAGCGTAAGCCACAAGCCCAGCAGCCGCTCCCCCTCCCACCTCCCTGTCCATCACTTCCCTCAAAAATAGGTGTAGCAATAGGTATTTCCAAAACCAGCCAGCCTGGTGGGACAGACTCTGTGCTTCAGTATTCAGAAACAGCTCAGTCTGGGTTTAAGCAGATATTTTGTTGTTGGTTCAGATCTTTTCCCCCACATCTTGGCATCCCATTGAAACGAGCTTTACTAAGCATTTATAAAGTAGAGCTGTAAAGAAAACAGCTGGTGAATTTAAAAGAGTAAACCCTTGCAGCTTTCCTCTCTGGGAATTTATTGAAGCACACACAAAAATTTAAATTGTATCACTTTTTCTAGCACATTATAAGTTTTATTTCCAAATCCATACTCTGAGGGTAAAAAAATTCTCAATAGCCCTTCTGCAGTAGGCTACAAACTTTGCAGAGGCAAAAGGAGCTACAAAATCACAAAACAAACAAACAAACAAACAATAAAAAACCAAACAAATAAAAAATCCAAAACCAACCATAAAAACCAACCAACCAACCAACCAAACAAAAACCCACAAAAAAACCCACCAAAACTTAATAGCAGGATTACAGTCCCTCTTCCAGTCCAAAGCCACAAAGATGTTACTGTCTCTGCCAAGAGTACATTGTGTCACTGAAATAGTTGCTGCTGCAGGCCAGCGTTAGCCGAGATCGACCACCTATCAATAGAGAACACCTAACATTTAGCTACGTGGGCCTGGGCTGCAGCCCCTGGAAGGACAGAGACAGGCAGTGCCAAGGAGCTTTTATGACAAGGGATGAGCTTTGGATGGGGCAAGGTATGAAGCCTGCAGAGCTGATCCAGGGCAGAAGGAGAAGACAGAAAGGCAGGGCCCTGAAAGCCCAGGGAAATGTCAGGGTAACAAACAGCTAAACTGTTGGAGCCATGGGAGTTCAGACAAACCACAGAGCAAGGCTGGAGGCAAAAATAATCTATAAGCCTATTTCAGCTGAAGACATGGAAGCAAGAAGAATCTGAAGGATGAAAAGGGGGTATTGCTCCATGGGAACCATGCATATGTAGTAATTCAGCTATTTTAGCAACCCCTTTTTAGTGGGATTGAGTATTGTTGTTTGCTGAACAGCAAATCCTTCCAAGGCCATGAAGCCAATGAACAAATCCTTACCCTACCCTTGTTCCCAGAAACTATCCATTAAAAAGTTACTCCACAGTTCTCACTCAGTGTTCTGGGACCCACTGCCCAGTGCAAGGAATGACAGTGACGCTCAAAACAAATCCAGCTCCACACTTGCCAGATGCCAGAGACATGGAGCTACCCCAGCAAGTCTGCAGAGTATTTATGAAGCAGTTTGCTAAATTATACAAAGGGAATAATTTGCAATGTAATGGTGTGTTTGTATTCTGAATATCTGATTTCCTGTTCAACAAATAACCTAAACATTCCCAACCAAATGAAATGTAGACAAGACTTAAAATGTTTGAAGAAAAGCACTCATCCAGAAAATTAAGGTCAACATGGAACAGATGGTGCCTCTGAAAAATGTAGCTTCAACGTTTATTTTTATGTAGAATAAAAATCTTTTTAAAACCTCCGGCTGTTTGGTGACAGTCCTACTTGAAATATTGAATCTCGCACTTCATGGATTAGAAGCACTAAAAGATGACTTCAAAATACTAAATCTAAATAAAGTTCTCTCAACTGCTGTGCAATAAGATTTTTGTGGGCACGTAAATACGTATCAATAAAATATAGATTCAAGAGCCTCTGTAACTGCTATAAATATTGCAAGTGCTCTCCCCATTTCCATAAATATGACCCACGACTCCCAAGTGAAAAGCTTTTTCATTTGCAGCAGTCAGGGAAAAAAATGATCCTTTCTTCTTTATCAAAGTCTTTTGAAAGGCTGAATTTGAAGCCCAGCACAGGGGGAGTTGTGAACAACTTGTTACAGTGATGCAGGAAATGCCTTCTCCAGCCTCAGTGGATTCAATCAGTGGGATTGCAGGAAGATCACATTTATTCTTGAGGGCAGGCAATGTCATACCTACCTGGGGAGAGAAACAGGGGCTCTAATTGGGCAGGGCTGCAAATTACTTTGGTAATACACAAAGGAGCTGGAACAAGCAGAAATAATGAGACAGACCTGTCAAACACCCAAGGAATAATAACATGTTAGAGACAAAACAGAAGAAGCTGAGTTCTGGCACAAGCAGCAGTGCAAGTACGCACAAGGCAAGGTAAGCAACAGGCAGGGGAAGGCTTGGCATGGCACACAAATCAGAAGATTTTCTCAGGACAGGTAAAAGAGAAGGCGTTCAGAGAAACCACAGAGCTGCACAGCAGGGATCTCTCAAGTTTACATGACAGAAAGAAACAAACAAAAAAACCCACAAAGCCAAAGCCCTCACATCCTGAGTGAACCAAATATTTTTGGAAGATGATGTAACACCTGTGGTACCTAAAAACACTATCCTGTGGAGACCTCCTCCTGTGTGTCACCCTGCTGACAGCTGGGGCCCTCTGACAGGCTGTTACTTCTGATCACAGACTACACACATCCACCAAACTGCTGCACAAAACACCTGAGTCCCTTAAGCTAATCTCTCAGGGGCCACCTCAATGTCTGGACTGACGAAGAAGCCTGTGATAACAACTCACCAGCTTCGGACATCAAAGCAGCCACAGCCATGGAAGGAGCTATCTGTTCATACCACCCAAACTAAATCACAATTAGACCAGTGAAAACAGGCTGCATATCCCCAAAAATACAAGGTAATTACAGATCTACTACCAGTTTTTGTTTCCCAATCACAAAACATCCACCTCTTTTTTCCCAATGTGGCTTCCAGCCATTTATATCTTCTAGAAAGACCCAGATTTTTGTAACTCGCCTTCAGCTACAACACTGATGAAGTTGCACAGAAAGTTTCTGCAAACCCACTTGGCTAAAAAAGTGACAGGAAGCTTATTGCAGCAATTTTCTCGAGTTGACACGTCCCTTTTATTGGCTTCATGATACTGACTTACTGATGTTTTGGGTCCCACTTCCTCCAGAAATTACCTCTGATTCCCCAAACTACCGGGGAAAATAAGCTCAGCAAGAACATTTACACTCACTGTCCCTAGCAATGGACACTGCCATCAGTAAAGCACAGCCAAAATGAAACTGGACTGGGTGTACTAGGGAAAGGCTTGCAAGAATGGCTTTTGCACAGGGGTTTCTTGCTTCAAGGTCATCCCAAACCACATCACAGACAGCTCTGATAAGCAACAGCACAATGACAGCTCACTGGAGTCTTACAAACGGCCTAGAGTTTATGAAGTTCATTTTCTCTCCCTACCTGAGGCTTTGTTAAACTAAAATAGATATTTTCTTTTTCTTTTAAAAGAAGGTTGTGTTGATTTTGTCAGTTCTACTGCATAGCCAAGCGCTGCTGCTGCACTTAGAAATGTCTATCTGCATAAGGCGTCAACTCACTATTTCTAAAAATAAAATAAGTCATATTAATTTGTTCCTCCATCACCTGGTGTTTAAAGTTATTTCCTGGCAACTTCTGTTCTTGGCATTTCAACATTTTTTCATATAGAGCTTAACTCTGACAGCACTATTGGTTAT
Organism: Myiozetetes cayanensis; assembly: GCF_022539395.1. Taxonomy (NCBI): domain Eukaryota; kingdom Metazoa; phylum Chordata; class Aves; order Passeriformes; family Tyrannidae; genus Myiozetetes; species Myiozetetes cayanensis. The sequence continues at coordinate 7,723,156 of NW_026088185.1, read as the reverse complement.
CCTACGCTGCCTCACTAATAATTTGGTTGATGGCATGCAGGTGGGTTTCTCATAATTAAAAAACCCATTTGCAAAGTTTGCATTAGGTGGTCTGAAAAAATAGAGCACTCCTTTCAAAGGTTAAATATAAGTAGGCTGCAGAGCTCCATGAAAATATTGCATAATTTAGAGATAAAAATAGTTTTGCTTTTGCTTTATTCAAGCTAGGCTGGATAGGTAGATTTTTTTCTGCAATCAGCCTAAACCTCATCTCTTTAAGTTACATGCTCAAGTTGATTATAGAAAATTAAATTTAGTATTAATCAACCTAGGAAGAAGGAAATTACAAAAATTAAGCTAATGCATAAATCATGGAAAAGAATGGTGGAACCAGCTAGAGGAGATCACACAATGCATCTTCGTGCTTATCCCACACCAGAATCAACTCCACCCCCACCCCAGTCCCAAGCCACTCCTGAGAGGTATTCATCCAACTGTTTAAAAGATTTACCTATAACATAGGTACCAGAAGTCACCAGCCAGATTCCCCCAGGGCCCCCAGCCCTTCTGCTACAGACCTTGCCCTCACATGCTCCTGGCTCTCCTGATTTGGGGTACCTCCTGCCCTTTCCGTGGTGGGAATGCACGGCAGGACACAACAGAAGCCAAAGAACCAGCTCTAACTGATCCATTGCCAATGGCTGCACTTCCCACCTCGCAGCATGTGGGATTTTTTTCCTTTTCTTCAGCGAAGAATAAAATGCAAGCTCCACCAGCAGGTCCCACACAAGCAGTTTTTATGCCTCTGGACCTCCAAGAGTTGCCATGTCCAGAGCCACAGTTTTCCACCCCTGTGTTCAGAGGCACCATTACTTGGTGCTGGGGTGGAAGGGCCAGCCTGCTGTGGAGCCATGCAGGTACTCACAGACCCTGCACCGTGAGAGCCTGAGCTGTGTGACTGCAGCATAGAAATAGTACTCGAAGCAGCACTTGCAGGCAGGGCCCAGCGAGGCAGTAGCGAGCTGCTTGCAGTTTTTGGGCACAGAACTGCAGCACTTGGCACCACTGGAAAAAGAGCAAACCCAAAAGAGCAAACACAATTACCTAACTATAAGGAATCCAAGCTTAGAAATACACATGCTTAAAAGCCTTTTGATTTAGAAAGAAAAAAATCTACACACTGGTTATGGCTTTCAGCTTTTCCACAGCATCTAGCACCTTCCTAAATCATTAATTTAGCACCTAACAGATCTGCCCTAACACTTTATGCTGGCTTTACAGATGAGAAACTACTGCCTGCACAGGACCTGTTCCAAAACATCCTTGAAGTCAGTGGGATCTCCCGGTGATTCCCATGGGACATAGGCAGAGCTGGACAAGTGCAATTCCAAATCTCCCAAATAGCTGTCCTTTACTTTGCAAGACCATTTCATCCTCTGGCCATGAACCTGAACAAAGCTTGGTGGAGGGCTCTGCTACACTCCAACATACAACTAAACTCCTGCGGAGTCACAGCTGATGGCTTATTAAGCTTTGTCTTTTATGTGCAAACTTATCTGACTCGTAGCAGCCAATCAGCCCTGCAGTGACTGCACTACTTTGGGTTCTCCACTCTGCAGAGCAGGTAGCATCCCATGTACACATATAATAAGGAAGCATTTAGCTCTGAAGGGACATTTACAGCACAAGAATTTTCTGAGCTAAATCCTGATGTTTTACTCCTTCCCTAATCTTGTTCTCTGGGACACATACAAATCCAGACAGTCTTCATCAGCAGGGGTGTGGGAGGGCAGTTTTAGATGAAGCTCTTGTAACTGTGTTTCTTCCTGAGAAAAAAACATTCACAATTTAGAGAAATTAAAAAGCTAAATTAAGTCCTTAAGAGTTCCCCTTAGTCACTTTCAAACTTTTTTTTCTAATCCCTTTGAACTCCATCCTCTGTAATTTAATCAACAGCTTGTTTAGGATTAATCTTTTCCATCCAATTACATTCACACACACACACAAATGTCCATCACAGAATAAATTAAATAGCAGAACCCTTATAAAGAGCCGTAACAATTTCAAATTCTCTGGAATCAAGAATAAAGGAATCAGTAGCGTGATTAAGGCTGAAGTCAGAAAGAGCATCTCTTAATGAGTTCCTGGGATGCCTGGGGCTCCTGCACCCGTCAGCAGCGAGGGCTGGGCTCACCCCACAGCATCACACAGCAATGGGAGCACCTCCCTAGGACATAGCCATCCTTAGCTCTCCAGTTATTATATCATCAGATGCCAGATGCCAGATGCCATGGGAATCACAGCCCCACAATCTCTTCAGGAACATGCACTGGTGCTGGACTGAGAAGAAATTCCCCGAATCAACTGACTCCAGCTCCACAGCCAGCTGTCAGCAAGGGCTGCATGGAGACGGCAAGGCACCTTGTGGGATGCCGTGAGAAAGCACTGCTGGAGACAACACTCAGCAAGTGTAACTGCTTGGCTCAGAGGTTAACAAAGAGCACGTTTCACAGGGTAGATCTAAGACCTTTTGAGAGAAGCAGGGGAATAACCTGGCAGGTGAAAACACAAGGGCCATGAAGCAGCCCGCATTTCCCCAGAAACACTCCAAACCCCATTGCTTTTACTAATTCCTAGACCTAACGAAGCACTTTAGGAGCTGCTGATGAAAACTGCCTCATAGAACAGGAAACCCTTGCAGTGCTGCTAAGGGTGGGTGTGTCTGTGCAGACACGCCACTGAGAGATAAAAAATTGTTTCATAAACCCCTTTGCTAGGCAGAAGCAGCACCCCCTGCACATAGCCTTCCTGGAATCTGTGATGCTGCTGAGCAGCATTATTAGAAGTGCACAGGACTGCAACCTGCTAGTTTCAGTTGATGGCCAAGGCTAATTAAATGGGTTTTCTGAAGGCAGATTACATTTCATATGCCTCAGTCCAGCATTTGCATTTGTTCTCGCAGCACATTCCTATTTTCAGTGTGGACATGGAGTGTGTGGCTTTACCATGTATCCAAGGCTAAGACAGTATGTCACAGTACAGGACTGCTTTTCCACGTTTGGATTAAGGTGAAAGATTCATGAAGCGGATGAACAGAAAGAACACAGAGGATAGCAGCAGAAATACAGGAAAACTCCTTCCCCTGCCACTTCACTGCAATCTGCCATCAGTACTTTTGTTAGACCAGGGAAGAAGGGGGCAGCTGTTGTGGGGTAATGAGAGCTGGGCATCTTGTGACTCAAGTGTGTCAGGACTACTCAGCTGCACTTCAGCACTAGGCAGTTTATGTCTGGGTAGGTGAACACCTTCCAGGGCCTTTTTTTCCTTTGGAAATCTGTATTATTCTAGAATGAGACTACCGAAGTGAAGCCTTATCTTTTAATATCGTAGGAAGACATGTGCAGAGACTCCCTAATGACCTGGGAAGTGCCTTGTAGTGTCAGAGTATTTCAGGACAACTACTTGTTTGCATAGAGAAATGGGTGTATCTCTGTCTCTCCATGAACCAAGGTGGTATGATCCAAACAGGTATAAAGCAGGATCCCAGGTTCCTCTGGAAGCTGAGAACTATCTCGACAGTGATACCTCTGAGGGAAACAACTTTGTCCTAGGTTCACTGGAAGATCAGAGGACCTTCAAAAATTATATTTAAGTCCATGTGACTTTTCTGGGCACAGATTTCCCCTGCAAAGAAGTAAAAATTTATTAATAAACTGCAATAGTTTCATATAAGAAACAGGGAAGCAGGAATGCTACTAACCTTGAGAACATGAAGACCAGCCTCTTGCTTTTGGCCTCCCAACTGCAAATCAATCATCCACTTGACAGCAAGCTTTTAATCTTATGCCACTTAGCAGCAATCATCTCTTTTTAGTTGGAATTTGTGAACAAGTGTTCTGTTTATTAGCTTAGTAAAAGCTCAGATACATAGAGCTATAAACATCAGGTACCTCAGCACATACTAACACAGGGTTCCCCTCTATTTCAACTTCTTATGCTGCAGAGAAGTCAAGATCACCAGGACCTGAGATCCACAGTGGAGATACCCCAGTGAGTACCCAGTCCCCACCATGTCATCACTTGCTGACTTTACAGCTACTGTTGGGAAGCACAGTCTCACACCATACTTACATCTTGTTTACCTCTGGAACACGTTGTATATGCTTCCTGGGCTTAGCAGTCCTCTTGGCTTCCTTCTCACAAGCATAGCAAATGTCTTAATGCAACACTGTAGAAAAGGTTATCCATATATCTAGACTATACATTACATTTATTTAAATAAGTAAGCAGTTTAAAGTCCCTGAGTTACACATCATCTTACACCATTTCCTCAGAAGTCACCACATGCTTTCTGGTTCACCGATTATCACTGTTGTTCCACAGCAGCTCAGATCATCCAGGGGTGATCTCACGAAGCATGCCACCCTCTCGTGTCCAAAACAAGTTTCACTAGTTCCACCTGGAAGCAGGTACCAGGAAAGCACCAGGCTAGAGACAAACAGCCCTCAGGTGTCTGGGCCATACAGGTCTCTCTAAACCTCCCTTCAGAAGTTTGTTACTGAGGCTGGCATTTCAAAGTTCAGTATTTCACACCAAGTAAGGAACTTTCACCGATTAGAAGCAATTTCCAACAAATCATGACAGAATACCAAAAGCAGAAGTATCCAATGTAAACATCTTGTAAACATTAGTTGACACAGTGGCAGATTCAAATACCATGAAAGACCACAGAAACAACTCATAATTCAGAAATAGCCTTTTGTCATGAAGTCTTTATGGCTTGACAGAAAGAAAGTTAGATTTGTTTTGATGTGGTTAGTGCAATTTTTTTATTTGAGAGGTCAGTTAAGAAGAGTTAAACAGATGAATCCAGTATGACACCTCAGTTTGCCGAGTTGTTTTTGAACCTGATCTGAAATATGGCACTGGACTCTTATCTAGAGTCAAGGCATTTGTGATCTCAGAAATAAAATCAGCTATTTTCCCCCCAGGACATGGAGGTGGTGGGGTTCTTCAAGGGATAACTCATATTTCATATAAAACAGAGGAAGAAAAGCCTAACAGCATTAAGTTCAGCTGTGTGCTTGGCCAGTACCTCTGCAATCCACACATACAGCTTCATCTCATATGTAATTCCATTTGGAAAAGTAAATGAAGGAAGTAGGAGGCAGCCTCATCGAAGAGATGGGTAATGCAGCATCTGGAAACAGTCCGCTCCTGGAAATTCAGACTCCCGCAAAGTAACCTTGAGTTTTTACGCAAGGAGTGGCTACAAACATCATACTCCCCAACACTGTCTGAATTTAGATCCTTCTATTCTGGTATCTCATGCAAAGCAAGAATGAATATGCAAGCTTCTCTCCAAAGCAAAAATCAGTGTTACTTTCCTTGACAGTGGTAATGTTGTATAGAGAATTTTCAAGTAGTGTTCACCTTTTCGGAATCAGAATCAAGCTTCAAGACACTAACCATGTCTTCAACTTCAGCTGATATGAGTTATCCACTCCCTGATTCCAGAGACACCACCGGGTCTGGCACCACTATTTCCTTACACTTATTGCTTTACAAGCTGTATTCATTCCAAGGACTACTGGCTCACCAGAGCATCTTTGCTCTTCCCCTTTGTTTCTCTTCCAATACAAAGAACTCCCATTAACTCTAATGGAAGTCAAACCACGTGTGCACAGGACGTAATAGACCTATTAAGGCTACATGGCTGACCAACAGAAACAGAAATACATGTGTGTAACTGAAGTTTTCTTACGTTCAGCAAAGGGCACCAAGTTTTAATTGAGACACTTCAACCCGTCACCCTTACTTTCTTATATCCACCTTCCCCCCCACCCCCTTTATGTATGGGGAAGACTCACTGTGCTTCCCTAAGCAAAACAAGAAATAGATCACATCAAGTTTGCTCCATAGACCAAAAGGTAAAAAAAAAAAACAAAACCAAAACAAACCAAAAAAAACACCACAAAGGACAAACTGGTTCACAGTTAACTATAAATAAAAGTGCAGTAAGTGTTCAAGTAGAGTGTAGAGTTTAAGCAAGCTGTACAACCACATTTGGCATAGTCATCTTTTAAAGGCCCTGCGTGGGTCCCTCCCATTACTGACAGCAGGAGGAAGAGGCTGAACACTATTAGCTGGTGCTGGATTTACAGGTCCTCGTCCATTGCCTCTCCCACTACCTGCATAAATGTGGCCATGATTATACATGAATGGAAATCCACTTGCTTCAGGTCCAGTTTGTAAACCATTTCCTAAAAAGACAGAAAAAAGGTTATTACAAGTTCCATGGACTGAAATCACTGCTCACATATATAAGTTTAGCAACAGGGAACAAATGGAGCTTGCAGTAACCAGCAGACCCTGAGGACCTGAAGCATGGTCCTTTGCAGTCCCTGACACTGCAAGACCTCAAACCACAGCCTACCTTTCTTTCCTCTCCCAAACCACTTCCCCTCTGTCCCTCTTTCTTAGCTTAAGCAAAAAGGGTCACAGTAGTAGTTTAACAACACCAGGTACTGACTCTGGACATCGTGCAGGCAGACCATAACTAAGGTTCCCTCTCAGCTTACACCTGCTCAAGTCCTTGAAGCATTTTCTTAATTAAGCTTCTGTGCTCAAATACAGCAAAAAAAAAGATACAGACAAGTCAGATATTGGAATTCAGATTACTACCACTTCTGTTTTGGGGAGCTAACCTGGCAAGAAAGCCACAGTTACTAACAAGATTAAAGCAAATGTCTTGGGCAGTTTAAAAAAAAAGCTGAATTTCAAGTGCCGCAGAAACTCTTCAAAAGCATCAAAACAATTTAGGATTAGTCAAGTTCCCCTTATGTGATACAGGCACCCTGAATATTCTAATCTCTTCCACTTGTAGGGAAGAAGTCCTGAAAACAATAATCAGGAAATGTTCATGTTTACATGCTTGAGATTCAGGCCCCAGTTTGAATGACTTTTTAGAGCCCAGCACACTTTTAACCCAAGAATGGAGAACCCTTAGTAAGATAAACTTCTTTCTGTTCCCTTCAATCTTTTCACTCTACAAAATGAAAAAAACTTACCTAGTGGCCCAAAAGTACAAGTACCCATACCACTTGATGCAGAAATATTATTCTGTTCACCTTGTGCCTTTGGAGAAATATTAAGAAGAAAAAAGACATGGGATCAGAGAGAGAAAATTCACATTTTTACAGAAAGGATGATGTTTACTTTCCTATGTTCTTATAGTGGCTCCACATGGAATTTATCTGCTACTTTAATTATTGGCTCATTTTTAGCTATGTATCACTTTAAGCTCATTTCTCCAGGAGAGTCACATCTGATCACAGCCTAGTGTGAAGTATTCAGAACAAAGAGCACTTTATGCCAGAAGCCTCAGACAAGTTTAACATACCAGTTTGTTCTGCCCGACGTGTTCTGAGTTGGGCTCGCTGTAGTTTGGCACTTCTGAGTATACCATGCAAAACCTGGGGAGAAATTAGGACTATGAGGAAGTTCTAAAGCCATTTTTCAACAGAGTTTTCAACTCTACAATACAAAGAGCACGTGTTCTTGACACATCCCATCACCTAAAAGTAATTAATCCAGACCCCACTGTTCAGAGAATATCCATAGTTATTAAAAGGCTCTTTGATCCCTTTAAATTCTTGTGGTGAGGCTGTCACATCATTCCTGGTGTGAAGTCAAGCAGAGGCAAGTATATCTTTACTCAAGGAGGTAAACTGGCCTAAGGAAAACAAAAGGTGATGAAAGGGCTCCCTTTGCCTCTCTTCCAGCTGCACACTCTCATCCAGCACCCACTCACAAGGTCACCTGAGGCACAGAGTCACCCAGCCTGCTCCCAGACTGGGATTGCATTACATGTCTAGGGAAAAGTTAAGCACTCCCACATGCTCCCATGCCATGCAGTGCCCCACTAACAATAACAGCACTGAGGAGTCCAATAGAGGGAATGAAATTCAAAGCCTCCTTTTCCACTCAAGGGAACTCTGGAGGAATAGGCCCATCAACTCACCACATGGAAATTATGGCAGAGGGGAAGAGAGATTTGAATCATTACACAGCTTGGACTGGTTAAGCTGAAGTGGAGCTCCCACCTGCTGCTGGGAGGCACAACCCAGATGAGGAACTTACATCACTCCAGCCTGTTGGAGAGTAAGCCAACCGGATGACACTTCTGAGGTGATGGATTTACACCAAATAAAATCTACAGGTTCTCTCAAACAAACTCCAGCTGAATGCTGGGCATTTCTGAACCATACAAGAGATGTGGCCACCCCAGAGCCCCACTTCCCTAGTGACTATAAGGTTTCCCACAGAACTTCGTGCAACTCTTCTGGTTAGAAAATGTTGCTATTTTTTCTGTTGCTCAAGTACGTTACTCACGTTTGTTCTTAGTCAGGAGCTGTTGCCCCAGTCTGTGGGTAGTTTAAAGCAGGTTTAATGAGGCTTGTTCCTGCTTAGATATGATTCACTTGAATTACCTCGGTCTTCCTTCTTTGCACTGCCTGTTTCTCAAGCATGATACACGCACACAAGGCTTCCACCAAAATTAAGTTGTTAATCAAGCTGAGGCCCAGGTAAAGTAATGCAGATTCAGTCCCTTGTCGTTCACACATTTCCTCCTCCTAGGTAAAATCCAGACGTGTGCCAATAATGGGAGGCTACTTTTCCTCAATGTACGTAGGTTATACAGTGCAGAGGGGGTTGGCATCTGGAAACTCGTATCAGGGTTGCCTTGTGCTGTACCTACCCAAGACCAACCAACAACACACTTTTGCTGCCCTAACTTCCATTTACCAAGAGCCACCATATCTCATACTTACCGTGACACTCTGCTGAGAGGAGACAAAGTACGAACACGCAATACTTACTCCCCAATTTTATGCAGCTCCCCTCCTCGTCCTGTATAAAGTGTCAGGCATCCTTTCCACAGAGATGCGTACCTGGCCAAAGAAAGAAGTCTCTCAGTGAATGAGTTCACAGAGGAAGTGAAAGCATGCTGTCTTCCAGGAGTTAACAAGCATTACGTATCAGCATGAATGCACTAAAAAAATTCCCAGGGACACCAACACTAAAAGTTTATAGATCCCCATGTACTACTTCTAGCAAAAGGTATCAGCAGCTCAGCAGATTCCTATGGCCATTACAGGAAAGCAGCCAATTATTTTGAGATTGGATGCTCTTTGGTTGGCTGGAGCAACCCTTATGACTGGTCCTGCAGAGGAAAGGCAGTTTGCCAAAAGCAGTATCTGTGTCACATTCAGTGACAACTCTCAGTTTTGCTTTCAGCAGGAGCCAGGAAGCATTACCTTTGTTCACTGGAGAACAGCTACTGCTACTGAAAGCAAGTAATGGGAAGTGCTTAATTTTCAGTACAGGTCCTTATCAGACTGAGGTTTTTTAAAAGGCAGAAGTTTGACTATCAAGTTCAGATTGATGTACAGAAACACAATGAAATGATATAAACATTCCCTTACAAGACAGTGTGAGTGCACTCTAATCTTTATAGTGGTACTTGACTCCAAGCACTGAAATCTGAGTCATGCAAAACTTCCTGTGTAATTGTTCCTTTCAGTGAGGGGTATCACATAGGTGCAGATAATAAAAAAAATACAGACCAGGAACTGGGCACAGTGCAAGTGAGTTAAAAGTGTCTTCTAGCAAAGGAATAGGGAGCGTCAGCAATAGCATTCTTGGGAGTCACAGATAATCTGGACAAGTCACCACTTCCTTATGCCCCAGGTCTATCTCTGGAACATAGATAACAAACCTTCCTCTTGCCCTTTGCCTTATCTGCTGGGACTAGGAGCCATCCGGCCGCACACAGGGCCTCAAAGAGGCACCAGGGAGGAGTCAGTGTGGCAGGAGAGGACAGCACTGCCAATGCACTGATAACCTGCTCTGTACTTCAGCTGGAAGGCACAGGCACTATAACTGGAGATACTATCTCAGGAGTTTTCCATCCAGAAGAAGGATTAATGTTCTTCACTTCATAGTGCTACCTTTCACTTTAAAGATTCCCCCAATGCTTAACCTTTAATAACCTGCTGTTTGGGCAGTTTTGTGACATAGCACAAAGGAAAAGAGCTACCAAATAATAAATGTAAGTAAAATATACATTTACTGGGACAACACCTAGCAAATTATGGGACTAACAACCTCAAGCACAAAGTTATTCGATGTATGCAAGAACTTGTTTTTCTCTCAAAAAGAGCTGGCCATAAAGTACTGAACTCCAGCACTAACTTCAAATTTAGAAATATTAACTGCAACAGCTTCCTGTAAAAAAGTTAATCATCCAGTGACAAAATTAAGCAACAGTGTCTGCTTTTGAAGAGGAATGCATCTGCAGCTTAAGGAAAAAAAAAAGAGAAAAAAGAAAAGGAAAAGGGCACCTTTACACATGGGACCTGGATAAGCTTTTCTGCTTGTCACACTGGGCATCCTGCACTGAAGAGTCAGATTAGCCTACAAAGCTGAAATTTACCTGCCTTGCAATGGCAACATCACTCACTCGATCCTATTTAAGTACAAAATTGTGTTTGGAAAACTGTATACCAGCATGAGAGCATTTTCCTGAAGATGAGAGCCAGATCAGAATGTATTTAGCTTTTACCATTTCACTCCCTACACAGTCCTAAGGGAACATGCAATTCATGTAAATGAAGGCATGACTTTGCCACCCACGAGAAATCGTGTTGTCAGCTCAAATTTAATTCATACAAGCCAAACTCACTTTTTTACATTAAAGGATGCCATGAATCTCCCATTGTTGCACAGGAACACCAGAGCAGTTACAGTAAGTCAGTCACAGGGCACAGTACAGTAACTGAACAGCAGCTACTGCTGAACAGCATCACTCTTAATTTGTTTCAATGTCATCTACACACAGGGCTTTGTGCTGGCCCAGAGCTCTGGTTTAGTTCCACCCATCCCTGTGCTCCACGTGCTCTCCACGCAAGCAGCCGTCCCCAGAACCACCTCTGCTGAAGAGTCAGCCCATTTCGTGTAAAAGGACATTTGCATAGGAGGAAGCAGCTGTAGTTTTGGTGGCAAGGGTCATACAATTTCAGGCCACAACCAAGAATTACACTTGAAAGAACAACTTAAGAGCGGCTCAGTTAGCAGACTCACTGAGTAACCTTTCACCTGCTTTTTCATAAAAACAAATTAAAAGGACCTTATACACACTGTAGTTCCACCATCTCCTAGAGTGCTGTAGGCCAAACGATCAGTGTAATGGATTTCTAAGTGTAACCTAACTGACATGAAGAACTCAAATGAAAGTGACTATCATTTTGCTACTGACAGTTTAAGTGTTATGGAAAAGGATTTTCAGATTGACTCTAGTATTCTTTCTCACAGTTAATAAATGTAAGTGGGGGGGGTTGTTTTTTGGTTGGTTTTGTTTTTAAATTAAATCACCTCCAAAAAATTATTTGCACCTAACCAAACTAACAATCTACGGTGTAGCCTTAGCATGAATTTCTATAGTGCAAAGATTGTTCTCTGCCTGCCATTTTCGTTAAAGTCACTGCAATGAAAAGCAACTTTTCCGCATGGGAGATGTAACCATCCCCTCCTTTCATTAAGGAGCTGACTGCTAAAGAACTGGCTGTGAAAAAAAGAACATGCTTTTGACTTCCCCTGCTTGATTTACAGACCAGGACTGTTGCGCTTCCCCCGCCCTAGAAATCTTTTCCTAAGGAGCTTTTTTAAAGCCAAACGAATTCTCCTCGCCACCACCACCTCCTTACAAACCCAAGCCCCTCCTAGCCTATATGCTCACGCTAGGCATGTTTCTGGCCTGGAAAAAAGGTGGGTTTAATTTGGCGAGTGACCTCAGGGCGCTGGCTCGGGAACCAGGGAGCCGGGCCGAGGGGGGTGGGCCGTGCCCCCCGTGCCCCGGGGAGGCGGCCGAGCCGCCCGCAGCCCAGTGGAGGACAAAGGGCTGCGCGGCCCGGCGGGCGGGGGCGGCCCCGTACGCACCCTTTGGTCAGGCGGAGGATGTCCCCCGGCTGGATGAGGCCGCCGATCTCGTCCCACACGCAGATGGTGATGCTGCCCGTCTTGTCCGCCACCTTGCAGGACCTCACCTCGTGCCCGTCCTTCGTCTTGGTGACTCGCCCTGCGGGGAGAAGCGCGGCTCAGGGGGGGACACGGCGCCGCCGGCCCCCCCGCCCGCCGTGACACGCCTGGGCGGCCCGGGGGTGGGGCGTGCCGGGCGCCACTTACCGATCTCCAGCACAATAAAGATGACATTTAAGTTTTTCAGTCCGGGTTTTATGTCTTTTATGAGGAAATACGTGTCGCTCGCCGCGCTCATACTGCGGCCGGCGCGGGGCTGAGGGCTAGCGGGGCGGGCCGAGCCCGCATCCCGCGGGGGAGCGGCGGCAGCGCGGGGCCGGGCAGGGGGGCACCGGCGACCCTCACAGGGGACGGGGACACGAGCACCGAGGGGCTGCGCGGTGACTGTGCGGCACGCCCGACCTCCACCGCCCCCTCCACACACCGACACCACCAGCACAGCCACCACCCCGCCTCCCGCTCCCGCCGGCACTGAGGAGCACACGTGCGCCTCGCTCCGCTTTATACCGGCCGGGCGCGACCACAGCGGGCGCCGGGCGGGGGCCCGTGCGGCGAATGGAACCGTCCGGGGCACGCGGAGCGCCGGGAGTGGGTAACGGGCGGGCGCGAGCCGGCGCCGCGCGCTGATTGGGCCGCGCGCCGCCGCCATCTTCTCCTTGTCGGGGCGCTGCCGCCCCCCTGCCCGGGCTGGCGCTTCGCCTCCCGCCCTCAGCGCGCCCTCCCTGCCCGGGCAGCCCTGCCTCACATCGCCCCTCGCTCACTCACTGCCCGCTCTCCGGGGATCATCCCCGCGGTGCCCCGATCGCGCCCGCTGTGGCAGGGGGGAGTGAGTTGAGGAGGGAGCGGTTCGCTGCCGTTCCGCGCCATTTTAAGCCTCGGCAGTGACAGCGAGAGGGGCATCGTCACGGACGTTTCCTGGAGGGCGATTTCCCAGCAGTTCCCGTCCTCCACTGAGAAAAGAGAAAAAAAAAGTTAAAATATTTATGAGTTATTTGTTGTTGTTCCGAGGAAGTCTGGTGTTGGGTCTCCCCCAGGCAGAACAGGCTGTGGGAGGGCTGTGGTACCTCGGGAGTTGGCAGGGCTGCACCATCTCGTTGTGCTGCTGGGACCCAGTGTCATGTTATTCTGCTCCTAGGACCAAATCTCAGGAGATGTAGGGAAAGCCTGGGTGTTATGCAGTGCCATGCTTTAAATTTTTCTGTGCTAAAAATGTGAGCTTAAATCCTGATGGGCACTAAAAAGGCTGTATAAAGTACTCTGAAGTCTGCCAGCAGCCTCCCAAGGAGACATGGAACTCTCTTGAGCGTGGCTATAGGCAGGGTGAAACATGAGGGAAGGGTAGCTTTTCCACGTGGAAAGCTATCAAGGTGGTGGACAAGCCCCTGAAGCCTTGTGATATCCGTGGCAGAAGGGTCCCGGAGGAAGTCACTCCCTGCCACAGAACAGCCCAAAGACATGCAGATGGTTCTGTAATTCAGCTCTTCCCCCCTTAGGAAAAGTAGCAGAGCTGTGTATGTGCACTCTGCTTCTCCTTTTCGGAGCCAAACTTAGCTAGCTGGGCTTTCCCTTTCTATTTCTGTAAGCAGAAATCCATAGATGACAGCAGTTGTGAAATGCCTGGCCATGCGTTCTGCCGCGCTGGAGCTCTGGCCCAACAAATGTTGTGCAATGTTTCTCTGTAGGCAGTGGAGCAGCTTTGCTGGGTGCCACTTGGGGCTCAGAATAAAACACGCTGATTGCAGGAATCTGAAAGGAAGGCAACATGAGCCAAAGGAGACTTTTCTTGAAGCCCCCAAGAGTTTAAACGACTTCTATCCCAAATCCTTAAGTCAGTGCAGATGGGGGGGGATGACAGACTCCCTTGAGGGCCTATCTCCTGGCTGGCTCTGTAGCCTTAATCTGGTAACACTAAAACTTGCAATGATCAACTGTATTTCAGTACATTAATGCCTTTAATTTAGTCACGTGGGAAGGAGTTCCAACCAAACTCCAGCAGTGACAGTGTCCCTGGCAAAGGTTGGATGAAAATACTTTTCATCTTTAGAACTGGTAAAATTTTTTCATACGTATGTACTTTTTCTGCCTTCATTTCTGCCTTTTGTCTGGCTCAATTATTCAGAGACATTGGGGAAGAATAACTTTGTATCCTGTGTTCTCAGCACAGTAGGACCCTGTAGGATCACAGTAGGATCACTCACCAGGCTTTCCCAAAACACCACCTGATTCTTGGTACTAAAATGTCTAGGCTGGACAGCCATAGGCTATATTCAGCTCTGCTTCATGGAGAGCAACCCTATGGAAAACCTCCACAACCAGTCCCAGCTCTTGCATTCTGAGTTAGTAGGAGAAGAGAAAAAAAGAAGGTGGATCCTACTGCAAATCTCACCGGAAACTTGAGGAGAACCCTTCATTTTGCAAGAAAAAAAAAGATTAAGAAAAGAATATTCACCTTATGGCAAGCCTCAGGCAGAGAGGAAGTCATGGTTAGCTCAAAAGCGAAAAACACTAAAAAACACTTCACCAAGGACATATTTCTAGTCATGTGTCACTGAAAAGATGGTTTCAGGTGAACATCTGTCCAGGAAGGCAAGTGCCAGTGTAACAGAGCAGCTCGAGACATGCAAAGGACAGCAGATCTGGGCTTCCAAGCCACCTCGCAGTCAGTATACCTGCAAATGCTGCCCCAGGCCTGCAGCAGGGAGCACAGGGGCTGACAGTGAGCACAGAAGCAGGTGGATTTATTTCATACTATGGTTAATTTTAAAGCTGCTAGGAAGAGGTTTAAATTAGAAATGACAATACAGCAGGGCCCAAGCAATGTAGGGGAGTTCAAGAGCACTCTGTCAGCTCCTTTATATGCTTCATTGAGGAGCTAATAAGCAAGGGTGCTCACCTGGCCCTCATACTTAGAATCAAGGAAGAACTGGTTGGTGACATGAAGGAGGGATCAGCACTGGGTGTAGTGACTGTGAGATGGTGGCGTTCGGGATCCTAAGACAGGAGAGTGGCACAAAAGGCAGGACCACAACTCCAGTTTTGAACAGCAGACTTTGACCAAGAAATCTGCTTGTTAGGTGATCCTGGACACCACAGGGGTCCAGAAAAGATGCCTGGCTTTCAAAGATCACCTCTTCTGAGCACTGGGAAGGTCCATCCCAAGCACAGGAAGAGCCAGGAGGCAGACTCTTTTCAGTAGTGCTCCCTGACAGGATAAGAAGCGCAAATGAAAACACATCAGATTCCACCCAAACACAAAAAAAACCATTTTTTTTTTTCTTTAAGAGTGCCCAAAAATGAGCCAGTTACCCAGAGAAGTTGTGGAGTCTTCCTGCATGGAGATACTCAAAACCCAACTGGACAACCTGTGCTAGCTCACTAGCCAATTTATTGACTCTGTGATTCTGTTAAATATTTCCTGTTTTCTCAAATGCAGAAAGAGACACAGAGCTCCAGGAAGCTTGATGTGTATAGTAGGAAGGCAAGGTCACAAACTCCCCTCTGTAAGGGGCTGGCACTGTGCTGGGAAGACAGAGCTGGTCATCTTCTCTCTTACAAATTCCTTCCAGATTCATTTAAGACAATGTTTACAGTATCTGTTCCACCACTGATGAACAATTTTGCTCTGTTTGTTTCATAAAGAGACACTTAAAATCTTGCTCATATTTTTTTAATCATTCCAATTGCCAACCTCTGAGAGTGCCCTTGGTATTATCCAGCAGTGATTGAATGATTCCTGTTTGCTGTGAAGGTGACCTGCAAAGCAAAACACTTTTCCCCATCCTGCTTCTATATAATGTATAAAGAAACCAGAATTGTTATTAATTTATTTTGGTTTTCCAGCACTTACTTTCTTTCTTTGTTTTTAACCTCAGAACCATAAGGCTATTGAGGTGCAGCTGTGGATGATAGGAGCACCAGCTTTTTGACCTTGCTGGGGGTGTAGTCAGTCTTACACAAAAAAGGGCTTTGATGCAGGTCTATCTTCAGCCCCAAGACCTTCAGCAGACTCACAAATACCCTGTAGCAATGGGTAGGCATGAAAAAGAAGCCCAGAAGCCAGGACAGCAGTATGCAATGCATACGTTGTCAGTATCTAGGGTTCCTGGTCTTAAAAAAATTGTTGATGAGCCGTGACTACATGAATGGATCACACAGAGAGCACCAGAACTTTGCTTGTGCAGTTCATGGGAGTAACAGGGAGCACATCCAATAAACTGTGACTGTGGCCAAAGCAGGAGCCTGTCCATCTCTGAGGGAGATGAATGTCTGTGTACCACTCAGTCAGTGTCTTACCACACAAGCCAAATGTAGCCTGTAATGAATGTCTACTGCAAGGGTTCCACTGATGAAGTTAAAATTGTTTCCAAGTTCATTTGCTTGCTGCAGAACACTTTTCTTCTGTGTGAAAGATGCAAGTGTTCCTAGGCTAAGATCCACAGGGAGGTTTCATTCCAAAGCAAAATCAGGGTTGAGTTGTTAAAAGAGCTCTCAGCAGTCGCAAGCCTGGCAGAAGTCCCATGCATCTCAACAGGGCTGCGATTTCACCCTCTGGCTCTAATGGAGTTATGCCAGCAGAGAGATTGGTCCAAACTCCCTATTTCTGTCAGTTGCTCTGTATTCAGTGCTACTGAAGTCCCAAAGTAGATCTTCCCACAAGAAATCTGCCAGCAAGAGCAAAAGCTAATGTGCAATATCTTATTGTACACAGAGATTAAAAATGTACAGAAGCCTGCAAATGCCACCTTTAACCAAGCCTTACCAGGCCATTGCCATATGTCTGACAAGTTCCTAAATTAAGCTACAGGTTCAGTCAGCTGTTTTTTAACATTGATGACACTTCAGCTCCCTAATGGCACTTCAGTGCTTGTTTAACAAGCTGGCAGCCAGTCTGGCAGTCTGGAGACCCTAGAAGACAGTGGTTTGGTGCCTTCAGCATCTCTTGAGCACACCATATTCAGCCTCAGGGAAATATGGATGACTCCTGGGAAAGCCACACAGGTTTGAGAGGAGCTTCATGCAGAAGTCAGTGGGACAGATGCAGTAGGGAATCTCCGCTCCGCTGGGGTCCTGTCCTGCTCCAGGAACACAGATCCAAGCTGCCTGCTTCCGCCTGCCTCAGGTCAATGTACCTGCAAGGTGCCTGAAGCAGGAAGGACTGCAAGGTGTCTGATGCCAGGATTTCAGGCAGGTCTCTCTGCCTCCCCACCTGTTAGCTAAGAAAGCTGAATGAGTACCAGGGCATTGTAAATACCATGGGGGAAAAAAAAAAAAAAGCAAGCAAAGTAAACAATCAGAACGTGCAGCATTCTTATTCTTTCCAGAGGAGCCACATACATGTCCTGCAGCACTAATGTAGCCTTTTCTTCCTGGGCTTCGCACATTTTAGCAGATGTTTTCATCTGAGAACACGGTCCTGCAAGGTGTTCATGGAAGTTCTTCACTTCCCTTTTTTGATGAATCCCACACACATCAGCCAGGTGACTTATATGAAATCCCAGATGTGGGGTAGTTCTAAGGTAACTTTCCTGCTCAGCTGTGAATCTGGGCTTGGACCAGAGGAATTTGGATCTAGCTTTGCCTCATCCAGATGGAGAGCATAGGAGCTAGTGCCTCCTTGTCTTTTCCTGTGCACAAGTCTCAAATATTTGAAGGCTTAAAGCCCACTACCAATCAACAATTGCCATTTCTTGGGTGTCTAGTGAGTGCTGTAGCAAAAAACCAGACCTCCCAGCCTCGCTCCTTCATCAAATGATCTTTACTTAAAAAGTTTAGCAAGTGCAGATGGGGGGATTAACACTTTCCCTCTGCAGCTCTGCCAGAACAACTCCCACTCTCTTCACAGGGACTCCAGTCACAGTCACCTAAACCAGTTCAGTAACTCCTGCTCACATAGGGAAAACAGATCCCAGCTTTATGCAAACAAAAACGTGAAGTGGTCCCTTAAACTAGCCCTGTTGCCATGCCAGAGACAAACACTTCCAGTCAGAGGACTAAGGCAGTTCCAGTGGTAAGCCGAGCTCTGCACAGACCTCTGCCTTCCCCAGTGAGCTGAGTCACTTGTTTCACACACATGACTCTGCACAGGGCAGTTGGCACTAGGGAGTTGTCTGAAGTGGCTCAGAAACCCTTCAAATACCAGCAAGGTGAGCCCTTTCTTATCAGTTTTAGCCAGGGGAGGCAACATTTCAAAAGGCTTTGCTTTCAAATGCCTTCTCCTTTTGCCAGCCCTGTCTCTGTCAGGAGTGATTCCTGCAGGCTAGTCCACGAGCTTGTCCCCTGACACCCCTGTGGCAGCAGCACATTCCCTTGGAGATGAGAAGGATCTCATAACTCCTTCCACTGGAGGAAGGGTTTTGCTTCTCACCTCCTCTTTGGTGCCTGGAGGAGGTATGCAGACATACCACATCACCCTGTCTGCTGCCTGGCTCCGCAGAGGCTAATGGCCTGGAAGTTCAGTGTTGGTCTTGCATCATCTAATGCTGACCTTCAAAAGAAAAATAGGGGATTTACATCCAGGAAGGAGGCTTTGAAAATTTAATTTGGTTTGGATTTACTTTTTGTAATAGGGATTTGTGTTTCTTTTCTATATTCCTTTTTTTTTTTTTTTTTTCCCCACTGTGGCAGTGTCCGCTTTTTCCTGAAAGTTTTTTGGTGGTCTTAATAGTATGGACTTCTACCTTTCTCAAATCTTAAGAAGAAATAGGGTGTGTTACAGATGGAAAAAACCCCTTATCTTCCCACAGATGTGTTCCCTAGGCAAAAGAACCACGTTTTGTCCACACTGCCACAGAACTGGATGAAGATGTGATCATAGAATCATAGAATCATAGAATAGATTGGGTTGGAAAAGACCTCCAAGATCATCAAGTCCAACCCCTGATCCAACTCTAATTACTATATCATGGCACTAAGGGCCATGTCCAATCTCTTTTTAAAAACTTCCAGGGATGGTGAATCCACCACCTCTCTGGGCAGGCCGTTCCAATGCCTGATCACCCTCTCTGTAAAGAATTTCTTCCTAACATCTAACCTAAACTTCCCCTGGCAGAGCTTGAACCCATGTCCCCTTGTCCTGTTGTTGGTTGCCTGGGAGAAGAGACCAACCCCCACCTGGCTATAACTTCCCTTCAGGTAGTTGAAGAGAGTGATGAGGTCACCTCTAAGCCTTCTCTTCTCTAGACTAAACAATCCCAGCTCCCTCAGCCTCTCCTCATAGGACTTGTGCTCAAGTCCCTTCACCAGCCTGGTTGCTCTTCTCTGGACCCGCTCCAGCACCTCAATGTCTTTCCTGAACTGAGGGGCCCAGAGCTGAACACAATACTCAAGGTGCGGCCTCACCAACGCAGAGTACAGGGGAAGGATCACTTCCCTGCTCCTGCTGGCCACACTGTTCTTGATGCAGGCCAGGATGCCATTTGCTTTCTTGGCCACCTGGGCACACTGCTGGCTCATGTTCAGCTTCCTGTCAATCAGCACCCCCAGGTCCCTTTCCACCTGGCTGCTCTCCAGCCACTCTGTCCCCAGCCTGTAGCCCCACCCTGCTCAGGGCCATCACCAGCCCTCCTCCCCGGCCTCCCAGGCAGTGCTCCATGTGTGACCACTGCATTCCTGTTCGGCAGACAGTGAGTCTTCCATTCTGCTAACAAATCAAAAGCAGCTACAGCACCTGGTGGAAAAGTGGGGGTGCAGAGATGAGTAACTGTGGGAATATTAGCCCTACCCTCCATGCTGTGCAAACAACACTGCCGCGCTGCCAGTGATGTGGCTCGTAGCTGGCAGGCGCCAGGCACGGAGCAAGCTCCTATCTGCAGAAGAGCTTGTAGACACAGTCTCAGTTGTTTAGCTCCGTGTTAACAGCGAAAAACAAATCCTAAGTGGACTAAACAAATCTCATCGTGGCAAAGTGCTTCATAAATTACTAATTCAGCCTCTGGCAGACTAATAGGGAATAAAGCTGTTTACCTCAGAGTATGACACATTTTTCTTTCTTGCCTTCTCCCTGTGGCACCTGTAGATAGATTCTGATGTACAAAGCTTTGTGTCAGTGACTAATGAGTACCTAACAGTTGCTGCAGATTTCCATAGGCTGCACATTATCACTGCTATTTAAGACATCAGGAAAGAACCTCAGAATAATCCACCTGGGCCAAAAAAGGGTCAGCAGATAAAAAAAATGTTCTTTCAGAACATCAAACCTGACGATGCAGCACATTTCAAGTGCCACTGACAACAAGAAGAGGTTTTTTACCACAGATTTTGCCTTTTCACTTCCATTTTCTGACCATATATAACAACAACATGCCTACTCAGATGGGATAACAAAGGAAATTGTTCCTTCTGAAAGCCATGAATTTAATTGAAATCAGATGGGTACTCCAAGTCATTCTGTGGGATAAGCACCTCTGTGAAGGTTTGAAACCAAATTGTAGTTTGGGGTATTTTAAAAAAGGAATTTAAAAAGCCTTACTGAGAGTGATGACATGTTTTTAGGAACCATTTCACTGCATCTTGTGTTGTTGCCTGGTGTAGTGTTAGGGTGTGTGGGAGGAAATGGAAAAATAAACAGAGTACAGTGAAAGCTTCCTAGGGCTTCCCAGCTCTTGGACTTGCTGATTACAGAGAGTTCAGGAACACATGTTCCCAGATATTCCTGAATAATCCAGACAGGGCAGTGCAGAATAGCACCATGCAGCCAGTGAGTTAGTGGCAAGCATGTGTTGCTCACTGAATTCAGACACAACCGAAAGGCTCAGGAGGGCAGTGCGGCCGAGCAGCCCAGGCATTGCACAAACCAGGACAGAGCCGGCCAGCTCCTTCTGATCCCACAGCAACTCCAGGCACAGAAGCTGTGCAACAGGCTCTCGGGTTACCAGCCCACGTCACCAGCCTCAGACCAGCTGGGTGATCGTTCCCTCCCGGCATCCTCCGCCTACCCGCAGGTTAACCTTTAGAGGCCTGATTTAGGTCTCCAGGAGCTCCTCCGGGAAGGCAGTGCCAGTGGAGTAGGCACCACATGCTCAAAGAGGATTTTACCCAGGCTCAAAAAAAGAAAACCAAAAAACCTCACAAAACAATCTGTATACAATGCCTCAGTGAACGCAGCTTCATTTTAGGAAAGAGGAGCATGATTCCTCACTGGCACTGCTGTGGAGATGGTTATCCCAAGGCTTCAGAGTTTTCAATAATAGTACAATATCAGATAATGTCTTCACGTTGTGTAGCAAGTCACTCCATTCCCTTCCTCTTACTATTAGATATATGTAAAGTAGAGCTAAACATTTGGTTCTTGAATGGACTAACTTTTTTGTGTGTTTTTTACTATGAAGACACTGGTGCTGCCACGAATATTTCTTGTTGAGGTTATATTTAAAGCTTTTTGAAGGGCTGTCTTTGCTGCACAGTGATATTAGATAAAAATATATATTTTCTGCAAAATAGTAATTAATTATTGGAATTAAGCTTAACAAGCAAATGTAAATAAAAAGTCATGTAGCTGGAAGACCAAAAACTCCTCCAGGTTATTCAGTTTGCAACTGTATTGTCAACTGGTGCTATAGTTTCATTACATTCTCCAGGCAAGCTAGACTATACTGAAATCTTAGCACACAAGAAAATTACTTTGTATTACAGAAATTTCATTACTGATGAAATGAATAGTGTCTTATACCTGTTTAGCATCTTTCATTGGATAGAATCCAAGCATGTCGTCAATGGTATATTAATGTAACATCTTGAAATTATTATAAATTAATGGATATTTTATGTGGTTAACAGATGAGGGGATATTAAGGCAAGTGGGTACCTTCTCAGTTTGGGACTTGATAGATTTGGGAGTAAAATCTTCATTTCCCCAGTTGTGTTGCGGTGTCTGCTGTTTCTTTCCAAAGGAAGCAAACAGCAAACTATCAAAATTATCTCACCACTGACAGAAGTAGGAGTAGTACTTCATTCCCCAATGCAAAATATTTTCCTGTGATATCCTCAGTGCGTTTTACAGGTCTGGGTAAAGTCAATCTGCCTGTCCCTCCCACAGGAACTCACACACAGAAGCTGAATGAGAAAGTACTTACTGGGACATCTGTGTCCACAGGAAGCCTCCTATTTAGTCCAGTTTGCTTACTTCCCATAGGATCATTAGGAGGCACATCATCTGTTCGTTGTCATTTAGTCATCACTCTCTTATGACTGAGCTTCAGCTGCAGTGATGCAGAATTGAGAGACATGAGCACCTCGATAACATGGTTCGCTAACCCTGTAAGTAAGTTAAATCCTGATTATCATTAGATGCCATGTAAAACACTTGAAACACATCATGAATATTTTTGTACAGGTTTTCCATATTCAGGCTCATTTCTATCTCATGATATAACGAGAGGTTTTAAAGCATTCATTTAAGCCAGGCTTTAACCAGATGTTAATTTTAGAAGCTGGATGGTACCTTTCTGGTTTCGAAAGCCAGCCATATATTGGAACCACAACAAAACTCTGCAATGGACACGTTATATTAAGAAAACTCCTCATGACAGTTGTCAGCCTACATGCCACGGTGAAATCATGGCCAGAGATGTGCATCTGACCATCCCTGCCCCGCTGCAATGCATAGGGACTATCAGGCAATATTTTTGAGATTGAGGGGTTTGTTTATTCTTATGAGATTTGTTAAATCTTCTCAGCACAGCCCCTACCATGACTGCTCACCCTCAGGAAACCCAGCTGAATTTCCAGCAGTGGGAGCCACTCCTGCAGTTCCCCTCAGCCTTCTCTGAAGCCTGCTGAGCAAGGGAGCTCCCTCCTGATGGCCTTTCTGCTCACCTGTGGCCTCATTCTCTTCCCTGCTGTTTAATTTTCCAAAATGTGTCTGTGCCAACACAACTGGGTTGCTTTTCCAGCCAGATAAGAAGAAATGGCTTTTCCTACTGCAGTGTTCACTTCCCTAGAGTTGGCAACTGTGACATTTACATACATTTCTGCAAATCAATGTTACTGTATTTCTGAACATGAATATCATTAAATCCTGAAGAAGGTTTAAAAACACCAACCAACCACTGTTGTATTAGCCATTCCAGGTTTTCTCTCTGATCAAATTTTTATTCTCCACCTCTGCATTCACTGAGTCAGGTGGTCACTACCCCAGAGAACACATATCCCAACTTTGCACCTCTCCTTAATTAGCAGGTAGCAGAGCAGCACATAATTAGCAATAATTGTTGTCTGTTTTCAGCCAAATGATGCACCTGTGGAGGGTGCAGAGAACTCACGTGGAGCATATGTCACACGAGCCACTCCATGCTGGCATTACGACAATGCAGGTTCTTCCTGGGATTGCTCCTCAGGTACAGGTTACCCAACTTCTCGGCAGAGAGAAGTGTAAGGCACTCAGATCATCATTTTGATAGCTTCCCTCTGATTTCATGGGGTGGATTTGGCATGGTGTGCAAATCGCAGACCAGCTTAAGAGCTTTATGAAAAGCCGCAGGCTTTGTATCAACCATCACTTGCCTCATCCCAGTAGCAACAGCTGTAACAGTGTCAGGAAGAACATTGCTGAGTCCAGCAACTGAAGTCAGTGGTGGTGGCTGGTGCAAAACGCTTGCTTTCTTTCATGTCAAGACCTAAGAGTGGGAAATACTAATTTTTAACAAAGTATGAGTAAAGATATGGCAAACCACTTTCATTTCTGTGGGAATTTAATCAGACTGCTTCAGTCAGTTAAATGGAATTAAAAAAAAAAACCCAAACAAACAACAAACAGTTGATTTCGGTTCAGCTTGGCATTAACAGGTTCCTACCCAAGTTGCTTGAGTACTTCATAGGAACTATAGTTAAATTATTTCATGCCCCCATTTGCCTACATAGACCATGTCGTTCCCCCATATACTTTTCCATTCCACTGTCCCCCCTTAGCAGAGAGGGCCTCATGTGGTTTCCTTGGCCAGGACATAGCACAGGAGTTGCTGCCCTGCTGGAAGTCTCAGTCATGGAGGAGAATTGAGAACATGGGGTATCCAAGCTGCCAGTTCCCATGGACACTGCCATAGCCTCAGCATTGCAGAGTCATGATCTTTTTCAGCAAGGAAAATGACTGCTTTTGTTCCTCCCTTAGGGGAAAAATAAGTGCCAAAGCACCAGAGTTTGCCATGGGACAAAATTTGTTGTTAGCAACCCTCCTGCCACAAGCCCAGAGCTGCTCAGCCCTGTCCAGAGAAGGTCAGCAAGGATGAAGGCTGCCCTGCATGTGCCCTGCCAGCAGTGAAAGGGACAGGCACCTGCAACGACCAGGAAAGCAGGGTGAAAACAAAACCCCAAAACACACTGAAATGCCAGAACACCATCAGTGAAGCTTCCCTGGGCTTCCTCATCAGGACTGACAGTTCTGCACGAACACTGCCAGCCTCTGCACTGCACTGCACTGTCTCTCTCCCACTTCACAGCTGTGCTAGATGGACCAGTACACACCTGAAGCCAGCAACCAAAGGGTTCATTCGGCTTAGGGAGGTATCACTTGTTTGAAGAGTCAGTCACTAGACACCAGGTAGTTTCCATGACTGGTAATGAAACCAATTTGGACATCCAAAGGGCAGTTCTTTTGCCAAGGTGAAGGAGCTCCTGGCAGCCAGCCCTCCCAGCCCTCCTGCATCCTGCTGTTGCCATGGCAGTAAGCAGGATGTGCGCCTTAGTGCTTATTAGGCTCCAAGAAGCATTTCCCATGTGAACTGGGCTGCACAATCACAGGCACAGAACTGTTAAGCCATCATGGTATGAAAATTAGCAATGGCCACAATTACCTGAAACTCAAAAAGCTGGAAAAGCACTTGCCATCTTTGCATGTTGGCTGTCCCTATTTAAGGCTTTATCTCTTGACTTCCAAAACACTCCAATAAGCAGTGCCTGGTACTTGGGGACAGCAGGTAAACAGACATCCTTTTTGTTTGACAAAGAAGCCCTCCTCCCTTTCCTTTCCTGTTACAGTAATTCATTTAGTATTTACCCCACATGCAGTGTTTATTCTGCAGTTAGAAAAGAAAATCTTCTGTTTATTCTGCAGTTAGAAAAGAAAATCATCTGCTGCGGCTATGCTAGGGAACCACTGGAATTGCCAGCAGCAAACGTAAACTCCTGTGTGACCTCCTGGGTCTGTAAAGCCCAGAGCCCTCAATTGTGTCCTGCTGTTTTAGTTTTTTAGGATTCCACAGATGCCAAAAGTAATCTTAGTTTACATTAAGTACAGGCAGGTCAAAGACACTCCACTGAAGCCAAGAGAACTACTTACACAAGTAGGGCCTACTTGCAGAAAAAGGATTGCTGGTAGAAATAGGGATTAAAAGACTGAAGCCATCAAACTAAGTCTTTCTTTTGCTGTGTCAGGTCTTGAGTATATAAACTAGCCACTGGAGCTGAAAGATTCCCTGGAGATCACAGCCCCACCCACATTCCCCCGAGGTTAGGCTTGGGGCTTTTGAAGTTTTTGCCATTTTGGAGGACACCCAAGCCTAATTACAGCAGGGACTGGGTGCTGCCAAAAGCACAGAAGCTGCTGAAAATGTCTTCATATTCTAATATTGCAAAAGTGGTTTGGTGAAGCTGAGCAGTCGGTCCAGGCTCCAGTGAAGCTGAGCAGTTGGTCCAAGCTCTGACTCCCAGCAAAGGGGAATATTAAGGAGTGACACAGTGACAGGTAGTGACAAAGCACACATAGCAGTGACCCTTTCAGGGCTGTCACAACACCCTGCACTAGGACAAAATGTGCACTAGCTGGCTGGCACAAGGGTTTTCCAAAGCACAGGAGGGGTGCATCCTTTGACAAGGTCACTAACAGGTGCAGGGGGACCCAATCTGTTAAATCTGAGACATTTCCAGCAAAGGGAGGACACTGTAACGTTGAGTCATGTCACACGGCAACTACTTTGGACCAATGACTTGGCTACAGCCTGGGATGCTGCCCTGCCTCCTGCTGGTTGGGGCACAGGGAGTTTTGCCCAGACCACAGTGTGAGGGTGTGAGATGAAATGGCTCTGGTCTCTCTCCTAATTTCAACTACAAGCAAGTCTGCCTTTTACAACACGTCAATCAGCAGTGAACTCAGTGGTCCTCTGTGGTGGCTCCAGCTCTGTCACACGCTCTGTAGGGCTGGATATCAGAGCACTGGTGTCTTTGCAGCACGGGGGCTGCCGCTGGTTGGGACTACCCTGCACACGTTGCCTTGGTACCAGTTTCTCTCTGGCCGTGCACAATGCACAGCTCCCAGGGAGGACCTGCAGCCTGGCAAAACCTGCTGTGCTGGCAGGAGCCACAACCTCTGTGGGGTGGGTAGGGCAATGAGGAGAATGTCCACACAGGGATAAAGCAGAGAGCCTTTTCTTAGGAGTCTCCAGCAACAGCAGCATTTCAAACCCCCACATATGTGCAAGCTGATATTTCAGTGCCTGCAGGTTGCTATGGACAACGAGAGATTTCTAAACTGCCTTATAGAGCAGAGCCCCAGCACACTGTACACTGCAGTAACACTTGGCATTTCTATCACCAAGAGCCACATGTTGGAAAGTAAGAAATACTGTCATCACTTTGCAACTTAAGGTATGGAAAGTATGATCACTCTTAGGTGAAACCAATCCCTCACGTAACCCCCACCCGCTGAAATGCTCTAGTACCTGAAATCACCTCCTCAAACATGAAGCCCCTTCAGGTAACGTACACAGCGTCAGGGACTGAAGCACAGGCAAACTGTATGGGAACAAATCACTGAAAAAAGAAGAACAGGTTCTAGAGAATGACAGGGGCATTTAATGGGAGGAAAGGTCTGTGAAGTCAAGTTTCCCCATGCCTGTAATCCTGACTGCAGAAAAACTGCATGTCTGTTTAGAGAGCAGGCTGCTGACTGCACGCACAGCAGTGCACACCTGATCCACAGGTGGGCTCACTCTGTGCAAAGGGCCCCCCATGGCATGGGTCAAGGCTGCAGCTGGTCAAGGATTGTGTTCCTTGGCCATCCCTTCCCTTGGGAAGCGGACCATCCTTTCCAGCTGGGCAGAGGCATAGCAGGGCTACTCTTATGTGACTGCACACAGTAAGTGGTGTTTCCAAAAGCATACATAGATAGAGCCATGATGAGAAAGCCAGGGACAGGGTGCAGAGCCTCTAAGACCCCCAGCCAGCCAGTTGGCATCTGCCATCTTCATCTCATATGGCTTCAGAAATAAAAAAAAAAATCACACACCCAACTTCTTTTTTTGTATCTATGTCATGAACATTAGCACAGCATTATTAATGCTGTGCCTTCTGGGTACAGGGGTACTGTTACCTGCAGAAACAGTAGGGGAAACAAGGTAAAGCGAAATGGAGTGGCCTACCAACATCAAGCAAGAGGTCTGTGGCAGAGCTGTGGCAGACAGGTTGCCAGAGCCTGCTGACAGCATTGCAGTTTCTATCAGGACCAAGACTACTATGACAGGTAGTAACATTACTCCCATTTTAAGACGGTGAAAATGCCTGTACAATCTGCAGTTTCAGAAATTCCACCCCCATTTCTGTTGCCTTAAGCACAGAAATACACTTTCATTTGCTCTAAAATGAAAACTATGATACAAAATTATGCAGAATAGCTAATAAAACTACAATCTCTGAACCATTCTTTGTCTCGGCAAGGGGAAAATGTCAAG
Source organism: Myiozetetes cayanensis (assembly GCF_022539395.1). Taxonomy (NCBI): domain Eukaryota; kingdom Metazoa; phylum Chordata; class Aves; order Passeriformes; family Tyrannidae; genus Myiozetetes; species Myiozetetes cayanensis. The sequence continues at coordinate 7,695,422 of NW_026088185.1, read as the reverse complement.
GAAAAAGATCTAGGAGTAGATTTTGCTTATCCTTCTCCATCTATACTCAATGCATGCCCTCCTCTCTTTCAGCAGATCTGCAACATGCCACCTAATTTATCTTCCCACCGACACAGACACAGGGAGCACACATCCATGATTAATGGAGTTTTATACCCGAGGAGTTGGTTACATTGCAGCAGACAATGAGAAATTTGATTACCACTAATGCGGTATTGACACAAATGTCAATGTTCTAAGGCACGCAATATCATTCTGAATCAAGGATCCTTTTCATCATTATTATTTTTGTTTGCTTCTTCCAGTTTAATAAAAGCTGTTGCTCTGTGTATTACCCAAATACTCCAAACTAAAACTATCTGGGGACAATTTAGTTTTTATGTAACACTTCATTAAGTAGGAGGCACCTTTAACAAAAAGGTCCTGTGTGCTCACATAGCCCTGCTATCATTTAAACACACAATACTCCAGCCAAAACCAGTGGTCAGCTGATGCCTTTACCTTAGTGATAACTAATCCGTTGTTTTATCAAAGTCAAATATATCAGGAAGTCGAAATAATGGCTTTTTCTTTTTTGTCTCTGGAGAATTGTACTGATCAAATCAATTAAGCCCAGTGATCACATCACACAGCCAAATGGGATTCAGATCCACAGGTGGGATCTCTCCTTACAAAGGGCCCACCACAGCATGAGCAGAGGCTTCAGCTGGTCAAGGCTTGTGTTCCCCTGGCCACCCCTTCCCTTGGGAAGAGGAATGTCCTTCCCAACTGGGCAGAGGCATAACAGGGCTACCCTGTGGGGTGTCTGGTGCAAGGTTGAAGGACTTTGGACTGAAACATCTTTCCTTATCCAGGCTGCTGGTTTAGGACTGTAGTGCCTGACCTGGGCCTTACCTCCTGCCTCTCTCCCACACCCATCCCTTCCTCTCCATTGCAGAGGCCTAAGAATCGCCTTCCTGTGAAGGATGATGGCTTCAGCTGTTTTCCCCGCCTGCCTTTTTATGAGTGACTTTTATTTCAGTGCTTTCTGATGGTGACTCCATCATCTTTGGGCCCTTCCAAGTACTGCCTGCAAGCCCCATGTCTTAAATGGCTTCTAGATTTGCCAATGGAAATGGGTCCATGAAGAAACTCAGCTACCCTGACCGAGCAATTGTTAAATTTCCGTATCTTCAAGAAGGAATTAGCTTAGCTTCTGATATAAAACTTCAGTAAGGACTAGAGAAATAGGCAGTGTGGGAGAAGAAGCAGAGTTTTTTGGGGCTAGGGCTCTTAGTGGCATCTGTGCAACCACTGAAGTCCTTAAGCTCAGCGTGGAGGCTGCTCAAGAAGTTATACCAAGCCTTGAAGCTGATCTCATTTCTATCCAGAACCTAGAGCCAAGCAGAGGGAGCAGAGCAAGAGACAGGGGAGAGACAAGTGTTATGATCAAGTGGAAAAGTTCACATATCACTTTAAACTTTATACCTGTTCTTCAAGAAACAAAAACACAGCCCACGCAAAACAAACACAAGAGACCTTACCTGGGAAAAACCCAAGTGGAAGTCGGCAAGATCAAAGAATTTTAAGAGCTAAAGAAATTTAAAAAAACTTCTATACTTTTTAATCAATGTATTAAAAGCTCAAGATCTGTGAACATTTATAACAACCTGAATGGAGCAAAGTATAGGACAAAAAAGCACTGTGAGGCAGCTAAATAATGTCCTTGTCTCTGTCCTGCTGCAGGATGCAATAGGGTGGCATCTGCATCCAACCTCCTTGACCATCTAACTCCAACCAGAGTGATAGACTGGGGACTGTCTTAGCTGAAAATAAAGCATGACAGTAAAGGAAAGCTGAACTGTTTGAACAAGTGAGTGAATCATTCGTGCTGCTGGTATCAACTCCGTTAAAACAACCATCTGCTTTTCTTCTCTGGACATTATGGCCTCTGAGTTTTTTAATCTGATACACATGTTACACCTTCTGGCCAGCAATACTTAGGTAGAGATTTCTTTCTTCCTGAAGATCTAGGTATTCTCACAACGCAGTTGTTATCCTGCATTTACTATTTACTGATGACAGCATATTTAAAATCCAAAAGGAAGGAACTGAGTCACAAAGAAGAACAATTTGATACTACCTTCAGGCTTAGGAGGGAGTAAATTCTATAAATCAGGAATATAGTCCAATAGACAAGAGAGAAAAAGGCTTATTCTGAATCTGCCCAGGTGCTCTCCAGCCATGGAAAGTGCTCTTCACCACCTCCACATCATATTCCAATTCCCAGAATATTAAAGGAAGACGACAAAGTTCACTACACAAATGGCTGGTCATTAGTTCAATCTGTTAAACAACCAGAGACAAGAGCTACAATTACACCAGTGAATATAAGAATTGTATGTAAATGCCATGCATTTCACACCGCAGGCTATGAAACAGGCAACAGCTGTGATGAGGAAAAACATTCCCTTCCTCATCACTGGCGATTTAAAAAACCGAGTTAGACAAGAACCTGCCTGGTGAAGGCAAAGCCAGTCCTGCCCTGGGACAAAGGGGTAGCCTAGATGACTTAGAAAATGTTATCCAAGGCCTATTTGCTACATTCATGCATGTGCAACACTTCCTCACTGCAGTCAGACTTCTGGACTACTGACTGTCCAGAAGTCTGTGTCTGCTGGCAGATAAGATCATGGTTACTACAGTAACCACACTGGTTTTCTTTTCTAAGGGATAGACAGAGCAGGTTTTTTCCCTCAAACTGTAAGTATGCTCAACTCACATGCTTAAAAGCCTGCTGCTGCGAGGTTCTGCAAACTAGCCCTGAAGCAGACATGAACAGCAATGTTTCGTCTGGGTGTGGGCAGTGGTGGCACCCTCAGTACAGAGCTACAGAGCTTAGCACTGCCCTCCCAAGAACTTAAAAATTAAAAAAAAAAAAAACACCTCCACAAATCTCTTCTCTCCAGATACAATGCTCATATTTTAAAAATTGCAAATTAAAACCTAACTGAAATAGGTACAGAGACAGAGAACCGTGATAACCAAGAGAATTAAGGGTTTCCAGTGGCAGGTTGGGAACAAGCTTGATGTGAGACTGGGAGTTGCTGTACACCTACACCCTGTAAATCAGACACACGGACCACCCTCTACAGTGTACCATTAGACTGTGCTTGGCTGGCATGTTCCTAAGTCACTAGGGCTACTTTAAAATTCAAGTCACACATCTAATTTACCCCCACACTTACCCATACCATTTGATTCTCAGTGTGAGAGCTTGATCTGACTCATTTTATCCATCTTTGCTTTAGACATTTCTCCATTGCCTTAAGTTTACTTTTTGTAACAGATAAATAAATGTTATTCTTCCTATGGTAGCCCACTACCCCTCTATTAGTACTCATATTGCTGACAGGGAAAGTCTCCAGTGCTTCTAATACTCCAGTCCGTATTCAGGAAGACATTACTTGTGAAAAATTCATTCTGAATCATCAGTCTTGGCCTGAAATTGAACTGACGGAGCCTTTAGTCATCCCAGATGAGCATTAAATGCTCACCAGTAAAAACAAAGGCTTTCTAAACCAGCCCTCACTCTGCAAGTGGGACTCATGTCCCAGCACTGATCAACTTAAGAGATCATCCCAAGGATATTTCTATTGCTAAGTAAGTCTGACGCTTTGTGCGAATTTATTGGTGCCTGGTTTTACACTTTGTATCCCATTTTCATTGCCATATGTGAAACTTGGGGGTTTTCCCCTTCTATGAAAGTCTTCCACTGGGATGTGCTTCTTTGTACAGGGCACATCTAACAGGATTGCAAACCCCTTTTCCCCAGCACATAGTTTTCCATTCTATTATATTTATGTCTGCTTGACTTTCTCTGCCAGCACATTTGTTAAGAAAATAACAGCCCTTGGGGGCAGATATTTGTTGTATTTTCTTCACGCCTAAAATTATCGTACCTACTTATTAAAAACCTCACTGACAGTATGATACAATAACCTTTGTGATTTATTTATCTTTCAGTGAGCTTCAGAGAGAACTACTGCCTCTTTTCCAACTTTGTGCTGTATAGTCCATCATCAAATGCAGTGCTGCGCTCTGATGTTTGCAACATACTACAACAAGAAATTGGTCTTTGAATTGCATTTATTCTGCTCTTATCTAGTTGATTTACTGGTTCCTCAAATATTTGCCTCCTTATACTATCTTAATTGAAGATTCTCCCTGCCTGTATTTTCTTTCACTGCTATTCTACAGAGAACAGCACTCTCCAAACAGTGCATCTTCCCCATTTTCTGAGTACACCCCTATACCTGTTTTTTTCCATCACTTTAGTCTTTAAAAAAATCCAAGTAAAAGATTTCAAGGGTATCAAAACCAGCTGAATACTATGATGCATTTTTTCTTTTCCCCAAGGAAGGCCTGCCTTCTGAAGGCACAAGCAAAACATAGGCAGTGAAGAATCTTCTTAAGGTCCTTTGTCCATGTCTTTTTCTTGTCTAGTATTTTTCAGATAACTTGGCATGCAAGACAAAGGGCCTACTAGTTGTGGCTTTGTTTATATTTTCCAGGAGACATGCCTGAAAACATGCCCAAAACCTCACCAATTCCTGGTCTGTTCGTGCCATTCTGGCTTGGAGTGACTCAACTGTAATCAACGTTCCACTGCTATAGTGCAGATCAACATCTGGCCCCTCCACCTGCCCAAAGCAATGTTTGATAAACCCAGAATCAAGAAGTTTAGTCTTCCTGTGGTGTCAAAAAAGCACTTGTTCCCTCTGTATGGGGGAATCACAGACATGCTGACTGATGACACTGTTGGATAGGGCTCACTGCAGAGCCTCTCCTTCACTCTGTGCCTTGCTGCTGAGAGGTGGATAGTACCTACTGTAATGAATTCCTGTAGTGAATTTCGAGGTGGGCTGATCCCAGCATCATTCCACATCTGCTGTCCAGATCAGCCTCAGGGGGCACCGGTGCTTTTTAGGAAGAGGCTGCTGATTCCAGACCTCTGCCCTGCAGTGGTCTTGGGTTGTGTGCTGAGGCTCTGGCAGAGACCAGCTTGGGAAGCAGGAAGAGCCCCAGGAGACTGGAACAGCAGAGACAAGGTTTTGCCAAACAAACAATGAGGCTCTGCTAGCTCAGCCTCAGTATCAGTTGGATCTGTATCTGTGAATGAAAAGCAGATGAAAAGATCTAAAAATTTAATCTGCTGGGTTGTGTTTGTTTTTTCTATCAGGTTACTGGAGTAAGGGATCTCTCATCATAGAGCAGACTAACAACCCAAAATTGTAAGTAAGCAGTAGCAAAAAAACAAAACAGAAAAGGTACAGGTTCTTCCAGAAAAATACCAAACAGAAGAGGCAATTATTAAATGGAGAAGAGGCAAACACACATGGGGCTGGTGCAATTCAGGGGCAACAACTAAGAATTTCACTTTATGCTCTCTCCTGTACTGTTCCAACCTCTTACATAAAGTATTTAATAATAATAATAATAATGGCCAGTCTTCACGAGTGAAGATCCGGGGAAGGTCTTTACACCTTCCAGCCTGCGCATTGGATTTTTTTAGGTGAGACACAGTGTGCGCGGAACTGAGCCCACCCTTTAATCCTAAGGTTCATCTGCCGGGGCCAAGCGAGCTTGGACGGTGGCAGCGAGGTCCTTAGGACGTAGATGGGTTGCCTTTTTAAGGGCTGACGAGCTCCACCTGCCCGGGAGTGGCCCTGACTGGGAATCGAACCCGAGTCTCGGCGGTGATAGCACGGTGCCTTTACCACTAGACCACCAGGGGCTCCACACATAAAGTATTTATTGGCAAGGATTTACACAGATAAATTTTAAGCATTCCTTTAATTGGTTTAACCCTTCTTGATTTTTATATCTTTCAGTGTCTACTGTTTACCCTCAAAAGAGGGATTGGAAATGGAGCACCTGATTATCTCACCACAATATCTCAGTACATGGCATGGCACTGGTTCTTTTCTAGTACCTATTAAAGTTTCCTGGGGTTACTAACACATTTGTAGCCCAATTTTGAAGCCTCCTTTTTCACACACACACACACACACACACACACACACACACACACACACAAGTCATCCAGTTAGAAGGAAGTTTAGCCCTTGACAGCAAAAGAAGTTCTCAGTTTTCCTTTCCTGATGTGTGCAGAAACAGAGCTATGTCTTGTTGGATTTTTTTTTTTTAATTGGATCCAAAGAAGGTGAGTAATAATGACCACAAATAGGAAACCTTTGCCTGAAGTTGCAAATAATATTCTATCGTCTTATCTTTAAATTCTGTGGATTAGCGACGTTAATAATTATGAATCCCCCTCAGCCTCATTTTACCTAGTACAGTAACATAATCAAAATCATCCTGCTCTAAACTCTCTATAGCAAATCCTCTCTTTAAAGTCCTTGTTCAACGTCCTCCCTCATTTTAATTTCCTTTGCTACTGCTTATTATACTAAAGCCTGGCATCCGAAAACTGAACTGTAGTGTTAACCATTTTTTCAGCACAGACCGTACCTATTCTTTCTGAATATTAAGGCTTTAGGTATATTTTTAAACACCAGGCTGCCTGCAGTGAAATGCCTTGCATTCCTATTGTGTTACTGTAAATACCATTATTATGAAGAAATGATTGACTTTGTTTAATGCACTGTTCAAATAGTCTGCAGAGATGTCTGTGGTGCCAGCATCATTGGTGCACTTTAATTACAATTTTAATCATCCATGATCTTTCATTTGTTTGTGCTATAAGCTAATGATTTTTTCTATCACAAAGCACTGAAACAATGTCTTAGCATTATTATTTTGTATTATTAAGTAGATTTGCACTGCAATCCTGTTCACTCACTCTGCTAGATCCTCAGTTTCCAATGCTGCTCCTAAAACCCCACCCTCTAATGGTGCATCCTAAAAAGCCCTACTGCATCCTAAACCCCATCTAATTTCTTCTGCCTCCCACCACCCTCTACACATAACCAGGGCATTTGATGACTTATTTAGGTTTGGATTTGGTAACAAGCACACACCTACCTATACGGCAGCAGAACAATTCAGTACACCCCACAACCAGGGTCCCACTCTGGACACCTGTCAAACCCCTTCCTTTGCTCTGTGACCAATAATCCACGTCAGATGTCCTTCACAGCTGGCAGCAGACTACACCCTTTTCTCTCAGGTCTTCAAGTTCCCACGAGAGGAGAGAGGTAAGAGTGAGAAGTCCAATTTCCTGTGACTTGTCTCTGCCTTTAACAGTACTCCTGTACTATCTTTGGCAGGCAAATACAGGAGAACCTGCTCTGGTCTGCCCTGTAGTCCCATAATGTGGCACCAGACCTGAGACAGTAACTGCAGATGAGCAGTGGATCATACCTGTTTGGGGCAATGCACCCCTTTCATCACACAGTGAGCTCACCTCAGGCTGCAGCAGAGCACACGAGACTCAGTTGCAAAGGACCAACATGTTGCTCAGTTTCTGAGGTCACTTCAAATGCCCTGAAAGCTCTGCCAGAGGGTAGAGGCACTCTCATCCTGACTGTGGGCACAGCAAGACGTCATACCCAGAGGTGCCCAGGTGACTGTCAATGCCTTGCAGCAGATAGGGGATCTACCTGGCTAACCAAGCTTATGTAATATAAGGTTATAGCTTTGTTTCTAATTAAATTCCAAGGCATGCAAGGGGAAACACTGAAGCCCTATTAGCAGCCATCCTCTGTGAAACAGAAGCCCCTGTAGCAGCATACTGTGAGTAATTATAAGCCAGTGAACTACGGAAAGTCAGAGCCAGCAGAAAACACTGAGTTTGTAGGATTTGCTGTATTAGTTCCTCAGAAGGAGACTTACTGATAGGTTTTGACAAAAACTGTCTTTCCCTGAACATAAATGTCAGGATGCAATGAAGGGATCCCTGCTAATGCAGATTTACGGGGGCAGGCAGGCGGGGCCACCGAAGGTTCACTGCAAAGGCACACGAGAGGAATTTGCAGCAGCTCTGCCCTGACATTTGGGGGCTCAGTGTTCACAGTGCCTGTACACAAACAGGTGAATGTGTTCATCTGCAACTTCGAAAACACCTTTGGGTAGATTAAAAATCAGCCTAATAAGAACATGCCTCAACTCTGAATAGAGAAAATCTGGAACAGGACTTCAAACTCTTGCTGGGCTGAGTGTACTGCTCCCCACAGCCTTAACTCTAGCAGGGACATGAAAGACTCACTGGCCCTTTACCAGATCTCTGCTGCAGCAGGCAGGCTGCACCTGAGCAAGGGAAGTATGACTGATTGTGGGAAACGATACCAGGGCTACAGAACCCAACCCCTCTGTCTGCTCAGCCACCTGCGAGAAGTTCTGGCTCACCTGCCCCTGTTCATCTGAGAAGTCAGGGGAAAAAAAATAACTCTCCACCTGATTTGCTTCATCAGTCTTTGGGTGTCTGTGTACACTAGAGAGCCTGCAGGTCATCTCCAGGAGCCAACAAAGAAATATTACTTAGAAACAATTAAAGAGAGGCTCAAGCTGTGATGCTGGATTCATTTTTTAAAAAAATCCGTAAGCATGGCAGGTATTTGGGTATTGGTTGTTAGTTCATGTCCATGCCTGGAAATGCCGCAAATCTGTGTGACTTTTCTGCTTCTGTAATTCTGATGAGCAGGCAGGCATTAGACGTGCTGCGATGTCACTTGATATTCTGCTTTTCTGCCTTTATCTATTTTGTGGATTTACATTTCTTGGCTGTGTGTGAAGGGTTTCTCATCCTCCAGCGGGCTGCTGGAAGCTGCCTGCCCTCTCCTGGCAGCCTGGGGCTGCAGAGAAGGGACTTGCCCATCAGGAGCTGGCTTCATGCAGAGACAGGGACCCGAAGCACATCCACACAAAGGTTTTCGCAGGCTGCAGAGCGTGCCAGAGTTTTCCAGTGATGGATTAATCTTCCGATTTGAACTGTGCCAAAATACTATACTTTCAGATGTATCTGAAATAACGAAAATATTGCAGCAACTGTAAAGCACAAAAGGACAGAATCAGAGCAAGGGGAGAGGAGCTTTTCTGGTCAGTAGCTCTTGTATTTTACGTCCAACAGCAAACACAGCAGCCATTTCCAGAACAGCCATACTACTGATGTAAATACAGCAAGTGAAGTACACCCACCAGAGGTAAATAATGCTCATCAGATAGCTACAAGGAAAGCATTAAACTAGGGCTAAACACACTGAACACGTCTTCATCTGTCATGGGGAGCAGACATCAAAGTGACATGAACAAAGCAGAAGCTGCAGGATGGAATAAAGATCTTACTGACACCAAAACCTGAGGCAAGATCATGGGGTCTTAACCTGCCTTTTTTTAGTTTACCTCTTGCACTATCACAACAGGCCCTGCTAAAATGTCTGTTCCCAGCCTTCTTTACAGTATCAGAAGCCTTCTTTATGTATTGGAAGGCCACAATGAGGTCTCCACAGTGGCTATTTCTAACTTTCAAGCTTTCCTGGGAAATGCTGTTCTCCAGCATTCCTTTCAAATAATAGCAAAGCTGAATCAGATAGGACTTAGAGCAATGACTACTAGCTTATTAATAGTCCTGCCATTCCTTCTAAAGGCCAGAACAATTAGCACCTAAATCATCAACCTGTATGCTGAATGCTATATTTGTAAGAACTGTGCACTTGTCAGCTCCCATTTCACACGGCCTATCTAAGAAGATGAAATCAGTCTAACTACATGGTCAAATTCACATATCATTCTCAATCAGTTTAACTTCACGTGGTTTTGCCAGAGAACAGCCTGTGCATCTTGACTGACAATAGGGCCAGAGTGGAAAGAGGCTGATTTAGAGCAATCCTTGTCTGTCTTATGCATCACACTGTTTTCAGAGAATCATATCATGGTTTGGGTAGAAAGGGACCTTAAAGATCATCTTGTTCCAATCGCCCTGCCATGGGCAGGGACACCTTCAACTAGACCAGGTAGCCCAAAGCCCCATCCAACCTGGCCTTGAACACTTCCAGGAATGGGGCATCCACAGCTTCTCTGGGCAGCCTGTGCCAGTGTCTGACCACCTTCACAGTAAAGCATTTCTTCCCAATATCTAATGTAAGCCTGCTCCCTTTTTTCTGCAGAGGTTGTGCTTTATTCATTAAATATTGTCTTCCTCTTAACACTACTCAGCTGGATTTAGCTCTGTATAAAATGATATTACTGCCTTAAAAATAATTGTATAAAAAACAGCAGTAGCCAATGCTTAGGAGTGATATGTCATCATCCTCTTTTCTCCTCATGAGACATGAATTAAAAGCCAACTCAGGCACAAGTAAAAGGCTAGCACCAGTTCCCTAGCAGGGAGAGGAGGGAATGCTCACCTGGAACTAGTGTAGAATAGGGGCAGTTGTGGGGATGGAACAGAGCACATCTTACATACCCTCACCCTGTCTGCCACATTTTGCCTGCAGCAGCTCAACAGCGTCATCCCCTGACCTGCTTCTGTTCTGGGTGCTGACACCTGAGGAGACAGTGATGATAAGCTCCTACTGCTGCTGCTGAAACCACTTAGCTCTGACTCAAGTGAGATGCATCACAGGACCTCATTTACCAGCTCCCCATAGAGATCTAGGATAGAATGAGGGGCAGGCAGGTGTATCTGGAGTCAGTGCTACCCTTCCTGCAGCCCCCACTCTGCTCTGGGCCCCTTTGCTCTTTTGGGAATAGACTCAGCCTCCAGTCCCTCAGCTCTGTCTTTCACATAAGACTGTCCACAGCCTTGGGAAACAAGAAACCAATATGAAATATTATGCTTTAGAACTTGCATGGCGTTCAGCTGGCTGAGGACAAGCTTCAGAGCCTGCTCCAAAGTCTGTGAAGCTGATGGTAAGGCAGAGACTCCCCTTGACTTCAGAGAGATGAAGTCCCAAGCGAAGAGCAAGTTGATCACTGGCCCTGCCTCGCAGTGCAGTCTTAGCAAGGGAGCTCTAGCACAAATCTCTTTGGTACATCAACCTACAAGCAAGTCCCCTGATGCTGCAGATAATACAGGAAAGGTGAACATGAGGTCTGGGTCTCCCAGGGTTTTTTGTTGTTTGGATTTTGCTGGAAGCTGCTGTTATTCAGAGACTTCTTTGCTGATCTGCTTTTGCCGAAGTGCTTGTGCTTCAGAGCCACTTAATTCAGTTAGCAAACAAATTCCAAACTCACACAAAATCTTGGCATTTCAGAGCATTCCCATGCTCGTCTATATCCTCCTTGCTAATATTTGCCCATTTCCTTCCCCCTGTCCCCAGACACTTCTCTGCTATCAAAGCTTTCTCATCAGATTCTTTCCTTGGGCTTTAGGCTCACAAACAAACAACATCCTTTCTTGTTCCCCCCACAGAATACCAGGATATAAAGGACAAACTGCAATGCTGATACAAATACCAAATTAGCAACAACAAAAAAGGAGCAAACCCCTTTGTATAGAAGTTTTCATGGCAAAGCCCAGGGACAAAACACCATCACATGTTTCTCACCCCACACACCTTTCCAGGCTTTGTTAACAGTGTTAGTTTTACAGTCCCTGACTGAAGAACTGGGCCCTGAGCATGCTGGCAATCAGATGTACACTGGGAGAACAGCAAAGGAAGAGATCACACCCCATCGAGACACTGAGGCTGGGCAGGGCCAGGACTTTAATCATCAAAATTCTAATAATTATGTAAATGGAGGCTCTCCTTCACTGCTGGGGTAGGCTAAGGAAGTACACAAAATGAAAAAACCACAAAAAACTGTTCACAGAATGTTATTCATGCTAGCCTAACATCTGTTACTTTTTAAGTAGGTGTTAAAAGAAGGTTGTCAGGCCACAGTTACCCTTTATTAAAATCCTCTAGGCCAATATGAGAATAACTACCTTTTATTGAATAGATAAATTATACATACTAACAAAAATTCATCATAAATGAGAAGTCAGGGGCTCTTCAGCTCTCACAATATCTTTTAGCACACTGTGTAATACACAGTATGCGTGGTTTGCATTATAGAAAAAATGGTTTGTTGACTGTGACAGGCTACAATTAGACTCTAATACAAAGCAGGGCCAGTGTAACACACTGTTCATGCAGTGTGCATCACAATGGGATCTTACTCTTGTTGCCTATTCCTCATGCCTGCTGTAATGACCATCAATAACAAAAGGAACAGGTAAAAGCTCTGTTCTTTGCATGTAGTCAGCCCACGGGTTCCACAAAAAGAAAGTGACGTTGCACTGATCACACCAAATATGAACAGAGCTAAAAAATGAGCTTCTCTCTGACACTGCATTTGGTCATGACCTCTGTCATGCAACAATTCAAAGAGAGGAGAATTTGCAAAGTCACACTGGAGAAAGTTCAACATAGGTGTGTATTCTCTGAACTGGAGGGAGCTATTTGTGTACTGGGGTGCAAGAGTCTGCAGAGCCAACACGGGACACGTTGAAAGAGACTTGTATGTGGAAGGAAGCACGAGCTTACAAGGTATTATCTGAGCTATTCTGGTATCTTCTGAAGAGCTGGCAAGGAAAGGACTCCCAGGGGCCTGTCACAGCATCTGTGCTAGCAAATAGTCCTTGGTGACAGAGCCACGTGTCAGCAGCGTGAAAGCCCTGGGAGGCCATTTCCCATCTCTGGCTCGCTTAGCTTTCCTCTGCAAGCAGCTCCCATTCAGATGCTGTGATAAAGCAGGTTTCTCATTTGCATTTTACAAAACAGGCTGATGGTTTGTTTGCTTTTATAAAATTCTTTCCTATGACCTTGGGTGGAGAAAAACCTCAAGCTACTTCTGCAATCTGACATGAATTGGAAGTGGAAAGAGGGACATTTTTGCAGCTTTCAGCCCATGCACATCAGTGGCAGCTGCCCAGTGTCTCCCAGGTTTCAGGTCCAGGAACTCACCCTTTCAAGCAAGCCAGTTTGATATTAAAAACCCTACAGCAGAGGTAGGAAATAGAACATTGCATGTGTCTAATTACTGTTCCTCTGCTGCCCCAACAATTAAGAGCGATACGAAATGATCTGTGGGCTGTCACCCTCATGCCCTGACTGTGTGCTCTGAAGGGTTGATTTCACTATCAGGGGGACACATGACACATGGGAAAACAAAGATCCCTATTTTTTCCAAGGCAGTGACTGCTTGTGAAAAACCCATGCAGCAGCTTGTTACAGCCTGTGTCAGTGAAAATGCTGCCAGACATTCAAAAGAGACAAGCAAAGATCTGAAAGATCTGCAGAAAATAAAGCCAATCAGCAGGGCTAGGATTTTTCCAAGGGAAATTAAGTGGGACAACCTTACTGAAGAGTAGACCTAAAATACTGTGAGTGGTGCTGTCTTGCTGTGACCATATTAACTTTAACGTGACTTAGAATAGACCTCACAAGCCCATGTGTGATCCAGAAAAGCTTCATACAATGCAAGACTCTGTTATTCACTTCCATTAAGATGATTTTCTGCCTTGCACAGCCTAACTGCAGGCAAGGTACAGTGTTAATGAGAGGGGGTCTGAGTGAAGGGCTGAGGCTCCCGAGCACAGACGTCAGGCATGAACAAGCAGAGCTGAGTGTCACGGACACAGTGCCTTGTAGGAGGATGTACCAGATGTATTTTTCTATTGAAAAACCTACCCTCTTTGTTCAAGGAAATCTTAAGTGGTTTCATTTCTCTGCTGCAAACAATTCACTTCCTCCTCCTTCTAGCAGAAGGGAGATGAGGGGATTTTAGGCAGAGCATTAACCCCAGAGAGAGGCCACCTCTGAAACACACCTGCGTACACCAGTCACTCCTGGCTGCCTCAGAAATGCTGGTTTGCTGCCTGACCTATTTCTGGCTTCAGCAAAGGAGAAGAAAAACAACACACCATTGATTTTGCAAGTAGTTGTTCTGCAGAATAAACCAGTCCAAACCCCATGTTTATTTTGCTTCCTGGGGATCTGTCAGAGAGGTCATTGGAGAAGTTAGAGATTTAGAACAGGAGATAAAGACAACTTGTTTTCAGTTCAAGAGGTTTATGCTTCCTAAAGCTACCTACCTGCCCCAGATTCTCCCTTCCTACAAGAGTTTGGCAGAAAAATAAATCTTAACAAAGGCCAAAATTGGTGAATTACAAAGTGGTTCTGATTGCCCAAAGGAAGGGTGTAGAGCAAGCTCTTAAAGACCGATGATAAATGATAACCCTCCACACAGGCTCCCAGCATGAAGCACGGCCAAAAACACCCTCCTTTTTCAACAGTACCTTCCCCCTGCCCTCGCTGGCACCCCAGCCCAGCCAGCTTTCCTTTCTGCCGCCGTGCAGGGATGAGTCCTCCCTTTGCCCATCCTGCAGCAGCTAGGATGTCCCCCTAGATAACTGGAAAGCTGCTCTTTGCTAACTATTTAGAAGAAAGCTACCCCTGAATGGGCAACCAAAAGGAAATCTCCTGCAGCAGCAATATTTTTGCCTAGCTGGAGACCCCGTGCAGGGAGAAATGCTGCATGGGAAGCAGGTGGGTACACCTGACCTCTGCAGAACCCCTCTGCAAACCTCCATCCACACTGGATATAGGTCTGTCTCCAGGGCGGGCTTGGGCAGGCAGTGAGAAACAGACATAATTTCTGGCAGGTTTCAATCAAAGGCTCTAATTTTTAACACTTGGGCTTGTGTCGGGTAGAGGCAGTAAAGCAAAAGCTGTCTAAGATGCAGCTTCCCAGGCAGGTGCAGCGCTGCAGGGGACTGGTTTTACATCAGGTGTCACTCGTTAGGGTCTCCTGCATTAGCTGAGAATTACAGCGCTGGTGGCAGTCACCTTAGAAAGAAAACAGGTGATAATCTGCCCACACAGAGCAAAGTGAAACAGGAAGCTGGAGGCAACACCATGGCAACAACCAGCAGATAATTTTTTTTTTCTTTTCAGCACAACATGCATGCAAGAATAGCCAGGCTGGGTAAGAGATCTTTCCAGTGCCCTTCCCTGCCCCCGACAGTAGCCACCTCATAGAATCACAGAACATCGTGAGTTGAAAGGGACTCACAAGAATCAAGTCCAACTCCTGGCTCTGCATGGAACAACCCCAAAAATCATATCACATGTCTCAGAGACTGGGAAAACACATAGTAGAGTTTCCCCAGAATATTTTATCTGAGGAACTGAAAGGTCCCTCCAAGACTTGCAGCAGAGGGCTGGAAATACCAGTGTGCCCACATAAGTTCTGTGCTAGGAAGCAAGGAAGTAAAATGCCCTTTGAGGTTGATCCAAGAAGAAAAGCCGAGATTCACAGCTACAAGGAGGCCTTGTGAAATGGCCTTGTGATAAGAGTTCCTCCAGGAGATGTGCAGGAGAGACAGGAACCAGGGCAATGATAATTGCTGCCCACCCAGTGCCTTGCCCAGCAAGTCTCCCAGCTGCAGCAGATGCAGATGATTATGTGTGTCAGGGGGCAGGCACAGGAGAGGGAGCTGCAGGACACGCTGCTCCTGTTCCCATGTCTGCCTCAGCAACATCAGCCCAGACACCATCATCTAGCCAGGTTGATCAATTTGTGATGAAAGAGACTGCACTCTTGCCTGGCTTCTGCAATTATGCACCCAGAAGCATTAAGCATAATTAGACAGAGACACCTATTTTTGGAGTTAGGAGGATACAGCAAGAGTGCTTAAAGATCAGATCCTTCTAAAAGAGAGTGGGGAGAGGGGCTAGAGAGCAAATGTGCTGCCTGGAAACCACCAGGAGCCTCCTGGCTGAGGACATTTTCCACCTGGGGTCACCGCAGCACTGGGAGAATCCACAAGTTTTGGCAGCAGAATAACTGAAGATTTCGTAATTCAGGGCCTTTTCCCATGCCTGAGGACAAACTGCCTGATTGGCATCTTGCAGTTAAGCCTGAGCTATCAGATATGTTTGGTATTCTGAGAGGTGAGGAGGAACTTCAGAGGGGCTGGAGAAACAGCAGTTGCTCCCTTGCCAGAGGCTGTGTCTGCCAGTAAGGAGACAAAAGAACATCCAAGCTGAAAACAAGGCAGCTAGGTGGGAAATTCCCCTCCTTATAAGGATAAAGAGCATTTTCCTACTAGGAAAAGTCAGAAAAAGAGATGCAAATAGTCATCTCCTAAACAGATATTTTTTTTCCTCAGTAATTCAGATCTAGAAACTCCCCTTCAAATATTCCCCCTCAGAAACTGGAGCTGTAAAATCTACAAAGGGATGATGCATTTCTCCTGGGAGTGTAAGAAACCCAGGAAAAGGGACACTAGGAGGGAAGAGAGCCATCATCATACACATCAACCTTTTGAAAAGCTGCTTGCACATAATCCCCGTCTGACCACACCTTTTGGGGAGGCTTTAGTCACAGGTGGTGACTGCTTGCTCACTAGCCCTCAGAGGCTTTCTCAGCTGATGCCAAACAACTTCTCAGATGTATTACACAGGGAAGTAATCTGTCTATAGCAGTGGTCTAATTTCATCAGTGCTGCTGTGCAGTATCCATGGGAAGCCACTCGAGGAAGTGGTAAGTGACCAAGATCTGAAGACTCTCTGGATGGCTACTGCTACATTTTGTTTTTGTGACCAACCAGCCTGTCATGGCACAGTCATGACCCGTGTCCCAGAAGTGCGAACCATGCCCAGATGTGCAGAGGGTAACAATTCACTTCTCACTTACCTGGGTGAAATGAAACACAGGGGTGCCTGGGGACCCTTCATGCTGTGGGTGTAATTCACACCACGTACTACCCCTTCCAAATTTCAGGCAGTTCTCACCCCACCCTGGGTCTTTGTGCCTCCCTCAAACCTCATCAGTCAACAGGGTTCTTACACAGTGACTAAGAGCCGACCAGTTTCTCAAGCTGTGCCAGGATTGTTGCTGCAGCTCCCATATAGGGCAGAAGGGCCCTAGAGACTCTTTCATGTCTGCATCCTATAGCAAAAACCTATCTGTCAAGTGATAAGATGAGAAAGTTGTTATCAGCCACTTCCGTGACTGCAGACATTGCCTGCCCAGCACTGTGGTTGCTTTTCCTCTGGAGCTCACAAAGGCTCTAAGCTATTTTTTTCCTTGGGATTGAAAATAAATCACTCCAATCAGTTGCTTTTCTTGAGGTTCTACAAAACAAACTGCAGTGGAAATGTTATCACTGGTAACAGATTTAGCCTGCAGGACCGTATGTTCATTTAAATTTTAATACTTAAAAATAATTTCCAGTGGCACCATGTAAATACAAGGTATGGCCAGCACAAGCAGGTACAAATTGAGTGAAGTTATACGACTTGAAGTAATTTATTTCTGCCTCTGACAGCTACTGATGAAACCCTGCCTCATTTCTTCTCCATGCCCCCTGTGCATTCAGGACACTGGAGTGACTTGGAGAAGGAAGAACATGCAAGGAGACAATACCACCTTAATGATCACACTGATGCCTCTCTATCACACCTACCTGCCACACAAATATCTGAGAGGAATAAAACATTTGCTGTCTTTACAAACCGACTGTGCCTGATTCCCATGACTGCCAGAATTCTAGCAGTGCCTAAGAGCCCAGAGATGCCATCATTGCACTCCTGCTCATCTTGTTACCTTTGCAGCCTGCTGATACAGGCTTGATGGGACAGCAAAAGGGGATTTGAATCCACTTCGTTCTCAAAAAAAAAAAAAGTCTGAAAGATGTATAAATAAACCAACTGTGAGGGAAGAAAACAGTTGTGCAAGAGAGGTTTTTCTCTTCTTAAAATTCAAAGCCTGCTCCTGCATGCCAGAGGCAGAGACACCATGAGCAACAGCAACCTCCCTGCTTTGCTCTCTGAGAGCCCTGGCAGTGGCTGCAGGAGGAGATCCTTCCACACTCACCCTGGAACCACTGCCTGCAGGGCATGGCTGGACTCTGCTCCTCATGGGCTCTCAGGCTGTACAGAACTGAGCAGATTTAAGCCATGTCCCTGGCAAAGGCTATCATTCCTCCATGTGCCAAGGCTGTGCTCTGCGAGACTAAGCCTCTCAAATAATAGGTTTTTCCTCCTCTTCCCATGTCCGCAAAAAGGATACTTTCCTAAAATACAGATACTTTCCTAAAATACTCAGCTGTAGTCCAGCCTGGCACAAACCAGCTCAGGCAATGCAGTTAAATCTTGCTGAATTTAAAACAATCATCTGAGAGCAGGATCCAGTAAGTAGCAATCAAACAACCCTTAAAATAGGGCCACTGAACAGCAAAATGAAATCAGGTGATGCCTTTATACAGTCTGAGGCCAAGCAAGAACCAAAGAAACCAAGCCAGCACAGAGGAGATTCTGTGTCCTACCTTGTCAAAGCTTAGAAGGAAAGCAGGGAGCTGGGGAGACCAAGCAAGGAAAAAGGCTTCACCACACAAGCGAGCTGTGCTCAGAAATACAAGGTTTTCTCCCTGCTCCCAGCTAACAAAGGGCTACTGATCAAGGAAAACAGAAGATCTATCCTAGCATTTCCCAACTGCACCTTGTGGGATAAGCATTCCTCACACCATGTGTTTTTTTGCCCATGCTCCATATTTCCAACTGAGTGTGCTGTCTGGTATAGCTGGATGATGTCCAAGGGCTGCCCTGTAAAAGTGTTATCTTTAGGGACATAATGACTTGAGAAGAGGGAAGGAGAGAAGCAGCAACACGAAAAACTGACTGGCATGGCCCAGAACAAGTTTTCAGGTGTGGCATTTAGGAAAATTCTATTTCTGATATGAAATAAACTGGATCTAGAAATAGAAAAAAAGGTAGGGAAGCCCTCAGCATCAATCTTTGAGTATGGCTTTTCAGCAAAACCACCTTTTAGGGTCATGGACTCATCTGCCAGGTGGCACATCTATTTCAACTGAATCCTCACCACAGGCAGGCTTCTGGCTAAATTTGTGAAAAAAACCACAAACAAACAAAACCCCAAACCAACACCAAACAAACAAACAAACAAACCCCCCAAACAAACAAACAAAACACAAAACCAAACCCAAAAACAAAACACCAAACAAAAACAAACCAACCCAACCCCCAAACCCACACATGCAGCCTTGTATGTGTACATGGAGGAAAAACTGTCATAAATGCAAAGGCTTGTCATTTCCTATCTTCCATAAAACAGAGATTCTTTCATAACCCTGCCAAACATAAAGAATCAGGGAAATGATAGGACTGTATTACAAAAAAGACCTACAAGATCATCAAGTCCAACCTTTGACGAAAAACCACCATGCCCATTAAACCATATTTTGAGGTGCCACATCTACTCAGTTTTTGAACACTTCCAGGGATGGTGACTCCACCACTTCCCTGGGGAACCTGTTCCAACGCTCAACAGCTCTTTGAGTGAAGAAATTTTTCCTAATATCCAAATTGAACCTCCCCTAGTGCAACTTGAGGCCATTTCCCCTTGTCCTGTCACTAGATGCCTGAGAGTAGAGGCCGATTTGTGTGAGTCAGAGTGGCTCCAGTACAGCCAAAGTATTTGGTTTTAAGTATCCTACATTCAAAGCATTAATGACAACAGTAGCTCACCAAGAGCCATATTAGCTATGATATAGCTACGGTCCCACAGAATGATCCCAAATACTTACTGGAAGTTGTGCTTTTGTTTACATTTTATTCCTTTTTTAACATTTAACAAAAGATGCTACTGCAAAAGCTAGAGGGGAAGAGAGACTGGCCACAGTCCCCTCCTTTCCAGGCTGTTCCAGCAGTCAGCAGGGAATTTCTACACTTACCCACATCCCTATTTAACGCTTCAGTCATTCTTCACGCTCCTGTGCAGGAGATGCCAGGGCTTACAGACAGGTCTAGCAGCAGGTGCACCAGGACTCAAGCACACTGTGAAGGAATACAAACACTAACTAATTAAATCTATTGTTAAAACAATTTGTTTCTTGCTGCGGCCAAGTTCATCTGACAGCATTTAAACAAGACAGGTTTCATTTCTGAGGGCAGACTGCCATCTTCACTCAGGAGTCATTTTAGATTTAAAGTGCAGATCAGCAGTGGAGAAATAACAGAAAAATAAAAACCCAAGACCAAAATTCTGAACTCTTCTCAAAGAGGAGTAGAGTTCAGTGGGAATTTCCACGATTTAGCCAGGCAGCACGAGGAACAAACAACAGTGGCGAGCAGCGAGATCCACAGCACACAAATCATAAAGGTCTATTTCCAAGGAACACCTGCCCCCAAGAGGGCACTGTGATATTATATATACTTCATGGCTTGGGAACACCCACTGTCCAAGCAGTGGGGTGAAGGCACACCGTCCATCCCTCCCTCCCAGCCCAGCTCCCTGCTCTGCAGCCACTGCCAGCACGGCCAGGGGAACACCTGGATTCTGGCCTCAATGGATTCTTTTCCCTTTTAGGGAAACCAGCAAAAACTCCATTTCCTGGAAAGCAGAGCAGCAAATGTAAAGCAGGAGCTGCTGCTACTGTTGTGAGCAGGTCCATGCTTGCTGCCCATCCAAACCACCCGTCCCTTCACAGCTGCGTGTGATAAGCCTCAGTTTGCCTCGGCGGTTTTCCTCTCAGGGTCATGGCTGGTTTCTTGCTTGATTTCTCAGGCAGTTTCAGCTTCAAATACCATAAAAGCCTGTTCAGGGAGATGCAGAATGGAGTAAACAGATGGAGTCTGTTCCACACACAGACCTTCAGACCCTGTCAGCTGCCTCCAGCCTTGTTCCCAAAGTGCCTGCCTGCCTCCCTTCCTCTTTGATATGCACACACCAGCTATCTGGTCCAAGATTACCTCCATCTGCCACTTAAAATGTACCTTTAGAATTTGTCCTTACTGCCTTCCAAGACTCAGTCTGAACTTTCTCATCAAACTTGACAGCTCTGAAAGCTCTTTGGTTTGCACGTCTAATCTCTAACTCCAGTCCTCCCAGTCTCTTGGCACAAGACTGGCTCATCCAGGGCTAACGAGACCTGTGGGAGAAGACACCACAGGGATTGGTTGAGCACCTTCAGAAAAGGTTTTAGAACATGACTCTACAGCATCTCAGTGAAATCAGCCTCTGATAACATCCATACTATTCAAAAGCATTTAAACACGTGCTTCACAGCTATAACACTTTGCCATCAACTTTCCAACCCTGTTTACGTAGGCTGTCATATCCTAATTACAGGCCAAATTCTGCAGCCCTTCACTGGCCACAAATTAATTACAACAAGCGCCAGACAGATAAATTTCTTCCAGAATACAGAATGCTCTCCCCAGAAAGAAATTTAAGTATTGTTCATTTGGGATAGTTAACCACAAAAGGCTTACCTGCTTTTCTAGATTGTAATTGGATTTAACAGACATTACTCAACGTGGTAAGAAAAGCTCACTTCCCAACTTTTCTCTCTACACTCATGGCCACCCATTTCCAATTCCAAGAGGCATTTGCTGTGGCTTTTGAAAGCTTTGCGTTGCATAAATCCTCACCTGAAGCCCTCTCCCTCCTGTCCGACAGGAGCTGGTGTTCCATGATGGAACACCAGCTAGCTCTGCCTGGGGACAGACAGCAGGCACACAAACACAGATAAGCCAGTCATCGGCAGTGGCAGGCATGTAATCTTTCACTATAGGAATTGATTTGTGGATGCTGAAGCAACAAGGAGAGCAAAGAGATATTCCCTGCTTTCAGGAGATGTGCAGCATGGAACCCCAGTTCCTACCCGCACCCTCTTTACCAGCTGTCCAGTGCCAAGAAGAATCCCAGCAGGCTCCCCAGGCTTTCTCCCCAGCCTTGAGGAGGAGCAGGAAGAGCAAGCTTAGTGCTTCTGTCGACCCAGCAGCCTGTCAGTGCTGCTCAGTCCTTCCCTTTGGCTTGGGAGGTAAGCATTCAGGAATCAGCCACTTGAAGGCCAAGCCAAGTGTCTGCAGTATGGGCCAAGAGAGAAATAGCTTCCCAGCTTTCGGAAGGGAGGTGGTGGGAAGGAGCCATTTGAACAAAGACACAGGGAGATCAACATATGCAGCCAGGAAAGGGTGTGGTGAGCTCTGAGACCAAGTCCTCCTCTCTGCTTCCCTCTCTCCCCAGCCATGCCTACTCCTCTCAGCAGGCATTCCAGCACCAAAAAGTAAAGCTTGCTTCCCTACACAGCTGGTTATCCTTAACTCTGACAAGCCAGGCATGACTTTCCACTTACCACAAGGATGGAGACATACAATCTGTTTGCTTCCTCTTTCCATAAGAATTTTGGTGCAAAGCTTCTCAAAGACAAACTTGCCAGAAGAGCCTTTCTACCCCTTCAGAAACATTTACCAATGCTCCTTTTGTCTCCCACTCCACTCTAGTTTATTGCCTTCAGGTTTGTGATTCCTGCCAGGTGCAGCCTGACGATGCCAGCTGCAAAATCCTGCTTGCAGACCAGCTCATTAGCACTTCCATCTTTTATCTCATTTGGCACCTACGAGGCACTCACAAGCTGCTCCAAGAGTTGGTGGTATGGCCTATTGCCACACATCTATTCCCTCTGATGGCTTACAAACCCAGTTTATGTCCCTCACGCCGTTTAAATTCTTGTTTACATGAAGAGATGTTTCTGGCACATGAGGCATGCCAGCCTCAGGTTTCTCTTTGGTGTCTGAACAATCTCGGTTAATCAAGTGAATATGCACAGGGTTTGCTGTTTCGTGGTGTTCCTCTCACCCTGCTGAACTTCTAGGAGACTCTGTACTCGTCCCACAACCAGCTCCACTAGTTTATTCTGTTTGAAAAGAGGGTAAGGGCAAGATCTGACAGCAAGCAACTGTGGGGATCACAGCTGCTTCTGAACACTGCGAATGTGAGGTCCCAAATCTTATCTGCCTAAGGGATAAAAACCCTAACACAGCCCGAGTATTTTAAACAGACACTAATCCTTGGAACATGAGAGAAAAAAAGAAAAAGCAAAAGCAACACCTTACCAAGTGTAGCTTTCTGACTACCTGAAGCTTCGGTTTTCTCCCTTGCCTGTGCTGCTGTTGCTGCCAGTCAGGAGCCACAAATTTAGACTGCCATTGCACACACGCACAACTTTTGTCAAATGTTCAAAGACAAAGCTTTCCAGTTGGGTTTGTACCTTTGACTTCCCAGGTCTGTTCAACATCAGTGTCTAAAAGAACTGCACAGACAGCTTGGTTTTGCAGGAAAGGATCTAGGGCAGTGACAGCAATACAGCTCTTGAGGTGGCATGGATTCAGTGGCTTTTCATGGAATCTGCCCCGTTTTTCCAGCTGCTCAGATATCACACAGGCCAGCGATCAATTACCTTTAAATAGCTCAGTGAATAGTTCTTGGCAAGAAAGGGGCAAATAACATCTTTAGAAAAATGAGAGTACTTGCCAAGTATCATTTTCTTTACTGGCTATGCCCTACCTGATGAGTGGCTGTACCTGTTAAAAGTGAGCCTCACCTTGGCTTGTTCCCTTTGGTACTGTTACCTAGAGGGTGTAGTATAACTCCATGGGATTACAGAGTAGTTCTCACCTGCAAAATTTTCACCAGCCCTGTGCACCTGCAGCATCCAAATGGATGGCAAATAGTGCTGCGAGCAGCACACTTCTTATCAGGCCAGTGTTCTCTGTGAAAGGAAAACAGTCTTATTTTTAAAAAGTATTAGAATCAGCTACAGGATAAAACATAGAAACTTTTGTTTAAGGTTTTCTTTACCCATTGCTGGCCCGAAGATCTTGGTAACTTCAGCATCTGCTGGGAAAAATTGTGGTTGCCCTTTGTGCTACCCATAATGATTTAGTCAAGCAAAAATGTTAACATTATTTTTACTTCTTGTGCATCAGTTTTCCCATTCCCACATTCACAGGGTGCTAAGCAATAAGGTCTGGTCATGGACTGGCCACAAAGTGGGCACTTTTAGGAATTCATGGACCAGTCTTGAACATTACAACCCTTGGGCAAAATATTTCTGCTTGTATGGAAATAGAAGTATTTAAAGAAATCTCAAGGGCTCTATGCAAGTGCAGAGGTTGTTCTACACGTTGTAACTTACAGCCTCATGGCATAAGGTATAAAAATATGGTTTGTTTTGTCTTCTGCATTCACAGGAGTTATATTTTGGTACACTTGTGCCAGCAGGACCTATATTACGCTCCACAGTGTCTGCTCACATGTGAAATCCCTGCCCCAGAGGTGTCAGTCTGTCATCGGATCAGTGGCAGGCATCTGAGCCCATGTGGCTGCTCTGCCCTTCTGCCCCCCTGCCAGTGGGACTCACACAACCCTGCCCCAAGGGATTGGGCACAGGATGGGGGACCTCAGGGGTCATGGGTTCACAGGGGAGAGGGAGAAGTTCCCAAAGCATCTAATGGCTCTCGTTTGCTCCCCTGTTGGCCATACTGCATTTCATCTGGTAATTACACTGAGGTTGTGCTGCCTTGTTGAGGTTCAGCAAGAGGGCAACACCCCCAAAAGGGACTGCACAGGTATGTCATTAGTGAAAAAAATCTATAGGGTGATGCAGAAAGAAAAAAACCCCTTCTCTGTTACATCTCATGGCTTGTGTGTTCCTCTCTAGTTGAAGGTAGCTGTACTCCCTGCAGAAGGCTAAAGACCTTCAGCTGCTTCTCAGCAAGGCTGAGTTACCTGAAGGGAAAACCTTATGGTGTAATTGTGTCATACCTGGGGCCCAGAGAAGGTTAACTCAGAGCTCCTCCTGGTTCTGATGTGAGATGCCCAGCACAGCTTGGTGTCTGGTGATCAGTCCCCTCCTGGGCAATGCAGAACTCACCCAAATGAACTTACTCAGAGGCTTATGCTGAGTTTGGAGTAGGTGAGTTGCTTTTGGGGCACCAGGTAGCTCTCTGGGCACAGCAGCCTGGATGGTCCTTCAGGAGCCACATGCTTTGGCAGAGGGACTAACTGCATGCCAGACTGATGCACAACTCATGCCACCAGAGTCAGAAACGTCCCTTAATGAAAACCCTGACAGTGAGCTCCAATAATTTATACCTCTGCAGACCAGCTCCTCTTGCTCACATACCATGTTTACCAGTAATTGCTGCCTGGCTTCTAATTGCTCTCATTAACAAGAGCAATGGAACAAGCAAGTTCTACAAACACAGCACTGATGCAAAAAATGCACCAGAAAGAGCAGAAGCTCAGCATCCTTTTATATATGTTGGTACTGAGTACACCACTAAAGTATACTGGTGTGACTTAAATATTTACATCACAGTTAGCAATGCTTGAGGTGCAAGGATTGAAAGCAAAAGAAATTTTTTGGTGCATTTTTGTACCAACAAATGTTGAGCCAGCAGCCAACAAGGCAAAAATCTGTTTCTCTGAGATTAAGTACAACACAGAAAGCTGAGCTCAGCTGTCTTTCCTCCCCCTCAGCCTGACAGTTCCCTACCAAACCAAAACCTCTCATCCATGCCTCTTGCTGTCTGTCTTTGGAGCTGTTTGCATCAGTCCCAGGCCATGCTGTCAGGTCTGGGGCAGGAGCACAGTGATGCTTGCAGACAAGACAGCTCACAGAGCTTCAGCCTGGAGCGTATAGGAGGGGGAGTGTTTGCTACAATAGCTCTTTCCTTCCTAGGGAGCCAGGGCTTTCTTTCCTGTCTCCTTCAAGCCCTTCAGTCCCCAGGATGCTCCAGGTGCATCTAACTGCACAAGGCTTTTTCTGGGCTCTCAGAAGGGCTTGCTGAGACTGAAACTGCCCACCTCAGCCAAGCTTGCAGAAAACTTCCCAAAAGTGACCTGCTCCCTCAAGCAGACGGAGAATTACAGAAGTGCAGAGCTCCACAGCATTACTCCTTACCATTGCAACCTGGTTTGTAGCTGCCACTTCAGTTTTACTGCAGTGATGTGGGCACTGCCTCTTCTGATTGTGTTACTATAGGGGCTTCAAAGGGGTTTCCTATAAGCAAGGATTTACCTGTAAGCTTTGGGAACATGCCTTTAATGTGACTGTCCATTCCTATTTTAAAAGACATACTGAGCATCATCCAAGCCCCTATAGACATATGGAAACACATCTTTCTGCACACTGAAGCATGCAATGGTATTTTCCAGAGGTGCTCTGATAGTGAGAAAGGGACACCTGGTCTAAGCATTTTCCCTTGTAAAAATGCTCACATTGGTTTAGTTATGTTTAACCCATCTCAAAGTTTCCGGCTCCTCCCAAAAGTCCAGCTCAGGCCTCTGCTGAAGTCACTGTGGTTATGACTCAAGGACTAAATGTGTCAGGAAATCATGCATATCCAGCAAAATCCAGCTTTCTGCATCTGGCCTACTGATTGCTAGGTGGGATGGTTCTGTGTTTAAGTAACCGCAGTTTCTGAATGGGAACTTCTGGAAACGGCTTCTTTCTGATCCACTTCAGAAATACAAAATCTGGGGGCTCTTATTTGAAGGCCCAAACAGAAAAGGAACACTAGGTAAATGTCCTGCACTTCTGCATGTGTGTGTGATTCCCTCCACTCAGCCTCCACAAAGACATCAGCCCCAGGCAAGGTCCTTGCTGTTAAAAGGGCCTGCGCTCTCTTCAGGGGAGATAAGAATGAACTGAGGGTGTTCTTCAATGGGCAGCATAAAGTCATAGAATAATTTGAGTTGGAAGGGACAGTTAAAGATCTCCAGTCCAACCCTCCTGCAATGAGCAGAGACATCTTCAACTGGATCAGGATCCTCAGAGCCCTGTCCAGTCTGATCTGGAACACTACCAGGCAGGGTAGCAGGGTAGCCCCTGCCTAAGAGCAAATCCTTCATAGTGCAATGTACATGCTGCTTGCCTGGCCTTCTGATGGCTCGTCTGATGGTAGAGCCTGATGGTCCATGCCTGGTAAACCACACTTCCACAGCATGTTGAATACCCATACTCCCAAATGGCCTGTAGAAATAGCTTCTAAAGTGGGAAAGTGGTTTGGTTTGGACCCACAACTTCTAGGCAGGTAAAACTTGACATGGTGGTTACGTTACTTGCTCTTAACATCAGAGCAAAGCACCCCACAGCATACATAGACCTGTGTTTGTGGCTTTTAGCTAATTTAATTTCCTCAAGTCACCCCAGAATACTGACTAAATGGACTTACCAGAAAGGGTTTCTTCTATCTTCAGCTGATTACTATTCTTCTTCAAAACCAGCTTGAAAAGTGAAACATATATTCAAAAATTAAAAATAGCATTTGGGTTGGTATATAGGAAGACAGGGGTTTTGTGGTCCTAGGCTTCTTTGTACAGCTGGAAAGGATATGTGAGCTCTGCAGGGAAGAAAGGATCCTCGAGCAGCTTAAGCAAAACAGCACAAACCAGAAACAACTGTTTGTGAAAAACGATGCAGCACCTGTAGGAAGGAGTCAACACTGGCCTGAGATGCAGCATATGATGGGAGGGATGCTTTTCTCCGAAGTGGATGTTGTAGCCCAGCTCAGCTGCCCTCTGCTCAATTTGACAGCAACCTTATGGCAACTAAAACTGACTCAAAGCTTTTAAAATCTCCTTCTCTGTGTCTCAAAAATATAATTTTGATAAAAAGAGATGGAGAGAAATTGCAAGTTCAAGAAACTGAAAAGCTCTTCCTTCTGAAAGATGCATTTAAAGTTCCTTGTCCACACCACACAAGGGCAGAAACCCTTCCTGGTAATAGCTCCATGCACCGTCACAAAAAAAAAGTCAGTATTTATACCCAGCCAAGGTGGTTCGCAGTTAGTGCCAGTAGAAGTCACTCCTTTTTACCACTCTGTGTAGTTTGGATTTTAATGTAACTAATGTAACTAATAACCTGGTACAGAAAACTGGTACAGGGGCCCAAATGGGTCCCTCATCCCAGAAAGCTAACAATTAAACTCTCTTCATCCACACAGCCCTATGTTGAGAACTCAAGTGAACAGGCTGAAAGGGTGAAAACTCTGAAATATCCATCCCCAGCACACACTCCCCCAACGTGTGTGTGGGCATCTCATGAGCAGAGGAAACACACCAGACACTCATGTCATGGCACAAAGGTGTTGCCACACTAACATTCCACCCCATCACAATGCCTGGGAGGGGCGTGGAACCCACAGAGGCATCCATGGAACCAGTGGTTGCCATAGGCAAAGGTTGAGAGCTGCCACACACCAGACATCTCACCTTTCAAATTCTGGAGCAAGACATGAGCTCTGATCAAGCCCATCGGGATCGCAAATCATGCCAAGAAACGATGGAGGAGAAAAGCTACTTAATGAGCTAGGCTACAGGCTGGGTCAAACTTTAGGGGAGGGCAGCTTCTCCAAGGTGAAAGCAGCCACCTCCAGCAAACACAAGGGCCCCTTAGCTGTCAAGGTGGTGGATCGGCAACGAGCATCCCGAGCCGTGGTGTACAAGTTCCTGCCTCGGGAGCTCTCCATCGTGCGCAAGATCCAGCACCCCAACATCGTGCACGTCTTCGAGCTCATCGAGGTCTGCAACAGGAAGCTCTACATCGTGATGGAGGCCATGGACACTACCCTGCTGCAGCTGGTGGAACACCTGGGAAAGCTGCCCTGCGTGCCCAAGGCCCGGGACATCTTCGTGCAGGTGGTGAGGGCTGTGCGCTACCTGCACGACCGCAACCTGGTGCACCGGGATCTCAAATGCGAGAACGTGCTGCTCACTGCTGACGGCCGCCGCGCCAAGATCAGCGACTTTGGCTTTAGCAAGGAGGTCCACGGCTACCCGGACCTGAGCACCACCTTCTGTGGGACAGCAGCCTTCGCCTCCCCAGAAGTGCTGATGGGCATCCCCTACGATGCCAAGAAGTACGACATGTGGAGCTTGGGGGTGATGCTTTACATGATGGTGGTCGGCCGTGTTCCCTTTGATGATACCAACATCCACAGCATGCCTCAGCTGCAGAAGAAAGGGGTGCTGTACCCAGAGGAGCTGCCCCCACTGCCAGAGCCCTGCCAAGCCCTCATTGCCCAACTGCTCCAGTTCATCCCGGCTTCCCGACCCGGCGCAGGGCAGGTGGCCAAGAACCGCTGGCTGAACGGAGGCATCTGAAGGAGAGAGCCCTCCATGAAGGTTCTGGAGGAGCAGTAACACTTTGGTGCAATAAATGTTGTTGTGAAAAAGCGTTTCTGGGGTCTACTGATTATTTTGAGGCAGAGGAGCAGCTGTACGTGGAGCTGATTGAACTTCAAACACTAGCAAGGCCATGTGCTCTAAGGAGGTGGTCAGATCCCTTCCCAAAACGGATGTGTGAGCCTGATGCAGGCTGGATTTCAAGACAGAACAGCCATGCTGAGCTGGTGGTCAGAGCAAACCCTGGGGTGCTGACACCAGCAGTGGCTGCCTGACCACAGCAGGGGCCTGCACCCCCTGTCTGGCAGGTCAGGGCTCTCCACAGAGCCAGCATTGCCAGGGCAGGTGGCAAGGTGCAGCAGTGCAGCCAATTATGGTGACTGGCCACTAATGCATGTAATTAATACCAAGACTGGCAGAGCCACCCCTCTCTGCTGCTTTCCACCCACTGCTGCCATGTTCACAGGGAGGAGAGCTGCTCTCACAGGGGTCTTGGCCTGTCCTCAGCCTTGTTCACCACCAAACTGGATCTGAGCAGGCAGGAGGGGAGAAGTAGTGGTCCTGCAAATCACTACTGCAGAGAAAACGTCACATTTTTTGCACACTACTGTTCCAACCTCACAATGACGTTCACAGCCCAAATTCACACTACGATCTTTGCAGGCAACTGGACAGCGTTACCCAGCCAAAAGTTTTAGTGTGGGTTTGAAGGTCTGCACCTTACACTGAACATCATTTAGATATTGATTCTTACTAGCTTTTGAAATGTCTGCCAAAAGATATTTGATGAGAAATGCCACTGACCATGGAGAACCTGAAATGGGGAAGTGATAAAGATGTAAAAGAGAACTGCTTTGCTAACACCTGCTGTCCAGCTTCAACGTTAAAATTTACCAATTACTCTTAATGCAACTCCCAAACTCTACTATGGGTCCCTATTGGCAAGTACCACTTTCAAAGGTTAGTTACAGGTAGGAGGTGGCATCTGAAATGCACTTTCATGAGATACCTCAAACCTCCTTTTAAACAATCTCCAGTCTAGCTTCCACTGAAGTCAAAACAGGAAATGTCCAGTTGGGGGGTTTGATGGTGTTCATGTTGCTGGTGCCTCGCGAGCTGACACAGCACAGCCCTGGCGGCAGGGTCTGTGGCAAGGCCATGTCTGACAGCAACATGTTGACATGGTTCTGCTGAAAGAGATGGAAACACCTTTTGCAAAGCAAACATCTTGGGTCTACCCAAAGCAGCAGTTTAAGTAGAACAAGATGTGGCAGCAGAGCCAGCCCAAGGCTTTTCAGCACACAGGCTACAGGGAATGTTGCCACCCTCAAAATGAAGATTTATTTTGTACTTCTCCTTGCAGCTGCAAAATAAAACTTCATAGCAGCAGCAAAGTCCAAAGTAGACAGAGTAATGGGATATGAAGGGTGTTTTGGGGCCATACATGGCTGGGGAAACAGGTTTGGGAAGGATCAGGAAGATGCTGGGTTTGGAAAAGAAGGGGAGAAGCCGTAAGCATGTGGGGAGCAAGGAGGTGGATTTCAGGGTAGTAAAATTTTCAGCAAGGCTCATCTCTGCTTTTCTTGCTTGCCTTCCAGTCACTCTGTCAGTCTCATCCCTCTCCAAAGCCACCAGCTTCCTCTCGGAGAGCTCCTAGTCCATGCCCTAGGATATCCAAGTACCTGTCCATCTCCCTCTACTACCTCACTTCAGCCCTTGCTTGCCTCCAAGTACCTCCTTACAACCTGGAAAGCACAAACCTGGTGCTACTGTATTGCCTCTCCTTTCCTTTCTTTTAATTTTCTATCGTTAAAGACAAAGCTAATACAAAAGGAGTCATTCTAAAACCCAAACCCTATTAATCTTCCTCTAGCACCCACATTCCCCTAAACGATTGCATCTGCTGAGGACACAGATGATGCAGATGACTAATGTTTTGCAAGGATGTACCCCCCTTGAGTGGCTTGGGAAAGCAGCTGGGGTTCAAGTGGTGAGTGGTTTGAAGGAACCACAGGAGGCTCATCAGGCTGCTCCGCGGCCCTTGCCCTCTCCAGGCAGATGGTAATCTCACAGGGCCAGCACTAACGACCTCAGAGCAGTCCCCGAGGCTGTGAAAATAGCCCATTACAAGTCTAATTATGCAAATCAAAAATACAAATCACGAATAAAGGCTCTGAACCAATTCTTATCTAATTTGCACCAGTGGGATATCAGTTTTGGAGGAGGGCAGGACCAGAGGCATTGAGCAGGATGAGGCAGAGGCTGTGCTGCAGGCAGTGGGGCTGAGGGTGTGCTCTGCCAGCATGCTTCCCCTCCCCTCCTCTCTCTGCACCCGAGGGATTCCCCAGGGCTCTGCATGTGCTAAGCCTGCTGCTCTCCCAGCTTTATTTCCTTCTCAGGAGAGTAGAAATGTTTTTTAACCTTCCTGGGAGGTGCACAGTTGACAGAAGTGCCCTTTCCCCAACTCCTGGCAGATGAGCCCCATTATCCCATCCATGAAGCACAGTGCCCTGCATTTACGGGAGAGCCCTTAAACTTTGAATAAGAATGTGTCAGAGGCATAAAAAGCCACACTGGGTTATCAATATCCCGATCAGTCCCAGCAGACTCATTCTGCAGTGTGGCTCTGTCCTCCCCAGGCTGTTTGGAAGGTACGGGTTCAGTATGATCTGGAAATGAAGGGTCCTGTCTGATACCAGTCCTGAAAAAATAACTTTCAGTGGGGGACCTGATGATCATGCAAGACACACAATAACTATATCTTATTTAACCCTTCTCCAAGGATAAGAAGATAATTGTTCAGGGTCTGTATGAGGCAGCTGTGTGGTGTGCTACCACCTTAGCTCTTGTCTGCTCACCACAGGGTGTGAACAATATCCCACCCACAGCCCTCTTGTTGACTGTCATTGTGCCCTATGTCACCAACAGGTTCACTGGAAAACCTTCCAGATTTTTAGATGTGTGGCTTGAAATCAGTTACAGGGACTCTCAAAAGGACTTTCAGCAGAACAGAGCATCTTGAAGCAATTTTACCCCATTTAATTTCAGAAGAGCGTTCATAAATTCAAAGACGTCTTCCAGACCTTTAGTATAGCTTTCCTCCCACTGCTCCAGTGTCCAAATTCTGCATCACTTTCCCTGAAATATAGCCTTATTTTAGGCAAAATGAAGGGAAAGGAGGTAATTCACTGCACACTGACATTAAAGCTCCCTTGTCAGCTAAGCAAAATTTGCTTTCAAGATTTTAGGTCATGGCTGATGCGTCTGATAAGCTTTTAGGACTCAGCTACTTAAAAGTCTACAAGTTACAAAACTCTGGAGATAAGTATATTCATGAATTGTGGGAAAACACTGCTGGGTAATCAAACACCTCGTGTATCCCTGCACTAGCTCTGGGGCTGGCCCTCCCAGGGCTCTCCCTCTGTGCCTCCAGCCAAGCCAGGCAGCTAATGACCTGCTTCAATTACCCTCGGCCCAGCCAGCACCAGCAGGTTGGGCGAGACACCTACCTGAGTGACCCTGCCCCGCTGGGGAGGCAAAGCTTTCAACAGGCTTTCAACAGGCAATTCAGCACATAAATACACCTCGCCCGGCTTGAATACATTACCCTTTCCGTAATTGCAGCCTTCGGTGTGAGCAGCCTCTTACCCAGTGACCTGGAGTCCTCCTCTCTCTTTCCAGACCATGCTGCACCGAGTTATGGGTCTCCGTGATTTTGTGTGCATCTCAACCCTTCCTCAGTCTGAGACCTCCTCATCTTCTCTTTTCATTGTCCCTCACTCTCCAAGTCTCCACACCTACTTGTCTGCTGGAAGAGATATGGAGAGAAGAATGGGGGCAAACATTTTCCTGCCTCGAGCCTTCTGATTATATTGAGAGTAATTTAAAAAAAGCTAACAAGAGGTTCTCACCAAAGGACAGGATCCAGAGGCTCTTTGGGCACATGATTCTCCCTACAGACAAGATGCTTTCTGAGAATATTTTCATTTTCACAGCACCTAGCAAACATAAATCCTCCCACTCACAACAAGGGGTAAATATTATTCTCCCCATGTTGCAGTGAGCAGGGTAAGGGGCTTACCTCACCCCAAGGGACTTTTATTTTACATTACAGTTCAAAACTTCCCTAGCACCTTGTCTTCTGGGCAGATCATGAGTGTCCTGAAGCGATAATAAATTCAACAATATTTGATAGCTTGGAAAGACATGTGAATTCCCTCTCCCAACACTGCTTCCAAATCAATTTCATTTTATCTCATAAATGAATGAAAGGAAATAGACTACAAACACAGATGGCTGGAGCTTCTTTTCCATGCTTTAAATAAGGGATCCAAATTTTTTAACTGCATTTAACAGCCCTTTTCAACAGTCAAGGATTTCAACACCACAGGACTGTAAGGCAAGCCTAGGTTGCCCAGAGAAGCATCTCCATCCTTGGTTTCCAAAGGGACAAAGTCCCAGGCAGCCTGGTCTGATCTCAGAGCTGACCCTGCCCGGAGCAGGGTGTTGGGCTGGAGATCTTCAACATCCCACCCCCCACCAAATTGTCCTATGATCCTACAAACACACGATTTTTTGTGCTACAAGGTGACAACTGTTCTTTCCCTCTCAGATACACGGACTTCTCCATGATTCTGACAGCAAGGGTGATAAATAACTGTATTTTCTAGATCCATGAAAATGTGGGACAGCAAGCAATCTGTCAATTATATTTTGATTATTACTGGCTGCTCTTATATGAGGTAACATAAGGACCTAAAAAGACAGAGCACAGGAGTGAACGTGGTTGTTAGCTGTTTCTCTTTGAAGTTAAAGAGCTACATGAGGATGGGTGGAGTGGCTGTACTCCTTGATTCCTTCTCACATTATTATCAGGCACAGCAGCAACCACCAGATTCCTTGAAAGACATTCATGGTGTTATTTTTGCCTCTCAGTTGACAGATGTTCATTATATTCAGCTGCACCTAAACATCACAGGAGCCCTACTGGGACAGGCCCTGTGTACAGGTGTTATGGATCATCCCTGCCTCAGAAGGTCTCCTTCATAAACGAGAGACACCTTGCACCCTCAAAGAGTGTATTTTACAGAGGGGTTGGATCTCACCGGACGCTGAGAGCTCTCAAATCCTACTAAGCTGTTCTAAAGTAAATAGTAGCTGAGGGACCTGAGCATCCCCCAAGCCCTTAAGATCCCTGACCGTTCCTCCTCTATATGGTCACTTTGGTTATTCTCCATGACCCACTGGAAGTGTACATGGCAGCATCATTTCTTCATAATACTCTGCACAGCACTCTCATGTCATTACGTTCTTCAGAGAAATGCACCATTTCCATTAAAACATTAACTAAAAATACATCTGGACCATTTACTGCAGCTGACTTGGCTATAGCATTAACTCAGACATCTGCATCCTCTGCCCAAAGGCTGGTAAGATATTGGAGTTCCGCCACCAGCACATGGAAGGACCTAGTGGGTGGAGGCAAAAGGGAGTTTGGAAAGAGGAGAGGCAGGATCTGCCCAGCACATGGGCTGCTACCTCCTCCAGGCAGAGCAACCACCAGCCCAGAAGACACCAACAGATGAGACAGCACTCTCATTAATTACAAGCAAAAAATCCCAAAATACACATTATTGTCTCAAAAATAATGATAATCCTTGGCTCCTTGTTTGCATGTTCATTAGTATGTTAATAGGATACCCATAATGGAAGATCTAAAACACACAGTCATGCACATATGCACCCAGGCATTTATTATAACAACAGCTTCCTCTCTATTTGACATATTTCTCCCCGTCCAGAAAATGGTTAAAACTGTGCCATCCAGGGCAAGCTGTAATTGATGAATAAATCTTGAGGAAAGCAATTTTGCCTTCTGTGCATTACACAGCCAATTATCTTTTTCAATAGTGAGAGCTCTATTTATTTACCAATGATGGTGCCAGGGAATTGTTGGAGGAAGGACCCATGGGGAGGATTGGACCTACTAGCAACCCTCACATAAAACACAACAGCCTTCAAATAAACATATTCTTACAAATAGGAGGAGAAATGTCAAAAAGTAGTCCCCACAAACAACAGATCTACAAACCACTGTGTCAGAGTGGAAGGAAACTACTGCTAAGGGAGCACCATCATGCAGAGGAATGGCCCAGCCAAGATAGATCTCCTGAGCTTCTCAGGCTCAGGGAAGGATGGGGAATGATGTGGCAGCTGGCAGGACAGCAATGGTGGTATGGGGCGTGGCAGAGCTCAGCCAGCCTGGGTAAGCAGGACAGTCATGTAGGTGCATATTGAGCTGATCATACAATAGTTTCTGACTCAGCAGCATGGCTAACTATGAAGATGTGAGTGAAATGCATCATCACTCAGGGCAGGCAACTATCTAGGACAGTCTCTGGAGAAAATTCACAGTGGTGACTGTAGCCCTTCCTGCAGCCACCATCTATTCCATTTCATCTTCATGGCAGAAAAAGCAACACCATTTTTTTGTCTTTTGTTAGACTATTTCAGGCACTACCTGGTGGGAGGCATTCATGGAGAGAACTGTGCTGGTGGTTTTGGGACAGAGTACCAGTCTGTCAGCAGATTAAATCTATTGCAAATGCTATTCTCAACACATCACGCAGCATCTAAACTTCAGACTAACAGCTCAGCACAAACTTAATTTCATTATGAAACTGGAGCTCTTTCATATTTTGGCTATAACACTCCTAAAACTTTTGTGTTTTTCAGTGCACCCTTCTCCATTTCTTTGGTTTTACTCTACCCCTAAATTTACTGCAAGCCTCAGATTTTTCCATGGGGAAGGAATAGCTGCACCCCAGATGCTTCACCAACAAAACTCCACAGCCCCACAGCAGCCAGAGAGGGCATCAGCTGATGACCTTCCTGACAGCAGGGGAGCAGCAGAAGTTTGGGTAAGCAGGTTGCTGGGTATGTGGAATTCCATATTGAGCAAAAAGAATCAGAGAAGACTTTGGCACATAGGATCAGGATTTAACCAAATCCACATATTAAAATGCTGACTACCTCAGTTATGAACTCTGCTGGAAGTCCAAGTATTGCTGGTCTCCAGAATGAGTGGTCAGATAAAACAAATCACTATATTGAGCTGTGATTGAAATCATCACCCACAAAAAGATCGCCACAATGCATCTCTTAAGCTGAGCCCATGTTTGCAAGATCTTCCCCTAAATCTATTGGCAAGAAAATTTTAAGTAACTATACATCCCTGCAGATCTGCAGTTTTTACTAGAACAGGACAGGATCTATTGTTCATTCCAGTATCAGAGAAATACAAAAACCAATACACAGCTGGTTTGCCGACTAGCAAAGCACACACAGTCTCACTTGTGGGCACGCTAAACATTTCCACAGCTTGTCATTACCCGTGGCTTTTATCATCTCTGCCATCAGATTTGCAATTCATTACTGCAGCATAAGCAGCCTGGATGAAACCTTCTCTCCTCACCACCAAAAAATGCACATCCACTCATTAAACTATGAAGTTCACAAGAGGGGCCTGACCTCACCGAGCACTCCTGGGACACTCGCTGACCTCGAGCCTTCTGCTTCAGGGACAACACAGAGACCACTGGCACAGTGGCTGCCCCCTGATTGCCCAATGACTGAGGAAGGAAGCTCAGGGTTGTGCACTGAGGTGCTGCAAGCAGACAACATGGGAAAGGAATCAATGGTGGCATAGGCTAGGCACGGTCAGGAGAAGACTGCTGCTGGTCAAGATGGCCTGTTGTAGTGAAGATCTGTGTTCAGTGTCTTGTGAGCTAGCTTTTCCCCCAGTTCAGGAAAAATGTTCTGTAAAACAAACTTGCAACAACCAACGACACCAGGGAGCAAACTATGAAGTTCGTGGAATGCCAGAGATTGTTTTTCACGTTGGAGGCTGGTGATCCGTTCAGCTGGGGCTGGGGAGGCTGGAAGTGTGCGTGGCTGCTTGGAGCTGGTAGGAGGAGGAAGGGTCATAAGAAAAAAGCCCAGAGACCCATGGAAGTTTGGAGAACACACACAAAAAAGAGCACGTTGTGTCCCAAGAAAGTTCAACAACTTTCCCAGCTCATTGGATTGTGGGAACTTTGCTTTTCCAAGGAATAACTATGCTATTTTCAGCATTTTTATTATTCAATTTGTCACGGGCTGTCTCAGGAGACTATCAACAATCAGTTTCAAGCAGCATCTGACCACAAACACTTCTCCACATGTGATTTAGAACATCTGGAGAGAAGGAGTCAGCTTTCAAAGCGTGCCAGCACTGCGCTGCCTCCCCACATTTCTTCTTCCTTCCATTTTCATGCCCATTGTCAGACTGTGCATAGAAAGAGGGCTCGAGAAGCCAAGTTCAGAGGCCCTGACAGTGCATCATCATTCTGTCTTTGCTGTAAGCACGTGGGGAGAGTGGGCACTGCCTGCTTTGAAGAGGAGCAGGGTCAGGGATCGCTGGTGGCACATTCCCTGCACTGCCGAGCTGCAGTGATTTAAACCTCACGTTCCCTAAGGATAGAAGATGTGATGCTTGGCCAGGAGGAAGGCCAGCCTGAGGACTCGTGCCAAAGCTTGCACACTGGGTATTGCACCTGCAGACCCCAAAAGGAGGCGTGTGCTTTGCTCCATGCGAGTTGTATGCACTAGCTCTCTGATTAGTGCAATTATTTCTTCAGCAACCCACAGAAACCTTTACACCAGAGCTATCTGGCAGGTAAATGGTAAATTCACAAAGCAGTTCTCCAGCAAGCCTGAGGATGGAATAGGAACATATGAAAAGGGAATCCAGTCAAATAGCAAAGGAAATGACATTATGATCCCAGCTGGAAGCTCTCTAATGAACTGCTTGGTGTCTGCACAGAAACCTGCATGAGAATGGGGAGAGGTTTTGGCCCCTGCAGAGCCGATGAGAATTTTATCATCATCTGGGAGGGGGAAGATTTCATACAGTCATTAATTCTGTGTTCATCTTTAATATCTCTGAGTGACCCACACGGATGTGGTGCAATGACACAGTAGGCTGCATTCACACCACCTGCTGCCTTGCACGTCTGGCTTCCCTGCGTGGCTGCCAAGAGCAGGGCTCATTAGCACATGTGCTGTGGTGCTCCCAGTGCTTCCCAGCCCAGGCCTGTACAAACCCTGGTCTGGTTTCTAACAACAAAGTCAGCACCAGGGCAGGGAGAGGCTTTGAACCACACTTTGAGAAGAGACGGTGACGTTACAGCAGGATCTGTATCTACTGCTTGTTCTCATTTATATGTCTTCAAAGAACAACTGGAAAAATCCAGGGACATTCATCTATTTTAAGTTGGAAAATCTGGGGGTTTGACACACCACATCTTTTAAGAGAGCTTATGAAGTCCCTGGAACCTGCTATGGCCGCAGAAAAGCACAACTGCTATGGCAGCACATGGCTGTGCATCACCCCTGAACCAGAGTCACAGATCCACATGTCCTCCTCTCCCTGCCCTGTCCCACCCCACGGGGCTGCACAGGAACCTGTGTGCCCCCAGGGAGCTCCTGTCACAGGGTGACTTCTCTGCCCTTCCAGCCCCTGGTCCCAGCTCACCGGAGGGTCCGTGTGGCACGGCTGGAGCCGCGGGCAGGAAGGACCAGACCATGCTGCTGCAGTGGCACGGAATGTGCCTGTTCAGCTCATGCTGAAATTGGAAACCACAGCCTCAGTTTTACTTTTCCAGCCATTTTAAGGAAAGAAATAGCTATAAATACAGGTCTCATTTCTAGTTGCTAGGATCCATCTTGTTTCTTTTTTTTTCAATACTGAGAACAGTTTTCAACCCCATTAGTAGCCAGTTCATTGTAAAAGAAACAAAATGTGTAAAATTACTTTTTTTCCACGAGAAAAAAAGAGGCATCCTTAAAGCCACAGCAACCTTTATGTCATATTGCAAGTGCAACAATCTAAAAAAAGGAGAACAAAAATATTCCACGTGAATCATGGTTTCCAAAAGGGCCCAGCCCACACCAATCTTCAAGGAACAAAATGGAAAGATCCGTTAGATACTGAGGAATCGCATCCAGCAGCTGGTGGTTGCTCTTCAGCAGCCACTGACAAGCTTCTGATGCTTGGCAGCTCATGTGCCTTTTCCAGATGCTTCTTACACATACCCTGCTTTGGATTTGCACTTCTTTCAGAGAGAATTTCGCCTGCCCCTTCTTATATCCCATCAGGTTCTAGAAAAGACCCTGCAATGATTGAGACCTAGCAGAGACGGGCAGGGAGGGGAAAAGGGAGCTGTAGGGCACAGCTGTGTGCAATGCAAGAGAAGGGCAGCGCAAAACCAAGCGTGAGGAGGAAGACACACCAAGGGAAGTCTCTAAATAACACCACAGATCAGGATTAGCACAGTAACCAAAACCAGATCAAATCTACAACAGGTTTTGCTCCACCCTGGCAGGATGTAGCCCCCACCTGTGATATCCCAGGGTCCAGCAGCTGGAGAGGATGCTCTCCTCTCTTTGGAAAGGGTTTTCTCACCTCCTTTGTACAGAAAAGCCTGAAGACAGTCAGACTGGATGGAGCTCTGAGCAACCTGATGTAGTTGAAGATATCCCTGTTCATTGAACGGGGGGTTGAAATATAGACCTCTAATGGTTCCTTCCAACTCAGTTCTGTGATTCTATGGGAGTGAAACTTAAAGCATGGATCTGGTTCACAGTTCCCGTTCCTTTTCCAGTTTGCTCTCTTGTAATTTTGTTTGTTTCACTGGGAGAAGTCCTAGTTCTTCCTCAACAGAAGGAAGAAAACCACCCAGGTAAGATCAAATCTCACATCCCAGGAGCCAAGCATGTGCAGGACAGCAAGTCATATGAACACAACATTTTCTAAACAGTGTTCAAATAAAGGGCTAGGGGGAACAATCTCTGTGCCAGTAAAGGGCTGACTGTGAGCTGAAAACAATCCTACACTTATGTTGCAATAGCTTTGCTGTTTGTTTAAAACAAATGCAATTTTCCTCTACCAGAAATAGCTGATTAAAAACAAAAACACATCATCCCCAGAAGAGTTCATGAAAACTCAGGAACCTCCCATCACACAGCCACAATCGCCACATAATATTAAAGAGTTTGAGATGAAATCAACATTTGGGGTCTTCCACTGCAAGCTCAGTCACAACACTCTATTTTTAATAATTATCAGTAGCTTATGGTGAACTTGATCACCATAACTTTGAACACCTCCAGTGTGAGTCTTCACGGTTTACTTAGGCCAGGGTCCCTTGCCATAGCTATAGTAGCATACGGGCAAGCAAAAGGATACACAGCTATTCAGTGCTCCTTTTCATTAGTTAAAAATGAGTTCCTTCTTCCTGACATCACAGTTTGAAACCATCTGTTTCATATTCTGATGGATTCATTTTTTTTAGGTTAAAAGAAGCAGAGCAACCTTGAAGGCCTCATGCAGTGAACCAAGCCAGCAGAGGCTTCATCGCAACATCACTTTAAGTAGATCTCTCTTCTAGCAGGAAGAGATAGAGCACATAGCAACAGCAGCTTTTCATATTTCAGGCTTCAGGTTTGCTTTTTGTCACAGTTTTGTCACAGAAACACTGCCATAGAGCTTGCAAGTAAACTCGAAATGGAACAAAGCATCTCATTAAAAACAGCTCTTGGTTAGAGGGGAAATAAAACATTTCCTGTATGTTCAGCTGAAACCAACGTGGCAAGATGCAGTGGTAGATAATGCAAGGAAATAGCCTAAAAGAACACATTGTTGCTGCACCCTGGAGACCTAACACCTCCCTTTATCACTGCAGGGAACATCCGAGGCAGGAGAGAATGCAGCCAGAAGGAAATCAGAACGTGATGTGAGCCAGAGTGGGAAACATCACACAGCATCTCTAAGACCACCCAGTATCAAGGTACTTGTAGGGAAAGGATTTGTAAAGTTGAGAAGGGACATTGCCAGGCCAGTAAAGATCACCATCACTGTGGCAAAAATCACCATCTCCCACTTTTACAGAACAATCTAAAGGCATTTGATATTTCAGCGGGTGAAGGTGAAAGTGGGCAGTAAAGTCCCAGGGTCTGTGCAAAGGTTCCTACAGAAGGACTCCTTGCAGATCCCCAGCACTTTGCCATGTTTCCAAGGAAGAAGATTCCTGGCTAGGAGAATGTTTTTATGGGGTTTTTAATAACTGGAGACCATAAACAGTAGAATGTTACATAGCAAAGAGATCCTTACCTTGGATCCTTACTGCCAAGGATGCAGCCTTGGAAATCAGTTGAATTATTAAGAGATTCAGATTCTTCAGGTTTTCATTCACATAAAAAACCTTTTGTGCTTTGTACTTCAAAATTTTTCCTAGTCAGTTCACAATAGGTGCCAATGCCTTAAAGGTTTAGGATAAAGGAGAGAGGCAATCTGTTTCTTAACATTTTTAGGACTCAATGTCATCAATTGCTTATAATCACAGTTAACTGCAATGGCCTCGAACTGTCCTAACTCCCACTTTGAGTTAAAGCCTGAATATCCAAGTCATCTATGTGTGTGGAAGGGAACAGGAGCAGAAGTGGCTCTAGCTGATACAGAGATAAGGTTGATATCAGAATCCCAATTCTTTAAATAGCACTGGTTCACTGTAGACAAACACTGCCAGACATAAAATAGTGACGTGTTTCCTTAAAAGCAACAAATTCCTAGGAGCACTTTTTCCCCCTTTGCATTCCAACCTATGCAAATACAAATTTCCACAGCAATTACTAACAGCAGCTGTAAATTCACCACAATCCTCCAACGTTTCTATATTCCACTCAAAAGTGTGGAAGGAGCGAGAGATCCAGTGCTGCCGAGTGAGTACCCTGGGCGGAGTTATCCTGCAAGACAGAACGTGGCAGTTCCTTGCAGTGTCTGTACAGTCTGCATTTAAAGCAGCAACCACTTGGACCTACAACCACTTGATTAAAAGCAGTATCCAGAGAATTTTGATCACTTTGAGGGGGTTTTACAAACACTGGTAAACAATTGTGCCTCCCACTCACAGTCATACGTCAGTGTAAGGTACAAAATATTACAATAAGGGTGGAAGATAGATAGGAGGAGAATCAGAACTCACTTGTTAGTCATGCTAGAGATTCCTTCAAATCACACTGTGTATTGTTATAAGTTGGCAGCATCCCCATAGTCCTTTCCAGTTCTTTGAAACGTGTTTGTTGGGAAGTTCTAGTGTCCAGAGCAGCATAGACTTGTGCATCTCCCTCCTGCCCATCAACATC
Source organism: Myiozetetes cayanensis (assembly GCF_022539395.1). Lineage (NCBI taxonomy): Eukaryota > Metazoa > Chordata > Aves > Passeriformes > Tyrannidae > Myiozetetes > Myiozetetes cayanensis. The sequence continues at coordinate 7,653,254 of NW_026088185.1, read as the reverse complement.
CCACTACAGTGCAATTTTTCAAAAATAACCACGACCATTTCCTACAGAATATGGAAAATCTGTTGTCCTTCAAGATTAAGGATCTAAAAGCTTAAGAATTAACATTGAAATTTATGCAGACTGGGGAAACTTTTCTCATTTCATATAAAAATTTTGAACTAAGTCTTAAATTTTTTTTCCCAGAACTGTAGAGAAAAAGGCTCTCATTTTGGCAAAGAAAGCAAACCTGAAAAAAACCTGAAGATGCTTTTTCTGATTTTACATTTTAGTTTCTTTCTTCCTTAATTTGTATGACGAACAAAAACATATATAAATCAGGATAGAATTGTTAAGGATAAAAGGAGAGAAACAGATCACAACACAAAACGTGGAATATTACAGGTTTGTGGCACAAAGCCATTTTTAAAAATCAGATTTAACTGGCTATAATACTGTTTTTAGGGAATCAGGTCAAACCCTAATGTTAGAAAGGTTGAGTATGAAGAATTTTCAGTGAAAACTATGTCAAGGAAAGACTTACACTAAAGAACTGGACTGAAAGAGGTTACTGTGGATCACCGAAGATGACGTTCTGCCTCTTAAGGAATCACAAATAAAAATTTCTTCTCAAAGTCACACACCATTGTTGTGTATATTTAACCTAAAACCCAATCACCTGCTCTTTTTGCAGTAAGAAAGATACAGATGTAGAGAAAGCATAGGTCTAGGAACAGAATTTTATTTGATTCTAGAAAGCATCATGCAACAAATCTCATTTTTTAAATGATCCTTGCCCAGCTTTGAGATGAAAGATTAGCATTTACAAAGTAAAAGGATGCAAAAGTAAGGTTAGCACCATAGGAGGAATAGCCTTCTCTTTACAATTCCATTGGATAGACACTTATAAAAGAGAATAGAGGAAAAGAAAGAAAAAAAAGCTAGGTGACCTTGCATTTTTATTTTTGACATCCTAGATACTTAAATCTAAACATCAAGATACTACAGCTCTCCTAGCTATCTAATAATTCATGTTCAGCAAAACTTGCTCTATACATTGAGAAATATTAAGAGTCAAAAGGTAATTCTCACAAAGTAATATGCAAGATAAAAATTGTAGAGGTCCAGAAAAAGAAAGGAAACAAAAGAAACCAAAGTGAGGAATTTGTCCCTGTTCCAGTCTTTTGCAGTTATGGCTATTATAGCTATTATGACTTGCTGCAAAGATCAAAAAAATAGAAGGCATGTGTACTGGGTCTGGCTGGGATGGGTCAAATATCCTAACATTATGCTGTAATACCCTAATTTGATGGGCCAATTATCCAGGTGTTCTTAATCTAAACTCTCCCATTTCCTAACTGCAAACAACTACAGGATTACATCAGATTTCAAATGTTTGTTTTCCTTATTTTTGTATTTATTTTCAAAATTTGCTCCTTGTGTTTCTTACTGTAAAGTTTTCAAGGCAGTGAACAGTTTTACAAACCCTCCAATCTTTCCCAAGCAGAAATTCTAATACAGGATTTAGGAGTTTTAAATGCTGCATTACTATGTGCTGTCTTCTTAAGGCAATGGAATAGTTCCTTTCAAGTATCAATTCTGCATTACAAATCGATTCTAAAACTTCCTTCATAACCTTCTATAATTACAAAACATGTAAAATTACTTAAATTTTGTTAAACTATTAACCTGACAATTATTAGAAGAAGAGTTCAAACTACAATTATAAGGAAGACGCAACATTTTCATGGAGTTTGGGAAATACAGCTTTTGATTTACTCCCACCTTTCAAGGTCACATGCTTGGACTTTTAATAGCAACATTAAAGCAACCAGTTAAAACAACTGTTTTGTAGCCAAATCATAGCAAAACTGTTTAATCCCAAGCAGAATGTGGTATTACCCAAACCAGCTGTATTTTTCAAACTGACGACCATTAGCACTCGAACATCTATTGCAATAAATGATGTTTTAATGCAGAGAACAAATGATAGCACTGAACTACCCAGAGGAGCCTTCACGACCATGAGTACTGCATCACTTCACCACCAGGAGAGTAATGAGACTATGAACTTTTCTTCATCTTTCTTTTATTTATGCTTGGACTTCCAGCACTGCACATCAGATAGCCAGGGTCTTAACCTGTCCTATATCAGACTGCAAAAATACAATGTGCCTCCTCCACTGTCCTTGCATCAACAAATCAAACAGTCACATCCAACAAACCTTTCACTTGAGTAGTTACTTCTATCTAGAAAAGCATCTCTCCTCTTAAGGATTTCAACTAATGCTTCTGGCTTACAAAGATTAAGTGCAATCAGTTACACTGAAAGGTTGATAATGCGGCTCTTGATTGTATTTTCTGTGCACGCATTTACATCAGGCACACAAGTTATATAAAAGAGTCTGGAGTACAAAAATATGGTTATAACACAGGAGTACCAAACAGCACAGAATTAGAATTGTTTTATTACCATAATACCTATTTATATACAGACCCTCAAATTAAGGATTTTTTTAAAGTATTCTTCCCAAATTGACAACTGTAGTGTACACTCTAAAAACTGCAAATTAACAACACAGATCTATTTTAACCCCTACATTGTCTATGCAATCTGCACCAATCCTCTCTCTTCCACACAAAAGTGTATTATAAATAATTTTCACAAAATGTCACGTATGTTTTATTGCACATTGTACATGCCAATATTTAAAAGAAAGGCTCAAACCTTTCACTTGATAACTAACTGTTTAAATAACTAGCATTTACTTGTGTTACGAATACTATTGCATTTTTCAGGCTCTAATCTTAACTAATAATTTAAAAGAAAAAAAGCAGAACAGAAAATATGCCTTGAACTGTATAGCTTTCGTGAAGGAAAAAAAAAAGCGCTGCTTAAGTTTTGCTGATTTCTACTTCATAAAATTGTTATAAACATCTGACCTAATTAAAAATGCTGTTTCGAAATGTCTGCATTTTTTTTTACTATAACATTATGCATATAGCTGTTTGTATAATCACATATTCCTTCTGTTTTGCAGAATTAGATGTTTCTGTGCTGTACTGATGAAAAGGCTGAGTTACATAGGTCCTAGTGTGAACTACAGGAGTTGTCGCATCAGCCTCTGATCTGCCGGTTTCCACAGCAGTGGGAAGTGTGAGGAGCCTGTCAGAGCCCCTGAACAGGTCAGTATAAAAAGACACTGGGCACTGGTGGCCATCAAGCATCAAGGCCATGTTCCTGTTAAGCGGATCTCTAGACTAAGGAATACGAGTAATTCATCATTAATATGTGGGTTTATGATATGCTGCGCTAAAATATGACCGCTAAACAAAGAGAATGATTCGTGTGTGACAGATATGTGCCAGCTGGTAAAAACACCTCACCGGATAAAAATCTGCATTTTGAGGGTTAAAACATGGACAAGAAGATTGAAAAAGTCAACTGATCAAGTGTTTTGCCAAGGGTTTCTAAAGCTATTAGCCGTCAACAGCTCCAGAAAGGGATGAAAATAGCAAAACCAAACAACTAAAATTGCACTATTACAAAGAAACAAGTCCATGAAAGGAGAGTCACCAGCTGCAGTTAAGGGACAGCCACTTCAAGAAGCCGATTGTTTTTTCGCTTGCAAGTTGGGATGTTGCCGTTTTTCTGGCTGCCTTGTATGAACTTCACACACACTTTGTCTTGTTTGAACTGGACCAGAAACCTGGGAGAGAGAATAATATAAAGTTTAGTTAAAGGTGGGAAAAAAACCCCACACACATGAAAAGCAGAAGCCTCTTCCCTTTGGTTCCAAGCATCACTCCAAAGGATGTAATTTTTAGCTCTGTATTAATAATAAAGAATCAGGGAATAAAAAAGGAAAAAAAAAAAAAAAGACATAGGTTACAGCTTGAATCTCCTTCAGGTAGTATCTAATAATTATTGCCTTTTGCTTAAAACTGTGGACTTTTTACAACAGTTAGTTTGCTATTCCTTTAGAAAAAAAAAAAAAAAAGTAGTTTAAACCAGAATTTCTAATGTACCAGAAATGCAGCAATGACTACTTCCAACTGCTTCACTGTTGGCCAAAGGAACTTCTCTGTTTCCATGGAAGTAAGCTAAATACTTCTACAGCAACATCAGGAGCACTGTTCTTCTGGTTTATGCTTAATTTAGTACATCTGGTATTTTAGCAGCTCACATATGTCCAATCCTTAGTTAGTCTTTATGGCCCCCCTGCTCACCAACCGGGAGAATTCACTTCCTTCCCAGCAATTTCCAAATTTAGACATTTTCTGCAATTCAGGGTAAATTAATCTGGATTTGACTCCTCACTTTTTACTGGAAGGGAAATTTCACTGAATGTGGAGAATTGCTTTGAAAAAAAAACCACACCCCCAGCAGGCTTCTGTGGAGCCTCAAACCTCTCTCACTGATCTGGGTAGCGAGATTAAAAGCAATGAACAGGGCAGTGCTGCCTTTTGGCTCACATGCAGTGATCGCTGACCTAAAAAGTCCTCTGTAATACAGCCGATTTTCCCTTTTAGCATCCTTAAAAAGTCCTCCAGCAGAGGCCAAAAACTTCAAAGAATTTGCTCTGCAGCCGGAAGCCACAAATCAAGCTGACGGCAGAGCTCAGGGGAGGAAGTGGCCTCTGCTGTGCTGAGCTGCCCCTCGGTCCCGCTTTCCTGCTGCACAAGTCCAGACACTCAGGACTTGTTCAGCGCTCCCAGCCATGCAGGCATCCGGAAAACATAAGCAGGCCTCACAGCCAGCATCACATCCCCAACTCTGCATTTCCCTAGACCCGCTGTTCCCATTTTCTTCTCAATCTCTAGCTGTGCTTGTATCTAAATGTTCTCTTGCACGAAGAAAGAGAGTTCTGCTTCACCATCAAACAGCTTAAAATTATTTAGTCTGGATACACTCAATACAAGCAATACACACTTGAATGTTTTTAATCTGCAAGACAAGAAACAAAAACACATCCCAGAAAGCAAGACTCCCAGGAAGCAGGCTGTTTTCCAGACCTAAGGCAGGCAGGCAGTCCAGACTAGTGTAATGCATGCTTAAACTTTGTTTTAATAGTTTATTCCTTTGTAGCCATCGTTAAACTACAAACTTACTGGGGATAGCTGCACTCTTTCAGAGACTAAAAACACACACACCCTTGAGCAAATTAAATGACATCTGGCAACAAAGAACAAAGGAAAATGGCAGATGTTATTTTCAAGGAAAGAGTAAAATTAGCCTTTAAATAAATCCTTAAATCTGAATAGATACCAACTGTACTCACTACCATGACTCTAGAATACACACAATGCGGTGCAGCCAGATAAAAGGTTCAGTTTTTGCCTACAGGAATTTTTACTTCACTATTGTTAAAAGGTTCCAAATTTTCTTCTGTATTCAAAATGAATAAACCTACCAAATCAACACTACTGAAAAGAGGGGCCCTTTCACAGAACAAATGGAGTGCATGACAATAGTGGACTAAGTGAGGGACTCTTACTCAGCAAGCTTTAGGAGTTCACACACACACAAACACTTTTATTCCATGGCTACAAACACCACAAGTGCAGTCCTTACTTAAGGACAAAATATGAAACTGTACCAAGCAGAAAGAAATACTAATTTGAGATGCAAACTCTTTTATCAAAGAAAGCTTTTTAGCAACCAGAAAGCCCCAAACAACAATAGGTGTTTCAAACACCATCAGCAGGAATTTTAAGAATATGTTTTTCACCTTCCAAAAAGAGAAGGTAGAGCTTTAAAAACCTATATTACTAGCACCATCACCGAGTTGGGGAGAAGCTTTGTATTCTGTTTTGATTGCTTTCAGTAGAACTTGGCATCTAGTGTCCACTCTAATCCATAATTATCTCGTAGGAATTTGTGAACTTTTCACTCACACACAAAACAGTTCTCTCAAATGTAGTATCTCTTAACTATTTCTACAGCAGCATTTCTGTTTCACAGCCCTATTTGAAAGTTCAAGAAAGCACATTTTCTCTAATGACTTTCAAGGAAATAAGAGAGAAAATGAATACTAGAAATGAGTGCACATTGAAAATTTGATCCTTCTTTACAAGTGTTCTGTCAAGAGAAAAGAAGTATTAGCTACACAACAGTGCTTTGTTATTCTAACAGTAGACACTTGATTTCTTAGCATGTTGCATTGAAGCAAATCCACGTTTAAGCAAACAAGAAACATACTCATCAGATATCTCAATGTTGAGCTTCTGTTTGGTTTGGCTGAGAGTAGTGCGGTAAAGTTTAGTGGCCATTTCAATAAGGTGATCACTGCTGAGCAGGAAATCTCCTTTACTAGCTGCTTCTGAACCCTGAAACAGGAAGGAAAGTAGTTAGGACTACCAAAACCTTGAATATGACTGCCAGCCAAGCAGGAGGTTTTACAAAGAGTCTTCTCTTCCCAGTTCAATGAAACAACAATCTTTCGTCTTGTGACTTGAACAGGGAATGCAGCGCAGTGTATAGAATCAAAATGCAAGTCGCTCTCAAACAATCTACAAACCAGTTGAGAAAGGTTAAAAAAATCCCTTCTGACACTAAAGGAGTCACTGTTATTTGTCCTACAGAACTCTAGCATTTCCATATCCACCTCTTGGATACACCACAGCAAGCTTCCAATATTTGCAGAAACAAATAGAAACAGAATAGAAACAAATTACTAACACCAGTATGAGGATGAAGGCGGCGAGTATGAGAAGACACTGTAGATAACATTCTTCAAATCCATTTAAGCTAAAATATAAATGCCAACTTAATGACTTTAGCAGAGCATTGATAACAGCGCAGTGAAGAAAATACAGCACTGAACTCTTTAGAACTAAATACTCTTTAGAACTAAATAACCAAATTAACTGTGCCTTAACGTGGATTTCTTGGCATCCTATAAAGAAGAGAGAAATATTCTGCCAGTATGTGTAAGGAAAACACTGCTACAAGGCAACTGAACCATAGTACAAATGGAAAACTCTGATCCTGAAGAGGCTACAGTGAAATATGAAGTCTGATTTTCACAAGTAAAAAACTGTTCATAATGTAATAACTGTTCCCATTTGGTTTGAGCAGTTTTAAATCAAAGTTTCTGCAGATATGACAAAGTTCGATAAACTCCTAAACCTACAGTCTAACCACTATGATTTAGTGCTACAAGATAATTAACAGACGTGTTTTGTATCACTGCATGTAAAATATGGTCATATGATTGTGCTATGAATTTGTAACCAACCTCCTTGAGGTGCACTGCAAAGAAACCATCATTTTGGGAGCTCATGGACACTTTGGTAACATCTCCCAGTGGAACCTCCGACTTGACAGTTCCATTTTTTTGATCCGCAAGAAGAACGTTATTTTTGGTTAATAAGAAAATCCTGGATGTAGCCTGTGAAAATGCAAAAATGCAAATCATTATCTACACGAAAAGAAAACTGGTCTTCACTGAGCACCTACTAAGGCCCCAAGGAGTTCACAGAGTTAAAAAGCTTGGCCCACATTAGCAAACATGAACATTTGATGTTCAGTAAAAACTGCAGATCAGTTAAAATCAGGTCATATTTATTTATGTGTCTAATTATAGATTAAGAAGCTTAGCTCATTTTGGCACATATGCTTAGGTATAAACAGTTCCTCTAATTACTAGCTCACAGTTATAAAATTCAGAAGGTGAAACTCTGAAACTATGCAAATCAGGATAACCTCATTCCTCATGTTCTGTCAGTCTCCAGGAAAACCAACTCACTTCTTCAGTGATAGCTAATGCACCACTAAGCCTCAATATTGACCATTATTCACCAAAACTATGTTGCAGAACAGCACAAATCACACAGGTATTTTCAGTGTTCTGTTATCCTCCCTTTATCTATTGGAATAACTCTTTCAGAGGATAAGCATTCATATTTTCAAGTGACAAATATTTTTAAAGCATGGAATGTGTGTTCTTGAATTTGTCACAGAAAGTTGTAAGAAAGAGAAATGAGAACTTAATCTACATACAGTTTTTTCTCTTGTAAAATTTTAAATAATAAAATGTGGATTATAATTAAGATGTAGCTCTCTTAAGCACACAGAACCATAGCTCATTAATATTTTTTTTTCAATCTTGAGAGCTGTAGCCAATGCAAGTATAGGAAAGATACTGTTTTCATTTAGTTACTTTCTTCTAAACCGGAAAATTAACTTGGCATCAACAACAGGCAACCTAATTTCACTCCTGCAAATGCATAAATGACATCTACGTCTGAAAAGTTGAGATCTACTACTTCTAATATTTAGACAGATACAGTGAAAGCAATTAAATTTACTAGAGTAGAATAATACTTCCTGTTTTAATAAGTATAATTTAAATGTAAAATGAGTTCTGTGTTGGCAGAATAAAAAAGTACCCACCATATTTAATAACTTTATTCAAATGATACAAGACACTTGCCTCTTCATTCCAAAGAGCTCTTGATTTCAATCAGAAGACAGGCAAAGCTAGCAGAGTATGCCACTCATAATTTTAAAAGATAATAAAATGTGATAATCAGTAGCTGGAGTGACAGTGTGGACTTTGAAAGGTTTTCTAAATACTTGAACAAGAATAATATTCTCTAAATGTTTATTTACTTCAATTGGCAAACAGAAGACCTTAGCTGGGTACAGAGACTGCATATACAACACAGTCTGTTGTCAGTTGATGAGATATACCATTTTTGTTGGAAAAAAAAATCACTGAAAACTGCAAAGCTAAACAAGATTTGAGTAATCTTCATGCAAATTTAAAACAAGTGTTTAAAATCACCAATCTACAGAAATCCAGCATTTCCAGTCTTGCCCTTAGACTGTTACATAACAGAAATTAAGTCTCCCTCTCAATGTATTTATAACAAAAATTATCTATACTTGTGGATATAGCAATTCTGTTTTATTACCTTCCCATTGGCTCTATTGATCTTATTCACAACTTCTGCAATAATGATCTTTTCATCCACAGCATCTTTAAGTTTTTTGTACTTGGGGTTCTCGCTGATCTCCAAGTAAGCCCCTTGGAAGGGCTGTCCAACACTGCCCAACAGAAGGACAAAGGAAACATGAGTTAAACACCTCAGGGAAGATGCAAACCTCCTGACAACATCACAGGCTTCGTAGAGCCAAATATTTTCAATGATTCTACAATGCCAGAAGCTTCCTTAGACTTTGACACACCCTCTCCCAAAGAAAGTCACTCACTGCTTCATTTCTAATGAGAGAATACTCTTAAGAAACCAGAAACCTCTACTGACAATGTCTACCTTTTCTACCTGTTCACTCTGGTGTTGGCATCAATCTGTGCCATGCAGGCACAGTGTGTCAGCAGAAGATAGCATGGGAATTGCTACACAGTAATGTGGATAAATCTCCCAGCACATTATCCCAGGGGAAAGGAGAAAGGACGAGAGGAAAGAAATGGTATGTGTATTAGACACAGAATCTTATATACACTAACAGCCCAATGTTGGCGAATAGAGAGAAAGCTATCACCAAAGACAGAATATGATGTTTTCCTCCTTGTTCTGCAAACATTTTCCAATTAAATGGGCCAAACTGCTATGGATATCAGACACAAGTACACCCTTGCACATGCAATCAATTGTGATTTAAAATCTCCCAATAACAGTCTCTGTGAAAACGGAAAATAAAACCTCAGTAGGACTGACACAGTATTAATACTGACAGGCAGGACTTCAGTGAAGGACATGAACTTACCTTCAAGATCCGCTGTTGTTTGTAAAACAGGTAGCAGCTCTTTGTCAAGACCTGCTGTGCCTGCATATCCCCCCATCTTTATCCACCTCAGGGAGTTAAAGCAAGGGCTTCACTATAGGTTAAGAATTGGTGGACAGTGTCACTGGTTGCTTTGTTACCAAGTGAATTTAAGGAATCATTTTGACTAAATTACAGTCAAAGCACTAATGCAAAGCTTTGCCAAGACTAGAGCCCAAGAGAAATGAATATATTATGTGGAACAGCAGTGCCTTTGCAATTGCATCTCTGGAACAGAGGGAGATAGATGGGAGAGAAAAGGAAGGGTACTGGAATTTTAGCACTCACAAAAAGTTCTTCTCTTAAATAATTATATTATACACATAAAATTAGTGACATCCTATGAATCATTATCAGACTAATTAATCAGAAAGTTTACACAGTAATTTCCTTTACCCTTAGGTCAATTTAAAAAAAATCTACCCCCCAAAAAAACAACAAAACAACAGTAGGAGCTAATCAGCTCTGAATACCAGACAAAAAGAGATAGAAATAATTGTAAATGAGTGCAGAGTGAGGAAGGCATTCCAACTTTCTACCACACTGGGGCTTTGGGGTTTTCTTTTGTTGTTTTATTAATGAGCATTATGAAATTATAGTCACCAAAACAGTACATTCCCTGTGGACTTTGTCCCTAACCAAATGATGACAACTTACAAGCTAAAACTGAAATGAATCAACAGTTACTTTCTATCACACATGCCACTTAAGAATGTCTTGGATGAAAATAACTCATATATATACATATATATATATACTACTTTATAATATTTCACTGTTCAGTGTTGGTGTAAAAAGTACCAAACTAGGGATATAAATAGAATTTCTTCCTTCCCAAGGATCTCTACACCAATCAGATGCAGACTGACTAAAAGCAAAAAAACCCCCTGCTTCCTCCTAGAAAGTCCAAAGGCATCACCTTTCTCTTTTCCCAGCAGCATAAAAAGGCATCCCAAAGCAAACAAGGAGCAAACCACAATCTACCCTATACAGTCATTAAATAAGTGATCTACTGAAGGGAAGAAGAGAAACAAAAGAGAAACATATCCTGAGCCTATTACAGGAAAAGGGGAAATGGCTCAATAAAAAATGACACAAACCAAAACTAACAAAACACCCAAACAACTAAGAAGAGCTTGTCCATGCATGGAACTGCTCTCATCAGATTCCTGTTCCTCTGCTGAATTTTGCTTCTCACTCTACAGTGCCTTGTTCCTACTCAGTTCAAACTATGGCTTCTAAGAGAGAACTCTCCTGAGACAGACAAGACCTTTGTTTCCAAGAAAAACACAATTTCTAAGCTCATATTCACTTAAAAGTGTAAATCAGCTTATTTCGAGGACATCAGATCTATCTTTTGTCAGTTTCATTGTGTACAAATAAACCTGTATTCCTTCAATAAAATCAGATAGTACTGCACTCTCGAGTAATGCTAGCTCTGCAGATAGCAATGACAAGAATTTGTCAGTTTTAAAAACTCAGTAATCTGAGAAATCAAAAAACTTACTTGCAGAAATTTCTCATCACTAAAAAAAACCCACAAACAAAACCAAAAGAAAACAAAAAACCTCTAAAATGGAAATAGCTTTTTTTTTAAGTCTCCTTTCAAAAACATATACTCCAATATATGTAACTCTTACATTACCTAGTCTTCACCTTAGAGCATTATGGCGAATGTACTAAGTTTGAACACAGAAGAGCTCCCTGGAGTGACACAGTCACAGCCTTTCAGCTCACTCCACCTTTATTGGTTGCAGGAAACAGAGTGATGGAAGCTAGAGGAAAGGGTCAGAGTTATTCCCTTCTGCAAGCTCTTCAAACTTTTACGATGTGAACAGGTCAGGGGGAGTTAGAACAACAAATCATCATGGATTCTGGACATAAGTGCTTGATGGCACAGGATTAGTGGGCTGCAACAACATTTAAGAAGCAAACTGAGGTCAATTTTCAGGATTGTAAAGTAAAATGATGAAGGAACATTGTCAAACGAGGAAAATGTGCTTTTCTGCTAAAGATAAAAAGCAAAATCTTGTTTAGTTTCCTGAATCTATGTAAGGATATTGAATTTATTGTACACTAAAAGCAGCAGAACCAGTCATTACCTGGCTGGATATAAAGCCTTCTTGTCCTTGAAAAGTTCACTTGCTTCCAGTTTTTCTTCATATATAAGCTTCTGCTGATCTGTGAACTGATCTCTGTACTTTTTACACTACAAAACAAGATACATTAAACAAACCATAAAATTATCTTTCCCAATCACAACAGTACCACAGACTAATGTTTGTTCATTGCTCAAGATGCACATTCTTTGTATGCTTCTGAAGTGACTCAGCTCCATCCTACATGCCACTGTAACAAACAGCAGAGGTGTTTTTCTCCTCTAGATCCATTCTAGATACTTTTGAATTACACCAAAAACAATACATAAAACATCTCATGTAAGCACGTTGCACTTGAACATGAGCTTAATCTATCAGATACAAGTCACTGGACAACTGTGCTGAAAAGTTTCGCAGAAACATACAGACAGTTCCACAATTGTGGAAGTTTATATGGAAGGAGAGAAAGAAAAAAAAACTCAGCTGAGAGGATGAATTTTGCAGGCTCAGAAAGGAAAACTGTTCCTTGACAATTCACAGAAAACATACCCCTCAAGATCAGTAAAACGTCCCATCAGCACTCGTACAGATCTCACCATTCTCTCCATCCAAAGATCCAAAACAAATTTCAGCTAACCACAGCTCATAAGTAAAAAATTCCACCCAGTACTTCCAATGTTGGTCTAAGAGCTAGTCCCAATCCTGGCCATGGACACAAGTATTACAAACTATTAATTAACAGACATACTGTTTAACTGTGAATGTAAAAGCTGATGGCAGGAAGCAAACCTCTCTCCCCAGCCCCAGAAAGCAGCAGGCAGGATAGTTATATCCATTTCAGGCCAAAGATAATGATCAAAAACCATACGTCCTCCAAAGGAATAAAATTATCCTGGCTGGAATGGAAGGAAATACATTCTAAAAATAGCCCCTTCATGAACTGTTGAAAATCACGTGAAGAAGTTCTGTACAGACTGGACCGGAATGTGTCCTACCCTCCACAAATGGAAAATCCTCTTTAGTTCCTTATGAGTTGAATCCAAGAAAAGGTAAGGCCTTGCTGGCCAGTTTTTATCTATTGGTGATAAAGAAGGCATCTTTTTCTTCATTTCCAGGAAGTATTTTTGCATCTGTGATAAAATTGAAGCAAGATGTTTTATTAATGTTCAAATATCAAAGTTATTGAAATATAGAAAGAAAAGCAGATGCTCTGTGATTAAAAAGCACAGTTACCAAACTGCAACTCTCAGCTCTCATAAACCTGAATAGGGATTTAAAAAGCCAGGTATATTGAGAACTGCAGATTTAGATATCACAGAAGTATGGCAAATACTTAGCACCGTTCTTACACCTACAAATACTATCACTATCCTTTCTTTACAATGTCAGAATATTAACTTGTCAGTTTTCCATATGCTTAGCTTGAATATTTCCTTATGAAGACTATCAAGGCCATAACACAGCTGTTACATTTGATAGAAAATAAAAAACTTAATAGACAGAAAATGTACATGTGCTTTGTATGGATATATACATACAAGTCTCTGAAGGGTAAATTCATAAATTTTTCTTCCAGCATTGGCTCTGAAGAATTTCCTGTACTCTCTACGGACCTGGAAAGTTAAACAAACCCTCAAAGTGAATACAAAGAATGGATTTGTTTGCACAGGTACTCTTTTATAAAGGTCTATGGTAGAAAACACTAAAACAAGCATAAATGCATGCAAAAGGTTCTCTGAAATAGGAACATTACCTGGATTAAAATGTATGAAACAGACAAGAAGTCTGAAAGACACCTCGGCTGACCTGAGTTCAGCCATTTGCAAATTTAATGAGGAATTTGAAATACTTCCCTCCAAAAAGGCAAGTGATTCAAATATTGTTGAATTCACAGTATTAATCAATTTTCAATAGGCTTTTGCATAAAGTTGGACTGAAAAAGTGAGGTACATTCAGTGATATAATTTTCTTGTGTCCGAAGTGACACTGATTTGATGTTAATTACAGGGCTAAGTGGTGAACTTTTCTGATTTTTCACCTTTAAGATTCTTAATACACAGACTTTTCTAAAATAAAAAAAGGATTTTTTTTTCAGAGCAGACTTCTGCAAGAAAAAGCTCTTTTCACACAAGCAGTCTTCATTCCAAAACAAAAATAAGATTTTGGTGCTTGATAAGAACAGAGAATCAACACAAAGGTTGCCTAATGTCAGCAAGCTTGGTATTTGCTCCCAAAATTTATTAAAAAAAAAAATTAAAAAAGTGATCAATGAGAATAATTTTTGCAGGTGATACTAATTTTTAATATATGCTTGGAAAGGCAGGCTTCAGAGTACTTCTTTTGCCCCTTGTATTTCGAACAGTGCTGATTAGCATACATCGAAATTCAGAGAAGGCAATTTGAGAGAGCCCAACGGGTTTGCAGTTTTATGTGATGTCCAGGTTCACATCAAGGCAACTGAAACATCCCCCAACTCTCTTTTTCAAACTTTGGCACAGCCTGCAACACACCTATTATGAGTTTTGGGCAAAACCCAGGGAAAACATTGTGGCTTTGCATAATTCACCCCACAGCAACATTTAGTGGTTTTAGCTAACTCACTGTGTGTTGCTGGATTCTCTGTAACCAGAAAATAAAGGGAAACCAATAGAATAAAACCCCACATGAACTAATAGAAAAGAATTTCCTTGGCTTACTCTGGCACCCCTTCCACCACATGATGACTGTCATGCATTTTAAAATAAGCCAGCATTTGGAAAGCAAGAATCTGTCACCATTTTGGGATTAAAAACACCCCACAGATAAGCAGGTTTTGCTTATTATGCATTAAGGTGCATCAATAAAACTGGCAGCATTCAGCTGTCATTGTTCTATGCAAATTCAGCACAGAACTTTTTCCTCCTTTATTTATAAGAAAAATTATTAGAGTTCTTATTCGCTCATTTACTGCCAGCTTTAGTTCTCTGTAATTAGTGTACATACTTTATTACTTATATAGGGATGGAAATTAACACACTCAAAGCCACTCCAACCACAATCATTCCAAATCTGACCATGTTCTCACAGTCTCTCTTTAATGATCTTGCTTTATATTATTCTTTGTAAGCTGCAGGGTGGGTAAATTAATTTGGAACAAAGGGACTAATATACACCCACACATCCTATTGGCGCTGCAAGGAAGCTGCAAAGCAAGCACTGAGAAATGCAAGCTGCTCCAGAAAAGCCTAAATCTGCCAACTACCACAAATGCTATTAAAATCTACTTATCATACAATTAAAAACAAAACCAAAAAACCCCAAATCCTCAATAATTAATGATTTTATCTCGATCATTTGTATCAGCTTTAAATCTTCAGCTTTATATGTCATGGGTGAAAATACTTTGCCATCAAATTACCTGTGGTAACAGTGATGTACTGGAATGACAGACTGTGGCTGTATTCAGAAAAATCTGCGTATTTCAGGTGAGATACAAATTGGAAATGCCACTTATGTTATTTAACAAATGCACTGAAAACCACACCACAGACAGGCAGAAACATATTCCTGCTCTAATGTTCCTTAAATGTTTTGCATTCATCAGTTTTCATTTAAATGTTGCTGTTTGATATAAAACGGCCTCTGAGTTCTCAGGAGGGACATATTCTTGTTTTAAAATCATAAAACCAGACCCACTTTGGCAGTAGTACCTGAACTGTGAAAGTGTGATTCTGATCTGCAGAACGACTTCTTAAAATGGCTCCTTTGTATTTTCCAGCTCTGGTTTCCATGTATGTATTGTAATGCCTTTTTTTTTTTTTTTAAATACAGATTAACATGTATTATATATAATTATATGTTCTCTAACTGTTTTTCCCATTTCATCATTGTTCGGATGAATATGAGAATATGAGAGTTGAACTTTCCTCTGCATTATCAAATAAATTGTTCCTTTTATACTTCTGTAGTGTACAATATCCCTATTAGCAGAAGGCACTCCCAGCCAAACAAAACTGATTCAGATTTCCGCAGCTCTTCAGGACTGCATCTGTAAAACTGTGTTATGTAAATCATTTGGGCACAGACCTAAAACCTCTCAAGATGCCATTTTCACAGTCTATTTACAGAGCAGAACTACATTTTTCCAGATTACAGATGTGTTTTCTTTTGCCAACCAGTCCTTGAAAGCAAGGGGCAGAAAACAGAAGGCTTTTGTACATCTCAATTTTTCTGGGAATTCATGGCTGTCACAAGCTATAGGTAACTGCATGCAATGCCACGCCCTAAAAAGGCTGCTGGATGCAACAGCACCTTTCATGAGCTTTACGTCATGCCCTCGACATGGGGGTCAGGGGTCTAATGTGAGCAGCAGTGAGTCATAGATCTCCACCCTACTTCCCTTTCAAACAAGCACAGGTCACAATAAGAAAATACATCCTTGTAATCTTTACAGATAGGACCTTTGCCAATGTAGGTCAGGTTTTTAAGTCAACACTAATAGGGTCCTTTAATCTGGCATTTGTCTTTCACTTTAAACCTGCAGTTCCGATGCCCAAATGCTGCTGTAAATGAGGCATCTTCAGCTTATGAACTTTTCAGCAATGTCCATGACAAAACAAACCAATGTAATTCTCTGTTAAAAAAACACATCCCTACTCGTGAACCCACACATCTGCTTGAGTTAGTAAGATGCCACGCTTCATTGAGTTCATGTTGACAGATGGGAGTGTTGGAGAAAGTACCTTCAGTCCAAGCCAGTAAGCCCAAATGACTGCAACAGCATGCTTACGCCTAGCCTCCTCCTTCAAGCGTTTCAATTCCCTTCGAGCCTAAAAGGTTTAGATAGTGAACAAAAGAGACAGCCCGATGCAGGTAGCACATCAACCAGGAAACGGCCTCTCCCAAACAAAACAGCCAACTTACAACCGAGGGATAAAAAGATGGAAGAACAGCATTTAAACCTTTAACACCCGAGGTGTCAGTGTGAATTGGTGTGAAGCCACGTAGAAGGTCAAAAAAGCTTCCGACGCTGTTTAAGTGGCATGTACAGGTAAGAGTTTTGTCTGACCTATTACTATCAGCATTCCCCTCCTCCTCTTCCCTCCTCTTTCCAACTCCCAATCAGTAGTAAGGATCCCATAGCTTGATTCTAATTGGAGAGTTTTGCCTGCAGTTTCATGATCAAAATGATGCGTATGGAAATGAAGACTTACTAAAATCTCCCTAACTAGTCAGTTCTTTCACTGGCAAGTGCCTGGGCAGAACAGAATCAGCTCCGAAACCACATGTGTCATGATGACTTTCCAGCATTGTAATGAGGGCTTTTATTCTGGAGGTTATTTTTTATTTTAACCTTTATGTATTTAAAAAAAAAAAATTCTCTAGCCTGGTAAATGAAGTCTATGAAATCAAGGGTAGAAGTCCCCAAACCTAGTGCATTCCTCTTGTACAAAGAGGTAGACACCTGTACCTACCTTTCATCAATCATTCCATTTTAGGAAAGCAATTTGCAAACTATTTTAACCACAGAGGCATGTGTGGGCAACCTAACAGAACGTCGCATTTTAGGAGATACCAATATTATCTGATGACAATGTTCAAGTAAAAGGAAGAGTTCCAGTACTACAGGCTCAGTCACGGCAGCTCTCGCCATATATCTGCACTTGTCAAGTTATAAGTTATCAGACTTGTGTAGCAGCAGTTCCAGCCTGTGCCAGTCACGCTCTTCTGATGCAGCTGGAGAGGTTAATGCGTGTTAGATGTAGACTCTCAGATTACATTTTCACTCATCTGCTGGGAAGAAAAGTTACTACTACACAGCAGTGTAAATGCAAGAACTATGCAAAGCTAACTATTTGCCTGTCTTATGAAAAGGAAGGGAACTTGAGGCTCACTCTTGGGTTTATTTGGTTGGTTTTTGGTTTGTTTTGGATTTGTTGTTTTTTTTTTTTTGTAAAGCAAGTGATTTCTGATGATAACTTCTAGAAACTTTTGTTCCCCATATTCCTCTGGGAAAAAATAAAGTATCGCACCAATAAAAAGTTGTCTCTCTTATCCGACACTGTAATTCTTTCTCAAATATTGATTCAATTTAGATTATCATTTATATATATATATACTATATTTCAACTATTTATATTTAAGGAACAAGAAGACAATTTTTCATTAAATTCCTGTGAGCCAATTGATAAAAATAACTACTAAAGCCATGTTAAAAATTGTCCAAATCTACTAAACATTTAAATGAAGAGCTTTAACACAGTTAACACTATTGCATCCACTTTCTGGAGGTATCTTTTAATTCTAAAGAACATCTTAAATCTAGGAAAATAAATATCACTTCTGCAGTACTGAGTGATTTTTTGGTGAAAGGAACTCTGATTAGAAATAAATTCTCAATATATTGTGCTTAAACGAATGCAGAGGAAACTGTGTATCTGTTGAATTGTATAATTACCTAAATATCAAGCTAGAACTGAAAAGTTCCAAAGACTCTCTAGTATGAAGGGAATTTTGTACATGCTTGTTTGGATTCCCAGGGCTGCCATTTCACAAGAAATCTAATAGGTTTATATCAAAATAGCCAAGGTCAAACTCAGCATTATATTCCTGATGTAATTTCAGTACATATCTCCTTCTAGCTGGCAAGGTGTTCTGACATCTGCCCCCCAACCTAAATAATAACTGAAAAAATGTTTAAATTTAATGTATTTACTGAATACGGTTTTCAACTAAATTAGGAATTTACTAATTGAAACCAATACATTTTTGACCTCTAGTGAGCAGCATTTCAAATGTTCACATAACCCACAACTACAGGCTGGGGATTAGCAAGAATCTTTCAGTGGGACTTTGCTTCTGAAAACAAACAGCTGATGCTGGAATTCCTGGGATTTTTCTAGGGCTGTAAGTTTAGAATTGCAAGCTAACATCATTTTCTGCTAAAAGACCAGCTCATAAAATTGTGCTTTACTTGTACTTACTAAAATTTTCTTACTGGTTCAAATCACAGCCAGATAATCAATTAAACCAATTAGCACTAAAATTTAAAAAAATAGTGTTGTTTTGAACTTGCAGACGAAGACTGTCCATGGTGCAGATTATACAGCCTGGTGAAAATCTCAAATGGATCACTAACACAGTGTCACTGAAAGCACTTGTTGGGGGCTGGAGGGGAAGACACCAAAAAACCCCGACCTTCTCTCCCCCCACAGATCATGCTTTGCATATTCACATGTAGTAGTTAAATGCATTCCCTAATTTGAGAATACTGTAGTCTAGTCATTTTTAATCTAGTCTAATGGCTTGTTATTGCAAATCTTTACTTGGTTGCCATGCAAAGAATTTCCTACTCTACAAAAAAAACTGGCATACAGAATGCTATCAGATTTATTAAGGGTGGCATGAATGGAAATGGAAGGAATTGATGATCATGCTATATTATTTAAGAGTGAATTGTATTAGTCATTAATTCTCACTATTTAGTACTAATTAAATGTTGATACTGTTGGGTAATGAAGGGTGGCATGTGATATGTGCATGAAGTACCTTATATCCAAGCCAGCAAGCCCAAATAACAGCAATAGCATGTTTATTTCTAGCCTCCTCTTTCAGTCGTCTCAGTTCCCCTCGTGCCTGTGATGCATTTGAAAATAGGATATAGAAAAGCTTAGGAGAGAAAAGGTTACTGCAAGTTCCCACTGGTGCAAGGAAGAAAGAAAGAAACCAGTCACTACAAACAGCAAACATTAAAGCGTGGCCCAGCTTCCCAGGCTGCAGTAGCTAAAATATGTTAGCAGCAAAGAGAAACTAAAAAAAAAAAACACACCTGTATAAGCAGTAAGAGCAGCTTAAGCCACTGCAAATATTCACAGACAACTATCCTGATGGGCCTTCTTCATTCCATACAGCAACCTTTAAGGGCACAATTTATTGCCCTGTTCTTACCTGGGTACCATGCCAATAAGCGGCAATTATCGTGGCAGCCTCATTACAACGCTTCAGATGCTTAAGTTCCCGAAGAAGTTTCCGAGCCTGTAGGCAATTGAAAACATTATTTTACTAACTGATTTTTATGATTTTAAACTAAGGCACTGCAACCTGTAAATCTAGGCAAAACCAAAAAAACAATGCCTCCAATCCCTCAAACAAATACATTCACAAATGGCACACAGCATAACATTTGCTGTTCCAGTAAGGATTCTGTGCACATGAGACAGCTTGGGACTGGCATTCCAGGGCATCTTAGTTCGATGTTCAGTTTTCTCCCAGATTTGCTGCATTATTTGAGATATCCATATGCCTGTTTGCACAATGGCAACAATACTTCTTCTCCACACAGTAAATGTCTTACCCATTTACACTGCAATAAAGAATAAATCACAAGTAAATCGGCTGGCTTTAGGTCACACTAAAGGCTGCTGTCATACCAGGCTTTCATGCACAGTAATGCTACTGCAAAAGAGCTTGTTCTCCAATGGCAAACAGAAAGTCATAACTCAAGATGATGCTTTTAACCCAGTTTTCTTCAAATAACACTCATGGGAAAAGACAGCACATCAATAGAAAGGTCGAAAAGATATTTTTAACTCATTTAAACAAAATAATAAAGACAAAGTAAAAATCAAGAAAAATAGCAAAATCAAATTACGTTAGCTTATTGCTGGCAAACTTTAAAGCCTTCCGGGCAGAAGAGGGCTGTTTACACCAATAGCTAGTAACTGCAGCCCCTTCCCTGTCTGACAGGAAGGGAACTGGCTCCAGAACTAAAGGCAGTTCTCTCTTCCTTAAATAGAGGGGACAGACTCCTTTAGCAGGGTGGAGAAAAGTTAATAAGAAAACAGAGGAGCCCAGGGTCATTTTTTCTGAAGCTGGACAGCAATGGTTGCTTTGAGCACTACGGCTGCTTTCATGTGAGCTGTTAACCTCATTTTTACCCCTTATTAAAGCATCACTCCTTAAATCTCTACAGTGGTTGCAGGATTATCCCTTCACAAAATACAAACCTCTCAGAGAAGAAGCAAAGTTGTAGCAAATTGAATCAGAGGACAAGCCAATAGTGAAAAACTACTTGTTCAACATTTTCACTCCTCCTCTTAGCAGACAGAGGAGAATTGAAGACTTAACCCAAGTAACATGCTGCCCAGGCAATCCAAACTCTTTATTTTAAGCCTGCTTTCAATTTTTTTTTATTCTCTGAGAATCCTGTTAACCGTAAAATAACTGTCAATCACAACTTATTTCTTACCAAATCATTCCAATGCTACAGTTTGCATAAGCCCAGTGGCAGAGTCCCAGAGAATCCTGCTTTGGAGCTGCTAGGCTGCCTGATTAGCATGTACCTATGTGCGCTCTGATCACCAGACTCACTTATTCACACTCAAGCCCCTGTAAAGAGGTCTCCTCTCTCTAAATTCTTTGGCAGAAGATGCCTCAAGGATAACCCAGTAGTTTCGTGTGGTCCCAGAATTCCACTTGCACTGTTTGCAAGGATTTATAGCCCAGGCAGCATATGCAGATGTCCCAAACTCACCTCCTCTACAGCAAACATGAGTGCTTGACAATGGCTACAGCACAGCCACAGTTCCATGGACAGAAGGCATAAAAGGCAGGAGTCTCAGAGCACTTGGAATGCGTTTTCTGACCTGCCCCTTACCTCATCACACAGAGACAGCTGCAGTAACAGGAAACTCACCTTCCATCCTCTGATGTAGGACTGTACTATAATAGCTGAACTCTTTATCTTCTGATACCTTTTTTGTTGCTGTATTGGAAATAAATACGTGACGCTTAGAACAGAATATTGCAACTGCAAAATACTGCATAGTAAACCTTTCACTACTAACATTTGAAAATATGCTTCAGGATAAACATAAAAAGCGAACAACTTCTGACTGAGCAGATCAAAGAGCAGATTCTGTGTCCAACTCGAGGGGAAACAAAGCACACCAACAATGCTGCATGGACAATGTCACTCTCTGTTTACAGAAACACTAAGTTCATGGTCAGCAGCACAAATGCAGATTAAATGCTAACAGTAACAGCTTTATTTGTCTTTCCCACCACCAGAGTACCACACAAACTGTCACAAATGCTCAGGTTTGTTAGCTAAGCTTTTCACCACCTTTTCATAAGACCTGTGCTGTTCCTGTTACCCGCAGACCCTTTATTATACCAAATGCTGATGATAACTAAGGAACAGGAAAAAACCAAAACCACTGATTCCTGAATGAAATGCTGGAGTATTATTCAAGTGCGCTAGTCTGAACAATAATTTCCCTAGACTGGAAAACATTTTCCTTCTAAAAAGCTCAGTTTTCCAGTAGTCCAGTGTTTAGTATAGTACTAAGTTTGACACACCTTGTAACAAGGCTTTTATACTTGACACTCAGTCTACTCAATGACAGTGAAAATCTCTGTGAGCAAGCTGGAGAGAATCCCCTCTAGGCCACAATCATGCCATGACTGATGTCTATCATGCATTTCAAGGGGACAGACAGGCAAGCGTCTGCAGATCCTTGGGTCAAATGTCCAGCATAAGGAGTTGTCAAAAAGCTTTATTCATGCAAGGGATTAATCATGATAACTTCCAGAACACAGTGCCAAACAGTCATGTTGGGTTAGGAGAATGGTGCCTCCCATCTACATGAAGAAGCAGAGGAAATGTCTTTATCATCACACGTAACCAGTAAGATGACTGCTGCCGTGTTTCACCAGTGACCCAATAAAGGTTTACAGTTAAGAAATCAACAGTGCTTGGTCATGTGTTAGTTTTCATTTCTTTATATTTAAAGTTGCACCAATCTAGCTGCAGTATCTCCATTTTAAATTGATTAAGATTTCATGAGATCATAATGAAGCCATATGGGCACAACGCAATTCTGTAATGATGCGGTTTGTAGAAGTGGTGCATTCAATCACACAACTTCAGAGAGAAGAGTTTTTACAGTAAAAAAGCATATATTCATACTTTTCCCGAATTATCTATATTTCCCTTTAATTATCCAAGAGAAGTGAACCAAACACTAATGGCTTTCAAGATGGTAGACAGAAGTGCCTGTCAACTGAAAAACACAGATTGTCAACTCTGCAACATGAAGTTTAAGACTTTTTTCCATATTTTATCAAGCTTTCTGATATGCTTGTGCTATTCTTAACAATAACACAATGCAGTTCAGATGTTTAAGAATGGGTTTCAAATTAAAAAACAAATCTGTTTTATCATATAAGTCAATACTATTTAGTAACTGACAAAAAGACATGGAAGAGTCATATAACAGGGCTGTTCAGTTCATGGAACAGAACAACCACTCCACAGACAGATTTGAAACTGCTTTAGAACTGTATCAATAACGATACTGAATTACAAATCTTAGGAGTTATAATTAAAATAAATCCCTGGGATCCTCCCAAGTAGCATTCTTGAGCCTCAAATGCAAAGGTTCCAAATAAGGCAAAAATACAAAAAGGCTTGGGAATGACTGAATTCCACAGAACTGCACATGTATATTACTGAACATTTTTTACACATTAGCCATATGTTTTGAAAACACTGTAAATGTCGGGCAGCACAGCATTTTAGATGAATGAAAAAGACTGTTCCCAGCTGGGCCACAAAAATCATAATCCTGCTCTCCCAGAGTTAAAAGATTCTGTTGAGCTTTTCAATTATTTAAGGGTAAGCACAATGTAAACACTTCATTGTAGTCTATAGAAACTAAATTGTCTTTATTCACACCATTGGTACCTAAATATTAACATAAAATTGAATTCTTTCAACGCCTCTCCATACTTATCAAGGAAAAATATCCTATGAAGGTTATATGTATAAAACAATGATAAGAACCCCCCATTTAGTAAGGATAGTATCTTACTGCGTATCTCCTGACCCAGGAAGCAATCACAATCTGGCTTTTTTTCATTAACAAGAAGCGAGTACGGCACTTCCAACCTCTATAAATCTTTTCAATTAGAGTAGCCAAGTCCTCCAGCCGCTGCTTTCTCAGATCTTCTAGTTTGAAGAGCTGGGTGTGAGGGGTTTCAGGGTTTTGTTTGACATTGGAAAAAAAAGAGCAGGAAAGAAGAGACAAGATAAAAAACCAAACCCATAAGCACAGATACTGTAAGAGAACTCTCTTCTTTATTTAAGTCCCCTCTCAGACATTTTATTTCATTTATCTCCAGAGCTATAAGCAGATACACCAAGATTTGTGGCAGATACACTGTCACAACTCAGTGCATAAGTTTTACAATAAATTAAGGCTGACAGCTATTGCAAAGTCTTGATTCGCACCAATTTTAATGGGTCTAACAGTAAAAAGTTCCTTTTTAAACACTATATTCACAATGATATATCAAAGCACTGTAAGTAGAAGAATCAGTAGGAACCAGGCAGTGAATGATGCAGCTCATAACAGCTTGTCCTCATGAGAGAGGGCTGGATTTTGCAGAAGGCATTTTTCACTTACCGTTCTTGGGTTGCGGATGAATATCTTTGATCTACCAAATGAAAATTCCTCTTCAGGGATTCCCAATTCATCAAACAGCACCTCTACTCCAGCCCTAAGAAGGAGTAAATGAGCTTAACAAACATGACCCCTAGCACTGAAACTTCTTAGTTTACATATTCACAGCTTAATTTATGGAAAGGAAAGCATATTTTAAACCCTTAAATAGTACTTGATGTAAGAAGATTGAAAACTTAACTCATTTACTCACTGGTTATTTAGCTAAAGGCAAGAATAATCACCACAAAGATTCAGAATAATTTGATGAAAAAAGAGTAATTTTTATTTTACAGCATTAGCAATGGCCTATTTTTTCCTTTTACATCTATAATTATTTTACTTAAAAAGAAAAGGAAAGGCTCTCACACTAATGTCAAAATGTGAAACACAGACTGACAAGTTTGACAAATGCTAGTGTTCCACTCTCTTACCAAATGCATTTCATGAATGTCAACAGAAAAAAGAAGAGAGGAATTGTGCAGATCTTTGCAATGATTATTATAATGCTATTGTTATCGATGCTACACTTCCACCATTATCTTGATAACCTAAAGATTTAAAAACTTAAAGATTCAAATTGCAGCTAAAGATGTGTATCTATCATGAAAGAAATTTAAATTACACTATTGGTGGTCACACGCAAAAAGAATTAATAGAAGCTTACTTGCCTACTCCAGACATTATTTGCAAAAACACATGTGAATACTATGCAACTTAAAAGTATATATTTAATACAATTGATTTGCAAGAGGCATTATCTCAGAAGTGCTCCCAATCACTATGTAAAATCATTCTTGAAAGGACAGAGGAAGATTGTATGGCTGCCTTCAAAGAAATGAGTGCTCCTACACTTTGAAAATTGCTTTGAAAAAGGTAAGTGCCCTCCTGATCATTCCCGACTCCTAGTAATTTTGATTCCACTCCAGTATCTTCTTCTCTCTCTCTCTCTCACCTTTTCTTTCAGATCCAAACCAGTAAAGGCCACAATATATTCATTTTGCAACGTATGCAAAGCATTTTAAAAAAATCAGACCATGTGGAAGGAAGATAGCGATTTCACTCAGGAAATACTCCTGTTTACCTACCTGGCTGGCCCTCTCCAGTGGGGCCACGTCTGCTTACAGAGCATTTTGTACCTTTCCAGGCAAGGCTCGTATGCCTGCCTGAACGCGTAACCCGCCCTTCTGACCCGGACGTTCTCCAGGAGGCCGAGGTAGCGGATCTGGTGGCACACCAGGGCATCGTTGAAAATGTGTGCAGCCTTTTTGTCATTAGGTTTAATGCACCTGGAGAGGAAAACGAAAAGGGACACTCCTTTGCGGCACTGTAGGCGTCAACAACAGTTCTTGTGAGTATAAACCGTATATTTCAAGAGTTTATCCATTTATCCTTGAACATCGAGACTTTTTTTTTAAACTTCACAAAAAAAATTCACCAAAGCTTCGCCATAGGGTAGTTTACCTGATATAGTTTGGATTTTTTGTCTGGAGATTTTTCATCAGGGTAGCAACTGAAGCCTTGAACTGTGAACCCGCTGTTGGTGGTCTCTTCAGATTGATCTTAGCAGGGTTACCTTCTGGGAACAATGCCTTGATGAGAGAGTGGTTGGCCTTCCACATGGCCTGGGAGAGGTCACGGTACAGAAGATCATTATTTTTATCAACAAATCCTTCCACCTGGTACATAACCTGAAAAATAGAGAAGAGTCTCATCAGAGCAGGTTTGGAACTATAACATAGGCCAGTTCAAAACTGACCCAAGAAATTAATTTATCCCTCTTTCTCAATATCCAAAACAAACAAAAGACATTTCAGCTCCCGTTTTAAATTTGACAGTTGGAAGACTTTTTGTTGGATAAAATTTCTGTGAAGATGCTACCTGAGAAAGATGAATCTTCTCATACTGCTAACAGTTCCCTGAGCTGATCAATTCTGGTTTCTGAAATGGGACAAACCCTTCTTCCATGATAACTCTGATATGCCACCACCTGCCATGCTCCAAACCAATCTTTTTTTTTTTTTTTGGTTGACAAAAGGTTTTCTCCCTCTCTTTTGACTCACAACAGCAAAAATGCCTTTTCCTTTCAAATTATTAATGCTTACATTATTTGCCTCAGTGAAACACAATATGAAATATCACCTCTTGCTATTACAGCAGCAAGTAGCTCCTCAGGGGACTGTTATTTTAAAGGACTTTTACCAGGAAAGCAGTCCAACAACAACAAGCATGAATACAAAGGTCTGACCTGCAGCTGAGGACCCAGGAGGCATCCAGGGGAACTTCATGCAGATCTCAGAATTGCTACCAGCTTTTTTAATTTTTGAGGGTAGGAAACTAATTTGATTAATTGTGACAAGTCATCTGGCTGGTAATACAGATTCTTCAGCTTCAGTTCTGTACAGATATGTACTATGTACACAGAATACCAAATAAAACTAGCACTGACATAGCCATATTTTACATAACAGCAGGCCACTGGGAGCTCAGGCAGCATTTTACTTTGGAGGACATGTTTCTGGTTCTGGCAGGTGTAGTAAATGCAACTACTGAAATAAAACCTGTTTGTATGAACTTACTTATATTTCATAAAAGGAGGGTCAAATTTTTGTTGTCCAGTGACTAGATCAAAATGTTCTCAGATGAGGATGGAAAAACAACATTCCTCCCAAAATAGGAGGAATTCACTGGCTGCACTGCTGGGTAAGAGAATGCCCATAACAATCAAGGATACTCAGTGTCTGCTAAGGCACAATCTGTGTGCAGTCCTTCCCAAAGTACTGGGGTATTTTCAAATCAATTTGAATTTTGACAACCAAAGAAATACCTATGTATTAATATCTGTAAGATTATATGCAGTTACAAGATCTTCCTGGTAAATACATAATGTTTAGTTGATGAGTGGTTGCCTCAAAGGCTGAAAGTCTGATATTTCCAGAACTATTCTGACTAAGCAAATTGTTGAGCTATTCAAAATTGTAAGACTGAGAAAATATTAAAAAGTATTAAGCAGTCCAAGGGAAATGAAAAACTTTCCAAATATTCTTTGCTCTGTGAAATTATCACTTTAGCAGATTCAGATGAGATATAGTTTTCACCCTACATTTCCTTTTGAATTTTTTTTAAAATAAATTGTCTTCACTCTACCAATTTAATTATTTTGATTTTCATTAATAAAAAGTCATAATGAACTACACATTGAAAGCTGTCAGACTCATATTCATTCATATTGCTTATTTTGTAAAAAGTAAATACTTTGGCAAGCCCTCTGTGTAGTTTTCTCTTCCATCTGCTTAAACACACAGAGTATCAAACTCAGTTCCTTCAAACTTTCTCAACAACATGACTAAGGACTGCAGCTAGTTCAGTGACAAAGAGCATGTTTTCCAAAATATGTTGCCTTCAAATTTGTATGAATTTTTCCCATTGTAAACAATGTTTTCTTTCCAGAGACACAGCAGCAGCACTAAAGCACATGATGAAAGGAGAACTGGCCTTGAATTTCAGCTAGAGCAGCAGGACTTTGTACAAGGGCAGGTAGTGACAGGACAAAAGGTAATGGCTTTACACTGACAGAGGGCAGGTTTAGATCAGGTATCACAAAGAAATCCTTTCCTGTGAGGGTGGTGAGACACTGGAAAGAGCTGCCCAGAGAAGCTGTGAATGCCCCAACCCTGGAAGAGTTAAAGGCCAGGTTGGATGGAGCTCTCATCAACCTGTTCTAGTGGAAGGTGTCCCTTCCCATGGCAGGGGGGTTGGAACTGGATTATCTTTAAGGTCCTTCCAGCCCCAACCATCATATGACTTCTGAAAACTTTCCAGCCCAAATCCCAAATCTTAGGCTTAAGGCAGAAAAGGTTAAGATAGGTCTGGATTTTTTAATCAGCCACAGTAGCCCCCACACAACACGTAGTCCCTGCTTCACCAGGTACCTTGCCAGCGTAATGCTGAATCCTGAAGCAGCTGTGGGGCAAGGAGGTGTCATTGAGGAACCGGGAGCACTTGCTCATCCTGCTCTCAAAATGCTGGTGAGTGGCACAGACTTGGTTCAGTTTTTCTAAAAAGGTGTCATCAGTAACAGTTCCTGGTCTCAGGCATTCTTCATCCAGCATGGCCAGGATTCCAGTTTGGTTCTAAAGTTTCAAGACAAGAGCTTTAGTACTTATTTCCATTGCATTCCATCAAGGCATAAAAAGGAGATCGTTCTCCTGTTTGATTTCTGCTATCCAGAAAAACATTCTCCAGACCACCTCAAAGCTTGCCTCTTTTCTTAATGACCATTTCCAACAGATTTTTAGCACCCACATTTTTGAAGGACTGCTAATGAATCTTGACATTCACACTGAAGTTTTGTGTCATTTACTCAGACTGTAGAAACTCCAATTTAACTGAAAGTAGCCAGTCTATGCATAAAACCATCACATATTTTATATTAATGATTGAAAACTGTTCTTTTCTTGCTGCAGTAAGTCCATAGGAAGTCCTCTTATTAATTACAAGTATTTTCTGTACCTCAAGCAGTAACATGTCATTGAGTTTTCTAGTTTCCATATAAAAAGAAATGTTATTTACAATGTAACATGTGATATCTGCTGTTGTAAACAGCAGTAAATGCAAACATTTAAGAGTTGTTTAGTTTTGGGGTTTTTTTCCATAGGTGATGCTGAATATTTCTAAAAAAGTAATTGTAGCTTTATAGAATACTCCTTTTTAATAAAATGAACTTTTACCATAGAAAATAAGATGAATAATACAACAAATGGCTTGTTTCATAAAATTAAAGTGCGCGAGGATACATGAAGACTTAACAGATAAATTAAATCCATGCATTAACATTCAGAGATATTCTTGAATACAACTTACATTTTCTATTAGGTCACAAATTATAGCATTGTTGAAATATTCAATATTAGTCCATTCAATCCCCTATAAAGAAAAAACAAATCAATATATGAACAGGAAAAAAATGAAGGGAGCTCTTCCTCTAGGCAATTAAAATTATATTCCTGTTAACACGGATACTGCTTTCAAACTTAATTCTATACGCTTACCAACAGTTTTATTTTTTTTAAGAAATGCAATCATCTACTACTAACATTATCTGCGCAAGATGACTGTCCTTGAGCGGCTGCCAAACTTGTTCTCCATTCCTTTCCTTTCCCCCACCCGTGTCAGCTTCCCATGCACTCCCCTGGCACCAGGCCAGGCTCCTCCCACCCAGCACCGCGCTGCCCACGCTCCCACTGCTTAGAAGGAAATCAGCCTCTTTCACTGCAAGCATCTGAGACCAAAATTTCTAAGTTCTTAGTTGTTGGGCCTTTTTTTTTTTTTTAAATAGGAGGAAGAAAGAGGGCTAAATTTAGATGAGACCAAATATCAGCAATAAAATTTCCAGGATGAGATGCCAATGCATCACAAGGTAACACGCGTAGGGCAAAGGACTGAAAGAAGGAAAATACTAATTTCATTCTCAAATTGCACTGTGCGGTACTTCTTACAGTTTAGTGTTTTTCACAGCATTTGAAATATCATTCAAGAACCAAATTTTAGTCATGATGGTTCACCACTGAATGCAAAAAGAAAAAAGACATGCTGAAATTTCGTGTTGTCCTCAGGATTATAAGGCAGGAACTTTACGTAATTTTTAAGAATGTTTATACAGCAAAATGGTATCCATCCAGTTTGAGCACAGATAGCGTATGCTAGTTTTTACAGCTGTGAGCTGGTATTTTGTCTGAGCTCTGCATATACTGCTAAAACCTATTAAAACTTCAACTTGATTTCACTCACAGAATAACATCAAACACCAGAGTCTGGACTCCAAAGGACATCTTGAATGTACCCATAAAGCTCACAGAGCTCCCTTCAATATTTAACTGAAAGAAAACCAGAACCAGAGCTCTATTTGTAGTTTCTTTCACATTGAACGCTATTGTTTTAGCCAGCCAATTCCCTTTGGAAAAGGACTGGCTGTGGCTGCTGTTGAGGTGCATCCTAGACATTACTGTGTAATCCAAAACACAGGCTGTAGGGTAATGGCACTAATATCACAAAGTGATATTAGTCTTCTAATAAATTAATAAGCCCTTACTCAGAACTGCCAGCCATTGTTGCCAATGCATGAATAAGAGTTGGGTCTGGTTTTTACCTGGAGAACTCATAATGTGAAACAAAGCCCAAAACAGCACTTTTTGCTTAATGGAAGTAACCACACAGCCCTACACAAACATGCTCCATGCCAGTCCTCTGGTCAAAAAGTGACTCTGTTCCTTGAAAGGTGGTTCCAGCCTGCATGCCTGTTTATCTTCACAGCGGCAACAGAAGGAGGAGAGGATAAGGAAAGACCCATTCAAGTATTACCTCTCGGATGTACTCCTCCTGCTCTTCTTTGAGGGTAAGTTCAATGAAGATCTGCTGCAACTTCTCATTACAGTAGTTGATAATGAATTGCTCAAAGCTGTTGTCCTGTCAGATAAAAGATGTTTGCGTTTGCTGTTGTGTAAACACCCTGGAACTCAGCTGGAGTAAGTTACTGCAGCAGCTGCAAGTCAACAAGCTGCTGCATTAGCTACTCCTTCCAGTTTTGTGATGTGATGGCTGGAGTAAAATTTGATTGAGATCATGATTAGTTTGGAAATTTTAGACCAAATCCTTCCCTGAAGCTCTCTCCATTGGGAGGAACAAAATTCTCTGTAGGTTTTATTCATGATGTCTGCACATCGATTCCTTGAAATAAGTCTTAAGGGCACCTGTGGTGTCAGGGAACAAACAACACAAGTTTTGCCTGCACTGATCTGTCCCCATATGTAAAATGTAGTCCCCAGAGGGTCTGATAAATAAAATTATAATGATAGCATTAGCTCTTTTCCACTCAGTAGCCAATAGAGTATCCTATTTCATTACAGATTGAGGCTCAAACTGCTATTCCAGTTGCAGCTGAGCCTGGGTTAAGAGATTATTGGCTCTAAAGGTCAACCCACCTCCTCCCTGCCAACAAACCGCTCATGTAATTGCCCCTTGAAATTATGGGAAACAAATGAACTTCATCAACCAAAAATCCTCTAAAAGGCTAATGCATATAAAACTGGGTTAGGGAGCAAGCAGATGTGTGACTCTTGGCAGAAGGGACCAGGGACTGGAGCAGACAACAGGAGAAAGGGTGGGCAGTGGGAATGCTGCTCAGAGACTGTTGCCCCAGCAGCCTACCCCATATCCCAGGGCAGGGCTGCTGCAGGAGCGGGGCTGTGACATGACAGCAGCATGCTTCCACAGGGACACACGTCAGCAACAGAGACCATGGCCACATCAAGCCCTAAATACCACAGGGAAAGCTCTCGCACGCTCAAGGCAGCTGAAGTTTTACTGCTAAGTTCACCAGGGCCACGACTGCAACATAAAAGCTATGGTTCACCACTTTATCGCCATTATCTTAAATGAGTGCAGTTTGGAGGCCAGGTGCTCATTCTGAGGACAAGGTCAAAATGCCTGTTTCAAAGAAAAAAGGAATCAGCACCTTCACTGGTTTTTTACAGCGCTTGAAGCAGTAATTAATATTGTAATAATTCCATATATATATCTGCAGAAATAACTACACTCAAGAGTACTTTTGGACATCCGGTGCTGGTCTTCTCGACTTTGGGGTTACCTCCTGCCCTATTTTTTTTTCTTTTCTTAATAACTAGTCATCAAGAACACTCTCGTTATTTAGGAAGACTGAAGAATTGCAGAATAAAACACTACACCTTTTTACACTACCAAATAATCTGCTGTACAATACCTGTGAAGCTCAACTTCTGCTGATAGAATTTTTATGACTGAAGGCAACTGCAATCATTTAAATGTTTAAATTACGGATTTGGTTGCTAAATGAGATTAAGAACACACAAGCAGATTAGATAATATTGAGGTAGCATGGATTACTTTTGTCATTTTAGTTTTAAATGAAAGCAAAATCATAGCTGATCACCAAACTTTTGCAGCCACATCAAACTGCCCCTCTCACCAACTGCAATTATCACTCAAATTGCAAAACTTGCACAGCTCTAGATGAGAGTTAAAATTTGGCATGCAGCAAAATCAGCACTGCAAACAAGTCATACTTACTGCATTCTGTTGAAAAAGAAATTAAATAAACTGCAGTCAGTACTTATACTTCCATAACAATACAGAATACATCTATTAGCATTTATTTAGTGTATCAAGTAGATCAATCTTTTTATCATTGAAAATGAAAAATACTACCTAAATGTTATGTATTACTCCTTCATAGATAAGCATATCTTTAGGTACTGTCCAAATATTATCAAATAAACCAAGAGATTGAGACACATCATAGTGTAACACAGAACAACACCCTTGCATTGTCCTGTCTCTAAATCACCATGTACCTCTTGTCTCTAAAATCCACATATATAACCTTGGGTATACAAATCTCAGCCACAGGAGAGAAGAATGGGGAAGGGAAGAGAGAATACTGTAGGAACAATGACTATAAGTTTATTTGACACATTCAGATAAGGACATCACTCCATATATAGAGAGTTTGAAGTAAAAGGACCCTAGCTGTCACATCACCTAGACAAAGAGAAAGGGTAAAATACACTCTGCATCCTCCTGCCAGGAACGTGCCATCCAATGCCACCAATGTTTCTCCAAAAGGCTTTGTTAGTCTGATTACAAGGGCTGCAGGACTTTTCACTCATAAATTATACAGGCTCAGTCATCAAAAGAAGATGGAAACGGAACAGTAAATCCAGCTAAACCATCTAACTAAAAGGTCATTAACAATACATTAAAGTAATTGCTAGATATTTTCCCAATTTGTTGTGTATCTGTGATACTTATGGTTTGCCAAAAAAAGGCAGACCAAAATCCACAGAGTTATTCACAAATCGCTCACTTTAAGCCATGAAATTCTATCTGACATTGCCAAGCCACTGAAAATTGCTGTTCCAGGAAAAAAGTTATTGAAGAGCAGCAGCAGTATTATTCTTTATGAATGATCCAGAGTAAAAGGCTAACAGTTAATTACAGTAAAGAAAATTAGGGAGAATGTTTGAAATTACTGAAATTCTCAAAACACTTAACTCTGAACTGACCAGAAGACATTTGGTAAATTAAATAGACTTCAGAAAGAGGTGTTTCCTTTTACAGGTTTTAAGAAACCCTGTATGAGAAACCAATCAGTGTGTTTATCTCTAGACAAATCTGAGTACAGCAACAGAAACTGTGCATTTATTCCCCCTTACAGAATTACAGAATACGCTGAGTTGGAAGGGATCCATAAGGATCATCGAGTCCAACCTTAGCCTTGCACCATCCCCAAGGGTCACACCACATGCCCTTATGTGCATCTACAATTTTTAATTATGTGAGGACTTCACAAAGCAAATACGAATGGTCACAAATGAATTGTCCCCCAATATTTTAATGATGGCTTCTAGAAATTAATACAATAGAACCAGAAGGGATCTAAAGGACTTCTGGCATTGTTTTTCAGAAGGCAGTACCAATATCAGTGACAGCACATCCCTAAATCTGTTCAGGAGACACAGGTTGGAGGCACCCAGCCACCAGAGACTGTACTTGTTCCTTACACTGACCACTCACATTAAGCAACAAAAAGCATTTTGATCAACAAAGAAGTAGCACAGTCAGACCCAAAATCTGGGCAGAGTTAGTGAATTCAAATATTAGGAAATGTTGTGGAAAAAAATAATTAAGAGTATATCTTAATTCTGCTACTTTAACATTGAGGGCATCACTTCCATTCCTGTATTTTTGTGGCAGCATTTCCAACTACGCCTTTGAAATCACCATGGAATACAAAATAAAAGCTTTAGGGAAGATAAAACCAGTCTCTCAAATTAAATTAAAGGTGCTGGGAAACAGAATGTCACCTGAGATACACTTAAAGTCATGTCAAATTTATAGATACAGCTCAATCAACCACCCTTAGCTTTTCATCAGATGCAACAATAAATTTAGACAAGTAGAAAAATTCACTAACAAAAATCAAAGCCTACTTCACCATGTTTCTCGCTTCACAAATAATGGTGTCTCATTCACACAGCTTTATTCCTTACCAACCTTCAAACTACTGGGCATCAGGGTGGGAGATCATGAACAACAAGTTTTGAACTCTAAAAAAAATTCTGCTCCACGCAAAAATGGAGTGATTATACAGACAAGTAGATCACGACATTCTACTCATTCAGGCTGTTGGAGTCAATCATGAAAAGCTATAAAGTTCTATTATGAAGCACTGCTATTACATGAATTACATACAGGTGCTTGAAAGTCTACAGAAAATATTCTTTGTTCCTTAATATTTTACCTAACTTCTTCTTTGAAACATTCCATTCGTGTATCACAGAATCATCTGAAAAAACCATATATGAGTGTTCCTGGCATGATACATTTTTACACCAGTAAAACACTAATGGGAAACAAACAAAATAAAAATATTTTTGTTAAAAAAAACCCCTCTCTTATGGGTCTTGAATAAAATGTCTCCACCAGATTTATGAAAAGAAAATATCTAAAACAGGGCATTTTACTATCAATGCTAGATACTTTCTAAACTTCTCTCACCATAAAGAATTTAAATTCACTTTTGAGTACCCACTTCCCAGTGATTTTCAAAGACAACAAAGCAACTAAGACACCTGCTCAAAATTGAAACTGAGATGCTTTTCCATACTAGTAGACAGAAATAAATTCCTACCTTTCACCTGCCTAATAAAGTCCTTTATCAAGTGTTCCATTTTCTTGTGTCCTCTCCACTGTTTTCCTCAAATCAAGCAGATGTTGTTGATACAAATCTGCAGACTCTGCTATATCATCAGTATTACACCTTACAGGTGTTTCTCAATATCTCCTCTTCCTTCTTAATCTTTCATCACATCAGTTTTTGTTGAGGGCCAATTCAAAAATCTGCATATTGCTCAGTCTACAACCACTGACAAAAAGCTGTCCAGTAACACTTTTTCAAATATATTATATGAACACATTCAACTAAAAAAATACATGAAAAGTATTTAAAGGAAAAGCATAATTTGAAAGAAAAACTGCTTGAAATCAACATGACTAATGCCATTAAAATTAACTTTTACACCAGTATGAGGAGGGAAAAAGACATACAGAGACTGATGCTTTCACTCTATCACATATAGCCCCAGAGAATAATCTTTGCAGCTCCAGACAACAGAAGTCTCTGATCTCCTCCTAACATAGGCAGGTGACCCCAAGTAGTTCCCTCAGCCCCTAGAGAAAAAGCCAGATGGCAAAACCAATGATGATAAAAGACCAACATACTCGCTTCACTGAGATGAATAGTGGAATGAAGGGTGAAACCAACCAATTTATCTGCTACTGTGGTGTCTGGGGATAGGGAATTTTATGTATGACCACAGAAGCATGTGAGTTTATGAGATGAAACTAAAAAAGTGAAAATCAGCAAAATGGAAAAGTTGTATTTAAAGAAAATGAAAAAAGATACTATTTTAATCTCAGAAAGCAATGGCCCAGTTATGTGATGCAACAGTTATAAGAATTTTTCAAAATTTTTTCAAAGTTAGTGAAGGTATGTTATCAATATTTATCCTTTTTTTTCTCTTTACATATACAGACATTTGAATAATCAGACTTATCTCCTGTAAATTAGGGTGCTCTGTGCTTTTGTGTCAATATCCCTACAGGCAAAGAACCAGAGAAGCATATCATTTAACTATATATATTCCACATATACTTGTAATCAAACCATATTTCAGTGTATCTAACAGAAGCAAGAAAGTAGATGCCAGAGCTTCAGGGATTATCCATTTTCCATATTTGTGTAGCTCAACCAACTTCAGTCCTTATTGATGGTACTGTCACTGGCAGAGAACCAGGCACTCTGAAATCCATCTTGCTCTCAGCTGTGGTGCCCATGCACACAGGTCGAAACCAAATTTGGACTTAAAAGGGCAAGAAACTACTGTGACTCCAGAGCACACAATGCACGTGTGATTCACGGGAACACCCAGGTACAATCACTTCAACAAACTCAACCTGATAAATTACAGTCCTGGGACAACAGGAATTACAAATAGGCAAGAACCTACCATATAATCAGAGCCATTCCTCTCCTAAGACAGAAATAGCTGCTGTAGGGCAAAACATCATTCTCACAACCTGAAGCAGAGCATTTGTGTATATTTGCTCCAGCATTTCAAGTATTTCCTCTGTTGAAAACAGCCAGCCAATGGGATTTACTTCATAAACATGCCTTTTGCAAAATAAGCCTCTCTAAATACTTACATTATAATGTGATTAATTAAATTGTGATTAACTTCCTGGGATGTACCTCTGCTTCTGGGCATCCTAGTGCTTAAAGAAATTATTGCTTTAACTCTATTTTTAAAGCTACACAGCACCTAGGAGTCCAAACCAAGGGTCCCTCTCTGAAAAGCTCCTCTCTTCCATAACATTTGCCAGCAGATGTAACTGATCAATTATAGATTAAAAATTCAGTTCTTCTCTTTCACACTAGACTGACTTTGCACTAGATGATCAGATTGAATAAAGGGCCGGGTACACACATTTTTGCACTGCCACTTCCCAGTTTATGATAAGCTGATGGGCATCAGGAAAGGGCTGAACCATTTTGAAAAGGAAATCCGTTGAAAGGTAGACAGGCTAGAAAAAAGCAGCTGGAAATTCTTGTCTGGAGGATAAAGGCAACTAACAAAACAACAGATATCCATGGCTGAGTTAGAGCCAAATTCTAGACATGAAGAAAGGGTTCTCAGAGTCTAGAGATAATAATAACAACAACAAAAAAAAAAAAAAAAAAACCCAAAAACAAACAAACAAAAAAACCCACACCAAAACCCCACAACAACAACAAAACAACAACAACAACAACAAAGGAAAAAATTAAGGTAAAGAAAAATCCCGATGAGTCAATTTCCTTGAGTAGGATTTTTTTTTTTCTCTAATACGTCATCTTTCTAGCAAATAACTAGACCTTTCTCCTGTACGATAATCCTTAACGGTGTTGGGGGAAGCCCCTGGGCCAGCAGCAATCTCTCAGAGCTCAGCATGCTCTGCAACCGTAATTTCCTTCATGTAGTCAACAGGGCAGAAAAAGGCAA
Organism: Myiozetetes cayanensis; assembly: GCF_022539395.1. Classification (NCBI taxonomy): domain Eukaryota; kingdom Metazoa; phylum Chordata; class Aves; order Passeriformes; family Tyrannidae; genus Myiozetetes; species Myiozetetes cayanensis. The sequence continues at coordinate 7,615,768 of NW_026088185.1, read as the reverse complement.
AGCAACCAGTCAGCAACCAGACCAAGCTGTTTTATAGGTTTATGGAAAAAGTGGAAGTAAGTCCCCAGTTTTTTTGTATCTTAAATATCTCCAAAAGGTATTTTCAATGATTACCCCCTCTTTATCTAGTTACCTCTCACTAAAAACAGATAACTAACACAACTATGAACTTTTTAATATAATGAAACTGCATTCTTCATATTTCTAACAGATTCCTTCAGTAAGGATTTTGGCATTTTATCACTGTCCAAATGACACCTTGTACAGAACATGCAACGTGACCAAACTTCTTTCTGTGACTACAAGGGACTTCTACACAAAAGAAACAAACTAAGTATCATAAATAAAAAGAAGAGCTACCAAAATGTTTGTTTGGCTCTTTTTCTTGTGATAGTTTTATTTACTGCTGGGGTTTATGCAGAGTGTGATGAATACTGCCATGTCTTTGCATATTCTTGTGTACCTGGAGCAAAAGCAGTTGGTCAGATACTGTCACCAAAGACAAGGCATTCACATCACCTCAGCAGGTCAACCCTCAGCAGATGTCTGAGGGCCAAATGGAAACAATCCCTCTCTTTCTTGCAGCTCTATCACCAGCACATCCCAGTTTCTTGTCAGGCTAAAATATGTAGAACAAACTGCTCTGCCAAGTGACTGAGCAGAAAGCACTCACACACTCAGACTGTCTTCTTGGGGGCTGGCAAATTTCAACAATAAGCCTTGTTTGGCAGTCTTAACTTTCATAAAACTGCACTCCAAATCATTAACTTCGTCATATGGACCAACTACGTAGTGGTACCTGAATATTCAGAAAAAAGCCTTTAAGCCAACAAGCACAGACAGACATTTTTATCTATGAAGGCTAGGCAGGATGAAATATTCACACTTGCTCCATGACATTCATTTTAACAACCCCTAGCTCTTGTCTACACAGGAAATGTACACAAGAGAAAACTAACGTCCAAAACAAATAAACAGAGAGAGCCTTCTGCTCATCTCTGCTGAAACCTGCCAGGCCCTCAGTCATCTGCCTCCTACAGCCTTCACTGCTTTCTCGTAAACCCTACCCTAACCCTACCCTGACATCTTGCAGAGATCCAGAAACTGCTTCTGCCCAAAAATACATAATCAAATGTGGAATAAAATGGGACCAGACTCAAACCTACCCCAGGAGGTCTGAAATTGAGCTGGCTCTAAAATTCCTAGTGCCACCAGCCATCATCCTTACCCTGTCTCAAATCACAGTCTAGACTGCAGACTGACTACGCATGCAGCCCCTCAAAAATGCGGATGAACATACTCGGAGCATTTAGTGTCAGGTTTGAATCCATTGCTCAAGCTCCAGCAGCATTACACAACCAACCTGGTCTTGCAGCCTGCATTTGCACGCTAATCCTAGTCCCTAAATCCTTGCCCATAGACAATTCACACAGAGACACCCAAAATTTCAGTGTTTTGCTTTCCTGGCATTGTCCAAGCATTCAGTTGACCACACAGGGCATGGCAGGATTCAAAAATAAACACAGCTTTACAGCACCTATTTTGTGGATGGTTTAGCCAAGCTTGCTGATGACATCAGTCAAACCCAGAGAGGCTGAGGATTATTGATAGATTTATGTTCCCTAATCTGGATTTTTGGACAGCCAAGTCCTTATATCTGCTTTCTTGGATGGGTTTGTCTGAAAAATGGAGTTTGTGTTTGACAAATATACTACAGAAACCAAATCCCAAAGAGTATATGCCAGCATTTTCAATACTCGAGTTATCTTTCCTTTGTTAAATTTCAAGAAATCTCCAGATGATTTGTTAATTAACTTTAGCTTAAATTACAAAAAACTGTAGAAATCGCAGTGAACAGTAAATAATCACTCAAAACCAGATGAAACAAATCTCATTTATATAAGGTTCAATTTGTATACAAGAGAACAAGACTGCTATTGTCCTCAAGAAGGTGAAGTGTAGGATCTCTTAGAATGGTAAATCTGGATTTCTTTATTCACTCTTCTTACAGGAAGAACTGTAGGATGATCCAAAGAATCACCCTAAACCGGAATAAGGCCCAAGAAATATTGTCTGCCCTGTCCATCATGAAACAAAACAAAACCCTCGAAAACCTCTAGCAAACTAATGTTTTGCACTGGAAGTCAGACTATTCTATAAGGTATTCCAATAACTTTTAAGTGAGAATCTCAGGACAAAATAGATAAACTAGAGTATAATTAGTTTATTCTTTCAGCAATCCTAATGGGTAAGTATAATACTGAAGGAAAAGCAAAAAAGTAAAAATCACCCTTCAGTAAACACATATCTTGCTACTTATTTCAATGGTATTAAGCTTCATGTGGAAATATTTTGTATGTATATAAAACACTCCTGCTACATCTATGGTTTTGTATAAATTCTGTCTCCAGGGTACAAGGCCGCCTAAGGTCAAAGAACATGCACTAATAATAAACCTGTTTCCTGAGCAGAAACATGATTAACATAAGCCTTTTTTACCTTTAGCAGATCAAAGAGCTTACATATTTAAAATCCACAAGTTTATAGGTGAAGTCTTTTAAGTGAACTTTTGCCAACAAAAATTCTTTGTAGAGTACATGTTAGTTCTAACTTTCAGGAACAGACACGAAAATCAAAATCTGACTTAGGAATTCTGTTTGAAAGGGAACTGCACAATATTAGCCATGGATTTTAAGTAATTTATAATTAGATGGATATAGTTACTGTCATTAACTACACCTGAGCTAGTATTTCGCATATTTAGCCCCTGTATATACAAATGTACCACACAGCAAAACACTCCAACTTCCACTATACTTGTTATGCTATAATTCTTAAGATAATATTAAATTTTTCCACAACACAGTGTTGTGCAGTGCTAAAATTTCATTCATTTATTGTTTTAACATAATTAACTTCAAACAATATATTTTCTGTGAAATGGTTGCTTAAATTGTCAAAAATAATTATCTTGGTAAGCATTTTTTCAAGATCTTTAATAATTTTTGTGGTATTCAGTAATTTTTTACAGAACTTAAAAATATTTGGCAGAATCCTCTTACCTGCTCTTACTGCATGACATTCATTCAGACAACCACAAGACCAGCTATGCTTTGCATATACAGTGTTCATTATAGAATTATTTTACTCAATTTAGAAAATTTGACACAATTTCATCTTTTCTTCCAACCAGAGCTGCATAGAAAATTAATTTTGGGCTGCCTTGAAAGAATGTATTTGCTTTTGATGCAACTGAGAGTAAGCTGGCAGTTTCTGGTTATAAAACTAACCTGTCTGGGAACACAGGGATGGCTCAGTGGATGGTACTGGAAGTACAACTGATTCAGGATTTTCTAATAGACTGTTTTTCTGTCATTCACCCTGAATTATAGTACTGCCACGTAGTCCCAAAACCAGTGACTGTACTAGTCACCTCTAGAAACCTAAACCAATGAAACTGCTTTTCCAAACACCTCTAAATTAAAATTTGGTGTAGTACAAGCTACGCGTATGCTTCTGGCATGCCACCCAACTCACTCTGAATGTTCAGAAACAAAATAATTCCATTATTTCTGTGATGTTGAACCAAGCTGCTTGGCCTGTGCTTTCACCATAGGTCTTAACTCATGAGAGAGAGTCCCACCATGTATGAATGTGCTGATGAATTTGATCTCAATTCACAAGGCAAAACTGTTACCGCATTTTCCAATAAAACCAATACTCAGTATTTAAAGGAGTGAACAATAACTACTCATTAACTTAAAGCTTTCGAGTTTGTATGAAATGGGAAAGCTAAACTATAATTCATTGTGACAGGTAAGTGAAAAGAGCCTTGTTTTTTCATTTTTCTCCTGTACTCAACCACTTATGACCTTTCAAGATGTTGAATTCCTACCAAAAAAAAAAAAAAAAAAGAAAATTACATGCGAGAAAGAAAGTTGTCTCTGGAACACCATCCCACAAACACAATTACTCAGTTGGCTTGTGCACCAGTGCAAGCTCCTGTCTCCCACCTTATCATACATATCTATCCTAATCAAACACAAAAGAACTAATGGAAACCAGAGTCCTGCCCAAAGATGCCAGTAGTACCATTCCAGTGTCCAGCTCTCCAAAAGGTATGCCGAGGACCAGCTCTAAAGAGATCTGGCACCGAGTTCTCCATTCAGCCACCTCATGTCTTGCCTATATTTTCATAAATATGCTCTCATGTTTAATTCAAACAGTGCAACCTCGCTCAGTAAACCCTCGAAGCAAGTATCAGATTTCTTCTTCCTCTTCATGGAGGTGTTTTGATTTGCACATGTTTGGATGTTATGCTTCTGAAAGGAAACTTACACCACTCTCACATGAACCATTACCCTTTTCTGGATTATTCTACACAGTTCAAACACATTCTCTGGATTTTTCAAGAGGGATGTAGGGAAGTGGATAAGGACTTCATGTTTTCTACTGATGTTTTTCCCTAGATGAGTTTCTAGTTTGAACACATACAGATTCCACTGGAGATCTATAAATCTTTTAAAAAAACCTGTCAGAGCAAGATTTATGAAAATGCCCTGTCCTTGGTGCTCTCTAACCCAATTAAAAACTCCTGGTTGATTGTTTTGTTTCAAAATACCACTAGTCTAAAAATACTACTGTAAACAAACAGCAGTGAGCCACAGATTGTTAGCTAGGAATCAGTATAGAATATTTATCTATGTGAATTGAGATGAAATACAATATAATTTCTTGTTTAATTTTGACAGGGAGAAATGTATAGTTATTGTTGTGCCAGGGTTTTTTGGTTCTTTTTTGCATAATACAAAGCTTGTTCAAAGACATCCACAAAATGCCTAAGGGCAGAAATGACAGTGCCAGAGTTTCTCCTATGCTCAAGAATGTTTGTCACAACAAAATATATTTAGTCTATCCATCATAAATATTTATTTTTCTATATGTAAAAAACAGAAGTTTGGCTTTCATAAATTTGTTTCAATTGCTAGACATGCTAAGACATCTCTCTTTGGCTTATTTTTCTAATATTTTTCTGTCAGGAATGACACAATTGATTCAAATTACACGTATTCTGATTAAATATTCATGAACTGCTCTATCAACCTTTAACAGCAGCTCTCTCATTAAATGTTTACCATTATAAAGGTCTTACCTCAAAAATTTCAAAGCCATAGATGTCCAGCACCCCCATTACCTTCTTTCTCACTTTTGTTTGTGCCTTAAAAAAAAAATTAAAGATTGAGTCAGTCATCTGTGCATTGCATACTTGAGAATCAAGAAAATTAACCTATCTCATAAATAGGCTGTCAAATTCTGTAAACTAAAATATTAAGTATGGTTTCCCAAAAAATACACTTAACATGAATATTTTTATAAGCTTAAAAACAGAGCAAAGAGCAATTTGTTGAGCTGTGATACAATTATTTATGTGTAACAGTGTACAAACTAGGAAAAATGAAACTGGTAAATACAATTTTACTGTCCACTTCAATTTAAAGGATTTATATTGATTTTTTTTACAGGCACAAAATGACAGTACCTTAATGCTCTCGTTGATCCTGGTAACAAGCCAAGAGAACAGTCGACTGTATAAATTCTTAGCCAGAGCATCACGGGCATAATAAGCCTAAATAGAAAAAAAAAAAAGAAGAAAAAAACATTACAAAAGCTGGACTAAACCAAACCTTTTTCTGTCACTGACATATCTTAAAGGTGCTATGAACTGAGTAAGACCAGCACAGGCAGCAGGGGCTCTGCCTAAACAAGCACAGGAGCCAGATAAGGGGTGCCAGGACACTTAGGCAGCATCAGTGGATTTGTGGTGCACCCCTCTGCCTTGCTGGCCACCAGCTGGCTGGAACAGCAGCCACAATCATGGCACTTCAACTCCCTTCGGGCTCTTCCAGATACCCTCTAAAGACTCACATCCCCCACCCTAATCCTAAGCAAAGGGACCTGATCAGCTGCACTTAGAGAAACGACATTCCTGCTAGCCTGAGCTGATGAGACACAGGTGGCAATCACCCTGGCTCTGCAGCCTTACACAAAGATAAATTCACACTGGCAGCAGAAGTTTCTCAGCAGCCCCAGGCATACAACCCACATGCAATTATAGCAGTCACCCTAAATGAAAACAGTCTGCCACAACACTTGCAGCACGCATTTTGTTCAGGTCTGTTTATTTTTTCAATCTCTGCAACATTCTCCACAACAGTCTCCTATCCCTCATCTTTTGAAAGTTAATTCAGACATGGAAATAAAACATCCAGTGTATCTGAACACTTAGAAATTGCAGAAGAAAAAAAGCACGCTTACTCTTGTAATTTCTTCAGTACATCCTATTAGTTGTAGTTTTTATTTGGGCAGTAATGATTTAATCACGTGGAATAAACTGCCACTTAAAGTAATTCTTTCCTACAGAATCAGGACCTCTTTTTACCTGAGCCACATTTAGTGTTGTTGAAACTTTCTCTTGTTTGGCTTCAACTGTCCGGAAGCTGAAGGCTCTCTCCAAGACAGACTGGTCTATACCCGTCAACTCGCAGATTTCCTTGAGTTCTAGCATCAAAAAGCAAAGTGTAAATACAATTAATCCTTCCTAGCCATCGTTTTTTCTTCCCCAAAACTACTAGCTTTTAAGTAGTGTAGCATTTTTCCCAAACAGATGCTCTTTCACAGAAGTGTCACATTCTCTACCCACTACCCTGACAAGCAAAGTTGTTAAAAATATGCACAGAGCAAGGAAACAGAGTTATTGGTTTTGAAAGCACTATCTAGTTATTTTTGTGAAGAAACTTCCCCTCCATTTATCACGGACTACTTTTCATAATGAAAAACTTTCAAATGAAAATAAATGAAGTTTCAAAATGTATCAACTGCAAAAACATCACCAAATGAATCTGACAGTGCAGGCAGAGATAATCACTGCAAAAGAACAAAAAAGTCTCCACTGCAGAAAAACCAAGTGGCAGAAACAGAAGCACACACACAGAGCACCATTTAAGATTTCAGAAGAAAGTGTTAATAGAGTTGAAAAAAAAAATTATCATTTTTGAATTTCAAATAGAGCAATCAAAACTGCACAGAATTCAACCCATATTTGCCTGAGGGTGAGCTCTGGAAACAATTTAATTCATATGTAAGGATATTGTATGTCTGCAGAAACGACAAAATTAATAATGACTTCAAATAAATTAGTGGTTTTCCTCCCATCACTAGTCTCATCTTACCATTTTTATCTTTGATTTTACTTTCATCTAGGCCATTTGCACGAGATTCAGGCTTAAATTCAATATTTCCCAATTTCAGAACGGCTGCCACTACTTCAAAAACCGACTGTGTTTCATGATCCATAAACCCAACAATCTGCATAGCATTCTGGAAAGGGGACAGATAAAATTATGAGATAAAAATATCTACATTTAAACAGATCATATTTGAGAAATTTACGAATTATCTGCATTAACATAAATTAGAAATGTTTTATGAACACTTTTGCTACAAAAAGTACATGGTATAATTTCTATGCTTAGATAAGTATTTTAATACAAAAGATGGGTTAAAGGAGATGTGATAATGGAGCTGGCATTCAGTCCAGTCCACTTCTAGGACTCATTCAGTAAATGGGTTTCTAAAATGCAGTACCTTTTTTAGCCACTTAATTTAGTTTATAACCCAACCCAATCCAACATTTCATGGTCAAACGAACAGGTACTCCTGTCTTCTCAGACCAGTACCTTTTAGAATCTAAATTTGCATACACTGGGTAACAAGGTCCTGTAGTCATCTTGTCCCTGAGTAGAATCACGCAAAAACAGCACAGTAAATCATCATGAGAATCATCCCAGCCCTGTTTTTATTTTGACTTGGTTGGCATCACCTGGTTCATGAAGCTCAGTCACTGCCATCATAAGCCACTCCACAGCATAACTTTTCCCATGATCTGACCACAGGGTCTGGTCTTTTTTTTTTTTTTCCCTTCCTTTTTTTTCTACTTTTTCATTTCCTTTTTTTTTTTAAATTTTTATTTCATTTTTTTTCTGTCCTTTTCGTATTCCCATAAGAATACTCCACAAACTCAGGCCTTCTTGTTCTTTAGTTGTGGCTAAGCTTCCCTATGCAAACACATTCTGCCTGTGCACGAGGAGTGCCAGCCCTGAGAAAAGACAGCCCTCCCAGCCCAGCCCTGCACGAACCGACAGACAGAGGGGTGTAAGAACTCTGCATCAGTGTTGAGTGCACAGCCAACCCCTGCTACTTCTTACCCTAACTGTTCTGAAGTTCGAAGCATCATCCACTCCATTCACCTTGGCAGAATCAAGGCCCAGGTAGTTGTATCTGCTGAAGTCCCTCTCCAGTTTGAGTTTGCCTAATAAATCAAATAATATCATTGGTAACAGCATTCCTGCTAGTGGCAATTTTATCCAAGAACCAGTATTGTCAGGAACTATTGTCATTATTGGATGAAATTTTCTTCAAGGATCTTTTAATTATAAGCCTTCTAAATAAGAACAGACTTTCTTATTTGTTCACAATACACTGCAAAGACAATTCTGATTCAGGTACCTGGATAATATCAAAGCATTTGTTGACTTCAGGTACTACTGTTGCCACTACCAGCAAAAATTTCAAAAAATTAATCAATATCACATTTTCCACAAAACAGCACATTAAATACAAAGAACACTTGTATCTGAACATGGCACAAGGGCAGCACTTACAGAGAAACTCTTCTGATGCACCAGACAGTATCTGATAGAAAATGTGGAAGTTTCTTTCACCTCTTGGCTGCTTAACAACACGAGACTTCTCCAGCAGATCTAAACAAACAAACAAAATCTCACAGGTCAGGGACAGACTGCTGGAACAAATATTATCCCCCATCAATTTCTACTTCATCGCTTCATATCATCAGCAGCAGACTAGAAGATGATAAAAGGTAGGTACAAACCTTACCATATTACATCACATTACTATATGTATCTCAAATATTTCTTTGAACAAGCGGCAAGCCCAGTGAACTTGTAAATGCTGCAGTCTATGAGCTGCAAAGAGAACTCAGGACAGGGAGGCAATGTGCTCGAAAAATGTCAACCAATTTACAATACCACCACAAAATTAAGATTTGGTGAGGATGACTGTACGGGTGAAGGTTTGAAAAGAAGCAAAATGTTAAGGCTAAGCACATGAAAGATGGGTAAATGAAAAGGAGAGACGAAATAAAGAAAGCATTTAACCTGAATAATCACGTAGCACTTTGGGATCCTCACGTGCATCAGGCTATGAAATAATTCCAAATAGGGCTGACAGAAGCTCCATCCTAATATACTTAAAGGGAAATGGAAAAGCAGCACTTTGAAAAGCATCACTGCACTGATGGAGTAGCTTGACAAGAAGACTGCTTCGTCCACTGCTCTCAGTGACAGGCACATTTCTAAAACTTCCATAAGGGTAGGAATCCAGGCAGGTAGCATAAGCAAACTGACTTGCAACACATTGCAACCACTTCAGACTCAACATCACATTTACCATGGAGGTGGCAATTCAAAGTCTGTTCAGCCTGTACTGCACTGGAAGGCTGTGGTTCACAGTGCACCAGGAGACGGAAGAGGGATGCCATAAAAGAACCTCTGTGCAGGTTTAATGTTACTCGCTCTTTTTGTACAAAAGGTATGCTTTTTCTTCTTTTCTGGTGTAAAGACCTTCCCCGGATCTTCGCTCGCGAAGACTGGCCATTATTATACAAGGGCTTAACATCATTTTTCCAGATAGCAAACACACAGTTCCCAGTGCACAGTTTTTCTCTTAAGCTACACGTATCCTGTGACGTGGAGACAGAGACATTCAATGCCTCATTCCAAGCGCACAGCAAAGGCTTTCCCCATGCACCTTCCATGACTGGAGGTTAAATTCTCTCTAAGCTGTGCCCACACTAGAAGAAAGCTCCCAAAGGGAACTGTCACATCTCAAATGCCACTCCTCAGAAGAGCATCCACAAAGTGAGATGAGGTTTCACAAATCTAAGACACAGGGAGCACCAAGTCCATTAAGGGTATGTGAGGTTGTTAAAACATTTCCCTGATGGGCTACTATAATATCTGATGTGTATTCTACCATACCTTTCCTCAGATTTCCATGTCTGCTGAAACTCTGAGACTGTTTAGTCTCAGCAATCTGGAAAGTTAGAGGTAGCACTCAGGTCAGTAGCATTTGTGCTGCAAACCCCCTACCCCAGCTGGGGTGCCCCTGGCACAGCAAGGCTTAGCCTGAGGGGGAACATCTGCCCTGAGGTTGTCTCCATAAAAAGAGTACAATGGAGCATATTCCTATTTTTGATAGCTACAGGCAGGGTGTGGTGCTTACGCTGCCCACTGTAATTACCTAAGCTTACACCCTTGCTCAGAGAATAGGAACTAAAGACCAAACTTCAACCCACACAATTACACAAGACTTCAGAGTCACTTCTCCACATAAACTAGAGCAAGTCTGGTTCAAAAATTACTTTCTGCTCTAAAAATTAGCCAGTGACAACAATGACAAAACTCAGACTGTATTACTAATCTTCGGACTGGCTTATAGTAGGACAAGTTTCAAATATTTTACAGACCAGCTGAACTATGTTATTCCCTGAACATGCAATTGCCTGAGAGAGGAACTGCAAGCAGTACAGCAGATGACACTGAACGGAGGTCCTAAATGACCAGAGCATCTGACTGTATGAGGAGAAATACCTCTTCCCCATGTCACGCATTGTGTGACCACGTCAGAACTTTTAGCTGTGTTTGAATAGACATTTGTTTTTATAATTAACAACGCTACAGTCTCTTTCCTTCTAAACACGGCCTGGTTCAGCACCTGGAAGTTTTGCACATGGAGATGAAAAAGCACGCCCAAGATATACACGAACAAGCGGCTCTCACATGTTACCAGCAGCTCATCTTTATAGGGGCAGATTAAAGATTCCCACTTTTGCCCTTCCCATCTTATTGGCTTTTTTTTTTTTTTTTTTTTTTTTAATGCAGCTGACTAACTTTGATGGTTGATGCTATGTTGGAAAGGCAAGACCAGAAGTTATTGTTCTCACCAGCAGCCTACTGTGCCATCTCTCGACTTCTGACTTCACCTAAGGCCTTCACCTTCTTGAGCCATGGTTCTAACTCAGAGCCATCCTAGTTAGTTAGCCTAACTATCGGATACCTTATCCTCTCTAGTTTTTAATTCATAACTGAAAGGGAGAGGCTGATCCCCCATCCAAATGTTAATACTTGGGCTGGGAAAGGCCAGATGAGCGGCAGGCAGTTCAGAGTTGTGCTGGCTGTGAAGGTTCTCCAGTCAAGTGTTGGAACAGATCACAGCCAAATTTAATCTCAAAAAAATAAACAACTTCAGCTCCCGCAGTGGCTACACACACTTCAGGAAATGGTTGTATTCTCAAGGGACATTGAAGCAGTGCGGTTTGGCTTATTTGGGTTTAAAAATATTCTGCCTATAAATTTACTCAAATACTGTCATAAAAGCTCAGCCACACATGCTGGCAAAATATTGTATTTAAGCCTTCTAATTACATGCATGCCTTCAGCGGATTTAATAAACAGGTTCTTGAAGGTATGTGAAATTAGTTATCTTAGAAGTATAACTGTCTTGGTTTTTTTCACCACAGCTTATCTTATCTATATATTTTTAGAAGCAACAAAGTTAACTAATTAACAGTCAGCTTTTTGAAGCCCTAACATTTCATATTCTGTCAGTTTTCATAATTGAGGAAAAAAGCTCCACAAATCAGTTACTGACAGAAAATCAGGTATTTTCCTTAAAAAAAAGCAGCTGCTGCCAGTTCTTTTAAAGGCTGCATTCATTGTTTTTTTCCTTTTCTTTCTGTTCACATGCAGACTGAAACCAGACTTAGGGGACAGATCCAGACCATCTGCCCTACTCTTCAGAAAACTTCTTCCCTTTGTTTACACTAATTAGTATTTCAATAAATCAACCAAATATATTTTCCTTAAAGCAACCACTGCACTACCAGTAACTTTTGTGTTGAGTCTCACGTGAGTACAAATTCTGTGGATCAAAATACTCAAAGGAGAAGACAAAAAGATTCACATCAGACTGCTGCATGTGGCCGCTTGGTAATTCTGTTGACAGTGGCATGTGTGGACAGATGGTGCCTATCTGTATGAAAATCCACAGAACAAAAAACCCTCAAACTCTCTCCAGATCACATTTTGTTACACAGTTTACATGAATTATGTGTAGGGACTATACAGAAGTATCAGGAGAGAACATTTAAGTATTCTTTCTGCATTATCTAGCAACGTTTCTTCTTGAGTGGAAACTTTTAATGCATACCAAAGCAACTGTAAAAATTAAATTGCTTTGGAATAGTAAAACCTTGGGAACACTTCTGAAATCATATTCTCTGAATATACATCGATTCAGACAACTCAAAATCCAGCTACCTGCCTTAGGTTCTGAAGATTTTTTGTTATTCTTACATAACACTGGTTTAAATGCAGGAGATCTCCGTAAGCACCCTGCTAAACCATTGGACTGAACATGAAAGGAAAAAAAAGATGCTGAATACTTCTGCAAACTCTAATGTACAATTTTACACAAATTCTTTTTGCATACTTGACCCATGAACTTGACTGATGTAGAAAAACGTAGGATATTTGTATTTCTCTAAATATACTAGAAATTGAATCAACATTCAAGAAAGGAATAAGTAAACACCAGAACCAAAAAAAAATGACACTACCTTGGTAAATTCTAAATAATCCAGGAAAAGTTTATTTTAGTCATGGTCTCTTCAGCTGGCCATGACCAAGGACTCTTTTAACAACTCAAGCAAAGTTACAGAACATGTTCTAGTCATGGAAGCTTATCTCTACAGCCACATTATGTTTTCTGTTTTCCTGCCTTGATTGTGCAGCTGTCATCAAAAAAAGCTACAGATGAAAAGGAAAACACAAATTTTGGAGGAAATTTCCCTATTATTCCCACCAAGTTTATAATCAGGTTCTCTCAAAATAATTGATCCGTAATTGCGTCAAACAAAAACTACTGTGTGGGCAGAGCATCCCTCATTGCTCAAGGGATAAATGATGTTTAAAAATTAGCTAAACAAAATGTTTAATTTAGTTTGTTGTTTGTTTTAAAATCTACCTAGTTTAGGCAAAACAGTTGTCTAAATGGTGGCAACCATGCTAACGAGAACACCAAGGGAGATATCGAAACAAATAAAGATTTAAAAAAAAAAAAATCACCAAGAATGGGTATCTCTTCCCATAATGTCTAATTGTCAAATTTGTGCAATATTTTCCTAAGTAAAGGAACTTAATAACAGCAATCACTTAAATCAACAGCCTGAGCTGCTGATGTCTCAGTAAGAGGGTAATTACTTTCGACTTTTAAAATGAACAACCAAGTCATAAAGACGAACAAGTTGCAAAGTTATCACTTTGCTAACTTAAAAAAAAAAAAAAAAAGTTGTTGCCTTAGATACACATCATAGGTTTCTTTCATGTTGCTGTTGAAAAAGATGGCAAAACAGGGTAACCACTTGTTACCTGGATTCTAAGGACACTGTACTGGTTAAAAATGGCTTTTCAAGAGCAGGCATTGCATACACTGGACTTCGCAACCTGCAGTGCCATTGTCTTCTAGTTAAACATTAAATCACTGAAGGGCTTAGGCAGATCAGGAAAGGTCACCCTATACTAAAATCTAGATATCTTTCAGCAGGAAACTACAGGTGAAATGTAAAAATTTAAGACTTACAAAACTTATGGGGAAGATATTGTAAAATCCATACCTTTCAGAAGGTCTAAACAACTCTAAGTGTGAAACATTTTGGGCTGTACTATGCAAAGCCACTTCAACCATAAAATTTACTGTACACAAAAGTAGTCAGAAAACTAACAAACCAAGTGTACACACAAACACTGCCTTAAGTACAAACCAGATGCAGCATCTGTGGACACAGTCGTATCTTAGAGCCGAAAAAGCTACTGCAATTAGCACCTATTACTTCAAAACCAAATGTACCTATTTTTACATAAAATATAGATTATTCTGTAACCTAAAAGGTGGAAAGGAAACTACTGTTCTCCTTTCTTCTCCTTTCATTTTCACTGAGTAGCTATTATAAATGGAAAACTAAGAATAGTATTGATCTTTCCTTTAATTTATTTCCATGATATTCCACCCAGCTGAAATCAACACTCCAACTGCTCTCCCTCACAAGTGCTCTGGGGAAAAAAAACCCCTCTGAGCACATAAGTACTGACACGACTGTCCACTGCAACAGCAGCAATCGTAAACACCCCATAGGAGGGCACAAGGAGCAGATACACCTCACACTCAATTCAGTGAGAGAAAACAAAAATGCTATTTGCCTGTTTGCAGGTGCCTTTTCAAGAAGCAGCATACCTTTAAGTGGGGATTGGAGTTTGTTACTAAACAGTGATGGGATGCCCACAGTTCCAGGTGGCAACACAGCAAAGGTCTGGCATTTAGCAACTTCCACAACAGTAATTTGGACTCCCTAACCCCACACACGTGAAACAGGTCACCTGTGAATGGATGGGCTGGCTGTTACCTAGCACCAGGACCTCACCTTACAGGGACTCCAGGGCCTCCCACCCACTAGGAAAACAAGCTGGGACCTTCACAGAAAACTAATGAAAAGGGAGAAGTCTAACAACTCAGGCTTTACTCCATTGTTCACTCAGCCCTCTTCACCCTTCTGCTCACCCCACACCTGCTGATGTAGGATCAAATGAGTACAACACGTGCTACCTGAAATCATTTTTATTTTGTAGTCTAAGGGGAAAAAAATTCCTAATTGAAGTAAAATACTTTAGGCTTGCATAAATCACGTTAATCTCCAATTTTCCATTCCCAGTTTCTTTTCATGACTGTACACCATGGTATAACATTATGACAATTTCCTCGGAAACCAGTACGAAATGAGACTGCACATATTTTACACTGTTCAAACATAAAATTATCTTCAGTTTCGGCACATATCAGTTCTGACTTTATAGCTGTCACAAATCCCTTCCATTTTATTATTTCCATTCTAATTTTACTTGAAAGATTTACCTTCCATTTATGGCATATTAAACGTCTTGGTTCTATCAGCCCTTGCTAAAGACAATGGACATTTCCAGTGACTGCAAAGTGGATAGGACAGAAATGATAATTTCACCCTGTAGGTTAACCCCTCTCATTAAGATGTAAGAGCTTATTGAAGGGCATCAGGAGAATGGCACAAGAGAAGGTCACAGTAGTATCACTCACTACACAAAGGGTCACCATGAGCAGATTCACCAACCTTTCACAAAGCTTCACAGCTTTCCAGAGTACAACAGAATAGACCATTTTAAACAAGACCTTTCAGCCTAATGGGTCTCAGCTTATCCTTACCAGTATGATAAATTTGGCAGCTTCTCGTCGTTACCATTCTTGCCACCACAATAAGCTAGATGTTTACCACGTCTGCTTCAAGTCACTCACAGTATGAGCTATAGCTTGCTGACACAGGCTGTGCCTCAGAAAGCCCACTAACTTAATTGATGTTCGGAAATCAAGCTTGTCAGAAACGACCATTAAAGTTTAATCAAAACATTACGATGTCATCTTCACATCATATTAACACATGGTCAGAAATCAAAAAAAATTTACAAATATTTTTCATAATTACATTTTCCCTTTTAAGGATAGGAAACTTTGGCACTAGTTGACTTCATGCTTGATGAATTATGAAGACAAATCCTGATTTTGACTTACACCAGAGTAAGTTCTAAGTAGTGTAAAAGAATTTAGGCCCCCAAATATCTTCCGAATGGTGATGCTTCACAGAAACATTTGTGTTGCAATGCAATGCTGCAGATGCGTGGAAAAATCTAAGGCAGGACAACCAAATTGCTTTGAAATGGTAGAGAATTTAAATTCTCTTTTATAGAGAGTTGGATGGACTATCAAATTTTGCAAACATTAAATCAAAGATGAGATGTACTAACATGCAGCTACAGGAACTCAGTATTTACCAGTGACAAACCCTGACAATCATGGGCTGTTTCATAGTTCAACAAGTAACATCTTTTCCACAACAGGGCTTACACATCAGCTCTTTATTTTTAAATTGAAATTAATTTTCTTGCTATGAGAAATTTGTTAAACGTGACAAGACAAAGAATGCCCAAAATAGGTATCTTTTAGAAAGACCTAAAAATATGCCTGCCCTTTGTTACATATGTCATCACATCATTACAATTAATGTAATGTTATAATTACACCATGCAAAGATTTATAGGGCAGATAAACTACAGAGCAACTATTTGGATCTCCCTTTGGTATGACACAATATGTTAATTAGATGACTCAGCACGGTACTTTCAAAGACAAACTGTTGAATGTCCACTCTTACAAAGGAAGGTTCATTTCTATGTATCTATTTTGAATGCAAAATAAAAAGAAACAAATAACACGGCCTTTTAGAAGCTTTTTGTTCACACTTAATTATTGATGAATACACTGACTGTGTTTGGCCTCTAATTTTGTTGACTGCCAAATGTCAAAGCTAATAGACAGCCATAAACACTTAAATTGTGCCTGCTTTGAGTTTCAAGATCTACTCTGTCACAAAAATCATGCTCTTTCAGGCACAGTTCCAAAAGTGACCTGGTCAAGAAAATATGTTTGCCCTCTGAAAAAAAGCCAAAACCTGTATTTATGTGTAAAATTCTTCTCAGTGTTTTTAAAATGTTTATGTTATATATGGAGAGTACAGTTCACCTTGGGTGAGTCTCATTATTTCACAACCAGTAAAATGCCGATGGAGTCAAAAGTCACATCTTTAGAAAAAGCAACGAATTTGGCTGTGTGGAAAGAGGGGTCAAGGCTAGGTCAGTGACACCTAGTATAGTCAGTCACTGCCCTCTTCCATTCCCTTTTAAAAATAAGAAAACCAAACAAATACAGCTTTATATAGCACAGAGGAGCAATTTCCTTTAAAAGCTGCATTTAAACTCTCAAAACAAAAGCAAGTGAAAGCATTCTGAGCTGCCATTCAGTTCCCAGCCTCTTGGTTCCCAACAGAGAGCTGGTTAAATTTTCTGAGTTGCTATAGGTTTCATAGAACAACCTCCAAGGCCACCTTTGCCTCCCTAAACTCAAAAGCTGTCCATCCTCTCTTATGATAAGCCTTTTCCTACACTTTGAGGTGTACAAATTAGCACGGAAGGATTTGGTTCCAAATAAACATACCCATCTCATGGTTATCTCCAGCACACTTTGTATCACCCTCACAAATTACAAAGCAGCGTATCTCGGACATCATCCACCAAAAATACCTGACTCATCAAACACAGCAACACAACTGATACCAGGGATTCATGCAGAAAAAGATGCTCAGATACCCATATCCATCTGCCAACCAGTTTCAGAGATAATACACAAACCCATGCACATCACTCAGTATGTTTGAAACAATACAGTAAATTCAGTATTCATGCTGACTTCTTTAAGTCTATTTTCACTTACTCTAAGGTACATTATTCAGCACCAAAACAGCAACAAAATTAAAAAGCGGAATGGAGAGAGATTTTATTATACAAACACAGATGATCTCTTCAATAATTGAACCACATTCCTTTTTAAACAAAACATTTTAAGTTGTTAAATATGCTGATATTGGAAGTAATACTCACAGTTACTTATAACTCCTCCAAGTGGGTCACCCTTGAAATCAAACTCAATATCCATGTATTTTCCCTGTGAAAGCAACATATTTTAAGACTGTCAGTTGTGTTTAAGAAAAAATGCTCAAAACATTTTTTAGTTAGTTGGTTGTTTTAAAAGGTTAAAAGAGTTAAAAGATCAGCCATCTCCTGTACACTCCATCAGAATTTTGAAGAACAGAAAATTATTCAAATCTTCTAAGACATTACCACAGCCAGAGATTTTTATGGGGACACCTTTAATCAGGATTGTAAAGCAACCTGAGCAATTTGCTCAGTTTCTAAGGTTATATGAAGAAAATGCACAGTATACAAACTTCCATCAGAATGCGAAGAACACCAAACAATACCTGTAGCCACTTAGGTATTACCATGCTTATTAACAGAAGAATGCAGGAAGAAATTATCTTCCACACAGACTTATTTTCTCACTGGGAAATCTTACTGGAGCATGAATCACAGCAAGCTGAAGGACAGCCACTCAGTTTGGCCTGGAGGACTGGCTGGCAATCATGGGATGTCTGTCTCTAAGCGTGTGCCTGCCTTGTAAAAGTGATGGATTTTTCCCGCTGAACTCTCCCTCGTAACTCAGGAGACCAGAGGCAACAATTAACAGACTGTCACCGCAAAAGTGATTTCAATTTTAGCTGCACTGGCGCAGTGTGTTTCCTTGACTTCTTTTTGACTTTTCCACATCACAGAAGATTGCTCTGGTCTTTGTATCATTTTAATTTATTTGACAAGTGTTTAATGTAGTAACAGCTACATTTAACAGTGACAAAATGGACTGGTTTTCTCCCATACTGTGTAGAAAAGGCAAAAGCAGAGCAGCTTGCCCTGCAAGGAAGTTTAGAACGATAAAAAGTGCTAGTAGGAATTCAACTAAATTCCACCCTCTGGCACATACTTAACAGAGGACTCTGTTCACTGGGAGGGTGGTGAGGCACTAGAACAGGCTGCCCACAGAAGATGTGGATGCCCCATCCCTGGAAGTGTTCCAAGGTCAGGCTGGATGGGGCTTTGAGCAACGTGGTCAAGAGGAAGGTATCTCTGACCACAGCAGGGAGGTTGGAATTGGATGATCTTTACGGTCACTTTCAGCCCTAAACATTCTATGCTTCTATGACAAAAATTGCATATTGAAAAGCCTTGTGTTTGTACTTCCTTATTCACTGGATTTAGAAAGAGACTATGTTTTGTTTGTTTTTCTAGTTTGCTTTTAATTACAGAACATAAAAACAGGCACTTTACGTTGACTCAAAGATACTTGCTAATTTATGGTGTATTTTGTCAAGATTGGCTTGAATATACTTAAATTCTATTCTTGCTGGCAGCTGAGGCAGGCTAGAGAGGACAGTACTTGTGCTGTCTTGTTCGAAGACAATTCTGAGCCGATTCAAATTTCAGAGATAAAAACTTATATCTGATAATTAAATTTTCATTTCCCAAGGACTGGGCCAGCTGGGTGTTTCCAGAAGTATTTTTAGCTTGGTGTTTATAAGCAAGGACTTGAAAGGCAAAATAGTAGCTTGTTGCACTTTGTCCTAGAAAGACTTCTCTTTGCAAAAGGCAAACTCTTCTCTTGGCTGTCTCCTCCTCCGTTATGTAGTACATCATCTCTGATAACTGCATTGTTTCTAGCCTTTTTACCAAAAACCAAAATCTCTACTGGTGCCTCAAATTTTGGCCCTGACCTTGTGATGAAGACCCTTTTTTCTGTTCACAAGCAGAGGCAATGACAGCTGCAGAAGGACCATTCATAGACGTAGAGCATAGAGAGAAGTCCCCCACATGGAAAAAAAAAAAAGCTGCCCTCCAGTCTCACGATATCCCACAATTTTATTCATTTGCTTTTACTCACAATGCACCATTTTTCCAGTGTATTGATTCGCCCTCTGTTGTCTGCTTTACACATCTCACAATGTTACTCTTCTGGACACAAGTGAGCAAATGACAGAGTTGCATTCAGCCTCCTGATTTTAGGAGGAGAATCTATGATGAGCACTCTCACTTCTGAATCTCCCAACTCTAGCTTCAACTCTTTTTTTTTTTTTCCTCCAATCCCAATAATTTCACATTCAGTTTCACACTGAAAAAGCCTGAATTCAATCAGTTGATTATAAAGAATTTAAGCAAAAAAGTAAAGTTATAAGTGTTTATATTAACACCAAAGCTGTACACAAACTTGGAAACATCACAGAAAGCAAATGAGAACCTAAAGTAGCAATTTTAACAAAAAAATTATATACATATGAATGGAACACAAGATCACATGAAAAGATAGACTTTCTAAGCAGACCAGTTGCTAGACACATGGTCACTGACATTAAAGCCACCAGTGCCAGAAAATTAAAGAATCCAGCCGCACTTTAATTACATTTTCATCTGGTCACAGGCTGCCACATCCTAATCTTTTTCTTTCTTTTTTAGCCTCTACTTGGATTTCCAATAGATCTCTATGCCCGCACCAGAAACCAACAATATTTCTGACAAGGAGGTGAAACGTTTTAAAAAGAGGGTTGACTGATAATAATAATCTACAAACGCACTGGGGAAAGAGAACACGCTCAAATGTACAAAATGAAATTCTGATTGTTGCTGAAGGTGTTTGCCCTCTTCAAACACCACAGTCCTCAGACAACTGCAAGAAAGCTCTCTCTCCAAATTATTCATTCCCTCCTTATAGATGCCTTGATGGTTGATACAAGGCAAAAGAGAAATAGCCAACAGCATAACATGCTCCCATTAAAGAATTTCAAATTCAGCCTTGAAGAAAATACTTACAAATCTAGAGGAGTTGTCATTCCTCACAGTTTTGGCATTTCCAAAAGCTGGAGAAAGAGAAAAACAAACATGACAACCAAATCTATCAATAAAAAATATTTAAATGCTAAAATATCTGTGTCTGCTTATATATTTAAAAGAATTATAGAATTCTGAGAAACCCTGTTCATTGTATAGGCATCAGTCACTGTGGACAGAGTGTGACAGACATGACCATAAATGAGAAAACACCTACGGAAGTCCAAAGAAGTTTCTTCTCAACACTTCCTTTGTTTAAAAAAGTGAAAGAAAAACATACAATGGGAAATGGTTTCAAAACAAAACTGCACTCAGATGAAGGGTGTATCCTTAGTGTTTGAACCAACAAATTAAAAATTTTATTGCCCAAATAACTTTAAACATAGGAAACACTTCTTTCTCTTCAATTCAGAGAAAGAAACAAAACTTAGTTCCCACAACAGAATAGGTTAAAAGATGGTCATGAACTGGGAAAATTTCAAAATTACTCTTAAAAACTTTTTGCATGGGACAGTTTAATCAGTGCTTGGAAACTGATTTATTTATGCTACTTCAACACATTTATCCTACCTTAAGCTGAATATTAACCAGCTGAAATAAGTAAGATTTACAATGAAAGTTTGTCTTCAGCTTGGCCTAAACTAGCTTTCTTAATCATTTGGTTTAAATTTCTTTAGGTCCAGTTTTATGATGGGCAATTCTACATTCAGATGGGCAGTCACCAGTTTAGAACATGGGCAGGACAAGAACTCAGACTGGAGGACGATTCAAGCTCTAAACATCACACATTGTCTGAGCACATTGAGTCAAACAGGAATATCCACTACATCAAGTATAACACTCATATTCCAACAGGAGAGACTTTATTTATCCCAGTATTTATTTACATAGCATATATATTTTCAAAGATCAAGTAAAGTCAATATTTTTTGGACAGAAATAAATACATGCCTTTAGGCTTCTACAAACTTGCATGAGTAGACTCATTCTTGACCAAAGAACTAGAGCCGAAATGAAAAGTTTGTTCCTCCTGAAGGCCAGGATAAGTGAAAGAATTGTTTTTAAAATCTTTATGCCCTGCAACAAATCATCTTTTCAACAACCAAATCTCTGAGCTGCATTTTCTAAAACACAGTGCTGAACAGTAGAGTCATTTATAACTGCACAGAGTCAAGCACAAACGTTCCATTATAAAGAAGGAGACACATTTCTTGGGTTTCCCTTAAGTTCATTGTTTCTTAAAGTTAATTTACAGTAGCAACTGTAGTTTAAAAACAAATAATCTCATAAGACAAATTATGCATACGTAACATTTATGTCATTTTCTTGCACTGCAGCTTGACTGTAACAGAACTACATAACCAAAGAAAAATAAATCTGACCACAAATGCTTAATTTCTGTCTAAAACATATATAAGCAGCCCAGTTTGCTCAGCTTTTATTCCTTGTGGAATAATCCGGTGTCCTACCTTCCAAAAGACTAAAAAGGCAATTACTAGCATGTCAAGTAGAACAAATAATCCTTTAAAACAATAAGGCAATCTTTTGTAAGCTTAGTCTATTCCTCTTGCATTAAAACAAAGATTCATAAACCAATAAGAAATCAAATACATTTGGCAGTCCCTGGGGAACAATCTAGCTTTGGCAAGAAAAGCCTTCATACCTCCCATGCTATTTCTGCCTATATCTGAAATCTGCTTCCAGAATGGTGATAAAAGCAACACAGCTCTTCTCTGTGAATCCAGAACAATGGAAGGTTGCAATCCCCCCATTCGGCTTTAAGTGGAACGTAGCTGATCATCAGAGAAAGGCTTATCCAGCATTTCTATATTCTTGAATGTTAACATTTCATCCTTTCTTTGTGAGCCTTTGCTTACAATTTTGGTTTGTGTACAGTCAAAGACCACGTTATAACCATCCATTTCCCCACTGCTCTCTGCCCACTTTTGCATTCCCCTTCCTTCTTTTTTTCACTTTTTCCCCCTGTTCTCTCTGGCAGAGTACTCGTCCCCTGTAGACTCCAAATCACCATATAGCTGTCTGGATAGCTAGACAATAAATATAACATTGACACTCAACAGTCTTACAAACACCACATATCATCTGGCCATAATGCAAAATTATTGCAGAGTAGTCCTGAGACTTTGTCAGGCTTTGAGAATTTTGAGAAAGACTCAGCCAGGAATCGACACAATAGACCTAAATAAGTCAACACTAACCAAGGAACTTCTGAAGGCAATTATTAGACAATAGGACAAATCTGCAAGCTTTGAGGATTATATATATGCTATCTCCAGGAAAAAAATGAAGATCCTGTTTCTGGTAGCCAACACCTTTAAATTAAAATTACTAATTAAAAAAAAAAAAAAAAGAAAAAAAAGAAATTTTTTTCATGGGAGAGCAGGAAAGGCAGTTGTCAGGACGACAGGCCAACAGAGTCACTAGACCCAGGGAACAATAAGTCTCAGGGAACAACAGGCATGCATATGGATTGGCTTAGTTTTTTCTAAGACCCATTTCTTCACCCTTTTTTTTTTTCCCCAAAGAAAAATAATGTCTTACAGAGCTTGTTTGTTTACTAGAGACCACAATAATATGATTTGGAAGGAAATGAATCAGAGGGACTGAAGTCAAGTCTTTTGATACAGCCAAGCATCATCAAGGCAGGGTTAAGAAAGGGTAAGCCCTCAGAGAGCAGCAGGAGGAGTCTGGGAAGTATGACCTAACTTCCTAATCTTTCCCTTCATGAGGGAAACCATTTTCTTCTCAAGAAAACCTACTCGTAATTGAATAAAATCTTGCAACTGTATTCACAGAGAGCATCTCCTATGGTTTTGGACACCAGATAACAATGAAACAACAACAGGCACAGTTTTCCAAACCAGCAGGAACACTGATACACATGGAGCTTATACACTTGTACACACTCTATCGGATTCTTACCTTCAAGAACTGGATTTGACTGCAGAAGTTGTTCTTTTACTTGATTAACCTCTGCCCCTTTTCCACACACAGCAGCTACATAGGACATGACAAGTTTGCTCGCCTCTGTGGGGGGAAAGCCAAATAAAACAGCGATAAGTATTGGCAAAAAGGCCATAAAATTATTTGCAGACTAAATCTCCATCACATTTTGTCAACACCAGACAGGAACTGTAAATACATTTAATTTCACTTTTCTTCTACACTGTTGTACCATCTGGAAAAGCAGGAGGAGCATATCCTGCCATGAGACCCATGCCTTTACATCAGCAATCCTCCCGATTTAAATACCTAGAGCCTGCCCAAACTAAAGAAGCCACCACTGGCACATTACCTGCTACTTTTTCATTTAGACTCAGTAAGAAGCATTCTTTAAAGAAAGAACATTATTCCTTTGCTGACATCTTGGAAATGTTTTAATCTAGCCTGAAAAAAAACCCAGGCTCAAGGAGTTTCAAGACACAAAATTCAATCAGTTTATATCAGCAGACACACAACAATTATAAACATACAACACCCATACAGGCGTAATTACTACTCTAAAGTACACTGCAAACAACTGAGTAACTGCAACATCACATGATGTGCTGCACTCTGTTTGAAAGTATAACCAATAGAGAAAGCCAAGCATTCATTTAAACAATGAAATTAATTTGAAGGCACAAACTTTTAACAAAGTCTGGAACAATTTTTTGACTCTCAAAGCTGAGTTCATATGGATGTCCAGCACCCATTTACAGACAGAAACAAATATTAAATAATCCATCCAATCCTTATCTATTTTCCTGGTCAGGACAAAGACCTGAAAAAGGATTCTGTCTATAAAGAGAGCTTGTGATGGTTAATATGATGCAAGAGAGTGAAATTTGAGGCAATATCGGCTGATATACAATACAATGTAATTACTGACAGCTGGAAACCCTGTCAACTCATGACTGTGGTCATAAAAAAAAATCATTTCATTATATTTGTAACAGATCTTCAGAGATCTGTTACAGATTTAAGGGTCTCATTTCAGGAAAGAACTGGCAGATGAGAAGCTACCCCCTGGATTTTGATTTTTTCCTATTTAATCAAATTTATTTGCTAGTATTATACTACTATCCAATACTGCAGAGAAAACTGAGCAAACCTGCAAACAGGAAGCAGATGAGGAACAAGAATTATAGGTGTGTCCAAAAGGCCTCCCATCTCCTTTAACTGCACCTCAAACAAAGCTCTCATTTTTAAGAACCTGTTCCCTTCAGAGCTTGAAATTATCAAATTATTTAATTTGAAATATTTCCTAAAACAGTTGACATCTTTAAGTAGAGCTACTCAGTCACTGAGAGAAGCATGCACTGAAGCAGCAAATAGGCTATTATTATAGTATACACACAATGACTGTAAGATAGGCTTTGAACATCAGTGAAAGAAAATAAAGGCCCTTTCTTTTAATAGGAACTTTGTTTGGTCCAAGAAGGACATCAGGAAGGGAATCATCACCTTAAAATCTCAAAATGTTAAAACAGACAACTTGTTCTGGCTATGTATCATCTTTTCTTGCCCAATGTTACTATCATTTAACAATATAAACAAGCAGTGAAACAAAAAACAAAATCAGAAGTAAATAAAAAGATCCAACTGATGATAGGTGAGTTTCAGTTCTTCCAATGCAAAAATGCCAAATGTTCTGGCTACCAAAAATTTAAAACAGAGTTACATAGTATCTGTATTGAGAAGTTCTTTCCTCAACTCCAGGAACTTGCTCTGCATCCCTCTCCGCCCTCCTTTCTTTTTTTTTTTTTAAATGAAAACCTGATCTCTCAGCTAATGGCCTCATTTCAGCAACATTAGTTACACAAAACGTCAGAGAATACTACAGATTCCAACTTGATTACTGGTTTGAATTTCAAACACTGTATTATTTTCTACTTACCTTTAAAAAGGAGGAACAATTCATATTATGTCCCATACAGTTATGAAAATTACAGAACAGTCAAAATCTCTATACAAAACAAAATCTACCATCAACATATAGAAGTTCAATAACTCAACCACTGATCTACCTTTCAAATGAATAAATGAATAAAACGTGTACCTCAGTTGTATGAGGTGCTTGATAATTCACAGTTCCTGAGGAAATCAAGACATTAAGAAATACCAATATAGAACTCCTTTCTGAAGTCTGAACTTCTAGACGGAACATCAGAATCACAATAATAAGAACTTGATTGTTTTAATACACACTTTTACTGAACTCATGTGTTTTAGATGGTATTGAACTGTAAACAAGGATTATATTACAAAACTTCAGGGATCTCTCATTTGGATGCCACTGATCAAAGAAAACCAAAGATGAAACCTATACTTTATATTTTCACAAAAGGTTTGGAAAGCAACTTCTTATTACCCACTTTAAATCTTGCTCAGAATAAGCACACAAAGCTCCACATATTCTCAGATTCAAAGGAAAAATCTCTCAAATTACTTGAAAACAGATGTATGCCTTCCTACCCGCTGCCTCTTTTGCAAGTCACCTCTGTTTTAAACTGCTATTTTAGAAAATAACTGGCTTCTTTCTTTTTTAAAGTCTACCTAAAATGTACTGCAGTTATGCAATCCTCACTTGATTTCTAACATTCCAGTTTAAAAACTAGCATCGTTTTCAAGGAAATTTCAGCTTTGCCTAAGAAACAGAGTGTTCTGGAACGTAAGCCTATCTTAGAACTGCAGCTGAGCATAGTGTGCAAAAGGCTGATAAAGTTTCCAAAGTAATCAGGTACTATTATTTCTTTTCCTTAGATAAAGAGCATAATCCAGTTGGAATGCATCTATTTATTAAGAGACAAGTAGAAGCATCAAGTCTAGAAACCGAAGAGCATTCCATTTTCTACGCCTTCATGTTTCCCACCAGCACAGCCTAAATGTTTTGTGGCCCTTACAGTACTCTATCAAAAACCAGCATTACTTTGGTATGACTCTGTATACTGATGAGGACACTGTATTAACATGGGGTAGGACTTCATCATGGTGACAATGTGAAAAAACACTAGTTTATGTGAGTTCACACCCACAGCAACTCATTTTCTGCACCAGCCAGACACAAAAAGATACTGATATCTCTCAACTCTTACAAATTCTGGTATCACTTTGTAAGACCCTGAATAACTCTGAATGTTTTTCAATAGGATCCAAACTGCTCCTTACCTGTTTTTCCAGCTCCACTCTCTCCGGTGATAAGGATGCACTGGTCTTTGTCCTGGTCCCTTAGAGATCGGTAAGCCTCGTCAGACAGAGCAAAGCTGCAAGGAAAGAAGGAGTCAATTGAGAAATGGAAGAAAAAAACCCAAAACACAAATACCAACACTAATTACAATCTGTCCCTCACACATCTGGGCAGGGGAAAAAAAAAAACAACAAACCAAACCCCTCCAAGTGCTGATGTTCCATAAGTGGTGAGGCATTCACTTTTCAGAATATAAAGCCCCACAGAAGCAAAACGGGTACTTTTTCTCAGAGGCTTACTCAGACTTTCTCCAGGAACATGCAAGCATAATCTCTTAAGTTTTCCTTAAGATAGTAAAGTCAAAACAAAATAACAGAATTTTAGGGAAATGTAGCAAGTTTTCTTCATTAAACAAAATGTCATATACTTCATTGAAAAAATGTCAATGCATCAGCAGGGACATGTTCTTTGTGAAGACATCTAAGAAAAAGGAAACAGGAGAATCCTGAGTATTAACAATACCATAAGCTGCAATTTCAATTCAGTATGAAGCAATTTCACAGCCTTATAAAGCTTTTTAAGCCTTTGGGTATAGCTGGACTTTTGCATGAATATGCAGAATTATTCCCCAATAACTGTGTTCTTAACTCAGTAAGCATGGTGTCATGTAGTGAACCTAAAGCATCTAATAAGAACCAACATCTTTCCTGTACCAAAAACGTCTTTTCCTGGAGCTCTGAACATCATGACCCTGAAATTCCCAGGCTGCAATTTGAATCCAGATGTGCTCTGCTGCAGCAACATATATTTTGCAGACATGCAGATGCATCCTTATATTTAGTTTTATTTAGCAGTAATTTTGAGACAGAGAAAGAGTAAAGGTTTTCTTTCAAACGCATTTTTTAATTAATGGAATAAAGGACTCTAGAAACTAAGAATAAGAACACCTTGGAAAGAAGGACATAAAAGCAAAATCCAAACAGAAAGGCACATGGGCCTTACACAATTGAAGAAAAAATCTGATAGTTAAACATGGTGTATTTTTACTTGAAATAAACATCTATTCAACAGACCAAGAGCTTTGTTATATTACCTCATCTAGTAAAATATTTAGTGTTTGTATGTACTTAAAAGTGGATATTGTTTATTATTTATAGCAAACAAGCCATGTATGAAAAACAGATATGAACTCTTAGGTCAACATAAAATGCATAATTGTTGCAGGTTCAACACACTTTTTAGAAACTTGATTCTTCATTCTACAACAGTTCAGGAGCTTTGCATTCAGCTGATAACTGCAAACAGATCAAGTATTTGTTTTGAACAACTAGTCGTACAGTGTTTTCACAGGCAATCACGGCCCCTTTATAGAAAAGCAAGCTCTTTGTCAGGACACCAGCTAGGGGAAGCACGACCAACACAATGCAAGCAATGAGAGCCTTTTCTAGAGGCTCCCACTGCTGCAGTTTGAAAGCTTTAAATATTAAACCTACATATACTAATACTTACTACTACCACTGTTCCTTAGTTCCAGGCCTCTCTCTCCAAAAAGTTTATGAAGAGCGTGTCATGCTGTCCCCAGTTCATCATCACACACATGTGCAACATTATTTCTATTTCCTCATCCCTCATCAGTACTAGACTCAATACATATTTGCCTAGCTGGGTTTTGGTTTTATTTGCATGTTTGTTTTCATGGTCTCATCATGTTACCAGCTCAACCACCCTGCAAGAGACCAGCCTACCAAGCGAGGGGTATTCTGAAAAGTTTGGAAAATGGGTAAATAAAATACCTTACAGCTCTTTTGCTACTAAACAATAAGATCTTCCCCTCCCTCTCTAGTACTTACCAAGGATGCTTAAAGCCATCGATTCCCCCCCTTTTGTGTCCCTCTTCTTTCTCCTCTCCTACACCACATCTGCCTGCCTAGTTACATGACCCACCCAGGGCTCCATCTCTCTCACTGCTTTTCTCACCAGCTTACTTTGTCCAAGGCACTAAATCACAATTCTTCTCTCTGCACAGATGGTTGGGCCATCCACTTAACACCCATGATCAAAGGTCATTAACTCCTTCTATACATATACCACTGAACCCAGGAGAAAGATTGATCTCCCAAACCTTAATATTGCTATGGTGATTGAAGCCTTTAAACCCAGTAGTTCAACTGGAGGTGAAAATCTGTTTACGAGAAAGTAGCAGGCTGTAATGTTTTTAGCATTACAACAAAGTCAGATTGTGAAGTGGTCAACATGCTGGAGAATGAGCTAAAAAAATAATATTCTGCTGCTGCTGTGAGACCATGACACAATTTCTGGCATCCATTTCACCATTCGGAATCCAAACTACAGTAGCAATAACACTTTACCAGACTCCCTTACAGGACGTGTTTAGGAAATTAGTAATATTTGCTGCAGATATACTTGTAAATCAAAGAGTACAAGGCACAGCACTCAGAAAAGCTTATTCCAGCACACATTACTTTCCTTTCTGCAAGGAAAAAATAAAAAGTAACCGGATGAAGACGAAAGGAATAAACTGCACTGAGCATTCATGGGCTATGTGAGACAACTTCAACACCAATGCTGTGATTTCCACAGGTTTGACTGAGGAAACTGACTTTTAGCAAGAAGATAAGACTCTGAGATGCTTTTCAAACTTAAGAGACTGGATGGCTCATTCTGTGTCTGTTGCCCCTCAAACAATCTCAGCCATCAACTAGGTTTTCACTGCTGAAACAACTTTCTTGGCAGTAGTTTCACACCAGAAAATGAAGTTGACATCAAGCACAGAGAAAGTATTCTCTCTCTGTTGATACACTGAGTTACGAGTTAATCAGCTTAGTACCCATTCATCTTTTCTAATACATTGAATTTAAGTTTCTCAACAGCCTCTGTCAAAATATATTTTACTGGTTGATGTATATATTAACTCTGCCTGCACTGCATAGTTAAAAACCCCAAATGATGCTTCTTCTCCTTCCACAGAGAGAGTCTAATATTGCAATGAGGCCTCTGAAGCTGGAGAAGAGAGGGGAATTTCATCCAGTTCTAGTCAGAGATGCTTGGCATACAACTTACAAAACCCACCAAAGCCTAATACTCCACCAGTATATCAAATATTATCTACTACAGACAAAAGAAAAATTAAGCCCACTCATTTCAAAATTAATTTTACATACGTACTTATCAAAAGTTACCTCGTAGAAGTGTTCTAAAATCTACTGCTGATGTTTCAGCAACTGTTCCAACAATTCAACTGGAGGAGGAATAACCAAGAATCTATTTTAACAACTAAGATTTCCTTGTCTTTCTGGCACTGAAGAAACAGCATAAGCACATTTATGCCAGAGTCTGAACAAAGATCTTTATCCAAAAGAAAAAGACAGATCTATTAAAATATCATGTTGACTTCCATAGCACACCATTATGCCTCACAGTCCTTCCTATCTATTATTTGCCTTCTATATTTACAACAAAAGAAAAACCAAACAAAAACTTTGAGTCTTTTAGTTCAAACTCTACCTGCAAAAAATATAGTTTCATGCTGTCCCCTATTTGTTAAAAAATAATTGCATTCAACGTTATTTTAGTTTAACACATTTTAGTGATCTGTAGACCACAAGGAATCCTATTCTTTTCTTTTTAGCAACATTAAGAGACATGGCTCTGTAAAGTCAACATTTGCAACTACAGATTTAAACCACATACCACTCTTCGAGCCACCTCACAATTACAGAGCCTAAGTAAAAGTTTAGAATATTTTGTAGCTTAAAAAGCAGTTATAAGCCATGTGTTTCAAATTAGCTGGTGAGTGTGTCAGCAGCGACAGTTACCATACCTTATAATAACCTCTCCTTTGATTTCTAGGTTTTCATAAAAGAAGATGACATTCTCCTACCACAACAAACACAGAAATATTTACTGGAGTTCTCTTTTAGCTAAGACTTAAGTATAGAAGCAATTTGAAATCGAAACACCACCCACACCTAGCTCAGTAAGAAGGCTCTGCTTTTTTATAGCAAGGCTTTGTCAGCCACAAGCTCCAGATGGCCAGATCTGTCACTAAGTCCTAACCCAAAAATTCTAACAAAGGGAAACAGCGTAGGCCTCCAAAGGGGATTTCCAAAGGGCTCTGGCAATTTTCAGCATCTCTATGCTAAAACATAACTCCAGGGTCAGGAAGAGAGAGGAGCAAGGTTCCCATGCACTCACCCTGAAACAAGAACCAATTGCTAGGGTTGCATTTGAACCCTCCAGATTACACCCACAATTACACCTTGCTCTTATTGTCAGAAATTCAGCTCACGGGAGCAGCTTTTCCACCATCTTTTTCCTTTAAGCCAAAAATCACAAGAATCGGTATTTGCCAGCCTTTGGTTCTTCTTTCCACTATCACTTTCAGTCTTTCTTTCATTTTCCTTAGTATTTTCAATTAACAGTAATTAGTTAGCACTATTTTAAATTCCCTCCAATTGCTCTTCTCATGCACTAATAGAGTCAATTCACTTCATCCCATCTTCACCAGCTGTTACTTTGATTCAGAGATTTTTGGTCCCCATTTAAGAACATCTATTGCTTAATCTTGGTTGGCAACTGACACCTCATTTGCTACTTACAAAAAAAATTAGGAAAACCTCTCTTCTTGACCATTCCAATTCCCCATGAAGCAGAGCTCTGGTACCAGGGTTCATTTCTGCTCAACTGTGTCTAAACACACTGGCAGGATACTAAAAGTATCCTTATCAAAGCTTATCAAAGACTATATATCATGCTAGACTAAAAAGAACAGCAGCAAAATGTAAATAGTACATACACTTTTAATATGTTGCATAAAATATAATTTAATTATTTCAGGTTTAACTAACAGCATCATTTAATTTCCTTCCTTCTCTTTCTGAATGCACAGAAGGGCTCAGTAACAGGGTAACAGCAAACTAATTATTTCCTTCTCTCATAATATGCAGTGGGAAAACATCAGAATCAGAGTTTATTTGAGTATAAAAACAAACCTGAGCTGGAAAGAGTAGAAGGAAATTTTATAAGGTACTTTGAGGCTTTACATTGTAAATCATCGCTGTATGCTATATATGTTCCCCTGCACATAGAAGCTCAGTGGAAAATTCACCATTCAGGAAAAACAACTGTAAGATATTATTTACAGTATTAGCTCATAGTACAGAATCATTTAATCTAATTGCCCTAAGGATAAAAAGTGTACTCCCATTTTCCATAATTACAAACTGTCTCATGTTCAGCACTTTGACACACTTGAAAAGAAAAGGTTGATTAGCCTGCCACTGGAGTGAATAAAGTAACAGCTGAACTGATGGAGCATCAGCAAGGATAGACCTTCACAGACAAGCAGCTGCTCTTTCAATAACGCCAATCAGGAAAAAAAAAAAAAAACCTCCAAATTTAAACATGATGATAAAGAGGTGTACTAAGACAGATGGAAAGCCTTTTCTCCTATTCATATTCTCCATTTTTATTTTCCTGGTGAGCACAGAAACCTGTTTGATCAACAATATTATGTGGCTAATACATGCAGCAGAAGGGTACCTCCTGCGTAGGCTTTTCTGCTTTGTTATTCACATGAGCAACTGTGACGTTATTAGATGCAGAATAAAGCCCAAAGCTGTGTAAATCAGCCTATTTGATTCGTAAAAAGTAGCCGTAATTTACGGAAGGGAAGGGACAGAGAAAAAGGGAGGGGGAAAAGGACAAAGCCACTCTTGATTTTTAAGAGTAAAACACTTCAGGACACATGCTAATATTAAGCCAGAGAGATTTATTTTCTGTTCCGGTAGGCTGGGAATATAATATACCCTCCGATGCCCATATATACACTGCCGGTTTAGAAGACTTGTTTCAGGCCAATAGTCTGAGGTCTGGACAAAAAGAGAAAAAAAAATGTTTTTGCTGAAAAGCTCATCTTTCTCAGACTGAGGCAACTTTCATACATGTTCAATGGACTTCAACTCAAAAACCAATGATTCAGCCAATGATTCCTCCCCAACTACTGTGCCCGCACAACCTTGCAGCTCATCACAGCCTGATTCTTTTCCCTCTCACAGGATGGCACCTATTTCCATTTCAAGGGAGGCTTTATCAGTTTTGATCACTTCCTTTTACCATAAGTAAAAAAAAATTACTATTTTTTTTTTAAACCAACAGTGGTCTTTCCCCAACACTGTACACAAGAGCCAAAAATGCAGCCATTGATTTTCTGCCTATTTCAACAACATCTAAGGAATCTTGTTAGAGCTGCACATTAGTATGATGGCAAACAAGAAGCGCCTTTTACCAGGAGGCTATGATGCAGCTGTTGCCTTATTTTCCTTCAACTCATGCAAAACAGGATCTCTGTAGCTGAGGATGATCACCACCACCTTCCCATCCACACTACAATCCATCTAACTTTTAGCAAACCTGGTAAGCGTGTCAACATCCCATTCAACAGCTCAGTCCTGTCAGTTGGTAGGGAAATACACCCAGCAGACCATCAGGAGAGTGACCTGGGCATGGCCCCAAGGTTGGGTCCCCCAAAGTAATGCAAGATGGTGGCAGACAGGAGCAGTAGGCAGAGCCTTGGTGATGCAGCCAACAAGTCCATCCCCCTGTCCTGGTGACACATTAGCCATGGAACATCAGACTGATTTTGGTACTCCAGGGCATACCAAACCAAACCAACATGGACCAATGCCAGCTGTACACACCATAAACACCTGCAGCTGCACACAAGCAACAGGTGTAACTCGTGACTCAGATTGCCTAAAGAAGGGAATTAAAACAGCAAACTCCTATGTGGAGCAGGTTCTTGTCAGTTAAAGTGAAGATACACATAAATCAAGGCTGGGAAGCAAATACCACCTTGCTTTTCAGAAGAGCAGCTTGACTTGGATGCCCCCTTGACTAGTCCCATATTCCTTGAAATTATGTCAGCCACCTGGATGGCACATAACCATCATCTCCCCACCCACACTAGCATCAGCTGGTAACTCCCAGTTCCACAGCATTTACCAGTGAGTTTGTAACCAAAATAATCCCTCACCCCAACCAAATTCTGGGCTGTGTTATCCAAGGTAGCCAACCACTCCTACATTGTCACACAGGAGGACATAGTCAGGCCTCTCACATACCTACACCAAATCAGTCTGCTGTAATGTGCACTGCGAGGATTTCAAGTTTCTTGGGGGAAAAGGCATTCCTGTTTACAAACCCAATAATTTTACTGTCCCCTTGAAGGGAAGTACAGGAAGTGTTTTCTATTGTTTTATCAAAAACTTTATTTAATTAGCTGTTTATTTACTAAGATAAATCAGCAACTGCACGCTTGATTTAATGACTGCCTAAACCAGCCAACCCCTTAAGCTCAGTGTTTTTACTTCCAAACTGTATGCAGAAGCCATATTCATAGCCATATTCTGCATCAGAAGCCTGAGGTTTTTCCCTGCACTGCCAACCCAACTGCACTACATGAGCCTGTGGCCACCAGCAGGGAAAGCAGTTTCATGGCTCACCAGAAGTGCTGATAACAAGCTATCTGGGTTTCTCCATGGACCTTCTGAAGCTTTGCAGTCCCTGAGGCTGGGCTTGAAAAAAATTAGGATTTATTCCACTTCTCCAGTTCAGATGGAGTAGCAAGATCAGACAGCTGAACAGTAAGGGAACAGAGGTGCAAACTGATTTGCCATGCTTGGCTTCTGTCAGAGTTTAACTAGAGGGCACAGAATTATTTAAAATCCCAGTTTACTCTTCCATCTATGCAGTAGTAGATTTGAGTTGCACCTCTGTGCTCTTGCATATATGTGGAAATGAAGGGCTGGTGGGACAGTGAGGAAAGTAGAGAGCAGGGGAGAACAGTCATTCCCCTTCTGCACTGAAATATCCAGACTCTCAACGTTTTTACAGAAAATTGAATTAGTTTCTGTACCCAATACAGGGTTTGTCTGAAACACAGGGAAGTTCACTGGTCAAACACACATGCTTAGTTCATGTCAGCTTTAACCAAATTTTACATGAAAGAAATCTTTTTCCACAGAACAAGAAATGCTTTGATTATGCTACTGCACCATGAGAATAGCATGCTATAAGAGGACACCCCTAATAACACTGTAATTCATCTTTACTTAGGTGGCTACAAGTAATATCTTTTCCACCTCAATAAAACACTGCAAAACAATTATTCCTCATTTTTAAAACACAGACTATGGTTAAACATGGGTCCTTTAAATTATCCATAGCTATTTCAGAAAAAACAGGCCCAGGGTACAGGTTAAGTGAGATACTTAGAAAACAAGACTCTATAACCCCATTAGAGGTGCAATGATCAGTATAACTTGGCTCTTCCTGTACAGATGAGAATATACTGTTAGTCACTTTTCTCCTTTCCTTTTTTAATTTATTATTTAAATAGGATGTATTTTGGGGGCTTACAGTTTGTGCTTGTCCCAGTCAGTGGCACAGCACTGATTTGCTCCGTTTAAAAATGCCAATGACTTCCTGGTCTCACAAATCAAACCACAGTAGGGCTGTACTGGTTATGGGGTTTTCCTAGGGCAGGGAAAAGGAGAGTGCTGCTCTTATGATTTCACATGGAAAAATGTTTAGCACATAGTGTTTTATGTCTCTGCCTCAAAAAACATACTCCTGCTTAGCAAATGGAAAATCCTGCTTTTTTTGCAGCCCTAAGAAGCATCACCCTGAAGTCAGAAGGCAGGAATAATTTCCTCCCAGTGCAGTAACAGCAGAGATATGGCAAGTCAAGTTTTGACTTCCACAATATGTGTTTATTGCTATCACATGCTCATGCAGGGACTTCTCTCACTGCAAATAATTTTGCTGCAGATGTATCAGTGCTTTCCAAATAAGCTTGTTCTGCTTTGCTAACCGAGGAGTGAAAAATAAATTTATTCCTTTATTCTAAAGTAAAGAAACGTGTCCCAGTACTCAGGGGGGAGAAAAACAGTGAAGTAGGTTGTGCAGTTTCACATACTCACTTCATAGAAAGGGACATGCTTTAAGAGGTCTCGCCTTACAGGACAACAGCACAACTAAACTCCAGAATGCAGTACACACCCAAGAGCTACAACATCTCACACAAAAAGGTACATCTTGGAATGATGAGACAGGTGAAGAGATGTCAGCCATGCCTTAGTGCAATGCACTGCAGTGGAAGGCAACAGTTTGCCAGCAGAAAAAAACCCCAAGCACTCCATCAAATTTGTATCACAGTATCTGAGAAATACAATGACAGGATGGCTTGGGTTGGAAGGGACCTTAAAGATAATTTAGGTTCAATCCTTCTGCCATGAACAGGGACAGCTTCTACAAGAATAGGTTCCTCCACACCCTATCCAACCTGGCCTTGAACACTTCCAGGGATGGGGCATCCACAGCTTCTCTGGGCAACCTGTTACAGTGCCTCACCACCCTCACAGAAGAGAATTTTTTTTAATTATCTAATCTAAGCCTACTCTCTCTCAGTTTGAAGCCATTCCCCCATTCTCCCTCATCCTGTCACTACACACTCTTGTCAACAGTCTCCCTCCATGTTTCTTGTGGGCTCCCTTCAGGAACTGCACTTAGGTCACCCCAAAGCCTTCCCTTATCCAGACCGAACAATCCCAGTTCTCTCAGCCTCTTCTCACAGGAGAGATGCTCCATCCCTCTAATCGTGTGGACTCCTTCCAACAGGTCAATGTCCTTCCTGTCAGCTGCATCCAGCTGAGGACTCCAGAGCTGGACGAAGCACTGCAGGTGGGGCTCATCAGAGCAGAAGGGCAATGGGAGTATTCACACATCCTCACAGCCATTTGTAAGCTAAAGTAAGTTGCTAATCATCAGATTTGAAATCTAGGCTCTGTAACAAAAGCTAGAATGCAGTGGCCTACAAGTTTATCAGAGACAACAGAGACAGAACTGCAAATACAAGTAATTCAGTTATCTGGAAAATATCTGACAGGCAATGTCAACACTATGTAATTACATAGTTATGCTGCTACTCTACTCAGAAGGAGTTACTGAATCTTTTTAAATTTTGCAAGTAACTCTTAAGTTCTCTTAACAAACCAAGTAGTTTGTTAAGAAGTTAAGAAGGCTTACCCAATTTAATTACTGCCTCCCAGCTCTCTTTTCCAAACAAAATACCTGTCATGAACCCCCAGGCAAAGTAGGCACTAAAGCTTATGAGAGCTTGTTAGCTCAGGTACAACACTGAGCTAATGTGTGTATTCAGTGTATTAAATGGCATTTGCTCAAGTTTGTGAATGAAACTTGTGGATATATGTCCAAAATTATCTTTCTATGAATGGTCAAAGCAGCAAATGAAAGCCTTCTTCAGACTGCTCAAACACGAGGCTTCAGTTCAGCCCATGTGGACTATTTCCAGGGTCAATGTATTGCACCTACATCCTTGTTTGGAATGCTGTTGCTCAAGGAGGATGTCAGCACAGTTTTTTTCATCCTATGGACACATTCTCACTGTAAGTCATCTTGGAGTAATTATGATTAGTTGCAGTTTGAACTCCACAAGGTTAAGCAACTAAAAACAATTTCTTTAATATGTAAAACAGAAACTGTGTATAGAAAAAAAAATGCAGATTTGAACTAATTTACTGAAATGACCACAATTAAACTGTCTTTGTAGTTCAGACCTTTGTTTGTAAACCCCAATCCCAGCTCTCTTATCTGTTCAAAACATAAGTAAAAGATTATTCAGTGTACTAGACAGTAAATATTAAGACTGTGTATTTCCTGATTCCTAACATGAAAAAGTTTATCTTTAATAACCCAAACTACATTAACTGTGATGTATCCAGAGCTGAAAAAAGCAGCCTTTTGCATAATGTTGCCCATAAAAAGAGACTGAATGGAAAAAGATCTGATGCTAAAGGTGGTACAATATCTGAAATTTTACTAAAGTTTCTTTAAGGCTTTAAGCATTAGCCTTTTTTATGCTGTATCTAAAGTCACAACAAAGGCTCCTCACAGAGCAGATGGGCATTTCCTGGTGTGCTCTAAATTGTTTTTAAAAAAAAAAGAAAAAAAAAAGAAGAAGAAAAAAAGACAACCATTAAACACAATGAGACACTTCCATGGAAAGGACAACAGCTGTTCTTAATTGCAGTTTGAAATCCCAGATCTTAAGAGAGTACCATGGTGCCAGTGCAGGAAGGGTGTAATGAAAATTCTGGTCCATGGACACACAATGCATAAAATGGGATTTGTCTCATTTTTGACAGGGCCTCTACCTGCCCTCACTTTTCAGAGGCATTTAAAAAGCGAAACATAGCAGTGTCTCCTTTGTAAGTACAACCCATTCTTTTCAGTGTGCAAAAAGCCCCAAAATTCTAATGAAAAGAAAAATGAAGCTATTGGAACATTTTACTTTACGTGACAATGTGAATTAATTTTAAAAAACCCTCAGCGTTTTATATCCTAAAAATATCAATGGCATAATATGAATGCTAGACAGAACAATCCAGTTCCAGGAAAATGAGAGAAATAGGATCTGGCAAAAAAGTTACTGTTAGTTTAGACTACTGAAGCCTTTACACACATCTCCAACATATATAAAGGCTTTTTTTTTTTTTTTTGGCTTTTTTTCCTAATTATCTCTGGTCTAATAATCTAGCCAACCCCCTAACTTTTTTGTGCTTACAAATAAACACAGACTATGACAAATGCACTCACATGTAAAAAAAGGAGAGAGAGAGAGAGAGATCATCATAGATGACTAAAAACATTTGACTCTCGATCCCCAACATGACTGAAGTCAAATGTGAAGTATGCAGTGTACAGAGGTATGAGTAAATATTTGAAAACAGTTCTGAAAATGAAGTTATTTTGTTGAGGCTCTAAGCCAGCAGTTAATTCATGAAGGGTGCTTCAAGATTATTTTCCTTTGTACACCATAACAACCATTATAGAGTTACAAAAGCATTTGGAACAGATCTTGAGTTAAGTGTTTTCCTTACAAACTCACCACACTCTAAAGGTACCCAAAGTCTTACATTTTGCTTCCTCAAAAAGCCCACTGGACACATGAGTGTTGGTTAGGACCACACACAGTTCTCCAAAGGAGACACTGATGGATGAGCAGGCTCTACTGGAGCCAGGAGGGTCCTGCCCAGAGAGGAGGGATATCTGGCAGTGGGACCTCAGGAGCTGTGGCTGACAGCACTGCCAACTGGCATAGCTGTGGACACTCCAATGGTTTGTGAGCCAGTGGATCTGATGCTTTTGAATAATTTTGTCATGGCAGAATTTGCTTCTGTAGCTTCTAAAAGATGGAGAGATGCAGAAGATCGAGATCAGCAGCAGCCAGTACTCTCCAACCCTTGGGGTATTTTCGGAGATAGTTTTGTCTTGATGCTTTTTATATCTCCTGTTGTCTCTATATATACTCATTCCTAGCCTAGGAAGTGTTTGAATGCCACAAGAGCACAGAAATCCACCCTGACTCCACACAGCCTGTGTGCAAGCAGCTCTGGCAGCTCCACCTCATCTGTGAGACACCTCTGCAGCTACAACACGGCATTGTACATTCTCATCTTGGACATCCCACGTTCCTGACACTCACAGAAGAATGACAGCACCAGTGCCATACAAAAAGGATTTAAAGGGCCTTTTCATTCCTTAATTTAGACAGCGCTGCTTAGAGGACTGATGGAAAGGCTCATTCCACCAAACTTTGGAATCCAGTCTAAATGTCACTCCAGACCATTCTAAAAATTCAAATAAAGTACAACATTCATCTGTACACTGCTTTTTCAGGCTGTTTATACTTCTTGGATGTTGGGTGCATTTTTGGAGCCTCCTTACAGCCACACATCCTACTAAAAATCGTTTCCTGTATTATTCTGCATTATTACACATTTTCATGCAATCTAATACCAGCAGCAAACAAGCAACTACTGTTCTTGTCAATAAGACTACATCCACCTCTGGAGCACTGGGGTGAGATGGCTGCATTATGAGCTATCCAAACCCGCTAAAACAGCCCTGCTCAAATTTCAGGAAAAAGCTAAATTTATTGTTGTATGCAAGAGAAATCTTGCTTTATATCCTAAGCATTCAAGTCAGCAAATCACTTCCAAAATGCTCTTCAGAGACTGAGACAGTCATTTCAATACAGCCACATCATAACTGCCATCCTCAAAACTCTTGTTTTCTCAAAAGGACTTCTGAAGTCTCCTACCAATTGTAAAATACAGGAAACTGTGAATCCCATGGGTGGTGTTGAGAGCAGACTGCAACAGAAGAGGCTCTTCTCAGGCACAAAGTCTTTCAACTCCTGAAGCAAGTGTGATGCTTCATCCTCTTTTCATCTCTATGCTTGAGGGACTTACATTCATGGATACACCATATCCAATGCTACCTTGCTAGAGAGGTTATGAGAGCAGTAATCCTGACCCCTGCCAAAATAAGACTTCAGTGTTCTCTGTAGGGGTTTTTTTCCACCCCCGTTCTCTTTCAACTAATGCCTAGCATGGGTTTAACAATTAAGTATTGGCAGTCCTCCGTAATTGCTATTTATGATTTCTATTAGTCACAGACGTTCCCTCCCTGCCCAGTGGTTAATTTTGCCAGCTAACCTCTGAATTGATCATTTTCCCTCAACTATATATCTCTTCTGAAAGCAGCACTCTGCTGAGCCACATGAACAAGTCCAAAGACTGAGTCTCTGGAGAAGTCAGGAATTATTAGGAATAAGAACAAAATGTCTCTAAAAAGCAGATACTGCAAGGTGAACAATACCATGGAGGGGGTGGTTAAAAAAAAAAAAAACAAAACAAAACACAAACCAAACAAAAAACAGGCAAATGAAGATTAGGAAAGTACAAACTGAAACGTTAAAATAAACATACTGGGGCAATGAAGGACACTTATCCATAGCACAGGCTCTCACCCCACCACCCCTTTCCTCAACAAATAAAGACAGCTACTATGTATCTTACAAGTCTCATATCTATGGGGAAAAGCTTAGTTTTACATATAGTTAAAAACTATCCTTCACAGCTGGGGCTTTATCATACACTTCAGACAAAAATATTTGCTTTACATCATAGAGGAAAAAAGAGTTACTGTAATCTTGGTGTTTCCGAAGATATGTAATCCTGGAACACAATTAAAAAAAAAAAAAAAAAAAAAAAAGAAAGAAACAAAAATATAACTTCTATATTCACTGCTTCCATCAGCTCAAAACTTGAAAAGGAAACAGCAAATGCTATCTATTGTCAGAGTAATTGCAGATATCCACAAGACAATGATTTGACCCAATAATTATCTATATGACAATCCTTGAAATGGGGAACATGAGTAAGTTCCTCATTCTTACATGTTAACAGATATCAGGTTGATATATTTGTGCTTGTATTCCATATAAAGGCAAGCTGGATTTGTGGAGTCGCCTGTAAAAGTTTTAGGTTTCTCTAAATTTGAAAGCTTTACATGCAAACTATTGTCTCTTCAGGAATGCCTGATTTAAAAGAACTAATAACAAGTAAATAATATATACAGCAAAATTGCCTAAGTGGAATTCAACAGACGTCTGATAAAAGCCTTCTCCAGATTTTTACTGCGCTCCTACTTACTCACCATAAAAACTTCAGTGCATAGCTAAAACAAATGCACATTGACTGAACTCTTATTTGCTTGCAGCTTGCCATTAGCAATACAGCTGCCACTTTTATTTTGTCCCTCAAAATATTCTGTGATTCTTCCAGAGCGAGCAGGTAAGGCATCTCAGAACATAAAGGGGAGCAAAAAGCCACATTCCACCCTGCCTCCCAGGGACAGAGAGCTGCTAGTAGCCAGGAACGATTGTTAAGATAGGAAATGCATGAAAGCACCTACTCTGCAATGCCTTAAAGCAAATCTATTACTGGTAGGAAAGTGATACAGCATGATGGTTACAAATATGTGGTATGATAATCTATTTGATTTCCCACTGCATTCTCTTCAAAGATGCCAGCAGCTGCCTTTGTCACTGGTGAAAATCAATGTAAAATAGCAAGATAGACAGCTTGGCTTGCTCTCATGACCAGTCTACCCACAAGGTAAGCAAAGTAGCAATTACATCAACTGAAAGAGTAATTACATCAACTGAGAGAGCAGAACAGAAATGTAAGGACTGCACAAATCAAGCAGCAAACTGTTTGAACGCTGAAATGTCATACTCTGCCCTGCCAATTCACAGACAAGTTTGATCCTGCCTTGCAGATAAAGACAAAACCAGCAGGATTAACAAAACATCAAAAAAACCCCAACAACCCAACAATTAAAAAGCTTGGTAAACTTCCTATTACAACTATGCAAATAGCCACAGACTATGAAAACAAGTATTCCAGAAGACCTAGAAAAGTAACACTTTATTACATGGTGCCACAACAACAGTAGTGTATTTAGAGAGAAACAAACTACTAAAATAAAATCTCTTTGGTCAAATTTTATCAAGGTGTAACTGTATCCAAAATCACCTGATCAGAAACTTTCTCGCAGAAATTCAGTTTGGCTGCCCATTCAAAGTGTGGCCGTGGTTTTACTGTACTTAAAAAAAAAAAAAAAAAAAAAAAAAAAAAGAAAAAAAAAAGCCACCAAAACAAAACAAAACACCAAAACAACCCTGTTCAAACCCTGCAATTAAGTATTAACTGGCGTCACTGAAAGAGTCAATCACTCTCATAGACACTCTTCAGGAAACACAGAGCAGATGATTAGGTGTTCCCTCCCTCCCTCCTCTTTGAGATTAGGGCTAAGAAAACATGTGAACAGATTTTTCACTCCC
This sequence comes from Myiozetetes cayanensis, assembly GCF_022539395.1. Lineage (NCBI taxonomy): Eukaryota > Metazoa > Chordata > Aves > Passeriformes > Tyrannidae > Myiozetetes > Myiozetetes cayanensis. Next base: position 7,573,239 of record NW_026088185.1, on the reverse strand, counting down.
GTGTGTTTTCTTCAGTGACCATATATGGAAAAAAAACTCCAGGTATGGATTTCCTTCATGGCATTATATACTTCTCTCTTTCCTTCTGTTTTCATTTGCTACCAAGCCTGCTATTTAACTGGGACAGGTGGCATTCTCAAGCACACCCTCCCTGTATCAATCCATCGCACCGGAACATGTGATGTACCTCAAGCATAGGTGGAAGGTCATACAAAACTACTGGAAAATAACCAAACCATAATTTATGTTCCTTATTTCCTAGGAGCTCCCACACAGGGCCAGAGCTGCAGGAATGTCCCATGGCAGACTAGTCTAGAGATGCTGACGCTTAAAACCTGGGGTTCCCAAACCTGAAGGTTCTCTCCAAAATTACAGACCTCAGAGAACATGAGTTATCATGCCAACAGGCGATAACACATTTATTTCTGACAGAAGAGTTTTGGTACCATACTGACCTGATTTCTACAGGAATCTCAAACCAAATCACCACTAAAAATTTTTTCAATTAACTATTTGCATTTTTCTAGCTAACATTAGTAACAAAAGCACCTTATTTGTACAAAAGAGACACTGAAATAAGAACCACACTATATGTAATTTTATTTCTAGACACACTTTCTAGGTTGTATGCATTAGTTTCTTTATAAGAAGTCGAGTTTTGCTTTGCACAGGATTACGCAACAGGAACCAAAAGCCTTTTCCCAAAGCACACTTAAATGGTGCAGTGGGCTTACCCACAATCAATACCTCTGAAGGGCCATGAGATTTACACATCAAAGAAAAGTAGGTATGCACATTTCCACAAATCAATGTGGGGTTTCTTACCCCCACGGCAGAACAAATACCACAAATTGCAATTTGTCTCACAGCATCTCTTCATTAAAGTTCCTGAGCAGCTAAAAAAAAAAAACCCACTTTGAAGACTGCAAGGTCTCTGTGGAAGGACAGCAGCCTCCCCTGAGGTTCAGATACTCCTGAACCCTGCTTTTAGCAGTGGCCTGCTGCTGCCAGAGCAGTCAACCCTCGAATTAGCTGCAAGCTCTAAGGATGGAATGATGCCAGCTCTGTCCCAAACCCCATTCTTAGTCTGTACTTACCAGTGTGACAGGCAAGCACCCCACTGGTGAACAGCCCAGGCTTGTTTCCAGCAGGACTATAGGGTCAACCTGTGCACTAACCTCATGGTCTGCCAACCAGCATTCAAGGACCAGCTGCATGTTCACACACTGAACAACTGCACTGGCATGAATCCTTAGGTACAGCACAGTGCATTACACATTAAAGGGGATGAAAAGTTGTTTAGGCTTGTCAGAGATGGCATAAGGCAGCCTACATAGCACTTATTTTATACACCTACAATACTTTCCAAATATCTTTTGAAGATGGTGAGAAGTTTACCAATTTTAGCAGAGACTAAATTGACTCTCTTGATTCGGCAATTCCCATAAGCATCTACAGGCAGATGGGAAGGGAAGCAAGGTCACCATAAAGTAAGATGATTTTATATTTCTACAGTTTGAAAACACTGTATCAGTAAAAGAAACAATAACAAATATTATTTCCTAATCTTCTATTTTTAAAGATATTTTGTCTACTTAGCAGGTGTCAGAAGACGACATTTTCATACAGGAGAAATAACAAATAAAGAAAACTTGTGGAGAGATCATAGATGTCCAAGACAATTTAGGCTTACATTTTTCTTGACTTGGGACTCTATCCAAACTTGCAAGGCAAGTCTACTACTATTGTGCAGTTAAGATCTCCTAACACTAAAGCCAACATTTTCTCACTTCCATGTCCTGCACTTGGACTCCAGAAGTTCTTGCTGTGAGACAGCAGCCTGACCATACAGTTATTGTCATTAGTGATGAATTATGTTCATGTAACATATTTCTGTCAAGTCAAAACAAGTTAATACACACAAGAACGATTGTTGACCACTTTTGTTCTGGAAAAGCATCTCTTAAGAGAAATGGAAAAATGTGGAGATCAATACTTTACTATGTACTCAATTCAAGGTGTACCCAAGGGCACAGTACTGACTTGCAGAATGTCAGACAAACTTTAATTCCCAGATTTTACTTTTAAAATGCTCCATCATTTGACAGCAAATTTTATGCAGCTGAACAAAATTAGCAGAGCAGAAAGTTCTTTTAGCAAGGAACTGTATTGATTTAACAAGCAACTGTGCTTGCTAAACAAAACTGTGAAGAAAGAAAACCTGAATATAGCCAGAGTTCAGATCGAAGAGGTCCAACAACTACCAAAAGCTTATTCTATCTGATTAAGGGGCTACTTGCATTTCAGCCCAACACAGGTGGAAATGTTACAGATGAAGTTTTAAGGCAAAAATTAATCAGAACAAAATAAATTCCAGAACTATTTCCACATATAATTTCCTTTTAACCTAAAAGCTAACACTGAAGGAAGATGAAAAATTTATGGCCATGCTTAGACACTTAATTTGATCACTCAGGTCAGTCTCCTTGAGTTTGTGGCTGCAAAGTCAGGTACAACTTCACAACAAGCTGGAAACACTTCTCTGTTTTAGTGTCATGCAGAGGAGAGGAACAGCTAGCTTTAGCCTCACCACTTTGTCTGACAAGACAAAGTAATCACTGCAACATACAGACCTTGAAGCCCAGGTACCTCATTTTCAGCCACAGCATCCATACTTGCAACATTTTGTCCTATTATGCACAGGGCTTAACCATGGTCCTTTACTCTAAATAGCTCTGACCAATAATTCTGCTATATATTTTAGCCTTAAAATTTGCATTATATATTTATGGCGTTCTGTCTGTCCTCTTAGAATGAGTTCATTTCCACCCAGCACAGAGAAGAAAAGACCAAGCTTTCTTTTCCCTACAGTTACCATTCAGACACGTCCAATATGTTTCTGCATTCATCATGAGGGTTTTTTCTTTTTCTTTTTTGCATTGCACAAAGATAAATTAAGAGTTTCAGATATCAAAAGTAACACTATACAAGTCAAACATATTTAACTTCTAGAGGCTTCCACAAGGCAGTCTGGACTTCGAAAGAAAGAGATTTCCTTGAAAACACACTGCTTACTTTCCAATGCAGTAATCATGACTACTTTTAATAATTAGGGGATGATGTTCTGAAATGCACATACCAGAGCCTAAGTGCATGAAAGAGTATCTCATTTTGACTTCATTTTAAAATATAGATGAGCTACCAAAAATTCATTTTGTGGGAGTGGTGGTGTGATTTTCGTTTTGCTTGCTTTAATCAACAGAGCTTTTGAGAAGAGAGACAGCTGGTACCATCTGTTCCAGGACAGAATGAAAACTAAAACTTCTTTGCTGTACTTACATATGAGGACTGAGTTCATAAAAGTTTCGGTTTCTGTATTCCTCCACTTTCTCTGGAGTATAAATGGGTAGAGACCTGTAGGGATTTATTGATATCACCACGCTGCCAATGTATGTCTGTCAAAGGAAAAAAAAGTTATTGTGAATTTTTCTCTTTAACATACTTTTGCTTATATATTGTTTGCCCATTTACTGTTTTGGAAAAACAAACAAACAAAACCCTCAAAACCCCCTAAAAAACAAAAAAAAACCCCACCTAATTGTAGCAATAAATAAAATAGGTATATACACCCTGAAATGTCTTTTAAAACTCTCTCAAAAATCACTGTTGGGTACCAAGAAACTATTCCTACATAACTGAAAGCCTCTTAGGAACATTTTTTAAAAGAAAGCCTAATAGTACTATATTTCTGTGACTAATTAAGTTGTGGGAAGGAAAGGAAAAAAGACACAGATGTTCACAAAGAACTGACTCCATCTCTATGGCAAATGTTGCACGAGTTTTGCTGGAGCCCTTGGGCACTCACACAAAACCACGTAAGAAAATGCTGGAGTTGCACCGTGCTCCCCTACCCAAGGAGGAACTTTATGACACCTTGTGAAAGTCTTGAGCACAGAACAGCTTTGCAGAGGACAAACCTGAAGGTTAATAGCCTCTGACAGGTCTCCATCAAAGGAGAGATTTACCATCAGAGTTCAAGTCAGACAAAGTCCTACCATGATGCCAAGCATAAATTTTATGTCCAGGTTCTAAACATACTCACCATTACCACTGAAAAACAGGGAGAGCTTTTTATTTTACTCTGTTAGATCACATTCATTCAGCTACTGAGCTGAATGAAGACCAGTTCTGTGCACCACGAGTACCAATTTTGCACATGACAAAATTAACTTGTCTTTGTTGAGCCTACTGCGGGGTGTCACACACCTCTCTATACCTCCCTCCGGCTGCAAAGGCCACATCCAAACACACCAGAGGGGCAAAAAATGCCAAAACTCCGTTCCATCCTTCCTGCAGATATGGACTAAAGACTAATAAAACCTCAAGTGTTTGGTATCTCTTTACACAACCATGAAATAAATAATTAATATCTGATGAAACACAATTTTCTGATAACCTGGGAGGTGTAAAGCTGTACACAAAAGCCACAGGTTCCCATTACTTGGATTACATTTACAGTGACGATGGAAGAAAAACACAAAAGTTTTTATAATGATCTATGATTTTAAATGGCTTCTGTGCAGTGATACTTCAGCACCTTGTAATCACTATGTGGATTTCACCCCTTAACATTTCATAGAGGAAAGTGCTGTAATTTGCAGTTTTAAATGGGAGGAGAGGCATGAGGAACCCAAGTTACTGACCAACAGGTTCAGTAGAGCACCAAATTACTGCCAGAGCTGAAGTCACAAACGAAAAATATTAATTGCTGCAACCCTTCCCTATCTAACTTTCAAGTCTAAAGCAATTTCATGCTAAATGCTAACTAAATTTGGTCCTAAGCAGAAACCAAGGAGAGCAATATTTCCTATTTTCCATAGCACACAAATGCGCAGGCAATCTGTGAGCTCACGTGGCGTTTTCTCTCCCAAACTGAGTGGAACAAACTAGACTGCAGTGACAAAACAAGTGGCATGAGGTCTCCAAAGACTCTCAAAGTTCAGCCTTGTAGTGTTTACTACTCACAGGATGAATTAGAAGCAGCCACTGCTGACAGCTCATTGTACCGTGCTGCTAGGATGAAACACAGCACTTCACCCATTGGGCTCAAGACCCACCATTTCTAAACAACCTCTACTTCCTCCTCTCCCTTCAACTGGCCAGAAACCTTCTGCAAAGCGTTTCCTGACATGCATTCAAGCCCAGAACAGAACCAATACCCTAGGACAGGCTGGTTTCACCCCAAAGGCTCATGCTGAGTGCTGTGAGGGGGAGCAAGCCTGGAGCTGCTTCACACCTCAGCAGTCAGGCTGCAACCCAACCGAGGGACAGCTCCAATCTGCCTCACACCACAACTCATCAGGGTGGCACCCCTAGAGGCATTCAGATACAGGTTGTTGAGATCAACCCCAAAATAATTAAGATTTTTGCTTGTTTTAAACACAAACCACAGCATGTGCTTACGTACGTGTTCTTCAAACAGAGAAAAAACTGTTCTAGTTTTGTGGTCATCCTCCCCCTATGGAGGAAAAGTGTTTTCCAACTGTGTCTAATCTCTTTGGCCGAACAAGATGAAAATGCAAAAATTGCCTCTCTACAGTGTTTACTTTGCTCTCTCTGCACACATGAGGCCTTGGCAATTTGCAAGTCTACAGATTCTTGGCAAGAGTAACAGATACCCAAGAGTAAGAAGCTTTCTAGTCTTCCCAAGTGCATAGATACCCTAATTAGGACTCTTCCCTGATAAAACATTAACATGTTAACTTGTTTCCTTCTAAATCTTAGGAATTTGTGAATTCAGTGTCTTGTGAAATCAGTTTTGGAAAGTATCAGCAGAAGAGAGATGAAGGCCAAATCTTGAAGACTGTATTTTCAAACATTAATTCTTCAGAAAGCAAAGACTTGCCCCTATTTTGCTACCTTAATAGCATACAATTTAATTGCTAAGTTCCTTGAAGTACCTTGAGATGTCAAGGTAAAGAAAGATGAGTGAAAGTGACTACCTTGATTTTTATTTTTAAATACAGGCATTCAAATGAGATTTATTTAGAAGCATCTCTTCATAGCTAAAAACCACGACAGCTAAGTATTGTTTAGACAACGTATTTTGGGAATTCAAGTCAGCTCTTTATTGTCAGACACAAACAAATACAGACCATTTCCTAAAACACCAATATTTCAAAAGGTCAAATGACCATATAGAAACAAAGACATGCTCCTTTCCATCTTAAACACCAAGCCAAAATGTGCCAAGAAATCACTGTTTTTGCTGCAAAGCTGCTTACAAGAACTAATACATTTCCTCTTCTATATATGCCAATCTCTCAAAGCTGATGCCTAATAGCTACTTGCTAATAGCGGTTTGAGAGATTCCACATAACAGGGATAAACAGATCCGGAAAATAGCTTTCCCACATAACATCTGTCTTCCCACCAGAACTCTATTATAAACAAACAAAATAAATGGCTTAAATCCTTGAGCAAGTGACAAGCGCAGAAACATTCCACTGCTGAAAGCAGAACACCCAAGAGTAGTGGGAGACCATACCACAGCACCCCAGGGACAAAAGACATTCTTTATTTTCCCTGTTTAAGGAAAAAAATGAAACCCCAGAGGAGCGGCCTCATGATGATGAACGCACAGAATACAGTCAGGAGATTTGATTTCTTTCTTGATCTTGACATGGTCTCGTTATGCAAGTTTGGACGGGATCTGCTGTCTCCTCAAGTTTTGCTAACTAGACTCTTGATAATATTCCCTCCTTCTTTCCAGTTTCTACCTTATTGCAATAACTCACAAAGGCAACTTTTGTCTCCTTGGAGTGTTTGTTCAGAACCCAAAGCAAAAGGGTCTCTCACTCGGCATTTATCAGTGCATCTGTCATGTAGCATGGAGACCCTGTAATGGGCTAACATTTCACCTGCAGAAAAGAGCATTCAAATTTTTATCAGCTTAAACGACAATGCATTCTACATTCTCCACAAAACAACACATACCACTCATTCCTGTACCCCAAGCAGGAAGAAAATTCCAAATCCCAATTCAAGTGGAAAAGCTGTTGACATTTGTTACACGTCACTTCTAAGCACTGTTGGAGATGCAATGACCAAGACACTTTGATGCCCCATTTTTTACCCCTAGGACTGGAAGCCAACATAACCACTTGGGGCAAGATACTGGGGCTACTTCAAGCTTACAGGCACCTTGCAAGGCCTTATGTGTCTTTCTAACCTAAGCCAACCCTGCCTTAAGAAGAAGCCTGAAATAGCAAGACGATACAAAGCTCTTATTGCTAACGAGAAACGTACAGGCACCAGCCTCTTCCCAGCCAAGGGCTGAGTAAAGTTCTTGCTAGAAACTAGACATTTTCAGCTGAGAGGTTGCAAAAACCTTACAGTGAGCCCAGTGGAAGGTCCCCAAACACCTCCACAGCCAGGATGCTCAAGAACTGCAGTGAAATCTGATGCACAGGGAAGAGGCAGCACCGGTCAACCCAAGAAGGGGAGCTTTTGGAAGAGCACTAATACAGGTTATGTGAGAATATTTCACACCCTGGGATACAGTATAGTAATAAAGCTATTTTTTTCTCCCGTCAAAATCAGACTTGCAATGCCCCAAGGGCCCAGAAGAGAGAAGATTACATGTGCAGAAGCCAGGGAACATTATTGACACTAGTTGAGTCTGCAGCACAGAAGCTGCACAGCTGAGGCTGTTGTAAAAGTCTGCTCCGTATCTAAAAGCTTTTCTGGATCTGTGGCGATCTCTGCAAATCAACCTTTTGCAGAGTTTAAAATCATTAAGCAGCTACACAGATTTGCTGTAACTTCTGTAACCTTCTGGAACTGTACATCTTTTTAGCCAGCTCTGTTAAAAACAAACCCACAGCTTCTAATCCTGTGGTAGCCTGTAACAATCTAGAGAAATTGCTGCTGCACACAAGTCAGTCCTGCTGTAAAATGCCCATCTGATGTACCCTTCAAGTGCACTAAATTCCCAGGGGACAATAAGGTTGCTTTATTTAATTTTTTAAACACTGGAGCATGGAAATAGAAAACAAAAAAATTCTGGTAAAATAAGATTATTTAGTAAAATACTGATTCTTCCATTTATGCAGACCAATTTTAACACTCCAGATATGCACAATGCACATTTCTTTAGTAATGATTATGCTCAAACATACTGGGTTCCTATGACTTAGAATAGTTTCAGATCATGTCACTAAAACAATTCATGGAAAATAAAGACAAAAGAGATCAAAGAGAAATGTGATTAGATTTTATTGGAATGAATCCAGAACCAAGGCTTACACAGCACTGTTTTCATTGGGGGGGAGGGCTGTGTTTTGGTTTTGTGGGGTTTTTTTAATGTGACATATGCAAAATTATAGTTTTAATACAATGTTCATTTTCCTTTGTATTTGCCTGAATTACTGGAGTTCTGGATCTAACCAACTCATAAGCACGTGTGCCGCTGCATGTTCAGAACAGCTGAGGCCAAGAAGGTGGCAGAGGCAGCCTGTGCTTACATGTTCTAAGTTTTCTGAACAGTCTCAATCTCAAACAGAACCTGGCAAATTTAACACTGCAACTTTACTCCATAATGAAGTTTCCCATTTTAATAAACATTAGCAACTAGATCAGTACTTTAATAAAATATCATCTATTATTTGAACAATCACGCTGTGTGCTCAAATTTTGTTTTACATTGTGGTTGGCTGCAACAAAACAGCTAAATGCACTGTCCAATGTGGTTTTCTTCACGTTGGAAACAGTTGCGAGACAATATATGAAAAGAGTAAGGAAAAGAGTAACATCAAGACTAAAAGCAAAACCACCTGAGTCCTTTACTGTTTCTGGGGCTTTGATTTACTGTATTCCAGTGTATGACAGTGTAGATGTTTGTGCTGCTTGGTGGAGAGGGATGGGCTGGGTACTTGAAAAAGACAAACAAACTAGAATTTCATCCTGTAACACTCCAGGGTTTGCCTGCACCACTTCAGGACAACACATACAAAAACTCTACCTGTGATTCCAGCCAAGAGCTGCACTTCCCCTTGAGCTTCAGTGAGCCAGGAGCATGAGCAGGGCCTCTGCAAGAGACTTCGCAGGCACAACACCGCCCCAGGATCCCCGAGAGCAACAGTCAAATGGAACGAACAGGAACTAAAAGCTAGTCTGCAGTAAACTGGAAATACAAACTAGGCTCTCATACATATTCTTTCTCTCTCTCTGTATATATATATATACATACACCCACACGTATATATATACATGGAAAAACCTTTCCTTCTCCTTGATACTGTTTTTCATCTTACCTTGGATGTAGTTCTTTATAACTGTGTCTGTATAACTAAAGAAATATATCACTGGATTTCTGAACAGACACAGTGTATTCTCTGTGATGATGAAAACTCTCTTGCTCAAGACCATCTTCCCAGAAAAAGCATTTTAGTCCCCAAAATACAGTGGACAAAGTCTGTATGTTGTAATACCAATCCTGGTAAGCTAGTGCATGTGCTTAATGTAGTTATTAACTATGACAGGCAGCCTTGTAAAACTTGGATGGGAGAGCAAAGACTAAAAAAAAACTAACTAGGAAAGCAGTAGATGAGTTCCTGAAATTAGGAAGAGAAAAGAACAAACAAACAAAAAAACAAACCAAAACAAAATTCAAGAAAAATAAGAAACTGAATCAATAGGATCCACAGTTCAAGCAAAACCACCTTACTGCTAGAGAAGACAAATAACAGCCCTGTACCAAACACATTAACGCCTGATATCATGACCCAAGAAACAAAGCTCACACAAGTGACACAAAGGCAGAAGCTACATCTATATCACAGAGCAAGCAATCACAACACAGGCCACCTATGCCAAAGAGGACAACAACACCACTAAAATACTCTTCAATATGGGCTTGATCCTGCAAGTCACCGTGCAAACAGCAGCAGTCTGAACAAGCTGTGGCCAACCCACAATGGCCAGGATCAAGCCCTGAGTCACACTGCAACCTGTTTGAGATCCGAGCCTTGAAGTAAGAGCGGGTCATCTGTCAGAGAAAGACACCCACACGGCAAGTTGGAGCGAGTGGATGCATCTGCACAGATTGTTGGGTTTCTCTTCTGAGTTTCTTCAGGGCACAGAAATCTCTTTCCTGCTCAGTGAATATTGCTGCTAACCTCAAGATCATTATGACAGACTTCAGTGTTATTATTAATGAAGCAGACTAATCATCTCTGCTGGTCACCTCTCTGACTAAGTTGAGATGTTTTTATACAAACAAACAGAATTTCTACACAGGACGAAATTACAGGCAAACCTGTAAAGTAAATGATGAAGAAGTCAACCCAAAGGTGACATGAGGAATTTTAAAGACAGCATGTACATACCCCTGAACATCAGTACTTGCCCACTTGTCAAAAGATAAAGACTTGTTTTCATAAGCAAGCAGTAGCTGGAGATTGGACAGTGTCTGTGCCAATAAACCACTGGTAAAAACATTAGCGAGAGCATTCATTCAAAAATGTTTCATTATTTCTGTATGAATGAAATGGGGAAGGGGGGGAGGGGAGATATGCCTCCTGCCACGCTGCAGCCAAGGCTAACCTATAGTCTTCTGGGTGAAAACCATGTTTTTACAGCACTTGGACACTTTGGCTTTTATTTCTGTCATTTATCAATCTTCCATTAATCTTTCTTTTGTGTTTTTATTTCATATAATGTGCACTGAAGCCACTAATAAATTCCCCAAATGTTGTCATCGCCTTAGTGAAGAAATCCACAGTATTTTGAGGCAGGGCCAACACTATAACAATCCCTGGAGCCCTACTGGAGGCATTTCCCACACCTTCTCACTTTTTTTTAAGGTTTCACATCAGAGGCAAAAAAGAAAAGAGTGTGTAGGGAAGGAGACGCCTATACACAACCCACTAACTGTATACAATTTTCTGTGATCCTTATTAATGTTTTCTTACCCCTCTATGCAGGCACTGCATGTGGTCCTACAAACCAGTGCCTCAAACACTACACTCAGCATCGTGGAAGCTGCATAAAAAGGAAACAAAGCACTGCCTTAAGATAACTCTCCTCCCACAAAGCACTTCAAGGCAAAAAGCAGCCAACCTGCTGCCTGTGAAAATCTGTACTCCTGACTCTGGGCAAGTTATAAGGTTTGTTTTACCAGATTAGGCTGATTTGAAGGGCCAGAGGACTCACAGGATTTCTATCTAGATAACAAGCAAAGTCAGATTTGCAGGGAGGCAGAATACTTCTTAGACCATAAGCTATCACAGGAAAAGATGAGCCTTGGGCACACAAGCCTTTTTTCACATCTGAAGGAGAAGCAGTAGGCTTCAAGGTCCTAGCCTGTGGCAGCTGCAACAATATTATTACTACAACTCAATAGCTTCCCTCAAAGGGTAAAACTGTTGAGGCACTGATGGGAAAATTGCTCAAACTGACACAGGCATTCCCCAAGGGAGGAAGAGAAGGAGCTGGGAGGAAACTCAGGTCCCCTGGGCTCCCATCACAGGATGGATGGATGGTTGCTCTGCTCCAGCTCTCAAACCATCCTGCCTTTAAGAAACTATTCAGTCACCACACCTGCCACTCCTCAAACTCCCGAAGGAAGACCAGCAGCCCAGGCTGGACTTGTTGGATAAACACAAGTAAATACATGAAAGTACAAGAGAGCAGGGTCAGATCTGGCAGGAGGAAAGATTCTTCTGCATGTTGCTGCAGGAGCAGCAAAGCACAGAGCAGCTACCAACCAACACAACCACACAACCAGGACATACCAAAACCACAGGGGACAACAACCCTCATTAAAACCCAACGAAGGACTCCACCTGGCCTCAACAACAGCATACTAGAGACGTACATGATCGTGCTGACATCAGAAGGTAATTAAATTGAGAAGAAAATTGAACTTCAACAATCACTCGGTCACTATTACCACAAAGATTTTCCCAGCAAGCTGCATTTCTGTTTCCCAATACCACAACATTCTGTTCTTCACAGCAGCAATGGAGTTATATCGAGAGATGGTCACACAAGGCTGATGCAGACCAGGACAATTGGTCTCATTCACATAATTCTGTTCCCTACTCTACTCTTTCATAATGCAGCATCTGGAATAGCAGGTATGAGTGCGGCAGGAACAAAGCACCTATGCTTGACAGAAATTCAGTGAAGTCCTAAATACTGTAAGGTAGCTGAAAAAGGGATGAATCAATAATACAGACACAGTGGAGTAAAGGCATGTCAGAAACAAAAAGGTTCCCCCTAAAATATTAAAATAGGGATCAACAGGAAGCAGATAAGTCTGTGAAACAAGGACACCAGAAGAGCCATACCAGCAGGAGGCAGCCACAAGGATGGTACCTCAAACAGATAAAACTGAGTTATTACACTGGAATGCAAGATATTTAATGTTTCAGTGATAAAACAACAAATGTTCAGTAACATAAGGCTGTTCCTGCCCAAAGCAGCCCACAGACTCCACGCACCAGAAAATACAAATTAAACGCTGACATCAGAGAAAGATTCTGTTCTGTTGTAAGAACAAAAAAGCAAACAAACATTTTCTTGTAAGGAACAAAATGTTGACCTCTGCAAATTTGGGAAGACTTCAAGAAACAACATAACTGTGGGGAAAAATGTGCAGGGCAGCAGAATAAAGCTCTATCTGACCTCTAAAGGCTGACTCCCATGAGCCTACGCAGCTCCACTCCCCTCCAGACTCCTCACACCTCCCTTGACACTTCCACACGCCTCACAAAGCAATAAACCTAGTTTCAGACCAACACATACACTACATTTTATCCCAAATCTCTACCATTCATAAGTCACTGCAAATGCACATATAGACAGATGCCCCTCTCCCATTTGTCTGCCTCCCAAAATACAAAGGAAAAATTATTGCTGAGCTGGATTGGATGAGCATATTTCAGCCAACTTAGAAAAAATAAAATAAAAAGTTAAGGGAGGGAGTTCAACAGCAAAAGTCAAAAATTCAGCAGTCACACACAAACTGAATTTTACGAATGTATTTAAAGTTTTCCATGAGGTCTCTAGGGCACACATTTTAACTGACAAACTGCTCCCTAGAACCTTCCAATAATCAGCATCGTGGGATTTTTTTCTACTTGCTAACTGCATTGCCCATGAGCCACTTTTTACTTTGCAAAGTTAACGAAAAACTCTCACGGGCTTTGGTTACCAATAGTTACAGAAAAGAACTTTTGTGGAACAGCGATGCAAATTTTATCAATGAAAAGTTTAAGAGTTGCAAAAACAATATAATAAACAATTACAGCTTTCTAATGAGATTTTTCTTGGTCAGACATACCTCAGACATTTCCAGACATGACTAACCTCCAAGATTCCCATTTCCAATTAATGCATGTTACCCAATGAGCCCTCCCTGCCCCCCAAAGCCACTCAGCATGAGATTACTGCAGAATGTGATGGCCTTTAGTAGAATATTTGGCCAAACTCCAGCTCCACCAGCCTTCATGCTTATTTTTATAGGCACAGCCTCCAGCTTTGCGCTCTGGTATGTAACACAACACCCAAGTCTATTAAACTTTCCATCAAACACACATAAAATTGAACAACAGGTAATCAAGCCGCAGTCTGTTCCCTAATAGTTAGGAGTACACTTCTTACCCTGTTTGCACCATGGCATGAAACTTAGCTAAGGTTCTGAAAGGACTTACAGTGAACATGCCCGGGATGATACAAAAGGACCATCAGAGGATCCAGATCTGAATGCATTTGCTAGGGGAGCTCTTACAGAGTAGAATTTCAAAGAGGTAAATGGAGTTGGGGAGTTGGCACTAAGATCTCCAACATCAAACATTCAGCATCAAACATAACTGTGAAAGAGACTCGGGAAAAAAAAAAAAAAGTGTTCTGTGGAATGAGCCCAACTATCTTGTCATCTTTGGCTATGGGGAGAGATTTGGCATTGTTCACTGATGGCTCGATCTGACTCACTTTTCATAGAATCACAGAATAGTTTGGGTTGGAAGGGATATTTAAAGGTCTCTAGAGTTCAACCCCCCTGCAATAAGCAGAGGCATCAAGCAGAGCCCAGCCCCAAGCTGACTTTGAATGTTTCCAGAGATGGGGTACCTACCACCACTCTGGGCAACCTGTTCCAGTGTTTCATCACCCTCATCATAATAAAAATTTCTTCCTTATTATCTAGTCTAAATCTACCCTCTTTTAGTTTGAAACCAATATCCTTCATCCTATTACACTAGACTTTACTAAAATGTTTGTCCCCATCACTCTTATAAGTCCCCTTAATTGGTTTACCTACCAAGACTGGCTAACACAATCATGCAACATCTGGCCAACCAAAGCATTTTCAAAGCTATGCATGTTGCATGTCTTGTTCCTCACAAGAAACTCTTCTGAAGGTTATAACTGTAACTCCATTTTAAAACTAACATATGTAGCACAGATACACCCTTCAGTCTGCAGGAAACTGCTTAGAAATTGACGTTGAGTAAGCCTGGTTTACTGCTGAGAAACATTTCTGTTCACACAGCTTCAGTTTGACTTCATTCTTTAAACCTGGATACAATTTCTGGTAATACCTAGAATAGAGCACTGACATGAGGACTGAACTTAAGCCCACAGCTGAGCCATTAAAGGACAGATCCATTCCTGTTTCTGTATGTAGCTTGTTGGAGCTGCAGAAATCTGCACTATTGGTTACTTAAGCACCTAAGGTAGCTCTTTAACAGTGCAATTGGCTTTCCCCAAGACAGCATGCAAATGACAGATTTCACACAGTAAAACAAGCACTACTTCCAGGTCTAACAGAGTCTTCATTGTCCTCACCAGAGTTTAAAATTAGAAACACAAACTGTAGTTGTCATGACTGAAACTGGGGAGACGACAGTAGGTGGAAATATGAAGAAGGTAGAGGAGAGTTTGTACTTGAAAATTAATGTGGTTGGTACAGTGAGCACCATTCCAAGTGTTACTGTTTTACAAGTTTTTTTAAAATATGCAACAGTAGCATGAAATTTGCAGGGCAGCAGAACTCAACTGACACGGTAAGGAGATAATACTCCTCAAGTGATTTGGTAAATAAAACCACACAGTATCCCAAACCAAGTAACATGCATACTTGGTAGCAGCATGAGGCACAGGCATAAACATTAATTCTTTCCACCACTGATGTAGTGAGTATTTTAATACTAGTAAAGATCTGCAACATTTTGCCTTCATATTGTACATTCACAGACAGTACCTGAAAGACCTTAAAAAAATAAATCACATGATCAAACAAACCTGCAGAGAAAAAGGGTAAATGGTAGAGCAAAAACTACAAGGGAATGATTAAAAAGAAATAAAAAAGTTTTGGTTTTGGTAGCAGTTCACACTTCTTAACAGAGCACATTTAAGTACTAGGCTTTCCCACCTGCAATGCAAAGGATCCTACACTGCAAGAGAAAAGTGACATCTCATATCACCTACCAAAGCACGTAATTCAGCTAATTACATTGCATGTAAGTGCCAGGCCCAGCCAAATCAGAAACTGGGGGAAATACATACTTCATTGTCACCATCTCAAAGAACAGTGTCTGAACACAGTTGTCGGCAAAACAGAATACCCATTTGTCATTCAAACAAATGTATTTCATGGAAAAACTATTCAGTCTGAATTAAGCAGAAATGTGTAATTAAATACTTTGCAATCCATAGTAGTTTACAGTAAAAAAACCCCTAAGAAATCCATATGACTTATAACAACCCTTCTTAAGAGACTACATAATTTAGGGTGCCCTCACAGAACATGTTTGTATCCTTAATGCTTTAAGTAAAACTTTCAAATATGACCCAAAGATTGGGCAGTGGTACTGTCTTCCTTACTCTCTGGGAAAATAGCTCCCTTTCCTTCTCTTTCCCTTCATATTATCTTGAGCTAAAGTGGAATGAAGTGATTCATTATCACCCACTTTTACTGTAGGCATTAGGAATATAGCATTAACCCTAAAACTGATGGGGGAAATGTTAGTTATACAAGTCACTGACTGGGAAAAAAAAGAAAAAGCCTCTGAGTCCTATAAGAGGCAGTGACTGCAGTTTTTGAATATGGAGGACCCGCCTTTTGGCAAGATGAAAGAGCACAAAAGAGAAGTCTGGTATCTATCTGCCTGTACGAACATCGAAGGGTTATCAATAAGGAACAGAACACATCTTCAAGGAACAAGGAAAATTTGACACAAAGTTTTCCAAATGTAACTCTCAAAGGTATCAGGAAGATTTTTTTTTTAAAGCATTGTGGAAGAAATCTTCCCACAAATACATATTGTTCTGGTTTCCTCTCCAAGGTTTTAACGGATACTGAGAGTCCTTGTCTTATTCTCATTTTCTGTTTAATTTGTCAGGTTAAACTGAAGGAGCAAACCAGTAGAGGTGATACAATAGCAGTTGGATGTAACTGTGTATTACCAACCTAACTACAGAAAGGGAACAGGCATGGCTGAACAGAGAAATTATTTGGGAAGAAAGATGAGACAGTAGAGATACAAAAGCACAGACTATAAGGGATAGAAGAAGCAAACAAAAATAGCACAGACCCTCCCATACTGGAGGATGGAAAGGAGAAGGTATAATGAGACCACAAAGGTTCAAATGCTTAGCAAGAAGGAAAAGTATAATCACACTAAAAATTAAAACTGGGGGAGGGCTAAATTATAATTAAGTACAGAACATATCTATTTGATTGTAATAAGCTGTAGACACAATTGCTTGCAGATCATAGCTATACTTTGGCTTAAATATTTCAGCTTTTACTCTTAAAAGACTTATCTTTCACCAGCAGCCTTGGAAAGTTTCTACATATCATTAAGTCCACACAGCTCAAACAGGAAAACAGATACAAGACTGTGCACATTTTAGCAAAACTGGAACCAAGATGGAAAAGGAAATTAAAGGTTTAACCGGAATCACAATTTGCCTCTTTATTCCCTGCCTATGTTTCAATTGCCAGTTTACAACATCTCTCCTGTTGATCATCACTCAGAGATTAATATCCCTGAAGATTTTGATTACTTCCACATATACCCAAGCTCATTGTATCTAGTTTAAAATACAGTCATTCTAATAAACACAACCCTTTTGCAAATCAAAGATAGCAGGCAACACATTTAAGTTAGCCTTAGCATATTCTAAGCATGCATTGTTCCTACTTCAACCTGCTCTAACATCCTGGAAGTGCCTTCCCTGTAAGTGAATTATTTATAACTGGAATGTCCTCTGACAACATCAGTATCAAAGTTATTGTCAGCAGCAGTTCTGGAAGTGTTCTTAATGAAAATTAGAAGTCCCCCATGCCGCACAATGGGAAAAAGAAAATGGAAAAATATCCCAGATGGGAAAGATCAAACGCAAACAATGCAGCACGGGAAAGACTACAGCACAAATAAGGTTTAAAACATCTCTAATACAATAGATAATATTCAGGCATTTGTCTATGTGTATCCTTATAAATAAACACATATCTTAAGAATGACAAAACAGTTCCCCATAGGATGTTATTTCTTAACATATACTCACATAAACTTCATTGTGATCAAAGCGCTTTTTCAGATTATTGATGAATGAATCTTCATTAAGTGGCTCTAAAAGAACCATATCTCCCACCCCTATCATGTCATCTAAAAGTGATGTCTTGACTTCCATTTTGGCCATTTCCTCCTGGAAAATAAAGAAACAAGAATAAAACAAAGAGTTAAGTTAGCTGAAAGTTATTCCAGTTATTCACAGATATTATCTAGTAACACTACTTAAAGAATAAAAGTTAAAAGCCCATCGAATGACACTACTTTAAAATTATTTTTCCAAGGAACATTCTCAAAGACATTGCTTCTATCCAGGTAGCCCACACAACTCCAAAAATTTAACTTCCAATTGTCAACAATGCCTTCTGGTCCGCCATATATTAAATGTGAAACTGCAAGAAACAGGAATGATTATTCCAGTGGGCATCACAACCAGATTTTTCGGACAACTTCAACACAGTGTTCAAGTGTCGCAAACCCACATTTTATCAAAAGCTTCACCAAGATGTTCAAACTAGGGTTTAAATTTGTCAGTACCCTAATCTGAATTTCTTTCTCGCCCTTACTTGCATTTCTACAACTCCATCAACTTTGAAATGGAAACCAAATAAGTGAACCCACTCCGAGACAAAAACCACACTATTTGATCTTAATTAATGAATCCTGTACTCTAGAGTGCCTATATTCTACTACAGTACTGCTCTTGGTTACTTGAAGCTACCAAATTACTTCATTTCCTAATCAGACTCAATTAAGTCACAGATTTATTTGTAACTTTATTGCTTAAGGGAGCACTTTCATGGGGCAGCAACAATCCAGCTGACAAATGAAGACCCTGCATCTATACAACTGCAGTGGCAAAAGTCAGAAGCTGGGCTTAAACAGAGGACCAGGATCAAACAAAGAAACCAAGTCTGATAAAGGAAGTAATTTAGACAAAGAAGTTAAGGTCAGGTCAAAACTTGACATTTATTTGATCCTCCCAGCCTTTTACCCTTCCAATCCAAACGCTACAAAAGATCACTGAGCTCCTCAAGAACTCCAGGCACACAGTTGCAGCTTTAAGTTTTCGTGATGAGACTGAAAAATGAACAGATTCACAGCGGCAGGAGGTAAACAGGGAACCAGAGGTGAGAGAACAACTCTGCTGACCACACAAAACAAGAACTAGCTACTGCACAGGTACACTAAACAGCTGAACCAGTCTGCTCTACCCCCCCAGCCATGAACTGCCATCAGGCTTTCCTTGTATCCCCTCTTGTTTTCCAAAATGCTGCTGAGCAGGTATTACCTTATCCAATCAGCATTACCTTGCCATAGTAGCTCTCCATCAGATAAGTAATTTAAAATAAGCAAATTCTTTTATCTCTTCCTTCTGCCCACAGCCACTAAGTTACTACATGTTATTTGATGTTTTTCAGCAGTGAGTGACATTTGAGGGATATTAGATCAAAACTTAAGTCGTGCTTGATGTTTTTCCAAATTCAACGAAGAGAAGCACAGCTCCACAGGCAGCTGACAGAAGTCATACAACAAGACCCCCAAAACCTGAAACAAGCCTGGGAATTAATAGAAATTCACATGGAAATTCAAAAACAGTGTTGAACTATGGTAACCAACCAAAGCTGAGTCAACTCTGCTAAACAAACAAAAGAGCATTTATTTTAAACAAAAACACTGAGCAAATATTTTTGTAGAGAAAGATACTTTTACTCTTAAAAGTTCACCTCTCTGAATCACCAAAAAAATTTTAAACATTTACAGAATCTTTTCAGAGGTACCACTTCAACTTCTGCATCCCATTAGGACAAATTCTTTAAACTACCAGTCTTGTTTCAGAGACCTAATTACTTCCCATACATCAACTAATGCTCAAATAATTTTTGAAGGCTGAAAAAATAAAGCCTTTCTCAAGTATGGAACTTATTAAATATTGGGTTTGTGGCCAAATATATAAAAGAAGCCAACACAAAAATCCTAATAAGGGCAATTCCAACCTACAATTTAGGTTCTAAGTAGCATACCTCATCTACCATTGTGAAATCACATACCACCTACCACACTTCATGCATCATTGCTCAGGAATTTCAGGACCAAGAGCAGCCAAACCCATCAAGAATATTCATGTATTCCCAAGCTCAGTGGCACATTTTGCAGAAGAGGTGCACAAAGACACTATATCTACTACTAAGTTGGATGAAAAAGTTGTATTACAAATGAAAAAACTGTATGACAAATATTAATTTATCAATATATTTGAAAGGTTCAGTTTTATGGTCAAAGATCAATTTTCAGCTTGCTTTTCCACAATAATTTACAGCATACTATGGCTAAAATATTTCCATTAACTTGCGAGTTAGAAGATAAGACAAACATAAATGAGGAAAAAATTGGACAATACGAGAAACATCTTGTTTAACATTGACTGCTCAAAATCATTTGCAATAGCTTCGCCTTTGCAAAATACTCACTGAAGATTATCTCATGCACTTATGTATGAAAGAGTATTCTGCCATACCAGTATTGTCAGCCTCCACTTTGGGGGAATCCAATCATAATTCCTGCTCTGGTTTAGGTAACAACAAAGGAAAATCCAGTAAGCTTGTGGGATAATTTGGTTGCCTATCTAAGGTAACAAGTGGGGGAAAAAGTACTGTTTAGAAAAGCCAACGATGTTTAAACATATGTTATATACAATGAGATAGAATTGAATTAATAACTTTATCTACTAGATCTTCAGTAGAAGATCAGTATACACAGCACCTTCAAAATACCAAATACCCATTTTTAGAGTAGTTTTTAAAAAAACATGTCAAAAATCAGTACATTACACAGGAAAAAAAATAATCAAACCCTTGCAACATTACATGGCTAAACTTCAGAAAAAGCTCAGAAAGTCAATCCAAATTCACATCCAACTATTTGTATTTGTCATATACTCAAAGATGTCTTGCAGCTGGAATTCTTTTCCCATCAGCACTGGTGACAGCCTGTGCACCAGAGTTTGGAGAGCAGTACAAAAAACTAGGTGACTTTTGCCTGTGCCTGTATTCATGCACCTCTAAAAAGATGAATGTTTCTCAAGAATCATTTTCAAGAGCCAAAGCTATGAGAGGAACAGGACCAAAACCCGCTCCCAGTGCCTGAGAGAGCAGGAGTGACCAAAGCCACAGCTGTGCTGGTGACAGAGCAAACACCAGGAAACAGGAAATTGGGTTTGAGGAAAGAACCATAACAGGTCATGTCCTATCAAACAACAACACTTCTGGTGTTTTTCAAATGAAGACTGCTGAATGGTGGAAGGTGGACAGAGGTACTGCTGTGAGGCTCTATTTGAACTGTGCTGCAACTTCAAACCGGAAATTCAATAAAAAGTAACCTAAAAATATAAGTGGTACTCCCTCAATTTACATAATACCTTGCTTTTGTAATAAGTAGTAGTAGTTAAATTTACTCATCAAATTAGTAGTACTAGTTTACTCATTAAATTATAGTGCATGTTATATTCTTATATACATATATATGTTATTATAATCAATGTTCTGTTAAGATTGGGAGACTGTAAGTTACAGAATGGTTAAGCTAATAGTCATGCAGCTTGCAATTCTTAAGCTGGAAAGACAAATTATTGTGTTTTACTGAGTAAGTATTTTGTATCTTACTTTTATAAAAAGCTTATTGTCTCACAACACGCATAAAGTAAAGGAAAGAAGGACAAGGACCAAAGAGTCAGGAACTGAAACAATACAGAGTATCCAAGATGGACATCTAGAGATGCCTGCATACTAGGCCTCAAGGTCTAAGGACTGATTGAAACTATGGACAGGAAAGCACCTGGCAACTAAGACGGACTTGCAAAGAAACCAACCAGAACCAGACCTGCAAACTCAGATCCAATAGAAGGAGAACAAGTAACTATAGGAGGGGAACTAATAAGAGAATAAAAGTTACTGATTTTGTTCACTACACTTGCGTGCCGTGAGTGGAGCAGGAGACTCCTCGGCCACCCAGCATGCTGTTTTGCTTATTTGCCTTTTCTATAAATCTTCAATAAATTTTTATTACTATATTTCAACTCAGTTTCATTTTACTTATAACACTTTTGTGACTGTAACATCTCATTTTGCTAGCATCAAGAAAAACAAGTGTATAAAGATTACTGCTGCAAGTTATTAATATAGCAACAAATTAGCTCAGAAATAGGAAAAACCCAACTAAAATTCTAATGCTTGCAGTCTGCAAATTAAGATTCTTCCTTCAAAATTCCCTGATCTCTCCCACACCCACTTACCACTTCAGGCTTCTCCTGATTTACCTTTCTTATCCCAAAGTGAGAACATTCTCAACACATTTCCATTCTCAGAAAAATAAAAAGAGATTATTCAGTAATCCTTCACAGTTTGATCTATTTTATGTTGGACAACATGCTCGGGAGGAGAAGTGCTGGGCAGGCTATGTCTTCAAAATGCTTTCATCCACACACTCCCACACTACAAAGAGCCTTTTAAAACAGACTGTTGTATCTACTATTTGCAGTGCCTGGGAATACCACCCAGCTAGGCCAGTTCAATCTATAACCTTATTGCCCCTCTTGGCCACAAAGATAGCAAATTAAAAATAATCACACTAACCCACAGCCACAGCAGCCCTATCATCAGCCATTCTGAAACAACAGCTAATGAGAACTATAAATAGAAGATGATATGGAGAATAGGTAAATTCCCCAAAGCCTCATATAATAAAATGCACACATTCTCTGTGGGGGAAATGAAGTAATACCCTGTTATTGGCATACAGTATATTACGGAATTGGCTGAGGTTTTCCACATCACCCTCGAGCAGAGCAGCAACAATTGTCAGCAGCTTCCTACAGCTGTGCCGTCTGTATCACACACTTAGTGTTTGCTCCACAGGAACTATCGTTGGATGTAGAGGTGGTTTGTTTCATTTCTTTCCTGGCATTGTAGCAAAAGGACAATTTCCCTACCATCAAAATTACACAGATGTACTCACATATGCTTCAAGCTCAGACTACTTAAAAACAAAAAAACCTCAAGCCTTTGGTTTCACTGCAACCAACTCACTGAAGAAAATAACCCCTTTTTTTCTTTTATAAGTCTTAACAGAGAAAATGTACAACATCAGTAATTCAATAGCAGAGTTCAAACTGATTTCATGTTCCAGGTCTGATCCTGAGCCCCCATCAGACTGTAATTATGTTTGCTCACTCGTTCCCTGCTTTCTCTGTCAGGGAGCAATCAGCCCACACAGAGTGGGGACACTGACAGGCCACTGCTGCAAAAAGCAGCCACAGACATAGTGTCATTATCTGTACAAAACAAAACCGAAAGGCACTGCAACCATAATCTCAAACTGCCCATGAAAAGCCGAAGTACCAATTTATCAGGAGGCAGGATTTAAACTTATCCTGTTCTGCTGCCCAGCACATCCTGCATCTCACCAGTCTCTGACTGCTGCCCAGAAAGCACAAGTTCATTGGCAACACCTTGTGCTGGTTCTCCAGGTAAACTGAGGTAGACTCTGCAGCTGAACTATTACAATGCCCTTCTCACTCAGAGCTAGATTTCCCGACATCAGTATGTGTGAAAAAACATTGATATCATCCTAAGGAAATCCTTGCTTTCCTTCCTGACCCCCTAACTTTTTAGTCTCTGGATGCTTCAGGAGAGCAACGCACTCAGCATCTGCTGTCTGGCTGTGGTCAGCCAGGGACACCTGCACCCTCCTGCCCAGCTGTGACTGCTCACAGATGTTGCTCTGACGCTATCAACGTGCTGAAAAAAAGAGCATGCAGAAAACAGCATGATGTTGCAGCCCTTGGTTTCTTCCTGCAAGAAAATGGACTTGAGAAATCTGACTGACAAACTGCAGGAAGGAATGTTAATAGATATCACAATAGCAGTAAAAGCACTCAAAGAACTAAAATGCTTCCTCTGGCTCTCCACCTTCACTTTTGGTTTTGCCAATGTCTGAATAGCTTCTGAATTCCCTTTTTTTCCCCCACAGTCCTACTGAACAAATCAATGTTTTCCAAACTGAAAGAGTTTATAGTTTGGAGCTTTTGAATCAGCCACTGTTTCTCACATCTTACCTACCAAGCAAGAGCTATTATTTGAAGCCTTGTGCAACTTCTCTTTAATTTCTGTGGGCATTGAAAATTACGCATGTTACCGGATTCCTTGAGTACTTAACGAACAGCTCTGGTGAATTACAAAAATAAAATGCGGCATTACAGGGTATATTTGTATTAGGACCACAGGAATGTTTGTATTCAGCATCAGCTAAATGGGAACAGCTCTTTAGCAATATCAGATTAGGACAGAGTTTCGCACCACTACCTGCAATTTAGATGACAGAAGATTTGATCAGAGAATTCCATAGGAGAAACGAATGCTCCACTGGCCTCTGCTACCACACATTTATGTAGAGATTGGGTAATTTTCAAGAAAGAATCAGGCCACTTAAGGTACTGTTGAACAAACAGCTGTAACCAGGTGAAGCAATATCATCTTTTAAATAGTTTATCAATGAGGACTTAATTGCAGTTTAGAAAAACTGGTAGCGTGATAATTGGACTTCATTACGACATATACAAAATGTTTGCTGGGACATTATCTCCTCCTGACAAACAATGACTGAAAGTTTCTTCATTAAAAGGACTCAAGTCCTTTACATATGCAGAGGAGAGAGGTTTGATTGTTGCTGCAGTTCTTTAGGGGTTGGGGAGGGTGGGCACTAAGGTTTTTTTGTTTTGTTGTGGGATTCTTTTGTTTTTAGTCAGCTTGGCTACAACCCACATTAAGTAGTAATTAGTTGTCCCATAAAAGTGAAGGAGATGTGCCTCTGTTCACATTATAATGAGACTGTGCACAACTCTGGTTTCACCTAAGAGGTGCACAGTACCTCACCACAAAACCAAAATCACATGAGCCATGTATGTAGAAGATACAGCTTTGCCCTCCTTCTCTTCCTTAAAAAAAATACTAATTCACGGGCCTGGGGGAAGGAATGAGGGGTTGTGTTTGCATTTCTTTAAGGCTTTTTCCTGTTATTTTTTTCATACTGGTTTGAATAACATTAGCATGGATATTACCTGTTCTAAGAGACTGTGGGGTATATCTATTCTGCTATTCCTACTTTACAGTCCCAGCAGTAATGTCTTCAATTACTTCTAATAATTATTTTGCAACCACAACACAATAACTGCCACCAGTAATCGCACTCAGGGGTTGATATTATTTCCTAAGTCAACTTGCTGCCTTGCTTTAACTCATCTGTATCAGTCATACAGTCATACCAGGTTTTGGGAAAAACATTTGGGTCTCTCCAAGCTGCTTAAGCACTCTTCTTTAGCAGCTGTGAAAATACAATCGACATATGTCTGGTACTTCATTTTAAGCCTGCAATCATTCCTTTACTTTTTGGATTATATTGACAGGTTTCAAAGAATATAGGTGTGGAGCAGCTTTTTCTGTAAATGGTTATTCTGGAGTCTGGGTGGGTTTTTTTCTTTTTCTTTTTTTAATTACTTCAGTTTAGTGGGGAAAACACCTTGGGCACTTTCAAGGCATCTGGAAATAGATCTTCACTAACCAGGCTGTTTGCAGGCCAAATTATGGTTAAATTCCCACTGACTTCAGCAGAAACAGGATCCATGGTGGTTTCTTATATTTAGGTTTTTCTTAGTCATTGCCGAACCACAGCGTTTTATAATCATTCCAGGTCCACATCTACAGAAAGGGATACTCAGGGACAAAGGGGGTCTCTTTTTGGCATAGACCTTCTTATTAAATCTCCTTGAATCTTTTCAAAATAAGGAGCAAAACACGACTGCAAAGCAAAAGTTGTCAAAGGTCCTGCCTTCTTTCCCTAAACCGAAGACTAGACTTCAGACTGAAAATGTTCTTGGGACAACATGACTTTCTAAAAAGTTGCCAGTACAGAATATGAACACAGAGAAAAACCTTCATTCTTTAAAAAAAAAATAATAATAAAACAAACAAACAAACAAAACACCCACAAAAATTTTCTTAAACTATTGGAAAGCCAAACTCCACTAAGTGGTGGGTGCCCTTTTAAACTGATTATCTTAATCTTTCAAGCTGCCGCCCAAAGTTTTCTGCCAATTTGGGAGAATCTGCCCAATCCAAAGGTTACGTTTGCATAGCTGTTGCAGAACAGGGACACCAAAACCAACGTAGCTTATATTTATTTTGGGGGATCTTCTTTGTTTGTTGTATGTCACACACCAGTAACTTGCTACCGCACTAGAGCTTGCATTCAAAAAATCTTCCAGTAGCAGATCCTCACAAAATACTACTTAAAAACAACCAGCCCTCACAAAGTCAAATCACTTCTTTCAACTGAGGTTTCACTCCTTTGGGAGCAATCCAGCAATCAACTGTAATCAAGATCTTTCATTTATACTTTCATTATAATAGGATTTTTACTTTCCACTCCACACAAGCACGTGGGCAGAGAGCAAGCCTTGATGCAAAAGAACTGCTGACGGTGGAACAACTAGAGTGAACGTTAATTTACACTGCGGGTACTAAGAGATGTCTCAATACTACAGGGTTAAAATACCAGAGTACACGATAATCTTCTCCTCAAATGCTTCGTGGGTTGCCTGCTAAGCAGTCGGTGATAAGCCCTGAAGATATGCAGAATATGAAATAACAGGCCAGGTAACACAACAGCTTCACTCTGCTGCCAACAGCAGAAGGAAAAGCTGCCCCACAAAGTCATCACAACAGTCACTGAACCAGACTTAAAACTGGGCACAGACGAACACAAAACTATAATCGGGAGCTTCAGGAAATCCAGATCCCAGGAGAGGCACTGGTGCCCCTGTCTACTCACCATCAAGTCAGCGACAACAACTGAGCATACCCGGAGCCCCTGGCACTCACCACTGCACTCACAGATTTACCCACAGAGCAAGGTCTAACTTTCTATGCACCCATATTCCCTTCCAAGCAGTAAAAGTCTGGGTAAAGCCCAAATTTGAATGTCTGAAAGCACCATGTGTTTCCACACCATCCCCTATTCTTTTCCATTTACAATAAGAGGAAAAGAAGTCATCTGGACATCACTCCAGAGACCTTATTTTTGCCTATTGCAGTTTCCCCTCCTGGAAATCTCACTACAGGGTCCTCTTAACATTAGTAAATAAAGTTTGGAATGTTTTTAGCCTAGTATTTCATAGAAATAAGACACATTAGACCAGCTGTACATTTCTTGGTCTATACATCTACTCTCTCTCACATGCCTAATGTTGAATTTTTCAAAAGAACAGAGGAGTAAATGACAAGTGAGTAGCTGATTTTCCACACGTCTCTAAAAGCAAGCAAGAGAGGAGATTGGAGCAGAGGCATCCCATTAGAGACATGGGTTGTAAGGAGAACAAACCCGTTATTAAATACCACAGAGCCATTGCAGAAAAACTGCTCCACAAAATTCCCTAGCTGTTGAAAAACTTCGAATGGAAATTATTACTTCTTCTCAAGTCAATTCATCACAAGAGAAAAACCTGCAGGAAGTCAGACTCAATTAGTTCCATTTCTCCCAGGACTAGCTGTCAAGGTAAAACAGTAGTGCAAGGTCTCACCCTACCATTTGCCATCACTGTCTATTCTGCACATCAATTTTTGTCCAGAAAAACACTGCTATTTTTTAATGAAAAGAGGGAATAAAAGAACTTGGATGCAAGTGTTGCAGGAAAAGGGAGCATTATTTGCCCAAACCAAAGCTAAAACCCCATTTATTTAGGGGAAGAGGAGGCTTAGATTAATTACAAGAACTGTTTAGACAAGTGTTGAACTATATCCAGTTTTGTCATTTTCATTCTCAACAGTCATTTTCAGTTGGACACCTGAAATTAGAGAATAAAAGTCATCAATTTCTACATCAAAGTATCTTCAGCTCTTCCTGTGTATCAAGAGATATTTCGGACCATGGGAGCAGTTCATGAAGTTGCATTTCAACACACAGTAATTGCTCTTCTCCAGAGATCCATGAAGTTGTACACCAGCAGACATTGTTTTTATTAACAACTAGCATGATAAACAGAGATTTTCCAAATGAAATAAAACACTTCACAGATTTATAGTGAGGGACACCTTCCTAAAACATCAACAGAAAGCAACTCCCTCACACAAAAGGAAAACAGTCAGCCTCATGGCAGACAAACTCAACAAACACTCACAGCTACTGAGTTTTCTGCAAGAACTATCATCTGGCAGTTTTTAGGACGTAAAAAGATCTATTCACGTGAGATACAGGCAGGCTTCCCCTGTTCCAGAAATCTGTTACAAGGTACAAGGAGCTCCAGCTCTACTCTTGCTTGCCAAAAGATTTTCCAGGGTTTCTCCTGGAGTGAACTTTGCTTTTAACACAGCCCTGCACTCTTTGATCACTGAAGGTAATCTCCAGAGCCCTTTTAACTCCCGCAGCCTGACAGCCTGTGAGCTGAACAATGGCCATGATAGCTATATATGTTCTGCATGTTCCAGACCACTGCCAAAACCACTGTATCCTACAATCATGACTGCGATACTGTACTACTCCGGAGTGTGATTTTTCAGCCTTCTACTGTTTTACAAGAAATAGTTCTTACAGTGTGCCTAATTTCTAGACTAAATTTATTCATGATCAGTTAAAATCCACTTCTTCTTGCTTTTGCTAATGCTACTAGGGTTTGGTTTTTAAATTTAAACGTGTTTTCTCCCCGACAAGAAAATATTTAGGGAGGATCATCTCATGAACCTTATTCCAAATAACATATAGCTGGTATTGGTCATTTCCCTCTCAGTGATTTCTCCATCCCCCTGACCATCCCAATCACCCTTTTCTGCTCTCTACCCTATTTGAGCCCATCTTTGTTGAGCAGGGTTAACCAAGGTTGTACAGAGGATTCCTGGTACATCACGGCAGTGGTATTTCCTCACCACAACCAGGAATATTCTTTCATAGATAGAGGGATTCATTTTTACCTCCTCCACAACAGTTTTTCCTTCTCCAAAATTTAACTAGGAATTAGCACTTCCCTAGCTTACCCTGAACAACAAGGCTCAACTGCTCCATCAGCCACAGTCCTACTTTCATACATAAAAGCTAGGAAGGGTCTCCAGACACACAAGTAACCAACTGATTACTTGTTTAGCTTGTAGATTTAACTATTCCTAGAAATAATCTGTGTTTCAACCTCTAGCACCATCCTGCTGACCTCTCTCCAAGCTGATATTTCTGTTGCTAGTTAGACATCCAATGGGATAAGTATGAGCTCTGTTAGGAAAAGCTTTTTTCTCCACCCTCAGACACAAAGCTCTAGCAAAGCTATTCAGTGGGCAGTGAACTGGTCCCCAGAATCCCAGAAGAAATGGCACCTTTTCACCGCTTGACCAGCGTCACCAGTGCCTCTACATTAACATGCTTATTTTCTTCCAAAGAGGAACAATGGAGAGGACTAATTCCATCTTCACTCCCTTCAACAGCTCTCCTAAAAGCAAGCTAACTTCTCACTCCAGTGCCAGCCAAAGAGGCCTTATGCAATAAGGATTTCGAAGACACCTCTTTGATCTAAAAGGACACCCTTAACTGGGCTTCAAGTTGTTTTTACACAAAGGCATTAAAATACAGAGAGTAAGCACAACTTCCTTTGTGCTTTCCCAAGATACAGAATTCAACACCTCATGACCCAGTAGTCTCCTCGTTTCATTTCTGAGGTCCAGGTTCCCAAAGGTTAGAGGCAATGATAAAGCACAGTCTCAGGACATAGCATATGCTCTGTTGTGCATACAACTGGTTACCTTAGACCAAGTTCTTACAAAGATCTTCAAACACCAGTGCTCTCCTTGTAGACATGAGGAGAACAGACTCCAGAAAGAAAACACATTGAAGAGTAGAAATGTTTCGGGATGTTTTTCAGGCTCTCTACCTGGTTTTCCTTCTATTGTAGTAAAACCTATAGTTTAGTTATTCATAATTCAAAATATCCCTAGTAGCACTTTAGAGCATACAAACTATGAAAATTATGGAAAATTTAAAAAAAAAAAAAAAAATTTAAAAAAAATAAATAAAAAAAAAAAAAAAAAAAAAAAAAAAAAAAAACAAACACAACCAAAACTGATCAGCAAGAGAGCTCACATACAGAGCATATTTGTGGACCCAGGAAACTTTTACCACAGCTGACCAGGCTGTGGTCACTGACTTTTAAAAACTGCTTTTGCTGACAGTAGAGAAAAATGAATCTTTCCTTGCTGGCTGTATTTAGAAAATCAAGAGTCACAGAATCACAGAGCATGCTGAATTGGAAGGGACCCACAAGGATCATTGAGTCTAACCCTTAGCCCTGTGTAGGACCATCCCCAACAGTCACAGAAATCTACAGCAAATAATTCCAATAGCACCCACCAACCCTTTCTTTTGCTCAGCATCTATTCTTTGTAATTATCTCCTCTTTTTCTCCTTGATACATGCTTTTACTTGCTTCCTGGTATATTTTCCTTTCCTGGTCCTCTTGCCCAACAGCATAACCACAAGCAAACTGGGGC
Organism: Myiozetetes cayanensis; assembly: GCF_022539395.1. Taxonomy (NCBI): domain Eukaryota; kingdom Metazoa; phylum Chordata; class Aves; order Passeriformes; family Tyrannidae; genus Myiozetetes; species Myiozetetes cayanensis. Next base: position 7,543,079 of record NW_026088185.1, on the reverse strand, counting down.
ACAACTGCAAAGGATGAATGTTTTGAGACTAGTGCTGAAACCCACCAGGAAAGATTCACAAAAAGAACCTTGTTGCACTTCCAGTATCCTCTTTGACAGCTACTTCACTGCATATGACAAAAGAGCTGTTGAGTTTTCCACTATCCCAGCAGCATAAAATTTAAATGTTTAACTTTTTTGAGGGTTGTGGGTTTTAGCCTTTTTCTGCAAAACAAAATAAAATTAATGTTATTCTTTACTAGTTCTTTATGACAAAGCATGCCTTGATGTTGGTTTAGACATCAGAAATCAAGCTCTGGTTTCCTTCTTTTGGACGATATGAATGGAGAGGTTACATAAGGGTGTAATAAGAGCTGTTACTTCCTTTCCCGGTTGAAGAGAAAAAGCTGTGGATCAGGTTACAGACTCGAGGGCTAGTCATCACTACTGCAGCCTTCCTAAAATTTTTGCGAGTAGTCCCCCAACAAACACGGGAGGCTACTTGGAAGGCTCTGAGAATTTAAAAGACTAGGTACATAGGAAAATGTCTTTATTTTTGTCTTACATCAAACTCAGGAAAATCCTCAGGTTTGATGCATACAGTCACTCGAGTCACCACTTTCTATTAAGTTTTTTCTTCACTAGTACAGTAAAAGGGATGAATGAAAGATAGGGTAAGATTTATAGGACAGTCTGATAAACAAGCTGTGCTAAATAAGCCTAGCAGTCCAACAAGCACTTAACTTCGGTGGGTATGTCAGTGTTTGTCTGACCACACAGGGCAAGAGAAAGGAGAAAAAACAGTGTCCAGCTTGGCCTACATGAGAACTAAGCTGTTCTCTGTTCCACTAGCACTTTCTTCACCTTCCTCTCCAATTCCCAAGCCACTGCTGTTACTGCTGCTGAAGGAAGATGAGATCAGACTCCAACATTCGGAATTTCTGTTCCCACAGAGCTCAGGGAAACCAGATGATCTCAGAGGATCGTGTGAAGCAAGTCCATGACACTTCCATGAGGCAGAGTATCTTCTGTATATTGCCAGCAGCATTTCTTAAAGAGTGCACAGTGGGAAAAATTAATAGCTTTGCTTATGTTTCCAATTTCTCTCTCCCAATTCCTCCTCTCATTTACCAGAATTTTTTCTCTTCCCTCAGAAGCACTAGTAGGCTTCCAAAGTACACTTGCCCTTCTAAAAGCAATGAAATCAAGTCTTGCACAATGCTTGAAAGGGCTAACACAGAGATAAACTACGGCCCCCAGCATCATGTTCTAACACTTCCTCCCCACAGGTGTGATTTACCAAGGTCTCTTACTGAAGAAAAAAAAAAGAAAAAAGGAAATTAAAAAAGCAAGCTGCTATGATTTAAGATGCTTTCATGAGTCCTTTCACCTTCACCCTGCTTGAGCACTCATTCTGGTGCCCATGAGGAAACAAGCTTTTTAGATGTTCAACCCCACACAGGTGTTTCAGAAACATCCTCTTTCCTAAAGACATGGGGGAACTTGCGGCAACCTAACACATCAGTAATGATGACAGCATGACATGGAGCACTTATGTTACTTTGGGAATAACAGGAATGGTCCAACCATTACGCCTTCACACAGAATCAAACCACATTGCATTAGGCACTAAATTGAAGACATTCTTAAACTCAGGCCTGGGACAACTGGAAATAAAAGCACATCATGAGAAAAGCATCATTACCTTTAATAAGTTTAAAAGTGGCCAAGCACTGAACTGTACTTTAACAGATGAGTTGGACTATTTCTGTTCTCTAACACTGCACACTTTTGGGGAAAGCCTTGTTTTTAACAGAGGGCTTGACAAAGCGATGATTCATCCAGGGAAGCACGGGCAGCTTGTTGCCAGCCTTAATTCACAATTAACAATAGGACAGATGGATATAGAAGACTCATGATTCAACACAAAAATTGCAAAGTCAGCTATTTTACATGACCTTTACATTTTCCAGTGGTAACTTTTTATCCAACTATATTTTAAATAGCTGCTATAACATAAATTTTAAGAGTAGTTAGCTTCTACTTTGTTAACGGTTGTATTTGTCCTTTAGAACAGTGGTCCTGATTAAATACATAGCAACTGACGTAATGACATGGTCTGAAATTCCAAAGCTTTAAATTACTCAAAAAAGCAAATAGCACGTGTGTGCACAGACGTGTGAGCACACAGGTACCATCGGCAAGACGAGGAACCTCTGCACTTCGTGACTGGACCGCCAGCCCCTGTGGCTCTGCTAGGAAGGCCATTGTTTTCCACCGGGGAGTCTGGCCACTCCGAGGAACAAAGGGATGCCCATCCCAAAAACACACAGCGGCAGCAGATGTCCTGCACCGCATCCCAACAGCTTCCATGGGCGCAGACAGACGGTCTTCGCTGGGAGGCTATACCAACCCGTCCCCTCAGGGAAGTTCTCCGGGACAATGACCCTGCCCTGGAAAGCCCTTCCTCGAGCCTCTTCTCCAAACATTATCCGACAGCAAAATCCCTCATCCTGTTCCAAGTTACCAGAACACTTCCCACGGTCCCCCCGAGCCCTACACTCGAGCCCGCTCTTTTGATTTCAGCGAAGCCGCACACACACGGTAATTATTTTAGACAAGAAGAAACAGATGCCACGGTCTCTTCCCAGAAAGAACACGCGCGCACACACACACACACTCATATTTGAGGGGGTGAGAGCCCCGGACGGTCTCTGCGTGTGCGCGCACCAGCGTTCGTGCCTGAGTGAAGCTGCCCCAAGCCCGCAACCACCCCTCAATGGTAAGGAAAGACACAGAGCCCGCAAAGCGTCCCGCAGCCGCAGCTCTGCCAGGGGAAGGGGCGCCCAGGGGTTCCCGGACCCGGCACCGAGCAAAGGAGCGGGCACCGAGCCCCCCACACCACCATCCCAAGCCGCTGCAGCTCCGACCCCGTCCATCCCCATCGCGCCGGGCTGCCGGAGCGCCCCGGTCCCGCAGAACAAAGGGAGCCGTGCGGCGTCCCGGGGGAGGCTGTACCTGTGCCGCCGAAAGGCGCTGCCCGCCGTCCCACGACCTCCCGACGCCTCCCGCCCCGAGCGGCGGCGAACGCTGCCCAGCCCTGCCCTGCCGAGGAGCTGGCGGAGGGGAGCGCCGAGAAGCGCAGCGGGGCTCAGCCCCGGCCCCTCCCCGCCCGCCCGGGGGGCGGAGGCGCCGCCGCCCAGCCCAGCCCAGCCCAGCCCAGCCCGGCCCGGCCCGGCCCGGCCCGGCCCCGCAGCGCCGCCCGGTGGGGGGTCCCGGCACGGCCCCCGCGCTCAGCCCCGCCCGGACCCCGCCGAGCCCCGGGACCCTCCCAGCCCGACCCTCCTCACCTGCCCCCCCGCGCCCCGCCCGCTCTGCGGCTCACGGTCACACCCCCCCCTCACCAAGTGCTCATTTTGTTACCCCCACACAGCTCACCTTAAGCCTTTACAAACTAAAAGAGAAACTGACTCACAGTAAACTATGGTGAATAATTGCAATTAACTGTTTCAGCACAAAACCGGGCAACACCTCCCACTCGATTTCTGCAATAATGTTTTTCAGCAAGCTCCTCGACTGAACGTATTCACGGCAAAGCTTTGCATAGCATATCTTATCTATCCAATCCTGCCCTGAATAAGCACGAGCCATCAACATTGGAGGGCGACTACCCCATTGTGTGAAAAGACGGGGGAAAAAAAGAAAAAGCCCTAAAGGTCTGTGCTCATACCGTGTCTCTAGGACTCAGTGCAAGGAAGAGATGTTAGTCCCCACTCCCCTTGAAAACTCCCCGTCGCGCAGACGAGACCGTGTGTAGGTCTATACATTACACCGACACGCTTCCTGGAGAAATACCGCGTGTGAAAAGTTTCAGTGCTTGTCCTTTTTCTTAAGAAAATAATTACCACATTTTGTTACTTTCTCATATTTGCAAGCAGGCTTTTTCCAAGCTGAGTTCTTTCTAAACAGCAATAAGCTTCCATTTAACCATAAGCTGAACGTACATTGGCTAGATAACTGCGAGAGGAGGACCTGAACTGCAGATACACAACAAAACTCTTCAGAATGTGGAAGAAATCCAGTTTATATCACCAGATTCAATATGATCAGAACCACATAGTAAAGATGCAAAATGCATTCTAAAAGCCTTTCTCATTTAAAAAGCAGAATGCCTCATCCTATTCCAAGTTACCAGCACACTTCCCACAGCTCCCCTGAGCCCGCTCTTCTGAGATAGATATCTATTTCAGCTTCAGATATTTCAAAGTAAATACTACACGTGAGATACTCCTTGGTAGTCCTGTTTATAGAAAGAGATATTTCAAATCTGTAACTGCAAGTGTTGGAAACCACCTTCAGATGAATCCCAGGAACTAGAGCCCTGTAGCCCTACTGATTCATAGACTCATCAGTATTTTATTATCTGTAGATTTTCAGCACAGATGCTTAGGTCCTAAGATTTGTCTTGCCCTTACTTTTTTATATTCGTAAAATTAATGACAGGTTTCATTAGAAGTGGTCAAAAACTGCTTCAATAGAATGTTTTTCTCACTGAAAAATTGAAGGCTTGGTCAAAATTCAGTTCTGTGGAAACAGTGACAATCTGATACAGGTATTCTGAGGAGAATAATTTAGGTTTGGGGTGGTTTGAAAGAGGCACAAGCAAGAACCATTCCTGAGCAGCATAATGACCCCGTCCTTTCACCTGGTTCTCCATGCAGGTGAGTGCTTTGCTCATGACTCAGCTTACTTTCTGGGAGACAGTTATTGCATTCTTTCCCAAATAATGAGAGGGGGGGGAAGTAATTTCCTTCTACTCCAAATCTAAATGAAAACTAAATTCAAGTTTCAGTAAGGAAAGCAATTACTGTGCAGTCAACACTATTTATCAACAACACAGCCAGAACAGTAAGCAACATCATAAGACACTGACTGCAAATATTTCCCTGAGAAAGTATCTATTTCAGCTTTACACATTAAAATTATCATAAGTCACATGGCATGAATTATCATCGCACTGGCATGACAATACAAAATTTTCTACTTCAGAAATTAAAATTCTCCATTTGATCCAAAAAGTAGCATCACACAGGAAAAAAAAAAATGGTGCAGCTTTCCTTTAGTGGTAAAGGAGCGCTTCAAAAAGGGGTAACAGTGGCTACTTCTCAGGTGCACTCTTCATACCCATTTGATGCTTAGATTCCCATAAGTAAGAATGTCCATCTGTAAAAGATGGTGATACTTGCTAGCATTTATAATACAGATAATATTAAGCATCTTCGTGAAACTGACTTGTCCTCCAGGAAACAAAACAAAAACATCCCGAGTTTTCCCCTGTCCTTCCAGCACTCCATTTCCCCCTGGTTTTCAGGCCTGTGCAAAAGAAGGTATCTCATTATCCACCCTTATTCTGGGGCAATTTTCTGTTTTCATTATAAAATGTGAATTATCAGCCTATCACTATATCATACATTCTTTGCTTTGTAAGGTAAGAAAAGAAGGAAACATTGGTCCCAAAGCACGTGTTCTTTCCCTAAAGCAAATTAGTACAACGCAATTTAGAATATTTTTTTCTTTTTACTACATCTACTGGACTACCTTAATTATCACTCATATAATCTGCAGTAAATTAAAAAAAAAATCTAAAATAAACTAAAAGACATGCCTGGTCACAGATGATCAGGCAGACACCAAGAATTATTTTCTTTAAGATATTGCTCATTTCTTAAAGCCAAGTAGTATATCCTGGGCATATAAGAGACCAGGTATAATCAGTATTCAACACACATTAGGTCTCTCTCTCTCTAACATTAGATATTACCTGGAGAACATTTAAGAGGAATTTCTAACTACTGAATCATTAAATATGCTTTCTTTAGCACATAGATGTCATTCTGAAGGGGCACAGGCAGAGGCTTTGTTGGGCAACAGCCTACAGCCATTTGAGAGAGAAAACCGGAATGTGGCTGCATCCATGTTTTGCAGCTCCCACATCTCACCAGAAGCTGTGGCAGACATCCATGTACATAAGAGCAGTTTAATAGCTGCTTATTTACAGATAACCTTTTTTTCCCCTTTTCTTTTTCTGGGTGATTCCACAGGGTGGGTTACAGTTTCTTGATTACAGCCTAAAGGCCTACAGCTTCACAGGCCAAGCAAGTCAGATACAAAACCCACAGTAACACTGGCTGTTCTTGAGACTTCAGGGTCCTGTTTAGTCTGACAAACCATGAGTCAAACACACAAAGCCCTTGGATTGGCCTATGCCAGTCCCTGGCAATTAGAAGAGCACTAGGCAATGGCTACAAGTACCTCCTAAGCCAACCTTGCTGAGACGAGAGACAAAGAACATCTGAGCCAGCCACTTTAGAGGACAAAAACAGAACTACTGTGAACCATAATTTGCACTGCCTCTCAAGATTTGCAGCAAGGCAGCAGCATAATCTGGTCTCAGTTGTGTTCATGGCTCTAGGATGATGATAGCTCACCAGAAATACAGAAACATTTGATGGTATTAGTTAGAATTGGATGGGTAGAAATGCTCTCAAATATGTTTAGTTGGTTGAACCATGCATTTAAAACCCATAAGTAATGAAGCAGTATTTAAGACAGTTGTTATTATTTACAACTTAAAATTAGCTTTCAGTAGTTTAAAAAAAAAAAAACAACAAAAAACTCTTGTTTCTTGTTTTTCTTACTCTTTCTTTCAGACACTATGATAGCTACTGATTGACATGATTTATTATTTCAGATTTCTTTGGATATACAATTCTCATATGTAGAGAGATTAACTATAGGAGATTTATCCCATTCATAAATGAAGAAACTGAGTCAGCAAGAATAACTCAACCAAAAAAAAAAATATAGCATTTCCTCGGCAGAGAAGAAAACACAATTTAGATGCCCATGTTTCTAATCTCATGCTTAGCCACAAGATCAAGCTTAGCCATTTTTCCTATACTCAGTGGGAAAATTCTGCACGTTCATAAAACATGGCAGTTCAGTGGGAATACACCCTACAGTAGTTAGAATACTTTCCTACTTCAGGCAAAAAAATCCCCAAACCAGTACTCATAAGACAACGACAGGAAATCTTACTCTAAGACTGAGCAGGGAATTTAACAGTAACAGTTTCTGGTTTTGTTATGGAAAATGGCCACAGGTTTGAGCTCTGTCTGTACACAAGTGAATGATTCAACAAGAAAGCTGCCAGTGGTCTAGAGAATTCTAATTTTATGACTGGAAAACCAGAAAGCAAAGAACTGTACATGAATACAGCTCATCCTTCCCCCACCTGTGTCAAATTAAACTGCATACAAGTTAGAAGGAACAAGCAGTGGCTCCGTTCAGCCACTCACTGGAATGCTCCTCAGGTGCTTTGGAAAACATCAGTTAATTCAGTACTGAGGTGAATCATCTGCCTTCTCCGACTGTGGATCTTACACAGGATTTGTATTCCCACCTGTCAAAACACTGCCAGCTTTCCATTTTGCCATAATGTCTCCTCCTTTGCAAAGGACTTTCTCTCTTTGTCCAGAGGTAGCAATATGCCTTCAATTAGTGTGGTATTTTTCTCCTTCGCAGCAAAGACCTGTACAAGACAGCCTGAGAGTCAAGACCTAGAATTCAAGAGAAGGGTTCACCCCAGGGGAGATTTCACCCTGTGTGTTGGGAATAAGCACAGGACAGGCTCTGAGTAGCAGCACTCACTTTTTTTTTCCAGCTAATTCAATCTTGAAATCAGTGTGGTGCTTGATGTAAGCTACCAAAGTCCACCAGCCTAATAACCTGCACATTTCATGCTAACAGGAGCCCCTGGTGTGGAGGTGGCCCCATCTCCTGCCATCATACACGAGCCTCTATCAAAGGGCCAATTGCTCCCCCAAGATATCAACACGTTTAGGCCTCTCAAAAGGCATATCTGGAAAAGTCCCCCCATCACTGCTAACACTGGTGAGATCGTTCCCTAAGCACAAAAAAGTTACAATAGCAACATGGGTGTCCTCAGCAGCCAGCAGCAAGGAAGGATGGAAAAACTGGGGAATGGGGAATTCAACACTGGCAGGCACTGCAGTTCTGTGCCCATTGTACAAAGGCACATCCTCACTTTGGTTCAGGGATCTCAGTAGCCCAGTAGTCACGGTGCAGAATGAACCTTAGTGTAGTTTATCTGCTCTGAAGGGCTGAGCACCTTCCTCTGACATATTTTGGTGATTATTTTCTGATTTCTCTTTGTAAGTAGCTGGATGGAGTGCACAGAAAAAGGGACTCCCCAGGGAATCAGATACTGCATGTCCAAAGGACTCAGTAACTGCTGGATCAGCACACTGAGTCATGAAGGCAGGAGTCCCCAAACATGTTTTCTTTCCTTATTGTTTTTTAAACAAACCACATACAACTTTCCCTACTAACCTGCCTTAATGATTCTGCTTTTCAGTTCAAGAGTAGGTATACCCAATAAAATTAAAAAAAACACCTACCAAAAAAAAAAAAAAATCAAATATGAGAGCAGCAAGAACCTTCTAAACTGCCATCTCACTACAACTACAAACTTGGAACATATTTCAAGAGCTCAAGGAAGAGTTTGATCAGAGGTAAGGCTTGAAATTTCAGAGTTCCTAAATAATATTTCCCTGCTTACCCAAAGGATTTTACTGTTGATGTCAAAGAACAGCAGAAGGCCTTATTTTTCCTAGTAGAACAAATCAATCTCTCCTCCCTCTGCATCCCTTCACAAGCACCCCCTCAAGCAAGTAATAAAAACTGTGATTAGGAGAGGGGAATGCCAAGTGTCCTGTGAGATTCAGAGGACCATGTCAGATCATTCCACACATTAAGTGGCAAGAGAAAAATCTCCAGTTTGAATCCATGTAGCACTAGGGAAAAGTTTCTTTGTGCACATAAAGACAAATGTCACTGGTAAAGTATTTGTGATACAATCTTCACACATACAGGGATACACAGCCTGAAAACCTTTGCTGCTGAGTAATTATGGACATTCTTCTCCCATTTCATATACTTCTCACAGAGCTTTTTTATTTTCTAATGTATGTATTTTTGTGAATTCCCAAGCACAGTACGTGATGTGTTAAAGGCAGAGGTTTCTAACCATGCATAACGTGTTTTTGTGGGGATCCTCCTTTCCACAGGCACATGAACATGGTGGTGGCACATTCTTGTGCTGCTATCCTCTGTTATCAAAGACTCTGCTTAGAAAGAAAACATGTATTTGTATTAAGGATACTGGACTACAACTATTCTTACCAACAAAATTACCCAACACAAAGGCATTGGTATTGAACTGTAGGTATATGCAAACTTACTTTCAGAGTAAAACCAAGTATATTATTACATTACATCTCACATTTCGAGGTTTAACAAGTTGCTGCAGATTGGGAATGACTGTTCCTGTATGGTAGTGTAAAATGATGTGAAATTTTTACAATTTATTTATCAAGGCTTCTAATGAGGAGTTAGGCTTTATTATTATTTTTCCCACTATTTAAAACCACTCTGTAATTTCCACTAGAATTTTAAAAATGCAAGTCTGCTTCTTACATATGTAGAAGGTTTTAGAAAAGGCATTGCACCACTTTAGCCAAAAGAAGTTTAAAAGAGAATGACTTCTTAAAAGGTCTCATCCTAAATACAAATAATTAACAGTGTCAAGGCAGTTATAGATGATGAAGTTATGATGCTTGTATTTCCTTTAGTTATGGATGAGTCTCTCATCTTTGTCATTTTCTTGAAGAGTTTAAAGGGGAACTGACTACACAAGTTTTAAGCTGTGGGTCCAAAACTTTTTTGACTCCAATCAAAAGTACAGAGAGATGGACAATTCAGCCAAACTCTTTGCTGGCTATGCACCAGTCTATGAATGGCAGCAACAATGAAGGTAGTATAACTAATAAAGACAAGTGCAGCATGGAAAAATCAATTGCTAAAGAACTCCTAAATGAGATGTTCCTTACTAAGTTCCATCTTAGTAATTTTGTAAACCTGAGAGCTTTCCACTTCCCCTGTCAGCTAAAGAAAATAGATCAGCTTATCTAGGGAATATAAGGACAATTATTTCTTCCAACTCAGTTGCAAGAAATGCCCATGAAAGGTAACCCAGCTGTGAAGGATGTGACTGCATGTGCCAGGCAGATGTTGCCAGCACCAGAATTCTTCCTATGTTCCCCAAATGTTAACTCCTCACTGGGGATTATGCATATCTTATATGCAGGAAAATAGCAATTTCTTTGTTCTCCATCTTTATTACAACATAGTGAACTCTTTAGGCGTGCAAATTTTTGCCAAGAAGCAGCAAATTAATAACATATGTACATGGTGTTTCTGCTTCCATCACAGGTGAATGAAGTGCTTGTAAGAGAAGCTATTTACAACTTTCTTGAAGCAAGGATCTTGAAAACAGCCCCAGCCATGCCAGCGTGAAACAACTGCAATTCTGCTGGATGAAGCAAGGCAACAGTGATGTAACTGATGCCTCAGCCAAACTTTTAACCATATCCAAACAGAAACAGAGCAAACACACCAATGCAGCTTTCCTCTACAGTGCCCTATTAACTCCTCATCAATGCCATTATTTGAGCTGTTCTACTACCTGTTGAATCCAAAAACACACTTTATTAAATGTTGCCAGATTAATCACTAATCTCTCTCGGTAAAAAACATAACTTACACCGACACTTTCAGCATTCACTGATTGTGCATGATTTAGCTATTCTCTGTTGTTATTATTATTATTCAGTGTAATATATAGATCCCCATTTTTACACAAATGCATTATAATCAAATTCTGTATAGTGATGGTGTTTGGTCCTATTCATGTGTTGCCCTATAACATGTATTACAAACCATTAGCTTTCATAGATCTCCTGACCGGATGGTCACTGTCTTTTCTTCAAAACAATCACTCTGTTATTTCCTATTCACTCATTAAGAAACATTCCCGATTTTGTGAGTAGTAAATTATCTTCAGTACTGTTTTAACTAAAAAGGTTCTGCTACTTCTTGAAGGACTGCAGTCAGTCATAAACCCTGGTCATGTTTAAGTGCTATTCCTAAATGCATGCTCATTTGAAGCAGAAGAGGTGGGCTGAACCAGGCTTTGAATTCTGCAAATACACTCTGAAAAATCCATAATAACTGCTTAATAAAGATCACTATTTTTGCTCCTCAAACAGATGCACAGGCTTGGGGTTGAGCATTCCCACAAGCCCTGGGTATTGTGCCTGCTTCCAATATGGGGTAAAAAAGGTGAAGGGAGAAGAACATAAATTAAAACCCTATGCCAAGCCATTTTTGAGGGATTACCCAGCAGACCACAACATGTCTGAAGGTCACATTTCACACACATAAATAGAGATATTTCTAAGTGACACCTACTAAACAAGCAGGCTGGCTACTTGCTTTAGAGAGCCCTGAACAAATATTAATTGAAACCATGTGTAGGACATGTTATCTCTGGAGTAACTAGAGATGTTCAGCTGACTTTGGACGAAATTACCCAACAGCTTCACACAGAAAAAGCACATTCATGAAATTGATTTACTGTTTTAATATAACAACTATATTAAACACTATATATATATGTTGTATAAACAACAACTGTAAAGAGTTCACACATGACCCCATGGTTTCTATGATTATTCTCTTCAGAAAAGCACAACTGAGAGAGAGAAAACAGCTAGAAAGCTGCTGTTTCTTCTGCATAATTTGTCCGTGAGCTCTGAAGCACCTGCTTAAGGGACAAATTACTCCTTTTGTCTTAAAAAGCTAATGAGACAGGGGGTCCTGAGAGAATGAGGTAGGAAAGGAACCTTTCCTCAAGCACATCACCCATCCCAGTGAGAGTTAGATGCGTTGTATTTAGTGCACAAGGATTGTTCCCACCATACATCTAATAAATATTGGTAAACTGATGAGAAAAAGGGTGCCTGCTCCTCTTCCCCAACTCATTTGCTTCTTGATGCCTATGCAAAAATAATAAGAAGAGTCCAGATTGGTCATAGTTCCTTGATGTACTGCCTCTTATATCTAGCACTTAGCAGGGAGAATGCCAGCAAAACTTTCACTATAGGATGCACGATGGGGGTTCCTGCATCATATTTTACAGAGAACTATTCTATGCAATGGTCTGGCATCACACTAAGGATGTTGTCCCAGTCCTCAGGGTGTTGGCAGGGCCACGGAACTGAGCAGGCTGTTGAAACACAGGACAAAAAAAATTACAAAAATCCAAAGGAGAAGCAGATACTGAGGATATGTATGCTCCTCCAAGCCCTTGAAAGGAACATTCATGGCAAGGGAGATTCTGTGATCTGATGAAAGGACAGATAACATGCATTTGCCATGGTGGAAGAATTAGGGCTAGTATCTTTATCAAGATAGCATGCCAGAAAAGATAGAAAGGTCTGCAAAAGGCTGGAGTCTTTATCGCAAACAAAGCTGGTAGACTTCAAGAAAAGCTACGTAGACTATAATGAATGTTTTTGACTGTAGGGAGAAAAATGAATGGCTGGAGTCCAGGAACTGTCTCTGCCTACATAGAGAACTAGGTCTGCAGGAGATCCTTATTCAGCACGTTTCCTACAAAAGACATTAATTTACATTTTCTTGTTTAAAGAACAGATAACTTTCTCCATGTGAGGAATTCCAGCAGGCATGGGCTCAGAGGAATGAACAAGTGCTGAAGAGACCACTGCACATTTCATACAAACACTCACCAACTGTTGCCACTTTGAGATTTCAAAACTCACAACGAAAATTACTTTTTTTTTTCCCCAGAGCAGAAACTAGGACATTAACCCTGATTACTCTGCAGTTGCTCACCCTTAGGCAGTGCAGTTTGAGAAGCATGAGGCCTTAATCAAGCTCAGATGTAAGGAAGGATTTCTTTTAAAGGCTATCAGTGTTAATGAACAACCTGGTCTTGTTTGAACATCAAGACTGTGATATAGGCAAGTGTCTGAGTTTATCATGTCCTCAATCTTTTGAACAGCCAGATTTTATTTGCTAAGCATTGATCAGACCAAAAGGAATGAGCTTATCCCAAGTGTCAGTGGCTGGACGTGAAATCTGGACTTTAGATAGCAAAATGTTCAGGATTTGCTGCAATTTGCCTCAATCACCTATGTGAGTTTGGGGCTGTCCTTGTAAACCTAGAGACTAAAGGAAACTGCCCTGGAGTCTTCCTGGAAAACAGAAAGGCACATTCTCACTCTAAAAGGCTTTTACTTTGTTCTTCTCTATCTAAAAGCTAAAAAGAGATGTCAAATCTTTGTGCCAAAGGTAACAATTCAAACACAACTGGATGCACTAATTTGCTATTCCTTGTGCATGTTAGCAGAGAGGATGCCAAATTAAAAGCCGTACCGAAAGCCAGAAACCAAATATCACATCAGTTTTAAAAACATACCATTCAGAAAACTACTCCCTTCAACTCATTTATGAGGAGAATTTATATAGGTTCATTTTATCCTTTGATTAGTAATTTTATTGTGTTTTGATTATGCCAGTGGTCAACAGCTGCAATATTGTTACAAAAAGCATAGAGGTGTTTAATTTAAAATAAAAAGGCTTTTGTGCAATATTTTAATAATGAAACTATTTCTACTAATATTAGATTCTTATGAAGCCTTTTGAACTTATACTTTCCATATATAGTGGTTCAGATCATACACCAAAATATCTCCTGTGAAATTAGAATAGCCCTGCATAATTATCAGTCTACTAAAATAAGGCTTTTCAAATGCTTACTCACTGACCTGTTCTGTGTACTGTTGCTCAACAGCTTCTCATGAACTTAGTAATCATGGATCTATCACTGTCGAAACATTCAGTATGTTACTCTGGAGCTTCCCACTCCTCCCCTCAGGGCAGATTCCTTTCTTACTGCATTGGTTCATAATAATTATTCACTTTTACAGTAACCCTGCAGTTTAATCTTTGCAGTTTTTGAAGAAAAGTGCTGCTACAGGAAAATATGCATAGAAAGGCGTATGAAATGCCAATTAACATGTTCAGCAATCTGCAGAAATAAAGTCCTATCCTCTGCAAACGAGATTCAACTAATCAGGGGGCAAGTGCACTCTTACTTGCCAGTCATATTCACTTAGTTTTCCACATCCTTTCCAACTGGAGTTCTTATCCTTCTTGCTTTTTCAGTTTTCACTGCAAACAAGCTTTTAAGAAATTTAGTAAAATTCATATTCAGCAAATAAACTGTTTGCTGAAAAACGGGCTCTAATACTGGTGGTGAAGGACTTCACCTTTTAACTTGATCCTGCAGCTGCATTAACACTGCCTCAGGGAAGTTCGGTTTTGTCCCAAAGCTCTTATCTGCCACCACTCCAAATACAACACATCATGAAGCTCAGATGCCAAGCTATTTACATAAAGATGTGGTGGAAATGTCATTGTTAACATAAACATCCCTTGTCCACATTACATGGATATTTCAAAACAGACACCCGTTTCAGGGCTTTTTGTTTAGAATATTTTTTCTCTGTACTTTAAAGGAAAGCCTATAGCAAGACAAACTTCCTTATGCCAAAGCACAGCGTAGGATCATGCTACTGCTTCACACTGGGTTAAATTCACCACCACACTGATATACAACACAAGAACACCCAATTACCACTTAAGTAGCAAATTTTTTCCTTTAGGACACAGAGCTTGTCTGGCCTCATTAGCAGAAGGCTAGGACACAGCTGAGGAGAACGCTCCCCTCAACTTGTATTTTCCTAAAGTATCCACAGAAATGTAAGCTAAATAAAAGAAAGGAAAAGAAAAGCAGCCTGACCCCAGATGCCAGTTAAACTTTTAAACTTAGGAGAATACCAGCTACAGCAGCTGGAACCCACAGCTGAGAGGCCCATATGCCTCTTGAACCACCTTTGATATGTCCAAGAGCACAGACATGGTAGAATGGAGCACAAGGACTGCTAGCACAAGCTGAAGTCACCCTTTAGTCTTCACTGCAGATGTTCCCTCAGAGTCTGTGTTTTGAGGCACAATCACTCATTTAATATTACAACAGTTTGCAATTTTAACTAGGGACACTATGCATACCTATAGTCTTGTCTTAATTTTTTTTAAAGGTGAGGCTGATGACTGACCTTAGATATCACATTTTTTTCAGTTGGCACCAAAAGACAAGTTCGTTTCTTTTTTTTTTTAAAAAAAAAAAAAAGAGAAATTGTGTTCTTTTGAAAAGAGAAATTTTCCCTTCTGTTACCCTTGTTAAGAAATCTTGAGCAGCATTTCCTGCCCCCTGCTCCATTCCTTGTTAACCATTTAGCTATTGCTGCTTTCAAACATAACAGTAATGTATAGCAACTCATTTTATTTGCACAAAGGATGTGTTAAATATTGTCTTATTCTCTTTCGTCAATGTACTCTTCCTAAATAAAGAAAAAAGCATTATGTATTCCAACTCCACAGGGTGCCAAGCATAGACATCTCCTGAGCAAACAGAATAAGTTATTCAGTATAATAACTATAAAGACAAGAATGAGATTACAAGAAAACATTCTCTACAGCTGTAAACAGAGTTGCAAGGCTTAATATTCTCCACCATTACACTTCTATGCCAAGCCTATTCCAACCCCTTCTCTTCACATTGCTAAAAGAAGCAGATTTTTTTTCATTATTTGGGATCTCCTAGGCACTATTTTTGCAGAGAGGAAGGGTCATGTGTTGATAAATGACTCAAAGTAAATCAGAACCAATACTGAATCATGCATTTTTTGTTTAAAGTTTAATACCCTCCCCACAAAAAGGAAAAAAAAAAAAAAAAAAGGAAAAAAATCAGGAGTGAATACCTTGGGGAATTTCTGCTCTGGCAGAGATAGAGGAAGGCAGTAGCCAAACACATTGTTACTGGCATTCAATCTTGAAAATTTTAAGCCAGCAAAATCGTAGCTTGCTTCAGTATAATTAAAACAGATGCTCAAAGGGGGCACTGTAAGGCTAAGTGGAGAAATTATACAAAACGTATTTTAACAACCAGAGTGACTCCAGCAATCAGAAGACAAGGAAAATGGTGTTTCTATGCTTTGAAATTAAACCAGGAAAATCAAAAAAAAATATATGCATAGTAGTGATTAGATGTGAATTCTCCCCCATGCCCTAAAACAGTCTGTTTGGAACTAGTGTTATGTATTAAACCTTGCATGCTACAGGT
Source organism: Myiozetetes cayanensis (assembly GCF_022539395.1). Taxonomy (NCBI): domain Eukaryota; kingdom Metazoa; phylum Chordata; class Aves; order Passeriformes; family Tyrannidae; genus Myiozetetes; species Myiozetetes cayanensis. Next base: position 7,526,908 of record NW_026088185.1, on the reverse strand, counting down.
CTTTATTTTTGCAAGCCCTGCATCTTTTGCAAACGTGCAAAAATTGAACAAGGAATTTTAAGCCACTGATGAAGGTCTGCCTAAATGCATGCATTGCCTTTTTCTTTAGAGCAATGTTATACATTTTAATGTCATTGCTCAGATGGACAAACCTATATCCACATGGAAAGTTTTTGATAGCATTATCCACTAGTGTTTCGCTGTAGCTGCTTTATCTTGATTATGGTGGTGAAAAAAGCCATTAACTAATTTGGTGGTTGGTTAAGGAAAGCTCATATCTGAAAGAGTTAGGCTCATTTCAGCTATTCTTGTCAAGCTCCAGATGGTCTCTATAGCAAACAATTATCACTTTATAAGAAAACGTGAATTTTGGTCCAGTTTGTTCAGTTTCTAAGGGAGCTTGGACATGTTCTGCTCATTCTGCTAGTTTGAAGTTACTCTCCTCATTTTTTAATGACTTCATAAACAGAGCAGTGAATGGGGCTATTGTGTCTGGTTTACATCTGTATTAAATACTCCTTATGACTCCCTCCAGCAACACAGAGCACCTTCAAAGACCCATATGAAACTCAGCCTAAAGCCCACTGACAATGTCAGAATAAAGTGGTCCCATTACCAAGGGAGAAGTTAGGCTCCCTAGCATGTAAAGGGAGGGGAAAGGCCAGCTACAAGCCATACACACTGATTCTATTTTTTTACATGCATGGCAATCATCCATATGGTGATATTTCATCTATAAATTTGTTGGCAACATTAATAACTTTCTAGTCCTGTGTTCAGAATCGACACATTCTGTACTCAAAATGCTATCATGGACTTCTGGTAGGGCAGTTGCAAGAATCTCTGACTTCCAAGGCTTAGGCATTGGTAATTTGGTGGCAGAATAATTGCAAATCAGACTGCAGCACTTCTATAATCCATGTGGATAAGACACAGGTACGGTATACAAGATACAGGACGATAAAAGAAATGCCCTTTATCCAGCCTACAACATGGTCCCTGCACTCCTCAAGATCAATGGTAAAAGAAGCTTCCTACATTTTCTCCTCAGAGAAATTTGATGGGGATAATAAATGAGGTCACTATATCAAGGTTGTTAAAAGAATGAATAGAAGTATTAATTTATTTCAGATTCAGGTTAGTCTAAGTTGCTTTGCTGAAACACAGTGGCTGCAGAGGCATCACAAACTGCTCACAGGCAAGGTCATCCTCTGCTTTACACTTCCAGCCTTTTTTTCCACCACCCTTTTGGTGCACTGAGCAGTCTGGTCCTAGGCATTACAAAGAGTGATTGTTCCACGTGCTGAGAGATATCCTACATGTCACAGGCAGATGTAACTTATGTTCTTACCATAACTTCAAATAGATGATTATTTTACTTTGATGCTTTTTGTTGAATGTATTTATCGGAAAACATTACTTATTTTATCGTTAATTGGGAATAAACGTGAATCCAGAGAGTCTAGGTGTTGCAAAATGACATTCTAGAGTGGCTTCACTTTTTCAGGAAAAAGGACAGAAGATACATTAATTTGTAATCAAATTTAAGATTAATTCTCTATTTGTCAAAATTATTTTGATTAGCCTTATCATACATCTTATACAGTGTAAAAATACAATGGGGAACAAAAACCCACCATTCATTCACCATGTAAAATGTATAGAAAAACTATACTCAGCAATATAGAGTACCACAACCCAGCCTGAAAATCTGGTAGTCAGGCTATCTGTAGTGATCTCATGGTTCTGCTATGACTCAGGAATATAGAAATCCATTAAAATGCTTTCATTAATCCCTGATGCTTTCACTGTATGCAAAAGGCACGCAGCTTAAATACCGAGTTATACAACAGGTTTTAACCTTCTGCCATGACTCCTTCCTGAGTCTCATTGGCTTAGGGAGGGAAACGAATGATGAATTTGAACTACAACAATGAAAAATTTAGAGACAAGTTAGGGAAAAATGTTTTGCAAGACGTGACTACCATGACTATCACATTTGAGTGAATAAACGGTATTCTGAAGGCTGCAGTGCATCACCTTTTTATATGAACGGGAAAGCTTTCAGCTTTATCTTGCTGAAAATACATAGTGCTACTCCCTTACAAACTGGTGCAGACAGAAGCGGAGAAATAAAAATAAGTTAAGGAAGTGCAACAGTCTTTTTTTTTTATTATTAAAAATGAGCAGTAACCCCCCTAAGGGTCAGTGATGCTCATTTACATGCACTATTACATGATTGCTTTTGCTGTTGTTGCTTTGAAGAAAGTTATGTTGTAAAAATTAAATTCCATTCCTTGTGTTTTCATTAAGCTAACAAGAAACAAAAACAGAAACAAAAAAATTAAACAAAAAACCAAACAACAACTCCTAAGCAGACACAAAGGGCACACACTAACTCATGAGCTCTATATTCCCACCAAAAACAAGCCACTGCTGTCCTGCACAGCTGCTTCCAGAGCCATTGGAACTCTTCCTACTCACAGGAATCAAAAAAAAAATAATACCTGTGGCCTTTAAAAAATTAAACACTTCCATAACTCAAGAATATGGTTTTCTACTTCTTGAATCTTTCTGGCAGCTTCCTTTCAAGTAGCATCAATCAGGTGACTGCAAACACAAGTAAGCTATAGAGCCAGCCCCAACAGCCAGACAGCTGCCACCATTTTCAGGCTGTTTGAAGTGTTTAGGTGCTTTTAGCCCTCTGCCAACTCCAAATAATTCACTCCCTCCTGATGAATTGCATTGGTGCTGGGGTCTTTGCCACTGGCCCCTCAGCCCCACACAGGCACCACTGCTGTTAGCAGAGGTAAATACCTCTGGCTTTGTCTCCACTCTGGCATTGAGGCACCGTATTTGGATTCTGTCAGCTACAGGATTTTAGAGGGAGGTATCTCTTGCAGTAACAACTCCTTGGCCTACCCAGAACCACATCACCTCCGATACCCAGCCTCCCTGCCTTGATCAAGTAATTTCAGTTTTGTTATTGATGCCTAGAAAACAACCAGCACACTCATCTTTTAAAGTTCACTGCAATAACTTCAAATTAATGAGATCAAGCAAAGAAAAAAAAAAAAGGATGGCAGAACTAAGGAAGCAGTGGGAGGTTTGCTTGCAAGCTTTTTTCAAACCTAAATCAGGACCCACCATCTTGTTCTCTCCAACACTACCAATTTTTTTCCAAGCTTTACTAAAACTTTAAGAAGGACAATCACAACAGTTGGTGCTGTAGCATTCAGTGATAAACACTGAAACATTTACCAGAGCGAAGACAACATACATTTCTAATTTTAAAAAACAAGCAAGAAAAGTAATATTTCCTTTTGTAATATAAAATCAAAATTGGCCTTTTTTTTTTCTTTCTTCTTTTTTTAGGATAAGTTTTAAATTAACTACTATGCTAGAAATAGATGAGGGGAATTCATTCTTCTGGTTCAGATTTGAAGGATTAACTCTTCAATTATTAAATTGTACCGACAGCTGATGACTTGCTGTGCAGTCTATTTTTAAAAGTACATGGAAGATGAGTGTAGCCAGTATACCTGGAATAAGAACACTTAGCAAAACTCTGCCATGCAGAAATCTGAAATTAGTGTTTGAGACCTGGTATATCAATTTACAGTTAATGCCAGGCTTCTCTCAGGGGGGTCAGGTCACTTTTTAATGGCCTTCAACAGCTGCACAACCCTCCACAACACACAACCCTCCCTCTCCCCAAACCACCACACAACACACCAGCATTTTGTTTCCAACTATGGGGATGGTTCAAATCCTTCCTAAAAACGTTCAATGCCTGCTTTACATTCAAAATTGCATATATGATTCACAAAATGAATTCACAAATTCACAAGTTTGTCTTTTAAAAAAATGGGTGGAGTGGGAGGGGGCTATTTCCAACTGGGATTGACGCATTTCTCCAGAGCCTCCAGCAGGTCCCTTTGAGATGCTACTAAAATCTTGGCCATGTTCCAGAGGACTTGTACTTTGTAGAGCTCTAGGGTGAGGAGGAAGGAGAGGGAGGAACCAGAAATCCCTCCAAACCACCATGCTGTCCTTACTGCTCAGTGCTACTCTTTGCAGACTGAGGCAAGTCCCTCTAACAGAGGTGTTTGTTGGTCCTCCAGGAACCACAGGCAGGTTAGTAAAATGAGCCCTTCATGCAGGGCACTCTCTCCTCCTAAATTTCTCACCCTACCTATAAAATGCAGCGATTTCTGGGAGAAAACTCTCAGTACGGACCTCTCTGAATCTGTTTCCTTAAAAAATTCAACATGGCTAAACCCACCAGAGCGCATCTTTCTGTTTAAAGGACCAATACCTCATTTTGCAAGAACTCACATTTTCAGTATCTGTCCCTAGGCACAAAGTCTAGTTAAGGTTGTCCTCAGTGAATTATGTTTTTTCAGAGTACCCCTCTGAAAATTGCACCCGTGAAGGGTCTACTGCTGTAAACTGTTTACTGCTGACCTAATAGCTCCAGGTCACAAGGAACTGACATAACATACTAATACCAAACATAAGCTACCTCATTTGAGAAACTCCTTTAACTTAAATAAAGTACCAACTCAGAACTCACCCCCATAGACATGACTAAGCTGAGACATGAAGGGACGTGAAATAAATTAAGTGCTAATAAATTTATGTGACCCCTTGAGAATAAGCTTTATTTCTCTGGTAACTTCTTGCACTGTGTAAGCCAAGGCAGAAGAGAACTCAGGCACACCAGCAGCCAGCTGAGATGGCATGCGATGATTGAACAGTTTTGAAACAAGGATTAGAACTCTAGCAGGCATTAGCAAAGCATCAGCACAGCAAGAGTTAAGAGCATGGGCTGTACTTTACTGATGGGAATAGTTTGGGAAGCAGAAATAGTAGAAATAGGATATTTTACCATTACTTCAGTTTTTGTTAACATATTTTTACAGGACATCCCAGTTAAGCCAGTCAGCTTGTTTACAGTAGGATCTTGTCCAAGGACAGCTTAAAACTATTATACAGTACATACAGAAGGACAATACAGTCCCAGTACAAGCTACCAGCAGGCAGTAAATCATGTCAAAGCCTCATGTTACACCTGATTAACTGCTTGGCTCCAGTACCACAACCTATTCCAAGAACTCTTGTTTCAGTGTAGTTAGGAGTTGTCAGAGAATTTATGTCATCTGATGGCAAGTTACATAAAATAGTGCCCCAGTGTATCATTTAAGAAGCATTACTTGGCATGAGCTGCCAGAGTGTGTGCTTCACACCTGCAGTATTCTCTGGTGCTATGTACTCCTTAGAAGTGGACTCCATTTAGATGTCTCATTTGCAGGAGAAATCACATCACCTCTGTCCCAGTGGGATCATATGAGCCTGGATTACAACTCTATCTGAATTGCGCTTCATCAAACACATCCAGAATTTTATCACTCATGTATCAGTCCACCCTCAACATGGCCACTGCAATTAAATTATATTTCCCATTAAATTTTTCTTGATTCTGCAAAATGCCTTAAAAATAGATACCCTTGTAAATATGAAGAACTTATATTTTTCACCAAATGTACAAGCTTGCGAGTGGATGAAAGAGTAATATCTTTACACCATCTGAACACAAAGGAAACCTTGTTTCTGTGAAGTTCAAAGGCAACCCAAGCCACTGAAGGCAAATTTCAAGAGCACCCTAAGGTCCAGAGATTGGATACATGTCAAAAAGCAAGGTGCTATGAAAACCAAGCCATAGTTGTTATGAAGTCCATGTTTATCTGACTGTCAAACAGCAAGACATATGGCATTATCCAAGATGTCATGCATCTTGATCAAGAGGTCTGTAAGTCAGCAAAAGTGTTTAATGGTACAGTTCCAGTAGCTCTGACTCTGTATGTTCCTGAACAGCTTTTTTCAGAGTTGTGCAGGAGCTTAGCAGAAAGGTGGAGGTCAATTTTAGCAGTAATATCTTTCTACACCATGCACACAAACAAAACCAATATTTCTATGGTTTTCCTCATACTTGGCCAGCAGGAGGCTTGTTTATGTTCTTTTATAGGATGAGTGATCACCACCTACTTTTAAAGTGCAGTCTTATTATCTCTTTCCTTAGGTAGGGCACGTGATACTTTAGCTTTACCCTTGATTTCATAAACTGGTGAGAAAGTCTGTACTTCAAGTCTCTGCAGGAAATGTAAACCCAGTAAAGAGGACAATTTCCTGCATTTAGCATATTGCAATACACATGGTGGGCTGAGAACCTGAATTCCTCCTCTTGCTTATTGATTAAGGAGATTCCTTATTGTAACAATTATATCAGAGATCACAGAAAAACATTTTCTTCTGAAATTGAACAAGGAGTTTAATTAAAATAAGAACAAGTCTTCTAAAATAACAGCAGAACACCAGAGCACACATCTCTGGAATGTAAACTTATTTACCTACTTTTTCTGCTCAGTCATAACAGCATTTCCACAGCTATCACAAGAAAAAATATTAACAAATGGAAAGCCTGCTACTAAGTTACTTCTCTCTGGTAGAACATGACAAGAAGTCCTTCTGGTTTTAGTAAAGAGTAAGACCCAAACTAAATACTAAGGCCACGGTGAAACAAATATGCAAAATCCTTTAGTAATTTAGATGTGAAAATGCAGATCATCCACAAGCTGTAGTGACATTTCAGGGAGAGGAGAACATCTGAACTATCACTATGGTGGCCTTCAGACAGAAGCACCTAGGGAACTGAGAGGAAAGAAATAAACCAGCACCTGTTCCCTACCAAGGTGTGACATGAGACATAAGCACCAGGGAGCCACAATCTGAAATAGAAATGCACACAACAGCTTTGATGGGGGAAGGTTTTCGGCTGGGAGAAGTATTTGAGGACTGGTTAGCTGAGACCAGCTTTTCAGAGGACTTCTTTCTCTGTACCCTGAATGGCACGGGACTTGTCCTGACAGATGGCAAAGCTTCAAGGGACAGTAGCTCTGGCATGATCATCTCTGATGCTGTCACACTTTTGGGTTAGGAGCTTGCAGCTGAGAAAAGGAAGAAGTGTAGGTGGAAGGGAAGCAGCTCAGCCATCACTGGGCTCTGCAGTTGTAAGAGTCAGGAGGCCAAACAAAAGTGCTCACAGGGTTTATCAAATTGTTCTCCAAGCCTTTGGGTGAGACGTGGCCAAAGGGTTGTGCTCCTGTGACACAAGACACCGGGCACAGACCCCAGTTCAGATGCAGTGTACAAGATCCTCTTTGTACTACAAGTCATGCTGACTGCTTAGCAGAAAGAGTGGCCACGCCACAGGGGCATAGCTGGATCCAGGAGGGTGCTCAACAGTTACCACTACCATTTAGTTCCCATTTACAGAGCTCAGAGTACTGTGCAGCCTTAATCCTGGCAGATTTGAAGTAACCATTTCAATTGGCTCTGCTTTGGAAAAAACAAAAATCAGTAAATTAGGATTTACTCATTTTGCTAATATCAAGGTGCTTTTATTTAGTGGCAAGAAAAATCAGAGGTTCAATCCCAACAAAAGTTTCAGTGAATTCAGCTTTCTAAAGCTCAAGATGCAGCTGAAAATCTGACAGAAGCTGGCTGTGCCTTGTTTAATCACCTACAAATGCATTAAGTAGAGGCAGTGGTAGATGCCTATACAGACTCAGTGACGAAGCGTAGATACTACTTATAATTTTCTAATTTTCTTTTCCCAGTCTTGCAATTCTTCACCTCGAGCATCAAATACCAGAGCCATGATGTGTTAACACCACCTTTCCTGTGGGGCTGTGCTCTACCAATCCACACGAGGTTTCCAAGAAATTCAGCCCACTAGAGACACCCATAAGGTAAAATTGAATGGAAACCGCTGTATTCCTTTCAGTTGGATCCATGCAATTTTTAAATCTACTTTCAAAAATTCACAAATATACCCAAGGGAAATAAGCTAACAATGTGGATTGCTGCCTGAAATAATTATACAGATAGCTCAGGGCATTTAGTGTAGTGATGAAAGGAAAGAAACAAGAAAAAGATTAGCAGGCTTCACAGCAATAACATGGTTTAGTAAATCCCGCACTTCCCCTTCCACAACAGAAAGCTTGACATCATCCAGATTTATAAATACCACACTATATATGTTGGTTTTCCTAGTTCAGGAGTCCCTACTGAGAAGTTCAATATTGTACAGGAAATGTGCCTATAGTAGAGGGCTAGCTACCACTCTCATTTTGGCATACCTACAGATTTCTGACTCAATCATTATTGCACTACACAGCTTTGTAAGAAGTGGTTTTACTGCAAATAAGACTACCTGCTCATGAAAAGGCATGTACATTCAAGTGCAGTACAGTGAGGCAATTAAAGTTTTGGTTTACCAGTGTACCAGGCTAGATCAATTCCTGCTGAGGAGGAACACACAGATAGGTAATGGACTTCAGGATGTCTCAAAGCCAGAGAGTTGTGAGCTGAACTGTCTAAATACATAGCAAGACTCAAAATCCTGACAAGCTTTCTCTGATTGAACTCCAGCAGAATTTAAAGGGAACTCAGGCACCAGCTGTAGGCAGCCATAGTTTGATGAAGATCTGAAATATAGGCCTTTGGGGTTTTTTAATATTTCCTTTAAATTAAATATTCATATGATGGTAGTTACACTTAAAAAATACAGTGGCAAGTTTTAACATGTGCAGTGCAATGGTATTTCACTATCTTCAAATAGCTACCAGGATGAGATATCAGAGACATTAGTCCTGACTGTATTATTCTTCCACTGAAACTACACCTACAGTATTTCAGCATTACAACAGTTTGCACTTGCGTCATCTTTTCCCTTTTTAAAAAACCCCAACACGACTTGACCAGTGTTTCTACAAGAAACTCTTGCTCAATTAAAATGCTATATCCAAACAGATATATGCTACACCCTGTTTTGTCATGAAAGCACTTAATTCCAGACAATGAACACATGTGGGTGTCTGCTCATGACTCGGAATTCCTGTTTTCAATATATGTTTCAAAGATACTTTCCATATAGTCAAGGTCAGTGGGGAGGAAGCAGGAAAAATTGAATTGTTAAAATTTCACAGAAGGATTAAGAAAGTTATTTACAAGGAGTTTCTTTCAATGCTAATCTTAGTAGTATTCAAATCCATATTTCCTGTAGGTTTTTGTTTGTTAAGGCTTGAAATCTTGGAATCCATGAGAGACAGACTCATTGAGTAGAAACTGCAGTGCGAACATTAAAGCAATAAAAATTAATCTGGAAGGTTTCCTCCAGTTAAGTTAAGAAGATGCCGGCAAACATTACTAATACTAAATGTGCCAAATTACACCTATGGTCACTTGCTGGTGTCATCTCACACCTATTTTTTTGGTTTGTTACACTTCATGTAAATCTCCATAGAAACCCTGGCTGTTTGGGGTCCATGTGTCAGGGGATCCTCCTACCCAGTTGCACAGCACCCCTTCCAAAAAGAAAATATAACAACAGAGGTGATCTTTAAAGTGACCTACAGCATACCCAAATATTCTTATTTATCTATATTATGATGATTTTAATAACACTGTCTACTTGAAAAAAGTCAGGTAAGACAGTTCGAATCATACTACAAGCCCCTACTAATAAAAATAGTGCTCAATTATTTTTGAGCATTATTATATTAGTACACAATAGCATTCTTATGCAAAACCAAGAACTTTACTGGAAGGACAACACACTTGCCAGATGGATATAGCTATTTTACATATGGGGAAACAAAGCCACTGAAAGCCAAAAATGCTACCCCTAAGGGGTTTTGCCTCAAGTTTGAGTCAGAGAGTCAGCTGAACAACTTGACTACTGCTTCAAATGCTGATCATTGCTCCACTTCACCTTTTGTTCTCCCTTCTACATTTCTAGTGTTTATTCAGCTGCATGCCCATTTACCTTTAAACAATGCACACTTGGGTTGAGAAATGAACACAATGTTTAGCAAAATACAGTTAGGGCCTCTAAGCACCATCACTACACACACAATCAGAGTGGTAACAGTCCTAAGGCTGGCTACAGGATGGATGGGAAGGAATGCTTTCAAGAGGAAAATTTTAGGGAAATAAAGATCATTGCATATTAACCTGATTTCTATTTTGCAAAAATGATGTACAACCTCACCACTGTGAAGCATGTGTGTCATCATCATCATCACGCTTCTTTTTTCTCCAGGTTAAGCAAGTGTATTTATTAGAGATTAAGATTGAAACGCTAAAAAAGAACACAAAAGGAACCACAATTAGAAAAATCCCTTTTCAGACAATACAAAAATAGCGAAGTAGATACTAGAACAACTGAAATACTTTATTACTGCAAAGGGAAAATTTACTGCTGAGATCTGACAGATACTGTAACATACACAAACCTGAATGTTGATGAAAGACCAAATGGGCTCCTAAAATTTGAATCTTGCCTTTGCTCCTGGACTGCTCGAAACACCTATTCCGACCATCATTCTCTTTAGCTTTTTGTCCATATTGAGAAAGAATATTTGCAACTCATGGAAGAAATACTGATGTCATGTTTTAATGTATAACAGCTCCTTGGATAGTCTGCATCTCACTGCGAGACATGACTTGCTTTACAGCACACTGGAATTAAACACACCTCATAACACCCGTTACTTTGGCTTAGTTTCAAGAGGTTCTCCACGTCCCACCCAGCTGGCAGAGTATGAAGCCAAGCCAATGTTTAGGCAAGTAGAGGTAGCTATGGGAGCAAGATCTGGTTTGGAAAGAAGCTGTATCAAACAGGTCCAGGGGAGTACCACAAAGAGGATCAGGGGACGGAGCATTTTACCTATGAGGACAGGTAGATCTGGAGTTGTTTAGCCTAGAGAAGAGAAAGCTCCAGTGACAACCTATAGCAGCCTGCCACTACTTATGGGGAGCCTACAGAAAAGATGGGGAGGAATCTTTATCAGGGAGTGTAGTAATAGGATGAGAGGTGACAGTTTTAAATTGAAAAACAGTAGTTTTAGATTAGATATTGGGAAGAAATTCATTACTGTGAAGGCAGTGAGGCCCTGGCACAGGTTGCCTAGGCAAGCTGTGGCTGCCCTATCCCTGGAAGTGTTAAAGGTCGGGTTGGATAGGGCTCTGAGCAACCTGGTCTAGTGGAAGGTGTCCTACCCCAAGGCAGAGGGGTTGGGACTAGATGCTCACAAACAATTCTATGATTCAATATTCAACCAATACTATCTTTCCATAATATGAGCTAGAACCTAATTTTACATACATCTTTCTCAACAGGAACTTTTTGAATGGCAACATAGTTCTTTTACTCTTAATTTTGGTAATTTAATCAGGATAACTCTGTATAGCTGCCTTCTTGATAATTACTCACTACCTTGCACAACATTAGGTTTTCGCCACATGGAAAACACCGTGTTTACCTTGGTGGACTCAGCAGTATAACCACACTGCTCGAAAACAAATCCATTCATGCAAATGCAGATCCCTCTGAGTCACTACACAAGTCCCACATCAGCACACAACCTTCTGCAGTTTGAGAACCTCACTAAACCTATCAACACTTGTATCTCTTTAGACTGATGAAACAGGAAGTTTCAAGACAGCAGCAGGCTTTGCTGTCCCCTAGCTATAATCTGCTGAAATTGGGAATTCCCTTCAGAATTTTGTTTCCCCTCTTGGGAAATGGCCATGGCACAAAGACCATAGTTTTAGCATTTATTCAGAAATATGATTACCCATTTGAGAAAAAAAATATGCAGTACACAAAGCAATGTAAAGATACCTGTTATTGGCAAAACTGCAGAAGAACAAATCTTCAAATAAGTGAAAAAGTCTGATTAAAAAAAACCACTTTAATTACAGTATGGTTTGTTCAGTTTTCTTTTGAAGATGCCTAACATATGGTATGATTTACACAACACTGGCAGTGAACTCAAGATAGAAGACTCAAATCTCACTGCAGAAGTAGGCAAAACACTAGGAAACAAGACTGTCCTTACCAGCTGAGTACGGCCATTTGAGTTTGCATGTATAACTAATTCAGATGGCTAAACATTCTTTTAATGAAATGTATTTTTATATTTTCATATGTACGGCTTGTACTCGTAGCTGATGACAGCAATCCTCTCTTTCCAGAAGTGCACTTACACTCCTGGCTCCAACTAACTCAAGAAAAAAAAAAAAAAAAAAGAAGCCTGTACACAAAGGAAATGGCACTTCACAAATTGTAGTCTTCAAACTATGCAGATACAGACTCTGGCTGTACCTCTCTCCCTCAAGGGCTTGTGCAGGTCCCCTTCCAAGGTGCCCCAGGGTTCAGACACCCATAGCTATGCCAGGGATCAAGGCGGTGGGCAGCAAAGGGAGGCACGACAAACAGGCTGGGCGAGACCCCTCAGCTGTCTGTTTTCTTTCTAAGGCCTCAAGGAAAGAAGCTACAAATGGGGCCATATACTACAAAATACAACAACCTTCAATGATATCACACCTTCCACATCACTCAGTGCCCTGCACCTCCCAGTACTGTGACTGCTCCGTGTGTTGAGATACAGCATTAGGTTATCTCCCTCTCAGTAAAAGCACTTTAAAAAACAGCACCGGAGGGTTCGTAAAGCAAAGCTGAAAAAAAAAAAAATACCACAAGAGTTTAACTGAGAACCTCTTGTTCAGTTCTCAGGAGCTCAGAGAACCTAGTGGTTTCTTTTTGACAACAGATAATTTTAGTGGTGTAAGATATCTGCGCTGCCGTAGCTGTTGGAGCAGCACTTCTCAGGCTCTGGGTCATAAATAGGTCATAAACCTTCATGCAGCAGTTTGCAAAACAACTACACACAAATTAAGATGTTTTTAAAAGATATCTGTACATTCCTTGGTACGGAAAAAACTAAACAAAATCAGCACTGGAAAAATGATAATAATTCAAAAGCTTTGCCTCATTATTTTGATTGCGAATGATAACTACTGTGGTAGCACTCCACAATGCATTTGTGATTCATTTTTTCCCCCCAGAGAGGTTAGGCAATTCTCAGATTTTTTCCAACAAGTTTAGGAGGCCTTAAAAAAACCTTGGAAAACACTGTTCTAGATGGCCTCACCATCAAGGTTCTCTGAAAATCTGACTTGCAGATTCTCACCAGTCAGATGCTAGGGATCTTGAACTAGAGGAGAGAAGAGGAAAATGGAGATAGTGAGATTTTCACTCATGTTGGTTTTAGAATCAATGATACAAACAATACAAAAGAGAACTTTCTATTCTGTGTTCAAAGCATTGAGAGCTGTGATAAACACGTGTCATTAAGAATCAGGAATTATGAAAGAGTCAAAGAACATCAGAAAAGAAGGGATATATGGTTTGTATTTTAAAATAGTACCTTCACAGTACCTACCATTTTCATATTTTGGCAATATTTACATTACTAGACACTTAAGGTGGGGTGGAAAAGCCCATCCAAAAGGGCCATGTGCACAGAAAAGCAGCAACACAGCAGCTGGTTGCCTACCACAAGACAGCATATCAACACAAACCTTGGCCTCATTTTTAATTAAAGACAAAATCCTAAAAGCACTTAAAAGGAAATCTGGGTGGCATTTAGGAGCTGACCTAAGGTATACAGTCCTCAGAACTGCTGTCCAGTCTTTTACATACCTAAAATTTGTGGGTGTCTGAGTGATGCCACTGAAGTTGTGCTGCCCACACCCAGGTTTGTTCAACAGCCTGCTGCCCATTTCAGCCCCAACCCAGCTCTGATTCAGGACTCTCCAATTTGGCAAGAGCTTCAGTGCACTCTAACCCAGAACACAAGCTCAAACAACACACAACACGCACCAGTCTCAGGGAGAAATTCCTGCTGCAAACATCACCCTCCTCTTCAAATTCATGCACTGTTTTGCAAATAAATCAGTAAGTCAGTATTTAGAGGACTCACCAGGACTCAAAGACCTGCTGTAATTTCCTTACCAGACTGAGGGAACCCAGACATGTTCTCTCTTTCTCTCTCCCAGCAGAATCCTGCAATCCTGAAACTGCAGGCTGCTTCAGAGTATTACAGAGGGAGGATGTACTTTCTCCCACAGTGAAGATTCCACTTCATCCAGACCAGGAATGAAAGCATAATTATGCCCAAACACTTCTACTAGGAAGATGCCTGCGCTTTGATTTCTGCTGCATGTATGTCAGACATCACAACGTCTTCATATTAAGCACAAAATCCTTGGACTCTGATGATGGACAGCCTGAGGGGCCAAGCTACAGTGAATAAGCAAACTGTTTCCTTGGATCTCAAATCTGTTTCTTCAGGAGAGATAGGGGAAAGCCCTTCCCACTCTACAGGAGCCTCTTGACCAGAGCAATTTCAGGGACAGTGCAAGACGTGAACTTGGTGGCCACAAACTGACAAAACAATTGAGATTTGGTTTTACCTTTGTCCTTTTGTAGCCACGAGGTGCTTTCTTCCCCACTGGCATTTCACCTCACCTTAGCCAGCTCTAAAATCACTTTTTTTCACCTTATGAAGACAAGAGAAGAGCACTGTATTACTCACAACATGGTATTGCTCCCACCAATAGACCAACTTCCAATGCTAAATTTCTGCATACAATCTTAGCTATTCATGTCATCCCAATTGTCTCCCAGTGAAAACAAACTAACTCATGTTTGCTTCTGGTATAAACCAATCATACTAAAAATTGTTTCATCTGAAAATTTTTGAAACATACCATAAAAGGCTATCTGGAAGTGCAGAAATAATGATTTTCAAAATAAATATTATTAGCATTATACTCATGCATAGTGCTCCTCCTCCCCTGCTGCCATGGGAATTGCACTGAGTGAGGGATATGCCAGTTTGCAGCTAACCTTCCCATCACAAGGGCCCTTACCTGCAACATGCTGAAAGGCTGAGATCCAGGAAAAAATCTGTTTTACAGAAGAAAAATAAAAACTCATCTCAGCCTGGGATTTGTCATAGGAGGGTGGAGAGGAATAGAAGGATCCAATCCAATACCACTTTTTGTGCATCCTGAAGGAAGACAATGAGTCCATAACATGTGTGGGATTGCCATCCTCCTTGTGATATCCAACAATACAATTACAGTCAATTGTACAACTGCTTCAGATTTGTTGGCATCTTATTGCCTAGCCAAGAAAAAAGCTGACATTACTTCTGAAAATGTTTGCTTTCTTATACAAATAATATAAAAGAAAAGGAGTTTCAGAGAGTAACATAAATCAAGAGGTCCTCTTGGTACCATCAGGGTTAAAACCTGTAACTTTAATGTATAATATTTCAAGTATTATCAAGCAGAGATAATCAGACTTTGGTTTAATTGCTCCCTTTGTGAAAATACTTTATTAAATTAATTAACCAAGTTACCTTCTCAGAGCACAATCCATTACTAATTCTAAAATTATTGATCTTTTCATTTGGAAGCCATTGTTCAGCATCAAACTGTATTTTGCAATTAGCATGTACTAGCAGACTTAATAAAACTCAAGGACTCCTCTAAGAACCTTACAGACTGCAGAATGAAAATACTCCCAAGTATGCTCAGAAATCACCATCGTGCACAGTCATCTTCATCCTAGGCAGGGAAGGCAGTAAGAACTTAAGTACCTATTGACAGTATAAATCCCAAGGGAGCTTCCTGTGAAAAAACTCTCTTTTCTCTTGTCCAGTCAACACTGACCTACACACTCATCAAGCTGCATCACCAAGGGTCTCCATTTTGCCCTCCAAGCTGTACCTTGCAGGAACATATATAAAAAACTGCAGTATTCACCTAATCACACTGTCATTGTGTTCCTTTCTCACACTCTGCTTTGGAAACCACTAATCATGAAGCCTTCAAGTTCTGTGCAAACAAAAAGTAAGCATTATCTATTGTCAGGGAAGCTGTTGTGTAAGAGAAAAGCACCCACAGACTACAGTGAGTGGAAAAGCCTGGTAAATTGTAATACTAGCATTCCTGACCATTTACATAACCACAAACAAAAAAAGGAAACCTGACTCTGAAGTAATTCAGGAAAAGTAAAACTTAAGTTTGCATCATGTCATTTAGCAGGTGGATAGTTTAAATCATTCTTTTATTTCAAAAGCTGAAAACTCCTGAAAAACAGTGGCTGGACCAGGAATACAAGGCAAAACCTATTTACAACCATGCTCCACATACGCAAATTTTCATTATCAAAAGGAAATTTCATTTACACTAAATAATAATTATCTCAAGGCCCACAGAGTTTCTCTCCTTCTCCCGGCTCTTCTAAACTACTGCATTTGCCCTCACTTCTTTCATGCTTCCTTCATTTCTCCACACATGCCCTTTCCATAAACAATGACAGACTGGCATTCAGGTGGAATTGAGGCCTTTCATTTCATTTTTTCCTACCTTAATTTTGTCAGTGTGTAAGTTTGCATGGTGGCTGTAGGACCCCAAGTGGCATTGGCCTTCACTTCTACACGATGCACAGACTTCTTTCTCCTTAGAAGGAATGCTTCCTTTCCACAAAAATCTCACCATAATATACAAATATTTTCTCTTGAGAGCAAATGCCATCAAGTTTTCTCAGGAATTTCTCATTGAATCACTTAGTGCAAAACTGCAAATATGACATCAAGAAGTGAAGCAATAAAAAAGGCATGCATCAAAACAACATACATGTTGTTCAAAGGTAACAGATAATAAAGAAGAAAATTCCTGATGTCCCAGCTTGACAGAACCTCTTACTTTGATCTTGCTATGAACCGGTATAGAAGATCCTCAACCCAGCAGTAGGAATGGGCATGTACCCTGCATCAGGTCTGAGCAGCAAAAAGCCTCAGGACTGAAGTCATCTAACTACAGGTCACTCGTTCTGACCTGCTCCTGCACTGCTGAGGGGTCAGTCTACCTGCACCTGCCAAAAAAAAAGCAAAGCTAGAGACTGCAGCATCAAAAGGTCACACCACCATGAAAGCAGAGACCTGAGCCCAACTCAGGGGGGAGAAAACTTCATTTTCTATAATTCCTTATTTCTCATTACTCTCCATATAGCAAGTTAATTTTTTTTTCTAGCTGATATCATGTTGAATTTGGTTGAGATATGGATCTTTACTTCAGATGGATTTATACGTCTGCATATATGATTCACCCATTACTGGAAGGGGGAAAGCCATAAGTATTTCAGCAATTGAGAACAACATAACAGCCAAACCCCCCTATCTTTTCTAAGCATGATGACCATTCTTTTAACTACATACAAGCACAGAGGTAAGAGTTGTTTACAGTATTCATAAATAGCATATTATAACATGTAACTTTAGGTGAATATTGCTGGTTTTGTCTTTTTCTCCAAACAGAGGACAGTAAGGGATGTGACCTGCACACACAACTGCTGATTTATGCTGTGCTGACTAGAAGAAACTACACTGTCAGCAAGACAATTTCTCATGATTACAGTGTTTACTAGTCTCACTGAGATCAGAAGTCCATGTTCTGAATGTAAGAAGAAAAGCTACAAACAGTTCAGATATAAGACATAGCACATGTATAGCATGTACAAAATAAATGTCTCCTTTATGCAAAAGACAGATGACACATACTCTAATTAAAGGTTAGTCAAGGAGTATAATCACCAGAGGCCAAACATGAGAGATTATAATCTTGATTACAGGTTGGTCAGACAGATCAAAGTAATAAATTGGCTCAGTGTTCCTAGAAACAACTTTGTGAACTTTTGATGAGAAGATTACTATGTCCTGAATTCCTTCTCCATTTCTTGCCTTTAATAAGCCCACACAATTTAGACACTTGCTTCTTATTCTCCTGCTTTGACCAGTGCTGAAACACCAGTGAAGTGGAATGAAATGTTACACAGTGAAGATTAACCTTGATCCATCAAACTAAAGGGTGGCTTGAACCTTTCCTTACCTATGCCTATCTGTACTCTCCCGGGCTGCAACCTGCACCCTCATCATAATATTGTGACTCAATGCAGCTGGAGAAACTCCCTCCCTCCAGGAGCTGCCCTAGGCTCTTTACCTCCTTGCCCTCCACTTCACAAGCATCATTTCAGCCTGTCCTTCCTTGCCAGTGTTCCTCACTGAACTCCTCCACTGAGAGTGAGCAACAGCTCCTTGCCCCTACTCTTCTCCTTTCAGCCCACGCAGCTGCCTCCTGCCCTTCACAGCCTCCCCAAGTGTTAACACAGCAGTGATCACCACATGCCCTGAACCATCTCTTCCAGGATCCCATCCACACAGATGTCCTCCAGAGCTTACCTGAACTGACCTAGACCATCTCTTTCTTACATCAGTCCTGCTCCGCATCCCTTTTCCTCACATCCCCAAGCACCTTCACATCCTTCACAGTGTGACACCCTGCTCCACATCCTCCTCTCCCATTTGTGATCCTCAAACAATCCCCCTCCTCAGGCTGCCCGTGCACACCTCAGCTCTTTCCATGTGAGCCCATACATCAATGCCTTTGACAATCCAACTCTAATGCCCTAGAACCACTATTCTCCTCCTCCAAACAAAGTGCCCTTCCCTTCCATTTTCCCCAACAAGCTTCTGTAAAGCCCCAGGGTTCCCCAATTCACTGTAACATCACAAGTAACTCCATTCATTTTCCTGCACCCCTTGCTGTGAGGATCATGCCCCTGTTCTCCTGCCTCCACAGCCATGGCTCATATCCAGCATCCTGCACCCCCAACAGCTGGTTCTGCAGCTGCTCTTCATCCCAGCAACTGGCCTGCCTTCGCTGCTGTACCTGTCAGAGGGTGGGGGGAAGAAGGAGGGGAGGAACGAATAAGGGAACAGGAACCATCTTCCCAGAAACCGACCTCTGAAACTCAGATGAAGAATGACCTCTGATCACCCTAGATTTTGAGAACACCTAACTGAGCTTTTTGCTCATGGTCTCTTGAAGCAAGTCTGAATAAATACGGGCATCAGAAAATAGGAAGTGTTGTATTGTCTTAATATCAGGGAGAGAAACAGCAAGCAAAAAGGGGATTGAAAACCTGTTACTGTCTTGTTTTATTGGGATGCTATGAACTACCTGTCTTTTTATCATTACAGACAGCAGTTACATAAGGATGCTCAGAGAATGAGCACTTAATGTAAAAAGAAAAAAAAGAGTTACCAATATTTATTTAAAATAAATACAGTGCAATAGTTCCCCCTACTGACAGCACAAAATCAAACTACTAATCAATATTTCCTGGATAGACCTCAAACTACTAATTCAGTGTCCTGATGTAGTACCCACACTTGCTTACCAGTACACAGTAAAAAATTGTGAAAATCAGGTGTCTTAGAAGATAATGAAGATTTGTCCAATGGAGAGAATAAAATTTGGTTGATCCATAAAATTATTTATTAAATGTGCAAAATAACAGCATGCAATCCTATGGAAAGATTATGAAGTGTGAGTGCATGCATCCTAAATGAAATGCCAATATATTCATCAGCAAAACCAGAAACATAAGTAAAATTCAGCTTTACTGTATAGCCTCCCATGCTTGCTGAAATCTAAAGGACAGATATCAGGTCTGAGCAGAGACTTCAAACTCTGACTATATTTGGGGACTGACCTTTTTGGACAAAGGGCAAGTCATTCACTCTGGTCCACAGTTCCCAACAAAAAACAGTGTAAATATTGTTATTCTGCTCTACTGTCAGTTCTTTTGAGGCAGTGGCAGCTGGGTTAAATCAGAACCAAGAATAGCCACTTAGAGAAGTCCAAATGCAATTTGGGACTAGATATGCTTCTGCTCGTAAACAGCAACCAAATCATTCCCCCAGCCTTATACACCAAGCTTTCACTTCTGAGTTGTAAAGCGAATGTGATTTTGTACTCTGGTCATTTAGTTTAAAAATAAGAGGCCAAAGAAAATCCTCTAGTATGTTTTATCCTCATCTCACTTGAAAAAAAACAACCCAAAACATAAAAGAGTAACAGAACTAAAGAGAGTCTCCTGAAATATGGATTGGACCATACAAGTCTGTAAATCAGGATTTTTTCAGACTTCTGTTATGATCCTGTCTCTCTGTATACAAATGCACCTGAAAATTTGATAAATGCTAGTAAAGACAAAGCCAAATCTCATTTCAAACACATGTACAGTGAATATAATGTCTTTTATCCAGCCAATATTCAGACATGGGCCAGCTGCTGACACCTGCATGCGATCCCCTAGAAGTTGCCTTTGTATCAAAGCTTCTCACCTCACATTCAATTCTTTCTCTGCTCTGCCTAGAAAATATAATTATGCATCAGTAGTAACACATACCTTCCACTTAACAGCATCTCCAGTACCTGGCTTTTTCCCTTGAACAAGGATGCACGTTCCTCCCAGTGCTGAGACAGTGTAACATTGCTTGGTTGGCTCCCTGGCAGGTTCTGAGAGCATGTTTCTTACCCCAGGTTTGCACAGAATGGCACCGAAATGCTTTGCTCACAGCTGGGGTTTCCAGTAAAGACAAAATATGACAAATAAAACAATAGTCAAAAGTATTTGCTTTAGGGCAGATTTCAGCTGCTTCACATCACACCAGAGCCATGATCCTACCTTCTTAAAGTCTGTGCTGGGGAAAGATGGGTGGGAAATGGTGAAAATGTAGCATTTTACACTCACACTGGTTTTAGCAATATTGCACCTGCTATTATAGAAATCCTCTTTCTAATAATTTACTTCTTAAGGGAAAAGATACTTGGAACATCTCTGTTGCCATTTACAGATATGGTATTGGACCATTAACCTCTCAGAACAGGGATCAAATCTTTTACATTGGACAGATTCCAGCTATTACCTGGAATGCAGAATACTGTAGAAAGATGCTTTCTATAACTGCTTGGAAGGAGATTGTAGTAGTGGGGGTCAACCCCTTCTCCCAGGCAACCAATGACAGGATAAGTGTGTGACAGTGACAGTCACACTCTTAAGTGGGCCAAGGAGGTTCAGGTTGGTCATCAGGTAGAATTTCTTCATAGAGGGAGTGGTTAACCATTGAAACAGACTACCCAGGGAAGCGGTGGAGTCAGCATCCCTGGAGATGTTCAAGAAGCATAGCGCTCTGGTTAAGTTGATAAGGCAGTGTTCAGTAAAAGGTTGGACTCGATCTTGGAGGTCTTTTCCCAACCTCTATGATTGCCCAGGCTCTGCCGCACAGTACGAATTAGAAAGATCTGTTTATTTCTCAGCCTCCTGAAGACAAACAGCTCCCTCCCTACTCTGACTCTAGCCCAGGTGACTGTCACGACTCGGGTCCCCGCATGTCTCCCAGCACCCGAAGCAGGACCGTGCCGGACTCGGCGCTCCGCCCTCGGTTTGCAGAGCCCGGCAGAGCCCGGGGCCCCGCGGGGCTGACGCACAGGAAGGCCCTGAAGGCGGGCACAGCACTTAAAGTCGGCGGCGGCGGGATCGGGGAGCCGCCAGCGGCAGCAGCAGCAGCAGCAACGCTCGGTCGGACTCACGGGAAAGGCAAGTGGGGCGCCGGGAAGGGGAGGATGGATGGATGGATGAGTGTGGGTGGGTGGATGGATGGAGCGGAGCGCCGAGCGGGATGGGGGCGCACGGAGCGCTGGACACAGGCGGGAGCGCCCGAAGGTGGCTCCAGGGCAAAGCCGGGGGTCGGGCGAGCTCCTGGGCACGCAGAAAGCGAGACGTGCCTGCTCTGCGCTGTCCAGGGAGCAGCTGGACCCATCTCCACACCCGCCGTCACGCGTCACCCGCTCCTACCAGAGAATGGTTTGGATTGAGAGTGGACCTCAAAGGTCATCTCGTTCCACCCCGCTGCCATGGGCAGGGACACATCCCAGTGTACAGGTTGCCCAAAGCCCCATACAACCTGGCCTTTAACACTTCCAGTGATGGGCCAGCCACAACTTCCCTGGGCAACCTGTTCCAGTGCCTCAGCAACCTCACAGTAAAGAAGTTTTTCATAATATCTAATCTTAATCTACTCTCTCTTAATTTGAACCCATTCCCCCTTGTCCTGTCACTACATGTTCTTGTAAATAGCGTTGCCCCATCTTTCCTCTAAGTTCCTTCAGAGGCCATCCACAATGTGCTAAAACTTCTTCTCAGCTTTCCTTGTGACTTTTTTTTGCACTAAAGGAATATGTATTGTACTGAACACATCACAAAAATCCCAGGAGCAAATCATACCTATGTGCTTTGCATGCATTTATGCACGTGAGCATCCCTGCACCTTACCTGGAAGGCTTAAGGGGCTGCAGGCTGAACAAAATCCTGCCTTTGTTGTTGTTGTTGTTTTTCTTTAGATAAAAAAATTAAGTTTCCTTACTAATCTTTTTAGGATATCGTAGTCACCAGAATTCACTAAAATTGCAATAAAAAGTCCCACTGAAAGTTAACAGCCTTACTAATCCGATTTCTTTTTTTTTTTTTTTACTGAGTGTAAGTTCAGAAAAAAGTTACAGTTGGATTCAGTGATCTTGGAGGTCCTTTCCAACCTTAACAATTCTGTGATACTATTCTATAAGGTATTAATGCATCATGATTTGGTTCACTGTACGTACCTCCAGAAATAAGATCTGGGATTCTTTGTAACTATCGATATAGCTACACAGTGGAACACTCTGTGCCTTACTCCTGCTCAGCAATTTAAAGAAACAAAGTAAATATTCAGGTAATATTTTTTCCTCTCAGAATGGAAGAAATAAAAGAGGAGGGATGTGTCCCTGGGCACATTTCCACTGACATCATATAGTGTCCTTCATACTACACACTGAATCATCCCATCAGCCTTTGTTAATGAGAAACTAAAACCTGTCACTTTTACTTTTGCATGAGTAAGTACTCACGACTCCATTACACATCTAGAGGTATTTCATATTTTTTTTAAACTCTGATTGAGAAAAAAGCAAAAAGAAAGACCACAGCATTAAAAATATGATGTTTTCTCTATTTCAAACTGCTGACATTCTGAAACTATGATTAAGAACTGGAAATAGAAAAGCTGCTTACAAAAAGGTCAGCTTTCTACACAAATGTCCCTTTTGATGAAATCTTATCTTTTTTTTTTTTCAGGAAAAGTTTCTGTCAAAAATGTTCAAACAGATCTGTAATTTGTTGACCTACTGCAATGCAATCATTAGCCCCTGACTGGATTTTGTGTCTTTTGGTTAAGTTCTGATGAAAGGGAAGATCACCTCTGGTATGGGAATAGTGTCATCAAGGACTGAGATCCCAGGGCACAGGCCTCAGGGCATTCCCCTTTTCTTCTCATCCAGGGTGGCCTGTTCTCAACCCTACCACTGACTTTGTATCCACAAGCAGGATTACAGCCTGGGCTTGCCCTGAGGCCATGGTTTATCAGTCTATCCTGCTCTGACAGCATCACAATCAAAGTGGTGTTTTCAACAGTGGGATAAATGATGATGGGGTGTGATCAGAAAGGTAATGTTCTCATGAGTAGACAGAGTACTCAGGCTGAGGTGTCCTCATAGAGAGCCTTGCTCACCCAAAATAGTCTCTTTACACCATGGAGAGGAGCAGATATTCATTCAGCTCACCTAAAATCTGGAACAACCAAACTTCTATCTCCAGGATCTCAGTAAACAGGCAAAACTTACTTGGAATAGTTTTTTTCACTAAGAACTTCAGAGCCTGTCATCAGGAAGTGCTACTTTTGCTTGACTTACAGTTTTCATATGACTCCATGCTTAGTTGTTTTTTTTTCTTTCTGTAACATCAAATATAATTCTATGGGAGAAGATGTACTAGATAAACAATTTGGGTTGTAAAGCAGTACTCTCTAAACAAAATATGTGGGGCTTTAGAAACAGCACAGTAACACACAACCACAATGGCTTTAGGAAAAACTTGAGTGGCATGAATTCACCAAGAAGGGAACAGATTAATTGCTTTCTACTACTCTTCAAAAAGAATAGTTTTGCCTGGATTTGAAGAGTGCAGTCCTAAACTACTTCTCTTGATGAGAGATACTGCGTAAATCTCACCACTTCATAAGCAACAGAAAGTATCTCAAAACATTTACATTAAGGAAGAGAATTGACAGGCCTGCCTATTCAAGTGTAAAAACCAGAACCTTTAATGGTCTTGCCCACTCTTCTCCCTCTTCCCCTTAACTGGCTAAATGTACTCAACACCACCACCTGTTTTGAAAGACAGGATAGACAGAAATGTTGAAGTATATAAAAACTACAATGAAAATAAGTGATTTATGCACTTTGGATTAGTAATTCATACTCACTTTTCAATGGCAAACATGTTTCATCTTTTCTTTTACAGTATGTCCCAATGGAGTCAAGTTCAACAACTGGAAATAAAATTTTTGGAGCAGGTGGACCAGTTCTATGATGATAACTTCCCCATGGAAATCCGGCATCTACTGGCACAATGGATAGAAAGCCAAGACTGGTAGGATTACATTTATTCTCTTTCAAATTATTTCAATTACAAACAATTATTTTGTTTTCTGGCAGGTTTTAGGGTGCTCATTTATGACCTGTGCAGACATCTGCACTCCAAGAATAG
Source organism: Myiozetetes cayanensis (assembly GCF_022539395.1). Classification (NCBI taxonomy): domain Eukaryota; kingdom Metazoa; phylum Chordata; class Aves; order Passeriformes; family Tyrannidae; genus Myiozetetes; species Myiozetetes cayanensis. The sequence continues at coordinate 7,502,439 of NW_026088185.1, read as the reverse complement.
TATTCCACTAGTTATGGATTTAGCTGTTTAAACTTAAGGAATATCTGGAAGCAAGGTTTCACATTTGAACTTTCTCCTAAAAAAAATCCAATGAAAATGGTCTGGCTGTAATGATATTACAGGTTTTTCCTAAAAAAAAAATAATGCAATTTACTTTCAATGGAAGTGTTATACAATTACCTCTTGCAGCATAAAATTATTAACTTGTCCAAAACTGCACTTGAAGCTGGATAATTCTGGGGAACAAGCCAGCTACTTCCAGGAACTCTTCTTTAGAAAGTTAATTTATGCACAAATTTGGATTGAATTAATTTGATGGTTATCATAAGAAAATTCCGAACTAAATGCCAAAAAAATATTATATTAGCTATAGCTCAATTTTTCAAGATAAACCCACAGGACTATCACACAAAAACCAACCAACCAACAAAAAATTTGCACAGGAAAATAATCTTTCATTACAGATTATAGCTCAGTATTTATGGGGCTGTAGGAACATGGGAAACAATAAAACCTCCTTTTTACTAGACTTAGATTTAGCAGGCATATCTCAAACAGGCATCTGCCATCTGTTGGGCAAGGAAAGAGACTATCCCAAGGACAAGGATGCCTTGCTGTCTGAACTCTATATTCCCCTCTATTGCTCCCTAATGTTATTGCCTTTCAGGTCCAAGCTGTGCCATGAACAGCAGAACCAGTAAAGCCTGGTTTTGTCTGTGTTTGTGTCCTTTGTCCCCTACATACCCTTCACCAGTAGCTTCAGAGTCTTCCTGTATCCCCAAATAGTTTGGCCAGGCAAAGTCTCATCTGGTGCCTGGTGTGAAGAGATATATCTGCTGACTGGCCATCTGGCTGTTGCCTCCTGGAGCAAGTTATTACTGCCATTTCCCTCAGTGGAGGCACTAATTTGGATTCCTCTCTTCCACCAACCTGCCAGATTTCCATGAAATTTGTAAGAACATATTATCTTTTGGACTTCAAGCCTGTTGTCAGCTTTGTCTGAAACTAGACAGCAAATTCAGTAATTATACCTGTGCGACTGAGTGAGAGGGACAGTTTGCATAAGCCCCATTTCCTCTGATATGTGAGCTAGAAGTATTTAACTATTCACTGGAGCAGAGACTAGAAAACCCTGGTTGTCTCCTCTGGCTGACTCCTCACCCTGTTTTTGTAAGTGCATATCTATGTGAGTATAAAAAAACCCAAAATCTTAAAAATCAATTGTTGGCAAACCTCTAATTATATTCAGGTCACCATATGTTTAAAACCTTTTTTTTTTTGCTGCCTAGATTTCTGAACAGATTATAATTTTCTGTACTGATAGATTGACACATTACCCAACATTTTAAACATGTGGTTCTCATTCACTGATTTTTTTTTTCAGGGAGGCTGCAGCCAACAATGAAGCAATGGCAATGATCCTTTTACAGAATTTGATAATACAGGTTGATGAACAGCTGGACCGGGTTTCACAAGAGAAGAATCTGCTCTTGATACACAATCTGAAAAGAATCAGGAAGCTGCTGCAGGTGGGTCATTACTTCAGATGACAGATTGTACTGTACACTCTTACTGTTCTCTAGAGGCTGTGCCCAACCTCTGCTGAATGCAGTCTGTTTCTGTGCACAGCTCAGAGCTGTCCTGATTCCTATAGACTCCAAGCAGCTATGGGAAGACCAAGGTTTCAACAAGATAATTCAAAATAATAACTCCACTGTTTGTTTGTGGAATGATAATTCATATTTCAATGCATGCAGCTCGGATACAAGTGCTGTGACTTCTTAGCTCTGTGTGTATCTGTGTTTCACTGAGCTCTGACAAATAAGACTGTATAGTGGTTATGGATGTTCATGTTTATTACAAATGTAACATCTTTCAGACACATACAGATATTTAACTATGGAATAAAAATACATATTTGGGGCTTAAGGCAGCACCTGAAAAAGGAATCCTTGTAAATCATTAGCATGTTTGCTGTTTTATGCTTAGCTGGGATTATTTGTTATGAATGGCTTAAAGGATTTTCTGTTAGGCTTCTGCAAAATGATATTTATTTTGATTAGCAGGTAATAATTGTTTATCTAAGGCAAGGATTCTCAGAGTTCCACTTCATTAGTCACCTACTTCCTGACATCTATCTGTCTTCTGCATAAAGCAGATATGCAACTGAGTTTAATGAAAGTTTGGGGTTTTTTCTCTTCTTTGATGGTGTTTTCCATCAGTACCTAAATGACAATTTCATTGCTTGTAAAACATTTTCTTTATTTGATATATATATATATATATATATACACACACATGCTGGTCTGGAAAATTTTACCCTGACTTTGCCAATTATTTTGTTCTCTTTGTGGCTGTGTCTTACTGCTCTTTATCCCTAACTATGGCCTCTTAAAAACGTGACAATATTTCTATCACTACCACTTTTTCATCCTATGCTATGCAAGTGGCCTCCTGTAACTTAAAAGTAAAGCCACTTTCTATTTTTTCAGCGTAGCAGCACTTTTCACAATTTCAGTACTGCTCAAACAACAAATTTACTTGACTGCTTTTGGTCTTAAGTGCAGAAAGCTTCATCCTGTAATTTCTGTCATGGTCTTGGCACACTTTACCACAGTAGGGCTGAGACAGCTGTCTCACTTTTGTAAAGGGTTCTTCCACATGTGTGGAGAGAGCATTCCAGGGCAATGGTGTATTCCATTTGTACATTGGTGTATTCCTGGCTTAAAAGATAGTGCATTTATGATTATACCATCACAATGTGCACATGCATATTGGACCAGTATATATTTACAGACAAGCTCTACAAAATTAAAGTCTCTCATTGTTCCTTCTACTCTTTGCACCATGGATTTTTCTCTAAATTTTTAACCAAAACTTGAAGCATCAGTTCTGCATGCTCTGGGAAATTGGGCACATCAGGACAAGCAATCAGGCTGTGGGTGCACACACATGAGTTCACATCATAACCAGTGTAAACATGGCCAGAATGAAAAATGCTTCCTTGAAATCCTGGCATGGTTGGAAATTATATCATGAAGTGTTTCACAAAGAGCACAAAGCAAAGGAGGCTTACTCCAGAGAGACAAAAGGAGGAGAGTTTTAAGTGATTTATGATTAAATGGTTTCTCAGGTGGCAAGGGTCTGAGTCACAATTCCAGAACAAGCCAAAATGCTAGGGCATCCCCATTACAGCTGAACAGCTTGGTTACAGTCACCACATACTAGTTACAGGAGCACCAGCACCAGAGCTGGTCTCTTCCTTCTCTAGAAAGAACAACATTCAAGTCCCTGTAGAGTAGCCTGACCCATTGTTTCATTCTATTGCTGGCTCTGAAAAGTAGGGCCCCACAAGACACAACATGCACCAACTTGTTTTCTTCATCACCCTGCAGCACTGCCAGGCTCTTCCTTAGTAGGCTTTCTCAAGCAGCCAGGTCCCTCTGCTCCCTTGGCTTGCAAAGGTCTGCAGATTTGCATTGCAAACTCCTTGAGAGGCCATATGTGGTGCTGGAATTATACTGCTTATTAAAAAAAGGATATGAAGTCTTGAGCTTTGTAGTAGAATGTTTCCAGCTGAGCAAAAAAACCCAACAGCTCTCCCCATCACTAATAATGCTGGCCTATCTCCATTACATCAAGACAGCAGATAACATGTATTTAGATAAAAAGCTACTCATTCAGTTTCAAATTACATATGTGAACCACCAGATACAGATATTGGAGTTTTTCCTGACCTTTAACACTATCACCCACAGTCTATATTCTGATTTCCAGAATAATTTATGTAGGCTGGAGTAGATCTAGGCTCTTGCAATGCTTGAGAGTTATTATTATTATTTTTGAATAAGACAAATAACTTAAACCGTCTTAAGAAATCTATGACACTAGTAATCTGGATGTTTGTGTGACATACTATGTTACAACTTTTAATTTTTAGAACATAAAAGATAAATGCATTTTCAGCCAAAGTATGGGCTGCATGTTCTTTAGAGCTGAAGTCTCCTGGCTTCAGCTGTTAAAAATACATCTTCATTGGTTAGGTAAGTACATCAGGAAAGAAATGCTATAGTAGTTGAAATCAGCTGATAGCCTATCTTTGTTATTAACTGTCAAGCATTATGAATGGACTGTAAATTGTACATGACACATAGCATAGACAGTATCTGTGTAATGCTCTTAAATTTGACTATGCAAATTATGTAATTGTGGGTCTAATTTTTTTAATGCATCACTGGTTGTCTTTTATTGCTGAATATATGTAAAGTTTGGAAATGGGCATTCAGCTGGAAGCCCTTGCAGATACCTAACTCTAAATCTTGTGATTTGAGCTAGTTTGGGACAGTTTCACAAGACAACACCAGAAGAACATGACTGATGTACATACTGGAGTGCCATGGCTCCTTTTGTCCCAGCATACCACAGAGAAAGGGAGGCTGGAAGGGTATGCCGTAAAACTAACGAGATTTTTCACTGACTGATGAAAGAAAGACTGGGTTCCTAAATAGAAGGGGAAGTTCCTTTTGTAAACATCTTTTCCTTTCTGGTGACTCTGCGAACAGTGTTGGTTTGACTTTCTCTGAAGGTTTGTTACCATGGGTCCACCTTTATCTCTGCTTCGCTCTCTAGTGCAGGCACTTCTTTGAAATTTCACAGTTCACTCCTTTTCCTTCCCCTCTCTACCACACACACAGAAATACAGGCACATGCACAGCCATGCCCACCACAAAGCTGTTCAACCTCAATACACAATCTGAGTACAATCTTTGTTCATTATTTTGAGCCAAATTATGTTACTGTATTGAGTAATACTTGACAAATGAAATCATGCTGGAAATCATCACTTATCACTACGTACACATACAATATGTTGAGCTACAGTAAAGGTTCCTAAATACTATGGCAATAGTAATAATAAAAAAGATTAAATTAGAGAACGCACAAAAGCTATTCAAAAGGAATCTGCGGTTCTTGGCAAAACACAAAATGAGGGACTAACATGTAATCAGAAATAATACTGGAGTGATAGTGAAGAGCAACCTTAGAAGAGGAAGCAACACACACTTTATAAATGGCTTGTGCAGCTGTTTGCCAGGCAGACAAGGACTCCTTAGGATCAAGATGCCTGGTGCTGCTACTGAATCTAGAGATAATTATGTCTAGGAGCTTCCAGCACTATAGCCAAATTGAGAAGGTCAAAATTGAGAATATTTTGACCTTCACCTGAATCATCTTTACATAAATATGTCAGTTGTTCCATGAAAATAACGACAGAAGTAGTGAAAGAATGGAGAATTTGCCTACCTCATAACTGTAATACAGTTTTGGGCAATCTTGGGTGTTTTGAAGGTCAAAGAGCAGAACTCTTAGCAGAAAGATGGGTCTGACTGGCACCTTTGCTTTTATGCCACAGGGACCATCCCTATTCTCTCACCACTAAAGAAATAACTATGGAAGGTGGTATTTTTCCTCAGACTGCTTACATCTTCAAAATTATCTGGAGGCAAAAAGAAACATCGACCAGGAAACATGCACTTTGTAAAAGTTGTAAGCACTTGAAAATAGTGCTGAGAAACTTAGTTAAGCAGCTGTGGTTACTGCTAGCTCTCTGTAATTTGCTTCTCTATTTCCTGCTTTCATTGAAACATCACTTTTGACAATCTGGTATAAATGCACATATTGTATTAAAATCAGAGTCAGCATTTAGGTTAAAATCCTTCATATTTAATTCTTACATTACTATTACTTCTCCAGTCAGTAAATTGGATTCATTTTTATAGCAGAGCAGCCTTTGGTTGCTGTGCTCTTCAGTGGGATACAGAACAGCCCAGTCACTTTCTAAGAATAAATTCTTTGTCCACCTTCCTACAGAGCTCCTGCTCCCCCCTAGCAGTGGTTCTGGAAAGGGAAGAGGGAGAAAATGTTCAGAGGCAGTGGAGGAAAGAGAGGGGAAACTATGCCTGTGGTTCTTTCTCCTTCTTAAAACCTAGATGGAGAAAAGCAAAGCAGATTAGTCACAAGGAGATGGTTTGTGCTGTTGCCATGACAACAAATAGTAAAGGACTGATGTTAAGCTCAGAAGAGCTGCCTAGCACTTCTAGGAACCAAATTGCAGGTGCAACAGTCTGTACAACCTCGGCCCTTGAACAATTACACCCTAGTTTTCAGAAAGAATGTTTTTACATGACAGTGAACCTGTCCCTGATGTAAACTCCTGTGGAATACATGAGTAGATTTAGTACACAAAGACTACTGGTGGAATGCAGAGACACTCGTGTTAAGACAGGCACTGTCTGCATTCCTGACTCCTATGCCAAAATCCTCAGTCACAGAAAAGCAGCCAGGCTGCAGTGCACCAGGGGAGCTAAGAAAGGGGAGGTTCAGAGTAGCCTGGGAATCAGAGGTGGCCACTGCACACCACTGTCCCACTGTTCCATTTAGGAATGATGCTGGTGGACAATTGCCTGTAGGTCTCTAATAACGTTCAGTGATGTTCATCTCAGGGATGTCCTTCCCCCCCCACCCAGCTCCAAGCTGGAAGTCTGGAGTACTCATCAGGTACCTGCCAGACAAGAAGCAGCTCATTGCAGTGCAGCCTGGCCCAAGGGTGGGTTCAGGTGAGCTCTCAGGAGCTGAAGAGCCACTGTCTGTGCTGTGCCCTGCAGTGGGTGCAGGATGACATCAGGACCAAAGCAGAAACTCCCAGAATCATTCTACTCATAACTGAAGCCCTCATTTATTCTCTAGTCTCAAGATAACTTCTGAAAGCAATCCTTTCTCATTAATGGCAACATGCATCTGTGTCACATCACTGTTTATGGTATTCAGGGGGAAATCTGATTACATAAATCTTCCTTTATAAAAGTGAAATAACAGATTTCAGGAATAATAAGAAGGGCTGCTCTGCTCATTTACCACTGAAGCCAAAGTTAATGAGTATATTGTGTGCTCTGGGGAACAATTTGCTGTAAATGATGTATATTCATGAAATTCATTTAATACTCACAGGAGATTCTCCAGTATTGGTGAATTTTACCCAATCACCAGCCCTGCTAGATTCCAAGATGAGGGGAGAGAGGGTAATGGGATTCTGCCTGAATGAGCAGGTCTTTGTGAACACGCACCATTAACACCTTGGGGTTTGCTTACAAAAGGTAGAGGTCAGGCAAAATCACCAGATATGATGATTCACACTAACCAGTTATATAAAAACAAGTTTTGGAACTTACCCTAAGTAGCTGGGAAATAATACTTTAGTTACATTACTTTCTCTCCAGAGCTCTGTGTTTGTTTGTTTGTTTGTTTGTTTTATGGAAAGATTTGGAACAGTATCTGAAAGTATCTTCTGTCATCTTAAACAGCATATATTAACATTATGACACTTATTTCCATATAAAATTCACCTTGTTTCTACACAGCACAAACAAATAGCATCTTACTTCACATGATGCTACTTTAAACAGTAACACAGTAGTGCATTCCTTATTCTGTGTCATGTTCTTGGTTATACTGCCCAGTTTGTTTCTATTGATAGTGAGAACTGAACATCGTTGTACTTCTCCGGATAGAACCAAAATGAATACATAAAGTTTTTTTAATTCAAATGGCTGTTTACATAGGCCTCTATATCAGAAAGGTACATGCATGAGGAATCCTAAGATTGTTTATTTCAGTACCTCAAAGTAAGTGGACAAAATAGCATGAGATCTGAAACAGGACATTCCAGTTGGTACTCGACAAACAATTCTAATAAGCCCTGTGCTGAGAAACAGTTGCAAAGAGTGGAAACAGCCATTGATGTTTAAGTTGCAGTTTCCTGTTAAAACATACAAAAGCGTAAGAATGGAACAAAATAGAGAAAGTTCCTAACAAACCACAGAACATCCATTTCAAAACGTTATTTACATGTATTTAGCACTCACGCAGCCTGCCAGATCAACAACTCAACATGTTAAAGTGGGACATGTGTTTTGAACCAGTGTGTCCTGTTGTCTAACACAATTCAGATTGTGTTAGACTGCCCCCAGTGAGTTTTGCCATTCAAACATTAAAGCTGTTAACAAAAAATTTTGGCGAACAAATGGGAAACCCTGTGTAGAAGTCTGTATGCTAAAGCAGTTCGCTGTCTGCTCTTAGCAATCACAGCCTGGTGATTGCATGTCAGCTAACAAAGATTATAAAAATGATTGATGCAACACTGAAAGAGGTTACTTATTAGGAGTAAAATATTTTGGGGGTTCTAGTTATTATTTAAAGAACACAATTCTAACAGTTTATAAATGTGTCAGTTTGGTTTTGTAGGATGAATAAGAGTTAACCTACAGACAGAGGTAAAAATACAAGGAAACAATCTAAATAACCTCTTGTGGGCTTTGTTCATTCTGACGTATTAAGAGCCCAGTTGCAGTTGAACATCTGCCAGAGAGATTAGTCAATAATACCCAGGTCTTTGAGTTCAGAGGAGGAGGGGCAGGTGGGGATCAGTCCTCTCTGTTCTCTGCTGTTTTAACCTCTCTCATAGGGAACACTGTATTTTTATTTTTTTTTCAGATAAAACTCATTTAAAAATAAGAAGTTATTTATTCTCAAATAAATCTCATTTAAACAAGAAGCATCACTACACTATTTATCCCATCATCCCTGGCTGTACAGCTCCACTATCAAATGATGAATTCTACAGACATGTATTTTCTATAGCTGTATCTCACCCTACCTGCTTAGAAATCTGCTGTTTCTATAGCCTGTTCCTTGACTGATTTTAGCTGCTGCTGGGAGGGATTCAGCAGTGGAATTTGAGAGGTAGACAAAGAGACCTCTGCCTTCACAGCTTGTTCACTGTGCTTTTATAGTCAGCTTTGCCTATTGCAATTTGGGTGCATATGCCCTAAAAACATGATGATCTTTTGGCAGTTATGCATCATGCACTATGAGAAAAGCAGAACTACAAGACTACAGACCTATGTAGTAGGACTTCCCACACATCACAGGAGTTTTCTAAAACAATGAGGTTGCCTTTAAGCTCTCTCATGTATTTTGAGATGGGGAAGGGGAAATCTAAAAATAAAAGTACAACAAGAGCAGTCTAAATAGGTAGTGTCACAGGTACTTCCTCTTAAAGACCTAGATAAGACAGAGCCATCTTTCTTGTAGAAAATGATTTTTTAGTATGAATACTGTCTGTTTAAATACAGGCTTTCAAAAAACTCCCAAGCAATTCATCTTTAACAGGGTAACATAAGGACTGACTCTTTCTTTGTATTCTACTACTGTCTTCATTAGGCTTTCTGCCTGGATGCATAAACAAAGGTAGAAAACAAATCAAGGCAACATGTTGTTTGTTATATTTGAAGGTGAAAACGGGAAATATGTGTGTATGGTTATGCCTTCCCACCCACACATTTCTTTGAGATACACAACTAAACCAAATCTTCTTTTCTTCCAAAAATGAAATTATAGACAAAAGTGGTTTTTTCTCCCTGGTTTTTGATTTTATGAAAGATGAGATATTTGCTTATCTAGAAAGATGCTGAGTATCAGAATTTGTAAAATAAGCATATCAGAGGTGAATAATAGGGAAGGAAATGTATTTTTGCTTGACTTGGTAATCCTGTCTCTCCATGTGCCACCTCCCTTCCACCAGCTTCTCTAAATATTCATTCAATATAAACAAATACATCAATGATCATACTAGCTAACAGTTCCAGGCCTCCAAGTAAGGCTCCTATTGTATACAATTAAAAGGCTCAGGTAGAGTTTTTCTAGCAGAAATGAAAAAAAAAAATACAGCTAGTGAAGTTAAAAAAAAAAAAAAAAAAAAAAAAAGAGAGAGAGAAAAGAAGGGAAAACCCAACCAAATTCTGAAGTGCTTTTTCAGAATTGGAAAGCACTAAAACCTACTCAAGTCCTTTTTTAATGTCACCTTGAAAACAAGGAGATAACCAGGTAAACCCCTGACTGACTTTCTAAAGGTTGCACAGCACATCCTTCTACAAGTAAAGAACAGTCACTAATACCTAATCCTCTACTTTGAAAACAGTCAGTTGTGCAAGTAGTGCACATCCAGTCTTATGGATAGGTGTGTACAGGACACAGAGAGCTTTGACTCACAAAAAGCAAGCTGGCCACTGGTAGTTTGATCGGGAGTGATCCACTGTGTGACAGAATTGCCCACAGAAAAATCAGCTAAAATTTGAAAAATTACAAAAAATGGAAGAGTAAGAGAATGGACCTCTAGTCTAGATTTCTTTCATTTGTCTCCGAGAAAGCAGTAAATTTCAGATGCTAAAACTGAGAGCTGTTTGGTGTTCTTTTTCAAAGCATATATATTTTAAAGTGTCATAATATGTATTTTAAAGTTTCTCCATGATCTTGCGACTTACAGAAACAAATCTTGCATTTCCCCAGCCACTGTTTCATGCATCTTAACATACCCCAAATAGTTCAAGCTGTTTTAAAATTTGGCTAAAGGGTTCAAACTCTGCATGCTATAACATATAAATTGTTTTTGCAGAAATGCTGCTTTGTTTTTCCCCGTGATCTAGTAAGATATTATCACAACAGATGTCTCTGGCAGAAAGAGTGCATGCCGGGAGGTGGTAGGAAGGTTTTCTCCAAGGAAATGTCATCAGCATTCACAGAAAATTTTCACCTGTTCAAAACGAAAGTTTAATATCCCCTGTTTGTTTGAATTTAGCATCATGCTGTTAGTTATTAAGAAGAAGCCAGTCCAAATAAGATCATTTGTTGTTTGTTATAACTCATGATATGAAAGACCTCATGGGAACAGAAAAGAGGAGAAAGAAATCTTCTAAGAACAACAGAATTAGCAGATATTTCTATTTGAAAATTCAGATGAAAAGTGAATCCTCAATTTCTCTTTGTTGGTATTTATCAAAAGACAATTTTCTCCACAAATATTTAAACTTAATAATACAGTTTTGCACAACTACAGAATCCACACTATTCCTCTTCTGGCTGCTCACGTTCTTGTCACACTAAGTTAGGATTCCACCATCTCAAGCCTTTTTTGGATAAAATTCCTTAATTTTCAACTTACTTATACTACTCGTCTGATGATAAGAGAGAGTTTTCTATTAGTCATTCAGAAACCAAGGTCATCCTGAGCAAATTCTGCCCTCAAACAACGACAAAACAGAAGTGCAGAACAGCAAGAGCTGGCAGTAGATGGATAATAAGGGAATACCAAGTGGTGTATTCTGAATAATTACTGCTGAGAAGAATAAAACACAGGGAGAAAAATTTTAGTGTTATTATTTTGACAAGAGTCTAACAAATTGGTTATTGTGACTTTTAGTAGCTGTTGTTATTTAATAAGTTACCATTGTTAAACATTACAGTTTTTTTATCATTTATCAATTTACTACTGTTGAGTTGCCATCCATCTGCCAGCTTACTGCAAAAGGGGCATTTGATACAGCCTATATTGTACAAAGATAGCTGTTTTAGGAGAGGGAGCTCGGAACCAACAGAAGGGGATGCCCACTCAGGCTGTGCACACAGCTCAGCTCCATTCCAGCTCTCCAGAGTCCAGAGCATCTCTCCATCAGAAAGGCAAGGCCCGTTCCCAGCCTTTGGTCACAAGCATTTCTACTGCAGATCCACCATTATTCCAGCTTTGTCTGAGGAGCTGCTGCTCCATGAGGACAGGTGGCAGCTCTCTGTTGACCTTCTTGGTGTCTACTCAAAGTGAATCAAGGTGAAGAAGAGCCAGACAGGCACAAGTACAGGCACAGCTTATTACTAGAGCTTTATGAGTTAGTGGAGAAAGACATTTTTTAAGAAGTGGATTTCCCTTTATATCTTGATTCAGATGGTTTTCTCTTAATGAAACAAAGAGAAAGATAGAGAGGAAGAGTTTTTGAAAGTTTTGCATATGAATACTGTCTAGAAATGCTTAGGAAAGTCCCTAATAACTGGCATTGTTAGCGGGGGATTTTAACACATCCCACTGTCAAAATATTTTTTTAAGTGCCTCTTCTACATAAATGCATTTTTCCAGCTCCAAGAGAGGATATTTACTTCTTTTTGACTTTGCTAAATAGCTTTTGTTTGACTCCTTTAAACTCTTGCTGTGCTTGTATTCTGTCAGGCAGTGGTGAGGTGGGACTACACACTCCTCAAGCATTGTGTAGCTTGAAGTACACTTGAGCTTCAGATACCAACTTGTGGCATGGTCCTCATTTACTGGCCATGTGTGGGGAGGCAAACACTGGGACTGCTTTGGGCATGCACTGGTTGCAGTGTGGGCATGCATTTTATTAGTCCTAAAAAGACTTCAGAAACCTTAGAAACATTAGAAAGTTTAGTTTCCTTGCTAACAACACCGTGGCAGCCAAAGCTTCCTTAGAAGGGAACATTTTTTCCTCAGTTATATAAGAGTCCTATGTCTTTCACCTTAGTCTATATTAACCCTGAGGTTAGCTCAGTTGGTTAGAGCTGGGTGCTAGTAATGCCAAAATTCTAGGTTCAGTCCTTGGAGGGGCAACTCACTGAAGAGCTGGACTTGAAGAACCTTGTGGGTCCCTTCCAACTGAGAATATTCTGTGATACCTGGAACCACTGTATAACCAACACACAGTATTTAACACCAAGCAGCTCAAACCAAGCCTCCATGATCAAAACTACCATTTTTAATATAGTGTTTCTTTACCTTGTAACTGAAGTCAAAACATATTATGAATAAGTCTTTCAGATTACATAGATTTCATGCAAAAACACACAGGAAGCGTTTCGTAAAAAGCATTAGAAATAAATGTTCACTGCCATTGTAGTTGTTGGCATAAAGAAGCAGTGTGTTCACATCCTCGTTTCTAATACTGGCATGAGATATCAAAGGAAGATACAGCATCAATTTAAGTATGTATAAGCTTATTGTGTCACGTTCAGAGAAAGTTAGAATAAAAGAAGTTCTCAGTGGCAGGAAAATATCATGATAATAAAGACTAATCATAAAGAGGGGAAAACAGAAGTTCTAGAATCCAGTTCTAGAAACTGCACAGGAAAAGAAATTAACTGGATTAATTCTAATGAATGGCCAAAAACTGTATGAGCACTGAATGCAGGAGAATCTGAATTAATGATACTGGATGAAAGCCATGAAGGATACTGAGACAGTGATCACACAGTGATATCTGTGATGACAAATAGTGGTGACTGAATATATCATGATGAAAGAAGCTGTTTGAGAGTCCTCAATCATTCCAATTTGATAAACACGGCATAAACCAATATTAGTTCAAATTCTGCCCAGTCCTCAGTCACACATCAGCAATTCTGCACCTTATTTCTGGTGGTATAAAAATATAGACATTTTTCTGTTCTTTGGCTTGGGACAAGAGTTGCTTATTCCTTCATCTTAGGCACATCATTTTTTGAAAGAGAAAAATTGCTTATAGACTTCTTTAAGCCTTCTACTTTATGCTGAAGAAGCCTTTCTGTTGCATCATTACCATATCGATATGCTTGTGAACTTTTATTGGGAGAAGTGCTACAATGCTAACAGCAACAATCCTACTGAAAATCGAAGATGTAATAAAATCATGCTCAGAACAGGCTGACGGGAAAGCCCTTTCAAAACAGCTGTGGCAGCAGTGGAGCAATTTGATTTTCAAATAATATACACCTCAGAATTGTATCTTTCTAATCTCTGTAGAACGTCGTTAAGAATATTTTATGATGATGGCACTGACTGATGCTGCACTGCAAGGCTGAACCAGGGCTATCAAAGGCCAAAACCAGTAAGGGGAGCCTTTTCCACCTGCACCAGGCTGTAGCTCACAGACACTGAAGCACATTGCTTGTGATTTCCAGAGGGACACTCTGAATTCTGAATTTTTTAACATTGTATTTACTTGTGCTTGCAGGGCAAATATCATGGTAATCCCATGCATATAGCAGTGATCATCTCAAACTGCTTAAGAGAAGAAAGAAGAATATTGGCTGCAGCTAGCATGCCTGTACAGGTAATGAATTACATTTCATTAATCTTCTCCATGTTAATCTGCTCACATGCTTTTAAGACCAAATCCTGCCCTCTCATTCCACTGGAGTGATTTGTGTGCACCAGGGGTTGCCAAATGTTGCCCTTTAGACTCATGTTTGAACTTCATTAGTGGCTCTACTGCTGCAAACATTGCTGTAAGGGACTTCTTTATCACAGCTAATCTTCAAAGACTTTAATCTGTGGGAAAGGTTTTAAAGAGATTATTCTTTGCAAAACAGATGTGTGTATTTAAAATTATGCAATGCATTAATTCATATTAATTATGGAATGTAAAAGGTATTCCATCCAATATGTTGCAAAGGCATTGATAATTTTTATGTTGAAAAAAAAAAAAAGAAAAAACACTTTAAAACTTATTTTTGGGAAATTGTTACATATTTCAAACCCAGAGAGAATTTTCAAGTCAAACGTGTTCTTCTTAATTACCTGTGGATGTAATACATATTCCTATATGAGTCTTGAAACATGGGTCTTTTTCAGAAATCTAATAAAATCTATGTTTCAGTTTCTTTAATTCACTAGATGTTTAATGTCTGCAGTATACCTTTCACCTTTTGAATTTCAAAGTTAAAGCTTTCACATCTGTGGAACTAAACAGATCTGTGTGTTTACACCAGTCTCCAGCTGTTTGAATGCTGGCTTCTGAATTCCCTCTCTGTGCTAGAACTTCCAATACAGTTACTATGGCTCATTATTATTACTCATCCACCAGTTATCTGCTCAATGTTTTGCAGGGGCCACTGGAAAAGTCTCTGCAGAACTCTGTGGTTTCAGAACGTCAAAGAAACGTAGAACACAAAGTATCAGCCATCAAGAACAGCGCTCAGGTAGCTTTCTTTTTTTGTTGTCTGCTGTCTCTGCAAACATGATTTTCATACAGACGTACCTGAACTATCTTTAAGCTGGGTAGCACAAAGACTTCTGCCAACAAGATGCACTAACCATCTTCCATTATTCCAAGGGACATCTGCCCAGACTAAGCACACAGGACATACCTCAGGTGTTAACAGCTGCTCTGGGTTCAGTGTGAGACCTACCTATTTTTAAGCCATCACACTCACCCCTAGGCAAGTTGCAGGCAGACCACTGAGTGTAGTCAGAACATACCTACTGTCTCTAAAAAGATGTGAGGTTCATTAAATGTATTTCTGCAACTTCACTGCCTTTAGCTGGGTCAGCAGCAGCTAACCTTCATGACCTCTGAGTCACGTACCAAGACCTTTATAAAGCCGAAGGCTATGTGACATAATTACGTGGTTTGGGGATGTGAGGGGAGAAGAACATTGGGAGCTGATGGTAACCATTCTCCAGGAGTTTCTCATACCGTTGCAGGGCAGAGCTGGGCTGAGTCAAACCTGTAGCTATGTCCCACAGAGGTCTTGAAAGCTCAGCCAGAAAATACCTGTCTGCCCAGTTCAAGGCAGGATAAGGACTCAGATTACCCACGGCTTTTTTGCTGTCCCAGCCCCACTTTGAGCTTTTCAGCAGTCTCAATATAGGAATTATATTCAAAATGCCTGTCCATGTGTCATTCAAGAGCAACACTTCTGGTATACTGGAAAGAGGTCCCAGCATTACTCTATCATCAGTCTCCTTTTGTGGGGAAGTGTTAGAGCGATCAAACCCTTAAAAGGATAAAGCTAATTTTAGAAGAATGTAATACTAGATCTTTATCTAAGTATAAACTTGTAAGATTAGAATTGCAGAGCAAAAGCAGACAAAGCAGCAGCCTATCATGCTGCTCCTTCTGCCTGTGTGGGGAACTGCAGCCACCTCCGAAAGACCAGTGAAAATGAGAATGTATTCTAGATACTGGGGTTTTTTAGTAGGTAATTAAGTTGAACACAGAAATTAGCCAGCTCCTTGTATGTGTGATTTCACACCTTACACACATAATTTAAAACTTTAGTCTCCCAAATAAAGAGTAGACCAAAATGGCTAATTGTGTGTGTCCTAATTTAGCAAACAAGTTTTTGCATTTTCACAAACACTTAACATGCACATCTCAGGGAACTAAAAGGGATAGCTTAGGAGTTGTTGGCAAAATCGATATATACTATTTACTGTGCCATAAACAGCAGAGAAATAAACCTTCAAAGTAAAACAAATGATTTCCACATTTTTATTTTCCTTACTTATGTCCTTTTCTGAATTATCATTGATTGGTTTCTAGAAAACACCTTTCAAAGTGAACTCTTGAAAAATGCCAAAGCAGCAAAAATGGTTCATTTCTTTATCCAAATTCTTAAGTAATTTTGTAAATAAATTCTGTGAGCTCTGCTCCTGCCTCTGACTCTACCTTTTTTCGCTTTGCACACCCCATTGCAATTTCCATTTAAGTCAATGTAAATTATCCATTTGCCCTGCTTTGAAATTTCAAGAGAGTAACATTATTGGTATAATAATTTTAGTTGATCTCAGGCTAAACATAATCATTCCTACTTTCCAGTATGTTATTGAACTAGCGAACAAGAAGGAGTAAAGCTGTATCAACTACTGTTGACTGCAGGAGAGAGGAGAATACTTGACTTTCTAAACAAATAAAATAAAGCTGTAGTTATAAATGTGCATCTATAATTCGATCACCTTTTTTAAAGTTTACTAGATAGTAAGCCCAAGTTTCCAAAACTGTTCAGGGATTTTCAAATGACAGGAAAGTAAAAATACTACATTACACATTCTTTCATTTCTTTTCCCCGGGAAAGATGACTGACCAAGATGTGAAATACTTGGAAGACTTGCAAGAGGAATTTGACTTCAGGTATAAAACAATACAAAGCTTAGGTAAGAGTCATTACAATCATCTTTAGATCCTCTGGGAAATGGCCGATTCTGCAGCTGACTCCAACATCAGGGGGTTTCGCGTGTTACCCAAATAGTATATCTAAACATTAAAAAATGGATCTTCAGTTTGCATAAAGTTATAGTCCTGGAATTATGACTTTTGGGGTTAAGAGGGTGAGGAGGAACTTGTCAAGCAAATATCTATTTCTATAGATACGCTGCATAAGTGCATGAAAAGTAATAAATTCCTCAATTTAAAGAACCTATTTTTCAACTTCCTCACTTACGACATGGCCCTTCCTTGGCACCATGTGGAAGAGCCTCTTATTTCCCAAAGCAGAGTTGTGCAAAACTGATCTTTTTAGCCTCTAACTTGGCTTTCTTTTCTCTTTTGACCACAGTGGTGATAACCAGCTGGTAAGCACTCTGACTGCATGTTTGAGCAGCCTATGATGGTTGAGATCTACACATGGCAAGGGTGCTTGCATGATTTCTTTCAGAAAAGAAACTGGGGTCTGCTTGTGTCTGCTCAGATATCTTTATATTATCTTCCTTTTAACATGCAAATATGCTGGGCTTGAAATGTCTGAGTTCTTAAACACATCAATCCTAAATGTTTAAGGCTGTATATGGCCCAGCAACCATAAGAGACCAAGTTGCCATGCTTTAATGGGTTGTTAGTCATCAGGCCAATCATAATTATTGGCCACACAGATGATCGAAGCCTGCCCCACTTGCAAAATGATTTTGCAACCTGCTTACAAAACTGACTTTCAGGGCTTCAAATCTCACTATGTCACAACTGCTCTACACCAGCACAGCCAGCTTGCAACGTGTGTGAGCAATCACTATGGCTGAGCTGACTGTTGGTTACTTGTTTGACTCTACTGAAAAAGAGGGAAGGCATCAATCCAGAGCTTAGCAGAGACACAGTTGGCACCAATTTCTTTTTTGAATGTAGCTTGAAAGAGGAAGAGGTGGGGAAAGGTGAGGGTGGGAAAGAGATGCATATGAAAGAGCATGGGGTAAGCTTGGGGATGCTTAAAACTAGACCATGATCCAGAGGACACAAGTCAAAGAGAGGGGGAAATACCCAGTGACCAGTAGTCCTGTCTGCTGAAATCCCCATGGTGATGAACACATTATTTCAAATGGCTAACCTCCATTCTCTCAGCCAGACATTCTAATTCACACTGAGTCCAAAGAGCTTCAACCTCACTGATGACACCACGAGCATATTTGTGTGTACAAATCAATCACTGACCCAAGCCAGATGTACATAATAAACATGAGTATGCACGTGAATGAGAAATCTAGAGATTTCTAGGTCTCATCCATGTTTTTTCTGCCTTTTCCTGTTCCACATACACATATAAAGACTGGGGCCATAAAACCTTGCATTAAACTTGTTCTAAAGTTAGTTATTTCAAATGAAATGTGCAGTTACATGATCTACTGATGCAGTTAATTTTTTCACTAGTTCGTGCTGCAGTCTGACCATGGTTTTTTCCTCTCCTCCCCTTATAAACATGCACACACACCCATGCACATATTTATACTGATTTTTTTTTTCATCCCCTGCAGAGCAGAATGACAAAAACAGCACCCACATTAAACAGGAAATGTTGGTGTTGCAGGCAATGCTCAATACTTTAGACTACAAGAGAAAGGTTAGTGACAATGTTTTGTCATTTGTGGTTCATCTGCTTTCTCCCCTTATTTCCACACCAAATACTCAAATGTGTATGTGTGCCTTTTAAAAGTCTCATCTCAGAAGAACAGACAAATTACACAGGAGTTAAAAATCCACAAAATGTTTAGGTGAGTACGGGTGATTCTGACTAGCCATTAAGAAATTAGCAATTAAAGAACAGCTCAATAAGAAGGATATGGTTCTGCACACTTTATAAGTGAGGCAATTTGTTTGAGTTCATGGCTTTTTTTTTTTTTTTAACTGTTAAAGCAAGCAAACAGAAACCCAATGCACTGTATATGATGCAAAACAAAAGGAGAACTTTTTGAACTTGACAGTGCTTGCAAGTGTCAACATCTTGGAGGTGTTATGCCCACAAAGAATGTAACAAATCTTCTCTTTCACCCCCACCAAAAAAGAAGTTTTACTGAAAAAGAGTTCATAGAGATTTAGGATTAATTCCAAGTACAATGGGTGATGAATCCTGTCACTGACGAAGGAGGAACAAACTATGGTTACTTTCAAAATAATTGAAAAAAACATAATCAGCACTTTATGATGATTGCTGAAATTTGTGGCAGTTGCCTGTGGTCAATTTGTGACACCTTTCCTATCTTGCAGGAAGTACTCAGCAAAATAGGGCGTGTGATTCATGAAATCGATATGCTGATGAGCAACATGCTGACTGAAGAGCTGCTAGACTGGAAGAGACGGCAGCAGATTGCCTGCATTGGGGGTCCTCTCCATGGTGGGCTCGATCAGCTCCAGAACTGGTAAACCTGCCTCGAGCTTGTGTTTCCACTGAAAACCACAGGAAGTCTGCTGCACTTGAAATGATCAGTCTCCTCAGATCAGCTGCAACAGCAGCAAATTTATTAGCAGCTAAGCAAGAGAATAACTAAACATACAATTTGATCTGGTGGACAACATTTGCTATTCAGAATTAAGAACGTTACAGTGAACTGCTGAGCCTGACTTGTGGCAGCCACTCATTTTTGGGTTTGGCAGTTGTTCCAGATATATAATACAAACTCTCTTGGAGTTTTGCTTGAGTAAGAATGGTGCTGACTGAGTTTGTCATTGAGGACAGTGGAAGTTTTGTCTAGGCAGAAGCTGGGTAGAGACTTTATGCTTTGACTCACTAGGTACATCACCCCTCCAGATTTCAAACTATACAGGAATTGAATGGTAGTAGTCTGGGTGGTGGCAACTCTAAAGTGATTGCAAATAAAAAGGAAATAGCCAGAGAATGTCACCATCCTGGTCATTTCTCTCCCAACAAACTTCTCTTATGAAAGGGTGAAGTAAAAATTGAGAAGTAAAGAGGAAGGAAAACTGTTTTATGGTTTGAAGAAGAAAAAGATTTTTTGCCTTTTTGTGTGTGCATGTGTTTTTTGATTGGGTTTGGGTTTTTTTGAAGTATTTTTTTTTTCCAATGAAGATGTTAAAAATAGCTTAAAAGCATGATTTTATACACACATACCCTACTGAAATATTAGCAAAGGTGTTTGGATTTAGTTTTCCTTGCTGTTTTTACACTTATTCAGTCTTGGTAACTTGCTCATTTTACATAAATATTGTCCTTTCAAAGAATACATTTTGCAAAACTACTGAACTGTAGGAAAGAATTAATACTGGCACGAGTGCCCTGCATGTAAAACATCAGGACCTCATATATGCTTCTTCCAAATTGTCACAGACAGTGCTGCAAAAATATTTATATTTGAAAATAAAGTAGGTAATTTGCCAGGTGTATTAATATAGTCCTGTAAACAAAAGATGAACAGATGTGAGTTTGGGTAAAGCTAGAAAGCACTAATCAATACTGATTCTGGCTTCCCCAAGCAAGAACTTCACTAGTTCTTATGTTCTAAGGAATGGTTTGCACGAAAGATTGCAAATTAATTCTCTGTCTTGCTGTAGTTTTACGCTGTTGGCAGAGAGCCTCTTTCAAGTTAGAAGGCAACTGGAAAAACTGGACGAACTGTTGACCAGACTGACTTATGATGGGGACCCTATTCCTGTGCAGAGACCTCAGCTGTTGGAAAAAGTCAACTTTCTGCTCTACAATCTTTTCCGGAAGTGCGTAAGCCATTGTCGGTGTATGGAATGTTACCTCAACTGCTACAACCAATGAGGCCATAATGTTAAGAATTAAAACAAAAAAAGTTTGAGTGTCTGAGGAACTTAATGACCAAGTTCCTAATATAAGAAGCACACAAAGCTGTCATCAAAACTCCTAGAAACTTGAGGTGCCAGACAGCTTCTTGTGGGTAACAGTTAAGTGTGATCGAGTTCTGGCTGTAAGTGAATGCCAGAAATCCACTTATTTTAGTTACTCACATTCTGCTGAGAAAAGTCATGGTGTTTTGGGTTTGTTCTTTTGTTTTGTTTGGGGTTTTTTGTTTTGTTTTGGTGATTTTTTTGTGTGTTTTTTTCGTTTTGTTTTTTTTAAAATAAGTGTTCCTTGTCTTTCCTCTTCCCCACCAAGATACTCTCCCTGCTCCCCTCCCAATTTACCCTTCTATTAACAGAGAAAATATTATCATCATTTATCTTGCCTTTTGTACTGGCTATACCACAGATATGCTACAAGTGACTATCTGAAAACAAAACATACTCATTTGTTTTATATATATATATATTAAAAAAGATTAAATTATTAATTTCATTGGAGCCATGCTCAATGCATTTTCATACCCTGTTTTATGGTTCTGATAAAAGTTTGGAAGACCAAGACTTTTATCAGCCTCGTATTTTAGGACTATAGAATTTGGTTTGATTTTCAGTGTGTTCCAAATATCTGTTTTCTTATGAGAACAATTCAACTGTAAGCTGGATCATTTTGAGAACTCAAAGTTGGAATACATAGCTCCTACTTCAGCACCTGTAGAGAAATAAGTCTTTAAGAGATTCCAGCCCCCTTTCCCCAACCGCTAAAACAGCTCTTTGTTTATACACATTCCTAAAAATCTATTGGTTTGGCTTTTTTTTCACACAGTTCATTTGTGGTTGAAAGGCAACCCTGCATGCCAACACATCCCCAGAGGCCACTGGTTCTTAAAACATTAATACAGTTCACTGTTAAATTAAGGTAAGTTTAGAAAATCTGATACAAACTCACTTGTGTACAGCATTTTATCCTAGGAGAATCTAGAAAGAAAAGCAGCCCAACTTGTGTTAGGGATCCTCTTAACTCTAGGGAGGTTTTCTGGAATGGGGATATAAATTCCACAGAATCTGCCACACGGAACAAGTGGCAAAAAAGAGTAAAACAGGGTGAAGAAGAAAGGCAGACTGTGGCCAAAAGTCAGCATATTTGGGGTTCTGTATGTATCGAATTCTTGTTTAAATGACTTTACAAACTGAGCAAATAACGATCCACATCATACAAGCTGACATCAGAATGCTCACAGCCACTTCTGTACAGAGGAAAGAAAAACTACTCCATTTTGGGGGGCTCTGATGAATCAATGACAAGTTATTCTCTCCCACTAGCCCCTTGCCTGACTTTGTGAAAGAGCAAAGATCCAAGAGGAACTCTTATCTCATTTCCATCTCACAGCAAAAATCATGTATGAAGATGGGAGGGGGAGGGGGAGGGGTGTAAAAAAGGGTACATGGAGGAAACTACATCTGTGGTGCAGTCAGGGATTATACAAATCCATCCCTTAATTATTGTTTCTTTGGTGTCTATCCAGCCATCTCCTCAAACACAAACTGAATTTCCCACATACTTGCAGGGAAAGTAGAACACCTGTCACTGGAACAGCCCAGCTCCTCTTTCTGAGTATTCAACCCTGTAAACTGTGTTCTAATCCTAGATGCCTGATCTGTTTTCAGGTTATAATAATTTCTGATACTCTAGTCTGGAACTATCAGTCTCTAATGTTTTCTGGTGAGAAATTAATTCCGTCAATATTCAATTTTGCTTTTTCTGTTTTGAAGGTTGCTAATTAAATTGCCAGAGCTGAACTACCAGATCAGAGTGAAAGTAACTATTGACAAGTAAGAAACTTTAAAGTGAAGATATTTTCTCTCCCTACAGATACAACACAAGGTTTTTTTCAATGGCTACCTTATCTGATTTAAAAGTTGCTCTAAAAAGGAAAAGAAAAAAAACACCAACAAAAACTCCCAAACCAAAACAAAGCAAAAAACCCAAACAGTTAAAGATCAGAAGATCTTTTCTTCTCTTTCTTCTTTTTTTTTTTTTAATGTGGAATATTTCTTTTAAAAAAAAAAAAAGCTGTTAAGTCTAATTGATATTTTCAAATTAGAGGTAAGGAGTCCATTTAAGATTTGTCTCAAGATTTAGATAAAGGTCATCAATCTGATACAGCAACATCACACATAAACTTAAAATCAAACTGCATTGCATTTATGGGATAATTAGCTTTGAAATACCACTTATCTCCAAGACTTCACCACACACTGGTCCCAGCTACCCCCTTCTTCTACCTGTTGTGCTTCTACAAGCCCCTAAAAAACACCTTGACTGCATGGACGTGGATGTTGGCCCACAAGAAAGAAGGAAAACACTCCCAGTGAGGAAGGAGCAGGAGAGAAGTAAGGACTGCTTCTCTCAAAAGCCATGTACTGTCTGACAATAAATAGCAACATAAAATATACAGATTCAAAAGTCTAACTGGACAGGATGAATATCAGTTCTTCAGTTTAAAAACTGAAGTTGTATTGGTAATACAAACAAACTCTGACAAGGCAAAAATCTACCATCTCAAGGTATGTTTTTTAGTATAAGTTACGGCTTACACATTTACTGATTCACAATCTTTTTCCTCCCCCTTGCCCCTCTTCTGTTTTAGGAATGTTTCAACTGTAAGGTAAGACGATAAAATATCATATATCTTAAATTTTTCCCACATGGCAGTATTTGTATACATAAGTGCGATGTCTTCCACAGCAATCGTAGATTTGTTCTGTGTGGAACACATGTAAAAGCAATGAACATGGATGAGTCTGCAAATGGAAGCTTGTCTGTAGAATTTCGACATTTGGTAAGCTTGACTGCTCTTTTGCTGTTGTATACTCCTGGTAAAGAAATAAAGGATTCTTTGGAAACTATGGATGGGGAACTCTGTTACTGTCAAGCCTACACTCATTTTCTTTCTGTTTATACAGAAAGTTTACTCCTAGAACCTCTTTATGCCATTCCATACTTCATCCATTTGATAAAATAAGACTATATATTTTGACAGAAATGGCAAAGCAAATTCTAGGCAACACCAGAGAAGGGAAAGACTAATCATGCTGAGTTACACAGCTTTTCAGAAACTGAGTTTGGTTAAAAAAAAACAAAACCAAAACACCAAACCCAAACCAAAAACAACAACCCCCCCCCCCCAAAAAAAAATACTGAAAAAAAACCCCTAAACCCAAACCAAAAAACCCAACACACAAAACAAACAAACAAGAAACCCAAACCACACCACCATTGTCTAGGGGAAATAGAATTGAATGCTTTATATCTAGTGGAAATTAATGCCTGTTACAACTGTCTTTTGAAAGACTACAGTAGTGCTTATATAACTTTTTGTAACAGCCCAAGGAGTCCTACTTTCTGACTAGATATTTCTGACTGATATTTCTGGGGCTTAACCACAGTGCCTCAGAGCAGTTTTGCAAAAAGAGATTGAGATGGATGGTCTTTAGTGCTTTTTTGTATTATACACTTCACAATCATCTTAATTAATGCTTCCTTAAATTGAGTTCATTTCTGTAAAAAATCTTGAAAAATGTCAAAAGATTCCTCACTGAATAGAATTTGAGGTATAGTGTCAGAGCCTTCATTACAGTGTATTTGTATATTGCAAATAAAACCTCCTTATAATAAGAGCATTCTGGTTACAAATGAATTTCTGTATATGTACTTTTCTCTATAATTTTTCTGACACATAAATATTGTTTTGTTTTATACAGCAACCCAAAGAAATGAAAACAAGCTCTGGAAGTAAAGGAAATGAGGTTTGTGCATTTATTTTGCATGTTGGTTTTGACTACTCTCACAAGTGTTTCAGATATGGTTTTATTTAAATCAGAGGGTTGTAAGATTTTGAAATATAGTCTATTCTTACCATAAGTACAGGACCCAATTATCATATGCTAGTATAAGTATGATGAGAACAGTTCAGAACAATTCATAGAAATTTTAATTTTATGCCTTAAATCTGTATATTTAAAGAGTTACAATAGAAGGTGATAAGTAGTAATCCGAATGTATGCATTCCTCTCTAAGGTCACCTTTGTGGTCATTCACATTTTGAGAAAAACCCAAGCTTTTAAAGTTTTTTGTTGAAATAATTTTTCCTATAGGGAACGGTTCTTTAAATATATGCTCCGTTGGCCAAGTTCACAGCTAAAGTAAGGGTGTGATTATTTTTTCATCAGAGGAGTTTGCTTGCCTCAGCCAGGACCAAAAGAGTACTTAGTTTACCAACACTCGTCCCAGCCCGGCTGTAGGTTCCCCTCTCGTGGTGACACCGTATATAGCAAGTCAGCCCTAACGAAAGGTATCACAACGGGTTACTCACTAGCAGAGGAGCATAAAATCCCTACATCCTTGCCTTGTGGAGAACAGAAGCCAAAAATATTAACTAAATTAATTAACATCGGCTCTAAGCCCAGCCCAGGACACCGTGCCCCTGCATTCACCTGTAGCACAGAGCCCTCCTTCCATGCCTGTGCTACTCTCCAGCATCCCTCACGTGCAGATCCTCTGCTTCTTCCCCTGCCCAGCTTCTCACCCCTTCCCCTTCCTCACCCCCTTCACAGCTCTATCCTACATCCATTTCAGCTCTGGTTTCTTACAAACTGTGATTCCCCTGAGTGCCCTAGATGTTACAGACAAAGGCAGAATCTCAGGCAAGAAAATTACTGCCTTCACCCATCCACCTTCTGCGCCTCTGGCAGGGGAGAAGGCAGGGTGTCCTCATCCAGCCACTGGAGGCAGTAGGCAGTGTGAGGAAAGGCAGGAATTCACACAAACTCCAGGGTGGCCATGGACCATCACCATAAATTTGGCATGGCTATTTAACAGCAAATATCTGCAAATATATCTGTGACTGAAGCAAGAGTCAAAAGCTTGCAGCCAATGAGTCAGTCTCTGCCAGTGCTACCAGAACAATTACTGTCTCCAAGGTAATTAAATCATAAGATGCTTCTATGAACACCGCCTATAAAGCTAAATAACCTTCACTGGTTTAATGCATTTCCACATCAGTGTAACTGAGGGTAAAGTTGAATTGGCAAGTTAAAAAAAAAAAAGTTAAAAAAAAAAAAGTTAAGTTAAAAAAAAAAATCACGCATATTAAAGCCCAAATAGCTGTAGTTACACAAACACAACAGTTACTTCAAGTAGTCTTTAAGTACTATGCAAAGGTGTGATCAGCATGGAGAATTTCACCAAAACCTAAAGCAGATGATACCTGTGCCCATTTCACCCAGTGTTTCTGAAGGGAGTAACTCACAACCAGATTAGCAAAACTGAAACTCAAGGTTTACCCCCCAGTTACTTTACAACTTACAAAGTCATTTACATCAAGACAAGCAAAGGCAAAAATATAGGTTAAAAAATGTTGGTGCTCTACTTTTGGTAGCATTTTACTCCCACTTTCACACACTCTGTGTGCCTTTAAAACAGTATAAAGCATAGGGCTGTGGAGAATTAGGACAGCTGAGCTGTGACCTGGTTCACTGCTGATTTCCTCAAACAGAGCTTCTCCTTGGTCCAGTCAGTCTGTGGAGTGATTATTACATGAACGTGGTTGGCCTGTACATGAACAGGTTTTGTTTACTAACAACAACTATAACAATTTTAAGACTTTATTATAGGATGAGTACACTAGAAGTGTAGTTAAATATAACTTGCCTCATTAAAAAATAAAAAAAAAGTGAAAGTTCTCTAATTTAGATTTGTCCTTTCGTGTAGATTTATCTT
The DNA here is from genome assembly GCF_022539395.1 of Myiozetetes cayanensis. Taxonomy (NCBI): domain Eukaryota; kingdom Metazoa; phylum Chordata; class Aves; order Passeriformes; family Tyrannidae; genus Myiozetetes; species Myiozetetes cayanensis. The sequence continues at coordinate 7,475,982 of NW_026088185.1, read as the reverse complement.
TTTGCACAGATGATTTTTCCAGGAGAAAAAATCAAGTTTCTGCAAAATTGTAATAGGATCGGGGGGAGGTGTAGGGGAAGAAGGGGAGTTTCATCAACCCTCTTCAACTTTGTGTCAGCAGGACAGGTTGAGCTGGATTGATTCTACCTGTACTAAAACATTTGAGCTCATTGAGATGGATGAGTATTCCATGTAAAAGCCTTCAGCCCTAAGCTGGATTTTCCCCTCTACAAGGCAGATTCATTATTCAGATGCCTGAGGATCTCCTATGGTCTCAATCCCTCATTTATTCAGTATCTTTTGTTGCAGTGGCCTGCACATGTCCTGGAGGAGATGCTCCATGGGAAAGATAAGGCCATGAGGCACTCTGTCAAGGAATAGTTCTATTTTGCATTGACTGAAAGCAGAGTATTTCAGTAAATGGAAGCATTTTGATTTGCAATTTCTTTTTTTTTTTTAAAGGAAACTCTGACAAAACAAACACATGATGGGTAGGGAAAGAACAACAACAAAGAAAAGAAGGACAAAAATAGTTTTATACTTGGAGTTCTGGGGATGGAAATGTATTTCGAAAGATCTGTTTCCTAAGGGGCAGAGATTTGGGCCTTTACAGAGCTATGCTGGTTTGTAATCAAAACAAACGCTCGTACTACAAACTTTAATCAACAGCGACACAGATTTTTTTCCCGTCCAAGGAAAGCTTGGGGGGTTTAATACCAGATTTACTTAGGATTAATGATTTAGACCTCTACTCCTTTAACTAGTATCATCTAAGTATACACAACAAACCTCTGTTCCCGGATGAAGGTCTACTTGTCCTTAAAGATGTGGCTTTTTGTTTTGTTTCTAGTTTGTTTCTCCTTGAAGTTTAATATCTCTGTTTAAAGTAGAATTGTCAATCAGTAAAGAACCTTTAGGAAAAGGAAAGCTGGAGACAATCTCTATCAGACACAGAAAATTATCTGTTAACTTTTTGTGTGTAAATCTGTGGTTAAAAAATACCATTTTAGAAAAAGTTAAAAGTTTAAAGGTATTACTTTAACAATATTAAGGGGTTTTTTTAGATGCTTTAGTGAAAAACTCTCAGACTTCTGGACTAATTTAACGTCAGAGTTTAACAAAAAAAATTATTTCCTTCACTTCCTTCTTTTCCTGTTGCACTGATATCTTTGATATGTGTTTTCTTTCCAAGTGTAATCTCAGCAGCTGGGTCACTGAAACAGTGTTAAAAGCCAACTGTGTACTCACAGCTCTATAACCTCCTTACTCCCTCAGGGCTCCCACATGGTGACCGAGGAACTGCACTCCATCAGCTTTGAAACACAGGTCTGCCTGTATGGATTGACTATAAATTTGGAAGTGAGTATTCTAGACAGATTTTCTGGGTCAAGAGTAAAAGGCACTTTCCAGCAGTTTGTAGAAGAACAACCATGCTGGGCCAGACCACAGGTCTGTCTATCCTAGATGTATCTCCAGAGGTAACCACAAGCAGATGCGAGACTTCCAGAACTTCTGGAAAAGAAGTGTAAGCTTTGGGAAGGAAGAGGGGGCTTAAAAAAAACCAAAAGCATTACACAACATTAACACTTTCCTCAGCAGCATTTACATACTGCATTCATTCTTTCCCCCAGACCAGCTCTTTGCCTGTGGTGATGATTTCCAACGTCAGCCAACTGCCCAATGCGTGGGCTTCTATTATTTGGTACAACCTGTCAACCAATGATCCTCAGGTAGGTCTTCAGTATTCAAGTACTGACTTTCTGCATTTTCACTTTTCTTTGGTTATCAAATACATTAATTATAAAAAATATGCATTTTCCTCTTAAACTGGCCTTATTTTCTTCATATACACCGTTATCAATATCATACTTTAATGCTGTTCTCTTTGTCTTTTGTTCCCTGCCTGGATATAAAACTAAACACAGCCTTAGCTTTCCTTTTTGTATGCTAGAGTAGTAGTTCTTAAACTAAGGAAAGGTGACAGCCCCTCTCCACATCTTCTCTACTTTGAATCTATCTCTTTTGAGTGCAGATGATCAAAACTAGACCTGTTACAAAATAATTCCACTAATACAATTCAAAACCATCAATGGGTAATCATATGGGTGGGTCTATAATGTACTTAAGTGCTGCTTTCCCTCACACATTTTATAGGGGTTTGTAATTTCTGCGGAGAAGATTATAAATGTTAAGTAGCAACTTCTAGTGGCTGTAACCCTGAGCCAAAGCAGAATCATTCTTTCTTCTCAGTCTCCATCTGTCTCAGCACATATTTTAAATTCAGTCACTGTACTTGCAGATTGTAGAATAGTGCTGTCAATAGCTGTCAGGCTTTCAGTTGGGGATTAGTGGCAGTCACATAGATGTTTGGAAGAGGGAAAGGGTCAGACAGTTTACCATGGAGAGGGCCTAAGAATGATGGCAGGCTGGACTGCATTATCACTCTGTGATACAGCAGAGTTTTTGCACAGTTTTCAGTATGTTCATTATGTGCACTGTCCAGAAACCAAGTGAAAAACTAAGATAAGCCAAATGATTCAATAACATCTCTGTATTGGTATGTAATGGTTTGAGGTTTCCATGTACCAAACACTAAAATATAGTGAGAACTTCTACATCTTTTGACAGAATTTAAGAATATTTTCATTATCTTTACACATGACACTACCAGAAGCATAGCAAGTATTTTATCATCAAAGATGCACACAAGGACTCTCACCCTACACCTCTGCTCGGGCACCCAAGGGAACTTTGCTGGTGGGAGGGCCCTCACATATTTGTCCCAATGTTTCCCACATGGACAGAGTTCACTTCTAACACTTTCAGATTCTGTTCAAGTACCTGCAGCCTCCTTTTACAGCCTGCAATGTATTTCATGGTTGCTAACTGTCTAAACAAAGCACTAATTCTGTTGCAGAATTTGTCTTTCTTCAACAACCCCCCTACTGCCACTTTAAGCCAGCTCTTAGAAGTCCTGAGCTGGCAATTTTCATCCTATGTCGGTCGTGGACTCAATTCTGAACAGCTCAACATGCTGGCAGAGAAACTCATGGGTAAGTGTGTATAAATACACAGCTTTTGTTTTCTTTTTGGCTCTTATATTTAGTAGTTACAAGTAATGACTAAGCCCTTGTCATGGTTTAACTCCAGCTGGTAACTAAGCCCCACACGGCCACTTACTCACCCACAGTGGGATGGGGAGAGAATTAGAAGAGTGAGAAAACTCAAGGGTCAAGGTAAAACAGTGTAACAGGTAAAGCAAAAGCCACACGTGAATGCAAGGCAAAACAAGGAATTAATTCACTACTTCCCATCAGTAGGCAGGTGTTCAGTCTGGAAATCAGGGCTGAATCCATCTCACATTAACAGTTACTTGGGAAGAGAGATACCATCACCCCAAACATCCCCTCCTTTCTCCTTATTCCCCCCAGTTTACTTGCTGAGCATGTCACCATATGCTGCAGAACATTCTTTTTGACCAGTTAGGATCAGCTGTCCCAGCTGTGTTCTCTCCTCACTTCTTGGCACTCCCAGCCTACTCACCGGTGGGGTGAGAAGCAGAACAGGCCATGGTTCTGTGTAAGCGCTGCTCAGCAAGCACTAAACCATCCCTGTATAACCAACACTGTTTCCAGCACAAATCCAAAACACATTAGCTTACTGTAAAGAAAACGAACTCTACCCCAGCCAAAACCAGCATGGCATGACCTCCAGTTCTAGAGCTGATGTCAAAAATGTCACAGTGACATTATTTTTTCTTTAAAGAAAAACAGGCGTCAGTTTATTCTTATCACAAAGTAATTCAACTTTTGAACTTCCAGGCTGTAAAGAGGGCATCAAAATCACACTGAATTGTGATGTTATTTTGCTTCCTGACCACGTAATTATCTCTTGCATCTGAAATCAAAAGGAAGTATATTTTTGCTTGCTTATGAGATTTGGTTTGGGGTTTGTTTCATTTTAAGTATCTGGCCTTGTGGGTCTATTTACTTCTACCAGCAACCTATCCTTCACTGGTGTCAGCACAGCAAACCTGTAACCTCAGCAAGATGAACTATTGAATACCCTGATCCAACTGTCACCCAGAAGAAAGAGGCCTGAGGGAAAGCTGAGAAATAACATTCAGACTAAAAACTGAAAATGAGCATGTAGTGTTGCAGGCATCAAGTCCCGAAGCACTTTAGGCAAATATTCCTTAAACTACTATTATCAGCTGCTTCAAAAGGATGCAGAAAAACTGATCTACAGGCCCTTAACATGCCCTTCTCCAAGTCCTGATGTACAGTACTTCCCACACACCGCACCCAACTATGCAGATATTGAGCTATATCTGTTTCAAAACTTCAGGAAGAATACATGCACAATTTGTCCTTTTTCTCATTTTTTCTTTCAGGACAAGTCAGTTACAGTGATTATCAACTATCCTGGGCAAAGTTCTGCAAGGTACAGTGCCAAAAGTAAAACTGGCCTCATATTTTTCCTAACACCCACAGGCGTGCCTAACTCTATCCAATGCACATATTAAAAATCAGTTGGTTTTATGTCAGGCTGACAGAGAGATGTTACTCAAAACTGTAGTTCAAATTGTCATTCTCACTTGAACAAACAAGCTTATTCTTGAGAAACTGAGATAGCTATGTCATACAGATGTTGGGTAACAACACTCTCACAACTCTCTTCTTGTGTGTGTTGGTTTTGTTTGTGTTTTGTGGTTGTTTTTTAACCATTAGGAACATCTGCCTGGAAAGTCTTTTACCTTTTGGGTTTGGCTTGAAGCCATCTTGGACTTAATTAAAAAGCACATTCTTCCTCTTTGGATTGATGGGTGAGCAACAAGGAAACTGCTGTATATTTACTGATCTCTCTCCACTTTGTCCTTTACTAATCACAGTTTTAGCTGTGCAGAAGAGAGTCTGCAATGAGTTTAACACTTCTGTCTCCCTTCTCCTATTTATACCTTCTGCCAAGTTTTGCCAAAAAGGAACAACACTGAATGTCTTAGAAACACAGGTTTAAATCTATTCTTCAGTTCTTTCTGTGCAGTCAAGTACTGTGGATAAATTTCATCAGGCTTCATAGTACTTTGAGCTCAATGACATTCTCCACATGTAAATCACATGAAGCTTTGGTCATAGTCTCAAGGCCTTATAAAGCTTTTATAATCAGGTTTTGAACAGCTATATAAAGTCTGGCCAAATCAAGGCTGGATAGAATTCTGGGCAACCTAGTCTGGTGAAAGGTGTCCCTGTCCACAACACACAGGTTGGAACTATATGACCTTTAAGGTCCCTTCCAGCCTCAGCCCTTCTATGATTCTATGCATTGCACAGATCAAAGTTTGTATTTTTTTCCAAAAGTAAATCCATGATTTCCTGTTACACCTCAGGTACATTATGGGATTTGTAAGCAAAGAGAAGGAACGAATTCTGCTCAAAGACAAGACACCGGGAACATTTTTATTAAGGTTTAGTGAGAGCAATCTGGGTGGAATTACCTTTACTTGGGTGGATCAACTAGAAAATGGTAAGTATAATTAAGAAAAAGGGGAAAAAAAAAATCCGCAACAACCAAAAAAAAACCCCAAAACACCAAACCAAAACCAACTCAAACTCTGCAATATACCTGTAATATGGGAATTAAGTTTTTTTCTGGTTCAAAATTAAAATTCATGTGTATTATGTCTAAGTATGGTTCTGGGCACAAAAATCATATTTTCTCAAACACATACCAAAACTCTGACAGTCTACCCCTCAGTTCTTTATATTAACTAAGCTCTTTACTGCAGGCTTTAAATTTGTTCCCACATGTGCAGAAATTATATATTGGAACACACTGACACTGGTAAGAGCAGGTAAAACCCATGCAAGTGTAAACTTCAAAGGAAAGGCAAAAATGTGTTCCAACTGCAGATGTTGATCTACTGATTATCAGCAGTTATGGTGCCTTTGTGTTTTTACAGGAGATGTAACATTTCATTCGGTGGAGCCCTACAACAAAGGTCGCTTATCTGCCCTGCCTTTTGCTGACATACTGCGTGATTACAAAGTTATTATGGCAGACAACGTTCCTGAAAACCCTCTGAAGTATCTGTACCCAGATATTCCCAAAGATAAGGCCTTTGGCAAACACTACAGCTGTCAGCCAAATGAAGGTTGGGCTCCACTTCTCTATTTACCCCTTTCCGCAAGGCAGCTGCAAAGTCAAGAGGCAATTTGAGGAATGTGGGGAGAAGAGGAAGAAAACAAATTAAGATGCCTCATTTAACAGTCACTTCAAAACAACTGTTTTAACACGTGCCTGTCATTTAGACAGCTTCATTTTGCAAATATGGTCTTAGAGGTCACAGTAGAGGTGATAACAACATTTAAAAGAAGCTAAGAAACAGATCTTAGGGTAGATAAAGACAAAAAAAGGTGGTTTTTTTTTCTGATGCATTACAAAATTCATTGCTCAGGTGTTCAAAGGCGAGGAAACTGAAAAGTCATTCTGCCTACTGTCTTCACAGTTATATTATACTGTTGAATGCTGCCTCTTTAATTTCAAGAAAATTCCGTATTCTCCAAACAGCTTGGAAGACCAACTTTAGTCCATTTCATTCAGCAGAACTAGGCAAAGGTCACTTATTTGCACTGCCTTTTGCAGATATACTGCACAATTACAAAGTTATTTTGGCAGACAATGTTCCTGAAAACCCCTGGCAATCGCACTGGAAAATGCAAAAAGGCTAGAAAAGAATGCTTCAAATACATTCAGGCCCATGCTCTCTTTGTCCAAGTCAGATAATTTTTAGATCGAACTCATTATCTCTCAAAAAAGCCCTCAAACCCATAATTTTTTAATAGATAGTACCTATTCTTCTCAACTTTCAGTATCAAAGGTTACAATTCCATTTGAACTCAAATTCCTACACAACTCAAAAATATTTGGAGGCTACAATTTCCCCCCACCCTTCATTTTAATTCAGTGGACTTTGCCTAGTGCTCCAATCCACTAAAATTTTGTGTATATGCTTAAGTTCATGCAAAAGACGTTGCTGAAGCTGTACCTGTAGAGATAGAGCTCCACACAAGCACTTGCAGAACTGAAATCTAGAGGCTCAGAGTAACAAGTTTACAGAGTTATTCCATATTTGCTTTTGAAGGCCTAACGAGATCTTTTATCAGTTGCGGTATCATATTCTGAGATGGTGATTCATATCAAGGTAGCACAGACAATTACGTGACTAAGACCCAAAGTCAAGGACTAATTTCAGGAATTCCCCTCACTTTTATGGCTGTTTACTTGTCTACAGTCCTTAAGGCAAATAATCTATTTCAAATAAATAATAAAATTACTAGATAATATTTAATTTCTCTAATATTTATTTTAGTCTCAAAGCCCTCAGATGGAGGAGTCAAAGGTTATGTTCCTTCTGTATTTATCCCAGTCTCCAAAATGTAAGTATCCTTACAGATGTATTATACTTCAACTGATATTTTTTAATTTACATCCCATTTCAGAATTTTCCCTGCCTCCCTTCCCCGAAGTATTTGAAAATAGTTTGGTATAGAACTACATAGTGTGTTTTTATTTGGCCAGGGACTGCTAAACATAAGAAAAGGAAATAAAGAACTTCACCTGTACAGTGCTTTTCCCATTTATGTGGCAAAACATTTGTAAAAATTGAATGCAGATTGTATGGCACTCTGATCTACTTATCTTTCACTGTCTCCTTTTTCTCTCCAGCAACTGATACTAGGGACAAGGGGAAAAAGGATAAACCTGACTCTATCTCCTACATTTTTAAGTGTATAGCGGTGTTGGCATGTGCTTACAGGGCCACCAGCAAGCTCAAGTACAGGCCTAACTAACTTAAAAAACATTGACCATGCTCCATTGATATGTATGAAGGTAGAGGGATTACTTATCTAAAATTATTTTTTTTATATTTTGTTTTTTTCTTGTTTTTTTTTTTTGTTAGCTTAAATGATCCTACAGAACCACACTCTCCATCAGATCTTCTTCCAATGTCTCCAAGCGTTTATGCTGTGCTGAGAGAACACCTGAGTCCCACAGCCATCGAAACTGCCGTAAGTTGTAAACTTTTCCACTCCTAAGTTAGTACTGAGCGAACAGGATACGCAGAGCGAGGTGCTGGTTACAAAAAGGCTGCTTGTACAATGATAAAAGAATCACAGCTCTTTCATCACTTGCTGTGTTACTCTGAAACAATGGTGCAGACGTTTCCTATTCTCAACAGCACAGGATCCTGCAAGTACCTTGGCAGCCCTGTGCTGCCTGGAACTGCCTGACACACTGGCCAAGGAACCCTGACTATCATAACACAAAGATCCCAGAGTTCTTGCACGAACAAAGGCTTTGCAAATAAAACTAATATTAACTAAGTATATAGAAAGATTGGGCAAATACTATTTGAACATCATCTTTAAAAAATTTCCTCCTTTACTCACTGACTAGAAATTTTGTTCTGAACCATCATGGCTTAGAGTTCTTAGAATTCTGATAGTTACCCAGCTGGGGATTTGCCCAACAGACTTCTCTCAGGAAATGCAGCAGTGGTTTAGGCTTTAGCAGCTTCAAAAGAAAATTTCCTTTTTTAATACTAGCTCTTAAGTTTTCTGAATGCTCAGTGATTTATGATCTTAAAATATAGTTATGTATTTAAAAGCCTGCCAACTCTGCATCATATGCACCTCTGTAAAACACTCCTCCTCACCCATAAACAGAACAAAACTAAACCAGAATCATGACTGTTGATGACTGGAAGCACAGTTAAGCTTTATATACAAATACATGAGTTCTTTAATATACATCAAGTTGATGATCAGTTCAGGAGCAAAAGGTCTTCTTTTTCTTCTTCACTTTTTTCTCTAATAGCACTTGTGACAAACTAGTTCTTCAGCTGAAAATGAAATAACCAGCCTGAATTAAAATTCTGGGTTCTAACCTACTACATCCAATCCAAGACATGGCCCCACTCATTTTTGTGTTGGTGTATACATATGAAAACTGTTCTGACCTTCTAAAACTGCACTTGTGAACTACCTAAGACTCTGCATTTCCCAAAGTTTTGGTAGTGTAACATATTTGGCTTCACTTTCGTTTAACATCAGCCTCCAAACATGTTTGGTTTCTTCTAGCACGCACAGTAAATCGCAAAAACAGCTCTGTTCCGAGCTTCAAAACAATGGCCATTGCCGTCTTTTAGGGTCTTCACCAAACAAAATGAATGTGTTTGGTGGCAAATGGAAGAGTTAAACATAATCATGTTGTGGTTTTTAAAAGTACTAGGACAAGTGGTTCGGTACTGCTAGATAGTAGGTGATATTTCTGTAACATCTTAGTAGAAAAGTTTTCAAATCCTGCCAGAAACTGCATGAGAAAAATAGTTTTAGAAGATTTTTAAAGAATTCCTTGCTTTTTCCATTCTATTTACTTTGCTAAATGGAAACAAGGAAAATATGGAGGATTTTTCTTTATCACTCCAAATTCACACAACAATCTACCCTGGTGAAGAGCTGGCTAAGTACAGTAAGCAGAAAATCTGCATTATTAAAGCAATACTTTTTCTCCAATGCCAATAAAAAAACCACTGTGTGAGATACAGAAAACAAAAGTGAAATCTGCAGCAGGACAAAATATCTTACAACTCAGTTGCAACTCTTTCCCATGCAGTGTTTTCTAATGAGCGCTCCTATATTCTGTGAAGAACTAGGAACAGGATCCTCAGATCCTTATCAGTTTGTGTTGCACTGTCTAAGTGACACTGTAGTTACTTTGAGCCAGAGACAGTTTTATCTGCAGTTACTTTTGAATGAACAGCTGCAAGTGCCATGAGATTAATCTTTTCCTTCTTTTTTTCTAGCTGAGTTCTCCTTACTCAACTGACTGAAGTTCATATGTTGGAAAAAATAGCAATCATGTGAACACTGGATGGGTTAAAGATGCCTTAATTTTTTTACAATCATCTTTGTACATCAACTTTTCCTGGAAACTATTATGTTATTCTTAGGCCTCTTTCTGTTATCAATCAACATGTAAATAAGGAATTTTCTCCCTAGGGATTCAAATAGCTTTCTGCAAGCCAGATTTGCTGTTCTCAGTGATAAAAGGCCAAATCCTTTCTTATTTGGAAGTCATTTGACTGCAGTGAGGTCCCAGCAGAGACAAATTTTACTTGCAGAATTAACTAACATTCATAGAATTGCTGTAAATATGAGGACAGAAGAACAAAATGTTCTGCTTCTGAAAACAGCACATAAAGATAACTGAAGATATTAATGTGTTTGGAGAAATTAGGACTTATTATGTTAAATACTTTTTGTTTAATCATAATCTTGCACACCACTGGTTTAGATTCTATTTCAAAGCAAAGATTCTCATTCCCCTGAGTTCAAGTGTCTCAGAGGTGTTTGGGACATTTTTCTCAAAAGAAGAAGAACCTTCAGCATAGATTTTTATCTGACACCACAGCAGAAGTTGCGGAAGACAGGTAAGCATGGCAGGGAGGAGAAGGGAGTTCCAGAAAGGAAGCAGACACAAAATTTGTGGTATCAAAAAGTCTGTCTCCATTTTGCCACTGGAAGACAGAGTTAGTGAAACTTTTCCCCCTCACAGAGTAGTTGCAGGAGTAAATCTGTTTAGGCAAGGAGACTTCAGATAGTACAGCATGTACGATAAAAAAGCCTACAAATAAAAAAATCCTGATCAGATGCAGTTTGGATACTAACTGGTAAATGCCAAGTGGGAAGCACAGTTTTAAAAAACTGAAGAGCTGCAATTGCCAACCACTGGGAAAATTGTGCTGCGTGGCAGATTATTACGTGTCAGTCAGAGGCTCATTTAATAAACGGAATAACTAGCTTTTGTATAAATGGTAAATTGCCCTTCTAAAATACTCTTTTTTTTTTTTTTTTCAGGCACTGGTTTAGTGCTGGGTTTGGGTTGTTTGGTCTTATTGCTTTTTGTTTTTTTCTCTCAGTATTCTCCCTAAAATCTGTGTTAATAGAATAATAAAGAGGCAATTCCAAGGACACATATGCCGGCTCAATCAAGATTTAAGTCTTATCCACAGAGTACATGGTTAATGCATGCAAAGTTCTTACAACACAAGCCCTTGAACGTTTGCACCTTACTGTTTTCTTGAGTAGGTACAAATTACACATCTGAGATGAAAATGTAACCTCCTTGAATCAGTAAGACGTGCATTTTACTTTCATTTCTCCTTTTTTACTCACTCCTTTCACCCCTACTACTTATGTTAGTTGAAAGCAAGTGAACGGAAACAGAGTAACGAGCTATTTCTGTGAGACGTGGGAATAGATTTCAAAAAACCCAAACACATCTCTGTTCATTCACCTGAGTGACTTAAAGTGAGCTGCACATCAGAAGTCATTTTTCTCTCAGAAAGTATCATGTATAAATAATTTTACAAAACAACAAGAGCAATTCTGTATGTATTTTGGTAACATCTGTAACTTATATAACCAGCATGAATAAAACCAGATTTTGGCTTTAAGCTGCATACCTAGACCTCTGTGGAATTTAAGGCACACAAAAACAGTCTTGCTGCCTTTTTATTGATCTCAAGTCTGAACTACAAGCAGTAACACAGGTATCTAGAGCAGCAAACATAACTTCACCTTGCATCAGCTATTGCAGGCCTTTTTATGCTAACCTCTTCTCACAGTCTTAATACAAACTAAATGGGGGATGCCCTACATTTTTGATCTCATGAGAAGTACTGTACAAAGGGACCAGACATGACAGGTGAAGCAGTCTCCTCTCCCCTTCTTCCCTGCTCCCCAAGCAATGCAATCCCTCAAGACTCTCAGGTATTAACTTCAGCATGATATAACTGGCATTACTGAGCAGCACTATGGATCGAGTTTTCGCATTATGGTTTCTACTATTGCTCTAAAACAGATTTTGCAAGGAGTAGGTTTAACATGTCATTGAAAGGTGTATGACTTTAAATCATTTCACTGCCTTAAAGTAACATTGGAGTAACTTTCTGTAAGGTGAATATACATAGCCCAAGCCTACTTCCATTGAAAAAAGTGAGAATTTTGTCCTGACGCAACTACAGGTAAGAATAGAGTTCTCCAGTATAATGATGTTTAATAATAATGGCCAGTTTTCACGAGCGAGCGAGGGCCTCGCCGGTGGAGCACCTGGTGGTCTAGTGGTTAAGGGCACGGCGCTGTCACCGCCGAGACCCGGGTTCGATTCCCGGTCCGGGATACTCCCCGGGTAGATGGAGCTCGGTAGCCCTTAAAAAGGCAATCCATCCACGTCCTAAGGACCTCGCTGCCACCGTCCAAGCTCGCTTGGCCCCGGCAGATGAACCTTAGGATTAAAGGGTGGGCTCAGTTCCGCGCACACTGTGTCTCACCTAAAAAATCCAATGCGCAGGCTGGAAGGTGTAAAGACCTTCCCCGGATCTTCGCTCGCGAAAACTGGCCATAATGATGTGGAAGGGAGCAAACACACAAAGGGATGCCTCAGACACTACCAGAAGAAACAAAATATCCACTTTTAGGTACTTTTACTAACTGTGTTTATGTTTTCGCTAGGTTTTGCAGCAGCAAATTAAAAAATAACGTGGCTGCTCTATTCTTTGTGTCTTGGTGCATCACTATGACAATATCAATTAAAAATCTGGAAAAAAAGAGTGAAAACTGTCAGTTACCTTCTGCTACCGCTTTTATTTACAGCCCTGTTTATATATCCCGTGCTCCACAGCGTTTTATGCCACAAAGTTTACCAAACAGACCTTCTAATTCCTTGTTTCTTTCACGGAGTAACAACTTGAGTAACTACTCCATCTGAGGAAGGGGCGGGGACACAAAGGATACCGAAACAGATCCAAAGTACCCTGGAGACCCTGGATTTTATTATCCCGGTCTTTGCTGACACTTCACAAAGGAGACAAAACCCGCCCCAGACCCTGTGTGCCCAAAGCGGCAGCAACAGAGCCGCTATTCCTGTTCGCTGTTCTATTCCTAGTGAACAGGACCTGCAAGAAAAGCGGGATAAGGGAAAGGGACGCTCAGCCGCCCGAAGCGGCGTTCTCGGGCGTAATGCGGGTCGCAGCGCACGGACCGACAACAGCGGCTGTGTGCACGCCCGCCCTCAGCCCCGGCTGCCCTTCCTCCCTCTCCCCAGGACGGCCCGTTTCGGTTTCGCTTTCCCTTCCCCTCAGCCGGGGCCGCTCCAGCGACTTTCCCAGAAATCACGTGGAGCGGCTGTTCCCGCGGCGAGTCGTCCCCTCCCGCCGCCGCGCCTGCGCACTGCGCGTCCCGGGGCGTCCCGAGGCAGCCGGAGCCGGTCTGGGCGCTGGGAAGGGCTCCGGGAGCAGCGGGACCCGCAGGTGAGGGGGGCTGCCTTCGGGCCTCGAGGGGCGGTGCGGCGAATGCCCGCGGCAGCTGGAGCTGTCGCTCCTTCAGACTGCACCCCCTGCCTTTGGCTCGACCACCGAGCTTCGCGCGTCGGTGCCTTCCCTCCCGTGGCAGCGGGAGCCGTCTCCTAACGGTGTTCATTCCTGACAGGGACACCCGTCAGGGCATCCACCCGCCTCCCGGGCGGCAGCGCTGCTCTTCCATCACCGCGTGCATCTGCTCGCTCCCAGATCCTGCTCCCTGAACGCCTTTTGGCTCCTTCCTGACAGCTGCACCTGCTCCTCTCCAGACTCCTAACGCCGCCTGCTCGGGACCCCTCAGGAGCGCTCCCCGTGCCCGGCTCGGTGCTCTCTCCCTGGTTCCTGCTCTTCGTGCCGTGGCCGCATCGCCGGGCAGCCTCTGCCCAACAGGTGCGGTACTCAGGGGTACCCCAGGGGCGGGGAAGACACGGGGAGAGAGCGCTGTCCTTCCCCCCGGGAGCCGTGCGAGGTGCCGGCGGCAGGACGGGCTGCCCGCCGCCCTTTGCTCCCGAACTGCGCCGCGTGGTCCGGCCGAGATTCCCCGGGAATGACAGCAAAGCAGGTAGAGGGTGGCCGGGAGGGAGCCCTGGGGTGCATCGGGAAGACTGTGTCCGGCGGGTCGAGTGTGGTGATTCTCACCCCCGCCCTCTATTCAGCCCTAGTGAGGCACATCTGGAGCCCTGTGTCCAGCTCGGGGCTCCTCGGTACTAGAAAGATAAGGAGCTACTGGAGAAGGTCCAGTGGAGGCCACAAAGATGATGAAGGGTGTGGAGCATCCCTCTTACGAGGAGAGACTATAGGAGCTGGCCCTGTTAAGTCTAGAGAAGGGAAAACTGAGAGGGGATCTCATTAAATATCTCAAAGTTGGTTGCCAAGAGGATGGTGCCAGACTCTTATTGCTGGTGCCCAGCAACAGGATGAGGAGCAATGGCCATAAGTTAAAACAGAAGTTTTACTTCACCATGAGGAAGACCTTATTTACACTGAGGGTGGCAGAGCAATGGAACAGGCTGCTCAGGGAGCGTCTGGAGTCTCCTTCTCTGAGACATTCAGAAACCACCTGGACACCTTGTAGTGTCACCTGCTCCAGGTGACCTTGCCTTGGTAGGGGGATTGGACTGGATGATCTCCAGAGGTCTCTTATTTACCCCTAATAATTCTGTGATTCTCTGAGTCTGAGCTGAGCTGTGGAAAACACCCTCAAGCACAGTTGTTACGAGGCACACAGACCCACAGAGCTGCAAATCCATCACCCATTTAGGGGCTTCCAGCAGGGCTCCTTTTCTCCAGACACATCTGTGGGCTGTGATCATATTGCACTTCCCTTGAGTAGAACAAGAGGGGCTGCCTGTCCTACACCACCTCACTTGTCAGTTTGTCAGTGGCAGGCTGTGCCCTGTGCCCCACTGCGGGTGTCTCTGATGCCTTCTCTACGAAAAGGCGTTGACTTGCCCCTTTGATGTGTCCCTGCTTGCATCCCCAAGGGTCACATTTTTTGCCTTATTACATTGCTCTGTAACTACCTCCTTGAATGGTTCTCTGCCACTCGCAGGTACTTTCCCAGGCTGGTTGTTTTAAGACACAGGAAGATTGGAGTACATCTTCACTTAACCATTAGGGAAAGCAGCAGATGAACTTCATGAATTTAGGCAAATTCTTTCCTCAGCAATGTCGCATTTAACTGTTGGCTGTGGTGCAGCTACAGCACATTAAAATGCTGTGTTACCTGTAATCTGAATAGCATGCACATCAAAACCCTCAAAGCCTCACTTAAAACATAATAGCATTTTTAACTCTCATTTGCTTCTCACACATAGCATATGGCACTCAGCATCTGGGAGAACCAGCATACAAACACTAACAGATTTAGCAGGAAAGCACATAAAAGATAGTCCTTCACCCTGATGGTGCTCTGTTCTTTGGATAGGTCCTATCACCTTTGTTTTAAAGGTTGTGTATGTGAGTGGATTTGCATCTCACCATGCATGTTCTCAGCCTGTACTATTCCTTGGACATATCTTTATGTGCCATTTCCACTAGAACATGATAACCTGCAGCCTAATGAGAAGACTAACTGATTTGCTGCTAGAAACCAAATGTCACAATATAAAGCCACTCTGTCATAAAAGTGTTATGACTGAGAGAAGCCATGCTGTACAATATTAGTTCATTTAAGTACCTTGTATCTGCTGAACAGATTACTTGAATTTAGCCTGACAGTGTGGCCATGAGAACTAAAGCATATAGCAGAAAAAAACATCTTTCCAGTACTTCTCCATTTGAAGTGACCTGAGATCTAGTCCATTTTCAGAGGAGGTAAGTGGGGACACAAGCAGCAAGCGAAAATGAGTGCCTAGAGGGTTCTCTGATTTTTCACTCATGCTCTTAGTGATGAGGACTATCAACAGAAGGTGAAACTCCACATGCTGAATCTCAGTCATGCAGAGTACAAATTTCAAACACATACATCCTCATTCTCGTATTCCTGCTAAGCAAGAGAACAGTAATGCAAACCATGCCCTAAATGCCATGAAAAGGCATTCAGAGATAAAAAAACCAAAAAGCACATTTTCATGGGAAAAGGTGATTCCAGCTTGGAGTTATTTTTCAGGAAACAGTGCACTGTCTTAATTTGTAAATTCCATTTTTTTTTTAAATTTAAATAAGCAGCCCAAAAGAAATTGTATTGTGTTTTAAGGACTAGCATCTAGAACTGTTACAGCTGAAAATAAAATACTTTTGTTTGACGGAAACACTTTTCCTTCCTACTCCTCTTTCTGGTTTAACCCCAGCCAGCAACTGTGTGGAGCTACCTCACAGCTGCTCGCTCACTTCCCCCTCCTCCCTATGCAGTGGGATGGGGAGAGAATCAGAAGGGTAAAAGGGAGAAAACTTGTGGGTTGAGATAAAGACAGTTTAGCAGGTAAAGCAGAAGTTGTGTACAGAAGTGAAACAAACCAAGGAGTTAATTCACTGACTTCCATGTGCAGGAAGGTGTTCAGCCATTCCAGAAAAGCTGGGCTCCATCACTCCTAATGGTTACTTGGGAAGACAAACACCATCATGCAACGTGTACCTCCCTTCCTTCCTTCTTCTCCCAACTTTATATACTGAGCGTGATGCCATATGGTGTGAAATATCCCTGTGGTCAGCTGGTGTCAGCTGTCCAGCTGTGTCCTCTCCCAAATTCTTGTGCACCCCCAACCTCCTCACTGGTGGGCTGAGGAGCAGAAAAGGGCTTGACTGTGTGTAAGCACTGCTCAGCAATAACAAAAACATCCCTGTTTTACCAACACTCTTTCCAGCAGAAATCCAAAACACAGCACCACACTGGCTAATGTGAAAAAAATTAGCCTTATCCCAGCCAAAAGCAGCACATCCTCCAATTTTATCGATGTTCTTGAAAACTGATGTTATTTTTCACCAGCTCAGTCCAACTACTACTTAAACATTTACACTGTTTTTTTTGTCACCCCTTCCTCAGGATGACGACTCAGTGGTATCAGCTACAGCAACTCGATTCCAAGTTTTTGGAGCAAGTTCACCAGCTATACGATGACAGCTTTCCCATGGAGATCAGGCAGTACCTGGCACAGTGGCTGGAGAACCAGGATTGGTAAGCTTAGAAAAAAGCCTTTGGGTTGTGTGATAAGCAATGTTTTCATGCATGCAGTTACAGGCAGCAGCAGAATGCTGGTGAAGCAAGCTGTTTAGGTGAACTTTTGCTGGTAGGATGCATTGCTGTGTAGGTGCTGCAGCCTGTGTTCCTGCCCCTCTTCAGGGCTTTCTAGAGGGGCCTGACAGCTGGAGTAAAACTGTCCTAGAGCTCATATTGCTCTCATTTGGTCTAAAACAAAAGCACCTGTTTTAAGACCAATCAGTTTCTGTCTCAGTAGATCAGTCTCTCGCTGTTCAAAGACTTTGAACTTCTGACAAGATTTTTGTGGAGTGTCTTTGCTTTGAAGGGTAGTACACCATGCACATGCATCAGGTTCACTTTTAGATTCTTGATGTGCATGAAGTGAGCAAATGGATTTGCACACAATGTGGCAAGAATAATACAGAGAAAACCAACATTTCTGTATTGAGGAAAGTAAAGTCAAAGTTAAGAGAATGAAACTGGCTTACATTGGAAAGTAATTCGTACTGCTTGCATATTCTAGAACTGTAGTTGGGGATTAAAAATAAAGTACACCTGTGATGCATTTCTTGGATGCTGTATTGGAAGTGTATTTAACACAATGCCTTAAATTATTCTAGGGAACATGCAGCCAACAATGTATCTTTTGCTACGGTGTTGTTCCATGACCTGTTGTCACAGCTTGATGACCAGTTCAGTAGATTCTTGATAGAAAACAACTTTTTGCTGCAACACAACATAAGGAAAAGCAAACGTAATCTTCAGGTATGCCAAGTTGGATGCCTCTAAGCAAAGTACGCTGCCACGAGTGATTTTCACAGAGAATGTGTGAGAATTCTACTTTAAAGTCCACAATTCAAATGTCACTTAATTGGCTACAGTTAGTTACAGTTTCTGAGAGCTCTAGGAAAAGGGAAGTTGCAGTTTGTAAGGTGTTCACTGCATGTATTTGGGGCACTTACTCCACCGCAGTTTCACTCAACCCACGCCCTCCCCATCCAGTTTCCTCAGTGTCCTAATAAGCTCCTGATGCAGAAGAAACACAGGGAAAGAAATCCTTCCCATGTAACTGCAGAACTGCAGTTAATAGTAAAGGATTTGTCCTTAGGCAGAACTCTGCATTGCACTGCACTGGCAAAGAAAAGGGCCAAAGCAGTTGGTAGTGAGTGCCAGTGCAGGACATATCCCTAGTGGACTTATTAATGTCATTAGTCAGTCCTCCACTCATCCCTGTAGGGCTCTATGCCAGAGGGTCTTCCTTCACCAGAGCCTGATTTCCACTCACTGAGCTTCTGCTTGCCACAGGTAGGTGACCAGGGGACTGTTTTCTGAGGAGAGAACATGACATGTATTTATACCACAGTAACTAGAGATCAGCAGTGACAGATCAGTTAGAAGGCTGGCACAGCTCAGTGACTCCCGGGGCAGCACCATTCTGAGCAGAGCAGGGCAGGGCAGTATCAATCCATAGCACGTCCCAGCTTTGTACACATGTAAAACAATAGGGTTGAATTTGCACCCAGCCTTGACCACATGTGGCAGCTGATATACCTTCTTTACATCACTGAGCAAGAACTGTACCTGCCAGGCTAGAACACTGCCCTTCAAAACCAGCAGCTGTATGTCAGAGGGTGGGAGGGCGGCTCTCGAGAGATGAGCTCTCTTTAGGACTGTAGGGGAGTATCTCACATGTCCCAGTAATATCTCTGCCCCTTGCCTGTTGTTTTGTCCCAGTCCCTTCTCATTGTATGCTAATGAACTAAAGTAGAAACTCGCTCTTAGAGCTGGTTGCAGCTGCCATACCCTGTAGTCTTGGAGCAGGCTATGACCACACAGTCACTCACTAATCTTTTTGCCAATCTGAAAGTTACTGAATGACAAGAAGTTATATGTATGAACTTAAACAATAGACTGTCTCTCATGCTAGGATAACTTCCAAGAAGACCCAATGCATATGGCAATGATCATCCAGCACTGTCTGAGAGAAGAGAGGAAAATACTCAACAGTGCCCAGCTGTCAAATGAGGTAACAGTCTTGAAGTGTCTGCTGCAGTTATATCTGCCCTTTCTTATTATTTGGGACAGGGGGAGTGGATGAAGACTGAAAGGGGAAACAGGCTGTACTCTCTCTGCCCAATAATATGTTTCTTAAAGACAGAAGAGTGAGCACTGATATGTACCAGCTGGAGAACACTGATATGCTCCAGCTGGACAGTATGGCTTGTTTCTGCTTTATGAAGCATTTGGAGGAGAAATGGCCTGGAAATAATTTTTATTCCTTGAGTGATGTAAAAGCTATGCTGTTTTTTTAATGCTTCTGTATGCTTAGTATAATGTAGCCTGATGTGTTCATTGGATTTTATTTCAATAATTAATGCTTATCTTATTTATAGAGCAAGATTTTAGCTTTGTTCTTCTGCATTTTATTCCTGAACTTACTCTGTATTAAGCAGCTAAGCTTGATGCTTTTCTGGACTGTCTGTTTGGGAAAATGAGGCATCATTCTCCTTCCCAGTTATCCCCAAATGTTTTTTTTATTTTTGGTGATTTGGGGTTTTTTGGGTTGTTGTGTTGGTGGGGTTTTTTTTGTTTGTTTGTTGTTTGGTTTTGTTTGTTTTGTGTTTTTGTTTATTTTTTTTCATTGAAGCCCTTTTCTTTCCTCTGAATCACAGAAGGCCATATTCTTCTCCTTCCTCATGCATTCTCCAACTAACATTTTTATTTTCCTTTGAAAGAACTCTTTTGCAATAAAGATTCTACAATTGGGAAAGGCATGCATAGATAGATGTGATCCACTTATGTAGAAATAAAATGATGACTGACTAAGAACATTAAGTTCTGATACTCACTTTCTGGCAAGTTTTTGAATGAGCATTGGTAGTGTGGGAGGAGCACTCAGGCATGGGGTCTACTTCAACAGTGTCCAAAACAACTCCTGTAAGAATGTGACTCTGACAGAGCCCTTGTAGCTACAGCTACAACAGCTCTTCAGTTCTGTCAGGTGACATAAAGCACTTGCTACTGCATTTCCAGTACGTGATACATTTGGGTCATCAGAAAGGGCAGTGGAAGTATAGAATGGTTTGGGTTGGAAGTGACTTTAGAGATCATTTCATTCCAACCCCCCTGCCACAGGCAGGGACACCTTGCTCAAAGCCTCATCCAACTTGGCCATCACTTCCATCCCTATTTAAGGTTGGCACTAGGTACAACACCATGCCCTGCCTCTGCTTTCTGGTGAGTACTCTCATTTCCCAAAGCTGAAAAGATAAAATACAAAACAAGCACAATAATAAGCATGATAAAAACCAAAGGAGAATCTCAAATGTCAGAGCATGCTAAGATTGCTGTAATAGTCTGACTTAAATCTAGGATGGGGTAAACCTTTGTCAGCTTACCAAAACAGATACTTTAGATGACCTCAGCTTAAGCTCAGGTGTTCATCAGAGCAGCGATGCAAATCTGACTGCCCTGCACTGGAGGAGCAGCAAGTTTCTAACACCACTAGTTCTGTTAATGAAAAATCCAGTCTTTCACATTACTGCAGCAGAGTGATGTCATGCAGTAAGCTTCCTGAAGCTTTCAAAGAAACTATACAGAGATGTAGAGTGTGCTTGAATACCCTGTAGGAAAACAACTGCATGCTAAGTTACCCCTTATGCCTGTACACAGACCTATATTGTTCTTGCTCTTAGCCCATTTTTCCCCACATCCTGTATGGATGAATCTAATACTTGATGTAAATGTCATCCAGGCTTCAGGGTGGTTGTTTTCTTGAACTACATTTAGGAGACACATGAAGCCAAGCAAACAGAAGAATGGATTTGTGTAGAGAAAAAACAGATACTGCTGTGATGATAAAAGTGCAGCATCACCACGCAACAGGCATTTTTAATCCTACCTTGTTTCTTGCAAATTCTCCTGATCTTGATTTTATACTACAAAACCTTAGTATGATTTACCAGAACAAGCCATGCTTCCTCAGGTTGTTTGCCAACAAAAACCACTAACCTACATTAACAAAAAAAGTATTTGCTGCCATGGGTCACTCTGGTTTAACTTCTGTTGTTGCCTTTTCTCCTCTCTCAGATGGAAGTGGGGGGCATACAGAACACTGTGATTGGGATGCTGGACAAACAGAAGGAGCTTGATACCCAAGTCAAGGCTGTGAAAACCAGCGTTTTAGTAAGTATAATTCAACTTTTCATAGTAGTGTTTGTTGATTCATAGATGTCTAAAAGCTTTCAGTACATAAGACATGAAAAAATGACAAAAATAAGGTAGTGGTTTGATTTTTAAGTCTAACCAGTGGTTGTCTGAAGACAAAAATTATTTGTCAGTAGCACCATAATACAGATTAGTATTTACTGGTTTACCCAAGTCAAATTTCTTAGGCCTAAATTTTTGCAACAAAAACATTTTGCCCACCTGAAATTCTAGCAACCAAGGAAAATCTCCTAAGTCATATACTGAGCGATTTGTTGTTAACTAGAAGAGGTACTTTTTTAACATATAGATGCTTGTTGTCTTAACAAATACAGTCACAACAGAAAGTTTTCTCCAAATATTACTTAAGAATTAGAAAGTTTAAAATGCTGTGTGCTGTTCTAAGTTCCACTGTAGCCTAGGTTCTCCTAAACTCTGTGAACTTACATGGCTAGACAAAGACATTTCTGTATTTTATAATGAACAGATTTCAGTTAGCTGAGACTAAAGAGGGAGAGTGAATAGAAGGTGATGAAGTTCAGGGATATTTCCTGTTAAGGAGTTCCAGGAAAAAGCATTGCTGCAGAACTGGACTTTGTGTCTTTAAAGGGCTGGTACCAGGCAGTGCCTTGCATTACTTGAAAATATTGAATAATTGTGGCCACATTCATTTGTGCACTATAGGACGTGGAGCAGGACATCAAGACATTAGAGGATATGCAAGATGAATATGACTTTAAATGTAAAACCTTGCAGAATAGAGGTGAGTCATTTTTATATTGTATATAGTTTGTCAGAGTAAACTCTGTTGTCTTATGTCAGGATATTAGCTTAATGATACACAGCCAAACTTACTGGTAATGTCCCTCCTTTATTAATTCTGCTTTATGCTGAAGGAATTTCTGAAAATGCATTTTCTGCATCTGTCTTTTGTTACGGGTAGAGAGCCTCCTTGTTAACACAGTATTCCTTTGTCCTTTACATCCCTTTGCCAGTGGAAGTAGCAAGCCCTATAGAGTCTGTGACCATTCAACCATACACGTAATTAGTGTAGTTTAGGCTTCTCTTTGCCATCTTGTATTTCACAAATGCCTTCCTGCCTCACGTTTTGTAGCCTTTTGTGTACCAAGGGGAACGCATGTAGCTCTAAGTCCACATTACACAGATCTGTCTCTGTTGTTCTTTGTTCTAGAAAAGGTTTCAGTTTCCAACAAACTGGCAGTTGACTATCCCTCAGAAGGGGGACATGTTCAGAAAATCCTGAGGGAAGCACCAAGTCTCCATCTTGCTCTTTGTACCTTGGGTCACGCAGTGCTTCCGTGGGGCAAACAGGAGCCTCTGACTCAAGGTCAGCAGGAAGCAGAGTAGTAACTAGGGCAGTTACACAGGATCTGTCAGCCTGGGCTGCAAACAAACTCAAGAGGCTGTAAACATCCTCCCTTGAAATAACAGTTAACTTCTGTTGCTAGGGTAAAAGATACAGGCCTGAAGTCAGCACGAGAACAAATTGCTATGTATGTATCTTTACACTGTATAATCACTACTTTAAATCAGGTTCTTGCTCTGAAAAGCAAATTCACATCCTAATTACTTCACTGGGGCAGTGGCTTTCCTTGCATTAATGCTTTAAGTGCCCTTTCAGCAAGGGAAAAGGAGGAATCAAAAAAATCCAGGAGGCAGTAAACATTTCTTCCCTTAAGCTTTAAAGATACACTTCACTTAACATTAGCCAGGCCAGTCCTCTTCTCCCCACAGCATTTCCCCCACCTGTACTTCAGCACTCCCTCAGCCTCATGTTCACAATTTGGATTTACTTTACAGAACATGAGTCCAATGGAGTGTCTCAGGAGGAATATAAGAAAGAACAGCTGAATCTCCAGAAGATGTTTTTATTACTTGACCGCAAAAGAAAGGTAGTGCTCAAGTTTTCTTATAGAAGTCAAAAGGTCTTCATTTTAAGCAAATGTTCATTTTCATTGAACTGACATAAACTTGCAGTAGAAAAGGAGTTTTCTAATATATCAGTTGAACTGAGATCTCATTATTTCCATCCTGTTTGAAAATTTAGAGTTTCTGTAAGCAATTTTATTTCTCTTCTAGCAACCTTTATCAGACTCTGTCGGGTAAAGCTAAAAGAACAATGAGAAGGAAAAGGCACCATACCAATAATTATGTTCTTGAGGAAAAAGTTACTAAAAATCTGCAGCTATATTAGAGTTAAATATACTCTCATTGCAGTGCTCAGGTCTACAGCAAGCACTGGGTGAGCCCAAATGTACACTGGGGACATATATGGATGCAAGACACTGGCTCTTCAGAGTTCAGCTATACTGAATATGTTTTATTTCTCTACTTAATCTAGCAAACACTCCAGCTAAAAAAAAAAAAGTGCTTTTAGAAAACATCCTCTGTTGACAAAATCTATTATTGAAGTGTTTGAAGGGTTTTGCAAGGCAGATGAGCGCTAACTAAAACAATACTTAGTTTTTGTGTATGAAGTATTTTTAATAAACATTTCATTCTCTCTGTAGGAAGTGGTGAACAAGATAGTACAGCTGCTGCACAACACAGAGCATGCACAGACTGCTCTTATTGATGAGGAGCTGGTGGAGTGGAAGCACAGGCAACAGACAGCATGTATTGGTGGCCCACCCAATGCCTGTCTTGACCAGCTACAGAACTGGTAAGTCTCTAGTCAAGAACTGCATTGAAAGCATGTTATGAAGGAACGCCAGATCTATGAAATACACTGATTATTTTTATTACGCATTTTCATTCTGTCACAGCATAACTATATTTTGTGCATTTTATTACCTCACCACATTTCCAATGAGCATGAAGTGTTCTCTGTGCACTGCCTGTCCTTAGGGACAGTCACCTGGCTGATGTCTCTACATTATTACAGTGCAAAAACATGCTAAAAGTAATAAGATTGTGTAATTGTAGGTTTACCATCGTTGCTGAAAGTCTTCAACAAGTTCGTCAGCAGCTCAAAAAGCTTGAGGAACTGGAACAGAAGTTTACCTATGAGTCTGATCCCATCACAAAAAATAAACAAGTTCTGCAAGACCGAACACACAATCTCTTCAAACAGCTCATCCAAAGGTAATGGACCAGAAAAATCTTTTTTGTGTTTGCATGAATAAATACATGAAGTGCACCTTCCCTACTTTCCCTCAGTATTTCACAAATCCTAACTCTGCATTTCATGAGGTTTTCCCTAAGTTTGTCACAAACATTAAGTTACTGATTTTGAGATTTATGCACTCTAGGGTTTCCAGAGGTTCAGGCCCATGGAAAGGGTTTGTGATCAGTCATTACTGAAGTTAGCAGGAGCTTTGCTACAGGATGCATTGATTTACAGAATCAAACTCCTACTCTTTTAGTCCATTTCTTGCTTCAAGCTTCAACACTACAAAGTTCAAGTAAAGAGAGACAAGAAACAATCCACACCAAGCTACGTCCAAAATAAATACACACTAGATTCTATAACCCTTTGTCTCTGGACATATCTTCTTAGCCTTCAGCACAGGGAGGCCTTTCCTTCTCTATATAATCTCTATGATGCAAGCTACTGTAGCTGGTAATTGCCCACATAAGATCCCAATCTGTAAATATATAGTAGACAAAAGTGAATGCTACAGAAGACTAGAATCTAGCAGATAAGAGCAGGGGCTAAGACACAGTGGCCAACACCCTCTTAATGGTGGCTAAAACCCAGGTTTCCAGAGTCCCATTCAGATGCTTTGATCACTGATCCTCAGCTGAAAAACACAGGTACTGCTTTTCAGTGAAGTGAGGTAATGAGGAAGAACTGTAGAAGTAGAGCTGCTGTTTATGTTTCTTGCCTGTGAGTACAATGGAAGGAAAAGTCTCCATGCTACCAAGATTTATGTCTACACAGCACAGTGCTACACAGAAAGTGCCCGAGCCAGCAAGTTTGGGGTGTATAGGAACAGGTTAGCCTCAGAAGTTTGCTCTGTGGGGTTAGCTAGCCCTCATCAAATCCCCAGCTAGCATATCTATCTCTTGGACACATGTTGTTACAGCAAGCCCAGGGAAGGGCAAACAAAGCAACACTCCTCACTTGGACTGTGCTAATTACATCACAGTGCTTGCTGTTGATTTCAGAGAAGTTTGATGTAGCAATCTCCCTACTCAAGCCATCAATGCATTTAAGAAAAGCCAACCCTTATGAAATCACTTCTTACTTGCAATATTTTTAGCTGCATGAAAACATTTGAAAGAAAAAGACACACACACCTCTGTGTGAGGTGATGAATAATGAATGAATGAAGTGTATAGCACTATACACTTCAAGAATAGTGTATAGTACTAGTGTAAATCACCATTCTTTTAAAGTTTGCTTTTTATGTAAGTTCTTATTTCTTATGGATAACATTGATAAATCAAAGTGCCTTTAATCTGTTCATTCATAGCTCCTTTGTGGTAGAGAGGCAGCCTTGCATGCCAACACATCCTCAGAGACCACTAGTCCTGAAGACAGGAGTACAGTTTACTGTAAAGCTGAGGTATGTTTCCGTCCTTCCCTGTTCCCTTTTCGTGGTAAGGCTCTCATGTCACTGGCTTCTCACAGCTGAGAGGATTGCACAGCTTGCACTGCAGCCCAGGTGCTGAGGTCAGGAGGAGCAAAGTGCCATGTGCAGGGGGCTTTCTTCCAGCAGAGCTTAACTCACATTCAGTTTTTACTCTGTACCAGAAGTGGGGTGTGTAAGATTGAGTGTATAAGAAACACAGCAAAACAGCAGACACATGCAGACCACTTTGTCATGCCAAAGAGTAGCTCATTTGCTCATTTAGTTTCATCTCTAAATGCTGCCTTTTGTGGAATAAGCTTGAAGCCTGTATGTGGCCCTGAGTGTGCTTAAATATCTGTGATAAGCAATGCAGTAGAAGAGAACCCGTCTTGTGCAATTGCTGACATTAAAAAAATATTTCTCTTTTCAGACTGCTGGTGAAATTGCCGGAATTAAACTACAACTTGAAAGTGAAAGTTTTATTTGATAAGTATGTTACATTTTTTCCATTCCTCTATACACTAATGGTAAACAGTCCCCACGTTCAGAAAACAAGGGGCAGTCATAAGTGCTGAGTAGGCCAGGAGCAGGCTGGGTCTCCACAGCCTTTTTCTTACCCATGCCCTTGGCCTAAATCTCTCTCTCTGCCATTAGAGACATGTCACAAAGTACAGATGGCCTCAGCTTCTTGCCACCGGCTCCACTGGGGCACACCAAGGAGAGCTGACCACTCTAAATCAGGCTGGGTACAGGGCAGCACCCAGGCAACAGCCACTCCTCTGGTGTGGGTGCTTCACCTGGATTAGCACAAGATGAAAACATGGAATTGAACTCCACCATTTCCAGTCACATCATTCAGTCATGTCTCTAAAATACCTTTTTGGGTAGCCTGTAGAAAGGAAGTGTAGTTATCCTAAAGCTGTCCTTGAATTAGGGGTATAACCAGTCTACCTGTAACATGATCTCAGAGAGGAAAAAAAAAAAACGAACAGCAATCTAAACAGACTAATACCAATCTTCTGTATTTTTATAAACAGTTCGGGTGAATTTAGCACTTACATTTCTTTCCCTTCATTAAAGTAACAGGCTTTTCAAAATAACAACAGGGACTGGGCTTTTAAGAAAGCAAGTGGGTTTTTGTCTTCCCATTCAAGTAATTTTGTTCTTGAAATGGCTCTCGGGTCTAGAAACTTGCATGGAATAGGGAAAAGGTAAAAAAATTCCTATGTGGGCATGGGAGGTGGAGCTTTGAGAAGTGCACCAGATAGAATGGCACTCAGTAAAATCCCAAGTGGTGGGAAAACTGATTCAAGTGATGCAGCGATTTATTCAATAAGTTATGTGGTTTAAGAGTAGACCTAGAGTGACAGAACTATATTTTTTGTCCTCAGAGCAAGAGTTAAAATCTACATAGTAAGAGAAAGGAGTTCCTTTGATTATAAAGCCCCCATAGCAACATTTAAGCCTTGGTAAAAAAACACCCTCTGTGTAACACAAGATTTACTTCCTCTTTTGCACAAAAATGTCACAAAAGCATTTTAGCAGTTCTCAATCAGTTCTGACAGCTACTAAAGCAAACACATGCACTTTCTCTGTGGCAGAAAGCTTTAAAGTATTTTTGTCTTTTTTTTTTCTTTCTTGACAGAGATGTGACTGAGAAGAACTCAGTGAAAGGGTATGTGGCATCACAGTTTGATATATTAATGTTAGGTTCTTTCAATGAATGCAAGACTTAATTATTTTTTCTCTCTCTCTTTGTGAAGGTTCAGGAAGTTTAATATTTTGGGAACAAGCACAAAAGTAATGAACATGGAAGAATCCACTAATGGAAGTCTAGCAGCAGAATTCAGACACTTGGTAGGAGGTGTTTTTTTCTTTTATTGATACAGCCATTTAATATTGTGGGTAGAGAGTGTAGTAGGAAGGAAACAAATAGCTTTTGTTATTGAAGTAATTACTTGCTTTTGTGTAAGAGGAACTGTGAATATCCCTTCTTTTTCTGTGTTCTTCCCTTTTTGAAATATTTGGCCCGTTGCAAGCGAAATGCAATTGCTTGTCACTGAAACAGGGACAGAAGTGAAAACTGGAGTACTTGCTGCCATACAGTTTATGCTGCAATGGTTTCTTTGGAGGAGGAAGAAAACACCTAGAAATGTTGGTTTGGGCCTTTTAAACGAAGGCCCATGGGTAGGAAAGTTTAAAGAGCTTTGAGTCTGGAAGATGAAAATTGTCTAGAAGTGGGCAGCTAGAAGGAAGTCAGTGCCTTCAACAGTCTATACAATGCTTTTGATCTGCAGATTGTGAGCGAACAGATTGGTTTCATTATTAAAAGGAAAGGAAAAATGCAAGTGCAGAACCACTGAACATGGAAGTCTCCCTTCATTGTCCAGAACAGAGACTGCCCAGAGCTTATCATCCAGTTCAGAGGTGTTCTTTGATCAGCCAGTATTTCACCTGATCCTGATTTCATACTGCTTCTGTTCCTAAAAGGCCTCTTACATAAAGGCGTTACATCATAACTGTGCAATATCTATTTTCACAGATGAAAAGTATATAGAAGAGTTGTAGTTACCTACAGTTTACTGCTTTGGCTTCCACAGCTTAGAACCAAATAGAACCAGACACTCGTGCAGCAAGTTTGCATCTAGTTGAGCAACTAGAGCATGCAGACATTTCTATCCTCTACCACTTCCATTTGCGGCTGATGTAAATGAGTGACAGGGTTTTTTGTTTGTTTGCAGCAACTGAAAGAACAGAAAAATGCAGGAACCAGAACAAATGAGGTAAGCAGCACTAACCTTGTCTTTGTAAAGTTCTTGCGTAATTCTAAAAAGGCATTCAGGTATTTAAGACAGTGCTCCCTGCTCAGCCCCATGAAGACACACACAGGATGACAGATCATAGGGGAGGAGTTCAGTGTTCCTAGAAAGTGGTCTGCGTAGGAGGTGTCTGTAAGTGAGAACTACTGCCAGAATGGCAATGGGGCACTCTCCCTCACTGGCATCTAGCTTTAACAGGACTTTCTGGCAAGTACAGATTTTTTTTTCTGTGGCTTCTAGGTAGTAGCCAAAATAAAAAGCACCTAGAGAGGCAATTTTAGCAAGTCAGCATTGTCACTTGACTTTGCCCTATAAGCTGATACTGAGGTCTAGAGCGGGTAGCCATGGGCAAAAAAAGGGTTTTCTTCATTATAAAACCTTCACCCTAGGAATTTGCAGTCCCCGAAAAGTTCTCTTTTAATTTTTGTTTTTTAAAGGGTCCTCTCATTGTAACAGAAGAACTTCACTCTCTGAGTTTTGAGACGCAGCTGTGCCAGCCTGGCTTGGTAATAGACCTAGAGGTATGTCTTAGATGAAACAGATGGACTTAAATTCCTGTATGTCACTCCTCTTGACAAATCTAAACTTTTTTTTTTTTTCCAAGTACTGGGATATCAAGCACTTTCAGTTATTTCAGAGTATGTGAATGACACTTCCTACCTCTGTATTGACACATTCAGTGAGAATGCTGTCAGATCTCTGGGTAAATAAGAGTAGATGTGCTGTGCGAAGTGTTTGATAACCAACCCTGTAGTTTAAGCCTTCTAGGTATCAGTTTCCATTTATTTCAGAAGCAATATGCTATGAACTCTGCTGTTACTATCATCAGTACTGTCATAACTGACACTAAATCAAAGTCTTTATTAGAAAAAAAGAAAAAAAAGTCACCCAAGTCTCTCTAGTATTTCATCATACTGACGTTTTCTCCCCTACATACAAACTTCGACTGAAAAAGTTAAAACTACACAAGCAGAGAATTAAAATGGAAGTGGGTTTGTGGGTAATCTCAAGGAGGATTGCAGCAGCAGAACAGGGTAGCCTGACATGTTTCATTTTGTGCCCCTTTCAGACCACATCCCTTCCCATTGTTGTGATCTCAAACGTGAGCCAGCTTCCCAGTGGATGGGCTTCTATCCTGTGGTTCAACATGCTGTCTACTGATCCCAAGGTATTTGCAAGAAAAAGAAAATGGCATCACATTCTATGTGTCATTTTCAAGCATTGTCTGTATGCAAGTGGCTGCTGCACATTTTTTTTCCCCTGCAGATGACTCTTAACTTTCAGGTGTAGGGAGAGGCACAGTTACTTCCCTGGCCTAAACAGGACAAGGTTTGAAACCCATTTAAGGGTAGCATGATGCATTCAGTATATACAGAACACACTGAGAAGGCAAATAAACTTACAAGAACTAAAATAATGGTACACTTGAGTAATCCAGCAATTCTGGGAAAAGGCAAGTCCAAAGCTGAGCCCCAGAGACAGCTTTTCATGGTACAGAGTGCCTGTCAGAAGAGGAGCCTGCTTTTGCAGAGCTGTCTCAAGCTGACATCCATTCTTAAATCTGTATTTTGTTTTGGCAATACACTTTTAAAAACTCAAGTGGCATTCCAAAATGAATGTTTATTAACTATAGGTTGTATTTTTCTTTTCCATTCTAGAACTTGTCCTTTTTTCTGAGTCCACCTTGTGCAAAGTGGTCTAAACTTTCTGAAGTTCTGAGTTGGCAGTTTTCTTCTGTAACAAAGAGAGGACTTAATGCAGATCAGCTGAGCATGCTGGGAGAGAAGCTCCTTGGTATGGTCTACTTTCATCACAGATAGCCTGTTTGAATTAAAGCTAATTCTACATCTTTTCTGCAATCCATTTTAAGTTTTCATTCTGTTCCCATGCCTTTACCGCTTATACAACATCACTCTGTAGCAATGAAGCATTTTCCACTTTTCAGTATGGTAGAGCTTGTAAATGAGATCAGGTCATGAAAAAAACCTGCAGTTCTAACTTAGGAGTCTCATGCATTAGAGCAAGGCAGATTGGGGTTACTTCTGCCTTTTTAAGTAACACTTGTGTTTAGTCAGTCTTTGAAGTGGCTGTTTCTTGACATCTCTTTGGCTTTGTTTTTAAATCCACCTCCATTCATTTTAACTTCCTGCCTGCCCCCAACTAGAGTTTACTCTGTCTGCATAAACACAGTTGCAGTATTAAAGTGCAAACACTATGGAACTTCTAAAGGATATCAAATTGAACAACTCCCAGATGACTCTGCTTAGTAAAAGCCCCAGAGTTTTCTATCCAAACTCCTTGCAGTTTGCCTGATAGCCAGAGCACTGGTCTTGCGTAGCAGACTCTAGATAAAAATACTGTTGATTCAGTATATTCCACCAACCTAAACTTTCAGAAAGCATTTATATTTAAAGGTATTTGACATTAGTGTGTCTAGGTGGCAAGTACAGTATTCCAGGCTTTAACTCCCTTCCTTTGATTTCCCTAAGACATAAGATCTGACAAAAATCAACTGATTTAAGATTACCTTTCAAAATTCTGCTAAGAGAATGTTTTAATTTAATTAACCAACATGCAAAGAGACCAAGGACATATTTCTATGGTCAGCTTGCATTTCAGAACTGCAGAGACTTTGTCAAGCTCTGGTAACAGTAGGAATGCTACTTTTATCTCTGTAGATAAAAATAAGTCTTGGTCATTGAACCCTATATATTCAGGATTCCTTAGTGCAAGGAGACACAGAACCAACAGGGTGCCAGGATACAACTTGCCTACTGTTTTTGCAATGTGAAAGTTGACAGAATCTTGATCTCTTAACACTAGCAGCATCAGAAATGAGCCCCCTAAACCAGTTTATTTTTAGAAAGACAAGAGGGAAAAGCATATTTATTGAAAGCCATAGTATGATCTCAAATGGAAAGAATTAGCCTACAATTACAGTTGGGGTCTGCAAAGCTCCAGCTACTGTAGTCGCAGCTAGAATTTTTCTTTGTGGTTTGGATGTGATTATGAAACACTGTTGACATAAAAACAAGGCCAGGGGAAACGATTGCAACAGGAACAAGATGAGTCTGTAGCTGGGGTAGATCTAGAGTCGAGAGTTTCTGGGGCAAAACCCTGCAAGTCACCAGAACAGAGACAGGAAAGTGCTTAATCTCAAAGATATTCGAAGGTCTGCACCTACAGAAGAGCTTGTGGGCTGCAGTCTTCTTATTTTGCTGGAAAGAACTGTGCAAGCTTTCAGTCTCCTTCCTGGAAGCATTTTGAAACTGGCAAGTGTTAGGTGTAGCACAGCATAGAAAGTGTCGATATGAATTGGTTCCCATTATGCAAGGTCTGCTTAATAGATTTGGTTATCTTAAAACCTCACCAGAGGGGAACTTGCAAGCACAGTAGCCTGCCCCTTCCTTTTCTTTCTTAGTCTAACAGCTGAGTTGTACATAAACACTCAGAACCTGGTTCTTTAAGTACTTTTAGCATTGCTAAGTAAATGATGGAACATAACTGAAATCAGTTTATCGTGTTCAGGGCAAACAAGTGGAGGATCTCACGATGGCCTTATTCCTTGGACAAGATTCTGCAAGGTATGAGCAAAGTTTAAAATTTGAGATTTAAAAATTGAAGAAGCTGATTTTAGTTTGTTGTGGGGTTTGTTTGGGCATTTTTTGTTGGTTTTTTCCCTAGGTTACCTTCTTTTTTAGTAACATACCCTAATTATTCTAAAGCTTACATGGTCATTGGGAGGTTTTGGTGGTGGGCTAAAGTAGCAGCACAAGGAGGAAAAAGGGCTTGCAACAGCAAGGAGAAGATGAATTTGAGATTCCTTTAGATCCATGTAAACTCTATAGAAAAAAATGCATCTTTCAAACTCACCATCTTCATTATTATTAATACAGTGGCTATTAACAGAATAGTTCTCCATTTTGATTATTACAGAAAACGTAAAAAAAACAAACAGCAAGATGAACAGTTCTTCTCTATCATGGTGAAGGACATTTCCCAGACCAGGGGCATTTGGATTAGGGTGAGGATTAGGACAGGGTGGCCAAGAGGATCAGTACAGTGACAGAAAACCACATCATGATATTTCAAACCCCTGGGTGCCATAAAACAGGAGGATTCTTCATGTTTTCTTTGGTTTTAGACCCTTTACTGCTATAGATAAGCCAGAGATTACAGCAGGCAGGAGCAGACTCCAGGGGAAGAGCTAAGTTCTGGTGACCTACAAGCACTTGAGTTCATTAATATGGGTGTCTCATGAGAAACTGAGATCCAAGTCTGAACTGAAAGTGTCTCTAAGCTCATCTGCTAGCCAGCCTGGGCAAAAGTCCCAGGGGATGGTTTGCATGTTCAAGAACTCCAACAAGAACAGTGTCCAGGCATGAACAAAAGTCTTATCTGCACTTAGACCAGTGTTGTTGCACGTGAGAAGTGATGGATCACATGTTTGGGGGTACTGTAGGCTCAGACAGGCATTTCTATTGCCTTAAGATTCATTAGCAATGGTCCATGTCCTTCTGGAGTGAAGAGACAGAAAAAGGCATAAGAGAATATTGGGGGGTGAAGGGACAGAGGAGAAGGACAAAAATGCAAGACCAAGCAGATACTGGCAGGATTGAAACCTTGCTTTCCCCTCTGCTGCTTAATGAAACTCATGTCTTATTATCCCTGTTCTCTCCCATCCCACTCCTGCCTTTCCATATTCTGATTTTCAGGAAAATATAAATGATAAAAATTTCCCCTTTTGGCTGTGGATTGAGGGAATCCTGGAGCTTATTAAGAAACATCTCCTGTGTCTCTGGAATGATGGGTAAGACCTGAGTGAAGTTAAAAATGTGGTAATTGCCTCAGACCTCTCATTTAGGCTAGCAGTTCCATCCTCATGTTGTGAGGTTGGTTGTGCAAGTGAATTCCAGTAGTGAGGAAGCCTCTGATGAGGCAACTGCTTAAAGCAAGAACATCAGATGATCGCGCTGTCCCGTTTAAGTCACAGAGCAGGGCTTCAAATGTAAGATTATATTTTGTTTTGCCTCTGCTCCCACTGTAAGGTGGTTCTTTCCACACCGTAGAACAGAGCCAAGGAAAACTGAAGAAAGGATAAGTCATAAAGTGACTATCCATCTTTAAAACCAAAAAACCAAATCCCCTACCCAAACAAACACTATTGTGAGCTGCCTGGAGGTGGCAGCAGCCAGACTCTGAACGCCTGTGCCTGCACTGTGCACCCAGAACACAGCAGTCTTCACTGATTCTAAGGGTATTACTAAGTAGAAGGACTGCCAGATGGAAGCATAGCCCTTTAATACTGGTTTAGTAAACTTTTGATTCTGAGATTTCCGATTTCCAAAGTTATTTCTGCCAAAACTGGGTTTATCCAAAGTCAAATCCTGCATTTTAGCTTTAGCCACATTACAAAACCCCATCAAATAGCACATTCACCGTGGAATCTCCTAGTATCCCACAAATCTGCAGGATCTGTAACAGCAGGTTTGCTTCATCTTGCTACATTCAGCAGCAGGCTTCACATTATTACCCCCCAACTCCAGACGAGTTCTGTCAAAGCCCTTTGTAGTGGGCTTGTTTCACTGCCCAAACCCTGCCTATTTCTTTTCTAAGTAGGCTGCAGTGCAGTGGGAACATTTGCCACCACTGCTGAGGCAGAATTCCAGTTCCTGTTTGGTGTTCTACCTCAGCGTGGTGATGTGCCTAAGGGATTGCTTTTGCACGTGGCTTTGATACAGGCTTGAGTAGCTCTCAATTGTGAGAGCAATCCCCCATTTAGGATTTAACAGAAAGAGGTGCAAGTTAAATCCTGAATGTAATCAAACTCAAGAGATTTAGTACTATTAGCTTTTCCTCTCTTAGCAGACTTTGTTGGATAGTCACAAATCGTTTTTTCCTAGAAAGGCAAAAAGAGAAACCAAAGGAAAAACACTGTCCAAGTACAAAGATATTTCAGTGGGGAAGAGACAAATCCACAGTATTCATTAGGACAGAGACTCTCCTGCATACAAGAGTAAGCATTACAGCCTCAAGAACACTTGCCTTTCTTTGTACTTGGAGATAAGGCAACAAAAGACTTCCATTATATACAGGATATTGACTACTGAACACATTTGTTATCTAAACGACGCCATTAAAAGCAAATAAAACACAAAACTCACCAAACAACCCCCTAAAGCGCCATAAAACAGGACAGCTTACAGCATCTGAAATTCTAAGCAAAATTACGATCATGTAGTACTTTTTGTGCAAAACCCACTTTTCCCCTGACTTAATGCACACAAAGACAGCAGTAGTACTCAAAAGTTCATTATTGATGCAGCATTTTGAGGAATAAGAGGCAGTGCAGAGAAATTCTGACCTCGGGGTGGGGGGGAGGGGGGAACCAAAACAAACAAAAAAACCCCCAAACAATAAGCAACAAATAAAAAACAAACAGCTGGAGCTTGGCCAGGTTTATGCCCTAGTACTGATTTGAACAACTGCCCCCCAGTACCTGTTCAGATCAATCAATCTCTTATAATTACCACATCAGCCTCCTTGCCTTATGCAGTAACATTTGCCGAGCACAGTGAGTTTGGGGGGTTGAAGTCAAGCAGGTTTAACAGTTCATCTAGAAAACGTGCACAAGGAACAGAGCAAACACCAATGCAAGCTAGTAGCTAGCAACCTTTGTTTCATCAGCCAAATAGGAGAAATAATTGTTCCTTAACATACTTCAGAAGTTAAAACTATCTTCTAGCTGGGTTCTGACCATATTACGCACATATAACTCCACTTCTGCTCCCACAGCCCAGCTTTGACAGCAAAAAGGACGATCTCTTTTACTCTCAGTTCAAAAAAAATGTTTGTACAAGCCACCAGGCCAAAGTGAGAGTGCTGAGGGAAGCTGCGGTGATTCATGGCTTCCACAGGGCATGAATCACCACCTGATTCCAGCCTGGCAGTCCTACTGCTAAGCTTTCCAGCTGCTCTCAGGACAAAGCCTTCTGTGGGGCATTTTCAAGAACTTCAACTCTTAAGTGACAAAAGCTGTTAAGTTTCCCTAGCTAGCCCATCACAGCTTAGGTTTCATGTTGAGGAATAACTCAGCTCTTTCTTTTCGACGTTACAGCTGCATTATGGGTTTCATCAGCAAAGAGAGAGAACGTGCTTTATTGAAGGACCAGAATCCAGGAACATTTTTACTGAGATTCAGTGAAAGTAGCAGAGAGGGAGCAATCACGTTTACTTGGGTAGAGGGATCTCAAAACGGTAAGTCAGTCAGTTACTCTTTGTGGATCTACTTACATCAGAACAAAAAGCCTTTATGCTCTTCTCCTCCACACTGAGGACCAGTGTAACACACCACCCCAGCAGCCCCCACCCTTACAAGCTGCAGGCCACAAGCAACAGGAGGCACGTGCCATACTTGGTATAGCTCAAGCCACACAGTGGATTGTTCAAGGTTTCAGCTAAGACTGGTAACACTTCCAGGGTACTGCTTCTGGCCCGGAGATTTCACAAGAAACATTGCCCAGACTGTGTCCCCTGCCTCCTTAGGGTCTCTCCTAGCAAAGCACTTTTAGCCCTCATGCACCTGTATTTTCCTCCAAACCCATACCACCCTCTTCACCAGAGAGTTCTTTCCAAAGCAAAGGTCACCACAGCCACACTCATTGCTACTGTTCTCTCCTCGTGCATCTTGTGTGCAACACTCCTTTCTCAACCTGCTTTCTTTAATTCACAGCCCATGGAACGTCTGTCCTTCCTCCCCACATCCTCCCCAGGTAAACGACATGTTCACTTACTCCATTTTCCAAGCAGTTCTCCTTCCTCCCATTGTCCTGAAGGACCAGTGAAGACCTTCTTCAGTTAGCTGGACTGTTCTCTCATCCTCTCTCAAGGAAGCCTGGAGATGTCACAGCTGCAGAAAAATATAACCTCCCTCATATCCAATCAGGGCTCTCCCCTTATCTAATCAGGGTTCTCCCCTCATTGTACTAATAATGAGCCCCACCTGCCAGCATGGTGCAGCTGTGGACACTTCACTTGGATGAGCCCCAAACCTGCTATAGCTGGAAGAGAAACTGCTGAATGTACTTGCACGAAAAATTAAGCAAAGAAGGGTGATGATAGTTTTTGGAACACTCAGGGAGGCTTTATCTATCTCTCCTTATAGTTCATGAGAGCTTCACGTGGTGTGTGTGGATCAACCTTTCTAACAGGCAACAGAGTTTGAATGATACAATTTGGAAGAAGATTGAAAAGGTAGCACAACGTAAATTAGTTAATGAAATATTAGTTAATGAAATATTGGAGGCAGTTTCCATGGATGAGTCACACCAGTCATTCTGAATACAAAGCACATCAAGAGCCATCACTGTGTGCTGTCCCCCCATGTGCCTCCCTACCCCACAGAACAATTACATTCCCTTTGACAGGTATTAAATATTTACCTGCAGCACAGTAGGTGTCATCCAGGTAATCCTCTTGCTCACATGACCTCTGAACTTGTGGAAGTGGCTGCAGCTTTTCTGGGCAGTTTTAGAAAAAACTTTGAAACTCCCTTTAAGAGTTGCTGCTTCTCTCCTCTGCAGAGCTCCAGTTCCATTCTGTAGAACCCTACACCAAGAAGGAGCTCTCTGCTGTGACTTTCCCTGACATCATCCGCAACTACAAAGTGATGGCAGCTGAAAACATTCCTGAAAATCCACTGAGATTTCTGTACCCAGATATACCCAAAGACAATGCCTTTGGCAAATACTACTCCAGGCCTAAGGAGGGTGAGTGCTATTAAATAGCTGATCCCATTTATATTGTTCCTGAGGTACTTGGGCACTGTGCAATTCCTGTGGCATGGAAAGAAAGGAAGCAGTTGGCCTGAATTTCTTGGCAGTCTGTCCCATTCTGAGCTAAAAGGTCAGCAGAGGCACCTGAGCTTTATAGGTTAAGAAAAGGTCTGTTTTTAAAGAGGCACAACATGAGATCTAATCAGATCAAAACCTGAAAACCTAATTGTCACTGGCTCTCCAGTTCAGCTTTCGTGAGCCCATGAGCTGTTTCAGAAATGTAGGTGCCAACTAGCAGCTGGAACATGACTGGCTATGGAAGAGGGTTATTTTCCCCATTTTCTATAGGGGAAAAGGAAACAGGAAAATCTGACTAAAAAATTAAATAAATTAACTGTAGTGCTGTAAAATGATGGAGAGACTTGCACATTATCTGGGTCACAGGCTTTATTTTTGGTGCAATGAAGATGGCAATGTGAAGTAAACTTGCAGAAAAAAACACAAACCCACAAACTTGTTTTTTTTTCTCCTTGAAGCACCAGAGCCAATGGATTTGGATGGTCCCAAGGGAAACGGCTACATCAAGACTGAGTTAATCTCTGTGTCTGAAGTGTAAGTTTCCACAAAAATGCTGGAATTTTAAGAACTGATCATAAGTATTTAGCTGTAGTTCACGTCTCTTCCCAGTATCTAAGGTGTAGGTGCCCCTGCCAAATATTTCCTCTTTGAGGATCATTCATTCAGTGCTGTGTTTAAAACACCATTTCTAAATAAAAACCCCTAGAAACTTGCCAGTAGTTGTACTGACAAATGATTTCTTGAAAAGCAAGTTCTTAAAGACTTGTTGGACTTCCTTGTTTAGGATGTGCATCCCTGAGTAGTCCCAGTTCTCATTTAAAGCCATTTTGCTGGCTTTGCAAAGCCGAGTGCATTGCTCACAGACCTGATCTTCTTCACAAGGGGCCTCCTTAGTGGCCCTTGTAGCCTCAGAGCCAGACGTGGTAGCCCAACTGCGCCTCATTTCTTTAGTGAAAGTTTATCCCTGCTCTTCTCCATTAGCCACCCTTCCAGGCTTCAGTCTCCAGAAAACCTGCTCCCCATGTCCCCTGAGGAGTTTGATGAGGTGTCTCGGATGGTGGGTCCAGCAGAGATTGATACTGTGGTATGTATCAACAGCCAGCTGTTTGCAGGGTGCTTCTCGCCTTTTTTTTCCCTCCAGATGTACCTCAGACACTTAACACAAGTGCACACTTCAGAACACAACTCTTCACACATGTAGGGAAAGCTGGGGATCCAGAGTAGGACTGGGATTGCCATCAGTTGTTCTTTCCACCTGTCTGTGGGGATGGAGGTGAAGAGCAGGAGAGTAAAGCTTCCTGTGTGTACCTTGCACATGAAGGGAAGATGGGAAGGGAGGAAGGAGCGTCGCTGTAGTCTTTCCTGTGGGCTCTGGGTGGGGAGGGCCACTAGAGCAGGAGTGCAGTTTGGAAGGGCTGCTCTGGCAGCGCTGCCAAGATTCTCCCTGTTAACAGAGCAGTGTTGTCCTTGGAGGGTGTGCTTCAGAAAAAAAAATCAAAATTAAACTTCGGGATTCCCCTCCTCCCACCTCGCTGGGTAGCTGGATCCTAAGGTGTGAGTCTGGTTTTATTTAGGGAGAACATGGTCATAGCTCTGGTTAGCAAAGACTTGAGTATTAGGGCTTACTTGGCTTGTTTGATGGACATTTCCTTTTCTTGTTGCAGATGTGCACACATATTCAGCTCTGAGCTTTGGCTGTGCTTTTTACTGCGTCATTAACGCGGCTGATTCGCTTACGTGTCCTGCACTGCAGTCCATGCCTTGGTGACACACTTCACTGCCATTCTTTGGTTTCTCAACATGAAGGTCCAGTAGCAATTTTTAGCTAATGGAAATATCAACAATAGCAGTCTCAGCAGCCTCCTCATGTGCTCTTCTTTGTTTAGTTAGCAAGATACCGTGCCACAGTGGAGAAAGAGAGGAGGATTAGGAATGTGAGGTCCTCAGAGAGAACTGATAGGAGAAACATGCATTCATGTTTAAAACAGTTGGCTGTACACAGAAGGCTTCAAAGGAAAGCTGGTTCTTCTGCAGAGGTTCTGCTCAG
This sequence comes from Myiozetetes cayanensis, assembly GCF_022539395.1. NCBI lineage: Eukaryota > Metazoa > Chordata > Aves > Passeriformes > Tyrannidae > Myiozetetes > Myiozetetes cayanensis. The sequence goes on along the minus strand of NW_026088185.1, from coordinate 7,436,460 downwards.
AAAGCTTGTGCCTTCTGTGTAACTACTTCTGCAGAACTTCCCTAGCTTTGGATTTTCATCTGCGTCACTGAAAGGAAAAGGGAAACACTCTACAGATATGTGCCACACCAAATGCATATGCTGCTGAAGTTTGCTGTGGTTTTAGCTTTTCTAGGCATGGCATATTCAGAGAGCAAAAAATGTTACCTGCATTTCGTGTTTTTTTTGGTTTTGTAAGGCATAACCTCATGTAGAATGGTTAGCACAATCCTTCACATGAAGAGCATTTCTTAGGACACCACCTTAAAGCTGCATTGGCACATGATGAGCTTGCAACTCAAGGTGTACAATCAAAACTAAAGCTTCTGCAGACTGCAGCCATGTTGTCTAGCAGAGTATCAGACAAAATGAGAACCTACTCTTTAAAAGAGTGCAGAAAGGGTTGAAGTATGTTTTTAGTCACTGTGTTTAGCCTACCAAGGTGAGGACTTGGTCACTCCTATTTTTTACAGTAATACACGCCCCATTTAGTTTATAACAGGTGGACTGGAACTCATTTTTCTCATGCATTATGAACCAGGGCATTTATTTAACTGTTGATTTGAATAGCTGTAAGATCCTACAGGCTTTCATAATGAAGTGGGTTTGCAATTAGGGATGAGGCACAGGAAAGTGAGGGAGTTAAATTTATACAGAATAACAGCTGCAGGATATGCAGTTTGTGGTACTTAAAGGATGAACTTGTGTTTCCACCAGAGGAGGAACAGGTTTGTTCCTCAGCACGTTTGAAGATAATTAACAACTCACAGTTGAGAGGCAAGGCTGTCTCGGGCAGCTGGTCTCTGCACCAGGGGTTACCTATTAGTGCAGACTGCTAATTAGCACACAGAGGAACAGAGGGACTGCAGAGCCCTCGTGCTGGATCCTACCGGTTCAGGTGGAACAGCAACAGGAACAGGGCAGCTGGCTGGAGCAGGGGGGCAGACAAGGTGACCTCCAACTTCAGCCTCAGCCCAGCTGTGACTCAGGTGCTACTGCAGCCTCTTCCCCCACTGCTGTCTATTCTATTCCCATCACCTGGGAGAACAGCAGCAGCCCATGGGACTCACAGAGACTGCAGAGCTGCTTCTCTAGATTCAGAGAAAAATTAAAGGACCTATATGTCTTTAAATGAAAAGCATTGCCAAACTGACTTATTTTTGGTGCTCTGGGTTACTGAGGTTATCTAACAGTGCTACAGGATATCACAACTGGTGACTTAATGCTTTTATCTCATTGTAAGTAGCTGAATGTGTATCTTTATTGTCAATACAAAAAGTATTTCTTTCTTGAGCTACAACACCTTGTACTCATGTTCCATATGCAGAAGTTTGTCTTCATTACTTTTATATTTCAGTTTTATCAACCAGAGTGAAATGTTCTTCTGAGATTTAAAGCAGCAGCCTTATTCATGCATTGGTCTTTCCAGTAGTTCTAAAAGTAGTGATTTTCCACAATGGAATATTCTTTTGCCATTTATAAAAAGACGGAACTGTCAGTTGACATTTTTGTCCTATCTCTTGTTTGTTGGCTACTTTTATTATAAAGATGATGTGTTTGCCAGTAGTTTACTACTCTGTATCTCATTTTAAACTTGCTTGTGTAACTAGAGAGTTAAAGCTCTGAAGCCTAAGGCTGTATCCATGCTCTTAATTCTCTGCATTGTAGCAGGTCAGTCTGCTCTGGAGCACTTAGAAGGTGGCTGTTAACTTTTTTTAATTATTCATTGTATCACTTCACTGATTTGTTTTCTTCCCCACCCAAAGTTCAATAAACTGAACTTGAATTTCAAATTTAAGTCATCAGTAGGATAACTGATGTATAGCTAAACTTTGTGAGCTACCAAGCTGGACCACTGCTGCATCATTTTTCTCTGGGGTATTAAGTGACATGATCCCTTGTCTCATGCTTGTTGGGCTTTTATATGAACAGCCAGAAGAATAATAAAGGAAAGAAACTGTTGGTGTGATAAAGGATAGCAGGAGTGAAGAGTAGGCAAGAGAAATCCAGAGCTGTTAGAAAGTACCTGGACAATCCACTTAAGAATTCCCAGCATTAACAAAAAGCAACCAGTAAAGGAATGCAGCTCTGGAAGTGTAGGTTTCAAAATAAGTAACAACATCAACAAAAACAATCAGAAAAAAGCTAGATTATATAAATTAATTCTGATTTCCTGTAAGCTTTGCACAATGCAAAAGACCAGAGAAGGTTCTCCTGGACAGCCTTCTCCATGACTGAAGACTTATTTCAATGGCAGCTGCATAGATAACCAATAAAACCAACCACCACCATCATCGTCTTGGTATTTCCATTTATTATGCTGTAAAAAGCAACACTATCTGGAATTTATTTCTTAAAATAAATAACTTTCATTTTCAGAACCAGTACAGCTCAAGTTTAGATTCATTTCATGGGAAACCGCTAGAAATACATTCATCACTGTCTAGTCCCCACAATACAGAATCTAAAGTCAAGATCAGCCCAGTCAGTTACAATGACCAGAAGTACACTGCCAGTAAGTATAGTCACGGATAGTCCAGCTCTGAAGCAAAAAAATCTGGTACAATACAGTTTGTTCACAAAGATAGGCTAATTAATGCTAAGACTACCACAAGATTTCTGAGTACAAAGCATTAAGTTAGCTTAACAACTTTTTAGGTTGTGATACAGAAGAAACATATATGACATAAAAACAAAGGAGTGGGGGAATCCTCTTTGGAGCATAAGGAAGTCAGCGTTGGATAAGATAACCAAAAGCTATTTACTGTAAAGTCTACATGTCGGTGTCATGAATGATAAACAGCCAAACCACTGTACTGCATATATTTATAGTTATAAATAACGCCATGTCTAAGTAGCTGCATCGCTGAATTGGACATTACAAAGTAATCCATCTTCTCACAATGAGAAAATACTAAAACTAACCAGCAAAAATGCACTGAAGCTAAAGACTGGCTAAAAGCACGCGGTATGAAAGCGTTAACTTTAGGGACAGCTGTGATCTTCAATGTCAACCCAGTTAAAATCCTTTTGGTTTTGGTTTGTTTATATATGCATACTATATAATATACCTATCTTTTAAAAATGCCAGTTTGAAAAATGCAATGTCAGTTAAATAAAGCTAAATCAGGTATTTTTCTGAGAAGCTACAGGATGTGTTTTAATAGGGGAAAAAAATATGGAAGAAGTCAGATTAGCACAGAAATTCAGAATACTAAAGTAGAATCCATCTGAAAGTATTCCTTTACACTACAGCCAACAGATCTGTTACCAGAGAAAACATGTTGGAATTTAGTTCAGGGTGCAGCAGAGAAGAGGCCTTGTGCTACTCAGTGACCAATGTGGCTCAACAAAGAGCTGGAGGCTCGGTCTTGGTTAGAATTGAGGTGGTGGTGACACAGGATGTGAAAAGAAGGGGCTAAAAGCCTTCAGAAAAATAGCTGATCTTCACAAAAAAAAAAACCAAACCCCCCCCCCCCAAAAAAAACCAAGCCAAAAAAAACAACCAGCTTAAGAACAGTTAAGATTCTTGAGAAAAAGTGTTTGATAACCATGCCAGCCAGCTTCGAAATGCTATTTCAGGGCTTTAGACTTTCAGACTCTTCCAAGATTTCATCATCATGAAGACAGTCACTATTTGTGATGAGTACCAAGCACTTTTCCATGTGATTTGTCCTCCTGCAGGGAGGCAGTATGGCATATCAACAAGAAACTGTACAGGAACTAGAAAGGTTCTGTTCTCAACTATACTGACCTGCTGGGTTGCTCTGGAGAAGTTATTTCTCTCTAAGCCTTAGTGTACCCATTGCTAAAGGAGGATAATGTGGTTCAGATCATCTCTGTAAAGTGCTTGGGCCATTCTGGAAAGAATTTGGGCATTATTCAGGAGGATTTTGGTGCCAAAACACAGAAAGTTTGAACTTTGAGATCTAATGACTTGTACACTATGTGTTAGGATAAAAACCACCATATACACAATTCTCAAGCACAATCTCCTTTTCTGTGTGCTAAATGATTCTTGCCTAAAATTCTTGTGCTAAAATTCTTGCCTATGTCCAACAACTCTGGTGTTTTGCTAATTTCTTAAGTGACTGCTCACTTATGAGGTTTTATGCCACAGTACTGGCAGAAGCAATTGCACATGGGACAGGGAGCTGTGGGAACATTGTACTTCTGCAAACAACAAATATCTGCATCTACATTTCCCATAACAGGGCACGTGCCACGCTGGCTCCAATGGCAAGACATTAAATGCCACCACAAAAGGCATTTACCTACTTGTGCTCCTGGTGCTGAATTCCTGTTCTGCACCAGCAGAATCCCACTGATGCAGTATCCTGCTCCCTGGTTGATGGCAGTGCAAGAAGAGAACATACCCCAAAACCTGGCTTATCTCCTGCTCTGCCCATGTTTTGATTGGCTCTATGCTCCTTAAAGCTGTTTCACTCCATCCGTGTTCCTTATAACAAGCCTAAATGAGTTCAGAGTTACATGTAGTATTTGGTTTGGTTCTCTGCCTTTCCTGTGCTTCCATTCCCCTTGCTGGCTCCTGGTGCATCCACCCAGGACGCACCTGCCAGCCCCAGTGGGGGTTTGCAGCTTGCCAAGGCTTGCTGTAGTGCAAACAGACCTGCAAGGAACACCTGCACCCACTTTCCCCTGTCACAGGGAAGTACTTTAGCAGCTGAACATGGAGAGAGGAGGGAGGCAAGACAGAGGGAACTGAAAGAAACACTTCCAAACAAAAACCCCACTCCACACTGGTGTTACAAGTCACGTTCCCCTACGCCATTTGGTCAAACAAACCTTTAAACACATTCCCTGACAAGACTATCTCTAAGAACAAGCCTAGACCATTGACAATTGTCACCTATATACTCTGTGATATTTATATTATGTAAACAAGGTTGTGTGGAAATATTTTTTTTCCAAAAGATAAGTGCAGATCCTTTCTTAACACACCCAGCCTAAATCTACATCAGCATCTTCAGCTTTCAAAAAAACCTCACTGACGCTCATACCTGACAGTACTCTGGCTCACCTTGGCCATACTGAAAACAGAGGGCTAGAGAAACAAAAATTCAGCAGAAAAATTCCTGACCACAGACTAGAGTTCACACAGAACACAAAAATAAATTAAGTAGTGCACAGTAAAGCCAACAACAGCTAAATATTTTTATACATCAATTATATGCAGCATGAGGTAATATTGCTCACATTATGGAGGGAGATTCTTAGTTGGTTTTGTTTCTTTTGAAGAGATTGGATTTGTCCTGTGCGTATAGAAACTCCTGTAACGTAACACTGAAGTAACAGAGACTTCTGTAAAATATATACCACTATCAGATAGAAACACACACGCTCTTCATTACTTATGTATACCACAATTAAATAGTAAGTGATTTGATTCTTAGGATCTAGCTGAAGATGATTATAGTAAGCCATCCAGATTTTTATGAACCGTTCGGTTCTCCTTCCCGTTGTTGGAATCCTCTGATGGCGTGTACTGGACCTGATACTCTTGAAGAATTTTAAAAACGTCATGGTGTCCGAAATGTAAAGCTTCATCCATAGGAGTGTTATTCCACCTAGGAGAAACAGCACAGTATTTTTAAGACCAGCATGTGAAGCACAGAGCCGAAAGCACCAAAAATTTTGTTCTTTACATACTCTGTTGAAAGTTCAGCACACAGACCACACTCAGTTCAGTAACTATGGAATTACTTCATTAAGCTGAGCATAACCTTTTAAATAACTGTTTTAGAGCTGGGTTTTTTTATTCTTGCTTGCTCTGCAGAATCTACAAAAAAGGACCCAGCTCCTTTTGCTTCAGTGGACTGGATCAATACATTTCACTTTCATTTGACAGACACCTCTCCTCACTCAGGGAGTAGGGAGATGCTATTGGAGCATCTTTCCTCCAAACCAGCAATAAAACCACTCACCTGTCTTTGGGGAAGGGATTCACTTTGCATGCTTCCAGTAGAAACTTAACAACATCCACATGTCCTATAAGAAAAGCAGGTTTGTGAGTGTATGTACTTACACACACCCATGTATACACAGACAAAAGCAGGTATGCACAGAGAGAGCAAAGATACTCTAAAGCAAGCTGACCGCCTCCCACTGCCAGAGAGAGCAAATGACATGTGAGGAGACATTACCTTCTGCAGCTGCCACGTGGAGGGCTGTCCGTGAGTCATAGTCTCTTTGCTCCATATCCATTCCTGACAGAGCAAATCTTAAAAGAAAGAAAGATTACAGAGAAAAGTCTTACATAATTGAAGCAAGTTACAAAACCAGCATGGAACAATATCCCTCTGCTGAGGGTACCTTTTTGGTGGTTAGGTTTGAGTCTTTTGTTGGGTTTTGGGTGAACATATTCAATCTCTAGCTCATGCAGCTCAATGTTCCCCAACACAGAAGCAGTGCATGTGCATGTTCATAAATAAACAACAACAGCAGGAACCAAACAAGCAGCATTCCTATTCCCAGACCCCTGCTGATTTTTACCTCCGGAGTGCAGACACATCCCCTGTGTAGGCAGCAAACAGCAGATTTATCACAGACTTCACCTATAAAGAGAGATGAAGTCCAGTTTATTGATCTTCTTTCCTCAGAAAGGAAACCCAGAAAAGCCCAGAGTGGCCACCTGGTTCACTGCTTATGAAACTTGCTAATTGTATCCCCTTGCTTGGCCACATTTTGCAGTACAGCATAAAACACTGGAATAATTCGTTCCAGCTTGCTTCGCTACCAGTACTGTAAGGTCTGTCTTTCCAAGGCTGAAGTCATTAAAGGCAGTAAAAGAACTATAAAACATGCATTTCTGCCGTACTGTGGTAAAAAACATGAGCTTGCTGTATGGACAAACCGTATTTCTCTCTTTGATTGCCTAATGACACCAAGTATTGAATTGCACAGAGAGTATCACTTTAACAATTCATAAAACTGTGAACTCCTCATAAGACTAACTCATTCTGGAAAAGTAAGATTTTTTTATTATTATTATTAACTGCAAAGATTCCTAGTGCCAGGAGAAATCTGTGTTAGCAGAAGAGAAGAAACAATACTGTCAGGCTACATCAACCTTGCCCCCTGCACATTTTTAATGTATCCTGGCTATAACAACTCTGCAAGTTTTAACAAGAGCCAAAAATGACAAGCTACATGGTTTCAAGTATGCCACATCAGTTTCTTTCATGAACTGATACAGCCACTTCTAGGCACTGTTTCACAGTACTTTCCAGTAAAATTTCTAAATGCTGCTTTGCTTTTTGAGTCTACAAAGCTCTGCCGCTGCCACCAGCCAAGAAACAGAGATAAAGGAGGAAACTGATGCTGCATTGACCTTCTACAACAAGGAGGAGAAACAAACAAAACAAAAAATCCCCACCCACAAGCAAGTCTCCCACAGATTCCTGCAAGAACACTGGCATATTTTCACAAGGCCACAGATGAGCCAACATCTGTGCCTCTTATAAACCGCACTTGTGGAATTGCTTGTTTTTTACACCTCAAATATGCACTGATGCAAAGAGAGACTGAGCTATAAGGAGAAGGAGGCGCAAAGGCCAGGATGGAAATACAAAGGGGACACAGAGCCACCCTCACTCCAGTACCCACAAACTACTGTAGCTCCTTTTCAACTTGCATTATAAGCCCACCCAACCCACAGGCAGCCCCCCCAGCTGCCCCATGGCTGGGCTTGCCTCCTCTCCAGCCCCAGCTCAGCATTGGGGTTGCAGGACCGCGGGAATGAGCCGCTGCCCCACAGGGCTACGGAGTCTCCACCTTCCTGGGGTGATCTTGTAGCTGACACAGATGCAGACTTGCACCAGCGAGTCCACCTCAGGGCACTCAACCACACTTTTGCTGGGCTCTTCATAGCAAACAGCACAGCCACACCAAAGTATCAAAACCTCCCAACAGAGTGCACATCTTTTACAGACACTGGGCTGCAAACTGTATTTAAACACAGGTGTGAAAGGGCAATTTGGTTTGATAATCTCTACATTTCATCAAGATGATTCAGGCATTTTCCTCAGGGAGGGAGATGATGAGTGCTGCTCTGCTGCTGGGGCCCCATGGGCAGACCAGGTTGGCTGCACTCCCATGTTTCAGGTCCTGAAGGTGCTGAATACTCTCCCTTTTCAGGATCTAGGATGACCAAAGGACACTCTTGTCTTTCACAAAAACCATTTCAGAGGTAACTGACCATTTTGGCTGGGCTTCTTGATGTTTCTGGGAAATGCAAATGCATAATACAGTAATAAAATAAAAATAACACACATTCCATTTTTAAAAAAACCTTCCAAGTGCAGCCAGGGCCCAGAATCCCTCTGGATTCAGCTGAACATTTTGCTAAGAAGCCATTTTCTATAATAATGTGACAACATGTAATTTGGAGATTTCTGAGGCTTTCTAACACAATCATTTTAGGCCAAGTCTCTCAGCAATCTGGGAGAGGTTAAAGCTGCTCCTTTTTTAAGATACAGCATGTAAAATCCAAAGCTGCATTATTATAAATCTGAAGTTCTTAATAGATCAAAATAAAGAAGTACAAATCCAGGCACATAGAAGAAAATATCTGCTTGTTTAGTTCAGAAGAAGTAAATTTGAGGGGAAACATGACTGCTCTCTGTACAACAGTAATAGGATACAAAAAGCAGAATTGACCTTGACCCCATAACTGAACCCTACTCTATTTGCAGCAGAGTCCACGCCAAAAAATTAACAAATTTAATGAGGTGAAAATTTGTTAATGAACAAATGAAATTCTTCAAAAGGCATCCATAAACAACAGAAGTTTTATTGAGTTCACCTAAAAAAAAGTTAACTCAATAAAATTTAGAAATCTACAGACACAAAATACATTTTGAATTCAAAGTAAGAATATACCACCTCCATGAGCATCTTAAGGACCTTTCCTTAGTTTCCAAGAGAATATTAATCCAAGAAACATATATACTAAATCATCCTGTATGAGGCTATCATTTACATTGAGAACAGGTTACTATGTGAACAGTACTTGCTGCCAGAAGCTGTGCATCTGTGCAGAATCTCACTTAAGCTGCCATAAAGTCAAGTACAAATTCTTTACCCCCAAACTCGCAGTGTACTAGCCTGAAATAAGAGGTCCATTGCAAGATAATCAAGAGCCAAAATAAACTCTAAAGTGGGAGGGGCAAACATAAGATTTTTGGGGGTTAACTGTAGTTAAGTAGGAGAGTAAAAAAAAAAACAAACAACAAAACAAAACAGTGAAGATGACAGATGAGCTGTGTCCATTCAAACTAAGTAGGGCAAAAGGCAACTAATTTAAGTGTTTAGAGAGACTGTCAGTGAGTTTCTCACCAAGTGGTTCACAATCCTCACAATCCACATTCAGTGCTGGTGTTTCTGTAACTGCACTGCTGAATACCATTTTTTCTACTGTTTAGAAAGAGAAAGTTTACTACCTTCAACCCAGCAGCACCTTTTCCTACTAATTCTCTAACTATGAAAATTTAATAGAAGGAGAAGGGGTGGAGTCCCTCTGCTATATATGGGCTGGCTCACACATTACCATATAGCCATATGGCTGGATCAAACCCACAGGGGAAACTGTTCCACCTTTTGTCAAGTGGGAGAGAAAACTCTGCACTGAAGCAGAGGAAGCTTTCTTCGGCAGCTTTCTTCTCATCGTGCCATCAGTACAGAGCACTGCTCACTCAACTACCACCAAACCCTCTTTGTACAACACTCTTTCCTCAGTGCTGGTGGATACAATGCTGGTCATCCAGGCAGTGAAACCAGCACGGAAAGGTTCCTTGGGAATACTTGTGTCATTCAATGCTAAAGATCAGAAACACACCTCACTTTTTCACCTTCAGGTTAGTAGGTGTTAGAGCTCTTGGACTCAGCAGGATGAAGCTATGGAGGATTGAAGTCCTGCTTCACATTGAAGGTGACCAAATGATCCCAACCTCCAGAGGTCCTTTCCAACCTAACAGTCCTGCAAGTCCATGGGTGAGGACAGGCGCAGCACAAGAAAGAAAAATCAAGATTGTTGTTGCTCAAGAACTACACTGAGGCCAAGTTAAAGGAAGGAAACACCCAGAGTTCAGAGCGGCGGGAAGTCACACTGCTGCTGCAGGCACTTCAGATCAACACAGGGGACCAAAAGACAAAAAAAGAAAAAGCACCAACCCAAAACCCCCAAAACACAAACGGAGTGTTCTATGGCACTGAAAGCTGCAAAGGGAAACTCTGTGTTAGCGTGACTCCTAGCCCAAAGCTTCATATCACAGTTATTTGAAATATCCCCTAAGCCTGGATATGTTAAAAGTTTCAAAAAAGTCTCCTTCAAGCAGTGCTCAGACGTGAACTGACCACACAGGAACAGAAGAGCACAAGGGCTGCTGCCTCTGCCTTTCAGGGAGCACATGCCCAATGCACAGCAAGTGCATGGCTGTCCCATTTCTCTGCAAGCACATTGTCCAAGGACTGGGGCAAGACATAGGAGTTTTTCTTTTGTTTTTCAATTTCTCAGTGTACCAACTTGAAAAACCTAATTAAAAAAAAAAAAGTTTAACTTCAGCGTTAATATGTTGAAGTCACTTACTGCAAGTGAAATTTCAACACATCTACCTGATCTGAGAGGCTTGGCTGGAACATGAAAATTGCCTTGGTGGAGTATTTGTAACAGAACAGTCTTGCCTACTTGAGCTGCACACCCAAATCCAGACTTATTTAAATGGTCTTACGATGGCTAATGGCAAATGACTGCGCAAGACTGAGATGGAATCACTTTTCTCTACACAGACTGAGTTTAGAAGATTTTATTTTTTAGCGAAGAAAAGTGTGTCTATCACTGCCTGGCTCTAATACCATCAACAGCAGACCACTCCAAACACTTCACAGAGAGAACTCTGTCATCATTTTTGGCACTAAGATGGGGAATCGAGGCCCAGAGATGAAAATTAACAGCTACAGTCCCATGACAGGAGAGTGACCTGACACCTTCTGCCCACTGGCTCTCACGCTTCAGCAGTTTTATATTAATATAAAACAACCAAACCTCAAACCCAAGCAGCTGAGTGCACCAGCCCTGTGCTCTGTCCCTGCCTGTGTGTCCCCATCACTACAGGGCTCTGTCCCTGTCTGCTATTGCTGCAATACCTCCAGCATGGCAGGGAGAGCCTCTGCTCTGCACTGCGCTTGGGTCAGGAGAGAAAAGCCAAACAGCTGTGCACGCAAGAAAAACAAATCCTTTAGAAAAAATTAATTTAGCTCAAAGCTGGATTAATTCCATGAGAAGCTCTTAGCTAAAAAGGTCACTGAATCTGGATTTTAATTTCCTACTATGTCCTGCTTCCTGAGAACCCCTCCCTCCAATTTCTTTGAAAACATAACAGAATTTGCATTCTAAAAAAAAAATATAACTTACAGCTTTACTGTTTCTCCAGGTGGCTGAGCAATACAATCAAGCCCAACAGTTTATAACAGTGCTGCTCAAGGCAATACAAACAAGGATAAATAAACGACCCCCCCTAAACTTTCCAGTGCTCTTTCCATGATATTTAGGGGTGACGTCACAGGTTAGCCTTCAGAGATGTTCAAAATACTGAGGGGAAAAAAGGGTTTAAATTCATATTATTTCTCAGGAACTTTACCATATCTGACCTTTACTATGCACCAGACTGAGTGTGCTGACAGACTTTCAAATACAACAAGGGGAGTTAAAAAAAGAGAGTAGAGGTAGTTGAGAGAACATGAGCAGCACACTCTTCTCTCACATCCCATTTTTTGTGCTTAAACTGGGACACAACATTTTCCTTTGGGAACCCTGCCCTCCTGGCCAACTGGCTTGAAGAACAAAGTTTTAATTGTTCCCCTGCACAGCACAGAGGTATGGAGACAGTTTGGGATTTAAACTTCAGTTCCTGCAGCTCAGGACTTCCCCAATGACATGTGACCGCCACACCAACCCCAGGGCCTGATGCACAGGGATCCCAGTGCGGGTCCCAGGTAAGCAGGGCTGTGGGAACATGACACCCAGCCTCCTGACAAACACTCCCAGCTGCAGGAGAGCCGCATGGCAATGGGAATGAAGTCCTGCAGCTCTTGGCCAGTGCAGAGCGCAGCAGGGCAATCAGCCAGGCTTGTCTGGAAGTGACCTGACTTATCCACACCACCGCTACCCACCCACGCCAAGCACGGTTAATCTGCAAGCACAACATCCTGGCTGCCTTCCTGGGGCACCTGCACGCACAGCGAGGATGACAGAGCCCAGTTCCCTATTTATACCAAAAGTCTGTCAGATGGTAGCTCCAAACCACACATCCTGGCAGCACATTGTTCCAACCAGGAGGAAGACGAGCGCCAAAGGGCTCAGCGATGTCCCATACATTCCCTCCTCACCCTGCTGAAAGCCACCCACCCTGTCTGGCAGCAGGGCCATACTGACACAGGGAGCACATGAGCCAAGGCCCGGGGGCCAGGTGACCCCAGGGACCCCACGGCCGGCAGCAGGCACTGCCCATAAGCTCAGCTTTGCACCCATTGTTCAGAGCACACAGCGCAGCTAATCCGGCTCAGCGCAGGATTAACTCGGAAACGCAAAAAATAGATTGTTAAGCTGTCCAAGGTGAGCACACATCTAGTGAAAGGGGATTAACGCTTCATAAGCAGAAAGAGACCGGCTCCTCCAAACTATGCCTACTCCCAAGGCCTCTGCAAATGCCCAAGTACTGACAAATGAGGCAGGAGCGAAGAGGTTACGTGAGCCACGAGCACAAAGGGATAAAAAATCCAGAATCAACAGAAATTCAACTTCACAGTAGCACTGCCCAGCTGCTGCTTTTCCTAAAGCTGATCCCCCCTGATGAGGGTCATTGGGGTATGCAGCAAAAAGCAATCACTCCTCCTACTCTCCAGAAGAACTGCTGGTTTTTAGATTGCTCATTTTATCAATGGGGAAAAAAAAAATCCTGACATACAGGACACCAGTATATATTCTGAAAAAGCAATGCTGACCTATAAAAACCAGAAGAAGTAAATCTAGAGCACCAAGTAAACTATTTAGTCATCTAGGTTTTACACACTGAACTTGTAACTGAACTATGCTTAAAACAAAGCCTTTAGATAGCTTTTTCCCTGGATGTAATAGAACTGAAAAACAAAAGAGAAAACCTTCAAACCTGCTCAAAGTGAATTTTGAAGCTTGAACTTTGAAATTAAATATAGAACATAAGCAGCCCCTAAAAAGACAAAAATAAACCAGGGATGAATCTGAGAGAGGACGCAAATGTCTGTACCTTCAGACACTAGACAGGGCCACTTATTTTACAAATTGGCCATTTTTGTATTTTCATTTAATTTGCAATAAACTGGAAGCTGCTCTCTCTCAAGTCTAAAGGAGATAGTCGCAGTTTTCCTTTAAAATATCATGATTCAGTAAGAAGGCAAGTTGTACTTTTAGGAAAAGAAATCTCAGTCAAAAGTCTGTTTTTGCAATTGAGCTTCTGTTTCGTTTCCCATGAAATAAAGTGAAAGCTATCACCCAAGGGGAAGTGAAACATTTACTTTAAAAGCAAAAACTAAGACTGAACCGTAAACAAATACCCAACCAAAATAATACGCATTTGTCAAAAGCATGTAGGTACTGCTCTGTCTGCACACTGAAGGTCCATACAGGTTTTAGAACTGCTGGTGTTCAGTCTGGCACAAACAGATCTCTAAAATTCAGAGTATGTGAGGAGTTGAAAGTGGCATTTTAATGGTCACAATGCCAGAGCTGGAGCGGCTCACGCCTAACACCCCCTGCGAGCACAGCCAGGACCTGACCTGTCTGCCCCACTCCAGTGCCAGCAGCCTGCCAGGACACAGCTCCTGGACTTAAGTGCTGTGTCTTTTCCACCAAAAGACCCCCTGACTTGTTTAAGTGTCCACTTGGATGAGGGCTGGCTCTGCAGCAGCCTCAGAGCTTGCCGGGCAGATTCTGCCCATGAATATTTCTAGGGATAGGCAATCCTTAAAGGCACTCAAAGCAGTCTCTGGATTAAGCCTCAACATCATGTTATTCTACAGAAAACTACGCTACATAAGAACGGGTAATTTATCTAAATAATTTCCTGAAGCAGGCAAGAGGCTCTCGGCTTCAGTAAGAATGACATCTGATCCCACATACCTCTACAGTAACCCAACACCGACTGCCTCCGACACAGCCTCTTGCCCTGACTTCAAACGAACACAAGAGCATAATATAAAGTTAGAATTCTTTGGGAAAGTCTTTGTTCCCATTACGCTATGAATAATAACAAGATATATCCAAAAATTAATGCATATACTTACACACATTAAAACATTGAAATTTTTGAAAATACAAACAAGGCTAGCTGTTCCACAAAACTTTCATTTCTTCTTCTAAGACTTTTCCCCTCTCTTTACCTACCTTCTGCACCATCTAGCCTTGTTTCCTCATGTAATTTGAAGAAAGTAAAAAAATAACTTTAGAATATGCCAATATTTACTCTTCTGTGTTTTGAAACTAACACAGGAAACAAGATTTTGTCAATATTTTCCCCCAGTCCATTTTCTAACTGTCTGACTATCCCTTCTCTTCCTCAAGATGGTGCAAGGTCCTCTTCACAGTTGTGGACAGAGGACGATAACCATCTCCTTTAATTTTATGAGCTGTGGGTGCAGGGTTTATTTTTGGACTCAAAGCTGCCACAGGTGACTTTCCTAGCTGCTACCACGGACTTTATTTTTAGAGTCTCCATGGTAGTAGAATTAACTTGAAATGCTGTTTGCACCAGTATTTATTCATATAGCTTGTGCTGTTAATAGAAAACTAACAAGACTCAAAAAACACTTATTTATTCCTCCTTACAGTTTCCAGCAGCCATGTTCTAACACAACCCATGCACATAACCAAAAGCTGCTTCTCCCATGCGTGATGTCTAGACTGCAGGCACACAAAGGGCTGTATTTCCATGTATCCATACCCAAAGCAGCTCTAAATCAACTGTACTGCTGTAGCTGCAAAACCCTCTGGCAAGCCAGTTAGTTATTATTTTTATCTTTTCTTTAATGCTGGACAAAATCCCAGTAGGATTTTAAGCATCTTACTGCAATTCAACTATTAACATTCTCAAATCCAAATTTAATCTTTTAGAATAAAGTTAGTCATTTTCTCCTTCTGACTTCCTGTGGTTTTGAACTGCCTGGTACATACTGGCAACAAATTTTTGGTGGTCCTAAAACTGTCTGTTTAAAATCCAAAAACAGAGCAAGGAGTTTTCACTAGGCTCAGTGAGCATACAAACAAGCCTGTACCAGTAGCTCAGTCTTGGTACTTGTCACAGAAGCTGTGCATGAATGTAAGAAGTATTTAATTAAACCAAATACATACATCAAAGATTTCTCTTGACACCAGGAAAAACAGAAGTCATAAACCCCTTCCTAAGAAGAACTGTCAACATGCTTTCCTGGAAAACAAACAGGCTAAGGCTGCAAAAGGTCGAGTAGAGATGGTTCCCCTCTTCCCTTACTCAGCCACTGGCTTCAAAAGGATTTTTACCATTCATATTTCCCTCTGATTCAAACCTTTTGGAAATAAGTGAAAATGTCTAAAGTACTAGATTATGCCACCCAAAACTGCAAATAATTAAGAGTATCGACACCACGTGTTAACAGTAAACTGCATTTCTTTGCCCATCTCTGCCTGAAGTCATTTTTTGGTCAGAATACTTTAAATTAATCTAAGTATTTAAAAGCATCTAAAAATGATACTTGCCACAAACTAGCACAACACTGTAACTGTTTGCCCTTTTTTCCCCTGCTCTATTAATGTACTATTTTGCATAAAGTTTTAAAAGTTTGAGGACACAGGAAGCAGTAACTCTGAACAAAAGGTAATTTTCCTCTGATCGCATTTGGAGCTGTGAAAGACGGACTAAACCAGAATTCACCTCTTCCAACTCCAATTTCTTACTCATAAGATGGTCATCAAGTGGACACAGCATTTTTGGAAAGAGTTTGGTATTCCTCAAAACATCATCTGTCTACTTGTGAAAAGGCTAATTAATCCTAAATACTAACGGGCAGGAGGTGCAAACTCTTCAAGAGTACAAAAATATCCTTTGACTCATACAGAACACATCAAGAGTCACAGACAGGGCTGAGCTCAGTTCTACAATTAATTCAGCCAATGAATACTCAGAGACGATTCCACTGAACAATTCTAATTTTTAAACACCAGATGAGATTCAGTATCTTGTCATTGAAGTTTAAAACAATCTCTATTTCAAATCCAGCTTGTGAATCCATAAGTAACAGTCTGCTTCACACAGTGTTTTGGCTTTGCTCAAGTGCCAGAAAGACGGTAACAACAGCACCGACAGAACTGGCCTTGACGACGGCAAGCGACAGGAGCAGAGACCTGGTTTCACGGCAACAAACACTGGGAATTTGCAATGCCTTATTATTTACAGTTCTGACTACTGATTAATTCTAAAGTATTAGTAAACTCATGCTGTTTAAATTACAGATAAGGCTGTTTAATTAAGATTAATTAAAAGTAATTAAACAAAATGTTTACTAGAGTAAGTGAAACATATACTTACCTTGAGTAACTGAGATTCTTTCAGAAAGACCATGCCCATCTATTCCACTCCCGAGATGTGTAAACCCCATGGGATGAGCTGAGGCTATTTTGGCCAGCCACGTTCCTGAACTCCCCCACTCCCACCCCTGCCTCCCCCAATGGAGACAGAAGAAACAATCCTTCACCAATCCCAACTTGATATACAAAGGTGGAGAGAGGGTCACACAAAGCAAAGTGCAGCTGAATCCTTTCATACAAGCCTTTGCCCACAAGAATCAAGGCATTCAAACTGAATTTTACTAGAAAATATTACATAGTATCATAACAGGGTGCGTGGTGCATGGGGTAGTCTCTCCTTTCCAGTTCCATAATCAGAAGCAGGACAGCCCAAAATGCTGTGGGAAGCAGTGCATGGCTGGTTTTGTCTTTCCCCTTTCTAGCAGATAAAATCATCGTGAAAGATGAACTGGCTCAAGGGGTGCACAGAAAAAAACCCCACACAAGTCAGAGCTCAAGATTCAGAGTCACTGACTCTATTAGTGTTAGATGACAAGATCTCAGGAACAAACACTGCTGTAGTTTGAAGAAAATTCCAGCAAAAAACACCTGGTACACCAAGTGTCAAGAACAGGTACTAGGATGGACACAACCAATACTGATGTCACAGATACTCCTGAACAGCACACAGATCATCCTAAGTTTTCAGACATAAGAAAGCCTGAAAGCACCTAATGCTGAAGCTTCCCCAGTGCTCAGACGATGATGTAGTGACTGGAGACTTTCCCTTCCCGTGCACATGTGCCTGGACAAACAGACAAGTCTGGAAGAAGAGGAGCTAATCTCAAGTGCTACTCACCAACAACTACTGACAGATGCCTTATCCTTTGCTTGATACCCATGTTGGTACAGATATACCCATCCCCCTGTTTTGGGGATGATTACGTTTATTTCAGAAGGTACAAATACTGGGAAGAGGAGAGAAAACTGAGTACCAAAACTGCCTTGGCTAGATTACAATGGGCATGGCCATGCTTGATTCCACCTGCTGTTTCCACTTTCTTCTGGTATCAGTGAATTAACACACTTCTTACTTTTTGAGACACAAGAATGAAGCATATCACTGAAAAGACTCACCAAGTATCAAGTGAAAATTCAATCATCTTTCACTAGACTTAAGACATAAAGTTGGCTGATGCCACATACTTTTTTAACAACAACAACAAAAAAACCTTTCAAGAACATTTATAAACCTATAAATTGAGCTAGCAAGCAAATTTTTGAAAACCTAAAGAAGAAAACCAGTTTAAAATAGAAACAGTGAATGATAATGAAGCGGGCAGTTCCAGAGAGCCATAATTTAACAAGAGGGAGTTACAGAAAAATCCAGTCTGACTCCTGTCCTGATGACCAAAGGTGTTACAGCTGCGTTGTTGGCCACTAACGGTATGACAAAGGAATGGCAGGTAGATTAATTATTTCAACAAACAGTTTACTAGATCAAGTGAAAGATTTAAAGCATAAAGACTTCGACCCTTCAAGCCAGAAGCAAAGTTTCAGTTCTGGGTGGCATGCATTTGCCACCAGTAGTTTAGATGGACATATATGAATGATTCTTTGGATATGATAGCAAAAAAGTTATGAATAAAAATGACCCTCTCAAAGACTTTAACTTACTCTGCTGACAAACTTTTTCAGCATTCCTCATCAGCAATGAAAAGTTTTGTCAGTAAATTATGATGACTTGAAATTCTAAATTGGTAAAATAATTCTTGCAGTAAACTATTACAGGAATCTCACAATACAGACTTTGGTAGTTCCTGCTCAATCCTTTCAAAGACTAACCCCCCCCCGCTAACAGTCCTGCAATAAAGAGCATGGAGAATATATACAGAAACCTTAACAAGTGGAATGAATGCTGAGCCATTGGTTCTCGATGCAGGAAAAAAAACAAGAGCCTTTGAAGTAGTGGATACAGACATTACTAACACTGCAAGATTTGGGACCAAAGGACTGGGATCAAGGACAGTCACATGAATAAAGTGGAATGCTGATGGGTGCTTTAGTGACCTAGCTGTGTTAAGCAGACAGGACAAAAGGATGTCTGCCTTTTCAAGGACCTATTGACGTGACTGATATCCACACAACAGAGTAGAGTGGAGTCACGCTCCCTGCTTCCCAGGCTGTCGGTACTTCACAATTTATGGATGACAGTTTACTCTTAAATACAGGACTTGGAACTGGAATTATTCCCAAAATAAAGGACTCTGTTCTCAGAAGATATTTAGGGCAACTGCACTAGCAACAGACTAATTCCACCCTACCGGTTGAAAGCAGAATGGGGAACTCTTACCAGAAATTTGCACTCTACTCTTGTTGGGAAGAATTGTTTCTAAACTACTAGGATCAAGTTTCTATAATTATTTTTTCTAATTTTTAGGCTGTGTATTCAGTTTTCCTTGTACTGGAAATATTTAGTAGCTTAAACAAATCTCCCACATCCATGTTTTTATCTCCAAACCTTGCAAATAGTCGTATTATTCCCCATTAGCCTCGGTATATGGAACAAAATGTACTCAGTTGTTTTAGCCTATTTCTCTATGTCCTCAATAATAATTCTTAATCCTGTTCTACAAAAGCATAAGTGGGATTTTTTTTTTTAAACACATTTAATCGGAAGTTTACTCTTGGACCAAGATTACATCTTAATTATTTGACTTGTAATAATTACAAGTTGGAGAACTTTAAAAGACAAGTCCTTTAAAAGAAGTGTGAAATGCACTTCCCATTCAAAAAGCCAAAGCAACACATAAAACCAAAACCAGGTCTATCAGTCAAAAAAACCCTGATACCGAATGAGCAATTCCTGAACAAACAATAAAGTTGCCTGCCTCAAGGAAAAAGCTGGGCTGGTGAATGACATCAACAGGAAGCGAGCAACATTATCTCTTCCTATCACTCCACTTGTGTTCTCGGTTCAATGTTTGGATAAGTGCTCTGATCACAAGGGGTCCTAACAGTAACATGCCATCCCTCAGCAAATAACATACTTCCATGCTGGTAGTTAGCCTGATAGGCTTCATTAGAAAAATAAAGGGCATATGGCCCTTTCAAATCCTTAAACCACTTTATTTTCAATGATATAGTGAAAAAATATTTAGAATCCAGTGGGAAAATACAGGAGGAACTGACAATGTTAGTTATTGCTGACCAAAAGCCAGTTTTCCCTATACCACTTCCAGGACTCCCTAAAGGCCAACAGACTATGGCATGATAGTAAATTCATCATGCTCAGTGAAAAATACAGAAGTCACCATTACAAGCTGCAGAAAGGGAAAATTCCAATGGTAGGTTAGGGAAAAATTTTTCAATCAAAGTGTTAAAGCACAGGGACATGGTTACCCAGTCAGATTACAGGAACCTCATCACTGGAGGTTTTCAAAGCTTGACTGACAAAGCCCCTGAGCAATACCATGTGACACTGGATCGTTCTTCGAGCAGGAGGCTGGACTGGAACATCCCCAGAGATCCCTTCCAAGCTCTGCGACTTTGTGGAATCCCCTGCACTTCATACAGATGAGTTGTGATGACTGCACCCCAATAAGTAAAACTGACTTGATTTAAGAAAAGATACAGTATGAACATAAATTTCTAATTTACAGTGTGCACATGAATTTTGCAAAAACACATGAACGCACAGCTATGTGCCAGCTGGGTCAGAGCTGGAGCAGAGGCAGCAGCTAAAACAGGAAGCAGTACCTTACAGTAGATACGCTCCCCCACATGCCTGCTCAGTACATGAAATGCATCTAAGTATGGCTGGCTGGAACATTTTTGAGAGTAGAAAAGCATTCTAGAATTACTTCCTCTTCCCCTTGTCCTTCCTTCAGCCCTGTTTCCTGATCAGCCGTAGTGCCAAGGTGTGGAAGTGTCTATTATTCTCCCCATGTGTGAACACGCCTGTCTTTGTCCTTTCAAAAATCTGATCCAGTTAAAACTAACAGCCTTACTCTAGGTCAAGCATTTAGGCATTTCATTGCCTAAATTAATTTCTGTTTCAATTACTTAAACTGGTTAAAAAAAACAAAACAAAAAACAATAAACAAAATACCCAACAAGTGTGCCCCCCACCACACTTCTGCCAGTCTGAACTCTATCCTAGGCTTCAGTTTAACTGCAGCCTCAGACATAACCATTACATGCTACACACAGAAGAAATGCACCTGCATTTCCAGATGCAGCTGGACTACGTGCAGAGCTCTGCCACTCTCAAGTCTCACAAAAACCTTCAAATGTTAAGTGTCCAAGTGATACCAAAAGTCTGCATAAAGCAGTATTAGATGCTGATCATAAGATTAACTCCTCCTTGCGTGAAAACCAAGAAGAAACAGGGCATTTCTATTTTGCATGCAATATTCTCCAGAAGGAGCAAACGGCAAATCGGAATCCACGCTTGATTCAAGGTAGGTATTTTAATAATTTAGACTATTTAAATTATTCAACAGATTAGGGCATAAATTCCTGAAAGAAAATGGGGACATGCATGACCCAAGCACGTCATTACACACACTAGTTAGTCATGCGCTTTCTAGACTGGACAAGAAGTGTGGAACAGACAAGATACCAGCACAATAAGAAAATAATAAGGCTTTAGTTAGTTTTCTGCCTGATTTAAAGCCTCTTGCCAACCCTACAACTACTAGAGAGACTTGCAACACTCACTCTCAATTCAACTCTGCAATGAAGGCAAACTACTAGGTGTATTCAGTCATCCCAGTAAGAACTCTAATGAAACAAGTCTATTCTTCTTTCACTGCAATAACTGCTCCAGAACTCCCTTCAGAAAATTACAGAAATACTTTTTAAATTAAAAAAAGGAAAACCCAAACAGTAAAAGCCTACAAACAATAGTATACTAAAACACCACAGATAAATTATGAAGCTCATAATTAGTTACTCTGTTCACAGCTAACTACTGTACATCAATGACATGTATGTATCAAGACCAAGAGATATAACAGAAATGAAAAACCAACATATTCCATCCCCCCTCCCACCCACCCTCTTCTGAATCCACTGCCTTTTTATTCATCTACCCACCTACTGGTCTTCTGACACAAATCACAATGAAAACCAAAATGTAAGAGCCAAAATAATTCCATGGTAAATTACCAGTGGCTCTCTCTTTGTATCTACCACTCTTCTACTCTTCATCATCTTTAAGACTTTTAGAGAATAAACTCTTTTGATATGTGGTATTTTTATGTACAGTGAACATACAGAAAATTTTACAACCATAAAACAAATAACTTCAGCTTACAACCCAGTCTATAGAAAAGCTAAATTAATAATTACAGCCATTCTCAGTATAGGCAGACCCCACTATCACTACTAAAACAATGTGGGGTTTGGATCACCTTCCTTGCTACATGTGATTATTATGCTGTATTTTTCCCCTAATAATAATCAGGATCAGCAGTTATTTCCCTGGCACTAGTACCATTAGCCACATATTTTCCAAGTGACTGAATCCATATCTTCTAAACCAGACCAATACACAGTGACACTATGTCCTACTGCACCAGGACTTTTTTATTAAAAAAGTGAGAAAGTTTTGCTTGACTCTTTTTTAAAACTTTCTAAGATAACAGATCAAAGAGAAAAATAATTAGATTACTGTACAAAATGTTTAAGAAATCTTAGGAAGGTTTTCAATGACTGGTTTAACTAAATCTGCTTATTCCACCTATTTTTCCAGAATCTTTTTAAGAATGGAGTGCTCACTATCTGAACTTCAGTCTCAAAAACGTGTTTGAACAAATCTGTTCTCAATTGAGAGAAAAAAAATACAATAAAAATCAGCTTAAAATAAATTTATTAAACAATACAAAAATAAGCATGCTGGAAATCAAGATACATAAATAACATACAATGCAAATGAAAAATGGAAAATGAGACAGGTAACAACTGAGTCAAAAGGTACAACACAAATGCTAAAATAAAAACTTTAAAAAGCATTTACATTTCTAATGAAATGTTAATGATGCTGACAAAGAAAAACAAACAAACAGCTAAAATGCTTGAATATCAAGAATTGCTATTACTGTAGCACAGGTGAACACTAAAACCGTTGAAGACTTCACACACAGAATGACCAGCCTCTATCACCCATCCTTTGGGGCCCGCTCACCAGACCCAGTGCAGGTGGGGGAAGTCATCAGGGCAGACCTAACACTGGCCTCCGGGCACCCTGCCATGAAAAAGAGCCATCTGCCCACAAGTGTGGGCAAGTTACAAAATAATTGGTTCCAAGGAATCTCCTCCTGACCCTTTCCTAGCTAGAGGCTGCCTTCAATTCCGAGACAAGCTTTGAAAGCATATATTACAAAACTGTAATATATATATAAATATATAAAGATTGTTTAAGCTGTACCCTAAATATTCTTACTATGCGTTTTAAAGATCTAGCAGTTTCTTTATTTTTCTATTTCCCATGCAGGAACTTGACTCTACCACAAGTTTTGTGTCTGACAAACATAAACAGGGTAAAACTTTTTACTTTCAAGTTGAAATCCAGATGGAAAAGCCTTCCATCATCAACCACATTTTTAGAAGTGGCTTCAAACAGTACTAAAAATCAAGATGGGTAGAGTCAGATCAAGTAAATCCTGCATTTTCCATTTTTAATTAAATCAGTAATTTAACCAGCAACATGTCATCACTGTAAATACTTTTCATTAGCAGCACAGACACATTACATTCCCTCTTGCAACTGAGGGTATTTCAGGTAAGGACATGTAGTTCTGCAGGGTCTGAATATTATGCCTCTGTAGCTACTAGCTTACTGTAAAATCCTCAAACGGGTGAGACATTTTTATAATACAAGACTTTGCCTCTACTCACTTTATTTTCAGGATGAGCACTGACAAACTTAACCTTACCATCAGTGATAAGATTATAAAATTGTTGTTCAGTAATTTATGACTGACACTTTTTATTGACTTCTGCACCACAGATCTACCTCTTCATCCCATTAGGGTTTCAAATTAATTGAAAATTGCTTTAATATTTTTCATTCTAGGCTTCAAAGACAGGAAGCCCATCCTTTTACAATACTTTGCTAAATGAAGATTATTCGGAGTTTCGTAAGAGTTTTTTTCCAAAAGTTTATGCAAAATAACAATACCTAAACAGAGTAATTAAGAGAACTTTGCTTTTTCAGAGAACACCAATTTTGCTTTATGCATCTTCCTAAACTCATAAATATCTAGATGGGTCAAAAGAGGAACAGGAAAAATTGAACTCTCCTTTTAGCAAAACTCACATATGAACACATCTTGGAGTTTTAGATAAACTAAAAACAGAGAGGGACTGGGGAAGGTGAGAAGAGGTGAAGGTATTATTAAGGAATTGCTTAACATTGCCTCTTAAAATTCCCCGCAGTTTTATAAACTCAGACTCTGCATGATGTGTAATGAGAAAGGGATGTATCACATTATTTGCAAACTTATAAAAGGGATACAAAGAATAATTTTCTAAGATTTTTAGCATAATTGATCTAATCTAATACCTGCAAGTGCCAAGAATTTTGCAAATCTTTGACCTGTTCAGCATTGCCCACTGAGCCTATCTGAAGCTTAAATACATCGTTTTGAGCTACACTCTACTCAAGACACTCAAATTATCAAATTATGCAGCTTAACAGACGCTGTTATCTGTAGAAAAATGCAAGTCCTGTTCTTCAGCAAACTGACAGAGCTGCAAATTCAAAATAATTAAAAAAAAATTGCTTGATAACTTTTTAAGAATTTGCTCATGTGTAAGTAAATTGAAACCTCTGATCTTCACATATGAACATGCGCACATACTAATGGTTGAAAAATAAGTTAATTGTAAACAGTTTTAATAATAAGATCTACCTATCTGCTTTACTCTGAACATATTTCCTGCTCACTGCTCAGTTGGTTAGCACTCAACCCCAGATTGCTTACATTCCTCTCCAGGGTGGAGCACAGCACTATTAGTAAGGCAGACTTCTGAGTCATAACTACCAGCTGGCAGCACAAGCAGCTAGAGAACAGTTGGGTCAGAGATCTTTCTGCTGTGTTAGTTAACTTGCAAACAAGACAGGTTTTTTTCCTCCTCCTCCCTGTTACTCCCACTCCTCCCCAGCCATTTTTGCTCTTTTTATTTAAATATTAGCATTAATAATTATTAATGTTCTGATTGAAAGAGAAAAATAATCTTCACTAGCATGGCATATGCAAAGGGTCCATTTCTGTTCAAAGCAATATGAAAGCTCACATTAAAAAAGAAAGGATATGATAATAACATGACTCAGAACCTATCTTTGCTTAATAGACAATTATTTAGAGATTCAGGAATTTGCTGTATTTTGATGACACTATTTTATATTGTAATTCGTGTTCTCTTATTTTTACATGCCGACCCTTCTCAGAGGACACAAGTTCTTGCTTATCTCTAAAGTTCATTTACTTAAAATTCTGAGATATAAACAAAAATAAACAGATATACACAGAAATAGTATATCTTTGAAAACAGTAAGATTTACCTTTTTTTTTTTTTTAACTAAATGTGTTCTAAGTAACTACAAAAGTCAGTTAACAGCTTTGGGTTTCTTATTTGCATGTGCCTTTTCCCCACTCCCCCTTGAACTTTGACAATCTTTTTGGTATAGCATACAGAATTTACACAAAATATATATATATAAACGAAACACCAGGCAAACAATATTCAAGCCAAAGTTAAATCTAGAGATGCTTGAGGGTTTGTAAAATGAAGAATTTAATGAAACTAGAACCCATTCGTTTAGTTCTGCTCTCCCCGACCTTCCATTCTATACACTACGGTTCTGGAGATGTCCTCGTTTGATTCAGGTGACACTTTTTTCCATACTGTTTCTTTTAAAGCAAGTTCTTGCTGGAGATTCTCATAGTCCATTGGTCCAAAGGAATGCTAGTTGTTCAAGCAACATACATTATTTATTAGTGTATTTGAAGGAAAAAAAAAAATCCATTTCTTGCAGTCAATGCTAATAGACTCAAGTTTTTCAGCTCTTCACATAAACTGCTATTTTCTCTTTTCCAGTTATAAAAAAATTCAAATGTAAAACTTGGTATTTTTTAGATGTATACATGCATATAGAAGTACTTTAAAAATCATTCTACTGTATCTTCTCCTACTGAAATCTTCATGCCTTAGTCAAAACATTAATGGTAACGAAAACCAAAGTTTTCCTTATCTCAAGCACCTTCACACTTTTTTCTCTTGTACATGTAGCTGGAGTGGGTTCAGTCAATTCCCAGACACTGTTTTCGCTGCTTCCTAAGTAACAGGCTCTTGTGAGTATTCACACCTGAATTTGCTGCCTGTGCAACTCTCAGCAAGTCATGTGGTCTCAGAGATATCCCCATGAAAATACAGCTAAACAGAGATCTCATGTGCTGCAGCACAGAACAGAAAGATTAAGCCCACCAGCTGGTCAAGTCTTTATTAAAGGCAACCAGTAGAGTAGAACTCTTAGATCAGATATCATCTGCTAAATCTAGCAGGGGAGATGGACTGCATGAAATGGAGTTACAAACCTAATACCAAATTCTACTACTGGGTGGATGGTGTGGTCCACCCAGGTAAGTGCCCACTAATAATGTAAACTAACTGGATTATCTGAAAGCTTTGATGCAATACATGTCATTGAGCAGTTTTGTATTTAGAGAAGAACCTCCCACTTTTCTTCTGATGTCTACCAGCAATACTCACTAAACACAGACATCCACTTACCCGCTGATCACCACCTTCTCTGCGAGGATCAAGCTTTTTTGCAAAGTGTCTCAGATTATCGTAGTTATGGAAATTGCACAGAGAAACCAGATCCTGTAAATATTTAGAGAACATACATTATTATCTGCATATGACAAATGACTATGAGATAATAATACTACCACTTACGTTTTACATCATATCCTAGCAAGTTAAACCAGCAATAAGTTTATTTAATAAATCAGTATCAATGACTGTAAGGCCCTTTGAACATAACACAATTACATGGTAAAGTCCAAATAACACCTTAAAACTCCTTCTTCAACAAGTAACAATTTGCAAAATATCTATTTCAATAGCTTCCTACTCCAGCTCTATGGAACACTTCATGAACAGAAAGAATAGCCTGGGCTAGTCCAGTACATCAAACTTCATTCAAAATGATGAAACAAGAAAATGTGTGACCTAACTGATTCTAATTCAGTTTGAATTACAGCATGAAAGGTTATAATTACAGAACTTGTCTATGTTGTTCTGTTTTTAAAAGTGAATGTTACATTCATGTTACCTGTACACCATGATCACGTATCAGTTTTTAGGTCTCATTACCACACACATAAATGCAGTAAATCCTCTTATTCTATGGTTTTATAGTTAAGTTCATTTGTATGAATGTTAGATAAACAGAAGTATGGAAAGTTTTAACTGCTACTCAACCTCCCATTTATCATTATGTCATTGGTATTACAAGGTAGTTTTAGGGAGAAAAGAAACAGAAAAGAAAACACTTTTCACATTCTCCTCTCCCACGAAACATCTTTATTAATCATGACATAGTACTCTACAAAATCTCTCCTGCTTCTAATGCTACTATCAACAGACTACCCACAGCCCTTTCACTGGCAAGAGATGAAGCTAGGAAGAGCTTGCCCAACAGCTGGGTCTGATCCATAGACATTTTTTATGTTAGATTGTTTACAAAAATTAGTTTAAAAATACATCAGAATGGCAATATTTCATTACAGTCTTTTTCTTTTATTGCAGTAAAATAAGAGTTGCATTTCCAGTTTTGAAAATTGTTCACTTTATGACAGGAGAGGGGGAAAAGTCTGTAAATAGAGCTTACAGCTTCTAATGCAGTATACAAGAGACCAGCACTTTCATTATTTAATGAACTGTTTCTTTTCAAAGCTTTTCCGCAATAGATTTCAATAGTGTTTTTGGCATCGTATTTTCTTAATGGTCACTGAATTCAAGTGCTATTTATTGCTAAAACACAAATGTGTATTCTTGGACTTCCAGCCTTGAACCAGATGAAACTTGCTACATAGGGAAGAATCACAAATCACTATTTAACTCACTTAGATCTCAGCTATGCTAACTGAAGCTCAGTAAACATCAGCTGCAAAAGGAAAAAAAACCAAACCAAAACAAACAAAAACCCCAAAGGCAATGCATCTTACGTGACAAAAGTGAATTCCTTTAACACTGTTGCCCATCTTGTCCAAAGGAGGTGACCAGCACATCAAGCCCATGACATTAGGAACAACCAGAAGAATCCCACCAGCAACTCCAGATTTTGCAGGAAGACCAACCTACAGAATAGAGAATTACTGGCCTCTGCAAACATTCTTCACCATTATAACAATGCATCAGCACTTTACTGAAGATTATTATGCAGTATTTATAAAACATGGATCTGGAAAGCACTTAAAGCTAGGAAAGCATTATTACTTATCTCTGTCTTCAGACAATAACCTGAAGCACAGTTTGGAGCAATCCAAGCTACACAATCATAAAACTATTTGCTGTCAGGAATACAGTGAGTCAGTAATACAGTACAAAAAGATAATTTAAATCTATTATAAAAAAGCAATTATGACTAAGCAGTAGTGCACAAGTGTATCTCTCACCTTGCAACGATGTAGTAGCACAAAGCCATATAACATTTTTAAAATCCTGACTGGAAAAGGTAAAAAATAAAAACCACAAGAAAACTGAAGAGTCTGTCTGTGAAATCACACAATAACCTACTTATTTACAATCTAGACAAAGGCATTACTTTTTTTCCAATAGGAATTAACATCCTCATAGCTCTCTAAGCAGTAACTTTTAGGTCACACCAACCATCATAATCGGTTTTACGTGTATGAAGTAAGGAAAAACCAAAAATGCTCAAAACAAAATGCTGAGAGCACTAGTTAAGATACGGGCCATCTTGAAATGCTTACATGGTAAGGAACATACTGCTGGAAAATAGGAATATGGTACATGTGCTGTATGTGATAGCCACTTTTATAACACATAAGGACAATTTACAAGCCTGAGTTAGTGAAGAAAAAGCCAACTGTCTGCAAGGGCTTTCTGCTACCTTTTACTCCCATGTAGCAGGAGTTCTTCAGTTATGTTTTCAATTATACCTACATCATGACCTGTTTCTCTCATCAGCAGTCTCTGCTAGTGAAGAGTATTTACGTTTCAATATGAAAAGGATTCCCAAATGTGAAGTGGCAGAGTGCCACAGGGTATGTGATATCAGTAGTGCCGTGAAACCTAGGTGAGATTTTCCCTTATGGTGTGTGCTCAGTTTCTAAACAATTCCTGGAACATGGAAAACAGCAGCAGAGATTTATCTTCCTGGTCAGCTCTAATTAATACCTGAAAACTACTTACATGGAAGGCAAACTGCCCTGAAAAGTCATACATGCCACAGGAATGCATTAAGCTCAAGGTATTCCGGACTGCTTCAGGACTCAGTACTCTTTCACCAGTGATTGGGCAAAAGCCACCGTTAGCCAGAGTTGCTGCCATCACACTTGCTGATTCACATGTTACTTCTATTGAGCAAAGCTTATGAAAAAGAAATAGAGATTATAAGCACTGATACTTCTACCACAGTAAAGCCAACTATTGCAGGATCAACATGTCTCTACAGAAATAACGTCTCAAAATCACCTGCAGCATAACATTTGTTGATGACACTAACAGCATCAATTAATACAGTCTGAGGCTTTCTACTATAAAGATCCCAGCGACAGTGTTTGTAAGCCCTCTTAAAAGTTTGGGACAGTATTTTTTATGGGTTAGTGTCTCTGCTTGATTCCTCCCCCACCCCCTTGTGTTCCTTTGAGAGGATGAGGTCTGTAAAACAATCTCAGTAGTTTGCATCTGCTTAAATGGCAAAGCCACAGAATGACTGGTTTTTTTCCATTTGAGCTCATTTTGTGTGGTTTTTTTTTTTTTAAAGCCTTAGAAGATCCCACACATTATCAGAAGAACATTTTAAAGCTGCAAATTCTAGCACATGCAAGTCTTAATGCCAGCACTTCCTGCTGATGCAGCCTTTTTTCACCTTTCTCATATATGCTATTTTATATAGTAATGATACAATCACACAATAGTTTTTCCCAGGATCCCTGCTTCAGTACAGACTATACATACTTTGGTGACACATCAGGAAATGTGATATGATGCCATCACCTGATGCTGCCTCATTTCTGCAGAAACCAAAAGATAAGTTGGTTTCAACCTGAAGCTGAAATGCTGCTCTAAAGAAGTAAACAAACTAACGCTAGTATTCTTGCTTTTGCCAAACAGTCATTACATGATACTTCATGAAGTTACCTAAGCCACGTTTGCATGAGTAGTTACTACCTGGAATTCTTATTTTCCGGGTGCCAAACTCAATACATCCTAGTCCAATCAACTGGAGTTGCAAATCAAGAGATTGTCAGAGACGCATCTAAAATGGCAACTGTGTTTTAAACATATGAAGTATTACATAATATCACCTACTTTGAAAAAAAAAAATTCTTTCTAGGTTCTCAGTTTAAGCACCTGCATTTTGTACCTCGTTTCTCTAAACTGAGAATAATCCATCCTCACTTTACAAAGATAATAAACAAATAAGTTTATTCCTGTTTAGAAAGTTCCCAGTTACACAAGGGATGAAGGAGCATTACAGAATACCCACAGAAAGAAATAACTAGACTTTTAAGTAGAATCTGAGTGTTGGAAAGTTAGTCTTGTACCATAACAATAAAACAGAAATGCCACTCGCGTATGAGCTACCCTTTTTGTGACTTTTTGAGGGAAACAGAAAGAATGACACACAGTCATTAAATCAGAGATCAGAATGCACCAAAAATGAGGCCAAATTAAATACATCAGAAAAGTTAGCTTAACATTTCTTAACTTATGAATAGCATTGTCTCAGAAGTGTATCAGGTCTTGAGGCAGTGGGATATGAAGCATTTAAAAAGCATGTTTAAACAGTAAATTGAAATAAATATCAGTTCAAATATCAAATTCAAATACTGGTTTTGTTCTGTCAGAAGGGAAGTTCAGAGTAAACTATTAGCTTGTACCTAGTTTCTAATTCAACAGGAAGTCAACTACAGTTAATCACATACATCTTACTTCATAAACAGTCACTCATCTGATCTAAAGATAAGAGCAGGTGCGTCCCAATAGAAAAAACTCAGATAGAATTTGCATTTTGTAAATAATGGCTTATACTTTGCATAAGTAAGAGCAAGTCTCGGAGCCTAAAACAGATTCATTTTGACAACTGAACTCTATTTTTTAAACTCTCCCAAATGAGCTGAATCAGTTACACAACTTAAACTGCCTCTTGAGAACCCTACAGCAGAGCTGACTGACTTGGGAATGTTTTAGCATTAGGAAACCCTTACTGAGGAAAAACCTCGCACTTGCCAAGTTCTCATTTTGCCAAGTTGAAAATAACTTGCTGAAAGTGAAAATGAAAAAAAAAATGGGGGAGGGGAGAATACATATGACATGATTCTTTTACTCATAACCATTGAATAAACAAAAAGGAGGAGGTATTCGTATTACTTCACTTGTACCACTACCCCTGAGCTTACAAAAGAACATGCATTCTTCAGTTACACGGAGTTTAAAGTACTTTGCATACTGTAAGCAGCAGCAACCCAAAGAAGCAGAAATGTTTTGTCAAACTCACTGAAGTAATACAAGACATTTTAAGCTTCTACCTACTAGCCTTCTAAACATTATTGCTACTTTCCATTAGCAATAAAGACACCTAAGTACATCCCCTAAACAAAAGCAAATCTGGATACATCAAACATACATCATTCATTTCCAGAGTCTAACAGAAGCTGACAAGTTTAAGTCATTAAAACCTTCGTATCTAGGCACAAATCAGCTTCTACTGCTTATATCAGCAATTCTAAGTCTACAGTCAATCTCAATTTTAAAGTCAGTTACCTGAAAATAGAAGTCTAGTATAGCAACCATATCTGTGCCTTCAGGAAAGCACTGAGGAAGAAAAATAAAGAGAGTCTTCAGGTTATTTTTTTTTTTTAATATTGCTTTTAGAAAGACATATATTAAGTTGTATTTTTATTAGCATACTAAGCATTAAGCATATTTAAAAATAAATATTTAAATGCAACAAGTAGAAATATTTAATCAAATCATATTTAAAAATAAGTGCCGTGAAATCAGTAAGCTAGGTATTAAAATATTTTTCAGTACAGCTTTTAACATCTTTAAATCAGTAAACTGAAAAATGTAACCAGGAATTTTATAAAGTCATCTAGACAGCACAGATTATGCATTTTACAAGAATTAAAACAAATTACATAGTTACGATATAAAACAATTTAGAGGCGTTCTATCAGAATGACAAAAGACTCTCTCTAAATGACAGCATTTTGAATAACAGTGAGAAAACATATACAGCATTAATTTGTGCCATACTGTACATCAAATAAATTAAAAATCTTCACAGACTATGAAGAAACCCCACCCCAGAATCTTCAAAACACACTTAAAAGAGATATCAACCTTTTTTTCTTTCAGGTAATAGCCAATTGCAAAGTTTCTATCTCCACTCTCTCTTTCAGACTGGAACCTAAAAGAGGGAAAACAAACAAACAAACAAAAAACCCCAAATAAACAGAAGGCAACATGTCAGACTTGAGTAATGCATTATGTAATTTAGGTCTGAACACAAATATTCTACTAATGGGACAGAAGTTGCCATAGGCACCCATCCCAGTTCACCCAGATGGAGTGAATTAGCCTTGACACCCAAATACACACAGCAGTGGTGACCTACACATACATAAAGGAGATAAGGCTTGGAGATAAGGCAAAGAAGGGTAAGATCCTACTCTTGGAAGCCTTTCTAGATAGCCCATAGTGGAATGAAACATCCCACACTGAGATAAAGTGAAAGGGTCATTCCCTGAGAACTCTGACCAAACCAGAGGAATCTGAGGATCAAGGGGCAGCTCAGACAATGACCAGACTGAGGGCAGCACTCTTCATCACGATGGTTAAGGTAAGGATATAACCTAAAGGAGGAATACATACAATACAAGGATAAGTAATTCTCTCCTGCCTGGTTCCTTCCATGGCACACACCTTTTACAGGAACAAAGCTCAGGAAAAACACTAGTTATCTCATTCTGTTATCTCATTCTGTCTCTCTGCATCTGCATTCCAGCTGACCACCTGGAAGCAACTCTGCTATGTGGAATCTTCATGATTTTCCCCCCATGCTGCCTCAACAAGCTCTCAAGACTTCTGGAATTGCTATACACTGATTTTATAATGAACTGTTTGTTTGAGAAAAGCATTTAAATATGCAAAATAAAAAACCAGAACGAGTGCCAATTGTATGAACTATGCTTTCTAAAACATTTGATATACAGCTACCAACATGCAGAGTTTAATTTGTAATATGAATGCCAGGAACAGAAGAGTTGCACTTACAGCTCTCACTGCCATAGCACCAACAGAGCACTAAGACAGAATAATGACATTTCAAAGAGGTAACCAAAACTTTTAGGTGAAATTTAGCCACACTGACGTCAGAGACATGCACAACTTTAGTTGTAAATTTTAAGCCAAGGAGACCCTCTAATATTAGGGGTTCAGTGGTCAATTAGCTGGTTCAATGTAAATAACTGAACTTCGCCATAAGCTCAATATACCAATTATCAGTTAAAGCACTTTCCACCCAGCTTCATTAAGCAAATAAAAAAATACTTACGTAGCATTACTGAATCCAACATACTCATTACCGGCCATTTTATTCATGAACTGCATCACCTGTTATAGACAAAGAGGGGGAAAAGCAAGCTAACATTTTCACACAGTAAAAAGTTATGAACTTTCAACCCAGCCTTACCCCAAAATCTTGTAACACGATTTTACAGATGCAATCCAAATCACTAAATGTTTAAGTAACCAAGTACAGCTACAAAGACAAAACATATATTACTAATATTTCACTTCAAATTCCCTTGCCATCTTTAAACTTGTATCACTGAATTTAATTAAAAAAGGAATGTTGTAACATTAACTTACGTAGTCAAATTTTTCTGCATTATTTGCTCCTTGCTGCAAGAAAAGAAAAAATAATTTACAAAAATTGTTAACGTAAGAGAGAAGTTACTTAACAGTATTAGGATTTTAATGCATGTAACTAAGGTATGAGGCTAATTAAGAATAACAATCATTTCATATATTAATGAAAAAATTAAAGTGTTAGGTAAGTAAATCTTTAATTATCATTTAAATAATCCTAAAAGAGTCTTATCAAACACCTGTATGCTGGAAATTAATTTAAACTGAGAAAGGTATGCTTTAAGTGCTCTCTATTGAACTTTATGTGCTTAGCATAAGTAAATGCAGAAGCTAAAGCAAAAAATACAAAAGTAACTACAATCAAGCTAATTACAGTGAAAACACTATACTGAAACATTTTACAGACTAGTAATCCAAAAGTATTCTCAATCTACCAACAGAGCTGAGCATAAGGAGGTTAGGCTACAGAAGTTAAAATATTTCCATGGCTAGTGCCCATACTTGGAATTTAGATTAAAAACTTAAGGTGTTATCCCTTACTAAGAAAATAATTGCATTTAATAAAAAATATCTGATTAATGTCCTACCTATTAAAAACTGCTTAACAGTTAGAAAAACAGAATCTCACAACATAGGGCACATCATTGTGCTAACAATGTACAGGAAAATCTAAATCAAACTTAATAGGGATAGTTTGGGTTTTTTTGGAGGATAAGGGGTGTTACTTTGGGGCTTTTTTCTGCCCTCCCATTTAAGAACATCCTCCAATTTAGCAGCTGCCAGTTAAAGACGTCAAAGATATTAATTCTTTAGAGGGTTCTGATGGGTGACCTTTCAGAAATTTCTATAGGAGACTGAAAGAGGAGTGGGAGGTAAAAAATAGTGCAAGGTGTATTGGGGGGACTTCTTAATTTTTTTTAAGTAGTCAAGTACAATTTTTTGAGGAAGTTTAAAAAATAGTGGCATCACATACACAAGTGGAGGAGATGTTTTAATACATAATTTTAATATTAAAGATACTCTATTTAGAATAACAAAACTCTAACAAATCTCCAACAATTCAAGACACTACTTGCACTGCATTTCGTGTGGGGATGGGGAGGGATGCGGAAAAATGGGAGCTTCATATCAACCAGTTATTTTACTTAATGAAATGCATAAAGCCGGTCTTATTTCCCACTCTGGATGTGGAATTAAGATGTTGCAGATAATCTTTGAAGCCCATGCATCAGCTCATCTACCAGAGGATGTTCAGCCATACACGTACGATCACTAGTGAAAGGAACACCACACTGTTTGTCAAAGTTATGCACCAGTGGCTACCTTATGCTAAAAGGCTAATAACCTTATTCTTAAAAGGCAATAATCTCTAGCTAATTTTGCAATAAGATAAAAAAAAAAATTATGACACATTTCATCAAAATGTTCCTGTATAATACACCAGAACACAAGCCTTAAAAATTTAACTCCAAATCTGTTCAATGAAAAATAATTAAAAGAAGAAATTACCAACTTCATTGAACTGTTGCAGTTGTCAAAATATTCCATAGATCCTAATGCTGTAAAATATGTAACAACATTTAAACCACAAAAACCTTTTCAACCTTTCAAATGCACAATGAACATCTTTTTCTGGGAAAGTGGGTCAGCATTAGTTATGGGATGCTGCATTGATAATTGTATGGTTAGACATGTATAATAAATTGAAACAAGTTCTTTTGTTAAAAAAAAAGGAGGAGGGAGAAAGGGATCATGCTTTCTGAAAAAATATAAATACATAATACTTCACTTTTTTTGTTTTGCCCAGTGGAAAAAAATTCCCCTCAACAAAAACCTGGCTTTACCAGCAGCACACAAAACTGGTGGGCAAAAATACTCAATGCAAACTTTTTCCACATAAACTCTTTATGAAAAAGGTTCCTTTTGAAGTTTACAACTAAAGCCACAGTTTGGGAAGAAATTCTTCCGTATGTTAACTCAGGCGATGCCTTCTTAGTCCTTGATGTTCCACGCACTTGTACAGGCATTTTATATCAAACACAAAAGCACTGTTACTGAAATTAGAGACTGCTAATACACCTAAACTATTTGCCAAAGCAATCACATGATCACAACCTCTGTAGATTTACTGTAACATGTAACTGAAATAGAAAACTCTGCTTCCATACACATGATGACTAAAAACCCAACATCTTAGTTTCCCTCTTTCAGCAGCCTCCTAAAAGGCTGAAGAGACATAGTGGCAACACACATTCCACAATTAAAATTCAAGTGCAAATATAAAATCCTAACATTCAGAATACTGAGCAGCTTTTCCAGAGCAATTTAAACAAACACGAGAGACAAGGAAACTTCTGTCCTTCCCACAAGTGCTTCTCATTTTTTTGCTTGACTCTGTAAACCTATGAGGTTGGGGGCACTGTGACAATATTCCTAAAAAGCATTTTAAAGTTCAGATGCAATTCACCTGTCCAGCACATCAATGAAAACATTCCATGCACTAACTCCACAAACACTCAGTACATTTACTGGAACATATGTTTCATATACACACTTACTTACATGCTCGTGTGTATATACATATGAAAAAACACTTCTAAATGAATACAAAACCAAATTTAGAATGTTAAGATTGAAGCGGTTTGATAGGCAGAAAATTCAAACTTGCAGAAGACAGCTCAGTACAATTTTGTAAACACTTAAAACACCAATGGACACCGTGGCTGTCAATCATAAATTTGAATTTTTTGACTGTGTCAGGTTTTAGTGATCTTCCCTTCTCTTTAAAAAAACACAAAACAAACAAGCTACTTGCATGGTATTATTTGTATTTCTACTAGAAAAATATAAACAGCTGCAAAGGCTGTATGCCTACATAGGAAAGAGACCCATGGATACTTATGAGAGCTTGCAACAACAAAATTAGACAATATTTATTAGAAAAGTAGTTAATAAGAGCCACTTTTCATTGATCAATATTCAGTGTTTACATGATTAGACCACATAAGCTCTCACCATGTGTCTCTTTTTAACGTAATTTTTCAATTTTGAAACTAAGCAAAGCTAATAAAAACATCTGGATCATGAGAAGTTTTTAATCTTCTAATAATACAAGATTATTTAAAAATTAGTTTCTGGAATCTTTAGAGCCAAATTTATAATCTAACACTATACTGTGATGAAAACATCCACAAACAGAAAATCATAACACTATGTCAGAGTGCAAGAAAACTTTTTTATATTTGTGCATTTTTCATTCAATTATTAACGTCTTTATTTCAGCTTTCTGTACTTACACGCTTCTTAAATTTCATTTGTTAATGTGGTTCTGTTGTGTGAGAACCAGTGCCTTGACTGTTCAGTGTACCATTTTCAGCTCTGGAATACTTGAGAGTACACTGTCACAGACAGTATTTGACCCACTAAGACCAATATTATTACTATTTCAAATACATATAAAAATTATTTTTGTGTCCTTCACTTTATGGGCACGTGTAACCACTGAATACATGTAATCCACAGAATGTCTACCATGCAGTCTACATTAAGTAACACCCAATACACTTGAGTTACAATGAAAAGCAAGTGCAGAATAATGTGGATGTATGTTCTATCCAAAATAAGTTACTACAAGAAAATTAATAACCTAGGAAGAGAGGATACATCACCAAAATAAAGACAAGTATCTGGCAGAGAAGATCACAGCGCCAACACATGTTTTAAAAGTGGTATGTACATACATTTACACATCAGTATCTATCAGGAAGGATAACTGGAGTGGCAGCACAGAGCAATTAAGCTACATCAGTACTATTTATTGTAACTATAATAAACCCAATAAACCATGCCTTTTCCCACCCCTTTAAGTATTAGACTAACTGAATCCTGACAGCAAACAGATGCTCGGCAGAGCTAGGCATGTTTTTTCCACCATTCCTTGACTCTTTTATTTTATGACTTATCAGCATATGTAGAAAGTTCTTAAAGTGTATTGCATACACCTCTGTTTATACCAAAAAAAAGCTCCCATTGAATTAAAGGTTTTTCTAGGGTCAGCAAAACCAGTATTTTCATTTTTTCATACACCAAGTTTTTGCAAGGACTATGAATATTGCTATCCTACCCCCAACACATCTAAATGCTTCCCACTATAATTCAAGACCAAAAAATATTTCCCTTCACAGAGCATTCAAATGTCTACACCGTCTGTACAGGGTCCTGCATGTGGCTGTCAGCACTTGAGGATTTACAGATGCTTTATGTGCCTGAATCTTTACCGTTAGATTAGGAAAACTTTTATCTATAGATGGAATGTTAAAGCACACAATAAAAATGACTTAAGATTAATCCCTTCTCCTCTGGAGATTCCTTCCACAGCCATCTGCCTTCTTCCACATATTTCACTCTGAACCTTTCATCTTTCTCTCACCCGCACCTCTATCGTGCCAGTCAGTAAAGGTAACGTGCAAGTGGCAATCGCTGACACAACCACTGGACACAACCACACCATGCCTGGAGTTGACAAGCTTTGAGAACTGAGTCTAAGGCTTAAGAAAAAATAGCAGATCAAAGCAGTAAAATCTATGCACAGTACAGGCAATAAAGGGTTTTCCCAGTCAAGGTGACGTGCAAAAAGCTGCACTGAATCTGTACTAAATTTGTACAGGAGCCGAATCATCTTCTTTCGAGCACCTATATTTCCTTGGAGACGTGGAAGAATTTACCATTTTATCAAATATCACTCTTCCACAAACTCCTGTAATTGTCAATATGATTTCTTTTGATAACAACTATTTGAAAATTGTTGTAACTATGTCATTTACATAACTAGTTGTAAAGGCAAATGGCTGCACAACTGTCAACAAGGGAAAAAGGTCCTTAGGGTTTTTTTAAATTTCATTTCACTAAAAGTGACCCAAAGGATGTCCTTTT
This sequence comes from Myiozetetes cayanensis, assembly GCF_022539395.1. Lineage (NCBI taxonomy): Eukaryota > Metazoa > Chordata > Aves > Passeriformes > Tyrannidae > Myiozetetes > Myiozetetes cayanensis. The sequence goes on along the minus strand of NW_026088185.1, from coordinate 7,397,777 downwards.
GCTAATGCATTTTTATTGTAGATAGATGCTTTAAACTGATGGAACAGTCTGTGAAGTGTAATGCAAGTAGAATAAGAAGAGGGCCATCAGTTAAGGCACTAAAACATAAATACATCATAGCCCCAAACATTTAAGCTGGCAGAAATATGATACAATCATGCCTAAGTAACTCAAACAATTGTACAACTTAACATGCACATACCCTTAAATTATTTATTATTGTAAACAGCAAGGACTAAATATAACCTTACAATTCAGGTCCATGCTCTGTTCCAAGTGTGTATACCAAACTCTTTATGGTAGGCAGAACTGGGTATGTGATGCTAAGAGCCCTTTTTTCCCCTCAAATGTTAACATATTACATGTTAACATATTCTGACAGAGAGATTACTCCAAGCATCACCTCTTATCCATAAGTGATCATAATCTGTGTCAGACTCTTAGGACAGCTGTGTGCAAGATCATGTACACCCACGGTAAATTCAGTAAAACAATGTACAGTCAGTACAATGTGATTTTTGAAAGACTTCTAAGATCAGTTTCTCAGAAAGAGATAAAATAATGAATCTCAAAGGAGATAAAAGCATTCCTAACCATCAAATACAGCAACAAGATCTCCACAGCTATCAACACGCTAACATGTCACTCAACCATGTTTCATCTCTTAATTTTCTTAAGACTCTCAGAGCCATACACAGTCTTCAGGACATATAAGTAGCACCTTAAAGAGAATGAATGCAGAGGAATTGAGGGCAAAACAAGAGTTAATAAAGCCACCTTTTTCAGAAATCATTTGGTATTAGATCAAATATAAAGGTGAATTACTTAAATTACTGGTTAGTAAGAATACTGTTAACTTGTAGATTATAAAGAAGTTAAAAAATATAACTATTAAGTAATTTTGTATCTGTGACCCCCTATGTAATTTTCCTTCAGAATATGTTTGGCTTGGTTAGTTATTCAAATGATAAATGGTACCTTAGTGAAAGCAGTACATAAAATAATCTACATTTTAATCACACTGAAAACAAATAATGGAGTGTGATAAGTAAGATATCCACTAGACGTGCAGCTACCACATGCAAAAACGTTAGTGCAATGCAATACTCCTAATAAGAACATTACAGAAAAAAAAGATTTAAAAGAAATTACAGAAAAACCAATCCCCCATCCTTCTAACAAGTATCACAGTTGCATGCAGTACACAAACCTGAGTTATATATTCAGAACTACACCATTTATCAAGGACTACGTGCCTTCCACAAGAGGCACATGCTTGTGTTTTGCCTTATGATCAGTAGGGCATGTTGTAGTTGGACTAACATTTTGACACTTCAGACAAATGCGTTGTCATATTTTAAAATTCACTATTACCCAAGTGAATTTCAATGCTCAGTCAACCTTCAAAAAATATTAAATGTGAATAAATTTACCTGTCATACTTAAGGCCATTTTCTTTCACCTACAGCTATTAAAGATAAATGTCTTTAAGCAGGAGTTCTTACACCTTCTTCAAATATAAAATAACACAAAATCATGATCTAAGTAATTTTAAAACCAACAATTTGGAAATAGGAGGTAGGAAATACACTGTAACTAATGGACTTTGAAATGTAATAAAAAAAAGGTTGTAAACAAGATTTTTAGATCTCTGAAGTAACAGTATTAAGTTCATTACTTAAAAACTCCAGGGGACTGACACATTCCCCACAACTCTAAGCAGGTACCCTTAGAAAAAAAAAATTTTTTTTGTACCTGTGGCTACCAAAAAAGGCAGAAAATGTAAGTACAGTATCTGGCAAACATTAGCATAACATGAAATTTATACCATTAATAACTTCAAGGCATATATACAGCTATTCTATGGGAAAAAATAAAATGCAGCATTCCAAAAGTCTCAAGATCATGGACTAAAGATGTTAAGTCATTATTCAGCCATGATTTACTCAGTAAAATATGAGTAACTGTTTCCAAACACTCTTATTTTAAAAAAGTACATTTACATCCCAACACCAACCACGTAACATAGAAGGTAAACATAATTTAGTTGCACAGTATGTTAACAGCACACAAACATTAAGACTGACATTCAGATACAGCAACATTGCTCCTGTACAATACGTTCCATTTCTCCTGCACAGCAAGAAATACTCTTGTAACTTTATGCTATAGGAGAGCATTAGACATTCCAAAACGTATTTCTGAGTGCTACAAAATATATTCCTGAGGAATATACATCCACAGCATTTAACAAGTATGAGGCAATACTCTCAAGAGAATATCAAGTGTTGTGCAGCTAAAAAAAGGAAACCAAAACATTACCACTAAGGAAGAAGAGACTCTTTCAGCTGCACTGTTCCATTTTTAATACTACTAGTCTAACACTGCATTTGTTTGGGCTACTATTTCCAAAATACCAGAGCTTGTCCACCCACCAATGAGTAAACTACCATCAGGTACTGCAGACAAAAATTGCAAACAGTTCATAATCTGTACAAGATACTTTCTCTACATTCTTCTACATTCTGTTAAAATACTCGAAGAGAAACTAAAAATTAACTTTTTACCTTGATTAAAGATGTGATCACAATTGCTCCAGCATTCACCATAGGGTTATGAGGCCTGTCTGTGAAGTAAAGTTTTCAATTATAAATACATTCAAAGACATGTTTGTCAAACAAAACCAATCAAGTGTTTAAGTGAAAAATTATTCTACATTCATGTATGACTTAAAGCTATTATTACAGAACTGTTTTATATAATACTAAATTTTTAAACAATCCTGTAATCCAACACTACACACAATTTTTCGTAATTCTGAGCAATGTATTTTACAGCTGAGAGTACACTAGGCCTTATGCTACCTCACCAACCAGTAAGTTACTCACTTTGGTATCATTTCTTTTCTTGAGAATTATGAACCCTTTCCAGTGTTCCAAGGATGTAACAAGTAGAAAAACCCCTATAAGACTTCCCAATTTTTCTCCCAAGTTACCAAATCTCAGTGATTTTAGGAGTTTTCAAACAGGTCCTTTAAAAAAACAAACAAAATCCAGTTCTCCAATTTCCTTATTGCTGTACATTCATTTCCTTATTGCTGTACTTTAATACAAAATCCTTGTATTGTTTTTGATTGTTTTCAAGAATTAAGTTTCTGAAATGCAAATAACAATTTACTCATCCTCACCAGAACTTCACTTACTTCATGGCTGACTTGCATATACCTGATATATTTAAATTTTCCTTCTCATCACTGATCTCCATATTAACAGTATTTTGGCATTCCCAAGTTATTCTCGGCTGCACATGTGAATGAATCACCTTCTTTTTCATCTTTTTCCAAAAAATCATTCCTTACCAACTGTCTTACTTTTACCAAATATAACATCTACCTCCTACAGTTACCTTTTCCTTTCCTTTTTTAACTAACATTTCTGCTGTGCCTTTTATCTAGAATGTTGACTTTTGAGCATTCTGGTGTCTAAAAACCTCAACTGATTCTCAATACATTAATATCATGACAGGTTTAAATTCTTTCTTTTGCTGTTAACTTTATCTCCAAATTTGAATAGAAATACTAATTAAAAAACCACACAAAAAGTGTTCAATATTTTTATGTATGATATACACACATGTACATTAAAAGGAACTTCAGATGGTTGGGTTTTTTGGAGATTAGTTTGATATTCACAGCATACATACACACACACACACACTCATTTTCCCAGGAACATTATGCTGCTCATGGTCAATGGCCCTTAGCCATCTATGACTACCAGATAACCTTCAAAAACTAATCATCAAGTTCCTTTTAGTATTTTTCAGAAAGTCAGTATTAAAAGGAACTTACAAATAAATCAAGTTATTCTCTTAGTGGAAATATTAGATCAGTACCTTCTGTCGGAAAAAGTGAAGCTCCTCTAAAATACAAATTTATTGTCCAGATACTATTTTTAAAGTTGTTAGTGCCATTCCTTATCTCCCTAAAACAGACTCACAAATTGTGAGTACAATTTAATTTGATTGTACTTAAGATCCACCTACACCAAACATCCTATTCTACTCTACTGTACTAATACAAGCTACTAACTACGGTCAAATGCATTTGACTTTTGATTAAAACCAGCTAAGGAAAGACGTAGGAAAGACATAGCACTTCCATAGCTCCTTAAGGACCAGAAACCTGAACACAAGCAGAAGACATCATAAGTTAAACAACCACTCATAGCATCACAAACTCTTGGTCAGACGGGACACCTGGAGCTCATCTCCTCCACCCTCCCACGCAATGCAAGACTATTGCCAAGGTTACATCAGGTCAGTCATACTTTTATCTGAGTCTTGAAAACCTCCAAATGTGGCAAATTCTCTACCTCTCCAGCAATCCTGTTCATCCTAGAGGACAAGTTAACCCTCACATCCAATCTGCCCTTCCCAAGCTACAGTGTGGGGCCACTGGTCCTTGTTATACCAGCTGCCCCTACTAAGATGAGTTACAGAACTCTCCATCTTCACAATTGCTCCTCAAGAGTTTTAAGAGGCTTCCAGTGGAGGCCTTAAACCTCCCCTTCCAACTGCTCCTTGGGAGTTACATGAGCCCTAGACTGTACAGCACTGACAGCTCTCCACTGGACCATTTCAATGTTCTCCTTGAACTGGGGATCCCAGCGCTGGACACAGTCCCACACAGCACTGGTTCATGAGTAATCAGAACACACTGTGACCCTCATTTCTTGCTCTAGCTATGCTTCTCTTCTTTACAGCTTCCCCTCATGAAGGTATCACTCCAGTCCATAAACACACTAATGACTTCACTGCACCCAGCCCATTCTAGAAGCATTTTTAGAGATCTCTGGCTCTTGATTCTTCTGCACATCTGTATTATTTCAATCTGCCACACAGTAAAGAGAAAAAAAACAAACCACCAAAATCCACACTATGTGTATATTTGAATAAAAAGGATGTGCAATGTTTATTTATCATTCAGCAACTCAAAAGCTTATCAACGTGGTAGGCCCACCCACAGAATACACCCTCAGAAACTCTATTGCTTCTCATTTATTTGAAGATGTCTCCACTTAACTTCAGTGTCACAAGGCATTCTTGGGTTACAACCTCCTCTACTCTGAACATTCCTGTCTTTCACTGCTTTACATCTCAAGCTACATGTATCTGTCCTGACCACTTCACAACTAACACATCTTCATGTGCTACCCACACATGAAGAAGGGCAAGAACCTTCTGATATAACAAAACATGGACTTTCCTAACATGCTTCTGACATGAAGCTGCGTGTTGGTGCCCTCTTCATGAGTCAGCAAAAAACATCACTGTGGAAGCCTTCACAGCTGAAGGGAGGTACAGCACTCTGGCTCACCACACTAACAAAAGCTGTTCTTTGACGGTCTTTCTCACTGCTGCACAACACCAGCACATGACAGCTGAAAAGGACACCTTCCACTAACCACTAAACTGCTGTCTCTTCCAAGCAGAACAAAGCCTGTCAAGGTATCCAGGTCCCAGCAAAGCAGATTTCACTATTATCCTCATAGCACCAAATAATACACCCAAACGCTTTCCAGACCTATACATATACCTGTAATTGACAGAAAACCTATCTTGCCAAAACAACTACAGGCTTCCAGGCGGTTGATGCCAGAGCCTGTCACTGCCTAAGAGGCACTTGGACAATGCTCTTAATAGGGAATTGTTGTAGGTCCCTTCCAACTGAAATATTCTGTTTTACAGTGAAGAACCTCCGCACAGACCAAGATATATTTGCCTTCTCTAAGGACTAGGATGCCTAAATAAAATCTTACATTTCAAAAGTTTCCTGCTAATTTCAAAGAAGATATGTCTTCCACTCCCATCAATAACACTTCCATTCCCAGGTATTTTTTCACCTCTTGGGGATATACAGGTTCTGACACTACATTAATTTTTAAGGAAAGTCATACACTGGTCTATTTCCAAAAACAGCAGCAACTACTGATGTATCTCACAGTGGGTGCCATCAGCAAGGCGATTCCACATTGTACCACAACAAAGCATGAAGACTGATACTGTTGTTCCAAGTCTGCCAAAGAGGTGAACAAATTCATCCCTTAATCTTCAGAAAGAGGTATCCAACTCTACAAAGCTAACTGACACACTTTACTAAAACCAATCACACACACACACTCTCTTATCAAATAACAAAGGTAATGATCTGCTCGGACTGAAAAAAAATCTTTCAACACTGTTTCTCTGCTAGTGACTTATATTGCTCTATCATCTCATTATACTTCAGAGTAAATTCATGTCTCCATCCTTAATGAAAAGCTCAAGTCATAATAACACTAAACATCACTATTAAATGGTGAAAAAGATGGATTTAATACATCAAAACTGCCTGACAATTAGCACAATTGCTCTGGCAACCTGCCAGGCAATTATAACATATGCAAACTAGACCTTTTCCCTAATAAGCTCAAATTACACCACTTCTCCGCCAGTTCTTCTGACCTTTTTGGTCCATCACTGCCCTTAGGCCTTTTTTGTACAACTGGTCTGCAGTCTTTGAGCACAGCAAGCAGAGGTTGCCACACATACACCATATGGCATTTTAATACACAGAACAGTTCATCATGCAAGCTCTTGAAATTATATGAAAATGTGTTTCTCCAATAAAATGCTTAGAGAAAGCATTCCATTTTTGGTTAAGAAAACCATTTAGCAAAATTATAATAATTTCCTGGCAATCCTTCATTTAATGACAATGCAACTTTTATTACTGGACTAAATTCCCCAAATAATCATATTACTGGATTAATTCTGCAAATAATTATCACCAAGACAAGGTTTTATGTGTGGATAAGAGATACGAACTGTTCATATATACACAGGTATTGTCAGACATGATGCATCATGAACTCAACAGGCATGAAAAAAAAACCTGTAAACTGCTCAGTGACCACAGACAGGAAAATTATTCCTGATAATGCCTGTTTCAGACATATTTTACTATGTAAAATTTCTGATCTACTTCAATCAACTACAATAATCTTTTTTAAATTAACAAAGAAATCACTTTACGTCTCCAGAAATCTGAACTGCTGGAGGGGCCATGTATTCCCTTTGGTAAAGGGATATTCACAAGGCTGCAGAAGTTTCCAAATTTCCATTGCACAGCACAGATCATACTCAAAATATAATAATAGGTTTTTGTTACAGGTTGGCATTTTTAGCTATAATGTACAATTGTCTTATGACATTCTCCATTCTTTCTAACTTAAATCTTGATATTATTAAACAATGAAATGGAAGAACATCCTGCTTCAGGAATCTTTAATGTAGTAAATATAAGAAATAATTGCTTCAGATGCACATCTAACCAGTCTTCAAATACCTTCATAAAATACACTTCATAAAATCTTGACTACAAACATGAAATTCAACTATATCTGAATAACCAGAAAACAAATAGATTAAATATCTATACTTTTTTTTTTTTTTTCAGTTTTCAAATCTGGTCTATAAAGTCTTTATACATGTTCAAACTGACAAATACTCTGCATATCCAAACTTCATACATCACTTTAAATCTACAAGAAAAGCGTAATCCCTTTTTCCCTCCTGATCCTTCAATTGCAGAAACTCAGCCTCCCTTCTCACTACAACTGAAATGTTTCTATTTATTAGACTTCTACCTTCCATTTCAGCCTTTCACTTAAGGACTGTATAAGAGTCCATTCAGGTCTGTTATAACACATTTTGCTTATGTCTACCAGCCACAGAGGAATATACTTAAAAGTTCAGTTTTCTATCATGTGAATTAATCTTCTCTAATAATTTCATGTTCACTGGTCAAACTTTCAATAACCCAAATTCTCCTATGTATAACAGTTCTATAAACACTTTTAAAGAATAACAGTAATGTAAAAGACCACAGCCCACCAATTCATCTTCTCCCATAAGTTCAATTTCAAAAGTAGCACTAAAAAGAAGAAAGTATTTATTATACTTTCTGTCATTTTATTAAAAAGAGAAAAAAACCCAGAATATCCATATCAGTCCAAAGAACTAAATAGGCACTTTTCAGCACCATCAAAAGTTTTTTTTACAGTAAACCTGTTGTGGGATATGAAAGACAAGTCTTCTTCACACTGTTACAACAGTATATTTGGAAAAACAAGAAAAGCAGAAACAAAGCAGCACAGCTTTGACAAAACGCTGAATTTCTTCCTGGCAATATATTTACATGTTGGTATTTCATCACCATTTACTAGCATAATAAAGACAAAGAAATAAATTGTCAAGATATATTTTAAGTATGTAAAGATGGGTTTAATCTATAAATAAATAGATGTTCTATAAAAATTATTTGCATATAAGTGTAAATATATTAAATATAATAGTGTACCATTATTATAGTAATAATATAGATATTTAAGTCAGAATTCAATACAGTCCTTGACAAAAATATCATCCAAGCCCTAAGCTGTTAATTAAATATTAATTGCAATACCATGGTAACAGAAACATTGTCTGCTCTCTTACTGAGACAGATCTGCTAGAAGAAACATTTGTGTTTCAGAGATAACATCCAGTATTTCCTCTAAGGCTAAATGAGTCATCCTTCTCAGATTTTTGCCTTTTTTTTTTTTTTTTTTTAGTAACACATCCATACTTGAGAATTAATACAATATTAAAAATAAATAATCTAGATAAAGTACCGTAGGAGAAATTCTTGCAAAAACATTCCTGCCACAGGGGGAAAAAAAACAAAATAAAAACATTGTTTTGAATCAGTAGCCAAATTCCACTTAGAATAATCTGTGGGAAGATGTGTTCAATTTTGCCTTCTGGAAACTCGTCAACACTGGCCTTTGGCACCAGCACCTGCTTCTCAGAAGGCTGAGAAGGGAAGTGATATACATGTTTCTTAAAACCATTTTAACACCTTTGCTTCTTTCACCACCATTTTTCAGAAGGTATGATTAAGGAACACATGCTACCAACTCAACCAAATAAATACAGATCTCAAATACCTGCATTATCAAAATCCTTTGGATTTTCCTACAACTCAACAACTAGTAAAGAGAACAGAGGCAGTAAAGCACCTTTTACTAGCACTTTAAATTAGGCAAAAGGACTAACAAAGACTAAGTCTACCTTGCTGATGGCAAAATATTTCGAGACACTGTCTACTAATAATATTTAAAAGGATACAGTAAAATGAAGAGACTGAAAAAACTGTGTAGCTTGTTTTATAATTTTCTAAAATTCAGCATTTGCATTATTTAGGTGTTGTTTATCTCTTACCGTCTTCATTCAGGAACAATTTGTTGAATCTTAGTCCACTAGGCTCTTTCCCAACATATCTGTGCACATACTCTGTGCCAAGATCATTAACAGCAATAGCGTATTTCAAAGGCTTGACACAGGACTGAAGACAAAACGGAACTTTGGTATCGCCAACAGAATGCCTGGGAAAAAAAAAGATAAAGAAGCTTGAAATTTCCTGTTTGTCAGCTGTGGTAGTAAGAGTATTAAATGCTACACCTACTCTTCAACATACATGAACTATTAAAAAAAACACACCAAAACCCCAAATCATATTATTACTAAGTCTCGTTTTAAAGAACATAAAGAGATTTAAAGATTTTAACAACTGACTCCATAAGCCAAGCATAACAAAGTCAGTTGCTAATGATTACTGCAGATGTAACAAAGAGCAAATTCCAAAGTGGGTCTGTACCAGGGCAAAAAAATCACCTCACACCTCTAGTACCACACTTACCCTACGCAATTGCAAACCACATACTCAGGGTGGTACAGCTGACCCAAATATAGCCACTATACATATTTATGTCTGTATAAACAAAGATGAGATACAATTTGGGTTTGGAATTTGGAGACAATAATGAAATAGCTGTATAATATAATTATAATCCCCTTTGATAATGGCATAGGTATTTTATAACAATTACTAAATGCTATCTTTGGGAAAGTTTACTTTCAGCATCTGTCAGACTGCACCAAAGCATGACTCATGCAAGCAGCATATGCCACATTTAGAGCAAAAGGCTTCCAGCAATCACTTGTCTAACGCCAAACTCAGAAGTTTATTCGACTCTCTTCTTTGCAGAAAATGCGAGAAGGCTTCAGAGAAACTCACATTATTAAGCTTAACATTACGTAACATTAAACATAACAAAAATAAACATTATAAAAACTTTCATTAGTGCATGATACCCAAAACAAAGCAAAATGCCAATTTTAAATATTCAAAAGGATGAACATTTTTATTAAGTTGTTTTACTATGAATAGATTATAATTCAGACACTTAAACAGGGAGATGAAAAAAATACTTCAGCTCACTTGTACAAATCCTCCCCTAGAGATTACAGAGCATATGGCTAATTAGAAACAAACATACAGATCACATTAAAATGAACTCCAAGCCACAGTCACCATAAGCAAGTCTGATGGTCTCTCAGGAATGCCCCATTCACAAACTCAGCTCCTAAAAATTATGATTCTCAGACCATGCAGTAAGACCACACAAACTGCAGACCAGCAGGGACACCTGATGAATTGATAAGCATCTCATTGTCTAGACACAAAGGCAGACACAGCTCACATTACTTCTCAGCTAGATAGTGTGAGATATTCACATTTAGGCTCCTAACTGTCTCTGCTACATTGCATTACTAATAAAGAAAAAAACAAAAGTAAGGTCACTGACTACATCTAAGACTGACACACATTCTTATAAGGAGAAAGCTTAATAAATCTGAAAAGCAAAGTCATATTTAGTTCTGTCCAGTTTCCACATCTTTAGTTTCAAGAGCGTGAATCTGCATTTCTTTGGTGACACATACAGATTATATAATAATGCTACAGTAAAAACATTAAAATGCAGAGAAGGAACTAACTGTTAAGTACATCGTGACCTGCCCAAAAAGTAATACAGCTTGATGCACAAGTACCATTAGACAAAGCTTTGATTTCCAAATTAACATGTATTAATACTACAGAAGCATTGTTTCTGTCCTGTCCTTCAAATATTCCAGCAACAAAATCTAGACATTACAATATACCTCTGTCCATCGACGGTGCAAAGTGACACACCCCACAAATCAGGGCTGAACTTGGCCAGTTGAGGAATATAATCAGCAACCTATCACAGTGTGAAATAAAGAGAGACATTACAACATTCAAAATATTTACCTATAATTAATTAAAATAAATGTCAATGGAAAGGATACACAAGGCACAACTGGGTTATCCCACTAATAATCACCTGGTATATCTAAAACTTCCTTACAAATTATTATATTCACAAGATCATTGTCAAATAAAAATTTTTTTCAAAGTAAAAATTTCAGCACATTCTAAGAGGTATTTGTGTTCTGTATTACAGCATTTCAAATCACATAAAATTTTTGCTTGTAACAGTCGTGGATTTTTCAACTAATTTACTGAAAATAAGCACTAGAATAAACTTCATTTACTAACAAAGGTACTACGTTGACAGTTACTTCTGTCACACAATCCAGCCAGTTGTGTAGAGTTGAACAGTTCTTCTACAAAGTAGTCTGACAAATTATACAGCAATTTTAGAGTTTATGTAAAATAAGGGGCAATACTATTCTCATATTCTAACGGCAAAACTCTGCAAGATTGGTAGAGGTGATGAGCTGTATTTCTGACCCAGTTTACAAGTTGTGGGCATAAATGAACTTCCAAGACTCTTCTATCAAGTTATCAAGTTTAACATTTCTCTAAAAATCTTAAGAAAAATCTGTCTACTGAAAAAAATAATGTATTTGGTTAATATCAGGGAAGTTTAAATTTGAATTTACAAACAAGTTACCTTTCCTCCAGATTGTTTTTTAGCACTTTCATATAGCTCATCAATATGAGAAGTAAACGACATAAAATCCGGAATGACAAACTTCCTCCTGAAAGCTTGAGTAAGCAACACAATATTACTTTGTACACACCTGCAAAAACATTAAAAAAGTTTATTAGTATTTTGACAACGTACTGCCAAAAAGCCTACTTAGGTAGCAATTACCTGTTATTTAAATAAGGAACCTCAGTCCCTTGAAGTTACATGCCTACAAGAACATGCCCTTATTAGAAAGACTTTTCAAATTTGGTGCCTTAAGTTGTATACTTTTTTAATTATTTACAATAATTTCATCGAATTCACTTTTATTCCTTTCTAATTAAAGCTCTCTTTTGAAGTTTCAGCTGTGAGGTGGTATTGCAAGGTACTGTATCTGCCTTCAAGCAGCACCTCAGCTTGCAAAAGGGATCGAAGCCACCCATTTCTTAGGATCAAGCCTTGCAAAGGTTGTCTAACCCAGACCTTGTCCAAAGAAGTGCTAATTTCAGAGTTAGATCGAACTTCTGAGGTTCAGGGTTGGTTTCTTAACTTCATTGTTTCACCATGAACTGAGTGAGAACACTGCCAAAAAACTAAACTGGAATGCGATACTTAAATAAGAACAAAATCCTGTGGAGAGACTCGATAACATCTCCCTAAACTAAGCAAAAGTTAACAGTGAGCAGTTCTGCAAGTATCTTGCTTCGAACTACCAGCAGTTAAGGAATCTTCGCTGCCTTTTAGCCTTTTAACCCAGAACACAGTTACACTGTCTGTCCACACCCTCTGAACATCGGCCCATCTGGGACATCTAAAAAAGTGATAAGGTAAAAGGGAAAGGGCTTATCTAGGACAAACAGAAGAAGGGAAGGATGAAAACGCAAGCTGAGACATGCTGAAAGTGGTGCGTCCGTGGGTTGAGGGGGGGTGAGCAGAAGAAGGGGTGGGAATTGGGAGCCATTATCACTCAGTTGAAACATGACCTGATAAAAGGGTATTAACACCCCTATCCCAATGCAAAGAAGAGAAAGGGAGGTTTAACACCAAACAAACAGTTAACACCTTCATACCGTGCCTTCGGGCAGTGTGGACAAAAGCAGAAACAAACTATTAATGCAGGAAAACGGGAAGTTAAGAATATCTAAGCACATTCTACAAAGGAGAACACATCCTTCCGATGAAGACTTACTCAGAAAAGTAAAAAAATTAGGCAAAAATTCTTAGGGAAACATTTTCACTTGGAATAGATATTCAAATAATTCTATTATTGAAACTTATCATCAGTTCAAAACGGTTCATTAAGACCAGTGAAGAGACAGAATTATCCTCCCTTTGAGTCCCCCCTCCTTTTTTTCAAACCTTTAGTTTTAACTCCTTTGTACTTAGACGACTTTATCCCAAATTCAACTGAAAGCCATTTCAAATGCTGGTAGGCACTACTCTCCAAAAGCAAAAGAGAAATGATAGAGAAGTCACCTTAAAAACTGCTGTCTGTAATTTGTTAGTTTATGCTAAAATTGCAACTGAGCTGGCTTTGTTGCAGTCCGCAAAAAATCCTGTTAGTTTTTGCTCCCAGTAACCTCCAATTACAGTCACCTACTCCAAGTGCAAAATCCCTTCTCAAAAGTAATTAATAACGCTGATGGCAGCTAAGTGTGCAGAAGGAGTAGCAACATAATATACAGTAGATTTCAACTTCAGATGCACTTCTACATTATGGACAACATTATGCACTTATAAGAAAGAAAAAAAGTAGTATCTGAAGTTCATCTAAACCTATTAGAACAACTCAATACACAGTGTCTAAAACAACAAGAAGGCAGGATGCACTGACATACAGTCCTCTGGGATCATATTATGCTTCTGAAACAGGGAGGGGACTTATACACTCGCAACTTACACCAAGTCTGTAATGCTCACTGCAACAGTTCAATCATTTTAATCAACAAGATTGAAAGTCACTGCAGAAATGGCTATGCTGGTTAAGGACATTACCTATTGTTACCAATTGTTCCTGGACTCTGAGTATTTATCCTGGTACTCCTTAACCCAGGCAAATCACATGAATTACAGACTAAATTAAATACAGGGGCTGGAGTAATCTAGAGGGGTATTCAGAGCAATTAATACATGGACAAAATAACAGGGGTCTTAGTATCACCTCTTTTAACAGGGCATAATATTTTCAGTCAACGGAGGAAATGAGCCATGATAGTATCTAAAATTCTGCAACTGCCATCTCCTCCCTACCAGAGTATCCAACTGCTTTATGATCCAGGTAATTCTCTGGAAATGACTGGCCTCAGACTCCAAGTGGAGCAGTAGGAAAAGATCACAGGGAGAAATTCAACTAAATAAATATACTGATAAATAGAAATCTTTCTACAGTCATATTTTACCAACAACTTGGCTCTTATCTCCCACATGGCTTTATCGGTGTTCAAGACAGGTACACTCAAAACTTCCTACTTCATAGTAGAGGGGTTCCTAACTTGTACGGTTCAGGGGTTTTTAGAAACAGCATCTTTGGTCTCTATCATATAGAACCACTTTGCTTCCTTTATCATAAATCTTGTTAGGTTTATCCATTATTTGTCAATTTCTGGCTCAGACTCCTGATTACTGCTTCCCTACACAAAGCAGACCTGTTAAAAATGCAGTCTGAACTACCACTTCCAAAGAACTCTTTGGCTGTCTGTATAGATGAAGGGACACCTTTTTTCCTGTTTAAAAACCATAAGCATTACAGAAAGGCATGTGAAACTCCATGTCCAACTAGCAAGACTAGGGTTGTAGAGGTGTTCAGCATATTTAAACATTTTAGAAGAAAAATGACACTACATTGACAAATCAGATATTAATATTCTAACATAGTGGAAGTCCTCTACATCTCCTGTCAAAAGATTGCTCAAATAAGACAAAGACATTTATTAATACCTGGGTTAAGGTTATCTAAAATTAAAGTTTTCATCAGGATTTGCTACGAGAGAGCAGCACAGCTGCTCAGCAGCAATTAGAAAACCCTGTTTGAGATCCAGCAACAAATTGTCAGGTTGGTGCTCAGTACATAACATACCCAGACTGCTGCTTCTTACCCGCACACCAGAGGAGATGTGGCTGGCAAGACCTCAGTTCTGGGTCAGTAAAGCACCTTGTGACAAAGGCTAATCCTACAAAGCCAAGTAAGCTATTCTGAAAAAGAACAGGGTTTAAAGTTCTGAGTTATACCTGTTACTCAGTAGCTATCGTTTTGTTCAAGTATACACCACTTTCGAGTTAACTCAATTTTGATTGCCTTGTGCCTTTCCTTCCCCTCCACTGACCAAAATATCATTAGTTAAGAAACAGCACTCTCTGTAAGTCATACATTTTTCTGTTAGGAACATGCTATGACAAAGGAAAAGCTAAGAGTGGTAGGAGGATTTCTTACAAAGAGTATTGGAACTTTTTCTACAGATTAGCTACAGTGTCATAGAAACAGATCTAAAAAAACAGGATATGTCAAAATGAGGACAACTTTATGAGGAAGACTAGCACATAGAATATCTTCCACATTTGTTAAGTTGCCTAAGTTCCATCTAACAGTAGACAGTACTACTACTAGTATATTAAATAGTACTATAGCTGAAGTACAAAAAAAAAAAAAAGGGAAAATTAAAAAATTTACATAGCAAGCTAACTAGCATGCTGCACTGCTTTCAGTAACAGGTTGTTCTCACTGAGGTGTCACTCCTGCTACAAAGACCACAAGTTGTGTTACACAGATGCAACACAAAATTCAAATAAATTTCATAAATTCATAAATTCAAGAAATTTATCAGACTCTCTCTCTGAAATGTGCACCCCAGAAGTCTTCAAGAAATTCTGGAGATCAAAGATTAAAACTGCAAGCTGTTCTGCCTGTAACACGGAGATTTTTTCCAAATTTTTACTCTAAGAGGAGAGCACTGCAAAGTCAAAAAACTTCCAAAGAATGCAATTTTAGTAAAATTGGAACCCAATATTTAAAATCACTACAAAGGCATAGAGAGGCAGACACTACAGATGTGTGAACTAACATATTTTACACGTAATTTCTACGGGACTTGATTGATTCAGGCAAGCTTATGTTACCACTGCTCCATATCACTTAACCTCGATACTTTATTTCATCAAGCAGCTTCGGATACACATTCAAGAGGAGAATTACACCACTGACTTTTATGTTAAGGGAACTGATGCTTCACATCAGTCCTGAGGGGTAAGTACAGCCAAGGAGATAAATTATTATATTTCACACCTTAAACACTTGTAGAAGAAAGAACACAGGGATCCTGTATAAGCCTTTTCACAGCAAATGCAGTGTGCCTAGGAGGAACAGATAACTGAAGTGTGGGGTTTTATCATTTACAAAAAGTCTGCAAAGGAACCTTCTGCTGCTGCAAAGGAAAACCTGCTATGTGAAATAAGATCTACCTCTCCACTCTCTGTATTGTCTTTAAGTTCAAAATTCTTCCTACACAAGCAACTATGTAAGTTTTCTACAAATTATTAAAGTACTCTCCCAACACAATCAAATCCCAGAGATGTGACACAGAACATGAACTAATCCTGCCCATTAGCAATCGCTTGTCCTTTTTTCAAATGTAGAGCCCTTGCCTAAAACTTAATTCATAGTTTACTATGACAAACAAGCCCTCTAGTATGCATGTAATGTGTAAGAGTAGAAGTATTTCCTTTCTAATCCATCCACACATCCAGGAAGGTTTCTGAATCCAACAATTCAGCGTTTTTACTGAGTTGACAAGTAACCAGCGAAGACCTAGTCTTGAAGTTAGTACAGGAGTAAAGTTAGTCCATGTTGTACCTTAAGGAAATAATTCCATATCTGATTAAGGAGTTGACTGGTTTGTTATTTTGTCACACACACAGGCATTCATTTTTTCTCAATATATTTAAAAAAATGTTTATGCAATTTAATATATATAACACATATACTTTATGTTTAGATTTATATAAACTGTGTAAATATATTATGCATTTAACATATATTAAAAAATATACAGTACATACTTTCGCTCTATTATATATTTTATATACTTACATGTATATAAAATATACAAAATGGTATGTATATGTAAATACCCTTTTAAACACATACATATTTTTATATTGTAACCAAGAAGAAACAGTACTAAACATTAATTCACAAATTCAAAAAAATGCTACAGATCAACAAAAATGTACCAATTTTACAAAAGTATATTCTTCATGAAAAAAAAGTGTCCAATATTTTATGATTTACCATGTAAATGGAATAAAAACACAGACTGAAAAATAGTCTAAAAACTTCATTTTGAGATTTAAGAGCCTCCAAAATTCCAATCTTTTGGCACACAAAAGCTGTAAGTAAAGGAGCAAAGGAGTGTGCTTGGAATGAATAGAAGACAACCTGAACAGTGCTTACACTGTTCATGTAACTGACCACAGACTTTGCTTAAAAAAAAAGAATTTAGAGCATCACTAAAATATGGCACACAAACCTCTTGCAAAATAGACCAGAGGAATGTCTGCAGTCTTAACTCCTCTCATCTCTCCATATCTTATAGAAATTTCACTTCACTCTGTTTTTCACATACTCACCTTTAGAATGAACTATATATATACTCTGAACATCTCGCCACACAGAAGCAACATCCTGAACTTCAGATTAAAAACTGGTGATGCACTGAGAGAGCAGTTTTATGTAATCATACTACACAGCCCATGCTGCATCAATTAATTTATTTGGCATCAGACCGAGAGCTGCAGTATGGGGTCAGACACATGTGTAAACACTGACACATTAAACTCTTGTGGAGATCACACAGCCTGTCTGCTGCATGAAACCTGAGAACAAACTCATATGAAAACAGCATCAGGAATATATGTTTGACTCTATTTCTAATTACACATTGATTTATATATCTTATGTCTCTCCTCAAGACAGCAGTCAGTCAGTAACACATAGACAACACTCATTCACAATCATAGTTACATCATTGACAGAAAATTTACTTTTTAAAAAGGTCTTTATCCAGCATAACACCATCTGAAGTTGTCTGAAGAGTCAGTCTTAACATATCCATGCACTCTTTCAATCGAGGGTCAGATGTACGTAATCCTGTAGATTTGAGTGCCTATTACAATAAAACAATAATTACTAAAGGGAAAAAATATTCTATTACAATCACATTATCTACTCCTCAGTGTTTTTATCACTGTAAGATACATCTGCCACTGCACTATCAACACAGACATTCTGACACCTTATTGATCCTTTGGCCATTCTGGCTGCATTTTATGTCAAAACATTAATGTAATTTGAAATCCACAGCTGTCTGACTACATTTTACAAAAGTACAAACACTATCCAACCCTGCCATAGGCACAAATGCTTTCAAGCATGCTCCTCTGCACATCAAAGAAGTGGATAATAAAAATACACTTACTGTTTTACAGCGTTACGGAAAAAATAGTTACATTCTGTCCCAGAGCTAAACATGTATAACAGAAATTCTTTGCTTTGCATTCTTGCATTTCAAATGTAAAATAACCCCGCAGTAGTCACCTTTTATACAGCACTCTGGAACAGTAAACTTACAGTTATGAATTTATGAACTGGTATCTTTTCTTGTCCTTCTGCAATAGTATAGAAAAGTAGATCTTCTAAGCTAGGAAGGAGACCTTGCTTCATTTTACTGGAAAAGAAAGAAAAAAAAAGAAAAAAGCATAATTAGTTTATAGTGCCTATTTTTATTTATACACATTTTTACATTCTCAGGGAGACACATTTTCACTACCAATCTAACTGCTACCAATGATTTAAAAGGACACTTCTAGCACTGAACACAAAGCTTAATTCGGCCTTAAGTAGAAAATAAAATGGTAATATAAAAGTAGTGTACATCAATTTTACAAGAGCAAACACTTAACTGAACACAACCATATATTTACTGTCATATATTTATTGCTAAGATTATATTTATAATTTTGGGGGGAGCAGATTAATCACTTATCCCTCTTCTTGATGTTACGGAGGATAGATGTGCTACTTACACAGAATAAATTATTTGTAAGATTCCAAGACCCACGAGCCTTATCACAAAGTTGTAAGAGCATACTGACCCAATTGTTTTACAGGCAAGAGAAGGAGATGGCAAATGTGTAGTATTTTCTTCAAAATAGTCCTGTTTTTAGGACTCCACAGAGGAGTTCTGAAGCCCTTGTGTTCCTGGAAGCTTATGTAAGGCCCATCAGTTACCGTGAAAGCAAGCAAAGCCATCTGCAGCACAACACATCGCCCTGAACCAGCTCAGGCACCAGGAGAAAGGGTTCTCATCACACGTACTTAGCAAAGCAAACGTGCAGTGCAGATACACCTTTAATGGTCACTGCGCTTATCAATGCAAACACCCCGGCTCTCCAAGGATTCCAGGTGTTAGCTATTGCACTCCGAGATACGCTTTCCCTATGACTGCAGGTTTTTTGTACGTTACATCTCCATTTTATGCGAAGTCTGAAGGAAACCTACCCAATTAAGCACTGAGATTCCTGCTAGGACAGAAAGCTGTAATACTGACAGTTTTGCCTTAAAGTCTTTGCAAGTTTATAGATTTAACCTATAAAAAGTTCTGCCTTTCCCCACTATTCCAAAGCACCCTGAAGCAGGCAGGAGCCAAAAGTTTGCACTCAGCTCTTTACACTTCCCCCATGAGTAAAGCATCTTAGCACAGAGCTGGAACGTGCACTTCCAAACTGCCAGAGGCAGCGACAGCAAAGGGATTCCAATCAGTTCTTTTAGTCCCCTGAAACTCTCAGGTTGGTTTGTAGACAACACAGGTTAGAGAAACAAATATTCTGATGTCTGATAAGCAAAAATAAATAAAATCAAAACAAAACAGTTCTCCAGCAAATGCAGACATTAACTAAAATGCAGAGCAGAAGTCTTGCATTATTTTAGCCATCAATTTTACAGGTCAATTTTACAATCAAATAATATTGGCAATACATTGTTACCATACTGTAATAAAGTTACTGCCTGAAACTAGAATGCTCAGTGGCAATTCATGTATTTTTATATATTTATGCATGTGTGTAGGTCCAAATTCTAGTAATTAAAGTTTTCACAAGATTAGTAATTCTTTGAATAACAGAACTCAGAGTTATAAGGGCAAAAATAAAATGCTACAACTAAGCACAGACCCCAGGTAGGCCAATGCAGTCTTACACACTGATGTTTAATCCTCTCTCCTCTCTCAATACTTAAACAAGTCAGATTTATGATTATTTTTAATAAAAATCTGATTACATCCAAATACACTTTTAAATTTAAAACAACCTCTAGATTGCCCTTGACTCCCTCCTTCCCTCATAACTAGCTGTGAAAACCAGTAGTAAAAAATATCACCTCTCATTTTCCAATTTAAAACACTGTACTTATACACAAGAACAGAAGACAGCTTTGTAAGCCAACAGAACTTTCCTTGTCTTACAGTCTGGATTTTTTTTTTAAATTATGCTGGCTGACTAAGGCACAGACAGGCTGGCAATTCAACCAACACAAACGCTTGCAACTACCTCGAGTAAATTAGTGAGCGCCCCTTTTCCTTCCACGTAGCACATTTCACCTCCAATCTTTTGAGAACAGTATGTCCAGTCAAGCCACCAGAATCAGAACTACCCAAGGTACCAATTAAAGCTTCACCCTCTGTTCTGCATCTCAACTCTGCAGGTACCTCATTCTGAAAGTTAGGCCGAGTTACATCCCCTACACCCTGACATCCCCACCATTTACACAAACCATTTAATTAAGCTCCTCAAAGTGTCAAGATTCTATGCTTTAAGGAACAGTCACTGGACTGCTGAAGGTCTGGCAGAAGAAACTTTCCTATTTCACTCTGATAAAACAAGCCAGCAAACACACTGAGAAATTTTAACTGATAACCTCTTTAATTGCACATTTCTGAGCAATTAATCAGAATTTTACAGCTGTCCCAAGTATGGAATTTCTATCTGAAAAGGTGCAGAAAAAAAACTTCACACATTTGACCAAGATTTTACACAGCATAAAATCTCTTGATTTCCATATCTTTCACATCTGCTGCTCTTCAATATTGGGTCACTCAGCCTAATTAAACAATGGATCTGCACTGACTACCAAAGCAAAGAGGATGACATTCAGTATATTTACATAAAAATTCCTTTTTGTCAAATAATTCATCTTTTGATAAACTTTATCAGCTAAATAGAGGTGAAAAGGCTTGCTCTGCAGTTTATCAGACCAGTGATGCCAGTAACCAATGTTTGCTTAACCTAAAAGATGTGTGTTTTGGCACCATGAACACACTTAGCAAGATAATTCTGTTCAGCACAGGTAAAAAGCTGTTTTTCAGGTCAGGGAACTTGCAATTTTCACAGTCAAATTAAGTGGAAATTCCAGTTTACCTGATTTCATGAATGATTTTCGATACTTACTTCCCTTCTTTTAAAAAAATAAAAAAATTAAGCACCAGACTATTACACAACTAGACTTCTTTGATCGTATTCTAATCTGTGGCCCACAATACTGGTGGATGGTCCACACTGCTCTTTAAATACAAAGAAAAAAAGAACATAGGAATCCCAAGCACAAGGACTTTGCAGTCCATATCATTCCTTCCTTCAGCTCTTCTTTTGCATCAGTACCATGCTAACACCAGATTCCAGGGAGGATTTCATTTCAACAAATGCTGAATTCTAATTTCTACAACAGGAACAAGATCAGATTTCAAATACCATGAAACATTGCTACTTTCTACTTCAAGATGCAACTGCCAAAATGCAGACCAGGATTTACAGAACAACAAATGATATACAGATATGATATTGCTAATAATAGTTTTAGGTTCATTATTAACCATAAGGCATCGGTCATAAAAATATGAAATCACAATTATTGTCACAAAAAACGGTCCCTCAGGGGTCTGTTCTGAGACCAGTGCTGTTTAATATCTTCATCAGGGACACAGGTGGATGAGAAGCTGGACAGGACCCAGCCCTGTGCATTCACAGCCCAAAAAGTGTGTCCTGGGTTGCATCCAAAGCAGCAGGGACAGCAGGTCAAGGGAGGGGATTCTGCTCCCATTCTCCACTTTGTTGAAACCCCACTTGCAGTGCTGCATCCAGCTCTGGGGTCCCCAGCCCAGGAAGGACATGGACCTGTTGGAGCAGGTCCAGAGGAAGGCCACCAAGATGATCAGCAAGGATGAGCACCTCTCCTATAAGGTTAAGCTGAGGGAGTTGGGGTTGTTCATCCTGGAGAAAAGAAGGCTCCTGGGGGACCTCATTGTGGTCTTTCAGTACATAAAGTGGGGTCTATAATAAAGATGGGGGCAGACTTGTTAGCAGGGTGTGTTGTGACAGGACAACGCATAATGGTTTTAAACTAGGAAGAGGGTAGATTTAGATTAAATATAAGGAAGAAATTTTACAATGAGGGTAATGAAATTCTGGAACAGGTTGCCCAGACAGGTGGCAGACGCCCCATCCCTGGAAACATTCAAGGTCTCACTGCACGAGGTTCTGAGCAGACTGATGTAGCTGAAGATGTTCCTGCTCATTGGAGAGGAGACTGGACTAGGTGACCTTTAACAGTCCCTTCCAACCCAAACTATTCTGAACGCTGAAAGGGCTGCAAACCACAGTCAGCAGCTACTCTATCTAAAATAGGTACTTTGAAGAAGTTGTCATCATACTACAGACATGTCTCCAACCAAGAGATACAAACACTTGTCAAATCACTAAATAACTACTTTCTGTCCCCTTATATACTTGAGATACTGATCTGGTAACAGCAGTAGGTAACTGTTTACCCAAGATTCAAGAAAAAACTATGTATTTATAGACTTAGAACAAAGATAGACACGTTTAATAGATACCAAAGTGTTTATGGTAAAACCAAGAACTGTTGTTTCAAAACCTTGGCCTCTACAGAAATTATGAAAGGTCTAATGAAAGTGCACTTCTAACACTTTCTTGCATCTCTGAGTATTTCATACTCCAACAGGAGTACCAGTTAAATGAACCACTGCCTGGTTACTACAGTAATTCCTCTGGAATCTGGTCTGGCTACAAAGGCAAAATTTCTTTTTAAAAAGTATCTCCAGAATTCACCTCTGCCCTTAAAAAAGAGCACTACCACGCCCTTGTCATTAAAAAAAAAAAAAAAAAAAAAATTTAACAAAACACTTCTATTAACCCTTTTGCTATATCCCATACACTAATACCAACCACTATTGCAATTAAGTGTAAAAAGTTAGCAACTTAGCTTTTAGAAGTTCAGGTCTCTCACATTTTGCTCCTCCCTGTCACTTTAATCAAGGCCTTTGTAATTTAGAAATAGCTTATGCCAAGATAAAATGTTTGAGCCTTTTCCTGTCCAGTGTAAGATGAACAATGCACACTTATTCCGAAAGTAAAAGTGAACAATGCACAGTTATACTGAAAATAGAAGCAAACTGAGGATTGTGCCAGGTTACTGTGTCTAATAACTCAGGCATGAGCATAGATATGACTGCATTTTAATCCAGAGTTTTCATTAATTAAATTTACCAGTCTATGATCCCTCTCAGTTTAAACTCCATTATTTCTTCCCTCTAAAATATGTTAAGTTTCAGCTGGATACACAGCATGAAGGCTGGATAGCAGGGATAAGGAAGTGGTGGTGATGTTTCGGAAAAAATGCACAAGGGGATCTGGTTATGCAATGGGATATTAGTTATTTCATCAGCCACAGACCTCATAAATTATTCCCTCTATGAGGAATTGTTCTAAATTTCTGTTTAGTCTTTGCACAAAACATTTTAGGTGTTCACTTGCAACTCCTACTCTCCGTACGCGAGGACCGTTAGGCAAGGAAACAAGCAAGAAAACCTTAGTTCTGCCTTTTGACACTGTGGGTCATTCCAGGATCCTAAAAACCTTAAAACCAAATAGAGAAAAATAATCACTCAACACCAACAAGCAAAAAAAAAAAAAAAAGTGTAAAAAGGACTACTGCCCTCCCAGTTGGGTCCACAAACCATTTGCCTAACACAACTCACATGTTAGACACTCCAGGTGGCAAAGCACTGGAATCAGCAGAATACAGAGTGACTTAGCCCAGTTGACAACACAGTCCAGAAACCTGTCTTTTGAAGAACTTCCCTTTTCTTCTGAACCCTGTACTGTCTTAATATAACAAAGATTTTCACATGTAATGTACCATTTACTAATGCTTAAGGAAGATTTTCATAGTTCTGCATTAAGAAAAATGCAAATGAAAGTATCCAGCAGCCTGACTAATGCGCCACCAGGAATTCCTGCACAGCCTGAAATGAAAAGAAAGTTTCCAGGTTTTTCCTTGTTCATAACTATATGCTAGATGTTTTACAGAATTTCTCCTTGTTCCTTTTGCAGTAAGGCTCAAAGAACAAGCATCTGACTTTCAAATACACCCTTCTGTCAAAAGCCAAAAATGATTAGAAGTGTTTAACTGGTTTGTGACTACATAGCTTTACCGCACATTAAAAATTATAGAATTTCCCTAGTTGATGCTAACTGTAGGAAGCTGCTAACAGCTCAGTTAAAGAAAACGTTACTGCTTCAATAAATCACACTTGCAGCATCCTCAAAGTCCCACCACAGCTGGCATGCTGGTTTTTTTCCAAAGTTTTTAATGGTACTGTCTGTATTTCTTATTGAAAACAGAAGTGGAGCCTTTATAAACCACACCTGAGCCGCAGCTGAATAATTTTTTGTTCCATAACATTATGCACAGAGCCAATTCAAAAAAGGAGACTTCATATTTGTTCAACAATAGTAAAATACTCAAATGATTGTGCATTATACTGTACATGGTTACATAACCTGACATGCACGCATTTTTTAAGGCACCTGACAGCACAAATTTTATGT
This sequence comes from Myiozetetes cayanensis, assembly GCF_022539395.1. Taxonomy (NCBI): domain Eukaryota; kingdom Metazoa; phylum Chordata; class Aves; order Passeriformes; family Tyrannidae; genus Myiozetetes; species Myiozetetes cayanensis. The sequence goes on along the minus strand of NW_026088185.1, from coordinate 7,372,944 downwards.
GATGCCATTATGGCATTAAATTAATTATGGCATTAAACCAAGTTGAGTAGCTAGGGCCTTTGGTGGGAAAAAGGGGAGAAGAACAAGGTGACAGTCTTCTTCCCCACCTGCCACGTTGAAGGAGTGCAACTTCATGGTAAAAAAACCCAACCCACAAACCACAGCTCTGAAACAGAACTATTAACAAGCTAAGGGCTGAGGCCTTCCTGACAGGCCTCGTAGAATCTTTTCCAGACTTCCTCTTAGCATTAGACTAACAGAGACTTTGCTCAGTGTAAAAACAAGGTACTCCTTTTTTGGCTCTATTTCTTCTGTCATCTGCTTTTTTCATAAGCATAGCAAATTCTGGGAAAGCAGTTTGGGGTTAGATTTTAATTATGCCACCTCATACAGCATGCTTACAAGACAGCCACGGGGCACATTTCAAACACACACAAAGGATGTGAGTTCTCATGGGGCTTGCAGTTAAGCTGTCAAAGTTCTTTTAAAAGGTTATCAGAGATACTAAACGCACCCAGCTTCAAACAAGCAATGGGCAAACTGTCAGACTGCTAGAAAACGAACAAGGCTTTCAAGACTTGCATAATGCTGAGGACTAACAGAGCAGAGTGCCCTGCCAATCCATTTACCTCATCATTATACTCTATCCCTGGTATCCACTACCAGTCACTAGCAGGGATAAAAACTGGAACTGATGCACCTGTCCCTGACCTTTTTTTTTTCAAAGAAAGTTTCCGGTCCTGAGTGAAAGAATATGAACTTCATAAGCATATACAGCCTTATCATTCTATTACCTGGATGTACCTTTGTCACTAAGGGACAAGTAAGGACCTCTTGGCACGGTACACATCCTGCAGCACCTATGAACATTTGTACTCACCACTAACGGGTGGTAATATCTGTTCCTGGCTGCACTAGACCACAAAATCACGTAATTATTAGGGTTGGGACCTCTGCAGACCATCCAGTTCAACCCTTTTGCCAAGGCAGGGTCGCCTAGAGTAGGTGACACAGGAACGCGCCCAGGTGGATGCAGACGTGGAGTAAACAGCGCTGCAAAACTTCCAAGGCACCACTACGCACCACGTACACCGCCTTTAATAATTAATGCAAGATGACACAGCTTTGGCTTCTCCTGGGAAGCATTTTTAGGCGAGCAGCAGCGCTAGAAAGAACACGCTAGCGTACACCGCCTGCTCCGAGCTCACACGGGCGGGAGGGACCCCCGGGCAGGGGGACGCCCGGGACCCCAGGGAGCGGTGAGAGGAGCCCCGGCAGGCGCACACGACATCCCTGCCACGGGGCTGCGCTTCCCTCCCGCCCCGAGCCCGCCCGCCGTGACCCGCGGCCGCCGGGAAGCGGTCCTCGTGGAGCCGGGACTCCTCGCCCGCACCTGCAGGGGCAGCGCCCGCCCGGCCCGGCCCGGCCCGGCCCCTTCCGCAGGCACCACGCGTGCCGGGGGAGGCGGCGCTCACATGGCGCCTCCGCATCATCCACCGCGCCCGCCGCCCCCTCCGCACTCACTTCTCGCCGCCTCCGGCCACCTCCTTGCCGCCGTGATTATTGTTGTGCCCGCTATCGGCGGGGGGCTCGCCGGGAGCCGCCGACGGCGCCTGCGCCCCCTTCCCCGGCTCCTCCAAGGCTCCCTCCGAGCGGGTGCACAGACCCCGCGCCGCCGGTAGCGCCGCCGGGCCGCGGCGGGCGGCGGGTGGGCAGGCGCCGAGGGTGGCGAGCGGCGGCGGGAGGCGCCTGGTGCCGACGGCGGGTCCCGGGGCCGCGGCCCCGCCGCCGGCCGCCCCCGGCGGGCCGAGCAGCAGCAGCTCCCGCAGCAGCGCCGAGCGCCACAGCCGCATCATCCTGCGCCACCGCGCCGACTGCCGCCGCCGTCGCCCGGCCGCGCCTCTCGCGCCGCACCGCGCCCGCCCCCGCCCGCGGCCCATTGGTCGCGCCCGGCCAACTGTCAGGCGGGCGGCGCACCCATTGGCCAGCGGGGACGCCACTCTGAGCGCCGTCACGCCCCCTCCGGGCGCGCGGAGCGAGCTCCCCGCGGGGTCGGGGGCAGCAGCGCCCCCGGCGGGCGGAGCCGGCGCGCTGAGGGGGCCCCGGGGCGGTGCCTCCCACCCTCCTCGCTCTCCTCCTCCCTCCGTCTCGCCTTGCTTTCGGGCAGCCCTCCCTCGCCGTGCGACGTGTAAAGGCGTTCGGAGCGGGCTGTGGCGCGGCGGTGTCGGGTTCAGGTTGCCATGGATATTGGCCTTTTTTTTTTTTTTTTCAAACTGTATGTTTTTGATTACAAAGTGCAAGCGCCTCTGATGTGCATGCAGGATCGCAGAATAGAATATTCGGAATTGGACAGAACCCACAAGGATCATCGAGTCCAACCCTTAGCCCTGTACAGGAGTCACACCATGTGCCTGAGAGCATCCAAATGCTTCTTGAGCTCTGTCAGCCTTGGGGCTGTGACCACTGCCCTGGGGAGCCTGTTCAGTGACCAAACACCCTCTGCGGGAAGAAACTTTTTCTAATACCCAACCCAAACCTCACCTGACACAACTTAAGGCCATTCCCTGGGGTCCCGTCACCGGTCACCACAGAGGAGATAGAGGGATGTGCAGGACCTGCATCAGCCACCCCATCCTGCCCACCAGGCACCCTAGGAAACAGCTCAGGAAACAGGAGCCTGTTGGAAATACCCTCAGCAGGAACACTAGTTCCCAAATTCTTTGGGACAAATCCTTCTGGCAATGAGCAGAGCTGCTAAGGGCTTTCCACGTATTTTCAGTAAAAATATAACTGAGTAGCTCATTGCCAAAACTTATTGTGAAGGCTGTAAGTCTTGGTCGAATGTCTGAAGGTTTGATTTAAAAAAAAAAACAAAACAAGAAAACCGAACCAAACAAACACAAAAAGACAGAAGTCAACCACCTGGATGCCTAGGTGAACTGTGTGCAGCCGTTCTTCGTGTTCATCAAACATTCAGTCAGACTGTGAAAATGACCCACAGCAGTGCAATACTAAAGGCCAAAGTGGGAAGAGCAGCAGAAAATAACGGCAAGGCTTCAGCACAAGGTGTAAATGTCACTCCTTATATACATTCAAGCTTCTGTCACAGCTACCAGTACATAGCATTTTGAAAGTCACAGATTTTGCAGTTACTTGGTGAAACTCTTTGCTCACATAACCAATTGCTAAATTTGTCCTAGATGAGTACAAATCTATATTAGTAAATTGTATCCATTATGGGTAACAGTAGAAGCAAAGATCTCTTGTCATCCTACTTCATCGGTAATGCCAACGTGCAAACCGGTTTTTAAATTGTGCCTGGTCTTGTCATTTTCTGAACAAAAATGTAAATACTTATGGAGCTGTGAGTCTATTTCTACTAAATATCCTTGTGAATAATTTCCCCATGCATTTACGTTTATTTCCTCTGGTATGTTTATTATGTTTGGCAGAGGTGGGGGCGGTGAAGTTATAGTTCTGAGCTAAAATGATCTTGCAGCACACATTATTGAAAGCGTTTTACTCTGAGGATACTGATATTTTGTTTTCCAAAACCCCTTAGATTAAAAGTTTCAGCTGTCTAGATGTAGTAAACTGCTCTTAAAGACCCCCATAAAACAGAGAGGGTTTTGTTACCCATTTTCCATGCACTCTGAGATAATCACAAACAGACATGGGGAAGAGCCTTTCCTTATGATTATACTTACACCAGAGCACAATTACCCACAGGAGTTCCCTATGCCAATATATTGTCACAACAGCCATGGGGGATTTTGGAAGCAGATTTAAAGATAGCTGATAATCTATGCCTATAAAATGAGCCTCCACGCACCAATGGTTTTTCTTCCCACTGAACAAGGAAACTTGAAATACCAGTGTGGGATGTGTAATCTTGTGCTGCACTTACTTCACATACAAAAATGCAAAGTACCTACAGTTCTCATATACCTATTACGTTACCTATTATATTTCCTGGAACTAATTTTGGATTTCCATTTGCTAAGTCTTTTTTGGCAAGCCAATACTGCGTCTTTTATCCTTCCACCCAATAATAATAATAATAATAATATTTCTCATTGTTAAAATTCTGTTATGTAAAATACTCTAAAGAAAGAAGTCTCTCGAGCACCTTTTCCATTCTCTTTACAGAGGCTGCTGCTGTAAGACCAGCGACAGCGAGTGTGCTTACAGGAGGTGCTAATTCCAGGTCGCTAATTGAACACACAATTCAGCAGACACTATAAGATTCCCTGCTGAATTTTAGTGCCAAGGTGGTTTTTTTGGTGTTTAGCCTGCTGTTCAGCCACGACCTGGTACAAAATTCATTTAATTCATCTCTTGTACTGTAGTGGGGGAAGAAGTGGAAAAATGCAAAATGTAATTATCTGGATCTTTCCTTTCAGTGTGCTCCAGTTTGTGTTCAAAACATTGCAGATAAGGAGGTGGGAAGGAAAAGAAAAAGCTAGTACATTCACAAAAATGTTTTCCTCTCGTAAGAGTACCCTGTGCTACACATTCTTGATCCTACAGGAGCTCTTTAATTTTACCCACTTCCTTTTTTTTTTTTCCTTTGTACGCTGTTGCCTTATTCTTTTATATAATCTTTTAGTATTACCTTCCCATCAGTTGTTTCCCAATGCAAGTATCCTTCAATAAAGCTTTCCTTAAAACTCACTTAATGCAATTAGTCCTCAACTTTTCTCCCTGGAAATTCCCTTGTGTGTGTTTTAGCTCTTGAGGGCAGAAAATGCAAGTTGCTCTGGGGGACTGCAAATAGACAGCTTGGGAACAATGTGAAATGATAAATATAGTTTCAGATCCACAAAGTTCAAGGGCAATAGTGACTCATTGCCTATTCTGAGAACTTTTGCTGCATAATTCAGGCCATCACTCCTTGCTCCTACTATGACTAAGCCTGAGACACTTCACCCAGTGATTCTCTCCCCTCCTCCCAATGGCACAGGTATACCAGAGATTCTTAATCCAAAGACATTATTTTGTTTTGTTTTGTTTTAAAATAAGCCATAAGAAACGTAGTAAAAATAGCATCAGAAACAGAGGCATGCTTGTGAAAAGTATTACACATTAAACCTGTTAAACCAACACTGATTTTACTTTTGATCCAGATGTTAGACTGGGCTTTCCCATATCCCAGTGAAACACCCTTTAGATTTCCCCCTTGAACAGAGTGATGTTACTTGTCTCTTTGGAAAGAGAAGACACACCATCTGCTCTGCCATTCTGTGTTTCATACAGTATCCCAAGAGAAAGAGAAAATTACAAAATGGTTTCCAATGTAGCTCAAAGAAATTTGAAATTGAAATTCCCAATTGCTTTTGGTTATACAACCAACCATAAGCCAATTATCCTCTTTTTAATTTCCACAATCATACGTGTTCTTTTGTAAGAGAAAAATTTTGAGAATTTAAGACAAGGTTCTTCTGTAAAGAAAAAAAGAAGATCTTTTAAATAGGCATTACTTTTTTTATTTTTTTGTATTTCCCTTAAGCTGTACTGTAGCAAAATACTCCTAGTATATCTCTCCAAAAATAATCCATATTTCAAAGGTTTTTGTTTCTAAAAAGGGCATAGCAGTGTTAATCTCCTAGGAGAAAGGGCTCTGAAAAGCAGGTGGAAGGAGGTCTTCCCAGTTCAAGCACATACACTGATAACAGCTTTCAGGAAGGTTAAATCCTCCCATCAGATCAGCAGGGCAGATCTCAGATAAGCAGCAGAAATTAAGGATTATCTTGACTACGACATGAACTGTTTACTTTGCTATTTTAAATGGTTATGTTGGCTCCATTTCATTTGTTTCTGGGTAATGCTTTCCAAAAGAGAGCTAAGGGCCAGATACCACTATTATCTATTCCAGAATTCTACTGATTCTAGCAGCAGTTCCTAAAAATACTTTTTCCTTTTGTGAGGCTAACTTGCTGCACATTTGGGTAACATTTTGAAACTGATTAGAATAAAAGCAGTCAGTCACAGGAAACATTCCCCGTTGGACTGTACAGAGGATACAGAACAGCTTCCTCTGAGCAGAGAAGCATGAGCAGTAAATGGTTACTGTTCAATTTAAGAAAATGAAGTTTTAAATGTCTACCAATATTAGCTCAGAAAACCAACAAGAAGGAAAAGATTTGGAGGATTTAAATGGAAGGTACTAGTTAAGGGAGTGACCCCAATTGATAAGCAAAAAAATAAAATCAAAAATGTCCTCCCTGTTGTAGCACAATAATGAGTCCATAGTTCATTTCTCATCACTCACATTCCAGGCAAAGGGGGAAGTGAGTAATTAAATGAAAGGGAAAAATATTTGGAGGATTTGCTCAGAATGACATGAAGAGAGACTACAAGGGCCTGGGACATTCCTAGCACAATTAAAAGACAATATATGGTATGTTCTAGTGTATATAACAGAGCAAGCAAATCACAGAAGTAGGGTTATTGAGGATGATCTGCAAAGACTGGCACAATTTTTTCCTTTTACTCTATTTGTTAACTTGTTTCCTTTCATCTTGGTTGGTGAGACAGCACCATCATTCCTCATGCTTATTATCAGTCACAGCATATTTCAGATGTAAAATTCTTTGCACATCAGAACATTCACCTTCAGAAGCCAAGAGTTTACCTACTGGAGAAGTATTCTCTGCTGTACCCAGCAGACTGCATATTATTTGCACTATAATATACCTAAATTGTAGCATTACATACCCCATGCATTCCTCCCACAATCATATTTAGTGCTTAATTCTGATGACATCTCTCAAACTGCAGTCCAGGTCTCGATACTACAGGAGGCCATGGAGTGGAGGCAAATTTGGATCTTCTGTTTGTGTTCCCAATCCTCAAATATTAGCTTGGTAACCTTGTGCAAGCAAATAGAAACAAGTGACAACATCATCTGACTGCTCCATCATATCCCAGATGTCTGTGGTGAGCGTGCGTGAGAGAGCTCAGCGGAGCCCATGAACTCATGTCTCGCTGCTCTTGAGAATGGGCAGGTGAAATCGGTGCCTGCACTGAGTGAAGGTCAGAGCACTTGGGCTGACCACAAGCTGGCATATCATACACAAAGCTCCACTGCAGTGGGTGATCTCTGGCTGACCATTAACATCTCAGTACCTAAAGGGGCCCACAGGAAAGATGGGTACGGACTTTCTACAAGCACATGCAGGGACAGGACAAGGGGAAATGACCTCAAACTGACAGAGGGAAGATTTAGATTAGATATGAGGGAGAAATTCTTCACTGTCAGGGTGGTGAGGCACTGGCACAGGTTGCCCAGAGAAGTTGTGGATGCCCCACCCCTGGCAGTGCTCAAGGCCATCTTGGATTGAGCTCTGAGCAACCTGATCTAGTGGAAGGTGTCTCTGCCCATGGCAGGGGGAGTTGGAATGAGATCACAGAATCATAGAATCAGCCCGGTCAGAAAGGACCTCTGAGATCATCACGTCCAACCCTTGATCCACTACCACCGTGGTTGTGGATGATCTTTAAGGTCCCTTCCAACCCAAACCATTTTATGATTGTATGATCTGCATGTGCCACCCCAGCCCTGAAGTGATGGAGAAGCCAGTCTGTGCTGCAGCCACCCCTCATCCTAAGCTGGTTGCTTTCAGCTCTGAATTCCAGGACTGTAGGAAAACACTTGGAGAGGTGCAGTCTTTCAGGCAAAGGCATAAAAGTGAATCCTGTTTAATGGTCCCATGTAGGAAAAGCCCTGGTTTTACCCTTTCACAAATTCAGGTGGAAATTACTTGTGGCCCTGTAGAACCTTAAGAGAATACCCAGGCTTAGGAGCAGAGCTACCCAGCCTGGAGAAAAACAACAAAAAACAAGCTAAAATCGAGCAAGCAAAACAAGCAGTCAGACTGTAACGGAAGCTGTCTCATTGTGGGTGGTAATCCAAACAGTTTAAAAGTCTGCAACCTCCAGAAAGCTCCTCTGGAGTACATAGAAGCCACTCTGATCAGGTGCAGGGTATAACGCCAGCACTGACAAAATCCCACTAGCTCTGAAATGGCAAACTAGTCAGCAAAACCACATGTTTTTTTTCTGCCCTGATATTTTTGACACCCTCTCATTTCTGCAGCTGCACTGAGGGAATAGGAATGTACACTTCAGATGATTCAGTCCTCAGCCTTCCTTTGCAATTGCCATGAGTTGCAGGTCTCCTTGCAGGTTGCAAGACTGTTTATGTCTCCTGTTGACTTAAAAACAAACAGTCCCATAAAGACTAATGGGAAAACAGACAGTGTTTTTTAATTCTTGAAGGATGTAACCTTGAAAGATTTCCCTCCTCCTCCCACATCTAAATCTCTCTTTATAAACATGTAACTTTCTTAAGGAGGTGAAAGGGAGAAGGACCAGCAGCACTTCCAATAGCACACAGTGTACCATCACACTCCAAGGGTATTTAATATTTAGACAAGGACTTTTGAACATTTCCACAACAGTAGGCCAGGAGACTGAAGATTTGAAAAACTGGATCCAAAGATTCAAAAAGTAAAGCAATCAAGGTTGTAAAATAGCTTGGATTGAGCATGTGTTTTTGCTAATAACAAATAACACTGGTCTAGTGCTTAAACATGTGTATATTCATCCTAAATTCCAAGGAGACACACATGCAAAATTTTTGTAGGGCACTTTTGGTGCATTTGCAATATTTGTGAAAGTCCAATATTTGTGCTTTTTTAGAGTTAACTGCTGCCACAGTAACTTCTTCACGTCATCTTTAACTGCTCCATAATGCTCCATCTTTTCAGACAGGGCTTGAAACAACTCTCACTGAAGTCAGGAGTTGATGGGAAAATGTGCAAGAAAAGAAACTCTACCTTTTAAGTAGTATTTTTAGCCCTCGGCACAGTTTCCATAGCAGTGTTAGACCCAATTATTTGGGCTTTTACCTCAACTGACTGGGTTGTGCTATTGAAGTTGGTAGTGTTTCTAACATTTCGTGATCTCTGGTGGCAATGTCACTTGTTCCCACGCACATGCCATGGCTTGTCACTCCCTCACAGCTGTCCTGAGACAGCTATTGAATTGGGTCACGCTGTAAAACACATAAGTGAAACAACCTGGGTTACAAATTGACAGGGCATCATTCTCTTATTCAAGAAATAAAAATTTCACATAGTAAGGATGTGAAATATGTCTTGAGGTGCTTTGAATTAGACATGTTGTAGGATGGCCCAAAGCAAGAACAGCAGCCAAGAAATGTTGATAATTTTGTTTCTCTCTGTATACTTTGGCCTTGTACCACAGGAAAGGGATGTTGTCAGATGACAGACTTCACAGCCTTCCTGTCATAGGCAATTTTTAAGCGATGACCAAGTGCTTGGATATTTGGAATATTTAGATAAAGTCTCATCTGGTTCCCTGATCAACGAACAGAGATTCAAGCAATTAGATATCCCTATAACAAAGTATGAAGCCAAACCAGTTGCCTGTCTGGATAATACAGTTATATTGATTTTAGGAGGAAATACAAGCAGTTCTGAAATTACTAAACCATCCCCTATTCTGCCATATACTTGTACACAAAGCAACCTTTTAATACCCTACACTGATCACTCAAGACAACATGGGCTTAGTTTGAGAACAAATCTAATACACCCTAATGGTAGTCCATTCCACAGGAACTTTTGTGTTGTCTTCAGGCTCTTTGCTACATGTGCTATGTTAGACTAAAGTCTCACTGGACACTTGAGGATCAGCTCTGCTAAAACGTCAGAGAATGGCGGCACAGCCAAGCGACCTGGCTGGGGTAGGGAGGATATTCTGGGCTAAAAATACTTGAAGACAACAAACGAAAAATGAACTATGTTGAGTATTTTGGGCCAGAAGGTGTGCAGAACAGACACATGTAATTATTCACGTGTCTGTGGTTAGGAAAACATCATCCAACCACCTTTCTGTTTCCTCTCCAGCTTTGACTTACTGCATCATGGTTGCAGCAGAGTTACAAACTCTCAAGATAGGGCATGTGTCTTCCTATTAGTCATGTTTAATCAAGAAGTTACATTTGTTTTATGTCTTGGACTTTCATTATGTGTGTTTTGATGCAATCTTTCTATTCAGTTTCTCTTACCTTGTACATTTCTGCAAGTTTTTCCTCTGGTTATCTACCTTCAAAGTTTTATCTCCGTCTTTTCATCAATATACTGTAATAGAGAAAGCATAATTTAAAAGAAAAAAAGTAATTTAAATATTGACTCATTTTGGTCTGCTTTACCTTTTACATTGTTCAATATGTCAACATATTTTCTTAACAGTAGAGGTGAAATTCAGAGTTGAAAAAGCACAAGCAGTAGAATGTATTGCCTCTACACAACAGTATGATTGAAGAGAAAGGTAGTAAATGCTCAGCAGAGCTTACTTAACCTGCCATGGTGTAAAGCCAAATAAATTCCACCCTTTGAAATAAAAAGTAATTCTTAAACTACCAGTAGTTGTTAATGATTACTAGAACTGGAAATAATCAATCAAAACCACATGCTCATGAGTAATAATCTTCTAGAAACATCCTGAATATAGAGATTATACCCTTTATTTAACAGATAAGAGGGAAAAGGTTAATTTACATCTCAATACTAATTTGAGTAACGAGAGCCATTAACTTATGAAGTTAATGAGCTGAAACATCCACCAGCTCAGTCCAATGACCCTGTACTTTGGGAAAAGCAGAAGGATGTGTGTGGTGGAACGCTGCTGATAATTTCCTAAGGATTTGGCCGGGTTCTTGATACCTGGCACGCCCCAGCTGAATGACATTCAGCCCTGCTCAGGATAAGTAGTTGTATAGAAAAAGAAAACCATGAGGAACAGTGCTCTTCCCACACAGTGGTTCTGAAAAAAACTGGTAGCCTTTTTTTGCATCCCCGAATAGATTGCACAGAATTGGCTCCAACACTCTCAAATAAACAGTACAGGGAGGAGAAGAAGAACGAGCACCTTTAAAAGCCATGCTTTTCTGCCTGGTTATTTCTGTCCCTTGCACGCTTCTGATGTTCAGGCCACATTTTTTGGCACATTGAGACTTGTGGCTTAAAAACCCGAGGAGCGTTGTATGCATGAGATGAAGGGTAGAAGCAGTGTGGTCACCAGGCAGCTGTCACCCAGACACAGAGTCACAAAGCAGTTTTGAAGTTAAGCACTGCTGAAACTCAATGTTGTTGGGATTGTTGTGCTCCAGAAAGAACAACAGCAGAGCAGACCGGCTTCAGCTTGCCTGTAGCAGGACAGAGCTAGTTCCTCCATGCCTCTGTTACCTACCGGTCTTCTCAGGTCAAGGGCGTGGGTAAGAGGCAGCTGTACTGCGGAAGTTACTGGTGTAACCTTTGAGTGCCTGTTTCAGAGTTCAAGTATGAAGTCAGCTGTGTCTTCCAGCCGGAATTCAATCTGCTTAACCTTCAACTCTCGGAGGTTTTCAGATCAGAGCTGCAAATGAATGGAGAAGATCATTCCCAAGCAGGCTGGCAGTCTGTTACACATTACCTTGGAACAGAGCGAGTGGAAGGATGTCAGGGTGTTCTCTCTGGAACAGAAAGGGATCTCCTGGGAAACAATCAGTCCACTGGGTCAGGTCTGTGCAAAGGCCATGTGATGCCCCGAGAGAGGTCATTTATATAAAGGCCTTCCTCTAAGGTGTCACAAAGCTGTCCTCTGAAGACAGAGAGAACTAGGTGCTTGAATGCTTTAGAATTGGGCTGCATGAGAATAAAATGATTCATAACTAATTCACTCTTGCTTCCTAAAAGATTACATATATTTTAACCATATAATAATAAAGTGACAAGAAAAGTGATGAGGAATGATGCTACTGGTAACCATGAGGTATGTAGCACTTTTAACAAAACTAATTAGTTTTGGATTTATGCAAAAAAAAAAAAGGGTCTAAGTTTTGTAAGTGATCCTGTAGAGATGAGCTATGCCGTGTTCTACTAAAAAAAAAATCTAAAACTCAGTGCAAGCTTACACAGATGAGTAGCCATTTAAAGACGTATTTTTTACTAAGCTAATAATCTATGTATTCTCATCGTTGTGAACCTTTCTGGTTTTAAGTGATGTTAGTGCACCAGACTGAAAGTACCTGTGCATGGGAAAGGTTTCTTTCTGTAGCATTTGATGCATCCTCAGTAGAATTGTCTCCAGCACAGTATACAGCAGTGGCACAGCCAATCTGTCCAGCATCTGTGTGACATGAGGCAGCACAGGGAGAAATGCTCCTGTCACAGACACAGCTGCCAGTGCTCTGCCTGCTGCCCTGAACAGCAGGAAGACAGGCGTTAGGAGCTGGTGCCATGAGCAAGTCAGAGCAGAAATTGTTTAGCAAAAGGCCAAACACAGGCAAGCTTATAATTTTTACAGTTGTCTTTTAGAGAAAAAAAATCTCATTTGAAGTCATTGTTCTGAGAACAAAACAAAATCAAAACAAACAAAAAAATACAAAAAAAAAAAAAAAGGAAAGAAAAAGAAAAAACAACTTTTAAAAGCCTTTTCTGCTACAAGGAATTTCATCTTTCATGAAACCTGGAGGAACAGCTGTTATTGTGTTCCCAGGCAAGTAAAATCTGGAAGGAAATGAACACCATTATCCAGGAAATGGAAGTGATGGGAAGCAGCTGTGAGCTGGAGCCTGCTGGCTCTCCTTGTCAAGTTCCATGGCTGCTGCTCATCCCTGCAAAGTGGGGCTTTGGTGTCCCTTTAATTCCTTTTACACTGGCGGGGACACCCCTGTGAAGGCTGGTTGCCACGGCCCCACTAGCACACTTGAAGATTAGTTTAGGGAAAGTGCAGATGCTGTCCTAATCCTGTGCTGAAGCCATGATGGAGTGAGTGTTACACAACGGGATCCCTTCTCTGACTCAGTGGAAAGGATTTCCTGAATGCCCCTGGCAGTGTCGGTCAGACACAGGGAAGATATGCAAGGGAGCAGGGCACAGCTCAGCCAGTTACAGAACAGACGTGACCTATCCCAGCACTTGAAATAAGAGTTGCTGGCATGTTTCCCTGCTTTTGGGCAGCCTTCCCGCATACAGGACCCACACAGTCAGTGTGAACCCATGCAGCCATTTGTCTCTAAACTCCAGAGATTAAAACAGAGGCATGCAAGGCTTCCCCTCCCCCTTCTCAGGTGTGCAAAGTCAGGGTCTGTGTACCTGTGCTCACAAAAGCATCCTTCCTAGCTGCTGCTGGAAAAGACTGCTGCGATTGCCCTCACCTCACAGCCATCCTTCACAGCCTGGCTGGCGGCCGTCAGCACCTCCAAGGAGTTGAAGATAAATGAAGCAAGGGCTTTCAGCAACCTGATAGTGCCACAACTGCACAAAGCAAGCTTTCCCTGCCCTAATAAAGAAGCAGGATAAAAGAGGCTATAGTACTATAGTCATAGTGCTATACAAATCATTACACAAATGCAAAGTCTTCTGTCTGAAAGGATTTGCAATAGTATGGGCGGTGTGTTTAACCATTTGCATTTTTTGATATGCTAAATTATCTCAAGAGCTCTGACACAGTGCAAGTGGAAGAGATCCTTTTGGTTCATCTGGAGATGAATCCCAACCCCATCCCTCCAATTTATTTCAATACCCAAGCTCTGCAAGAGGACTGAGAGGACTAGCAGCACTCAGTGCTTCATCAGCTGACTTGGGACACGCATGCAACATCAGCTGTGGCACTGAAGAGACAGCTAGACAGTAACAAAGAAAGCATGAGTTATCTTGAGCGAGCTGGTCAGTGCTCTCCAGCTGGCTCCAGGCCTCAGCTCGGAAGGTCATAGAGCTGACATATCATCCTATGAGTCAGCCCCTGATAATGCCTGTGTCCAGCATAACTCATGTGGTTTGGCAGCATCGAGGGAAGTTCCTTCTCATTTCTTGCTTCCCAGAGTCAACGCTGCCCTACAGAACAGACAAGACAGAAGAGCCACCAGAAGGCAGATGTATGGCAACTTGACCATCTTGTTAGTCATCATCACCTCCTAGAGCAGCAGCACCAGGCAAGATTCACATCACAAACATTACTTACAAGCTGTCTAGATGAAGTATGTATCAGCACAGCCAAAATACACCTATCCACACCAAAAATAAAGGTTTACAGCACAGGTCATCTAATTGACCTAATTCTCTGAAGTCTCTGCTGAAATACCAAATGCGTGCAGGTCATAACCAGGCTGAAACAACAGACATCTTCACTAAACACTGAGATAGATACCTGCTCTCCACAGCTCTGTGAAGTCAGGCCCATCAGGTAGTACAGGTTTAACTCATAGTCTGCACTGTTACATTCTCTGAGTCTATTCCCTAACCAGACAGTAAAGGCACTCATTGGCACCCTGACAGCACTTGGGATATTGCCAAGTGTCATTCCATCAAACAGGTGCTCAGTCAAAGCCACTGTCCCCCAACAAAACCACTGTTTCTGCTTGGGCTGGCTGGAGTCAGCTGAGGAAGCAGGAACTGAAGACACACATAAAAGCAACAGGGTACATTAATCACAGAGAAGGGCAGGTAGACAGCTCAGATGCAGTACATCTTCTGGCAGGAGATGAAGCAGAGAAGTTTTTGAGTGAGGGAAGAAGAAAACAACAACCACCAAAAAAAACCCTGCCAAGTACATGTGAAAATTATACTCCTCAGACTAAAGTCAGGCCTGAGGCTCCCTAATTTTGACTAAACTTAAAAATGAAAAAAAATGCATATACTGAAAGGAAGACATGGTGTTTCAGGAAAAAAGACATGGAACCAACAGATGAAAACAGAAAACAGCAGAAGTATGGTAAGACAGGACCCCCAGCTTGCCAGGTGAGACTGCATCCCTTCCAGGTAGTACTGCCAGTTATCCTGGAGGAGTAAATGCCATGTCTGGAAGGAAAACTGCCTTGCTGTAGTGTGCAACAGCACCTGTCATGTAATTTGTCAGTGTAATGACAATGAAAGGATTATGTTAATAGGCAGGTAGCTATAATAAGAAAACTATGACAGATCAAGCACAGTACATCTTTCCAGATGCAAAAAGGAATACCATCATGGTTGAGCAGTCTGTTGACCATGCAGACAGATGTTTGAGATGGGTGCTTAAACATGCTGTTTTTCATTAAGAGAGCAGAGCAAGTGGTAGTCTTATGGATTTTTTTCTGCCAGGATAAGGTGTATTTTTTTCCACTGGTTCTGATGACCACCTTGAGAGAAGCTGGTTTTTTTCTTCTGCAGTGAAAGAACATATACATTTCAGCATTTAGCTAAAAGTTATCATCTTGCAGTGCTGGATGAAGTGCTGCAAAGTGCCACGGCTGCTCCAGACCCTTGCAGAGGTGCTGCATGCCTGTGAGGGCTGTGCTAAGCCAAGAGATATGCTGAGCCACGAGGCTATTGGCCACAGTGCTCAGCACGTGCCACACCAACTCCAGTTGTTTTGGAAGCCTGTGGCAGGAGCAGTGCCACCAGCAGCACCTCAGTGGCTGCTGCGACCACCTTTGTGGTCAGACCACCAAGTGGCTGCTTGCTGTGAGGTTAGCGCTGCCACTGGTGCAGTGGCTGCCCTGGGCCTGCTGCAAGTGGCAGTGCTACACACACAGAAATCAGAAGCTAGAAAAAACATGCTCAAGAGTACTTCTCTATGTGGTGCAGTACTTTCAACAGGCAAAGAAAGCTGAGGGTTTTAAACAGAAGAGCTTATACCCTGTTTTCCTAAACTACATGCTAAAATTACTCGTTAGCAGCTTGTACTCAGATACAGGGATGTTTGTTTGGGGCAGGAATGTATGTTTGTTTTTATTTTCTCAGAAACATGTAGCTTACATCTGAGGAAGATCAATTATTAACTCAGCCTGAGATGAAAGTGTTCAGGTTTAACTTTCCTTTCTGTGTTTCTAGATCTGACAGGTTCTGATGTGGCTTGCTCCCACGCAGGAGGTGAAGCACCAGCATGCAGTGAAGGAGTCCCTCTGGGAGAAAGGACAGCATGCTAAATGCTGATGGGGATATGGCAGGGATTGACTTCATTTAAATTCAAATTTTTACAGTGCTAATAGAAACAATGTTGTGAAAAAAGGATTTTTTTATTCCTAATAATTCCCAGGTCTTAAGTTTTGCTAAAGTCTGTAAGAGTTCTTGACAAGGTGCAATGTTACTGCACCTGTGCTCCAAGGATGATGCTTCAGACCTCTACAGAGCCACTTATGTGTGTACATAATTAATGTGGGGAAATATCCTTGAACTTCTGAAGACTGCTCTTGAAGTGTGACTCCAGGCTCATTCATCAAGACCTAATTGAGCTCTTAGGTATCAGATGTTTCTGCACAGACATTTTTTCCATGCACAGCAGTCTGTTTGTGTATATAAATATACACACATATACATCTCACCCTTCTATACTGTCGATCCTTCAATTAGGGGACCCAGAAGCTTTCATTTATTAACACCAGCTTTTTATCATTTACAGCTAAAAATCACCCCAGCTTTAGAGCTACATGACAGAGTAGCATCACCCATAACTAGGAGCAGCAGTGGATGGTGTAACTGCCCTCACAAGCAGGTTTCACATGTTACATGACCACTTGCCCTCAGGGTATATTCTGGAGCTGATCTGCTCTCCCACAAGTCATAACCAGACTCATGGCACTCCCGACAATCATAACTAAACATCTTCCTCAGAGGAATCCCTCCCCTTCGGGGAGGATCCATTTACCTCCAGAGCAGGGACTTGATGAAGCTGAATTCCCAAAGCATTGAAGGTCTCTGCCCTGTGCCGTGGTCTGCAAAGCTGGGTACAACAGCACGTGGGATCAGGTGAAGCTCTCCTGCTGGATGACAGTCTGTGAATGGCAAGCTGGTGGGGATTTCTCAGTTTTGGCCCTTGTTTCCTAAAACGAGAAAGGGAACTTCCCGACATCTGCTCGTTTGCAAATTCATTTTTTGTCTGACAGTACACTTCACCAGTCAGTGATGGCAGCACCAGAGGCAGCACAGGCAGAGCCGGGGGCTGGACCATTGCCACGATGATCTACTCTGGGATGTTGCCTTCCATACAAAGAAAAACTTATACTCTCCCACCAAGGCTGCGTTTCATTCCTTCCCAGTGAACCCTCTGCAACCGCTGTCTCGCAGCTGAGACGGCGAAACCCAGGGGAGTCACATGGCTGCGTGGCAGGCATTAGCAGATCTATTTAAATTGATTGTGCTTCAAACGAAACTGATGCTGTCAATGTCTACTTGCATTCCCGTTTCAGGAACATTTCATAACCACTTAGGCCTTTTAATTAAAAAATGTATGACTTCGTTGCTGAGCCAGCAGTCACTGCAAAGCATCTTTGCTGTCTCTGTAACAGCACATGAAGTCAGGAAGGGACCTGAGGCACAAGAAGAGAACCCACTGGCCCGATTTCCTCTCTCAAAACCAGTGAGCTGCCTGGGCATATCTGGAGATGGGTGAGGCTCTTACGGACCACAGCACGAATTATCTGCCCCTGGAGTCAGAGAGGACAGCTCATACTGGTGGATGGGGTGACAAACCAGGAGCATTTCCTATACCAGGGGAAGGAGCACTCTCCATCCAGCTGAAAGTGCCTGGTGAAAGTGTTTATAGCTTAAAGCTGATGAGAAATCATCTAAAGTACCAGCCTGCAATAAAGACTCTGCACTGGCTGTTACAAACGAGGCTCCTGCTCAGACAAACTTTCTGCTGTTTTTTGGTGTGACTGTACACACTACTTCTCAGAATGAAGCTGGTGGCTTCCCTCATACTGGAGTTTTGCAAAGTTATTTAGAAGAGTGTTGTTTTTCTGGCCATCCCTGCAAGCTCCTGTCTGACAGAACGCTGCGTTGCTTTCTGGATTTCCCTCCCAAGGAGAGGCTCGCTGGAGACGTGCTTTCTGGCAGTTCCCTTATAAGGCAAAGCTTTGGGCTCAGTTGGGTTTAGCTATTCCCTTAGTCTTTAGTCTTCAGTGCAAAAAGAAATAGTCCTGTGCTCTGATAATCATTGTACCAGTGTCAAAGAGGAAAGAACAAAACAGAATTCCTCTTTTTCCTTTGCTAAATGCAAGTTGACTTCACCATTTGAAAAAACCCACCCCACCCCCCAAAAAAAAACAATCAGCTCAGAGAATGTGTAATGTTTGTACCACGAGCTTTGCCTATCAACAATAGCCTGCAAACTCTTCAGCACTTGTCTCCTCATCACATGTTCATACAGTGCTTAACTCGGCAGAGCTCTGCCCCTCATTCCCGATCCCTGGGCATCACAGTCATGTAAGCACTACAGAAAAGAGGGAGAGCCCCATCAAACAATGCCCCACAGTGACTTGAGTTAGGAGGAACCTGGGCTGGGCCCTGACTCATCTCTCCCAGGAGCCCTCTTACAAAGGGTACCAGAGGATTGGTAATAAAAAACGTGCCAGCCCAGCTAACTCCCTTCTGTGCCCTTAGCCAGAAAAAACCCTATTGCTTCAAATCCAGGGACTGCAAAGCAATTTGAAGATGACAAGCAGCTCAGTTACTGCAGTAGCTGAGTAAGAGAGAAAGGAAGGGAGAAAAGAATATTCAGACTGTGGTATATGTATTTATACTACACTCAAGTTAGAAGCCAAGTTTAAGCCTGACTGTGTTTATGCTTGAACTCATAATGGTCAGCCCAGATCTCGAGTCCTAAATTTTCAAGGGAGCTCCAGAGATGCAAGTTTGAGCTTAGTTCTGCACATGATTGTGATGCCCTGGGTAAAGTTATTGTGTCAACCATCCTAACACATAAAGACTTAGCAATTAATACCTCACTGCTGGGTAAAGTGGATTGCACATTTGCCTAAAACCCGTGCTTTTTCATAAAGAAAATCTATTGCTCAGATCCATATTCAGGCACAGATTCAATGAACTGTTAAATCAAGGTGACAGGAAAGATGCTATCCTTGGGTGCCCTGTCTGCTGAGGATTACCAAATCAGTGGCCAAGAGTATCTTTAGATGTTTGCTTTCTTTTCCTAAGCAACAGCAATTACTTTGGGATAGAAAAATAACAGGAATTTATAATTTATTTGTAAATTATTAGCTGTGTCCCCATTGATTTTCTTACATGCCTGCCATTGCCCTACTTATAGGCTGATAACTAGAGCTATAAATGTAAGTCACCCTGCTACTAAAGGCCATTGAAAGGCATCATTGTGTGCTCGTCAGCCTGGAGATGACTCACTTCCAAAACTGAAATGCCATTAGTTATGTGGGGGTTTCTCAAACCCCAAGAGCATTCAGTTGGGATAACCTCACTAGAAAAAGTCATGTTAGCTGAACGGAGAAGCTGAAATGCATCACCTTGTAGCTGCTGCCCAATTTATTTGTTACCTGCCTGTTGGAACATTGCCTTACTAAGTGTTGTTTCCTTTCTGGAGAGACACCAAATGAGCATTTTGCAAAAACAGCACGTAACACACTCTCCCTCCAGAACTCCATGATCCTTTTTCCTATCCCAGTGGGGGAGAGAGAGGGGCTGCTGCCCTGCACTCCAGTGGCCACAGCACGTGAGCCTGGCTGAATGGGTGTGCAGAGTCAATGGGGATTTACTGCTCCACCCAAAATTAATCTCATAATAATCCAAGGTATTTGTGCATCAGTGTAGATAACAACCAGGGCCACTGTGTCACAGGAGGCTTGTCTGTCAGGCAGGGCACATAGTGTCTACCATTCCTTTCATGGCTTATCTTACAAATCTACTGCAGCGATCAGAACGAACGCTGAGAGATCATAAAATTTACCGGAGAACAACAAAAATGTTTTAGACTGGTAGCTTTGTAGTGAAAGAGGAAGGAGTTGTGGTGCACTTACTTTTGTTTACTTCCTGGAGTAGTACCACCATGCATACCACAGCGATGGCTTAATCCAAAATAACATCTTTTTTTATGTGTGAGAGGAGGAGGAGAGCTGAGAAAGGAACATGCTGTAAAAACAATGCAAACTGGATATGCAGAAACAAGGGATATTTTTGTTTCTTCTATAAAGTCATTAAGCAAAACAAAATAAAACCTGTTGTAACTAAATTCAACTTGTTCTGAGCCAATCTGCCTGTTTCCTCCTGCGTCTGCCATATCCAAGTTACTTCTCCATTTAGCAGCACAAGGCATAGCCCTTCCGTACTATAACAGCAAAATCAGCCCAGGCTCCTCACTGCATTTCACAAAGTTTGAGGAGTGGCACATTATCAGATGTGGTCACTGACAGGGATATTTCATCATGAAAAACAAACAAGCCAACCAAAAAAACCCCTTTGACCATAGAAAACATACCATACCCAGCATTTTTCTCATGCCAATAACATTCTGCATGCAATAACATTACTGCTCCAACATCCCAACCAGATGAGGCCCTTCCTCACTGCCCTTCCCCTGAACGACTGTTTGCTCTGGGGCAAAGATCTGTCTTCCAAGGCTTTGAAGTTCTTGGAGCAGTGCTGGCATCATGTGAAAGTATCATAAAGCATAGACAAGCATATATCTGCGTAGATTATTACTAGTAAGGCTGTTGCTACATTTGTTGGTTATTTTGCCATGCAGCAGCTATCTCGCTCTGATTTAAGATTGTAATAGGTTTATACAGATGCAAAGGTAATCTAGCAAATGCAAGTGATTAACAATTTCCCCAACAAACATAATCTGCGAGCAGTAAGATAGAAAGTGCGTCATTTTCTGGGATGGGTCTCGGAGAGCAATCAGCTGTCCACAGGCACAACCTACAGGTACGAGCTGATACTACATCTCGGCTTGCAGAGCACCGACGGGGCTCATACCCATGGAAAAAACAGTTTGTCCAGCAGGGTAAAGCCCTCCTGACAGGATAAAAATGGTTACGGATATAAAAGGGATACAAGCTCCACGGGCCCCCGTGCGTAGCATCCAAGAATTCCCTTGCAAGAGCAAGAAGCTGCACTTACCCTTTCTGGGCAGGGGGCTGGAAGAGGATTTCCAAATCTGTTATGAATACAAGCATAAGGTACTAGGTAAAAGGGTGAATGAAGGTTGAATCATTGTATTAATCATGGTTTTTCCTTGAAGTTCTTCTGTCCCTGAAGTGAATTAGTCACTGTCATTAGCGATATCACCTCCTCCTCCAGCAAGTCAGGAAGATTTGGAGTCCATGCAGGCATTATTTACACCCAATGCAGAGAGGAGAAATGGCAAAATGAAAGGTGGCTTACTTCCAGGAGAGGCTCCTGGTCTTTAGGGAGCTTCCTGAGCAGCTCTGCAGGCAACCTGCTCGCCCTGCTGGCTACCCCTTTTGTCTCCATCCCCTTTCCTGCAGTAATTTCACAGGGAGATAGTCCAAACGCCACATTTCTGCATCCCCTGGACATTATTTTTATCCCCAGGGAATGATTACCTCTGGTCTCACCAGCATACCCAGGGCCAGTCAGCTCAGGAGTAACTCCTGCAACAGCCAAGGGACTGGAGGGTACCCACCTGTCACGGGCAGGGCTATGCTGGCACCAGGATGCTGGAGTTATCCGAATCACAGGTAGGGGAAGAAGAGGAGAGTCCCTGGCAGGTGCTAATGCTTAGACAGCTGCACTCCCAGCTGTGCTCCCTTGGGGGTCATACACCAGAAGGGTGTCCGTTCCCCCCTCCCCAGGAAGTTCTCTCTCTATCAGTCTCATGACTCCCAAATATATGAACACTTCAGTTTGTGTCTTGAAAAACATGGGCATTCAGCCACTCCAGAACTAATAAACAAGTGTGCCTCTGAGCTGATGCCTCTTAAAAAAGCCTGGTTTTCAGCTGCATAGCAATTTTTTCTAAATTGGCTTCACTTGAGAGGTTTCATATGGGATGGCCAATCATTGCCTATGACCCTTCAAAATACCAGCCTTCATATTTGCCCTGTGAAGGCCAAATCCAATTGGAAGACCCTTACTGCTCCCAGGTAATTCAGTCATGCTGTTAACTGCAGCAGGTCTGCGTGCGGAAATCAACTGGAAAAACTATTTCCGAATCACTGCAGACATTTTGTTCAGGGATAAAGGGAGTATTATTTCTTTGATTCTTTCTTTTTTTTCTTTATTCTCTTTTTGGGGGTGGAAAGTCATATGGAGGCAATCATCACATGGGCATCTGGGAGAGATTCCAGAGCAGAATCAAAGAACAGTTTTTTTCTCTGTGTTGCTATTCCAGTAATTTCCTTCATGTGGAAAAATCCTCACAACGGTTGAGCTCACAGTGTTGTTTACCTCTCTTAGGGTACGGAGGGGTGTCTCATACAACCTACTTCGGATGTTAGCTGTGTCAGCTACATGATAAAGTCATTCTGGCAGGCACACAGAACTGGTAGAGATTTCTGGAAGCACTGGGATCTGCTGCAGGAGCCCTCCCAGCCAGGCAACCTCCCTGACTTTTGCAGGTTATCAGCTCATGCATCACTGCTCAGGTCTTCAGAAATGAAAACCAAGAAACAGATACCATGACCAGAAAAAAAAAAAAAAAGTTAATTTAGATTCTAAAGAGACAGGAAAACTGCCTTTTCATAAAAAGTGTCTATGTATTTCCTTTGCAGTCTCCCTAGAAACCAGCAGGGTGTGCCTGTGGACCAGCTTTCTTACACACACAGAACTTATTTTTTGCCTTAAATGATGCAAACCTTCCTCTTATGCATCATAGCTTTCTCAGTCAAAAAAAAAAAAAAGAAAAAAAAAGAGGCTATGGCCCAATTAAACTAACAAAAAAGATCATCCTGCTGATGCTACACACCACCTTTCCCACCTTTCTGTAGTTTCTCACTAAAGTACAACTAAACTTCAGCAATACATAAAATGAGCAGTAAGCCAAGAAACAGAATCATCTCTGGTTTTCTAATATAGATAAAACACTCTAAAACTTTTCTTTTACTGCCTGCTCTTAGATAGATCAGCTTGGGAGCCTTCCCACCAGGACCTCTAAGATGCAAACAAGGGCACAGCATCTCCTTCTTCCAGCCCCTGCTCAGCACCACTGAATGCAGCAAGTTCTCCAGCTCATGGAGTTGGGAAGGGACTGTGCTGCTGTGAAGTGCCCCATCAACAACTGGCTGCAAATGCTAAATTGTGCCACACTGAAAGCTACATTTATGGAGAGTAATGCTTTGATAGCATCAGGCAATTTAGTTTACAGCTGAGTGAGATGAAGAAGGAATTGATCTGTGTAAAAAGACGTGACAAACAGCAGTTTAAGCCATTTAAAAGCACTTTGTGCTGCTAAAAAGACCACCTGATTTTTCCCTGCTGCTGCACGTTTCAGTATTGTGCACATCACTCTGAACTCACCTCCACTGACCCAAAAGAGCTACAGCTGGCACTTGATCTATTTTTGACGCTAATGCAAAAAAGCTGTCCTGGATCACTAGCGAGTACCATCTGCTCTTTGCAACTGAAATACCATCAATTCACACACCAGGGCCAGAAGCTTCAGAAATAGCTAGTCTGAAGTGAGATGCCTCAATCCTTATTTACGCACCTGACTGACTGTCAGAGAGAGCTGGGCACACTGCAGCCCCCATTAACCTGAATTCAGTACCCCCTGCCACTGCAGCCTTAGCACTGTCCTCAGGGTTTCTCCAGCCTGAGACTAGCAAAAAGGGACTGATTTGTACTAAATGCTGCTTTAGTGATGAGTGAATTTCTCCAGCATCCAGACAACTGAAGCCTGAAGTGACCAGATTACTAATGACTTTCCATTTCTTAAGCCAGAACTACCTTTTAGCTCAGTTACTTTAAAAAACAAACAAACAAAAAAGAACTTAGAATGGTAATTTTCACCTTACAGAGATAATAAAATACAAACTCCAATTTTTAGTGTTTACAAGGTGGAAAACAGTTTGCAGAAGTGATGAGCATTCTGTGCTAAAGATGTAGCTACAATACATTGCACCCTATTTACATAAAGGACTTTCAGGAATGTCCTTGTTCCTACCACACTGACATACTATATTCATTTTCTTCTGAAGGGGACCAGAGAAATGCAGTCTCGTACCAAGGCTCAGGAAGACATTTCCACACTAGAGGAGATCCAAGATTTATACAATGCAGCATAAAAATCCTGAAAGCTCTAAAAGATGTTTTCACTGTATTAGTGACTATCATTTTGATGTGAAACCTGCTTTAATGAATACCTGACAACTAAACCTCTTAAAGGAATGATTTCACTTGACATGACTGCATTCAACTACTGTTTGTTGAATGATACTCTTCTTAAACAGCCAGCCAAAGATTATAGTGACACTGTAAATCAGGGGTTCACAACCTCAGCAGCACTTGGGGCCATGTTTGAAACCTGCTGCTCTCAGGGCAAGGCTGGATTTCGGAAAAAACTCAGGGAGTGATTTGCATAAGCAAAGAGAGGCCTTCAGGAAGTGGGTATTTGCTCTGTAGCCAGGGAGCAGTCCTCACCACAAACTTTATCAAGTGCTGCACACAGAATATCTTTTTTTCAGCCAGCATACTTACTGTTTCCCCATCAGACACAGACCAATGTAAAGGCAGCCTCCACAGGCCAGGTGCTCACTGCTTATGGGTCAGGTTTGGCAGCCTGAAATTCCGGCTCAACTCCAGCCTTGCCTCTCCAGCTGGGGAGAGAACCAGTGTGTAAATGCACCTTGCAGCTCCACGGCCCTTCCAGGCTCTGCAAAATGCCGTTCAAGCACACCTTGACTAAGTGAGTCCCTCCTGCTCCAGAGCACCCCACCGGGTTTGCGTTGGGAGCCGTGGAGCTTTCCGTCATGGAGTGTCCATACTCCTCTCCATTCCACAAACACAGCAGGCAGGTGAGGTAACAGAGAGGGCACAGGTTGTGCAAAGCTTATAACATCATAACAGCAAAATAATGAAGCATGAAATAAAATCTGGTGATGTTCAAGATCTCTGTATGGTCACCGTTATGTATAGTAATGGCACTAAGATACGTTTTATTGGCTCACATTCACAGCAGTTTCTGTTGCCATTGAAATAACTGAAAGTTTAATTAGTTTGTGGGGGGTTTTTTTGTTTGTTTTTGTTTTTTTAAAGCCCATTTTCTGCAGAATCAAAGAAATCAAACACCTAAAGAGAGGCATCCTGTACACACAAGTGCCCTGGACAAGTACTTTCCAACCTGCCAAAACAAGTCAAGGCACTGAGAATACCAACTGTGAGCACCAAGAAACCTCGCAGAGGAAAGGGGTAAGAGAGGAGAGCTTTTTGGAAAAGTAAAAAGGCACAAGCAGGTCTCCTCTCCAAAGGGCAGCCGTGCCTTTTCCTACCAGCAGGTGTCACATGGAAATAAGCTGTCATCTAAGCTGACACTGCATCCCCTGCCCGGGCCAACAAGCCTGCCCGCAGATCAAGGTGTGTGGGGTATATGGTCCTGGCCAGGAGATAAATTAAGTTGTCCTCCACCTGGACAAGGATAGGTATCATCCACAGATGCCTTACATCCCACAGAGGGGACCTGGGTAGCATTCCAGGAGCCACCTCTCCTTAGGCACTTCTCTAACGAAACATACAACCCTGATATAGGGCAAGGACATCTGACAAACAACCCTTAGCTGCTTTGTTAGGGCCACTTAAATAACATTACTGATGCCTTATAAATTTTTTTTCATGACATATCACTATTTCGTGCCACCTCAGCCTGCACTGCTCTTTGCATGGGGTCAAAGCCAGGTCCTCCAGGCTGCCACATGTCAGACTGCCCCACTGCACAGTCCAATGTAAAAAACATGAATGGGATTAGAGCAGGACATGCAAAAGTTACACTTTGAGTAGTGTTTCTTTTTGGAAGAACTGAGATTCCCAAGCATCCCTTTCCGAGGTGCGACTGGTGAATGGTAAGCAAAAAGTAGAGGCAAACAGCAATTTCTCATCTCACAGCAATTTCTAAGCTCCAGGTAAGCACTATCTGGGTCATTTTTTAAATTGCTTCAACAACTGTTTTCACTCAGTGGGATCTGGAGCCCAAATTTTTTTTCAGTCAGTCCACCAGAAAAACTGTGGACCTCAGAAATATTGCACAGCAGCTGCACTAACCCCCACTGCTCTCAGAGCATCATCTCCTGGAGGGAAACCATCCTGGAGCCCCTGGGAACTCACCCAAATCTCTACCACCACTTGCACTGCAGACTTCCCTGCTCCTGAGGACTTTGCACAGATGCCCTGCAAAAGGTGTCCCTAGGCGCCTTAAGGGCTGGGTCACCTCGGTTACAATCACTATGAGACCTCAGCTCTGTAGCCCTCAGTTGGACAGCAGCCCCAGGATAACAGGAATTTGGCCCTGGATAAGTGCCTTTGGCTCTGCTGGACCACTGGTAAGAAAGAGTAACATCCACTGCTTTGCCCAAAAGGAGATCTGAGCTTCAGAAAGGAGGCACTACCTGTGGGAACCCTCCACATAAGCAGCTGCTGGATCACCAAGTCTCAACTGCTGAGTGACTAGCAGGGAAGCAAATCAAGGCAGTTATAACTCTATTAAATATAAATATTGATTAGTATGGTTCATAAAGTCCAGAGTCTTCTTGAATTATGCCATGCTACCTTGCTTTGGAGATACTTTTTGCTCCTAACTGCTGCCAGGAATGTGGGTATCCTTTCCATAATCCATACGGCCTTGTATTTTGTTCCCCTCCTGGAACAAAAACAAAGGGGAGGATGGATGCTTCATAGAAATCCAGTTTCAACAGCCCTGTGAAAGTGTGGGAGAACAAATATCTGACATCCCCCTGCCCAGCTTCATTCAGGTATCTTCAGGCCCATCTACTGCTTACAGGCTCCATCAGCCTATGCTAACCTGAAAAACCTTGAAACAGAAATGAGTCATTTATAAGAACTGGTGGCTAGCATTGCTTCCATCGTCCTTCTATGAGCAAGAGAAGAGTCTTTCAATAAAAATAAAAAAGACCAGGAAAAGAATGAGTTTTACTGAAATTAAATGTTCCAGCAAAGCTTTAAAATGAAAGAATGAAATAATTAGGGTGACCAATACACTCACTACAGCTGGGGAATGCTCAGGAAAGCAAAAAAGATTTGTGCTTCACTAGCTTTGAGCAAACAGCCAAGCCTGAGTAGCACAGGTGGTACAGAAACACACGTGGCCCTAGCACTGCTCCAGCAGCACTGGGACTTCAACGACCCCCACTCATTTTTGCCAGAAAAGAAGCAAGTTCACAACTGAAGTCATCATCTCAGGATGGAGATGCCCTGTCAGGGATGCAGGGTGGCATTTCCCATGCACACACGCAGCAGTGGGAGGAGCAGACTGAAAATGCACAAAAAGAAGTGCTTGCATGGCCCCAGTGGCATTGCCTGAGGGCTGCATGGCCCCATCATTCGCATCATCTCACCATCCATCCACTTACCCATCAACTGTTTCCAGCCTTCCCTTTCCAGCCCTCATTCATCCTGGACAAGCAGCTCTGAGAGACTCATGGCAGGGAATGTGTCCTCATGCACTTCTGCTACAGTGACTACAGGCTACAAGCAAAAACCCAGCTGTTCCCATCTTCCTTTCCAGAATATAACTGGCTTTGACATCTTACAGTGTTCATGTAGGGAGAAAATATGAAAGTTATTCAAATAAACAAATTCACTCTGTAAATGCTATGTGTGGCCAAACCGGATCTCACAAGGCACATGGAGCTGCTCCTCAGCTGGTACAAAGTGTGTCAGTAAAGGATATTTTCTCAGAAAGAACAGCCCTGGGGAGCAAAAGCCAAGCCTTGTGATCAGGGCAGAGATAAAAGTGACTGGAACTGAGAAAAAGAGAATGAGGGGAAAGGAAAACTCAGAAGAAAATTAAATGTCATCTTTTCAACCACACATTAATGGGCATTGAACAGAGGCTAATGGTACACCAAACAGCAAAGGAAGTCTTGCCTTGAAGCTGTACTCTGTACTCTGGCATATTTGTGCAACGGCTGAATATTTCCCTGTGATTTTTTTTAATCAAGTGCAGTACCATCAGTGAAGGTCCCAGGGCTTACTCCTTCCCAGGGCCTGGAAGGACCCCTCTCCTCTTGCTCAGAGAGCAAGGCAGTGGGAAAGGGGGCAGAGAAGGGCCCAGGGGGCCAGGGCAGCTCAAGTGCCCTTGCTCTGAAGGCTGATACAGCAGGGCTGGCCCACTCCAGGAAGGTGCTGCACCAGATGAACTCCACTCTGGTCATCCTTATGAATTGCCACTGGAAAGGCACTGGGAGCAGCACAGCTGTGGTTTGCTCCTCAAATTTTCTTTCTCTTGCAGAAAGATCAGATCATGATTTCCTCCATGGGACTCTTTCCTGACCAAAGTCCAAATTGCCAGAATCATGTCCCTGGCTGCTGAACACAAAATGACTTACCCCTTTCCCCCCCACAGGTAGGGAACTGTGATCATTAAAAATTTATATTTTTGTATACATTTAGGTGAAAAAAACACTGCTCTTCTCATGGTTTTACTCTCTTCACACATTCAGTGTCTTCTGCAAGCCCGGGGCAGCTGCAGCCAAATTGCTCGTCTGTGTCAGAGCTCTGCTGGCACAGGAACAGTGACTGGTGGGAATGAATTATCCTCCTGCATTCATGGTGTTTCTTCCTGTTTCTTCCCTTCATGTCAATCCTCCTTTCAATTATAAACTTTCAAATTGGAGTTATTTTTTTCCCCCAACCCGAAGTCCCTTTGCCTGTGGGGCACAGGTAGCGAGGGGTGATCAGAGCTATGCCACCAGCAGGTCCTACTGCAGCTACCAACAGAGTAGCACCAGGGAAGCCCCAGCAGGAGGCCTTTTGATGCAGGAAAAGAGATGAGAAGGACAGTCTGGTATCAACAATTCCCAAAACATTGGAAGATGAAATGTTTCAACAACTATGCAGTTACGACATTTAGCAGAAGCAGCATAAAAATACTTGTTACACTCCTACCTGGCGTCCCACCACATTCTTCAGGGAAAATGAAAGCCAAGGGAGGTGCTGGATCTGCTGGGCTGCAGGACCCAGTACTACGGGGGAATAAATTTTTAAAGATCTCAGGGATCTTGGCACCATCCCCTGAAGCACCTGGACAGATCCACAAGCTGGTTGACACCTTGACCGAACCACAAGGTGACAAACCAGCATGGCAAGGGGCTGCCATTCACTGCCAATCCCAAAGGGGTCAGGGGAATGGCAGGAAAAACTGGTTTTGATTTTTAAGGGCTTCAAGAGGCTTTAAAAAAAAAAAAAAAAAAAAAAGATAGTGATGAAGGGAGCAGAGAAGAAGCAACAGCAATGTGCGAAGGTGCAGCGGGGCAGGAGGATGAGTCAGTGTGAGTGGGTTGAGGCGAAGGCTGTGAGTGGGACTGGGGGAGCAGGGACGTGGGCAAGCACAGGGCTCCTGCTTGGGGCCCTTTCAGAAAGTATGGGCTCTGACTGCCACAGGGAAAAAACAAAACCAAAAAACACCAGAGACCTGATTTTACACAGAACTGGAAAGCAGAAAACTGACAGTTAATGGCTCCAGACTCTCTCCTGCATCCTGCACATCAGGCATCTTTCCAGTCACCTCGTCCTGGTTTTAAGCCTACAGTACTTCTCCAGTGAGATGTGAAATTATCCTGCCTGAGTGTGCGGCCACCAGAGCAGCCCTGACTCTGGGAGAGCCTTCAAGCTGGAAGGGCTTTAAATGCCCAGCCCTCAGCCCCCTTGAAACAGCTTTCCAGAGTGAGCAATCATTGTAATTAAACCACAGCCACGTGTCATGGCAGAGCAGCAGCTGAATTACAGGTCTGAGAGGTGGGGAAAGGTGGGAGTCTGACTGCCTCGCAGTCAAAGGGGTAAAGGAAACTCTGAGCTCCAATACACTGCAATTGCACCTCAATCTGAGAACAGGCAGGAATAGAAATTTGCCTCCAAAAAAAAAAATCATGTTGCAATTACATTTCTCTCCCTTCCTAATCCATAATTTGAAATATAAATATTTTAAATTATGAGGTAGAGACCAGAGTGCGTTGAAAATTTAAAACTATGTATTAAGTAAACCTAAGCTATCTCCAGTAACTTATATTCTATGAAACTGCTTGCAGGCAACGTCCCAGGAATTGCAGGAAGTAAGGTGAGCACAAGGGTGGCTGGAACTGACAGAGCTTCATCTCACCTCTGTACAGGATACCTGAAAATTCTCCCAGCCTGAAAGTCTCCCAACTCCCTACCTTCCTGCTGGCAGGATGACCAGCTGTGCCTTCCTGCTGGCAGGATTACCAGCTGTGAAGGTACCACACTGGGCAGTTGTCTCAGTATGACCTTGTTTGGCTACGAAAAGCAAAGGGTTGCACCCAGGACTTGGTGAAATACATTTATAAACCAGGTGAGATTTGGGGGCTGGAGCTGGCAGTGGCCCTGTCAGCAGTGACTGTGCTCAGCTCTGCACAGGGACAGAGTTCAGGGCTGCTCATACATGCTGGGAAATGCTGCAACTGCGTGGGGTCTGTATGCTACAGAGGACACACTTCGAAGCACTTACACTGAGACTTTTAAAACTACATTAATTTTACACATCTACTACTTCAGGAGGTTTGGTTGGTTGGGAATTTTTTAATTATTCAAAATAACACCCTTTGTCCCTGCTAAAATATGTTCTGAGTATCAATCAAAGTAAAAAGCAATCCTTTGGTCCCTTTTCCGTGCAGAAAACCTCAAAAAAAAAAAAAAAAAAAAAAAAAGTATAAATAAATTATAAAGCCTTCCTTCCACAGCATCTGCATGGAGAAGGAAATCCCTACTCTACATTTCTTCTCATAGGACCACTTTATTAAAACACCACTAACAAACACACACACAGTTTCCACCAGGAGTTAAGAGGTTTTCTGGAGCATACAGGCAATCCCAAACTGGCAGACCTGGAATTGTGCAAGAGCCCACTTGTAGGACCTGGGAGGACATCTCTTCTGGGAGCTGTGCTTTGGCACACAGCATCCTTACAGCACATGAGGTGCCTGAGCCATTTGCCCTTGCTGGCAGCAAATCCAATTACAATTCATCATTAAACGTGACAGGAAAACACATAGGGAATTATGTCTTTATCTTCCTGTTAAAGAATGGCAATGCTGGCCTTGGAGAATGACTTTTTAAATTTTGTCTCCTCAAAACATATAAAAATTAATAACAGACTCACGTAAATTGATACTATGAATTAAGTCAGCAGCACTATTACATGCAATAAAGCTTGAGCATCAAAAGCTGAGAGTCAGCCCAAAGCAGGTGTCATTCTACTGATCCCTCGCCCAGGTCACACACAGGTCATGCTGGTTATGCAGGTTTGCGGCCACAAGATTTGAGTTTCCTTCATCACTTACTGAATGAGGGCTTTATTGATTTATTTATTTTAATCAGATTTATCTCACATCACGCACATTTATCAAATCTGATTGGCAGGGCATGAAATAGCAATACCTAAAAATAGCAGCGAGGAAGAGAGTCTTGCTCTACTTTCCCCCTTCTCTCAAAAATCTGCCATATGGGGCCGCCAAGAGTGGGACCCTGTGCAACAGAGCCGGACAGAGAGTGTAACACAGGTGCTGTTGCTGTCTCAGGGGCACCAAGGCCAACAGCAAAGGAACCCAACCCAGGTCTCTTGGAGGCAGTTGGTTACAAAGGATTTGCATTGGCTGCAAAGGCAGCAGTACAGTCCAAGAGCAGGCTTTGTGGGCTGGAGCACCGGGGTCACATCACGAGTAGGATCCAGCGAGAGTCTCTAGAAGCAACAACAATGGGCACCATAAGAATATCCCCACCAACTCTAGCTTTTCTGTGAGCTCTGGGCATGATCCTAGTCCCACAGAAGTGTGTGGGTGTTTTGCAACTATTCACAGTAAATGTAGATCTGTTCTCCTCTCCTTGTTCCTTTACCATCTCTGCTTGGCATTCCTTCCTCCCCGCAGCTCTCCTTCCCTGGCAGGACTCTGCTGGGATCAGGGCCTGCAGCCCCAGGCAGGGATTCACCACCCATCCTATGCCCCTCTTGAGGTGTGCACAGCAGCTGGAAACCAGTCCATTTCCAACAAGTTTCCTCCCACATCAGTAGGGGTAACTGGGTCCTGGAGCACAGCATCCAACAGCCCGCCAGCCCCCGAGCTGCCAGGAAGGAGCTATATGGGAACACCACATTTGCAACCTGTGCCTTTAAATTCATTTTACTATTACAATCATTTCACTAACTACTTAATTGCAGCCATCTATCTGCGTCTGTCTCGGTCCGACACCCACAGCTGCAGCTGCCCACGCAGCCACCCACGCCAACCCACGCTCTGACTCATGCTCCAAGCCGCTCTCAAAAAACCCCGCTCCCCGCCAAACACAAGCGCTCTCTTCAAATGTGTGCTGCTACTTTGATCTATTTCCATAGATTCCTGTGAGTCATCTGATCCGTCTCTGATCTAAACCCAGTAGACTAGAGCCTACATGTATGGTGTTTTGCATTAATTTGACTTGCACAGAGAGCTGACCCTGCTGTAGTGCACAGGCATGCAAGAGCAGAAAATTCCTGGGAACTTCTTCCAGGAGGGAATTGCTTACTTATCCAAAAAGAAGAGCAATTATTTCCTATTAAAAAGCCTTATTGTGCTCTCAATATATATATATATATATATATATGTAGCAGAATGGCATTATTCTAGGATAGCTGGTCACAGTGATGTTCAGAACCCTTCTCCATCAAATCCCTTCGCAGCCTTTCCCACCCCTACCAGCATGATATCCTCTCCTCGCTTTGCAGATGGCAACATGGTGGTGCCAAACCTTAAGGTGCATTTCAGCAGGAGTGGGAGCCAGCCTGCCACCAGCAGCACAGCTTAATTAAGGCATGGGGGATGATCAGTCCCGGGCACCTCGGGGCAGTGCAATTTGGCTGCTGTCACAGAGGAAGACAGTAATGACACCCAGGCTACCACCGAGGTGCTGAGCTCATCAAAGGCTTCACGCCTACTATCTGGCAGATTTGTGGTCCCTCATTATCCCAAACCCCGAGAGCTGTGCCCCAGGGATACCCAAATTCCTCCCGAGTGGGTATCTTCTCCTGGTGATCCATCCAGCCCTTGTGGGTGGATCCACAAAAGCCATCAGGGAACATTTCTAAGCCTGCAATCTCTTTCAGGCATGAAGAAGTTTGTGGAGTATTCTGTCATGGGTAAGAGTGGATAGTCAGAGATGCTCATTCCTACCTGGAGGTTGCTGGCCAGGTCATGCCAGCCTGCACCTGAGCTACCCCCCACCTCTCCTCTCCCATGGCCAACACCAGTGGCTGTGCCTGTGCTTGACCTTGCAGATGTACCTTCCTCAAACACTGCTGCTGCAGCCACCAGCACTATCCTTTTGCACAGCCTCTCTGTGCACGCCAGGCAGGCAGCATTCCTTCCTGAATGCTTCGCAGGCAAGTAGCAGATGGTGCCTGTCACTAAAAGCAAATAAACGCTTTGGTGCCCTGATTTATCTGCACAAACACCACCTGAGTTATCAAGGACAGGAGGCCCCACTAGAAACACCTTTTTAGTGGATTTGCACTCAGTGGCAACAAGCTCCAAGCACATGGAGTTCATGCTTTACAGGATGTGTATCACTGCTGAGATCTTATTTAGATTTGTACAGATACATTTGAAAAACAATTAAAAAACCAGAAACACCCCCCCCACACACACACACAAAACCCCAAAAAACAAACCCGACCAACCAAAAAAACCCCAAAGCAAAAACAACAAAGAAAATCCAAACAAGAGAAGCCAGATGGGTTGCACAAAGTTGTCACAAGGATCATTCCAAGAAATGTTTAAAATGCTAAATATTAAGGAAAAAAATAAAGATGTGCAACTCGAAGCCTACACCTGAGCTTCCTGAAGTCGGTGGCAAAGTTCCTGCCACCTCCCTATGAGAACAGAGCTGCAGGCATGCAATTAGAGATGGGAAACCAAGGGCCAAATTGCTTCCTTTTGCTCCCTGGGTATAAAACCAATTAACTCCCCCCTGCACAGCAGATGAGTAACTGAAAGCTAAATCCTCCTGCTAGATTCAAAGCTTCCCAGTGGCTGATGTTTGGGCTCACCCTTTTATTTTCCCATCCATCCTCCTAATGGGTCTCAGCATTGCCATCATGCCTGGCACCAGCAGAGAGGGGGGAACCTGTGGCCATCCATCTCGCCCTCCAACGTGCAGCCCAGCTGTAAAGGAGCCCTGGGAGCCAGAGGTTTATTTAAACCAAGTCGGCAGGGCTGTGCACTCCCTGCTCCCAGCATGGCTGGTCTCTGCTCTCCCTGGCAGCGCTGCATCTCCCAGCAATTCACGGTGAGCACGGTGAGGCACAGGGAACTCTCTGCCGGCCTGGAGGGGGATGCTTATTGTTTTAAACATCTTGGATTAGTGAAGCACGAATTTCAGTCTGGTAATTTGTCATGGGAATAACATCTGCATCAAGAAGGTGACCAGACTTTACTGCAAAATACAGCTATGCCCCGTTCCTGGACAGCTCCAAAAAGTGCCAAAAATAGGCCAAGCGTCCCAGGGAGCACAGCAAGGCTCAACAGCAAGGGGTAATACTCCCGTAGTGTTTTTTCCAGGAAACCTACAATTATGTTCCACTTCAGTACTGAACAACCCCCTCTCCCTTTTTTTCCTGCTTGTTTTTGTTAATTTTCTTTCATTTTGTTTTTGTTTGTTTTCAGGAGAACCGGAGGAGGAGGAAGAGAAAGGGGTAGAAAAAACATTGTGTGATTTGATTTGAATTGCATTGCACTTTGCCTGTGCTTTTTTTATGCTCAATGGGAGTGATGCGTGCAAGTCTGAGAAAACAGCACATTTCACCAGCCTGAAAAATATTGCCTTGGGCTTAACCCAAATTTTCACCAGTTTCACTGGAAGTTGAATCAAGCCTTTTGAATAGCTAGAGCTGCAACTAGCGATACCAGGGGCTCCAAGAAAACAGATAGTATATAGCAACTGAAGTCTCAGCAGTCTCAAATATTTTTAGGGCATTGATGGCCAACAGCACTGCTGAGCACTGCACTCAGAAAGCAGCACACAGCCCTCACCAGTCCCTTGCAGTGCTTCTGAGTGGGAAGCAGTAAGGCAACCAAGGCTCAAGAGGGAGAATTTTTGTCTTGCAGGTCCATAAATGATATGCAATATATTAGTAGAATCAAAATGAATCACAAAACCACATGGAAACTGCCTGATTTCCCCCATTACTCCGAACACATCAGCCCTAAATGACACACCCCAGAAGAGCTGCAGTTAAAACGTGGCTGTTTATTCAGTTATTTCCATATGCATCTTATTTATTTAAGATTGAGACAAATACTACTCGCATGCCTGCTCTGCTGGCAGTAATCAGGCTACCAGGGATGCAGGAGGTGGAAGGAACATGACAGCCATGTGTGTGGGCAGGCACAGAGGTGGGTATTTGCCTGTTGGAGCAGAGGTTTGGAGCAAGCCAGGGTGAATGTTCAAATTTGGAGCATTCTGAGGGTCTTGCACAACACTCCCTGTTTATTCATCAATTTTTTGGTTTAAATATCCTTTCTTTGCCAATTTTATTTGTGATCAAAATGCATATTGTTGGGGCTTGGTGCTGAACCTCCCTTGGGATAAGACAAGATATTTGTTTCCCTGTGGTGGAGGCTCACACCTCTGTGGCCTTTGAACACCCATTTTCAGCCTTGCCTCTGTGCTGCTTCTTGGCACTCGACCGCTCTCACCACGAGCCCTCCCTCTCCATTCAGAGCTGCTGAAAGCACCTTGGCTGTGTCTGAATGGGGGAGCATTTGTTCCCACTCACTATGACACAGGGAGAAAGCTGTGTGTCAAGGAATGACGTCGGTACAGTGTGCAGAAACCCAACCAATGTAGCCTTTAACAACACAGGCGTGTAAGCGTGAGCACTGCTGCCTCCACTCGCAGCAGGAACTAAATCAATCCAGAGGAGCAAAAATGCACTTGCTGGGAAGCCCCAGGCCATAAGAGCCACAGCATTGCCCTGCAGAGGGGAGGCAGCCTATAGAAATCCGGTGCAGGGATGGGGGTTACAGCTCTCCCTCCACCACCAGCTCCCTGCGTTCCTCCAACTGCTGCCTCATTAACCAGCCCAAACCCTTTCTCAAACATTTATTTAGCTTGAGAAA
The DNA here is from genome assembly GCF_022539395.1 of Myiozetetes cayanensis. Lineage (NCBI taxonomy): Eukaryota > Metazoa > Chordata > Aves > Passeriformes > Tyrannidae > Myiozetetes > Myiozetetes cayanensis. Next base: position 7,336,853 of record NW_026088185.1, on the reverse strand, counting down.
ATGGCTAATTTCACTTTGAATGTGGCCCTAGTCTATTTAATTAACATCAATTAATCCCGTTTTTAAAAAAAACAAAGCCAAAAGAAAGGTTTATGCACCAACACCAGTAAACCTGATTAGAGCAAGCCTGATCAAACAGTCCCCAGTTAGACACCTCAACTGATCTGTGCACAGCCACACTGAGTCAGGTTAAACCCCACTGGCAGCGTGCACCATTTGGGGTATTAACCCACCTCTTTTATATCTGAATGCTCCCTCCTACCTTAGAATCATAGAATTGTTTAAGTTGGAAAAGACCCTTACAGTCACTGAGTCCAACCAAAAACCTAACACTGCCAAGTCCACCAGGAAACTATGTCCCGAAGTACCACGTAACTTCTTACTTCCCATCTAGTTACAACAGTGAGGAAACCTGTAACATCTCCTGTAGACACAGTTCACAACCCACCTGTGCCAACAATAAATTAGGTGGCTTTTCAGCTTGGAGAGCAAAACAGCTCCCTTTGCTGGGTACCCTCTGCCACAAACAGAGCCTGAGTTGGCGTTACAGGACTGCGGATGTCCTGCTGACCTGAAAAATCAGCCTCACACAGACGAAGCTCACAAAAGCAGCAAAGCAAAAGCCAATGTCACCCACCTTCACCTTCTGCTAACAACTTCCAGTGACAGAAAGGTAGGATTTAATCTCACCTGAGGCACAGTGGTAGCATCCATCCTGTTATATCCTCCTTTCTCCATCTTTCCCAAGGAAAGTCCTCAACAGAGCAAAGAAGAAAAACAGGTCAAAACATAGAAACTGTTTAAATATGCTTTCTGCCTTCATTTTGAAAGAGAAATTTTAGCAAAGACACTGAGGTGGGAGCCCAAGGAGGGACAGGCTGAATTCCACCCTGCCTACAGGAAATGTAATTTGGCCCTTGCAGAATAGGGGCCAGCTGCTGCCACTCTCCCAGCTGTACCAGCACCACTTCTTTGATTTCAGCTTGGAGCTAAACACTAAAAAAAAAAAAAAAAAGAAAAAAAAAGTCACTGAATTTTGGTTCCTTTCACCAAGGACCAAAAGGGTGGTGTAGGAATGGCAAACAGGAATCCGAGGTGATGTGCAAAGTGAAAAAGACCTCGTGTCTTGTGTTCTTTAAAGAATAACCTTAAAGGATAGTTACTCTGTTTTCTGTTTAACAATGGAAAGAAAAATATACACTTGGCATTTTTGCCTTCAACCACAAAGACTGTGAGTTTATTTTTGGGAGAAAGCAAAATGGCATCTCAGAACCTAACACATTCAAGACTCCAAGTGCTCCAAAAATAAAGCTGAGCATCACAAGGCAGGCAGCCCTGTCAGCAGGCTCTGTGTGGGGATCGCCTGCCCCTACCAGAGCAGATTTCATGAGGCTTTACAGCAAAGGCGCCTGGTGAGGACTCTGCTGTCTAATGTGCTAAGCACACCTGATATTGCAGGAAGAAATCTTGGATGTACTGAACAGTCACACTGTCAGACTGAGGCCCCATATAGCATCGGGAGCTGTTTCTAAAGAGCTTTAAAAAAAAATGAGGGAGTGAGGAAAGAAGGAAGAAAAAGGGAATAAAATACAGGATGACACATATAGATGTAATGGCTAACAAATGGCTTAATTGCTACCTGTAGAAATATTCCTGTTGAAAAAAAACAGAACAGTTGCCTCCCAGTATTGGAGGTTCTACAAGATACCTTGTTCTTGCATGAAACACAAGGTAAATATGGTCCCTATGGTGAAAAATTGGTGAGGTTTTTTTCCAGTAACGGGAATGGATCATTTCTGGACTTAGTCTTCAAAGTCAATACAATTCTTATTAGGCTATAAAATATAGATTGGGTTTCCTGAGTAAATCAGCATTTACACAATGAGAGCATAAGGGGGAAATTCCCTAAACACCACTGAGGAATCAGCTCATTGGAAAAGCCCTCTTTTACAAGTTAATTTGTCATTACTGAGTCTTGACTGAAGCTCCTTGATGAGTTTCCTGCACTCCTGGAAGTTTACCATCATTTTACAGGGACTGTGTGTGCACCAGCCCCAGGTGTGATGTATTGTAGAGCAGACAGCCCCAGCAAAGAGCTGTCACTTCCATGGAGAAGAGTCGGAGCATCCTGCTCCCTCCTCCTCCTCCTCACAACCCAGTTATCAGCACAACATCCCTACCCCAGAGGAGAGGATTCTCACTACATCCTGGTACGAGGATGAACTGCGGAGCCCCCTGACCCTCATGGTTTATTTCCTGTGCACTACTGAAGGAAAGGAGAGCATTTGGGGGATGCAGAGCCTGTCTCTGGCTGAGTAGCTGGCTCGCAAGCCTGACAGTCCTTCCTGCAGGGACCCTCTGCCTTTTCCCCACAGAAGTAGATTTGTGTAGGAATGAAGACACTTTCATTACGAGTAAACGTTAATAGCAATATCTGGACAAAGAGTGTCATTTCGGCTGCTCTGTTCAGGACTTTACCCCACAAACATCAATGCTCCTGAGCAGGGTGAGTGAATGTGCACGTGACCTCATGGGATCACTCCTCTAATTTGCTTTTAATGCTAAACCCTGGTGATCTAAAAGGTACTGTCACCTCCACTGAAACTTAATATTTAGTCTTTGTAGAAAAACAACCATAAATCTTTACATTCAGTGGAATGGTTTGGGGCAGGGTGTTATCCAGCATTCCCTGACCCCAGGAACAGCCTCTGATCCTGTCACCTCTGCAATGAGAAGGCTGGGGGTCCCCAGCTCACAGCCAGCCATGCCAAACATACCAGGTTCTGCATGGACACCCAGGGCTGTCACTGTTCCTGCTCCACTTTTCACCTGAGCTTTTTTCTTTGAGCTGTAACGCTCATTAGTTACTACTTGAGCAGCATGATGGATTGGGATGGGTTTGGGCTTTGAGGGGTGGGGGAGAAACATCAGTTGGGTGGAATCCAGCTTTCTCCATGTCTGCATCTCTTCTCCTCACTCGAGCAGAAAACAACAGCCGTGACAAGCAGGGGAGCAGCATCGCCCACTCCCTACTCCCACTCACTCCAGGAAGAAAACAGCCTGCTCTCAGTTCTTCCTCACTTCTGTCGGCTTCCAGCAGCGCCAGCCTGCCAAGGAGACAAGAAGTCACGTCACTGGAGTGGATACACCTCTAGAGATGCAGGGAGGTCACAGATTAAACATCTGATTGATTCATTTCCAAGGACAAGTGTTAAAGAGGGCCTGAAGAGGTTGCAAATTGTCATTGTTATGGGATGAAGTTCACCAACAGTAGCTAGGCACGAGCAGAGACTGCGTGTCAAAATCAATTATTTGTTATTTATTTCCCTGGATTTCTACAATACTAAGGCAGCACCCTTCCGGAAAGCTCTGGGCTCAGCGCCATGACTTCAAACACATACATCCGAGGATATCCACCCCCTGTTAGCCTCATCCCCAGCAACACCCAGCTGCAAGCTTCGTGGGGGGAAAAAAAAGGAAGAAAAGCAAGAAGCAACCCTCTTGGCCATCCCACCCTTCACTAGGAGGAGCAGGACTCCCGTCTAATGTCCAGCTTCCCCATATTCTCTCCACCTGCCAGGATACAGGGCAGACCCCAAACCCTGGTGTCAGCTAACAGCACTGCCACAGCCTTACGCTGCAGCCAGGCTTGGCTAGGACCTCCTCACATCCCTGCAGGTCACAGGGATGCAAGTGGCAATGCCAAAGACAAGGATCTCTAAATCCTGACTTTTGAGCAGATAAATCAGAATGGGAGACCATCTGCAACGTGAGGGAGAGCTTTTTCTCAAGCCAGGAAAGGGAACAGTGCCTCCTAATATAGCAAGGGGAGTAATATAAAAAGAGTTTTCCCTATCTCCCACCTCCCACCCCTCCTACAGCCTGACTTATTTTAGTGCCTGGCTACACCCCGGCACGCAGGAAACCGTTAGGGTTGCCAAACGCCTGTTTCAGGAGACAATTTACATACACAAAATAATTAAGTTTTTGTTTGCTGCTCCTCACTGGAGCACCTGCAGATAAAGCTGGCCAGAAACCCTGCTGACAGTTCCTGGAGTTCCAGCAAACCTTGCCTGCCGGTTTGGAGCAGGCTGTGACTTCTGGCTCTTTCCCCTCATCTCGGAAAGCTTCTTTGGTTCTGCCTGTGCCTCCAGGTATGCTGGTGGGTAGGCTGCAGGACCGGGATGCTGTAGGGCATGGGGACAGGCCATATTCAGTCCCTGCCCGCCCTAGCACCTGCCAGTGATGAATGAAGATGTCGGACAGGTCATGGGCACACAGCACTATATAGGCTGTCAGCAAAGCAGAGTCCTTGGGTTTGGAGTGAGGACAGAGAAACCTCAGGGCTAAGGAAACCTCCCCTCCCACATCAGCTCTCTGCCAAACAGTGAGACGTTAGTCAGAGCCACGAAGTGAGGTCACAAAGTCACACACTGAGACCACAAGGGCTGTTTGCACGCAACTCAGGAAAAAGCCTGAGCAAGTCAGCCTCTGTTGGGAAGAAATCCTGCAGCTTCCCCACTTTTCAGTGGTGGTCAGCATCCCGCTCACAGTCCCAGGACAGCAAAGCTGTTGTCCTGTCCCCTGGCATAGGGCACATCTGCAAGAGCATCTCTGCACCCCAGGAGGCTGCACACCGAGGACCCCAAGCTAATGACATCTGTTTCTTAATTTTTGGTCAAACTAACTATTTTCCATCACAAAGGCACTTGCAACAGAATTCAGTTGTTGATGAAACATGCACATTGATGAAAACTACCACTTTATAAAAGAAAGGTTCTCCATGAAAAAAAAAATAATTCTTATTTTATGGAGTTTCCTTCTAATAATATTATTTTTACCTGTTAAATTACATGTCAGAAGTAGTTACTGAATCATGTCATATTATGACAGGAATAATAGTTGAAATATTCTCCTTTTATTTGCCATTACAATCACAAAGAGCAGCTGTTATCTGGTACTGTTTGAGACATCTTTTTTCTAGATCAAAGTGGCTCCTGTTTGCGCCCCAGTAAAACCATCAAACCATTTCCTTATAACATGAACATGAGCCACTTTGATCTAGAAACAAAGGCGAGATTAATCAGTATCAAGCCAAACCACTCTTAATTAAAAAATAAAAAATACAAGTAGCTGAAGCTCTTACGTCATACTATGATGTGTCAGTAATTGTAAGGCACATAATGCACTGCCTCTACAGGGGTGACATGGAAAGTTGGAATGGCAAAACATACACACACTAACCAAATTTTCCTCAAACAAATTCTAAAATTAAAAAAAACCAAACAACAACAACAAAACAACCAAAACCAAACCAAACCAAAAGCACACACAGAAAAACCCTCACACACCCAAACAACCCCCTCCCCCCCCCCAACAAAATTTCAGTATTCCAATTTATGGAAAACTGGAAACATTTGAGTTTGTTCTAATTCAGCAGCTATGGATTATTTTCCCTTGTGGCATTTCATAATAATACTGAAATCCAGTGAACTTTATATGTCTATCATGTATTGGGTTTCCAAAACATCATCTTCAAATAGTGTCTGTTAATGCCTAATTTGTATAGCACTGTATTACCACACAAATCTGCTGAAGTCTTTCTGAACCAGCAGATCTCTGTGGGGAAAAAAAAAAAAAAAAAATTATTGAATCCAGAACATTTCAAAGGAAGGTTTCAGTCTCATCAATCTTTATCTCCAAGATAAAGAATCTAAGCTTTTCCTTCAAATTCACAATACATTTATAAATTAAAATGGCAAAATAAATTATCAAAATATTTTGATGAAAACGTTTGTGTATGAATTGTGTAAAGATTTTAAAAGACATTCCTGAATCCTCAATTTCTAGACTATAAGATTACAAGTGTAGGAATGAAGCAGCATTCCCTTGGTTTTCTCATCAGCTGTACGGACCACCTCTTTTGCTGAGCAGGGGAAGAAAAAGCCCCAGCAGCTCAGCTGTGCAGAAGCATTTCCTTGCTGAGGACTGCAGCAGCAGCAGGAGAGGTCTGACAGACCAGGGGTTTGTGTTCTCCTCTGGTAGTCCTCAAGAAACTCTGCCTCCTCCCCCTCCACTGCAGAGCATCTCTGCTTTCCCTTTGGTGTGCCATCCCTCAGCCTTGATCATTGCTTTTATTTATGCAAGCTCAGAGCTGCATGTTTTAAAGGACTGTTTCAGCACTCCAGTAGAACAGCTGGATATTAGTGCAGCTTGGCATCACAACCATTTTGGGCCTTTTTTTTTTTTTTTATTTTAATTAATGCTCTGCCATATTACAACAAGGAAACAGTTTCTCTTCTTTTATTACCATCCTAACCCTGAGACAAGTATTAAATAAGATTTAATTTAATTAGTTCTTGTTATAAGTTAGTATAAGAATTTAGACAACTCAATTCCAATTAAACATTGATAAATTTATTAAGCAAGAGATAATAAAGCAAAACAGCGCTGGGTGGCCTGGAGGGCAAGTGCCCTGCCAAGGCACACCAAAATGTAGTAAATGTTCCTTTTTATACATTTCCAAGTCCTGAGTTTTGAATGCGGCTGCGTTGAGGCTTGAGTTTGTGGCTCATTGTTAAGTGGTCATCTGGTATTTGTCAGAGAAGAAAAGGTGCAGTTCTTATCAGTTGTAAATTTTACTGATACTTGTTTGTTTAGCAAGATGTCTGCAATTATTTTTACTGACACTTGCTTGATTAGCAGGATGTCCATGAAACTTATCTTGTTGAATTATAACAAAAGTTCCTTATTCCCTCATATACATAAGATTTTATGAACAAAGTTAACCCTTCTATTACAGTTCTTCTATTCTCTCCTCTTGCACGATTATTCAGTAACACAAGCTCTCTACCCAGCTCTCTTTTCTGCAGGCAGATAAAAATCCTGCTGATGGTGGTGGGAACACATCAGACACCTAATTTACACGTAAGACAGATTACCAGGTTATGAAAACTAAAGATATTTTCAACCAGTCCTGTGGCTCACCTTTTGCTCTGCCACACATTCCCAAGCTCTCCCTGCTCTTCTGCAGCATGTGGGGACGCCACCGGTGTCAGATCCTATGCTCAGCACCACCAGGTTCATCCCACCTTTGGGTTGCTCCAGTAAAAACAAAGCTGTGAGCTGTAGGTTCAAGGGTTGTATCCTGGCATCCCCTTATCCTGCTGGCATCACTTCTTTCCCTCATCCCCAGCTTTTCTCTCAGACTAGATGAGCCAGTTTTCCTTGCCCTTGTGTTTTGGAGGAAGAGTTGGTGGCCCTAGCAAATGCTGCTGGTCTCCATTCTTAAGGACATCCCTGCTTGGAGTGGACCTCTTGCATTCTCAGACCTCCTGGGCATTTGCATCCAGATCCTGCCAGCTCCTTCATGAGTCTGCCAAGTAGGACCCCATCAAAAACCTGGCTGAAGACAAGGACTACGGCATCTATCGCATTCCCACACTCCACCACTGAAATACCAAACTAACTGGACAACTGCTGTGCCCCAGCGCTCACTCCATCAGGGGAGGCTTCTGCCAGGAACTGAAGGGATGGAGTCACTGCTGTGACTCTCCCCAAGGCAGAAACTGAGCGAGTGGGACCTCAAGGGACAGGGCAGCTGGGACAGAGCTCTCTAAGGCACACGAGCTGTGTCAACACAGGTTGGAGCAGGAGCGAGCCTGAGTCTCACGCCAAATTTCATCCCAAGTGGGAACAGCGCTGAAACGATGACTGTGCCTCCAGCTGAGCCCCAAGCTGTCCCTGGTGCTCACTGTGGGAGGTGAGCTGTGACAGCAACCAGGCAGGATGCTGCTGAAGGGTTTGACACCACTGACATTTGGGCACTGCTAACCTTGGCTCGTCACCTTGATCCGTCCTCCTGGTGACCAGGAGCAGCAACACATGCGGGCAGCCTGGACTGGACCTAACTTTAGAAATCCTGTAGATTTTTTGACTTTGGAGTGGGCATCTCGTCCTTTTGAGGCAGCAATAAATAAACCTACATGTTGTGATTAGTCACTTAAAATCAATTGACATTGACAGCCACAGCCTGGATGGAACATGGAAAGTGAAGCCCTTGCAAGGAGCCCTTGGGAAGGGGAGGCACAGCGTTATGTCACAAAAATCATCTTTGAGGAATAACAAACCTGTGCCCCAGGCTTATTAACTAGGCACTGACTGTTCCACAAAGCACACACTTTCAGCCAAAAATGGGGAACATCACCATGAAGCAACAAACCACAACAAAACCCAGAGCCTTAGAACAAACACAGCCAAGAAGACAAGCAGGACATAGCTCTGAGGGCTTTGTTCAGTCCAGAGCAGAAAACACGTAAGCTGAGTCAGGCTGCTCAGCTGTGAGTCACTTCCATAGATTTCCCAGCACTCCTGCCAGCAGGCTTGCCCAAGTGGGGGTTACATCCTGTCTGCTACCAGCCCTGCCCTTGGCATCCCCATCAGCATGCCCCCAAATACACCACCTGCAGAAAACTGGTACTGATACTCCAAAAAGTAGAGCAAGGAGAAGTTCTGGCCACAGCAGTGTCTGGAGGAGACATCGAACAGCAGCAGCTCTGCAAGGAGAAGGGAGAGATTGATGGGAAGGGCGAGGAGGCGGGATAAGCCTGGGCAGGAGTGGGTGTCTGGTCCAGGTACTGGTGACAGCACGCCAAGAGGGTTTTGAGTCTGCGAAAAGCACTCTCCGAAAGGAAAAAACACATTTCAAGCAGCGAGGTGAAAGGTCTGGAAAAAGCGGCAAGTGAGAGGGAAAGAGTAGGAGGAAACGTGGGTGCAGAAGTAGGTGGTGCCACATAGCAAGTTTCTGATGTAGCCGGGAAAGGCATCCAGAGCTCCCAGTTTCCAGTCCCACACCTTCACCAGGAGACCATCTGTCCTCTCCCAGAGGGAAGGAGCCCCCAGGTCAGGTGAGAGCGCTTTCCTCATCCTGCAAAAAATAGCAGGTGGTGCCAAGCCTCGGAACGGCACCACTTCTCAGGGTTCCTGCACTGGCAGCTACACTCCAGGCTGGGTCTGTGCCTGCTGGTACCCACTCTACAGGAGAGCTGCATCTCTGCTATGAGACCTGCCATACTTACCTTCCGCCTTAAATGGTGTCTCAGCTACCACTTTAAAAGCATCAGATGATAGCTCAGGGTTTTTTCTCCTCAGTGCACAGGCATAGCGAATCCAATTCCTCCCTCTGGAATATTTTAATGTGGGTTTTGGTTTGGACTTTTCTGTGATTAAAGATTGCCTTTTGGAAAGACAGACATTCCTCCAAATTCTGTTGAATGCAGACTGCAGAGCTAAACAACAAAACAGCTCAGTGGGGGGTCTCTTTTTCTTTTTTTCCCCCTGGGGGGGGGGGGGAAGGAAAATTGTAACAATTCTAAATAGTGATACTTTCTCCTGGTATGATTTGTGAGAGCAGGCAGAACATTCACGTGTTTTATTAAGTCCTGATGCTCAGGCACCACTGGAGAAGGACTCACAAGCAGTGTCAGGAATGCCTTCAGGCTGGTCCGTGCTGCTCAGCTGCAGTGAGGGTGTATGCCCATTGCACTGGCCTCATCCCCTGGAAGTGTTAACACCCTGTGGATTACTTGCCCTCACCATGTGTTTGCCATGGCAGGTACTTGAGCTCTCAGCAGCTCTGGAGTGGGGAGGACATGGTCTGGACAGGTCCCTAAGGAGGGTACCAACCTACTGCCATAGTAAGGGTGAACATGGTAACAGCCCAGGTGTCTTCTGTTATGCAGAGCACATTGTCCAGCATGATCCATGAGACTTCTTGTCTGGAGCTTTGGAAAGCAACAAGCTGTAGGGGATGCCTGCATGGATGGTTGGAAGACTGGATACATCTACCATTGGGTGCACACAGCTCATTGTCACCACCACCTCTCCCTCTATCACAGCAGCAGAATGGTTTGAGTTGGAAGGGACCTGAAAGGTCATTTCGTTCCAACCCCCCTGCCACGTTGCCCAGAGCTCCATTCAACCTGGCCTTGAAGACTGCCAGGGACAGGGCATCCACAGCTTCTCTGGGCAACCTGTGCCAGCGTCCCACTACCCTCATAGTGAGGAATTTCTTCCTAATATCTAATCTAAACCTGTCCTCTGTCTTTGAAGTTTGAAGCCATTCCCCCTTGTCCTGTCACTATGCCCTTGTCAAAAGTCCCTCTCTGTCTCTCTAGTAGGCCCCTTTAGATAGTGAAAGGCTGCTATAGAGCCTCATCTTCCACAGGCTGTACCCCAGTTTTCTTAGTGAGAGAAGTGGTTCAGTCTTCTGATCACCTTCATGGCCCTACTCTGGACTCATTCTATCAGGTCCACATCCTGAGGTTTAAGTGTGCTGGACCAGAAGACTGAAATACAGCTCAACAGTTCAGAAAATCAAGATGTAGTTCATCCACATAAAACAAGGCACTTCTGGTAGGCAGTTTAGCAGCACCTCATGGGGTCAGGAGCAGGGCCAGCAGAAGCATCCAACCTCTCTTACCCTGCTTGGCTGCAGAACTGCCCAGACCCCCTGCCAACAACACACAGATCGAAGTGCTTTGAAAACACCACAGCCTCTGAGGAGCAAAACACTTCACATCAATTTAACAGAGACGGTGTATAGCAGGGGGAGCGATGGCCGTGCCATCCTCACTGCCAGCCAGGGACAGGACACAAGGAAACAGGGCAATGTCAGACCCACGTCCCCCGCTGTCCCCTGCCAGCAGCATACACCTCCTGGGAGCACAGGGGTGCCAGCAGCTCCAGCACAGCCACAGCAAGGAGCAAAACAAATCATCCCATGGGAACTCAAACTTTTGACACCATTCAAGAGGCCCTGGCGATGCGAGCCATGCATTTACATGTCTCTGGTCTCTGCCTGTGAAAGCTGGCGGGTGCCAGTTTTGCTGTGTTACCGGTAATAAACCTTTAATGCCACGTATTCAGAATCCCTCGTTTGCCCTGTAGAAAGTTTCTCTTCATGCATCAGACTCGGAGAACAAAGCACAGACTGTTTAGCCGCAGGATTTAACCACCTGTTGTAATACCTCGTTGATCTAATCTTTTAATTAAAAGCCATTCAGTTTGGTTTGCAGGTTTTTTCCTCCCTGCATTCAATGTCGGCTTGCCACCTGCTTCACTGGCTCTGTCTTGGCTATGGAGTTCACATCAATCCTCTTTGAATTCCCCCAGTTGCAGGGAAATAGTTAGGAAAAAAACCCCAATCCATCCCAACAATTGTCCAGCCTGAGACCCAGCACTGTCTGGCCACTGCTGGGCACAGCAAAGGATGAAATGAAACAGGTGCAGAGAGTGCAGAGCCAGCAAGGCAATTTCCAGGTGTCCATTGCTCTCCAGGCCAGCTCAGCTCTATTTGAGGGAAGCAAGCAACTAACTTGGGGCAGTGAGATGGGACCCCACTCTGTGGGCATCCATGGGATTGGTGTTTCAGACACCAAGAGAAGGATGTTTTCATGAGGATGAAATTTAAACTTGGTTTCAAGCACTGACATGAATTCTCCTCTACCTCATAATTAAAACATCCACAGCTACATCAGGTATCTACTGCAGTGGATATATACTTTAGAATAGCCACTTTGAATATCATTTCAACTTTTTTCCTATACAGATTTAAATAAAATCCAGACTGCACCAGCCAGCAGAAGTACTTTTTAGCCTTTTGAGTAGGTCACTTCAGAAGAGGAAAATCAGCAAATCAAATAACGAGATTTCAGAAGATGCAAACCGGAGACAAATCCAGCCACAGAGCTGCCCCCGGCCCCCTGCAGCCACGCACTGGTGCTGCCTTCCCCAGCTGCTCATGGCAGCTCCTCGGCAAGATATGCTCCACTCTCCTTCCCGTTTGCAATTCATTGCTCCTATCAAGCTTCAAAAGCTTTTCTTACCCTCCTGAGAAGCACAGTGATGGCTCTTTAAAGCCTGCCACGTGCTTAACGCAACAAAATCATTTGAAAACTCTGTATTCACACTATCTCTGGCGTTTCAGCTCTCAGTGCTAGCAATACAACAGAGAACCCAACATGGCCCCGACCGGCCCTGAGGAGTCACCTTCATCTAACGCGGCCACCACCGCCTGTGAGAATGAAAATACTACCTAAGAAGAGTGTAGCGAGCCTTTGGGCACACCCAGTGGCTGCGGTTTTCCCTGCTTCTCTCCCTGCTTTGGGAAGGTTAAAAGCCAAGATGCCTTCGGTGCCATCACCATCCACAGCATCCACTACTCCCCTCTGCTTCCCCGAAGGTGGGAGCCAGTGGGTCCGGCCAGCGAGGCAGGAGGGTGCAGCAGAGACAGCTGCTTCATGTCGTACCACGCCATGCCGCCGAGACTTGTCAGGATATGTCACAACACGCGGCGTGTCGTGCCTCGCCGCTTTGTCGAGCAACAAGGAAAAAGAAAAGAAAAAGGGGGGGGGGGGGGAAGATTCAGATCTAATACGTGAGTGGGCCAGTATGTGCAAGAGAGATGAATATGAAGTAAGACATGCTGGATGCTACAGTAATAACCGGGCGCACGCGGAGCGGCTGGAAGCGAGCCAGGGAGGGGAGATACGGGAGGGGAGGTACGGGAGGGATGCTGCTGAGCTCAGCCTGTGCGTGGCGGCGAAGCTGCAGCTCCTGAATGAGCGCGGGGCGGATCCCGAGGCTGCCGCGTGGGCGTCAGGCTGACACCGCTTACCAAAAAACCGGCGGGAGCCCTCGGCCACGTCACCCCCCGGGCTGGGGCTGTGCCCCTTCGCAGGCTCAGCTGGGGTTCACCAGACACCCGGGCAGCTTCACTTTGTGGGCGGGGGGAGGAAAAAAGCTGGACCGTGTCCCTTAAAAATAGGGCGGTTCCTATACATGCGCTGGGTCCGGTAAACTGCGGTGCCAAACACGGAGACGAGCGACTTGCACAGGTCCCTGTGAAACATAAGAATGTGTCCCCCCGGTATTTCTGTATTAAGGGCGCGACCAGCTCGCACCTCTGTATGGCGATGCTGAAGCTAAGGGCCCCTCTGGTAGCAGCTTTGTGCCGGTGCAAATCTCTTTTTGGGGACCGGTGGGAGGAGAGCTGAGGTCGCAGGCAGCCACCTACCACCCAGCGGCATCCCTGCCTCCGTGTCCTGCCCGCCGGAGGCGGCGGGAGGAAGGGCTGCCTTCCCCGGGTCCCGTGGGCGTTCACATGGCCCCTTCGCAGCAGTCAAACACACATTTACGAAGTGCAAACTTCTAACAGCATGGGAATGAGTCATTACGGGGTTTCAAAATGCGTAAATATGATCACATCCTAATTCGGTGTGTCACAACGAGCTACCCTGCGTCTGCAGGGTTACTCTGCTCGGCAGAAACCTCGGAAATTCCTGCCCAACCTTCTGAGGAAAAAATTCATCTGCATTCGTGTCACTGCATGCAGAGAGTTAATGTGTTTTTTAGTTTTGTTTTGTTTTGGTTTTTTTTTGGCACTGGATTTCAATGGAGGCTTATGTGCAGTTTTATAACCCAGTACTGCTATGTTTTGCACCACAAATTTACAACTAAGTAATAAGTAAACACAAGATTTTTTGGCTACATAGGATTTTCCAAGGTGATTAAATAATTTTCTAAATAGCTCTGAGAATGAAGCTGTCTGAAATCCACAAGGTAGTAGGAAATTAAATGCATCCACATATGCTCCAAAGACATAGGAGGATTTCAAATGTAATGAGAAGTAATATAAAATAAGAAAGCAAATAAAGTTGAATAAAACCTCTTGAAATGTAAATTAAATCTACCCAAACCAGCAGTGACTACCTTTGAGGCCATGGCTCCTCTGGGAGGAGCCTCCATCCTCCATATGGGCCCCAGGCTCTACACGGCCCCTGCCCCACCAGAGCCCATCACAGGCAGTGCACACCTCAAAACAACGATCTCTTAAGACCTCTGAATATTTTGTTAAGTGGGCAAAAGCAGTATTCTTTGTGGACTTACCCAAAGAACAGGGAGACAGGAACATCAGGAATCCGGCCAAGGGGCAGGTTTGGGGTGTGCAGGTGTCTAGGGCACCATGTGATGGTCCAAGGACTTGGCAGCAGCCTCCATTAGGGCTTCCCAAGCTTTTTCACAGTGGCAGCCACATCCACTGTCTCCCTCAGCACTGGAGCTGCCAACTCCTCCAGTGGTAGGCAACCAGCCTCAACCCCTCTCCTTGTGTGGGAACCACAGCCCAAAACCACGTGTGAAGGGGACTCGTCCCTCCTCGGGACTGCAGGTGCAGGTGATAGGGCAGGGCAAGCAGCCCCACCTGGGGGCCTTCCCTGGAAGGGGCCGACCTTCATCCTGGCACAGCCGGGCACTGGGAGAGGAGGGGTGCCGGGGGAAGGGCTCTGGAAAGCCATTCTTCCCGAGCAGCTCGAGGAAATTCATATTTCATGTTCTGCTCCTTCTCTGCCCACGGAGTTCTTTCTCGTGGTGGTGTGTAGGTGTATGTGAGGGACTTGTCCTTTCCCCACTGAATCACTGCAGCACAACATCTTTTCAACCCTTCTGTAAAGCACAAAAGAGCCTCATGGCATTTCTCCTCATTTTCCTGCTTAAGGAGAGCGCAAGCAAGCTCCACATTGCGACCCAGTTGCACTCCAGCTCAAGGCTGGCAACAGCACAAGCCCTCCTAACCCCGGTGGGACATGCTTGGGGGGGGCAGGGCACACACCACTCCTTCTGCCAGCTGGCACCTCAAAAACACAGCCCAGCTTGCCTGATGCCTGCATGAAGGTGCCTGTGATGCTGCTTATTTAGCTGGAAAATGGCTCTACATTGAAGGAAAGGAGCAGAGCAGAGCAGGATGTCCTGAGCATCCTGTGCTCTTCCCACTGCCTCAGGAGCCCAGGTCCAAGCCAAACTGTTATCAAATCCCACTTGCCACAGTAACAACCCTTTGTGCTTTAACTAGGGGCCGCTGGAGTATGCTTCCACCAGGTCTGATACTGGTATTGTGAGTTCTCTGGGTTTTGAAAAGAGAATGGGGAGGAAACGAGTTCTGCAGCTGTCATCATGGGCAATGGCATCGCCGTGAGTAGAGGCTCAGACACGGATGAAGGTTTTCCTGTCTGACCTTCTTATCAATTGCTTATTTAGAAAAAGACACAAGAGCTTTAGGGAGATAGCCAACCAAAAAAAAACTTCAAATAAACATAAGGACCCTTCTGTAAGTTGTCCCACCCAGCAGTGCCTTCCCACCCAAGGACCTCCCAGCACTCAGCTTCCCAGCAACTTGATGAGACACTGAATCTAGTGGGCCTGATGCAAGCCAGTGGGCTGTGGCAGCACCAGCATCACTGCATTCTTACTGAACTGTGGCCAGTCACCGCTCAGCCCACGTTAAGTTAAAAAAAATAAATGTCTAAAGGTTTTCTGTATGCAGTCTGATAGATCAATAAATACCTTGGGGCTGTTCTGCCCCATCTTTGCACCTTCAACACAACAGTGCCTGGCTCCTCCCCTCTCCTCTTTCTTCTCTCAGAACAGGGCAAGATTGCATTGAAGTGCAGACAAAGGCCAGCATTGAGCCATCAGTTCTGAATTCACACACTTAATCTCCTCTGGACTGGGAGAAAGCAGGGAGATCACTCCCACTCTGCCCCCACCTCTGTGTCAAATCACTCCTTGACTTCTATGTCAGCTCAGCAACCTGGATTTTCGAAGGTTTTTGGAGGGTTTCCCACTGCAAACACACACTTCTCTTTGCTGTTTTTGTTCCCTGGTCTGTTTTTCTTCTTTTCTCTTTTTTAAACCCCATCTCCTATCCAGTTTCTGCCCTCCAACAGTCTCTTAGCAGATATGTGGACTGCTGCTTAGAGAGCAAGGTGAAACAGGGTGGCTCTCCAGGACAGCTGTGGAGAGCAGCAGTAAGGCTGGACAGGGATGCTCTGTTTCTCCAGGTCCCCAACACCACTGACACATGCCAGGCATCCCCTCCTAGCAGATCTGAGCTGTTTGCAATCTTGTGTAAATATGAGCACACACAAAAGGGGGACCAGAGGAGGTGGGGAGGGCACTCAGTACAAGTGCTGTGCTCCAGACCCTTCCTGGGTTTTAGTTCCTCCCTCTTGCCTGGGCCCACTGAGCCCCGCGGGCTGTGCACAGAAGGTAAATGAGAATTCAACCACAAGAGCAGGAAAAGGCTTCCTCCAAAGGAGAGCTGCAGTTCAAGGTATTCCCTCCTCCCCTGTCCCCCCCAAATTAACATCTCCTTTTACAAAATACAATTAAAAAAAAAAAAAAAAAAAAAGAAGGAAAAACCCTAGGGAAACTAAAGAGTTCTCACGGTGAATTTTATTTTGTAAGCAACAATATAAACATGTGAATAAAACAGGCATCATTTGCAGGGCTGGCCTTTGATCCTAGCAACCCTTCACGAGCAGACGAGGGCAAGCCTTTACCTGTGACTCCAGAGGCCAGCCAGGTTGCAGTCCACCAAGACCTTTGTCATGGACAGACCAATGCTTGAATATTTGCTATTACCAAATGTATGTGCAATCTCGGAATGTACCTCCCACCTCCCCCCCCAGGTTAAAAAAACCCAAATCATACAGCTGCAAACCAGTAAAAAAAGTTGCTTCCAGCTTATTGAGACTGAAATGGCCTGTTGGACTATAAACTGAAATATTGTTCTGGAGATAACCAACTGGTTGTGACACAAAGTACTGTATTTACAACTCAAAAATATAACTGTTATATACTTTAATTTATAGCAAATTTAATACATTAGTGTTTACAAAATAAAATCTGGACTCAACTGAAACAGTGTGCTGCTTAGCAAGTTCTTCTTCCTTCCTCTTGCTTTAATTGAAGAGACCAGCAAGCTTAAGAGCTTCTGTGATCCACACGTAACTTTTGATGGTGTCAGATGTTAGAGAAAACCAAATGTTTCCTGCATCTCTAAAGGTTTTTGTCGTTTGGTACCTTCTATTACTCAAGCTGTACAGTTCAAACCATATGCTGTCCTTTAACAAGCTCCATACACATCTCATGAAAGCTACTCAGATACTAACCAGGGCACTGGTTAATGTTACAAACTGAAGAAACATCCGTAGTACTAGCTCACACAACAGGAAAGAGGAAATATAACTACACGTTCAATCTCTTATTCCTAACAGCAAAGCTGCAAACTCCATTGCTTTAAGATACTTCAGTAAGTGAAACAGTACCATACAGTTCAAGAAACATTTTTTTTTTTAAAAAACAAACATTTTAATAGTATAAAAAGTTGTTTTACTGGTGTTTCTACTATAAAGCTTTGTTCCACAAATCAAGTGATAAAATAATTAGGTATGTTTACAGTGATAAGAGACTGCAGTGTAGACATTTCAGCTCACATTTTGCTGAGCGTTTCAGTACAACAGAGACTGTGACTGATTTGTTAATACACACCTATGACACAGAGCAAACTGCAGACGTGAAGTGCACACCTGAACAGGGAAGTTTACCCACTTGGCATTCTAACTTACTTTCTTCAGCTCTTCCTTTCCCCTCCAGAACACGTCATAAACAAAAACTGTATTTGGGAACTGAGGCATATAACTATCCTGACTGCAGAGCAGCACAGTGGAGAAACAGATGCACACAAACACACCATGGTATATTCCAAAGTTATATGCCAACTACTTCTCCTTAGATAAAATGGCATCTTCAAAAGTGAACATGTACAAAAAAATAAAAACTGTCAAATAAATAAAGAATACAGATGTTAATTAATCACATACATAAAGAAACATATCGGCATACTGTATGCAGTATACGGTATATTCATAGAATCATGTGGGCTGGACAGCACTTAATAAAGAGTCACATGCTAAAGACATGACTCCTGGTCTCTCTCCCCAAAAAGTCTTATAGTTTCTGGATATCAAGTGCAACCTTTTACACTGATGCACAAATCCTGCATCGTATGTCATCTTTGCCACACTTAGAATGCTTTTCTTTTTTTTTTTGTTTTTTAAAGATTCACAGAGAAGTCCAAGAAGTTATAATGGTTTGAATCACAATTTTTGCAGCCCTGCCCACGCACCTTGGTCTCTCGAGTTTCCTACCAAATGAGATTTCAGTAATTGTACGGTACATCAAACCCCAGTTTTCCCCAAGGAAATGGGAGCCAATCATATGGACTCTTCCATACTCTTAACTGGCATTTCCTATACTCCTGACTTGTAGGTAGGTATTATGCTGTAAGAGTATTACACAAAGGCTGCTGAAACCATTGGAAGTGATGTAGCGATAGTTAAGTGTCAAGTGTGTTCTGCTATGATACAGAATCAGGGTCTAGGTCTACCAAATGCTATATCCACATAACATTTTTAACCATGAAATATTTTATGTGTTTTCCTTTTTCTATAAATATTGTTGCAAACTTGCTGTTAATTGTGTCACGAGGTTTGCATTCCTAATTCTCCAATGATTTTTAACTCAAGTGTTTAACAACCATATCTACGCTAGGTACACTGAAAGTAGACATTGAAATTTCAAGTAAAATGAACTGTAGCCACATCTACTGGACTCAATACACGTCCCGACATCTAGATTTACTTTGATAAGTTATACAAATACATAATACATTCTTAAATAATGAAGACCCACAATATTAATCTGTGAATCTCCCCACATTATAAAACCACTTTTACAGGAATGTTTATCCACCTCTATTACTGTTTTAGTTTGCAGTGTCTCTTGCTTTCCTGTTTCCACAGATTACTGTACCAGTTCTTAGGCTTTGGCTATTGAAATCTCTTATTTGAATGAGGCAACACTGGTTATTAAGGCTGGTTTTTTTTCTCTTGTGAAGTTTCATTCTTTACTATGACACTGTTTTCCAGAGCAGAATGACTATCTTGTGTCTTCAGGTTCTGTTTTTATGACCTTCCTTTCTATGTTGTTAAAAGCCGAATGAGGAAAATCCTTTAAAATACCAAGGCCTTCTGCATTGAGAAAAGAAAAAAAGAAAGATGTTAAATACTGCTTGGAAACAAATATATTCTGTTCTTAAATTAAAAAAAAAAGGCCAAGAACCATGTGGATACTAAGAGTAGAAGCAATAAATTCTGCCTCCTCATCCTGGGCTTTAACCCAGCTGGGTTAGAACCACCTCAGTTACACTGCAGTGATGGCTGAGGAAGCACCACAGATTTACTTCAGTCCTCTCCAGGAGCAGGGGTAATGGAGATGCACTCTGCACTTGCATTTTGAGAGGGAACTGGTAAAACTCCCCAACTGGAGATTCCATAAGTGTATTATTAGTGGGATTGAGACAATCTGCAAAAAACGGTGAACCAAGATTCCAATATTCCAAAGAGGAAAATGCAAGATTCTGCCCAGTCTTCCAAACAACAACTTTTGCATCTTCTCTTTCAAATAAGCTCCTTCCCACTGCATCTTTCAAACTCAGGTGGGACTTAATCATTACTCTTAAAATTACAAGAGTCTTATGAATTCCTGTCTTTATCTCAGTCTGCCAAGTATTAAACTGAAATCACCCAGAGAGATTTCACAAAGGTTTCCTGCTCCCTTCTATCAAACTTAAGAGTGGGTTTTTCCCAACGCCAGAGATAAATTACAAGATTACCAGTGAGGAAACATCACTGAATAGGAAATCCAGGTAGAGAAGACTTACTGTATGACATGCAGTTCACAGTAGAGAAACAGTGGTAGGTCCTTATAAACCAGAATAAAGAGGTGTTTTTATAAAAAGTCTGATATCTTCATAAAGAATGAAGCCATGTTGCTGTGACTGTAATGCAGTTTAAGTATTTAACAGCAGAGGTTTGGGTCAACAGCACTCTCTGAGGACAGACACATGCCAGAACTTGTTTATCTGAACCTAGTTACTGCATCTCCAAAGCTTTTCCCAAATCATATTCAATCCAATGCCAGATTAGCAAGTAACACTCTTCTTGAAGTTTTCGCCAAAGCTTTGATTGCATGGTTCCACACAACACATGCCAGGTTGCCTTGCTAGCTGCTCCACTCAGAGACATCATGGATTAGTAAACTTATCACAGGCTTTGTAACAAACAGTGGGTAATTTCCATGGGACAGCACTAACCTGAGGACTGGGACTTTGCCTCACCGCCGGGATAAAGTCGGATCAAATCACTGCACAGAGGTTTTCCCACATGCTGCTCTCCATCAAGTGAAATGTGTTGCATCTGTCTGCTTGGCAGGTTGGACATGCGGAGGTTCAGCGGCCTTTCACCTGCACGTTGTTCACGGTGAAATATTCGCATTAAAAGAAAAGCAATATTAAAAGAACAGGTAGAGACCTAAAGACACACTAATTCTATCAGCAAAAGCACATCCTAAGTTCCAGCTGCTCAGGGAAGTTTTCTAGCAAAACAAGGCTTGTGTAAATATGCTGCTTTGCAGACTACTCCACAGGCACTGCTAGAAAAAGACACTCAGCCATAGAAATTTTTTTTTTATTTTATAACATCTCTTTATTCTTTCAAAAAGCCCCTTGAGATACTAAAAAATTCTGCTCCTACTTCAGAATTCCTCTGAGATCCTAAAAATTCCCACTTTCCCTGCACAATGAACTAAGGGTATAAAGAAGCTTGTTCTGCCAAGGAAAGCTGGATCCACACACCTTCATCTTCCTGTATACTTTTGTACCTCATTGCTTGACCAATACATACAAATGAAAACCTGTGTTTTATTGCTTACTTGTATTGTTTCACTTAGTTCCTCCCTCTACTGCTTCTCTTCACCCCCCCTTAAATAAACTAGCTTTTAAAAAACAGACACAAGAACTTCTGGTTGTATTTCTTCTGTTTGTAACATTTTTGTCTCATTTCACAACAGTAAAAAAGAAATCCAAACAGAAAGTGCTCCAACAAAACAAACACTCCTAAAATTAATTCAAGTTAAGGAATAGCCAGTTGGTAAATCAAAGAGAACCACAGAACTGTAAGCTTTTGAAGAATAACAAGTTACTAAGACCATCATTAGAAGCTGCTTAGTTCTAAGTAATTTACACAGCCAGTTCCTCAGGTTTTGTTCCTAGACTGCACCAACAGGTTAAAAAAAAACAAGGAGTACCAACTACATTATCTGCTTTATTTTCAATTTCCACAAAACCAGGACACAAATGAAATGCAACAATCTGCTGTATTTTCAAAACTGAGGATAAAGGTAGAGCAAAGTCCTGCTCTCAGGTAATAGGGATGCACCCTCCCTTCTTGCCTCCCCACATTACCCAGAGGGAAAGCAGTTTGCCCAGATACATTAGAGTAACAGAGCAGAGCCTGAGTGTACATCTGATTGCATTATTGAGACCGTAAGCACTTCAGGGCAGAGATCTTGTCTTGTCCATTCAGTGCTCAGGGTTGTACACCAGATAAATAACACCACTGACACGGGTTGCATAATATCAAATGTATCTGCTGGCAGCAGCGCCGTGCCTGGGAGCTACCATACCTTGTCCATCAGCATTATCTAATGACATGCCATTGGGGCTGTGCTCTTCCGAGTTCTGCCTGTAACACCCTGTGGAAAGACGCCTCTCCAATGCTGCCTGGTTGCAAAGAAACTCCATCTGTTTTGCCATCACCTTTTCTGACTGCAAATAAAACAAACAAACAAACAAAAATTTCTCTCTATATACATACATATAGCAAGTCAAAACATAGGGGAAAAGCAATATCAGAAGATAAAACTAACAGCCTAGATAGAGGTTTTTGTTGACTCATATGCGCAGATGTGTGTTTTACGGTTTCTTCAAAACTATGAAGCAAACAAAATATTTTTGCACCCATAGAGATTTTCATAATGTACATCTGAGTCACTCAAGAATACTTAAAATGCAAGCTGCCGTAGCTCATCCACACAGAAATGCAACATTAAATTCTGTTCTTCAAAAACACACAAAAATCGCTTTCTGCACTTTAGGACTCCAGGTCACATGAAGAGAATCTCAAGAAAAGCAAAAAAGAATGTCTTAATTATCCAGTTAGCTCTGATCAAATACATGTCTTCTCAAAGTACTCCAGAAAGTATTCCAAGAGCAATGGTAACATCTGCTAAAAACTTATGCCAAGATTTCACCAGACATCTTGGAATCTTTATTTTAGGAAACTGCACTACACAAGCTTAAAAATCTGCCATTCTGAAAGTGTAGGATGACAGTATGTTTGTGGGGGATAAAGGTGTGAAATGTCTGTCTAGAAGAAGAACAAGACCTATACACCTCTAGAGAGTGGAGCTAAACAATCCAGTGCAACGTGGGAGGGAATGGCGTCTGAATGTTTGTCATTGACTTTAATGCCAAGAGAATTCTAACTTTCACTATGATCTTGTTCTTGAGAGAATGTAAATAAGCATCTTGCAAAAATAA
Source organism: Myiozetetes cayanensis (assembly GCF_022539395.1). NCBI lineage: Eukaryota > Metazoa > Chordata > Aves > Passeriformes > Tyrannidae > Myiozetetes > Myiozetetes cayanensis. The sequence goes on along the minus strand of NW_026088185.1, from coordinate 7,314,514 downwards.
AAAAGAAAATCACAAGTCAAGAAAGTTGATTTAGAAGAGCCACAACGAACACAAGAATGGAAGGTGTACAAACTTAACATTTACAATTGATAGGAAAAAAATAATTTGTCTTTAAGGTAATGCCATAATTGGTTCAATTAGTACAGAGCCTTATTCACTGCAGACCACTTCACTTTTCTTGGGAGATGATGAAAGCCCTGACTTCCCACAAAAGTCTGCTTATTCAGCAGAGTTCAGTAATTCACACATACAATGACAGCATAACAAACCAGTAAACCCTGAGCTTTTCCAGCACAGCGATGACCCTGCCAGCAGGGTAATGACATGAGCAGTATTTACTTACTCTGGCTCAGAGCTCATCAGCTTCTGCAGAAGACCACTGATAGCTCAAGCCTGGTCTTAGGAAGTAGTTAAAAAAAGAAACTATTTTCAAATAGTTCACTTTCAAGTGTGCTTTCACTTTGCTATTCTGTCACTTTTGTTACTAACTTTTGAACTGTAATCTTACAAAAGAATATTTCTCATTCATGCCATCTTTGTTGTTTAATTGGGATAAATCCAAAATATCATGATGCTGCTGATCACTATAGAAAAACCTGAAGAGTTGTAGATACATTTAAGCTTGAATTAAATCTCTAGTTCATTGTTATTTGGCAATGACCAAACTTCAAAGCATACACTAAATGAAAATAAGCTTGCAAAAATCAAGTTCATATAATTATTCTGTGACATCAGAACACGTAGCATAATTGCTTTTTGATGTATCACAATGAACAGACTGGTATGAACGAGCACTGCTTTGCAATATAAGAAGGTGAGAGGGTAACACATCCAGTCTCAGAAAACGGGGGGAACTCCTAAATGTAAGCTTACATGCAGTTTGGTGATTACATTTGGCCAAATCAATTACACAAAATAAATTTGTTGCCACTTAGCATGAAATCCGTCCTTGCCAACAACTGGCAGTGGGAGATGCATATTTTGCCTCGAGGCTGGGATACACTACAGAGAGGACAAAGACAGAATTGGAAACCAGACTTCATTTATACAAAGCTTTCTGTCTGCTCAAGACTACTGTGCTTCCAGCAGAGTAGGTGCTGTCTAGAAGGTCAAATTATCCTCTCAGATCCAGAGGTTCCCTGATTTCCTAAATATATTGGCCTTTCTTCTTACAAGACATGTCAGAACTGAGGACTCCAAGATCGCCTACTCTATTCCTCTAGACTCGGTAACTTGAGCTTTCCATTTATAGCGGATAACGCAAGTAACACAGCACAGACTGTACCAATACTACCCTCCTTGCTCCCAACAGGCAACCACAGATTGTCAAGCCTACTATGCTAGATCCAACCTCCTTGGAACTAACAAGGGCAAAGCCATAGTACTGTGTCAGAACAGTTTCAGGAGGTAAACCCAGATTAGGAATGATGCAACCCCAGCTGAGCTCGGTAGCCTTTGAAAACTGATGGTAATTAATTTAGTCATCAAAACAGCACGTCAAAACCAATGTGCAAAGATGTGGCCTGTTTTATTCACAGTGTAGTGTAGTTGGTTTACCTGGGAATTAAGAGCTGTTGGGTCTTCGCTCTTTCCTTTAGCCAAAGCAAGTGGCATTTTGTCTTGCTGATAGAGCGTCTGGACCGTGTCCTGAAAATCTGGATAACCATCCTAATGAGCACAAGAAGAAACCAAACCAAGAAGGGCATATTATTAATTTTTCTTCACACTCTCCATACACTCAAATTAAAAAAAAACCAAAAAACCACAAAACCAAAACAAACAAAAAACCCCAAACAAACCAACCAAAAAAAACCCTAAAAAACCCCACATTCCTGAATTTCTGTAAAAATTCTCAACTGCAATTTATATGTTCGTGCTATCCACTCTGTTTCAGTTTGTGCACAAAACACACACAACCCCTCTACAACAACTGCTACATATATCTCTAAAATGACATAGATAGATGATCTCATCTCTTTCATTTTTTTGTGAATTCAGACTACCATTGTTACTGACATTAAACTAGTTTACATTCCGCCTTGCCAGGCAGATTTAGGCCTGTGGTTTCTGTCACTCATAAGAAATCAAGTTTATATGTAGTTGAGAACATACACTAACCTTGCGAAACTGAGAAAAGCCTCCTGAAATTCAACATATTTCACACAGAACCTTCACTAGTACCACAAAATGAAATATCACTATTTTAAAAGTATGGTAGAAAATTCATATACTATGGGAAATCATGATTCAATAATTCTTCCAGCCTGAAATTCTTATGACATGCAAATCTCTTCTGCAGCTTGCATATGTACCAATAAAGCAAATAAAGTTCCTGTGAAAGCCTGCCAGACTCCATTAAAATAAATTAATCATCGAAGCAAAGGTTCAAGAGGAGGAATGTATCCAGCTCAGTATTATAAAAGGAAAGCTCACATACACTAGAGGAACATCCAGAAATGTTTACAAAAGCACAGTACAGATGACACTGTCAAAATGTGAGAGGAAGCCAGAGATCTTAAGACGGCCCCAAATCCAAGAACGCTGACATCTGTCACTGAGGATCTGCAGAACTGGGTATCAAAAGTATGCTAAATAAGGTATATTTTCCTTGTGGATTCTAATGACAGATCTATGTCAATAATTACATTTTTGACAACAGCTGGACAAAAGGGTTACAGCTCAAGAACAATAAAAGTGATCTTTCAGAAAAAACACAGGGGAAGGACTACAAGGTCCCTGCCTTTGGAAGGCTGTCCACTGACCTGCAGAGCTGTGCTCTGACCCATGGCAGGTTGCCAGAGCTTCAGGGCAACATAATGCCAATGGACCTATTCTTTATGCTCAGGGAAGAAACCTAAAATCAGTCAGAACACTGTACATTGCTTTTATCCACCCAAAATCCTCCCTCACGGAACAAATAAACGTGAGAGCCGTGTAAAAATTTCGTAAGACAGGTAAACTGCCACAAAGCCTCCTCCTCTAGAAACAAAGGCTTTGAAGCACTTTTCCATGAGCTCTGACCACTTTCACAGTTAGACCTGAATTTGTTTGGGAGAGGGGAATGATTATGTGTAGAAAGACGAGAAGCTGAACACACAAAAAACCCTATCACTCAGGATCCTATTTTTGCAAAGTAACAGGTAACACGGTTTTTAAAAACATATTTGTGATCACCTGCCTGTACTAAACTGAAGGCTGTTTCCCAAAAGTGGGTCTGGCTGCCTGTCACTGTGTCTGTCGCCCATCAGTCAGACAGGTAATTCTTGGATGATGATGTGGTTCTGGATCACCTTCCCAGAGCCCTTCCCCACCACTGGTTGTAAGTAAGGGCTGACAAGGAGCACGCTGTGCCAGGCGAGGACCTGCTCTGCCCCATGGCTGCCTGGAGGTCCTGCTGCATGCAGTGCAGCATTTTTGTTTTGCCACGCTGCTGCTCAGTTGTTTTTCAAGCGGTTTCACGCAGCAGATGTTCCGAGTCCCACATGTGCTTTTTTGCTCCCTCTAATGACATTTTTCCTATGAAAACAGTAGCTTCTACTTCTTTTGCTGTTTTTGTGAAAAAAAAAAAAAAAAAAAAGAAAAAAAAACCAAAAACACGAATCCCACACTTTGGTTTTCTTTTCAACCTTCTCAGCAATAGTGGAAGTGGGTCTGTTCCCTCCTCTTCCTCCACCCATACTGGCACCCAGGGAAGACACTTCTTCTTTGCAGCCTCCACTCAGGTCTTCCTGCCTGTGCCCCCTGACTCCCACTGAGCTTTGGGAAATTAGCTTTTGAAAGCTCTTACCACCCTTCTCTTTCAGCTGAATGAAGACACTGACACACAAAACAATTTCTTTATACTACAGACAGCAAGAACATTTTAAAACCTCTCTTTTTGCCCTCATGGCTGTTTGCGTTGACTCTGAAGGGGAACCTGGTCGACCCCAACAGCAACGAGCAGCCTCCCCTCTCCATGAATTCTGTGTGATACACCTGTGATTTGTTTTGCCTTTCAGCTGGTGCCACAACAGCTCACTGCTTTGAGCAGTGCCAGCACTGACTCACAGGAGATGACAACAAGGGGTGCCCCTACCTTGCTACACCTAAGCGGGAGAGATCCTTGCTGTGCAGGAGGATGTGCCCTTTCCATCCCTGGTCGCCTGTCCTGCTCTTTGTCCAGGGCAGATTTAGGAACTACAACCCCTTTTTTATAATCTGCTTCCAAATCCCAATTCAGTCCATTGCCTTTTTCACTCCCTCCACACCTTTAGTCTGTCATTTGCCTGGAATTTTTTCCCTTCTCCTCTTTACACTTCACTCCCACAGCTCACCCACCCACTCAACGAATAAGAGGGGGAGAGCAGGCAGGGGAAGAGAAAGGCTTTTACAGGTAATTTGATGTAATCCATGGCACATTGTTTCTTTGTAATGCTTGTGCGAGTTTCATATTCATGAGAAGGATAAATTTACAATGTGGCTGTAGCCTGACAATGTTGCAGCTTGCACACAGAGCTCTGCTCAAGGATGACCTTCAGAGTCTGTCTGGAGGCTTTTGGAAGTGTTATTATATTTCAGGAAATTAACTCATCTCTTTTTTTTAAGTAATCTTTTACACTATGCAAAGAGGCTGTGAAGTCTTTCCAAATTGAAGCCCTAGTATTTTAGACCATGCTTTACAGAGACACTAATGACTAATGGGTAAAGGAATGGTGAATCAAAATACAGAGTTCAGCCTTAAAACAGAAAGCAAAATGACCCTCATTAAAAAAAGAAGAAAAAGACCTAGTTATGACGACAAAAATCCCCCCTGTTCAGATCCTCTGTGTTTTAGCATGACAGAGCCACAATGAAGCATTACAACTTCAAAAACAGTGTAAGGAATTCTTATCCAGAACAAAAGGAAAAATTTGCAACATTTGCTGCCATTTTCCTTTTTACCTTCACCTTTCCAAATCAAACCAAACCAAATCAAACCAAACCAAATCAAACCACACCTAAAAAAACCTTCCCAAAATCCCCATACATATTATTAAAAAAAGACCTTTTTTTTTTTCCCCAAATGCATGCCCCAAGAACCCAAAACAACATATGTAAAAGTGATATACTATGTAATACTGCACCTTTCTTACATTTCATTGAAGAAAAATCCATGATTTACAGCAGATCTCAGAATTATAATGGCTAAAGTAATGGCTTACTCCTTTGAAGACTCTCAAACTCGTAAGGAAAACAGACATTTATGCTGATAGCAACACTGGTCACTTAAAAATTAATAATGCTATGCTATCAAATGCAAAAATATTGAAGTAAATTTTCAATTTCTTATTTTCGAAAAATGTCCTATTTCTGAAATAGTGATTTATACAGTTAGGACATTACATTTCCACATGCATTTTAAAATATGACTAGTAATGTCAGATAAAAAGAAAACAAAGTAAAAATCCCTTCTCAGAATTACTGAACTAAAAAGTAGGCCTTCTAGAATTTCAGCCTGTATTTTTCCCTATTTAAATTTTACACTTTCTTTCAATGAAGATCCTGTAGAAAACAGCACCTCCCTTGCAATGTGTCATTTTAGACACTTGCTCATCATCAATTATTACTGAATGAAGGAAAAACTTCCTAATGCTGAAATCAAAGTCACTGAAATACTACTTCAAGCAGAGGAGTAGCAGCTCATTTAAAGTGGAGCTAGACTGAACAAAAGAGAGGAACCTCAAGCAACCATCCTGCAATATGTTGTTCAGGGCAGACAGTGGTGAGGCTGGATAAAATCACTTAATGCAGCTTTTCCCCTGCTCTTTTTTGTGGATCGAAGAACCAGCACGTCAAAGCAAATCCTAACACACGTCCATGACATTAGTGACTTACCAAAGCTACCAGTAAATCCTCAATGCACATGTGTGTTTTGCATTATATAAATCGAACTACGACTGTATAAGACTGGTGGGCTTGTTTATTAATCATAACTGCCTTTTCAAAACTAACTGCTGTCACCAGGGTGTGCCTCTCAGGAAAAGCATTTCCACAGGTAAAAGCATCACAGTACTGAAAAAGATTAAAGCCTTGCTACATTCACTACATCACTTATCAAAGAATGAGTTGCATGAGAAACACATTTCAGAATATATTGCAATTTGCCTCTACACTTCAAGAATACATCCCTTATCTGTGTCACACACAAATCTAGCTCAGGTCTAGCTTACATTATAATACACATTTAACCTACACCTTTTGGAGCAGACAGTACAATAAAAACCACCCACAATGCAAAGGATAAATTAGATACCCACATGACAGCGGAACAGTAATTTGTTTAAAATATAAATTAAAAAGGAAGATCTGCTACTCTTATGAGGTACATAAATGCATACATTTCAATATATATGGTTTTTGTTTTGTTTTGTTTTTGTTTTTGTTTTTTTTTTAATTAAAAGTACCATTTTGAAAGGTCTCAAATTTACTTTCCAGAAGTGGTAACTGAAGAGAAAGGTAAGCTACATATATGCTGCTCCTGCACTACTAACAAGGAATTCTCAGAATCTCTCTTAAGAACCACCTTGTGCAGGTATATATATATCAGCCATGTCTACATGTGCATTTTACACAAAACTCACTCCAAAACCCTGTAAATTAATATTTACAGGCACAACCATTTGTGTTGACATATATAGCTTTTAGATAGTTTTAGTTCTTGACTTTTCAGTGTGATCAGTGTCATAATCTATGGCATAGTCAGAGATGGCTAATATTCTGCCATCAATCCTTATCCAGAACTCTGGATTTTGGACATGATCAAGAGCTGACTCAAGTGAATTAGGCAAACCCCACCTCATGCTGACTTAAAAAGCAGGAGGCCTTATGGGAAGACATTTCCTACCATGCTCGAGCTTATTCCACCACAGGAAGTCAGTCAGTCCCATTCCTCCCCTCCTACTCACTCAGAGTGCAAAACACTGAGAGTAACTTTACCATTAAACAAATCCTACTCTTTTTCCCTGCTCCTACAGGTTTCTCCATCAAGCATTTATATTTGCAGCGACAGTGGTGATGTTCTCCCCCTCTCTCTCTCACACCCATCACCTGTCTATCAAATGTTTTTCTGACAGATTTCCTTAAGACAGATCCCTTCAAAACAAAAGTGAATTTTAGCATGCATAGGTCAAAATACAGGAGTCACAATACTGTACCTCCATCTTGATTCTCTTTGGTGACAGCTCATCCCTTTCTCCACACTTAGATCTAGAAGAGAAGACACAGACACTGTCAGTAAACGGCAAATTAACCCTGACTAGCAATAATAATGAAAAACAGATTCAAGGAAAAAAATAGATCAGGGACAAACAAGTGAGATGCACAGAGAAAGCCCCCAATTCCCTTGGACATGGCAGTGATTGTCACTCAAGTACAGAGGAATACAAGCATCTTGTGTTGTTTTCAGAAGTGTCAAGAGATTCACTGATTCCTCTTCCAAAGAGAAAGGAAAGCTACCTGAGCACACTGAATTACAGAAGTGTCTTTGGCATCGCCTACCCAGAATGGATATATATTTACACTAATCACTATGGAAGAAAGGGGAGCAAAGGAAAACTTTTTAGAAGTGTAGGAAAATGTATTTTGAAAGGATATTGCATTGCAGGCAAGGGACTTAACATTTAAAAACAAAGAAAGCATCAAGACTTTCAATCATACTTACTAATTCTAGGGTTTTAATTGTATTTAAAAGCTGTTAAGCCTTTGTCACTGTTTCATAACAGCAGTTCATTTAACAGAACAGTAACAAATGAAATTAGGACTTGGCTTCACCTCCTTTAAAGCAAATTTGTAAGTCACTCCCTGTGACCTTATCTTTTTGGCTAACAAGCCAAATCTGTGGAAAAAAGGCAATTGATACAATGAGCATCTTTGGCTACTATGCCTATTTACATTAACTTTAAAATACACAAATGCCTCAAATGCTTGAAATAGCAGCCTCTCAGATGCCTCTCAACATGCACCATCATCAAAATATCTGGAAAACTAGAGAGCAAATAAAAAAGGTAATTCAAGACAGCTAAACCTTATTAGTTTAAAAGCTTCACAGTTTAGATAGCATTTTCCTACCCTCCTCAGAAGAGCACTTTGCTAGCTAAAGAGTAAGAATAAAGTGTCTCTAGTGCTTCAAGAAGAAATGCTATCAGGCTGATTAGCTCCCTGAAAATGAAGATCCTTTCAGTTAATTAAAGCCTTACTTGGTGGTCCTGTAAGTATACTTATAGGTAACTTCTCGAGAGATTTGCCGAGCTAGTGCGAAGAGTTCGTCCCTCCTGGTCAGCAACGCGTTATCTTTCACACACAGCTGAGCGGCTGCTTCATTAACCGTGAGCTGGAAATTAAACACAAACACAGGGATTCAGGATTCTGAGCACTTTCACCTATTGTGCCCGTAAGAGCACCTCTTCTGAAATAACAAAAAAATTTCAATTGCAATTAAATTGCCTATAATTGTATACTAAACCCTGGAGGGTTTCTTCGGTGTGTTTGTACACCTCACTAAACCAGGTAAGCAGCTGAGAAGACAAAAGGATATGAACGTGGTCGGTGCATAAAGTAAAACATTATTGTAAGGCTGCCTCAATGTGCGCTGCTTGTACCTCATCCCAGCGTTAATTAAATCTCAGTATAAAACAGTAGCACTGAACGTTCACAGTGTTTGGCTTCCAAAGCCTGGTTTACAGGGAATACTATTTTTATAAACGCAATATGCCCAGGACTTGGGAAAAAAAAAAAAAGAGAAAAAAAAAGAAAAAAACCCTGACAGTGTGGGTACAGATGGCTTTCCCTGGTGAATACAGAATAAATTCTGTAGAAGGTGATGGTTTAAGAAACGATTAAACTTTTTTTACCTATGTTTCTCACCCTCGTGTTTGTGAAGACTATCTTCAGACATGAATCAAATGTAACTTGTTTCAAGGATGTTTTCCTTTGCCTGCCAGGACACATTTCTAGTGCCTGTGCTGCTGGCAATAGATTCATAAAGAGGGGAAAAAAAAAAAAACCTTTAAGTTAAGGCTCAATGTTCTTCAGAAGCCTACAGGAAGTGGTGATACTGTCATGGATTATATCAGCTTAACAATACTGCTGTCTGAAAAGCCTGTGGTCAGCAGTATGGACACAACAAAATTCTTAATGCAATGAGAGACACAAATGGAGATGCTGGAGAGGTTGAATCCATGCTCTTTCCCTAAGAAGCAGGGGCTGAATCAGAGACATTTCACTCTTTCCTCAGCTGAAGAACAGCCAGCACATGTAATGAGGCGTAACAGCAAGAGGCCAACAGAACACTACAGGTGTTTTTACCAAAGTGCCCACAACCCTTTCAAATCTTCTATTTCTAGAAATTAAGCTGCTTTGAATGGGCTTGGCTTCTGGCGAAGGAGTACAGCTGCTTTGGTGCTACTGTCAACAATATGTTCTGCATCAGTCTTAGGCTAGTGAATATTACAGAGCAGCTCGGTTTCCAGGGCACAGTCAGCACATTCACTGATTGACTGAGATGTGCTATGCCCAGCCCCTGACCTGGCAGTGCCGGTAACAGCCACAGCTCAGGGCACAGGGACATGGCCAAGGACAGGGCAGGACCACACGTGTGACCTCAGACACCAAAAACGCTGCTCCTGCAATAATCACTTTTCATGGAGGCAGATAAAGGTGAAGCCAAGGGCAGACCAAGAGATCTGCAGTTCAAGGGTGTCTCTTGGGAGAAGGATAAGAAACTCACTCTTCCACCCTGCTGTCTACCACGCTGCAGAACGCTGCTTGTGAATGAAATCACAGAGGCCAGCAACTCACCCGAAACACTGCACACACTCTATCCCTGAAGGATGGGAGCTCTCAAAAGACATGAACAACACACAACCACGCTGTCCTTCGCCATGGGGCTTGATGGCATCCAAATTAAAACATACATTTTGCCCAATGCTACACCTGTTCTCCAGGAAGGTTAAAAAAAACAAAAACGTGTCAGAAGAGCTGAGTTTCTCTCAGTGGCCTGTGCCCATGCAGTATTTCTAGTAAAGCCTCACACAGAACTGCTGCTCCTAATATTTCATAAGCACTTTTTCCTGTGTTCAGCCTAAAATCCTCTGATCTGAGTAGGGCATTTCCTATGGTACCTGAATGTTAATCAGAGCACATTTATGTCTTTAACAGGAAAACGAAATATGTTGCCTGATCCTTTAGTCTCTGTAGAGACAAAAAAAATAATCTTACAGAGATCAGATGTACAAGGGCACGAACCTTAGGTTTAATCTGTGAAACAGGTTACTATGTTCCTACAATACAAGGTACTAAAACAACAAACCATTACCCCCTAGACAGGAACAGTTATTCTATAATGTCTGTCTTCTCAGATAGAAACACAGAGGGGAAAAAATTACAATAAAAGATTAATACAACACTGATGAAAATAATTACCATCTAAAGCAGGCAATAATTTCTGTAACAGTGATAGCTATTACTTTGCCAAGGATGAATAATATGGCTAATGCTTACAAAATAATTTGAGATTTTTTTTTACCCTCAAAGTGCTGAAAGGTTGTAAAGAGCTGAAATGACTGAAAATGCTTTGGTTAGTTGTAGGCAAATGCTGTTTATCCTAATATGTGAGAAAAGCCAAATGTTTATTTGTTTGTTTTTCCCGATTTCCTCTTTGAGGTCACATCCAGACTTACTGAATTGAAGTGCATCATGGCTTCCTGCCTTTTCAGGAGGCATAATACTGCAGACAGAAAGCTCTGCATGCCTAAAAATAAAGATTCTGTTTGGTGGAATTCTTAAGGATATGGAACAGCACACAGCCATACAGACTCTACGGAGAGGGATGGGTATATTTCTATCTGACAGGGTTCATATATTCCCCCACTAAAAACACATAATTAAACACCAAGCCCTACTGTTTTGGTGAGTCAGCAAAAGAAAAGGAAGAGACCAGGCCAGACAAAATTTATTACTTGTACTTCTAAATCCTGTTTCTCACACTACTGAACAGGGTTTTTTTGGTTTTATAGGTACTGAGACAAGTACTGAAATATTAACAGGGAAATTACAAATCTGACTCAAACATGCTCAGGTCACTGAGTTCAAGGGCATGCCTTGTACTCATCCCTCCCCCAGCCCAACATCAAGTGCTCTCCGCGTTTGAAAAGCTGTGTAATACTGAAACAATGGGATGGATTAAGAACAGCATGTTTATTAGTTTTGGAACGCCTCTGAAAGATTCTGCATCAGATTCTATGTCAGATTAGTGCTTTATGGAAATACTCCTACCAATAGCACACACATCCAAACCAGCTCAGTGTCTGCAGCTCTTGCAGACCTCTAATGGCTGCTCAAGCCCTCAGAGACACTGCAGTGTTCATACTGAAATGAAATATTCTCACTAATTTACCACGAATAATTCCATCAGGTTTGATTTTAATTTGCATGCAACTCCACTGTGCTTGAGGAGCCTGAGATACTCTGCTCTTTACATTAAGAAGCTCACCACTACTTAAACTTTTTAAATTCATGGTGAAGTTTATTCAGCTGTTCCTTGCCAGCTGCGAGGAAAAGCCTTGAACTACAAGGCAGAATGACAGCCCTGGAATGTATTAACACGTGCAGAAACACAGTCTCTGGACAAGTAGAAACCTACCTCCCTGGTTGTTTAAGGTCCTTCCTTCTGAGCAGCAAATTGTTTAAGCCATCAAAACCAAAAACATACTGAAGCTGAGTTTACGAAAGGCAAACTCTGGTTTAGCAGATTTTAAACAAACAAACAAAAAAGGTCTTATTTGTTGCTATCTGTATATTTTCTGCTTTTTTCTGCTTTAAAATGGAAACGAAGAGAAAACTGTTCAAGACAAAGCTTCATGAAATCCGGCCTCTTTAAGCAAACAGTAAACCAATTATGAGCAAATTCTTTTTGCTTCCATGTGTGCAGTTCCCATCAAGTTCAGTGAGGCCCCACATGCGTAAGTGAGGCATAAGTCAACCACAGACTCCTTTGATCTTGTGCCCTTAATCATAATAGCGATGGAAATATTTCCTAAAGCCAAACCATGCTCTCATTCCATTTTTAAACATGGTTTTACAATGATGTAGTAAAGATCTGTAGTGTAATACTAAAAAAAAAAAAAAATAAAAAAGGACAAGGCAGAACAGTCACTCTTTCTTCCAGTTCACTGCTACCCTGCTTCTTCAAACTACCAACCCCAGTATTCATTCCTCCATGGCTTTGTAGAGCCATTCCCAAGCCTACCGCATGCCTGACACAAAAGTTGCCCTTGCAGCCCACCTCTCACTACACCACTGGATTCCAGGAAATTATCCTACAAGAAGTCTGCACAGATTTCAGAGTATTTTCTGCAGTCACCACCCCAGAGAAAGACTGAAAGCACACAGCTGCACACACTGTATACCTTGACTGCCTCCATGCCCAGGTGGGGAGAATCCCCTTTCTCCAAATCCTGAATCTGCAGCAATGTGCACAGGGCATCTACACAATTAATCCTTTCAAATCCTGCCTCCATCCCAAACACAACTTGTTCTGTTTACGAGAGAGACTTCCACAAGGTCAGGGGAGTTAAGATGAGATCCCGTTTTGTACACTGGATGAATTCACAAATTGTAAGTGTTCAACATAAAGCCACAAAGCATGTAAGTGAAAGCTGCACAACTAGAACTGTGTGGTAGAAATGTGGCTCACTACTGTGGAAGTGTCTCCCAGTCTGTAGTAAAAGCCCTTGTCAAGTCACTGCTGGCGATGTGCAGTTGCCTTATAAATGTAAATACATAAACAAAAATGTAAAGAAATACGCCTTGTTTCCTTCTGCCCTTCTACTCAGAAGCATAAAGGGAACTCAGTCTTATGCTATGGATCACACACCTACAAAACTACTTCTTGAAGCAAAAAAAGGCTGAAGCAAGTACAGTTTTTTTGGCACTCCTGTAACACAAACATTGCCTTTCCTTTTGGGAGCTGAGCCTTACATGCCAAATTTTAAATCCAACTGAAATTTTGCAATCAGTGTTAACTGTGAAAATGCTGATGCAGCATTCATATCAACAGTGTTTTGGCACTGCTTTGAATTAATGTTTGTTCTCCTCTTGTACTGTACTCTGGCACTAGGAAATTATTCCCCACACAGACACACCTATTGTGTTACAACATATGCAGTGTGAGCCTCAAGAATGCCAGAGGAGAAGTGAAAGAGGCCCGCATGGACTTTCAAGGACAAGAGGGAAGAGATGCTTCTCAGGACAAACTTTCGAATTACAGCCATCTGTCAATACTGGAGACAGTCCTTCCCCTTCCTCCTCACACAGGAGGAACTTCACTTGACTGGCTTAAGACCACTGTGCCCAAAAAACCCCACAGGTTATATAAGTGAGCTTCATCCCAATTCAAACCCGAAAAACCCCACCACGCAGAGTTTAGGAACCTCCTTGGCAGAATCCTTTTTAGCCTCGACGGCACAAGCTACAGAGCAAGGTCTCGAGGTGAGGGAAGACAGCAGAGGGTAGTAACCACACCAGACACAAGCCATTTTAGTTAACTGATCTTCCAGACAACCAGTCTACTCTCAAAGCTGCAAGGAAATACAGGACCGCCCTGAAAACGTGCCAAATGTTTGGAACCCCGAGGGCCATGCTCAGTGCAATACTGGTTTGCTACTTCAGTGCCAAGCTGTTTAAACCCTGTGTCTGACAGGCCACAGAGGCAGTCGAGCAGTCTGATGACACCACGCTGAAACCAAACCATTCATGCACACACCCACCCACAGAAGGGTACTTGTGCTGCACCCAAGGCCTCAGTGCCACGGCAGCCCTGCCTACAGCAGTCAGCACACAGCTCCCATCATCCAGCAAGAAGCACCCTTAAAAAAGTGAACAGCATCTCGTAGAAGGCGTAGGAACAGGGGAAGCCCAGTGTCACTCAAGGCGTTTTACCTCGTGGAGGGTGAGATGTTTGCCATCTTTTCTTTTCGAGTCAAACCTGCCATATATTGCACTGTACTTTCTGATCTCCTCCTCTTTGTGAGGGTCATCGTCACTCATCTCAAAGATGTGACCAATCATCTTTGCCAGTTTCTTATTTGTTTTCAGTAACTCCTTGACTTCATTGGAGTCACTTTTGGGTAGGGAGGGAACCATCCGTTCTACACACTCAGCAACCGACAGAGCAGCGGCGGCATCCAGGGTCTCGCTGTTTTCCTTTGGTGAAGCTGGAGAGCCAAGGTCAGCCGGGGAAAGGCTGTGCTCACTCTCTGTGGTGTGGTGTCCCTGCCAGAGTCTCGGTTCGCTGCCGCTCTGCAGCGATAAGCTCCCCACCACGTCGGATTTGCTCGTGCCCACACTTTGCACACACGTCGTGGCAGCGCATTTTGGGATCTTCAGGTGAGGCTCTCTGGTGCTGCTGTTCCTTTCGTAACTGCTGCAGGATATCCCCAGCCATGCGGGAGACCCTTCTGGCAGCTTATATATTGGAATGCTGCTGACGGGCAAGGAGGTGAGAGGCTGGTTGAACAGACCAGGGTTCGTGACCCAGTCCCTCAAAGCCTTCTGCAGCCTTCGGACGTGAAGCGGCTTGCTAGCCATGCCTACGAGAGCCATTATCTCCAAAAACTCCTCTTCACCTGCTTCACAGAGCTGCTGGACATCATCACCACCCTGCTGAATGAAGGCATCAAAGTAGAATAAGAGATTTGCTTTTTGTAGTATTCGATATAGCTGCAATTCCCCAAGGGTTCTGGGCAGAGCTGACGCCATCACGGATGACAGAACCTACAAACAGTAAAAACAGAGAGGAGATGAGCACCAAACACCAACATCTAGATGCACTACCCCCACTGCCCATATTTCTGTAAGGCTGACAGCTTGGAGGACAGGATTTCTTTCTCTCATCATAACAACACACATGGAAATGAAAAAGGAGTTTTTTGACTAGCTAACTTAATGGAAATATTAGTGAAAAAACAAATCGGCAGATAGTTGCAATGCACCTACAAAAAAGATGATTCAAACATAAAGCCTGCTTGTTTTCAACATTCCCACTTCATGTTTGCTCCCAAGAATGTCAGTCAACATTGCTCACTGCTTGTACTAAACTCTCTTTTATATCCTCAGATCAAAATGATCACAAAAAACAATCTGAAGAATTACAGAATACTTGGTTCCCTGAAGAAAAAAGCTCCTCAGTTTCAATTCTTCTTAATTCTCAAATCATTTTCACCCATAGCAGTATGGAGGGCTGTAAAAGGAAAGCGAAGAAGAACAAGTGCTTCACAAAACCTCAGAGGATTAACAAAGCTGGGTCAGTAAAATGGTATTTCAGAACCAAGTTTTCCCCACTTCACATAAAAAGGATCTAATGCCTATGCTGATCTTAATTACGGCAGCAGCAGCTGCAGACAAAGCAAAAATGCTGATGGATTCCAACACATATACTTTAAAAACCTTACTCTGAATTTGCCTGCCCGTTCCATTTGCTAACAGGGCTGCATGCCATTGACACTTATGACACAAAACACCACTCAGCAATACAGCAATTGCACTCAGGGGCTCCCAACAGACAAATCGCAGCAGTATTCTACCCTTACAGCTGCAGGGAAAAAAAACCAACATTTGCACAAGTTTCCCCTTCATAAACCCTGTTATCCAGTTGTACCACAAACAATAAACTCTTCAGAGACTTCCCAGATCTCTCTCACACACACCTCTTCGCTCTACGATGGCTTTCACAACCACAAGCGGATAATTTCCAGTATTACTGTATTAAGCTTAACCACCAATCAATAAGGTCTAAAGCATGTAATTTATAGTTGCTTCGGAAAGTAACAAAACTAAAACATTGAGCAGGTCTGCTAGCATTGCTCTGGCTCAACTATCACATTGCACTTAAAAAAGCACACAGTAGTAACTTAAAAAACAACACCTACAGAATGATTTGCACACACTGGGGGGAAACTATCTTAATAATGTTCAACTCCCCTCCATCCAAGACTGTGATGCAAGAATATACGTGTGCTATGGGGCACTGGGAGACTGGTAATCAAAACTATAACTAAGACAAATTATTTTTACAGTGTGTACTTTTTCATATTGATTTGTTGTTCGTTTTTTGTTTTGTTACAGTATGAGCCTTTTCTTCAGCAACTCAAAATAAACACACAGATGTAAGAAACGGAGCTCAGCTTTTATTCAGGAGGCATCTGGAAGATTAGCGTTTTGTTACAAAACTGTGATTAAACTCTACTAGAGATAAATAAAATTAGGAGGCCAACAGAAATTTTCCAAAAAGGTCTGTGGCAGCAACAGAATACCTACAATCAACCTCTTCAGGAAGAGAGATGGGAGCCCTGGAAAAAAAACAAAAAAAAGCCACACAAAAAATACAAACCCCCCAAACCATCAGCTGAACGTATAATTCCTTGTACACTGATATTTGTAAATCAGAAGGGACAGCAATAGCTGTTTAGATCTGAGTAGCTACCTCAAGGAGTTGCTGCTGAGCTTATGAGCTAACAAACTACACACTTTTGAACTCAGGGTAAAACTGGAAACATTTAAGAGCTACATATTTTAGAAATACAGTTTAACTTTTGAAAGTAACAGTTAACTTCAGAAAACCAAATAAATATTGTCTAAATTCAAAGATACAAGAAGAAACACAGAAAATGAGAAAAATCGCTTAAAAGTAACCCTCTCAAGAGCATATAATTCAGTATTTTAAAAATTGTTATTATTCCACAGTATTTCTTAGAAAAATCCTCCCATTCCACACAAACTTTGACAAGACAAACAAAACTAACAGTTTATGGTTTGGTGACATTTCAGTAAACTGTTCCTACCCTCTCATTTCAAATGATGCTGAGTTTTCACCATCAATACCACAAATTAACTTATATAATTTTCAAACAAAGGCCCATTTCCTAGGAAAGTCATTCATCTTAGTACAAAATCTACATAAATCTACATAAATGGACTTTGTGCAGAGAGCTAAATTGAATCCTGGGAGGACAGTGGCAGTGAAATTACACAGCCCAGGAGCTCCAGGCAAGCCATGGAGCTGAACTCACTTTTCCAGCCCACAGGCTGGAAGAGCAGAAACAGTCCACAAGCACCCTTTACCTAGAGGCTTCTAATCAACAAATCTCATCATGACAGATAAAACTGGATTAATATGTACTATGGAGGCATCAGTAGTGAGTCCATAGTTCAGACTGCGTCGAGATTTGCATTTACAGCAAGACTGAAACCCCTTTGTTTTGTACTTTAAAGACCCATTCTGCTTTTCAAATTCAGTACAGTAACTCCTGAGAGGGCCAAGCAAATTTTCCATTTACGACTGCTACTGATTTCTGCAGAGAAGGCATTTTCAAATACTCCTCCTTTTGACCTCTTTTCTCCTTGCATTAAACAGAGTTCCTCCAGCACTCACCCCAACACCATTCCAAGTATTTCCAAACTTTTACAAGGGGAAAGCTCGCTCCCCTTTTCCAAGACAGCCTCACCAGGCCCCCAGCTATGCTGCTTCTCCTGGCATTACTGGTCCCTGGTTGGGCACAGCTCACAGCCTACAAAGCCAGGAAAGCAGGCATGCCAGTCGACCTGGAGGAGTAAGATGAGGCTTAGGAAGAGGACAAGCAACAAAGAAGGGGCTGCTGAGGAAGCAGCACAGCATGGCCTGAATCAGAGGAGACCGTTAACCCGAAGGGCACACAGCACTGCTGCTGCTGCTGCGGCTCTGCTTGCCTACGCAAAGCCTTAGCACACCCACTCAAGTCTCAGCGCCCCACATCTTTCGGGTGACCTTTAAGCTGCATCTAAGAGACCTAAAGTACTGCTTTCCACCACTGCTGTTCTCATTTCCTAGTGCATCAGGGACTGTGCTTTTGGGGTGAAGGGTGAGCATGAGGAGAGGTTACACAATGAGAAGACACGGGGCGAGGTCACAGCCAGAAGACTTGTGTATCCTCCTCACTGGGAAGAGCACCTTGGTAAGACCCTGGGACACCATGTGTGCTCCTCCTCTGCTGGATAAGTCTTAGGCTTTCTAATCTGAGATCCCAAACCAACCTGGTTCAGGAGTAACAGTGTGGTCATGTCCTCTGGCAAACCCTAAGAAGCCAACCAGAACAATCTGCCACCTCAGGAGATCTAAGGTATGGGCAACTACAAACCCTTTTTCTGGCAAAGGGCAGGAATGCAAAGCTGACACAGGGAGGTCTACAGGAATAAATGAATACAGCCATGGCACTTGAGCTGCTACTTCTCCCCCTTCTTTGCTCATTGTCCATACCGGTGAGATGTGTGGGAACACACAGGGAAGAGCAGCCATCTCTTACATTTTTCACACACAGAACAAAGAAAGCAGCCAGGAAACTCCCTCTAACAGACAAAGCTGTTTAAAATACATGCAAGGCTGCATAATATTATAGCCATGGAAGAACCAGGAAATCACAAATTAGATTTTCACTCAGCCCTTGCAACCCATAACCATGCATTCTGATTTTCCACATTACCTCACTCACATCCACAGCCTATCACCCCACATGCCATGCCCTCCTCTCCAAACGCTGGATGTCACTTTAACTCTGACCACAAACATAACTCCTGGGAAAAAGGAAAACAAAAACCACAGAAGCACCACAGAGCAGTCTTAAATATTTGTAAACAACTAGCGCAGGAATCACAACCTATTCCTACTCCCTCTACCAAGGCAAGGGCAGCGGCAGCAGCAGCCCCTCTCAACATCTTTAACGGGAAAACACCCGTTCCTTCCCGTTCTGCCTGCGCTGAGTTCAAAGCTGCACATTCCCCGGAGGTGGCAGGGAGATACACGGCTGAAGTAGGCAGGTGGTGGACGTGGGTGAAGTACTCGGAGAAGGAAAACTCAGGAACTGTGAGATGTAGGCATGGGACAAGGACTTAAAGAGCAGCTTTCCTCCTTTTTAAGGCTGCACCAGAAGCAAAAGCAACTGAGCAACTCTAACCGATTTTTACAGATTTTTATTTCAGGTGAATTCTATTTGAGCTGTCACCAATTAAATTAGGAATACTCAAAAGGAGAAAGTGTGAAACATCACATCCCTGTATTTTAGGCAAAAGTGATTATTTCATAATATATCTTGATCACTTTGGGCGTTTTGAAAAGTCTCTGAAGACAAACCGGATTTGGGTTTGAGAGCTGGCTGTTTTGCATATTCATTACATTTTTGCAGCGCTTCCAAAGGACTTTTAGCAGGAGGAGAAAATTACATGTAGCTGCAGAAGCGAGACTTTGCAAATTAAATAGTCTTGTCTAGCTCTGAGATGTGCCAAAATACAGCCGATTGAGTGAACTCCACGTTCACGTAGAGATCCGTATCTCGCCGTTAACTAATGAGAAACTTGAAACGTGCAAAAACACCACCGCCGCGTAAAGACGAAAGGAGAGCAAAATACCTCAAGATTCCCGCACGGCCAGAGGGGGGGGTCTCCCACCGCCCGGCCCCGAGGAGGAGGTCCCCCAGGGGGATGGAGCCCACGGGAAGGAAACTCGCACAGCGCGCACGGGCGGGGGGCTGCGGTCCCCGCACTAAGTTCGCAGCCGCCGAGCCCGGTGACAGGAACGTCCCCGGAGCGGCTTCTCCGTAGGGTCCCACCGGCACCGCTGCGCCCGGACAGCCCGGAGGGGTTGGCGGCAGAGAGGCACGGCCCCGCACAGCCCGGGGGGGCGGCCGGCCCCGCACCGCCGCCTCCCGCTCCCGGTGCCCTGCACAGAGCGGCACCGCCTCCGCCTGTCCCGTCCCGTCCGTGCCGCCCCCGCCCCGCGGACCCCCCCGCACCGCACACACGGCAGGGACGCTCCTGCACTTTCCGCCCACTCCCCCGTCCCCCCCGCCCCGCGCCGGATTTCTCCGGGAATCACCCACGCACGACTCGCCCGCTCCTTCCGGCCGTGCCCCGCGGGGCCGGGGCCGCGCTGCCCGCGCCCCCCGCCCGCCCCGCACCTATTCCGCAGTGGGCTGCTCCGCCGCCGGCCGCCCGGGGCTCCCTCGGCGCCGTCCCGGGGCCGCACACTCAGCCCCGCCGAAGTTCCTGCCCGCGGCCCCCGCCCAGGCTCCTCCTTTCCCATCGACGGGGCGGGTGGGCGAGCCTGTCCCCGCCACCGCCTCGCTGCTGCCGGGGGCGCGGGCCGCCCTGCCGCACCCGCACCGCGCCTCGGCCGCGCCTTCGCCGCGCGCGGGGGCCGAGCGGGCGGCGGGAGGGAGGGAGGAGGAGGGAGGGAAAGAAGGAAGGAGGGAAAGAGGGAGGAGGGAGGGATGTAGGGGAGGAGGAAAGGAGGGAGGGAGCGGCCCCCGCCCCCCCGCACACGCCACCCCCTCCCGCGCGGTCACATGGGGAGAGCCCGCGCGCGCTCCGCCGCCCGCCCACGCGCGGCCGCCGCGTGACGCAGCGCCCGGCGCGGGCGGCACCAGCAGCGACCCCCGGCGGGCACCGGCGGGGACACCCACGGGACATTCCCCGGGACCCCCGGGCACTCACGGGACACCCCCCGTGACACCCGGACACCCACGGGACACCCCCGGGACACCGGCAGGGACACCCGGACACCGATCAGGACACCCCCCACGGACACCCACCGGGACACCCCGGACACCGACAGGGACACCCCCCTGGGACCCGCCGCCCCCAGGGGAAAACGCCGCTTCAAACTTCCCTCTCAGTGCCAGGCTGTGACCCCTCCGGGTGCGGGCACACGGCCCCGGGGGCGGTGTCGGAACGGGCCGGCCCGGGGGTGCAAAACACAGCTGTACACAGAGCGGTGCAAAACGCCGAGTATCAGCTCAAGCAGGGAGAAGTGATACCGTGTGTTTATTTTACCGATGGGGAGTTGATTAATCTGCAAGCTTTTAAGTAAGTAATATTTAGGTGATAAATTGAGTAATATGCGGTAAATTAAGTAGTAAGTCATAAATTAAGTCATATTTAGTGCAGATAACAATAGGAAAAAAAAGGAATAAATGGAAAATTAGCAAGCAAGGAGAAAAACGCGTCAGTAAAATATGCTCGTCTTTTAGGCCAATATCCATCCCCAGAGCCAGGAATGCCTTTCACACAGGATTTACTTTCCGTTTTCCTTGCCTTCCCGTCCATACCTTGTCTATCAGAAGATTCCATTGTACCTCGTGTCTGCCTGAGCAGGCACCTGCCAGGCAGCAAGCAGAGTTGTGAACTGACTCTTTGGTAACTACGTCAGATAAAACTGAATTTCTCCTTCAGTTTTTCTAATTGGAGGCTGCTGGCTTTGTAACATCTTAATAAGGAACCTATGGCAAATCACTATCACCAAAACTACATAAATACCTCAAAAAATTAATATATGATCTAGGAAAAAAGTTTAAAGAAAAGTTGTTTTCTAATGTTTCAGGACTGCATTCAGAAGCTGGAGAAACCCAAGTGGCTTCATTTTATACCCTTTTTATTTTGTAACACCCAAACTCTTAAAAACTTGCGTTCCTGCATGGTGTGTTTTCCTGTTCCTCAGTTGGTTGTGACCCTCAGTGGCTCTAGGCCTGCTGACAGTGGAGCCTGCCGGGGGGCATAAGGCCCCTCTGTCCCTCCCCTCCCCTCTGCCCACACAGGCTCGGCAGGGATAGGTGGGCGGCCGGCAGGAGCCAGGGCTCCGTCTGCACTGCACACCCTGGCCAAGAACAGGCACGCTGCTCCCGAGGCTGCTGGCAAATCTGTGCCCCAAATCAGCACTTGCCCAATCCGAAAATCATCCCACAGGTGAAGCTACTGCTCACTGTACACAAGGGATGTTGCCTGAGGAAAAATACCTGTTGCCTGCAGAAACGGGCAGCACCTGCACCTGGAGCCCCTCTACAAAGCAGAGTGTCGGTCAGCTCAGCTTTTCCCTAAAACTGGAATGATGTGGTTGTCTCCTTGGCTTTGGGGTGTGATCCAGTATCCCAGTGGAGCAGACAACGAGGCAGAGGCAGCTCTTCTCCCTGGCATGCTGTGGTTCCCATGAGAAAACTCCATTGCACATTGCCCAGCAAAACCACAAAAATGTTCACAGCGCTGCCTCCTCTCCTCCCACTCAAAATGTTTTTGCATACGCCTCTAGGCACTACAATCATGGTAATTAAAGCTGTAAAATATTATTAGTATCACACTTCTATAGACTTTTTGTCCTAAATGCTTTATATACCATGCATCCAGTGAAAAAGAAATGCAGCCACTCCTATGAAAAAAAAGGAGCAGGAACAGTGCATGTCAAGATAGGAAGTCAAATTTTCACGAGGGATGCTCGATGCAATTCCCTTCTCCTGCAAGAAGCTCCCAGGACATCTCTGAAGTCCACCCAGGGCGATGGTGTGCTGGGACTTGGGAAGGGATTTTGCACGCCTGGGACTGTGCATGTTGTGAGTAGATAGGGTCTGGCGATCGGAAGACTTCAGGATGTACGGAAAGGCAGGGACCACCCCCCTCCGATGCTGACAGCCAACAGTAGTTTAGGTGATACCGTAAGCAGACAGAAATGACGGCGCAATTAAGCACTATAAAAGGCCGTGTTACGAACTAATAAACGCCATTTTACCGTCCACCACATTGGTGTCTGTGAGTTAATGGCCCGAGTGACTAAGGGGTAGTCACCATGCCCTTCCTGGACCAGGTCATCACGCAACACATGTGTGTCCTGTTTCGGGAGCACTCAAATGGATTTGTGGAGATGCTCACACCACTTAGCTGTGCTTCCAGTGGTTGCTGGTGAACAAGGTGTAACTCAGCCCTGCCCAGGGCTACTGAATGTATCAGAGCAGGTGTAGGAAAGGGCCAAGGAGACTGTAATCCTCTCTGTGGTGTGTCCTTAAGAATGGGAGTGGTGGCATATCTGCTCCAGTCTGGCATCTCACACTGGGGAAGAGGAATAGGACAAACGTGTGTTGCTGTCTCCATCAGTAGATCTGAGGATACTGGGCAAAAAGCCAGAGGCAGCCAACAAATTGAGACTTCCCCAGCAAAAAGGAGGGAAGTATTTTTAAAGTGTTTTTTAGCACTGTCCTATCATTAACATGCAAACACTTTCCTGTCTAGGTACTGTTTCTGCTTACATCCCACAGAGAACATACAAGCTGATCCCTCTTACAAATGTCCTGACATCTGGAGGTAAAAGTTTCCTTCAGATGTTGCCCTGCACAAATGGGAAGGGAGGAAGGGATGGAAAGAGTTCTGGTAGCTTTACAGCTGCTTTATGCTTTCATGTTTTGATATTGAAATGGTTGTAGTGTACTGAGAGTAGGTAGGGGAAAGCAAGAAATTGTAACAGTAAGTGAATAAATCAGTAAAAAAAGCGATGGAGGGAACAGAACTTAGCTCAGACCACCTCTGTTTCAGATCTCCTTTCTTTCCTAAAATGCTTGCAAGCTAGGGAATAAATGCTAAAGACCCTTACCTAGTGTGGACTATCTAGTCTGATATTCATGACAGAGGCTCTACAGAGTGTTGAAGGGCTTGTGATGAACTTTCAGCATCATGTACAAAGAGCACACGCACCCTTGCACCCAGATAAACCCACCCAACCTCCTACACATGCTTTTTCTACCACCACGCTAAGGTAGTTGGGTGGATAGCATGAGAATTCTGGCCAACTGCATGAAGTGATTTGGTTCCTCAAGACCTCCAAATACCGAGAAATGGGTCCATCTGCGGCACACGCGGAGTTCCAGGCAGATGTGTTCTGCCGCTCCTCAAGGACTCCCTGCAGCCGTCACTGCTCAAGCAGCTGTGCCCCAGCGGGCTTGGCGAGGGAGAGGACATGCTCTGCCATAGAGGATTTGCAAGGCTGAGCAGTGTGGGCTGTGGGGAGGTAAAGCACGGGGTTAGGCATGGGGAAGCCACAGATGTGCTGCCACCTCTCTGGAGCCGGTAGCAGGGAGTACCTCTGCAGAAGCGTCTCCTTCCCTCCCCACCCAGCACACAGAGCTCGCTGGTATAGTCCAAAACTCTAATGTTCTGTCTGATTAAAGAAGAAAGAGATTAGAATCACACATGGCATAGGGACACTTTCACAATGTACAGAAGAAGTCTGCAGATGATCAGTTCTCTTATTTCCTCAGGCTCCCCAGATTGCAAGATTGATGAGGAATCTGAGTAGGGTACGAGTGCTACAGAATCAAAGGGAAAGAAAAAAAAAAAAATCAGCAGTGAGCAATTACATTGAAGGAGGCAAGGCGGCAAGTTAGACCCAGAGGCAACTCCAGGGCTGCCAGCACAGCAGCTGGTATGCAGAACATCTCTGTGGTCATTGCCCAACCTCCCCGACGGTCACTGGAGGAGTGATGGATGGTGGAGCAGAGGAGTGGAGCACAGGGGCATAGGTGCAACCTCGCCCCAGTCTGGCTCCTTCTGGCAGGTCACAGCTGCTAGCTGGGGCACAACACAAGCACAGGTACTGCTGAAAATGCATGTTGAAACATATTTCTCAGGGAGGCTATTAATACCTGTGAAGAAAGCACTGGAATGGTTTGCTGTTAATAGAGGAAAATGTATCGCATAAAGGCAAATTTTATTAGCCGTCATTGAGGAGGCTGCAGGCTCTAGTGGCTGGACCATGTAGCTGGGGTCAGACAGCTGCACTCCCTTTCTAGCTCTCCTCTGCTGATGAGTTATTTCACCTTGCAGCACCTCAGTTTCCCCATCTGGAAATTAGGATAATGACTTGACTGCTTCCTCAGTGAAGCAATACTAGATCTGCTGATGAAGAGTGCTGGGTCAGAGGCAAGGATTATTATTTAGCATCATAAATATTCATACCGTTGTGCAACGGGCAGGACTTGCTGAACAGACAACAGCGCTTGTTAGAGATCAGAAAGTTTAGTCTCCAAACACTATACCTATAAATTCACCCTGTACAACAAAGAACAAATATGGAGCTGGGTGTATTTTTGGCAGCTACACCACCTGACTGAATGCATGGTTGGGAAAAGAGTTTTGAAGAAGAGCATATAAACCAGAAAGTGGCTTCAAATGAAAAGGAGGGTACCCCAGGCACACAGAAGGGCTGTGCAGGATGGGGTGGAGCAGAGCTTCCAGAGAAAGAGTAAGGCATTTAAACTTGATGGGATGGTGAAAACCAGGAGAACAGGGTCAGGGCTGAGTAGCAGAGGAAATTATCTCATCAACATGGCAAGTGATATCTTTCTATTGATTTTCAAATGAATAGATTTTATGGCCAGGGGCAACTGTTTAAAATAATAAATCATCGTAATCTCACCTCTTGTACCCTAGAGATCAAAGAACTTCATCTAGTCATTTGAATTACATTAATCCTATGTAAATAAAACAGTGCACTAATTATAATCAGTTGGAGGATACAAATCCATCACAAAGACCTGTGTGAGCATACAGCTCATAAAACAAGACTTTGCTAAAACTTTGCATTTAGTCTTTGTCAAAACAGGCATGGATCTGGAAATGACTCCATTTCTGAGTTGTGCTATCATGGTATTTTGGTCATGCCCACCCATTTCAGTCCCTTGGAAAAACACAGGTCCTGCCTTTGTCCCCCCTCGAGGCATAGCCCCAAGTGACACATGCTGAAGGTGGGGAAGGGTTGCACGGTGAGCAGACTCCCAACTGCTTGTCTGGCCATCACACACCCCCACACCATTTCTTGCAAGGCCCGGAAGGTCCTGGTGTGCATTCCACTCTGGCACCTGAGCACTTGGGAAAGTGTAGCTGGGAAATGTGCTGAAACAGAGAGCTCCAGAGGAACTGAATGTCTTCACGGGTTCAGCTGCTGTCTGAGGAAGGGCTTCATCTGAAAAGCACAAGGAAGAGAAGGAGGAGCAAATGCTGAGAAGTCAAAATATACCATTTCAATGTTTTCAAAATAGCAGGGCTGAACTTTTTGCTTTGAAACGACATGTTTCTAATAAAAATGCACACCAAAATACAAAAACAACGTTAAAAAAACCCGAAACAACAACAACAACAGAATAACAAAAATCCCAGTGAAAAATTGCTTTGTAGAGCTCAATATGCTGAGTACTGTCATGAGGATGGAGTCATTTTGGCTCAGACTCACTGCTTTGGTCAAATAAAAGATACAGACAGAAGCACACCAGTAGTGCTTTGGGACAGTTTTACTTCTGTGCCTTTCAGCCATAATTCCAAAAAGGCTATTCTTTGCCCAGTCCTAATAAAGATAAAGTGTGTGTGGGGGGTGGGGAAACAGAAAAAAAATAAGCTGTGAGCACACCTAGTGGTAGCTTTGCTAGGGTGAGGCTTGTAGAAGACCTCTAAGAAAGGACTGGAAGGCAACAAAGGAGTCGTGACCCTCCCACTGTGACTACCACCATCAGTGACTGTCACTGCCATCCCAAGTGAAGCAATCCAGCCCCCACAACATGAGCAAATAAGGCTCAGATGTGCAATGAGGGAGAGCATAAAGACACCCCCTAAGCCCCTGGATATCGCCAGGGCATCACTCAGGACCCTCCTTTGGGGCAAAACTTATTATTTAATTGGTGGTCTGTAAAACCAGCTAGGGCTGGCAGCAGGAGGGGATGACAGGAGCCTGTGGCTCCTGTGTAAGCAACAGCAAGCACGGCACCACATCTCTGCAGTGGGAGTTTGGCTTCGCAGCCAGGCACTCAGATCTCCTGGGTAGCCCAAGGGTGTTTTCAGCTTGTAGCTTTAATCTTTTAATCTGGCTCTCTCCTCTGTTCATGTGATGAGGAGCACACAGTGCTCCTCCAATGCCTCTCCCTCACCTGCTGCTCCCCATGCAGTAGACCCACGTTTAGGACAAGAAATGAAAACCAAGACCATGAGGTGGTGATGGGCCAAGGGATCATCCCAGGGAAAGGGCTTTTGACACACGAGGAGACAAAGCACCCCAATTTTGCTGAGGACAAGGCAAGTCAGGGCCAGCAAACAGAGGTCTCCAGTATGTGAAGGTGGAGGCATGAGCACCAGACAATAATTAAAAAATTCTAACCTGGCAATAAAAATACATAAGTGCAAGTGGTGGTGTGTGCTGGCAGTTGAGACCAGAACGGTCCTGCCTATGAGAGTACACAGCAATGCCCTTTGAAATTCCCCCCCTGGAGCAACACCCCAAACTCCTTACAGGCAAGGCTGGTGCATGCTCGCTCTGCAGCTTAGTACAAGACTCTTGACACTGAAATTTAAAGTCAGAGGGCAAAACCTTGACCTTGCAGAGATCAGGAATTTATTCATCACTTGCATCTCCTGAGCAGTGTCTTTGTACTGAGCACCTAAATGTTACATGCATGAATTTAAATACTCTGTGCCTCGGTTTATCCATCTCTCACTGGTGGCTGAGGGTTATTCACACCACAGCATTTTGGGAAGCCAAGCACTCACCAAGAAGCCTGAGGCCTAAAGGTGAAAGCCTACAGGAGAGGGGAGCGATGACTACCCTCCTTTTCCAAGTAAGGAGAAGGCTTCTGTGCCTTCCAGCTCCTCTCTTGGCAGTGATCTGTGTGTAGGCAGTGGTCATAATCAGGAAGTGCCTCCTCCAATTTACAGCTGGTGGTACCACCTGTGCCTCTGCAATTCCAGCCAAAACAACCACCTCCTCAAACCCACTTGTAAGGAAGGGCAGAGGATCCAGCTATGACAACTCAGAGGGAAAAATCAAGACTCGGGTTTAAGTGCTGACATTTTCCCTAGACTTGTACCACCGCTTAACAGTATTTTGTTTCTTGTAAAAACCAGTTACAGTGCCTACTGAGAGAAGATGAGCCCACCATACCATGACAACAAGCAACCGGTAAGTGATAGGGCAGACAGGGAACAACAGGAAAAGGGTAAGATGATTAAATTTTCTGGGTCAAAAAAGGGACCAACGTTCTTGCCTGCATGACAGCTGGAATGGAAGAAAGTAGAGTCATTACTCATCACTTCAAGTCTGTCAAGGATTTGCTTTCTGGAAGAAAAACAGTGAGTTAGTAACTGCTGGTGTGGCAGGGAACATTTCTGTACAACTGAGATACAGCTGTGCATATGGGACTATATATATACACATACCTCTTTGGGATTATCCTTTTGTCTCCTGTGCTGGCTTTTGACTGCCTGGTCCTCCCTGGCCTTTCAACTCATCATGGTTGAAGCCATCTCCCTGCTCATGCAGCACCTCAAGAAGCAGTTCTGGGTTAGCAGTTACTGCTTTATTCTACTCCAGACCTTGAATAGAGTTCTTTTACTTTGGAAACTCAAAACCCAAGGTGATTTTAAATTACAGAAATTTGTAGGAATTACATCTCTGGTCAGCCAAAACTAACACGAGAAAGGGAAGTCTTGCTGTTCCCATCAATGCAACCAACAGCAGGGCTACCCAGACTTCCATGGTTGAGACAGTCTGGACAAAAAGAATGGAGCCCACCACCCTATGAGCTGCCATTCATTCTGGGTGGCTTATTTTTTCCAGATGTATGTCCCTTGTGTGGCATATACTGTGTTCCTGCTCTGGTCCTAATCACAAAACTTAAGCTGGCTTCTCTGGAGTGCAAAGGGCCAAGAGGCACTGATTTTCAAATTTACTAAATGCCTGCATTTCCAGTTAATTTGGAGCTGTGGGCGCCAAAACCTCAAGAGAGTCACTTACCCTCATTGCAGATATCATTTCAGTCTTTCTGATGCCTCTGGAAAAGCAATAACCTTTTGAGAAGACGTTAGGGCACTCTAAAAGCTATACACAGAAAAAACAACGAGGTTAGAATGAAAGCCAACAGTTTCTGATATCAGATAAAACACTTCCTTTCATCAGTGTTATCTCCTTTTGATTAGCTATTTCTTTTCACTCACTTCCCATCATCTCAAGAAGTTATTTTTGAATGACCTGTTTGCTGCAGATTTCCTGAAGAGGCCTAACCATCTACTCATCCTTAAGAAACTACCCTGCTGCTGCCTGGTCTTAAAATTACTTCCATATGAACCTAAAGCAGGCAGGTTCTCATCTTCCATTTGGATTTTTTTTTTTTAATTGATGATGAAAGCAGAAACAATTCAGCCGTACAGCTCCCTAAAGCTTTTGATCATCAGTTTGCCAGCGCCATGGTGACAAGCCAGCACAGGGAAAATCCACTGCACAAAAACAAAGTGCACTTTGCATTTCAGAGAGAGTGCTCTTCACATGGCAAAACATCTGTCCAAAGCTATAAAGCAGGCATCTTGCTCTCTTTTAAGGCAGTCCTCACACAATGCCTACAAATCGCTCTCCTCAGAAAAGAGGGGATGTTATTTTTTCTTCTAAACTCTGTATATGTTCATCCAGCTGATCCCCACCATCTGTACCTGCTGAATTCACACAGCATACTCCCATCTCCAAAAACTGGGGTTGTCTTGTCCATGGGATCCAGCCCCATGGGGTTCTGACCCACACTTGGGATATCCTGGTGCTACTGACAATTTTCTTCCTCTAATCCACCAAGACATGTGTGATCCCCTCACATTCTTGCATCAAAGCAAACCCCTCTGAGACAGTTGGAAGCACACATCACAGCATCTCCAGCTCTGACAACTGTCACCAGTCTCATGGCTACCTTCACTGGATGTAGGGTAAGGGGTCCCACTGTTTCCTTCTTCTAGCTGCTTCCTTGAGGTAGAGCAGCAAACTGTGCTTTTTCCTGACATACAACCCAGGGTGGTGGTGCCTTTACAGAGCACCAGTGACAGCTGGATGAATGGGAACGAAGACCAGCCTTGTGATCTGTCAGAAAATGACTGGTGGCCAACACAGATATGTGAGATCAGGGGCTTAGCAACAAACAGGCAAAAGCCAAGCCTGTGGCTTGCCCTGTATAAGTTTGACATCAGTGAGGAAGGTCACATACAGGTATTGAACACAATAATATACACACAGAACAGAAACTCTTCCAAGGGGGTTGCTAAGAAGCAAAACAGAAAAGACATGGTCACCTTTGAGCAATGTGTGAAGAGCTGCAAGGTTGACTCCAATAATCACTGTATAGGCCTTTTTTCTCCTCAAAATTCGCTACCAGCTTTTCAAAGGCAGAACAACATATGTTCTTCTTAAGGTGCTGATACACCTCAAAGTGATGAATACTAGCAGAGCTGGGAGCTTCATCTCTTACCTAACATTTCCTGTAATGAAACCCTCTTGCTAAACTTTAATCATTTGGATTAAAATTTTCCATGTCAGGCACTTGTATTGAGTTACTTTTTTAAAATCAACGTGTTCCATAACTGTTTTCCGAAGTGTTGTATTAGCATCCTTACTATAGAAGAGATTAAAATTGCTCACTAGACCAGCAAGAGCAGGGGTACGCAGGTCTGATGTTACTCCATAAGGAACAGAGAGCAAGAGAAGTCACACGATCAGATGTTTTTGACAACAGATGAAATTTTTGTGGGAATGAGCAATTTTGCTCATTCTGTAAGCCTTTTCTACATCGAGATTTATTTTTAGCATTGGCAAGACCTAGCTCATTAACATGCACGAAGGATTTTGCAATAAGTTCGTACCACCGCTCGTTACAATGTGTGGAATTTTGCACCCATCTGAAAGAAGGATACATTTAATTTTATGTGGAAGGATGTTTCAAGGGCATTACTGACCCTTCACATGTACTGCTAAAGGCAAGATTGGATGGCAGATCCTGCACTGCAGTGGGAATAAGGAAGGAGATGAATGCCCAGAGGTTGCTGCTGCCTCCCCTTACATGGCACAGAGAAGGGGATCAGGCTCTAGATCGACCCCTACAAGATTCTAGAGGAGGAGCCCATCAGCTGTGCTTGTTGAGCCCCCCACCACTTTAACTGAGGACTGGGGTTTGGGCTTCCCTGCTGTCCGTCATATGGCTGGTGGCAATGACTGAGCTCTGAGGGATGTCAAGGAAAACACTGTGTGCAGTTCTACCCTCGTGACTTATAGAAATTTGCATTTCCTTTCTTTTTTCCAGCAAGAACTCTTTAGAGAGAGGATGAGATGACTGTGGGAAAGAAAAAATGTGTGAAAATGGGAACCTGAATAAAAGTAGAAACGAGAGGTCATTAGAAATCTCTTTCATAGTGAGAACCTTTCAGGTTTGTTGAGAAACAGAATAATTCCTCTCTGTGCCACAAGCAAAATCGCTGAACTACACTATTTTCCCTCCACTAAATCAGTTAAATCATACAGATTTCAACCATGTAAGCAATTAAAAATAATTGTTTCACCTGAGAGGTTTTTGGTTTTTTGTTTGCTTGGGTTTTTTTGTTTTGTTTTTCTTCCCCACAAAATACTGACAAAAATGGCACATGGTTCTCCTATTACTTGAATTTGCTTTTATTCATGCCAAAAGTAATTTCTGACCTCCAGTATTTGTTCTAATAAACAGTGACTGAAATAGCAAGTGAGACTTTTCCTCTGATTAAATGCTTTTATGGTTTATGGTCACACAAGAACCACTGCCTAGTGCTTTCCTGCAATCCCTTCTTGGCCTTTAGAAATTCCTCATCAACAAGAAACATATCTGGGAAACCTGACCACAACATTTCAGGAAAAAGAAACTAAAAGGAGAAGGATTCCAGAAGTTAGAGTGGAGTAAGAAATAAATATGGGGAAAAAGGGTTGAAAAGCCAGCCTAACCCTTGCCCACAGATCCCAGCAGTGTTTCCAGGTAGGATTCATTCTAGTAACAAAAATACCTAGAGGATGCAGGTATCCTAACATGACAGAAGTGGCAGCACTGGTAGAGCTGAGTTACATGGACACAGTGTCCCCTTTGACCTGCCTGCCTGGATGTCTCTGGATATGGAGCAGGTTCTGTGGAACCACAAATGGGCAAATTTGTTAGCAGAAGACTTGGGAGCAGATGAAAGCTTGAGTCCACCATCCCCCAACATACCTGCCGGAGAAGTTGAGCTGGTACAGGGTGGGGAAATTAACTGTGCTAGATAAAGGAGTGGTATTACAATCTCCATTTGCCTGGAGCAGCAAAGAAACCAAGAGAAGGATTAGCAAATCTGCAAGGGATACAGCTGCATGCCACTCCTTTTTAAGGGTGAGCTATGATACTCCACTCTTGTCTCTAATATTCTTCCCTCGGGAATTAGAAGCTGAAGGAAAACTAGGGGGGGGGGGGGTATTTATTTATTTTCACCAACCCCTTGTGCAGCATTCTTTATTCATGATCTAAGAGCTCTTTGAGCATTCGTAACTTCTGTGATTTCGACCAGAGGGAAGAACGCGATAGGATTTTGCATGACTCACAGGTCTTGTGAAATACTTCACAGCAGCTCACCTTTCAAGCTTTTTAACCTGATTGAAGCAGAGTAAAAACCTGAATTCCCTAAAATGGCCTGAACCTCAAGCTTCTGTAAAGTATGCTTTCTGATTTTTAAAGGTGATTTACTTCTGAATGTACAAACTATTCTGGAAAATTTGGCAAATACCTACCTGATTAAGCCCTCAGAGGTGTGTTTCTACATTCTTTCATGCATTCTTACATACCTGCACAGAGCTTCAGGCTTTT
The DNA here is from genome assembly GCF_022539395.1 of Myiozetetes cayanensis. NCBI lineage: Eukaryota > Metazoa > Chordata > Aves > Passeriformes > Tyrannidae > Myiozetetes > Myiozetetes cayanensis. The sequence continues at coordinate 7,282,013 of NW_026088185.1, read as the reverse complement.
TTCTTTTCCTTCTTTAAAATCAAGGCCAAATTTTCAGTCAGCAAAGTAGATCTGCAGGTTGGGGTTTACTAAGCCAACCATTACCTGAAGCTTGCACATAATTACTCTGCTCTCAGCTCTGCTGCCGCTCTCAGTTTCTGGGGGCCATGCTCTCAGCTGGTGTGAATCTGCGTAGGGCCACCAGAAATCTGATTGCCAGGGATCACTCACCTTCATTTTCAGAGTGCAACTTTGCCATGTGGATTTTCCTTTCCACGGAGCTCTGATCTGCTTGCGTCCTTTCTCCTGCCCCCTTACCTCATTAGAGGCATTGCGGGGAGGCAGTGGACTCAAGAGGCAGCAAGAGAGAGGAGAGGCATGTCCCTGAAAGTTGTCCTTCAGTGCAACTTTGAAAAAAAAAAACCAAAACAGCTGTGACTGACACACCAAGTAATAGGTTACGGGCTGCAAATGGTGACATCTGAAAACCCTGACCTTTCCCACGGTGGGGAGAGTTGTTGTGCTGCTGCTCTAAGTTACTCTACAAGGCTTATGAATAACAATTAGCAATGATAATAATGGGTTATGGAACAAATCTGGGTTCCTGACTTTCATGCAGCACAGAGCAAAACATATCACAACTGTCTCTTTTAGAAGTGTTAGGAAAACTTGTCATAGTAAAGAATTAAAATATTAGGCAGATGTGACATTTAATATCTGAACTGCCATCAGACAGGAAATTGCGTTGCTAAATTGCACTGTTATCCAAGTTAATTAAAAAAAAAAAAAGAAAAAAAAGAAAAAATAAGACTAATCTGACAGCGAGCATGAGGGACAAGCTCCATCCCCAGCAGAGCTGCAGCCCCTGATAGCCAATAATGGTTCCTGTACCACAGCATCCCTTCAGGAGCAGCTCAACAGTTGGGAACATGAGCAGGCTTCACAAAGTTATACACTTCCTGTACAACTGCATTAAGCACACTGCAAGTTTCCAGGCAAAACTATAAACCAAACAAAAACTAAGAGACTTTCCAAACTAAATGAAAGTCATCCTTGTTTGATTTCCCCTAGACTCTTGTCTCTGAAACATCTTGCTGTGTTTGCTTCAACCATTCAATGCTGAAAAGGCTGTGGCTCAAGAGTATCAAGCTGCATGGATGGAGTTCTTGCAGAGTTGGATGGAACAGGAAGGAAGTTAATAGGGAAAAAAATTCACATTTCAGTAGACAAGGATAAGTATTTCCTATAATAAGGAAACAGGATTTGATAGAATTTCTTGTGTTTTAAGCTTTGTATGCCTCTCTTAATAAAAACTAAGCTCATTTTCTCTTTCCACTACAGTGCATTGTGCTTCAGATAAAATCCTTTTGAAGAACAACATGCACACACAGTATAATCTGACATTATTCCAGAGCTACAGGGAACATCTTGAACATAATTGCACCACATGGAAGTTGACTTGCTATGAGAAAAACACACAAAAAGGCTTTCACAACAAATCTGTAAACACATTTATTCTCCCCATAGCCACGATAAATCCAATTAAACAGCCAGGATTTGTGCTACAAACTGTCACTAAAGGAGTTAATGCAGTTGCTGTGGCAGGGAATATACCATCTCTAAGCAAGAAATCAGAGTTCCTCACTGCCTGAGATTCACAATTTCATAGTTAAGCCTCACTTAAGAGGACCAATAGCCAAACCAAGACTCTTGAGGCCCAGCTCACTCGTATACCATCCATGGTAGTGCTGCTTTGCCTTACCCTCACTCTGCCTAGTCCTGGCATCAGCTTCCTTCTCTCCCAGTTAGGACCTTCAAGATGCTCTAACTATCTCTAATGCAAACAAGGTGCCACATCCCACATGATACCAGCACTTCAAGGTGTCACACTACAGAGACCCAGTTGTAAAAGCACAAGTCTTAAATGTGAAATAACTCATTTGCCAAGGTGGTGTTCACCTTCGCCTTAGTGGCAATGAGCCCCCTTCTACAGCCAGTTTAGCAGATGGTCCATTTCTGGTCTGATGTTCTGTTCCCAATATGCTGAAAGCATACAGCTACCACAGGGAAGGAATTATTTCAGCCTGGAAACAAAGAATTTGTTCCCTGCAGGTGCCAGTTGAGAACAGAGGAGGAATGCTGCCTTTGCACTGGAAAGAGCACAGTGCCTTGCAGCATCAGGGAACAAGAAACTCTCCAAAGAACATCTGCTTCTAAGGAACATCAAGCAATCCACAGCAAGATTTGTACTGGCTACCTGCTAGCCACACTCAAAGTATAAATACTACTAAATGAATAACGTCTGTAATACCATTGCTTTGCATCAAAGCAACTTAAATCTCATTGGTATTTCTCATGAGGGAGGAAATTCTATTTATGAGCGCTTAGAACAAGAGCAGCAGCAGCTGGTCCAGTTCCCCACTGAAAGCTGGTCCCAGCTGCAGCAGCACAACAGCATAAACCCAGAGTGGTGTGGGACAACTTGGCACTCAGTCCCATTGCTGGGCATCCCAACCGCACATTAGACACGTAGGTAAGACTTCAAAGCTCAACAGTTAATTATCCTTCAAATAAAAGGAGTTCAGTGAACCCAAACATGTTCCACCCTTCTGCTGGAGGAGTCTGAGGAACACTCCAGCCACTGCTCCTGTGCAGTCTCCCTGTTGCTGTTTCCCCACACTGTCAAGATCTATTCGTATGACAGGCAGCCCCTTCACAACTTTCCCATTTTTTTTTGCTATTCTTCAAAGGTTTGAAGTCTCCATCTTCAGTAGAAGTAGCAAGGGTGTCTCTCAGGGCTGTAGTGTTATGACTCACAGCAAAAGAAACTAATATAGCACCTGGATTGAATGCACAGCTTGGAAGTAAAACCAACAACGAGAAATATTTGCAGAGCATTATATGCCTACATAACACTGGCCAATGATTTTGAGCACTGCAAATTTTGGTCACTTGGAGATGTTCTAAAATTTCTTAATTCCCAGTAAGTGGCAGTACTCCTTCTCTAAAATAAACGTTTTTCTAAAGGTATCCCATGGCCACACAAGAGCAGTTTAGAGAACGTGGGTGTTTTGGGTTGGAAGATGCAGTGGTTGACAATGAGCAGTGTGGATGGGAAGGGCAGGAGCAGAGCTGTGCCACAGGCAGTGGCCACCTGCCTGCAGATTAGGATGTTTCTGAGCCTCTCCTGGCCTGATAACAGCAGGCCTTGCTTTTCCCCTCCCCCTGTCTTTGAACACAACCATGGATGTTTTTATTCCTGTCCTTTTTAAGTGTGGATACCTAGAAAAGCCAGGATCTTATCTTTGTGCAAAGGCTGTAGAGACTCAGACACGGGCAAATTAAGAAACAGACAAGCATCAGCTACGTGATTGTAGCCTGCTGAGTTATTTTGGGCATCCAAGCTGCTGAAGCCACACCTGCCTCGCTCAGACATCATTTGAATGTTTGCAGAGTGCTGGGCACCTTGAGCAATAGTGATGAGGCTCAAGTGCTTTATGAGTATTTCCAGGTGTGTCTAAGTTGTTTCTGACCTCCTCAGACTGCAGTCTGTTTGGCTTATGGACCTGGCAGGATCCCTTGGTGTGTTTGGTACTTGTAACTTCTTTGAAGTAGGGAACAGTCTTTGCCAGGTTACCAGTTCTGTGGCATGTCTCCACACCAAGGAAGCTTGCTCGGAGCTAGGAATGGCTGAAAGTCCAAGTCAGCTGGCAGATAACACCTGCCTGTAGATGCTTTCCTTTGGAAATGCAGTTCTGGGAATGGACTTGAGGTTTAATGACACAGAAGGAAAAGCTGATGCTTCCAGTCCATGCTGCTTCTGAAATTAAAAGCTTAACAAGTTTTTTTTTTTTTGCAGGAGTGAAAGAAAATGTCCAAGTCAGAAGCTCAGTCATCGTATGCCATCCCCAGATGTTGGGACCAGCCCAGCATCTACCCTAACTTTCAGAAGATGGTTTCAGTCTACAGGTCGCTGTGACAATCCAGACAGTAGATAAGCCAGGCCATCTCCCTGTGCAGTCCTTCCCCAGTCTCAAATAGCTCTCACTAATGGCTTGCCTTGCTAATGGCATGGACTGGGCTCTCCTGCTCCTTCACACTCTGCAGTCAGATGCAGCAGGGTTTTCACACGGGCTCAGCAGCAGCCTCGGCAACAGAGGATCCCCACCGACTACAGCAGAAGCAGAGCAGCAGGACACAGACAGCGAGGTGCAAAGCTGTAAAGCCCCTGGACGAGTCCTATTGCAAGGGCGTTTGGCAAGTACCTTTGTTGCATTTGGCGCTGGATCAAAAAACTAAACCCTGCTAGTGCCTTGAAGAAAACGCCTCTCTCCTCACCTTGCCACACTATTTCTTTAAGTTATTCTTTCTTATCCCGTCAGAATATGTCAGAGCTGGAAACACTCATTTTGTGAAGAGGGTGAAGCAGGGAAAAGAGCTTGTTTTGTTCTTTGACTTGCTTGAAAATTCTCTGGCCACTGTCAGAGGCAGGAGCCTGGGCTTATTTAACCTTTCATCTGAGTCAGTGTAGCAAGTCTTTACCTTCACTTGCTGGCTGGCAAGAAAGGGAAAAAGCATTTGTACTCTGCTGCAGTCACCATCACGAAAATCCTGTTGTTGTCAGCAAGAGCTAATACAGATGCCAGGAAAGGTTGAAATGACTCCACCAGAGAATATTTGTAAAGATCTATTTGGGGCACATCCTGCATTCCTCAAGTACCTGTAGGAGTGGCTGTGACTAGTGGGGCAAAATGACTGTACATCCTATCCAAGATGTTCATACATGCATCACTTTCCTATCAGTATTTTACAAAAAAAAAGAGCCCTTTAATCAAATTACTTTGTTTTAGAGAAAGACGCTGGAAAGCTGCCTATGGGTAATGTACAATGTAAATCCATTAATCAAGCAAAGCCACTGGTGTATCTCTACCTAATCATTCCATAGCACTTAGTTCTTAGTCTCTCCCATGTTTACATCTGAATAGGAAAAATGCAACAGTCAAAAAATTCAGAATCGATGAGGAAAGAAAAAAGAAATTATTAAACTGCCTGTTCAGAAGTGCACAGAAACTGTATAATGAAGGAGGACTTGTGTCTGAAAGTAGGAAAAGTAGGAATTTAAAAAGGCCAGGCATGCTGGGAAGGGAGGGGATGCATGCCAAGCTGGCACGCTTTGCCAGTGACAGGAATTGTGCACCAGTGGATTTCATGTGGGTGCAGGTGCACAGCGGTGCATCGATAAGCAACAGCAAGCTGTGAAAAGAAACTATCAACAACCCAGACCAGACAGGCTCTGGGAGAACAAGGAGATATTTTAGGTAGATTGGAAGTGCCTGGTTATGGCTTCGCTAATGGCCACCTGCCTGAGATGGACCTGTCAGATCACACATGTAGAAGAAAATAGGAAATAGGAAGCAAGACACCTGAAAACTTATGGATTGAACAGAAGTAGAGAGCCACAGGTTGCCTTTGTGTTGTACCCAAGAGCTGGAAGACTTTGATCCGAAAGACCTTGACAAGCTCCTTTGACAATACAGAGATTAATCCTGAATGTAGCGGAGCACATTGGGGCTAAAATTTAACTTCAAGAAATGTTGGAAAGAGAATAATTATTTTCACATTTGTTTAATACTGTTAGCACTTCATTCTTCCAAAAGTTCTTCATCAAATCCCAGGAAAACTAGCAAAGGCTATTACATAAACATAGTAACAAGAAACAGCAGTCAATATAAAGATAAATCTGAAGGCACAAGACAGTCAGTCATACACTTATCCATAAACAAAACATTGCTCCCATGGCCTCCTGAAAAAGCTGTGCCACCTCCTGTGATTTCTCATAGCAAACACGGGGGGGTGACTTCTTCTGTTAGTTTTCTTTCCTTCCCAGGCTCTCAAGGTTTGTTTTTAAATTAAATACGGAATGATGTTTTGAAGTTCATGACAGTGGGCAAACCTTTCTCCACAGGAGGGATGCAGCAACTAAACCAGTCCTGCAAGGTGGTGACCTGCCTGTCTGTGCATGGTGAGGGCTGTTCAGCTGCAGTGAAGCCCTGGGTACGGTCTGAGACTATCAATCAGGACGCCAGCATTAGTGGTAGGGCTTGGCTTTTGTGATACAGTTCTTTACCAGCTAAAGGCCAGGCTGGAATCACCAATTTACTTACCACAAACCATCTGGAATCAAAAGAAAACAACAGATTTAGGTAACTGCTAAACTAAGCCACATATAAACCCATGGCCTAAGAGCAGAAAGTGGTAATTTCTGAGTCAGCACATATAACCACATGCTCTTTTCTGGCATCTCCATCCACCAGCCTAGTTTATCCCTCACGTTGCTTTTCAGAGGGAATGTCCTTCCCTACCACACCGGCACAGAAACAGGCTCATTCACAGCAGCAACCCCATCTGCCTGTCCTGCATCCAGCAAGGCCTATCACTGGAGAATATATTCTATTCTAGGGTTTTATTACCAAGAAAAGGACCAACCATAAGTGTGTTTTCTCCTGGGACCTTTCCCCATGGATAAATCCATGTAAGGTATTAGTGCCTGCACAGCACCACAGGGCAATCTCACAGCTGCTCTTAAGGCTGCATCAATTCTCCTTTAGAGAAGTAACAAGATCCCTTGTGCTTACAAGCAGGGCTTAAGAGGCCCTTGAAAAATGAAGTCTATAACATATTAATCAGAGCAAATTTAACATAGTAAATAAGAGCTCATGGTCAAAAAACCCCAACTGCTTCTGTATTACAGATTCAAAGCAAAGGAGGAATCCAGTCAGATTTATATCACCACTTCCTTGCTCTATAAATAGCTGCAAGTGCCATTCTAAAAATAAACCAGATAAATATTTAAGGCCCACTGCTACTTAACCTACTGTTGTTCTTACTTACTGCTTACTGTTGTGTAAATCAGGAATAATATCAATGAGATCCATAAATTTACACCAGAACACTTCACTAAAGTCAGAGAGAAGGACTCCAGCAATAGCAGACAAGTCCTCCTGAGAACACTTCACTATCAGCTGGCTGAGCTTTCCTCTCTCCTGATCTACAGGTTCCTTTGACAGCAATGGGAAAATAAGTTAAATACCAGGAAAGCTGCTATAGTCCTTTTACCTAATCCATAAGATAAGACACAGGTACCTTTTAAAAAATTATTTTTTCTATTTAATTTTTAAGCTTAGCCTCAGCAAGGACTGCAAAAGGTACCTACTACCTAGAGCAGTTTAAGAGAAAGAGATGTTCCTAGCAGAGTACGACCTAGCTCAATATCTATACTTGTCAAATAAAATAGAGATTATCATAAAACTGCTGTAAAAATAAGTAGCTATACTTTTCTTTTATAGACAATTTTTCTTTCCCCCAAAATAACTCAGTATTTTGCCCATGAAATACTTCAGACTAATGCACTTCTGAAAAAATGGTTGGAGATGAACAAAATAGTCTCAAATGGCTCTTCTGTCTAACTTTAACTCTAAGACACCATTTTACATCAAATAAAAAGACAACATAATGTAGCTGATAATAAATCACATTATTTGTGAGGGCACTTACAGAACATGAATGTATTTGTATTACTGAAATAAACATTCAACAGAATCCACCAAAACATGTGAAATTATTAAAAAAAATATAGTAGTTCTCCATCCTGAGTAAACTAAGGGGAAAAAAAAGAAACCAAACCCAAAATAAAAACAACCCAACAAAACCAAAACCAACTCAAACTGTGCTTAAGCATGCATAGGTATTGTGTTATCCTGATTACATAGGAAAAGTAAAGATACAAAGGCTGCCTGTTTTGCTATTTTTCCTTGCTTTTCCAGGAAACCAAATATTAAGTACCTGGCTTACACACCTCCTCCAGCAGTTGATCCCACTTCCTCTGACGTTCACCTCCTACGAATGACACAATCCAACACCCACATACCAGCTCTAAGAAATCAAGAATGCCATTGCTTCAACAAACCCCCATGCACTTGAGGCCAGCCAAAGAAAGATAAAACACCCTGTAACTCTGCAAACAAATTATACCCACTGCTGATGCAAGGAGGGGGAAGGGAGAGCAAAGGGGGGAAAAGAACAAAAATTAAATAAACCAGCCTTAGTCACCCAGAGAGCGTGTTGAGGTTTTAACAGCACACCTGGAAATTGGAAGCCTCTATCGGCTCTAACTAGAAAGTAAACAGCAGGCTGCAAGAGGGCAACGAGCATCACCTCATGGGGTTAGAACTGAGTGCCTTGTCCTCAGCCTGGGCTTGCAGACGCTGCAAGAGAGAGGGACTGCCTCCAGGAGCCCTGGAGCCCCAGGCAGGCAGGGCTTTGTGGAGCACAGAGGAGCTCCCTCCCCATCAGCAACTCACACAGCTGTGACCCATTCCTACGGCTGTACAGGCCAAATCAATCAGCAGCAGTGAGCACCTGGGGTCTTTGTGGAAGAACAAGGATGCAGCAGCACAAAGAGGATTTGGTATCACATCTAACATTGCAGTCAGCCTTTAAGCAGCTAGACAAGGGCATTGCTGAAGATGTTAAGGAGTGTTTTAGGGGCCATAGTCTATGGGGTGGCACAACACAGGGCTCCAAAAGCCTGAGAGGAAAACACATGCTGTGGATGTGGCTCTGCACTATTCCCCTGACTCCTTCCTAATTTCTAAACTGGTAATTTGTCAAAAGCATGGAGCTGGAGAGCTCTGCATGCTACATCTCAGCAATGTCACCCATTCCTGGTACCACCAGATTTCCTGTCTACCACAGCCAAGTCTTTCCCTGAGCACTCCCAGCCAAAAGCTGCGCTCACTCAAGTCTCCCCAACTGAAAAGACCTCAGAAGGGCAGAGCTGACCTGCACCCAATAAATGACCTCCTCCTTCTTCCCCATTTCAAATTATATTTGTGAGCAAACAGGTAAAAATATTGCCTTCAAGCTCAGAATCCAAACTTTGGCCTAAGCAGCAGCAGCACCACCATTTAGGAAATCAAACAAACGTGAAGAAAGGAAAATGCTGCATAATTACTCAGAGCCACCCATAAAGGAGGGCTGTGCCAAAACCATGGAGTCTCTTTTATTGAGGCTTTCTTACTGAGGTAGAACACTGCCTAATAGCTGCTGTATCCTACTTGAGTGAGTATATTCTCCTTGGAAATCAAGCAAAGGTTTCTAATAGTTTTTGACAGAGTGCAGTCCCCTGAAGCTACATTTTCTGTCTGATTCATGCTGACTGACTGTAACCCTACGACAGTTATTGAAAGTTAATTAGCAGTGAAGTGGAAAGAGCTCTAGAAATGAAAATACAAGCAAGAACTGAATGTGGAATTTCTCCCTTCCCAGAAAAAATACTGTCAAGAAGGTTAACATAACCGAAAAAATATTGCAAATTGAAAATGTGAAAGGGATTCCTCTAATAACTTGGCTATGATGGTCCCTTGCTGTGTAGACATATAAACAAGAGGTAACATATTTCTAAGGGTTTATCAGGGAACCAGGGAAACACAAACACCAGTATTTCTTTCTTCATCAACTTCGCTAGAGAAAGTGCTTGAAAAGTTACATAGAAACAACACGCAAATTACATAAAGACAAAGGTATAAATCAATCGCAGCTTCCTTCGGAGACTGAAGTTTGTCAGATGTTGCACACGCTATCAAATCCCAACTATTTTTGCCCTTATCCTCTACTTCCTCAGTACTTGCAAGGAAAAATCCATAGTTAGATGCGAGCCCAGCCAGCGCCAAGCGGGCGTAGGAGGTGAGGCGAGGAGAGCCGCAGCTCTGCACCGCCCACTCCCTGCAGATGTAAGCGCCGAGACAAGGTGCGAGGCAGTGGGCAGCACCCTTCAGGTGTTAAAACAGCCCCTCCCGGCACCCCCAGGAATTGGATACAGCCCTAAACAATAAAAAAAATAAAACGACAACCAACCTTCGTGCAGACAAATAGCATTGTTTAAAGAACAAGGAAGGGAACCCATTGTGGCAAAGCAAGTAGGTTGGAAAAGCCAAATGTAGGGCTCGGCATAAAAATAGACAACAGTGATGCCAGAATGCCTTAGCAAAATTGTGTTTATCGATTTTCATAGAATAGGGGGAAAAAAACCCTCCAGCCCTTTCCACCCCTGACTGTTGACTGTGACTCACAAGGGATCTAAAATGACTGCGATGAGCAAGCGGGGACTGAGCTGAGTTGGACCTCGCTCCTGTCTTCACAGAGCTGACGGGGGAACGATGAAACCTGCTCCAGGCTCTCCTTGTGGCTGCCTAGGCAATACAGGAAAGCTGTGGACGTTCACCTCCATCAAAGCATCTAATAACACTCCGTTCAGGAAAGTGCTGGGTGGGCAGAGGACTGACCCATGTGTGTTGCTCAGTGTCTGACTCAGCCACAGCTGATTGCCGGCACCCTGGTGACCTGAGCTGGCCTTTCCCTCGGGCCGGGTGGGGAAGGGGCTAGAGAACAGGGTGTGCAAGGAGGCCGATATTCACTGTCCCGTTCAGCCGCCTTGGCTGAGCTTTGGAAGTGTCACCAGCTGTTCACATCAGCCTCTGATTTGGAACCAATCTATACCCTGACCGGGCAGCCAACGCTGTGGGTCAGCTGGGCTGATGGGACCACAATACAAGGACACGCTTTTGCTGAGCTGTTGAATTCGATGGTTTTCCCCTTTCTTTCCAAGCCCCTCCTCTCAGCCCCATGGAAGCCTTTAAGGCAGAGACCGACGAGAAGCCGAAGGTGGGGTGTCACACCTTAGACGGGCCTTCCCCCCCCCCTCCCAAAGCGCTTGGGACACACCGGGAGCAGCGGCAGTCCCGGGCCGGTCGCGGCCCTGCGGGGGGCGCAGCCGGCGGGGCCGCACCGCCCCTTCCCCGCCCTCGCCGGCCGTCAGGGCCGAGGCGGCACCGGCGGCCGCCGCATGGGTCCGGCGCGGCCGCCCCGCTGCCGGCACCGCCGCCGGGCCCGGCCGGGGCCGGGGCTGCTCCTCCTCCTCCTCCGGCTGGCGCTGCCCGGGGCGGCCACGGGCAGCGGGGAGGCGCCGCCAGCAGGTACTGCCCGTCCCCTCCCGCCCGCGGGGCTGCACGGGGCAGAGCGGGTGGTCACGGGCTGGGGGGGTCCCCAGCGCCGTCCCTTTGCGAACAGAGAGCGGGGGACACGCTCCGCTCCGCGGTGCCCCGCGGGTCCCGCTCCCGCCCAACATGGCGCTGCCCGGCGGGCAGGCGGGGCCGCGCCCCGCCGGGAGCTGCGGAGGTCGGGGCGGCCGCGGCCCTGAGGGGCTTTGCCGTGTGCCCCTGTTGTCCCATCGCAGTTCAGTCTCCACAGGACTGTGCCTTGCGGTCCCCGGTGGGACGGGCGGGCAGGGCCGCAGGGACCCGGCCCGGCAGTGCCCGCATGGCCAAAGCGGCTCCCGCGGCACAGAGGGCGGGGCTGGGAACTCGCTGTCCGTGCGACTCCCTCTGGCCTTCTCGGGGCCAGGGGAATTTGATGCAGAACTGATCTTTTATTAACATATTTGAGGGCAGTCAAAACCCTAAAGGCTGTTGCGGTCAGTTTTAGTAGCAGTAAGGAACTGGAGAACTTTCTTCTTCCTTGCATTGACATCCTGAGCCTCTGGCATCCACCGGATTCTGCAGCAGACGCTGATTGCTCATAATTTCAAGTTTCTTTGTCATCTCAAAACTTGAGAGTTACCTCACATGTATGTCCTCACAGTACATAAAATTCCTGCCATCTCAGAGTTACCAATTCAGAAGCATCTTTCCTTTTTGAACATGATTGTTTCACTCTATAGAGCTGATGTAATGTTTCAAGCAGATTATTTTTCTCAAGAAAAATTCCTTAAAACGAAGGGGAAAAAGAAAATACTTGCTAGTGTTGCATATGGATGACCTTGCTTCTGATGTGGATGGATAGCTTATCCCTAGTGGCAGAAAATCCTAAGACACCCTGCAGGGAAGGTGTGGGTGCTCTGGGCTGTGTTTTGTCCTTCTGGGAGGGTATTGCATTTCCTGTTACTGGATTATCTTGGTTTTAGCCCTGGGTAGTGCCCAGCCTGGCCACCTTGCTGCATCAGTGGGCAGCACCTCAGCAACAAATGAATCCTGTTGCAGCTTCATCTGATGACTTTTGTTGGAAGTGCCTGTCTAAAGGTAGAGCCAGCCCTTGTCTGAGTGGTTGTGTTCCCTCCCACTGGATTTGCCATGGATGACAATTAATCAGATGGTTAATTTTTCCACAATAAAAATGCCCAAATTTTAAGGTTAAACCAATTTAGCAGGATCATGTGTGGACACTAATTCTGGAATGCTGTAATAAACTTACATAAGAACATCCATGGTGTTTTTCATTGGCTTAATTAAATTGGTTAAAATATAATTTAGCCTAATTTCAGCTTCCTTATAGAGACGCAGCAGGTTTTTACCTGCAAACAGTATCTGCTTGTCCAGATTGAGACTGTTTGCACATACTCACTTTGCTGCTCTGAGTGTATGACAGTGTGTTAGCAGTTGTTACCGAGCTTGGCTTAGACCAACATTTTCTATTCAGTAAGCCAGGTAAGTCCCTCTCTTCAGATCTGTAATTATTTCCTTTATTCTTCTCTTTAATTATGTTCCTGGAACATAATTTGCTGCAGTTATGCACTGTGGGGTATACTTTACACATGTATATGGATTGGAATGTATGTCATTCAAATTTGCACTGTAAATCCTTTAGGTCCATTTCTGCTTGAAAGTGCAACCTGAGTTCTGAAGATCATAGGGGTTCACTAAGGTTTCAGGAGGGTTAGAACAAATAGCATCCCTAATTCAGTGTGAGCTTTCAGTGCAGTTCCCTTGTTATATGCCATGGCTGGACTATATCAGGAAAAAAAAAAGTTTTAAAAAGAAGAGCCATGTTATTTCACATTAGGAATATTTCCGAGGGAGAGGAGTGTGATTTCTGTGCTCAGCAGCCGTGTCATGCGCTAAATGACTATTTTAATATGTAAGCCTGTTTACCTGCTCAGACTCCCACAGTTGCACTCACCACTGGTACAAGCAACTCCAGTGGAGTTAGGCCCACTTGTGCCAGCAGTGAATTTGGCCCAGAGGCCCAATTCCAGTGCCATCAAAACACTGATATCAAAGCCAGGAGTTTCTGGAATACATTTTTTTTTTAAATACCACCCTAGTTTTTTTTTGTTTGTTTTTGGGTTTTTTTGTTGTTGTTGTTTTTTTGTTTTGTTTTGTTGGGGTGTGTGGTTTTGTTTTTTTTTTTTCTTTCAAAGGTGTTGCAGTTTATTTTGGAGCCTAAATTACTTGATTAGAATTCTAATTTGAATTTTCATCTAAATCATACTGAACGTGTTTCAGCATATATAACAATGAAATGGACTAAAGTGATACATCCGTATTTGATTCGTGCTTAAAATTAACAGGTTTGCCCTCTCCTCCCCAGGAAGAAACTGTAGCTTGTTGCAGGAAATGGATGCCATTGAGAAACAGGATGAAAACTGTTACTGCTACGTGCAAAACAGAACCATTCACTTACAGTACCTGTGGTCAACTCTTCAGGTAAGAGGCCATGTGGGGATCATTCAGATATGCAGCAAATTTCTCGTGAGCTTTTACCAGCAAAGTGCATGGTCAGTTGGCAAGATCAGAGCAGCATCTCTCTGTAATTAGTAGTTTCAATGGTGTATAGGTCAGACCATGTTAAAAGTGCAGTGTTATGATTCTTCTCTTGGGATGCAGCAAGGTTTGGTCTCTATTAGAAGGATGTCACCCAGGCTTAAAGTATGATGGTGTCATGGAAACATTAACTTAGGGTTGTATGTTATTTATTGCACACCTTTTCTACTGATGGATTTCTGTTAACCTCTGCAACAAATGCTCTTGCTTATCACCAAATGCCTTTATGAAATGTGAACATTTGAACACAAAATGCAGTTGTAACACGCTCACTGTGCCAAGCATTACTGGTTTTGTTAGAAATTTGTGTGTGGACAAGTGTCATCCAAACTCAGTGAGCTTTTGGATGGATTGAGGCCTCTCTATTGAACTTTGCTGCTGATGAGTTGTCTAAATCAACTTGTAAGGTGATTAATTGTAAATGGTTAATCTTTGCATAATGTAAATAACCAACATTAAACAACTAAGATTGATTTTCTTTACCACATGTATGGCTTATATGCTATACAGCTCAGAAAAACAAAACCTCATAGTGATTCTGAGCTACTTCTCTGTGTATTCTGTTCTTTGTTTCCAGGTTAAAGTTAACAGCAGAGAAAAGTTCAGGTTTGAGCCTATTTCAGAAAAAAGCAACTGTCAGAATTCAGAAACTGTTTTTGAGTTTGCTGCATGTGCTGTTCAAATCCTCTGGAAGCCAGAGACATGTACAGAAACTTCCATGAGCATAAAACAATATGGAGAGGATGTTTGTTTCAAAATACAACCCTTCAAAACTGTACCGTACACTGTGAGGGTGAAACGAGAAAGTAAGTACCAAAGCTTTCAGTTTAGATTGCAGATAGCTCGGTATTGCCAGAGCTACTGGATGTGCCACCTCTGTTGTGAGAAGCTTGGGACTTTTCTGTTGATATTTTATTTAATCAGTATGTCAGATTGAACTAGTCTAAAGTCAATTTCTATTTTTTTCCTCCTTTTTTTAGTGCTAGATGGAAAGCTCTTGTTTTTGTTTGTAGCTGGAATTTTTCTGTTCCATTTTGCAAACAGCCTGAGCAGGTGAGTACTGGCTGCTTTTGACCTTCTTTCCCAAAGCCTGCGCATCTTTGGTCTGTTTGCTAAGCTAAAGAGATGGTTCTTTGGGAAAGTGAAAGAAGGAACTGAACATATATTTAAAACTTCTTCATACCATTTGTGTTTGGACACATTGTGACACACCCTGGAGTGCTGCACTCCATTAATCACTTAGCTGGGTTAGGGTTTTTGTATCCAAGCTTCCTGCACTGGGTGACACCAAGACAATCCTCACTGAGCAAGTGTGTGGATTCAGAAGAATCCTCTCTCCCTTTTGGAGACCAGTGAGGTTAAATAACGCTTAATAATGCTGCATATTAACAACAATGCCTTCTTGGGAAGAAATGCTTAAGATGAAGCCATCTGGGGCCTCCTCTGCCTCCACTTTAGTGCCATCCTTTTCCCATCACGTTTTGCATAGCATGTAAGGGAGGATACTTAATTATTATAGCAAAATACGTGGCCCATGACTTCAAAGCAAGATGAGTCACAAAATAATTGTCAGGAGGCACCTCTAAAACAAGCATAGCAGCCATAGGTTTTATAGCTTTAACTGTGAATTAGTAAGTCAGACTTTATAATGCACAGGCTTAGAAAAAAAGCCTGTGGGTTTGTGGAGGGTTTTTTACATTCTAAATTAAAATGAAACCTCTCTTCCAGTACAGAACCATAGTGGTAGATAGAAGAAAATGAAATAACTAAAGACTAGGAGGTCAATGAAATCAGAAATAGTGTGAGCTTTAAAAAAACCCAACACAGTCTCCTACCATATAACAAGTCCTGTGACCTTTAGTATCTCTTGGGGATTTTTCCTTCCACAGATTTAATATCTGAACTAGGACTGTTAACCATATAACTACAACTCCAACTTTCAGCCGTGTTAAGTTCTTATTGAAGATCACTGCTGTTTTTACAAATGTTGGCATCTTAACCAATTACAAATTACGCTTCTCACCATATTCTCTCTTGTTCTCTTTACAGGAGTACCAAATTCTTTTACCTTTCTGGAATAATACTGGCTGTTCTTGCTCTGCTAGTCTTTGTCCTGTTGGCACTTAAAAGGTTTATTCCAAGGGTAAATCTACATTTATGAAACAAAATAATAATAGTCATCATAAGATAGGAAGTGAGAGTACAGAGCAGGATTTTGACCTTGTTCTGGTTTTGTGGCTGGGTGGCTGCACTGAAATGACTGGAGGATTGCTTGCATCAAGTAAATATAATTAGGTCAGAATCAAGTTCTACTTAGCTTCCTCAGGGTTTACATGAACAGAAGACTGTTGATGTACAAGATGGTGATTCTGAACATAAATTATTTTTATTGGACTGGAGCTAAGCTTACTTTTGAATCTATGAATTAATCTAAATAAAAATATAGCTTTAGTGGCAACTGGGACAGGTTCTCTTCCATTCACCAAAGGCAATTCATTGCAAGGCAGATGTGAATTTATCCTTTACTTTGACAAAGCCTGTACATTCCCTTAATATTACTGAGTTATGTTAGTTGGGAATACACAGGAATAGGCTTATATTGTGACACTGGGACATGATACACAAATACAGAAATGCAGTTGCTCCACTTAGCATTGATATTGTTTTGTTGTAGCGTGCAGGGGACTGCGCAGGGGAAGTCTCAGTGCAAATCATAAGCCCTGTGGGTCTAAAGAATATATCACATCTGCTCTTGCCTCTGAGTTCTTTGCAAACAATGATTCTGATTCTGACTTGAAATTTTTGGAATTTTTTTTAAAGTGTTTTTACTATTTTTAAATTTTCAGCACAGTACCTTCTGGATCCTAATGAGTGGCTGCTGGATGGCCTCTCTCTATTTTATTTACTGCTTCAAAGAGAATATGCAGTGGTTGTGGTCTGAACACAGAAACTACCTGTTGGGTAAGAAAATTATCAAAAAATGTGTTGCAGATTTTGGTTTAATTTAGTGGTCAGGTGAATACCTGCCCATAAAAAAGGAAATCAAGTGACTCATTTATGGAGTACATTTTTCTCCTAAGCCGTAGATGTTGAGATATTCCAAAGGTTCCTAATCCACTCAAATGAGCCCTTGCATTATTAAATAAAGAGTTTGATGTAGTGGACTAGAAGTTTTAAGGGCAGATTTTGCCTGTTTTACTTGTTCATTGATTTGCCACTACATACTTCTCCTGTAAGAGCAAAAGGGCACCTCCTCTGCTTTGTACTTCACTGGAGGTGGAAACTGGATGCATAAATTGCCAACTGGAGGTGGCTGCAGGGGCTGACAAACGTATTGATCCTGCACCATTGTCACATGGGAGAATTCATGTGCAGGTCACAGCATTAGCTCCTCGTGATCTCTGCACTCCTTTGAAATACAAAGCACTTAAACCAGTGCAGGTATCTGTAAGACAACGCAAGATTCAGGCTGTACTTCACAGCAGTTGCAAGCTTCGTGAAGCAAACTGATAAAAGTTTATGGGGTAGTTTGCATCTTTTTCTCCCACTTTTCTGTTCCTGCAGGGTATTTTCTGGCTGTTGGGATCACCAGCTTTGCCATTTGCTATCAGCACGGGCCACTCACCACTGAACTCAGCGTAACCTTGTTCACGTGGACGCTGCAATTAACAGCCTTTGTCTTGATTTACTGTGGTGTCACCATACCTCAAGTTGCATATGCAGTGATAGCAGTCAGCCTCTGCTCCAAAGGCCTGTGTTATCCCCTTGGTGCTGCTTGTTACATAGCCAGGTTTGTACCTGTTTGGGAATGTCCAGGTCCCGGGCTCACCAAGAAATATTGGAGGCTGTTAATGAAAAAAACCTGTACACTTCAATGATGATTTAGGAATCCCTAGTACTAATTCATATTTTTGCCAAATGTAAAACGGCAACAGAAAAGGTTTAAGGCTCTGAGAGACAGGAATTATTTTCCATTTGTCAGTTTTAAGCATGAGTTTTGTTTTATGGATAATGGAGAAATGTGACTGTGCTCTTAGGGACAAATGCAGCACCTTTTGGTCTGCAGCATATGGTAACCAGAACATTTCTGTCTGGTTGATTAGACTGCAGCAATACTGCCTTGGCTTCACCTGCAGTGGGAGAATCTGCAGGTAACTTGTATGGAATCTTATGGGATAAACAGTATCATCGCCAAGGCAGCAGCTGTTCAAAAATAACAGTCCTTGGGTTAGATAGCATAGAGTTCAGAGACTAAAATCACATGTCCACAAAAATGTTTTCCATTTAGTTTTCCAAGGTTATTACCCGAGATGTACATACTTCTCTTTGATTCATGGCAGCAGTCTATTAGAACTATGGAGATATTCCCTTAAATTCCTAGGGCCCCGTTTACACTGTGGCATTTGGAGTGGAAACTGCTTGCAATGGGTAGACCTTACCTTGCTAAGTATTTTCATTAGCAATATGGGAACAACGTGTTTGCTCATCCTTGGATTTGCAGCATGTTTCATCACAAGTGCAGCACTCAGATGAAGATTCTAAAAAGCCTTACCAGTTTACATCTGTTTTTTATTTTCAGTGATGGCATCCAGGTTCAGAGTCTTTAGTGCAGATTGTTCTGTAGCTGTAGGCTCTGCTGAACCACAGAGAATTGGAAAGAGGCAAAGGCTAGAACTGGAATAAGCAGAATAATAAAACCCAAATGATTTGGGTTTTAGTTTTTTTACACATTTTTTAGTTCTGAGGAACATACTGCTTTGCTCTTGTGTTCTTTCTACATGTTGAAGTGTGGACTGAGTTGAAGCTTTTTTATTTTAGGTAGAATTTATCACTTGTAGACCAAGTTTTGCCTGCAGCTGAGAAGTACTAGCTGTTTCAAAAGCAACATCAATACCTAGCACACTCTGAAATCAGGGTGATGTGGCCACAAGTTCACAGAACATACCTGTTTTACCCTGAAACACTGGAGTTCATTTGTCACGTGGTTCTTTTTTTTGGCTTTTGTGAACTGATGCTTCTATAAAGAAATACAGCTCTGCAAATCTCTCTTAGGAGAATGATTTTCTTTTTCTGTTTAAGAACACTAGGCCATAGCACTGTGTGAGGACATGATGCCAGATACACAGTTCAGAGCTGCAGAGATATCAAAGTAACTCATAATCTTGCATTATTTGAGCCAGCAAGACCCTTATGGTTTGATCTGAACAACGGCTACAGTTCTCTCTTGCTTTAGAGGGAAATAAGGAGGAAAGTTAAATGCTGCTGTTGGAGCAGGTGTTTTTATGCAGAGCTGAAAGTTTTGTGGGCATCCAGCCCTTGCTTATCTTAACTCATCACAACATTTAAATTGAAAGCAGTCGACAGAAGGGAACGGAACATGGCACACTTTCTAATTTATATCTAATTATATTATACATCGCTACGCGGCAGCTAAAAAAACATCAGATTGTAAACATTTTGGACTCAGACTACTCAGTTTTGTAATTTAAAGCAAGATTTAAGGGAAGCCATCTAGTAAACAACATGAACAACTCATAACAGGCTTAGAGCATTGCTTATCTTTGAAGTAACATATGCAGACTGGGTTTTGATTCAGCCCCTGTCTCTGCAGAGACACATTTTGCATTTTGCACCTAAAAATGGCTGATCAAGCAGCCATCTCTTAAATTCTATGAGATTTTAGTCCATGCATACACAACAAGGACCTGATCCAAAGCTCATTTGAAGCTCATTAAATATAATTATGTGAAATTTTATAGCTTCAGTTAAGACCTAGGGTAAATAGGGTAGCAAACATTGCATTCCTTGTCCTCAATGCAAAAATGTGGCTTGTCCTTTTAAAAGGATAGAATTGATTAATGCCTGTTAATAGCTGATAATGGAGAAAAAGGGCAGATAATAATTATGTGCCAGAAGACTTTAGAGATAAGAGTTGTTTTCATTTCATTCTAGAAAAATGAAGACTCACTTTAAATCGAAAAGGTTAGTGTTTAAATACCTGACCGAAGAGGAGTATCGAGAACAAGGTGAAAGTGAAACTGTCAGAGCTCTGGAGGAGCTGCGCTCATTCTGCAGGAACCCAGATTTCCCATCATGGATAGCTGTGTCCAAGCTCCGGTCCCCACACAGGTAAGAAAACCTGGCTCCTCTAAACCGGGAAACTCATTGCACAGCAGACCTAAATGCCACTTCAGGCACTGTTCCAGGTGAGTTTATCTTGCATATCCTGCTCAAGACCACAGCCACACCTCCCAAGGGTATTATTTGCTGGTGGTATTAAATCCCTGTTTGTTCTCCCCTGACCATAAATTACTCTTTGCAGACACTCACAGCTAAGTGACAGTCATTAAACTTCCAGGCTTCCTGGAGTGCCTCTGTAAGCTCTGACCAGGGAATGGCCCTCCTTGAGGTTCTAGAGGAGTTGCACTTTTTTGTGGTGTAAAATTTGGGCAGGCTGAAGATACATACTCAAATATTACCTATATTAAGCTCTCCAACTGCAAACCTGGACAGCCAGGAATCCTATTACTTGAAGTATCACAAGAACTAAGAATACAGAGAAAGAAATCAGTGCCTGCACCAAGTGTAACAAGTAGAAGAGCTATCCCATGTATATAGCTTAAGAGACAAATTTAAAACAAATATAGGTCAGGAATGGTTAGACAAATGAAGCCAGAAAACCTTTCAGAATATAAAATTAGTCATCATAACAGTGTATTCCCTTCAAAACCAAAACTTAAGATATCAGAAACAGAATTTCACATATTAGCCAGCCACAAAGACTTAGTTTGTGCCACAGAACCAAGTGTCACAATTTTAAAGAAGCTCTAGCCAGCTTGGAATTCAATCTATGACCAGTTAAAACCAGTTTCAGAACCTTCATCTTCCTTGGGTGGGCATGCAGACAGCCTTTCTGCCAGATTTTATAGATTTACAGTTGAACAGTCTTACTTCCTAAGCTGCTTGCATTCTCTATCATGATAGTAAGATAAAAAAGTGAAAGTTTACTGCAGTATTGTACAACCAGATACTGCCAAATGCACAAAACAATGGAGACGTGTATTTTCTAAACATCACTTTGTTAATATAATTCTTATAAACTGTTCACTAGGTAAGAATACAAAAACAAAAAGGAGAACCAAAAGATTTGAAGCCTGTCAAGCTCCCATTAACCATCAGATGGTAGTTCATCACAAGGCAAACCTGCAAACCAGCCAGCCCAAAGCTGTTCCCCATTTAGACTAACAGAGCTTCCAAGAACAGCGAGGCGACAGCATTCATCTCACAGAAATGTTAAGTCTAAAATGTAAATTATTGATCAGTTTACCAGAACTCCAGAATGTAGCTGCGTTTCCTCTTTCATACATTCCTCTGACGCTGTCGACACTTACCCAGGTGTCAGAACTGCCGTCTGTTCCCAAACGCTTGCCAGAAACCTCCAGTTCCATTCTCTCTCATCAGTGGAGTTGTCCACTGAAAGTAGGATTTGTGGCAAATGAAATGTAGGGACAGTGCTGATTTCATGCTTTCTTCTGCCAGACCTCCTGTTTGGCATTTACTTGGAGCTGCTGAAGAATTCCCAGCTTGTAGCTCCAGGTTCACCAAAAGCAGGAATTCCTTGGCAAGACTTGCCCACAGTGTGCATGCAGCACCAGAAGCAAGGTGATTGTACAGCAATACAGGAATGCAAGAGTTCTCCCTATCTTTCCTTTCATTAGCAATACCAACTTACAAGAATTCTTAGAGGCTTTGTCTCAAATATGCTACAGCTTTAATTTATTTTTAGAAGCCAAAGTACCACCTATACAAATGCTTACTCTGGATTACCCCAGTAGCACTGTAAGATGAGGAAATGAAGTTAGATCTTGTTGCTTAGTCACAAGACCTTGCAGGATGGCCTCCAGAAGAGCAAAAGTTACTTCTGTAGAAAAAACTGAAAAGATGAGGTAGGAAAATCTGCAGGGCCATTGCCATCCATTGTTGCAACTTCCCCTCACCTGCACTGCCTCTGAGCATGTCCTTAAAACATCTCTGCTTAAACAGCAGTATCCTCAGCATTTACAGATGTCGTGTTGTTTTTTTTTTTTTTTTAATTTCTCAGCTGATCACTTCTCCCTTTAAAAATTTGACAGATTTGCAGATTTTGTTCTGGGATTTCCCCACGTCTCACCTGCAGAAGCAAAGGCACATGATGAGGAATATGGCATTGGGAGCTCCTTCCTGGAGGAGCAGCTCTTTGAGACGACAGCGCGGTCTGAGCAAGATGATCCAGCCAATTCCATCCATGAAGATGAGGAGAATGAAGATGAAATGCATAAACATATTTCATTTCCATATACTACTGAGTTGCTCTGAGCTTTGGGAAATAACAGAAAAAAAGGAGAAGGAAAACACGTTTGTCCTAGAAAGGAAGGATACAGACTGACAACTCCCACTTGGCCGTTTCTTGTGGCTGCTGGTGGACAAACTAGGATTTTTGAAAAAAATATTTCCTGTATCACTGATTTTACCCCGTTAGAGCAACAGAAGGAAACCATCAGGGCTGTTCCAGTCAAAAGGAATCTCATACTATTGGTATTTTAACTGGGGAAGCAAACATTGCTTACTTCCAAGGAAAGTACTGGCAGCAGCCTGTCCCACCAGATGCCTTGTTCTACCAAGGATACTACCTCTAGGAAACAGGGAACCTGTTTTGTCTCCTTCCATCCTCAAGTCCTCTGTGCTGAGCACTAGAGGGAGAAGAACCAGTTTTTAATACTCTGCTTTTATTAAGTACACCGTGTGTCAACACTTTTATTAATGCCATTAGAGTGCCGATAACCTGTTGTTTATTGTGAGACTTTTTCATAGAGTTAACGCAGTTAAACGAGGTTGGTTTGCTCATCTGGCTGGGCTTGATGTCTGTAAGCTTCACTTTGCCTCTTCACTTTTAAGCTCCCTTTACTCCTCAAAACCCTGCCTGACTTTTCACCCTCTGCCCTTATTGCTCCGTTCTTGGTCTCTGTTCTAGTTAATACTGGGTTTTGTTCTTTCCATGTCTTTGTTTATTTACATACTACTCTTCCCTCTTCTATGGATACTTCTGCTGAACCTCTCTTCAGCCCTCTGCTTCTCCAGCTCTGACAGTGCAGATGATTTAGCAGAGGATTTTCATCCCCAAAGATATTTTTACTATTGCCTTCAGTTTCAGGGCCACCTCACCTCAGGCAGGTGCTCTGTCCATTCTATGTTGTATCTGGGCCTCTCAACAGCCCAAAAAAGGCCATACAGGCTGAGGCTGTTTCAGCTGCTTGGAGAAACTGCTGTCAGCAGGGCTGGAGTGCTGCTGTGACCATGTAATTAGGAGTGCAGATAAGCCACATAGAACTCCACTGCCCTCAGAGTACTCAGGAGTTTGCTCATTCAGTAAGAAGCAAAAAGTCGTTCTTGGCACAACAAGGGATGATACCTGGCTCCTACCTCCCCTTCTTCAGCCCTCTGTGGGATTTCTCACAGCAGGTGTGTGGGGAGGAGAAGACAGAACAGGGGGAGAAGTTCAGGCAGTCCAGTGTCTTTTAACTTATGTATTACGGAGTCCTAGGCTAAGCTTGTACCCTTAGTTCATCCACCTGCAGAGGTCATTTCCTTCTTTTGTTCTTTAGACTGTCCCTATATTCTTACATTCTTAACCTTCCTGTTTTCCTTTACTGTCTTCCATACTGCAGAAAACAAAAGACCACCAATTCTGTCACTGCCTGATCTTACAAACCCACCAGGAATTGCCAGCAGTAGGAAGTGATGCTCCAGAAGGGCACGTCAGACTGGGATGTATTTACTTTAGAAGGGGTACCTGTTCTTTGTAACGTGCCTCATGATGCAGTGTGACTTCAGCAGTGCATGTGCTGTGCTGGGTTCTCGTTGTCCAGCGCTGCACAAGGAAGAAAACATCTTACCTCTTAACAGTGCTAAGAAGTGGCAGCCACACCGTATTGCAAGAGTTCCTTTGTGTAACATGGGACTTGGAGCTGATGCTCAAAAAGCCTGACTTCCACGGTTCTTCCTCCTTTATGTTGCTTCAGCTTGCTTCATTTTACAAGGAACAAACACTCCACTTGACAGTAAGAGACACTTAACCCCCTTTAGTGCCATAAGGCATAAATGCATAAGGACCTATGCAGAATCTAAAGCATGAGTAGCAGAGAGAAGCCCTGTCAAGCAGGTGATCCAAAATATACTCACTGTTAACTCCACAACATTCAAAAACAGAGCAGGAGTTCTGTTCAGGAAGGCCACAAGCAACAAGACTCACCCCTAAGAGAGGCTTGCTGCCAAATCCACAGCTAAATTGCCACCCATACTCTGGAAGGCTTGGATTGGGGCTCTGGCACTAGCAACAAGCTGCTGCAAAAGTGGAGGAAAGCCTCATTATCTTTGATAGCATAGGAGACTAAATGAGATATATTTTACCTTTGCCTGTGTCACCATTGTAAATATGAAGTACTTTAAATTATTAGAGATTATCCAAAGGATACTTGAAGAGATGTCAGTGTTAAATGTTTTTTGCAGGGTTTTAAGTACACAGGTGTTTTTTCAGTGCACTTCATCGTTAGCCAAGAACTACCATCCATGCAATTTGAGCCCAAGGGGGAGAATCAGATTTGTCCAAGCTTAAACACACAGTTTTTCTGGATGTCCTCTCTTTAGTGAGGTGGTGATGATTTTCCTTCCATAAGAGGGGGATACATAAGTACATATTTGTATGATATAAATACATAATATGTATTTATATACAATAGCCCAGATTATGCATCAAGGTAGTATTTTACCTAAGCGATATGTTAAATGGAACAGCTCCCCCAGTTCAGGCAATTCCATGTTTTCAGACACTGTCCCTTTTTCTAAATTATTTAGAGCAATACCAGGTACGCCTACTTCAACAAGGAAAAATGAAAAAGAAATTAAAATCAACCCATGTTTTGTGCAGTTGCAAGATCCATCATTTGGCAGAGATGGGTAAATACTATCCAGAGCAGAACAGGAAACTACTAAATGCATGCAAGACAGAAGTGCAGCAACATGGGAAAGATGATGGCTATTTTGGTGGATATCTAATACTAACCTTAAAAATCCTCACAAGCCTGTTCCAACACTGGAAGCATTTCATAAACAAAACCCGCCCAAAGCAGCTGCTGTGACCGGAGCCCTCTGCCAACAGTGAGTTCGCTTGCACAGTGCTCCTGTGATAGGTGGAGATGACACAGGCTTACTGAAACACAATTGTTACATACTGTCTACTGTTCAGCCAGAAAATCTGGGAAGAGAATCTAGATGTTAATCCACTGCCCTGTTACAAAAGCTTTTCTTCCTTAACAAAGGATGCTACATTTATCTTCTGTTTCAAGGTGTTCACAATGATGCCCTGCACATTTCCATATCAACCACTTTATGATGCACATTGTTGTGCATCCCTCATATTCCTGCACCCCACAGAAGGGAATTAGTGCCTACAGTCAGCATTTATTATGAAACACTGCTTTAACACAGTAGTTCCCAGGCTCTTGGTTCAGTATCCTCCGCTGATCTTTGTAAAAGGTCATTATCATTGAATTGTTTTCAGTTCAGGTGGTTATGTTCACTGCTGACACTGTAATAGCCAATGAAATAAAAGTTCAGGTTGATACTATTAAATGTGTTATGGATATTTTATATTTCTTACCACAGTTTTTAGAGTTCCACAAATATCAAAATCCAGATGTACATGTCCATTTTGCAACATAGAATGACTATACAATTCCAAAAAGAGCAGGCATTTCAAATACACAATTCTGAAGTGTAAACACAGTGTACAAGCTCTTCACTTCACAATCCAGGTGCTATGCAGTAGCAGCTGAGGTAACACCATACAGCATGAACTCAACAAATGGTTGGTTAGCCTCAAGATGATTTTTAGCATTCTTCTGTCCTGTCACCTGTTCAGTCTTTAGTTCTCCCCCAACTTATACAAACATAAAATAAATGCATTTCTTATTTTAAAGGACACTTAGACAAGTCATGAGGATTTACGTGAGTACAGTACATTTAAGTTCAAGTGCAAAAAAAGTAACTAGTGGCTAGTCATTGATGTTTCTTTTTATTGTCTGTGGTGTTGGTCCCAGGCACTGCCAGAACGTGGGTTGTTCTAAAAGCACAGCTAAAGCACAGCTACGGGACACCCCTTCAGTCAAGCTCACCAGATGTCAGAGCGGGTGAACCTGTGCACCCCCTTTCCTGCTCAGCCACTGCCATCTTCCTCTGCCTACCCCTGAGCTCCTGCTGGCCTTGCCTCTGGCTCCTTGCACACTCCCACAGCACACACCTTCCTCACGGAAGGCCTGACACCTCATGCACGTGTGACTTCAAGGAGGGCAGGTGAGCAAGGCTCCCTCGGTCCCTTGGGAGCTGAGTGCTCAGAATTCCCCAGGAACAAGCTGTTAAGGTACGAAAATGGGCCAAAACACTATCCTGACTAAACCCCTCCCGACTCCTCCCTGAGCCCAAGGATTTCCCTCCAGCAGTAATGTTCACCGTGCACCAGCACGCAAGCTGGCTGCAGTTAGTATTGAGAAGCATAACAAAACATAATCCAAAGTCCTCCAGTGTCTTGACATTGGGCAAAGTAACTTCCTAAACATACTGCAGTTGAGTTACATTTGCTTCCTCCTGAGAATCACCCACTCTACTTGATTTCTGCATCAACTACTTTGCCCCTATAATTCTAAACATTAAGATTTTAAGGTGATTTCCTCCCTACCACCCCCCACCTTCCCTAGGCACTTAAAGCTTACTGTTTTCATAATAAATAACCATAGTAACTATACTGCATTAAATAAACCCTTTTACAGATGATGAAATAAAACCCCAAGAAGACAGAATGTCCATCAAAACCCCTGATCAATCTCAGGCTGTGCAATCTTGATCAAAGATTCTCATCTCAATACAACATCAAACCTAAAACTGCCCAAACACACACAACCTATGCCCAACTGCAGGGCTGCAAGTGCTGAGGGTAACTTCTTCAGAAGCCTTCCTCCAGCTTTTGTGTTTCGCTAAAATGCCAGTTCAAAACCTTTGCTTTGCAGAACTAAACCTTTTATCTCAAACAAGAGAAACTCGGCTTCAAGAACATATTCTTTGAGTATGTGTGTGGTTTACTTAATCCGTCACCATAACGTTAAGATACACTTCCTAAACCTACTCTGTTTCTGAGAAATCTTTACAAAAACAGTTTTGTGACACTCATATAATTATTGGATCTGGTATTTTCTAATAGACTATTCAGGGAAACTCAAGTTTTGCTCTTAAAAAGTCTCTTCATTTTAATTTGGGAATAAATTCAAAGAAGAAAATTATCCAATCAAGTCAGACACTCCGTGCCTCAGCAAGCGAGGAGTGAACTCTATTTTTTCTACAGATTGCAAAGAAATCTCATAGCACTTGACTCAGCTTTAGCAAAGCAGCCAAGAATTCTTCCTACCATTCTATCTGGTCAACATCACTTCCCTCAAGAATTCCAAACTTTTGGCTTCCCTGCTCATGTTGCTCTGTGTAGTCATATGAATATTCTTTATATAGTTAAAAGCTTGCACTGCATCACATTATGATTGTTAAGATGAAGGAAGTCCTACTTTTGAGCTCCTACTCCAGCGATTCCCAGGTGAGAAGCAGAATTCCATGCACTGGATTTGATAAGATGAGTGCATCTCAGGGCCCTGCAGCAGCAGGCTGAGCATCATGATCCGACACAACACGGCTGCCATCTACTTGGGAATCTGATGTTGCTGTAGGTGTTGGTGCTGAACAATTTCCGGACTGCCCAGAATCTGTCGGATTTTGGGGTTGTCTTGCTGAGCTGGCTGATGAAGCACTGGAGTTCTCACTGATTTTCTAAAGAGAGGGGAAAGGATTGCACAGAGAAAGTCAAGATAAGCACTCAGGACACTGTCCCCACTGGCACACCCCCCAGATGCATTCAGGCACTGCTGGAAATTCACAAAGCACTTACTTGAACGCCCGCAACATAACAAATCAAACTTAAAGCAGCAAAGCAAAAGTAGTACATTTAAATCCAGATGACAGTAATAGCAAGCAGACAGTAGCTTACCTTCCATCTCTTTTCCTAACTGCACTTTCCCAAGAAGCATGCAAAAAACAAACTTGTTGTGTTTCAAGGGGAAAAAGACAATGAACTGGACTTCACAGTGTTTTAACAAGATCGTTCTTTTGACCAAGCAAGTCTATAATGTTTTTTCACGCTCCTTAAATACAGCTTTTCTCAACAGGCCCCTCCCCGCCCAAGGTACTGCTCAGACTGTCACACTGGCAGAACGTTTGCAGTACTGATGTACAGTTCTGTCCCACCTCCTTAAACAGGCCTTCCCAGGGAACACGAGCACATCTGAACACTGGATACATTCCCCAGGACTGAAACAGCAAGTGCTCATGCAAATACCTTTCATCAGAAGGTGACACACTCCCTGTGATTATTTGTTTTGCATTGAAGCACAGAGAATATGGCCAGTATGTCCCTTCATTTGAAGGAATCTAAGCAAGCAGAAACAAAATCAATCCAAAATCTTAATGGAATAAGAAGGAGTAATTTTTTGTCAGGAATAATTCTCTATGCACTGACCCTCCTTCCAAATGATTTATTTTCATTTTAAGGAAGCTACTTAACAAATTTAATAAGAAAGCCAGGCAGCCTTTTCCTAGTTTCAGTATTTAATATCATCAGCCTAAAATAAATGACTGAGTACAAAACCCAAAATATATTGGAGTAAGTTTGTCATCTTGGGGCACCTGAAACATGGATAAGAGATTTTGGACAACAGAGGTGATGATGTAAATGATACAATGTGGTGCATTAAATTCTGGCACATGAGCAAGACTGCTTTTATATCAGCACTGTATTTTTGCAGAAAGAAAAGAATAATGAAGAGATATGTGCCGTAGAGAACAGGCACTAAAGTCCTTCTGGTCTCTTCACAGTTCTCAGGGAAGCAGGTGGGTGGTGTTCAGCAGTGTTGGACAAGTCACTCTCAGACACCACATACCTGAAAAACAGTATTTTCCTGCAATGGTCATTGCCTACATTCTGTGTGACTTCTCTGGTTCATCAGGGGGCAGTTTACACTAACCAAGGCTCTGAGGACATTTACAGTGGGAAACAGAGCAATTAATTTGGGCAAATTACTTTGATGTCCTTGTGATATCTTGAGATGTTGTGAAAGATCAGTATCACTACCAAAAATCCTCACATTCTTTGATTCTGGGAAGGTCAAAACCAACCAAAAAACCCAGACAACCTAAAGCAGACGAGCCTGTAATGTCTTTTCAAGAAAAAAGTCAAGTAAAGAAGGCAGGAGATCACTGACCAGGTGAAATTCCTACACACTGCTCTGCTGATTCACACTCGTATCCCAAATTACCCCTTTCTAAAGACAGCAATTATGGAAAAAGTGTTTCTGTGTTTACGCCTACTGGGTGCATGAGAAGGAACCTCACCCACTCCTTCCAGACAGGTAAACACAGTGGTTTTGACACTGACCATGCTGTTCTAGAACTTGCACGGACAGGGCTTCCCTACTTTGCTTCAGCTCCAGTCTGAAAGGCAGAGCCAGAGCATTACAAGTTCAAGATCCAAGCCCATCCAACCACCCACTGATGAAGCTATTACAAGCATTTCTTGGGGGTGAATGGACAGAAGGGGAATGGTGTAAAGTAAGGACCAGCCACTAGACATTTTAAGTCTTATCTTAGATGGCTCTTATCTGGTGGAACTCTAGATAAAAAAGAGATTAACTTCATTTGAAAAGAAGGCTCTGTATGCCATCAGGAGTTCTCTGGAACACCTATTTCAGCAACCATGCAGATGTCTGACAGCATCGCCCAAGGAAGCAAAACTAAATAAAAATAATTTTACAGTCTGTTAACCAGCTATGCATCTTCATGCTCAATTATCACCTTGTAAATTTTGCAAAATGCATAACTCACACATTCCAACTAATACGAAAAGAAATGTAGATTTTAAGGGAATTCAAGTATATCTGAGTCCATAAAACAAACAGAGTCTCTTTCTATGTCCCTTCCTCTCCTCCCATCTTCAGGAAGATAATACTTGCAAAAAATAGTTATTCCTGCTGTATTATACATAGAAAGCAACGCTGTTTCATGCAGTATTTTAACTACTGTGTCGCAAGTCCAGCTTTACTACAAAATGACAGAAAATACCTTCCAGGTAATAACAGATTTACATAGCTATATGGGTGTTTAAGAATCTAAAAAGTAAGAAAGAACTACCTGCACATTAGAAGATTACCTGCAAAGGCTGATTCTCAGGAGCTGGATTGGTTTTCGATAGTTTAACCATCTCTTTTATCTGGTAGACAGCATAAGCTAAGGTGACCCACGGAGAAGAGCTGATGCCCCAGGCAGGCTTGTTTACATCCTCCTGCTCTTCTTGGTGTTTAGTTTTCTTTAGAGGGAGTCTGGACTCAGTCCGAGGCATGATATCTTCCGACTGCTGCTGTACAAGGTCAATAGTTGCTATGGGAACAGGACTGGAAGGCACTGGGATCCTTTCCGCCAGCATTGTCTTTTCTGAAGTTTAAAACAAAATAATCACTGGCAACGCCAACACACATTAAAAAAAACCCTGATGCAGACAATGAACACAAAGTGTTTCTTGCTTTCACACTATGGTCATCACCACCCTGAAAGCAGCTGGGAGCCACACACCACAGTCTAGTCAGGGAAACATGATGTGGCTGTTGCCCCATAGGCTCAGGGGTTGAGCCACTGAGGGATGTGAGATGTCTGCCCACACTGGAGGGCTGAGGAGTGTGGAACAGTCCATTTGTTCTCAGTTAGCCATTAGAAATTCCTATTTCCCCATTACATGGAAGAATTCATTTTCATGTTACATGCAAACTGAAAATAAGTCTTATAGACTTGTAGCAAACTTCTTTCTCTGCATAAAGCCTGCACCTTCCAACTGAGCCATACTCATAACTAAACACTGGCTTCAGACAGGAAGCCAGTGAAAAGACATGGCCTACATCATCATAATTGCTGATCTTAACACTTCTAACCATACTGATCTGAATGAAAAAATTGTTCTGCATCTTCACTGCATTTTTTTCTTAAGAAAATAATATCCCTTCATAGTTACTATGGAATTACACAGTTCGTGAGAGGAGACAAATTATCTGTCAAAGAGTTTCAGGTAAAGGAAGAAATCCTCCAAAGAGACCTTTACATCTGAGGTCTTCCAGTTGTCACTTGTGTCTCATTAAACTGAGACACCAGTAAACTGTAATAGCTTTCCTAACTGTCTTGAAATGTCATCCACAAAACGACTGTCATGACCCAACACAATGTGCTCTAAAGCCTCAGAGAGCCAGAGTATTTATATACATACAGAAAGTAATTAGGCAGATTGTTAGAAACTGAGGGATGTTTTCAGTAAGAGCTGTATGCTCTCTGTAAACAACACATTATGTAAAGTTTGAAAAAAGCACATTTTCCCAATTAAAAATATTTTACCAATTAAAAATACTTTTTTTACCCCCAAATTATAAAACTGTATTTGGTTTACAAATGGTACTGGATGGTACTGGATATTTTAAGCAAGGGCTGGGTGTTTCCCAGGAGCAAAGAAATGAAGAGACTAATCCTGCACACACTTGACCACATGCTTCATTTTACTCATCCAACTGGTCTGCGTGAAAGCAGCCTAATTACTGTCAGGCTTAAAATTAACACACACACTGTTCAGATGAGTAGTGAGTATTTAATGAAACCGAAAGACAGAAACAAACAGAGTAAGGCCACTGTGAACACCCTGGTCTTTTGTAAGTTCACATGTAATTAACTAAATGGTGATGGGAAACTGAAGCAGCAACTACCCCTTTTGCTTTCCAATTTTTGCCCTTATTATTTGAGCAGAGGTGAGGAAAATACTAGCAAAATAAATATTGAAACACTTTAGTACAGGGAACTTGATATCTAGTCAAGGGCAATTAACTTAATATTCCAGTTAAAGAGAATTAATTTCCATGTCATACTCAAAGCTCATACTGGAAAATAACATCTGGGTAAAATCAGATCAAAAATTCATGACTTTGCAGAACTTCCTAGAGTTTTGTTGTCTTTGTAAGAATCTTATTTATGCTAGTTCCTTAAGTTTGCACCAAGTACTTTATTTCTGGTTAGCCTTTATAATAAAGTTAGAGATTAAAAAGTTCAAGTTCCACCAGAGGGGAAGTATCTCAGGTTTAAAAATCTATAGAACTTTGTGTCCTGTGAAAGCCATCTTTACAATTTCTGGTTGGTGGCTTCCACTGGTAAAACATGAGAGCACAGAGTGGGATCGAGGTGACCTTAAAGAACTGATGCAACTGAAATGACTCAGTACAGCTGTAAAGACCAACCTAAGGGGTTCCCAGAACTGAGAGGATGTACAGGCAGCAAAATACATCTTGTTTTCCTTCTATTGATGTTCCAGAACTCAGTGCTGCCCTTCTTACAGCAGCAGCACATCACTTCAATTTCTTCATTGTTCAGGAAAAAACTCCCCACTTGAAAACAAACTCTTTTGCTAAAATCTGAGTCAAGACACCAAACATACAAAATTAAAGCTGCAGAAGCAGCTTCAGAGGGATCTTTTTTCATTAGCTCTAATTCTGTAGTGTCTCAGTGACATGAACATTTACCTTCTTCTTCATCAGGAACCAACAGCCACTGGATCAGGGCAAACAGAAGCAAAATCACTAAACAAGCCATCCCTATTCCTCTGAATGTGGCAGCAGGACCTGTAATGAGATGCATTTTTTTCCAAATTGAGAACCTACTTACTTAATAAAATAAAATGAGTCAGCATTATGCGCTCCCTGGCTATATATTGCCCATGCAGACTCTTATTAGCTTGTTTCATTACATTTTCCTCCTCCAACACTGCTTCAACCAAGTATTTTTGCAAAGGATTTTCAACCAAGCAATTAGATTCTCATTTTTTCATCAAGAGGTTTTATAGCATCAACCTGTTCTCTAACAAAGGATTCATTCATCTTACTTATGGATCATGTTGGAGATTTGCTTCCACAATGCTAAAAATGTTTAGGCAAAACATATTTAATGAACCTATAACACTGACAGGACAAAGCCAAAAGCACTGTGGTCTGAATGCAGTGCTGACCTTGCTTTGATCAGGGACCTGGACTTGAGATTCCAGGACCCTCTCCAGCCTGAGCAGTTCTATGACTATGATTCATAAAAAGTGTATTACTCTTTAAGGTATAACAATACCTAAAGCATAAATAAGTTTAAAGCCGATAGTTCAGTAAAACCAAATAAATAAATAAAATGAAATTTTTCAGTAGAGTCTGTCCTTACCAAAGTAGTTGACCAAAACTCCTCCAACCATGGCTCCACATCCTCTGCCCAGACCCAAGTGGAGACCTTGCAGGATTCCCTGGGCCGACGTCCTCAGCTCCGGAGGCACAGCTGCACTGAGGTACGAAATACAGGCTGCCCATATGGCTGCGTGTGTGACACCTGGAGAGATGGAACGCTGTGAAGAGTAACAGGCCAAGAGTGTCCCAACACAACACCTGAGCAACTGCACTCATCAGCACATGGAGAAAAAAACAAAACCCCCTCACTGACAAATGTCTGCGAAGTACAAATCAGTGTTTGGTAATGAGATACTGGAAACCAAGCTACAGGGAGACAGCACAACCCCTTCTGCAGCCTGGCAATAGCTCTTTCTCCCTCTAAGATGACCTCACTCCCCTCCTTGACACACAGTCCCTAGGAAGACAAATCTCTCTGCCAGATTCCTTGTGCCTTCAGAAGTGGCCCAGGGCTTTTGGAATGCAGTCCCGATTTCACAAGCTGCAGGCAATTAAAGCATTGATTTCTCTCAGCAGTCTCCTTTCTGCCACAATGAAGGCAGCACAAAGGTTATGAAATCCAAACTGTATCAGAGATATCCACGTTATTTCACAGGCAAGAATGAATCCCCTCCTACCCTTCTCACTCCCCCAGAAAACCCATCGCCTCCCAGCAAACTCTTTCTGAACTCAACACCAACACACTCTGCATTTAGCACTGAACAGTCCAGATGAGAACAGCACAGAAGCTCCTCAGAGTAGGCCAAGGATGTTGCTTTTCACGCCTGTTGCTGAGAGGCAGAGCCAGCGAGCCCTCCCTCCCACTGTGACTGCATCCTGCGTGGGCACTGTGCCACCTCCGCCTCATCACTCCCACTCCAGGAGCGAGCCTGGGGCTCCTCACTCATCAGCCATGGCCACGAACCAGAGACAGCCCCAGCTGAGATTCTGGAGGTGTCTTTCCAGCACATGCCTGGCAGATTCAGGTTTGTGAACTCTTTCCTCCCGCAGAAGGAGAGCTAAGGGAATTCCAGGCAGCACATGACTCTCAGTATACAGAGACTGGCTGCAGGTGGAGCCCTCACCTCTGAGCATCTGCCTGAGGGGCTTCTGTGGACTGCCAGTAACCGGACAGGGAAAAGCAGGATCGTGCAGAAGATGGAAAACCAAAACAGTTCTGTAGTTCACCACACATTAAAAATAAGCCTGAACTATTTTGCCACCCTCAGATTGAGTGGGAATGTTTTTTTCTTATTTGAGAGGTATTAAAAATAGTCATCACAGCTTACCAATGCCTAAGCTCTACTGCCTCGGCTTTAAAAAAATGTTGGCACAACTGGTGATTCAGTCATCGTGCTTCTGTCCCCTGTACTTCAGTTATTAGTGAACTAATAGTTGGACACTCAATAATTATTTCGGCATTTAGGTTGAAGACTCTTAAGAGCCATAAAACGTGATTTTGTAACGCACAAAATAACTTGGGTTTTGCTTAGGTGTACAATGATAAATAGCACTATCTGAAGTTGATACAGTGTAGGTGTACATGTTTAGATGTCCACCAGGCTGTACAGGTCAACTTCATTCCAAATCAAAACTTCTCATGCCTTGGGTTTGTAAAGATCAGAGATGCAGGGGTGTTTTGGTAATAGTTCATCACCTTGTTGAAAACTAAAAAGCTTGCATTAAGGTGAGTGTATATTACCTTATCATTTACAGTTTAAGGCTTCAAAAGTCATAGATTTTCCTTGCAAAAATCTTAGGAGTTTTGAAACTACCTTTTTTATGCAGCTCCATGCACACATTGCAAATAGCAACCAGGAACTGCCCCAATAACAAGGCAAAACTAATCTAAATAGGTAAAGCGGTTTTGGTTTAGAAAGTACATCAATTAACATAAACCACGCAGTTTTATAAGCTATTAGGAGTAACTCAAGTTTTAAAGCCAGGCAAATCAAAAACACATCAGAAATGATTTGAACCGTGAAGCACAATACCACTGAGTTTGTATGAACACAAAAGGCCATAACTTAACCAACAGGTTCTTGGATGTTTTCACCTTTTCTAGGCAGTCTAGTTAGAACATAGTGTTCCCAATTCCTCTGAAAACAAATCCATAACCTTAAACTAGCTTACTTCACTTGTCTTTAAAAGCACAGCCTTTTTTTTTTGGTTTTTTGTGTTTTTATTTTATTTTTAGTATGTGTACATTACTAATGTGATTTTTATTATAATTATTTATACAACAGTGACTATTTGGAACAGTTTTTACAACAACTTGTATAAGAAGTCTGGTCTGGATTACTGCTAACCACAAGTCTTTTTAAAAGAAATTGCTCAGAAGATACATATTGTGACATTATTTGCTAAAACCACTAACCACCATTTCATCATCTGAACTACAGTTCCAACAAGTGTAACAATCCTAGTGTTATGCTTATAATGTTTCACAAATTTAGGTTGATTTATATATAAACCATGAACCGAAGATTTTGGGATCCCAATTTATTTCAAGATAAATATGTATCATAATTATTGCCAGCTAAAGGCTGAAGCTCTTTGCTCTCTAGGCATCCCTGTGTTGCTGGAACATCAGTAGGAGCCACTTCTTAGAACAGTATTTGTTACAGATTTTGCTGAGTAACTGCCAAGTGAAAACACCTAATTTTCAGGTTAACAATATAGTTTTGTAATTTAGAAAATTCCTGTCATGCAAATTGGTGTGCTAGCAGAACTGTCACCAGAGAATCTGGACCACTGTTCTGGAACGCTAAGCTGCCAGCTAACTAGAGTAAAAAAACTTCCATTCTCTAGGTGCAAAATAAACAAGATTGCTTGTGTGCTCGCAGACTGATGACACAGATATATACACTGTACATATTTGCCTACGAGGATGCCTTGAAAGTTTCAGTTATTACAGATTCAGCCTTAGCTCTTATTTTCATATATTGCTTGTGCCATACAGCATAGTGGTTCAAAACTCTAAATTAAGAGGGGAGTTTAAACCTCCTCATGTACTCCTTTGAGAGTGCAACACACGTAAGGAGCTGTCCCCATGCCCATTACAGACAGCAGCTGAGACACAGCTTGGTTCTTATTACAATCAATAGATGCAGTCTGCGGAGTCATCTTCCAGAAATGCCTCATGCCCTTCAGCACAGCACATGGGGATAATCCTGCTTGTATTGCAGAAACACATTAAAAAGAAAAATAAATTTTTTACAGAACTCAGATGAAGCTATTTTTAGCCTTAAAACCCCTGGAGCTGATGGAACTGGAATTTACATAGAATTTGACAGCTTCTTGGAGAAAGGTCATGTGCGATTAGAACAAGGACTTCACTGAAGGGTTTCAAAGGCCCATCAACTCGATGCAGCCATGTGGCCCACGTGGTTCCCACATGGTCTGCACAATCTTCTTTTTTTTTAAATACTTCTAATCCTTACATAGGGAAAGGAGTTATAAGTATTACTTCCCTCTGTCAACAAGCTCACTTAAAAATAAGAGCTTCCACCTCACCAAATTTCATTAAGGTGTCACTTCTTATCACTACCAACATATTCAGAGGTTATGTAAGAGAGAAGAGCAGAGCCCAAATAAACGGGATTTGGAACTGGTGCAAAAGAAATAATGAATCAATAACAGATGAAAACTAGAAAGAGTAGGAGGGAAATGAATAAAGGGGGAGGGAAGTCAACAGTACTTCTAAAAAGGTAACCTTGATCTCCCATTTGCCAGCACTGAATGAGATGACTGGAATCTAACAAATGCAGCGGCAGTGGTCAGACACGCATACAGGGCACCTGTGGATGTCATGGACACTAACAAGTGATTGGTGCAGGCTGGAAGTGCAGACAGAACACAGAGACCTGGGGGCTGGAGGGGGGAAGTTGTCTGTGTGTAGGTGGGTTTGGTTTGAACTTTCTCATTTGCTGACTATAAATAACTGCAAACAGCCAGACTGACCAAAGAGTACATGATTCAGCAGTGGTTAAATATGATAAAGTCTGGTAGATACATTTATGAGAAAGGATTATTTTGAAAGTCCCTAGTTTTTTCTTTAAATTTCAATTACTCGTGACTGTGCCACACAAAAACCCCATCAAAACAGCTCCCTCACAGCCTTGCTGTAAAGGTAAACCTACGTATTGTGCAATTCATATTGAAATTTCAGCAGAATAAAAACCACATTCAAAGTAAAAGAAACTTCTTTCTCAGCCATGAATTACAGGATGCTTCCAGGCACTACTGTATGCCTGCATTGTTAAAACCACAATTTTTTTCCCCTATATTTTGAGTTGGGACATCTTTTAAAATGAGAGTACCTAGAAGGCAACAACCAAACCTTTGTATTCATTTGTTTTCCCTTGACATTTAAGCAGGTAAGAGTATAAAACATATTCATTCTTAAGGTTCTTTGTAACATTTTCCTATTTTAACACTTGTTAGGAACACTGACATATCAATTCAATAGTTGTAGTTCAAGAGTTTTTTAATAAAAAAATTCAGAAGCTTGCTGTTGTGCCAGTTTTAATATGATAAACTGTTTTACTAGCTAGGAGGGTAAGGAGACAGGACACAAACACATCTCTTTCTATGTGTACATAGAGATCTACACATTGCTCTCCAATAGCATAA
This sequence comes from Myiozetetes cayanensis, assembly GCF_022539395.1. Classification (NCBI taxonomy): domain Eukaryota; kingdom Metazoa; phylum Chordata; class Aves; order Passeriformes; family Tyrannidae; genus Myiozetetes; species Myiozetetes cayanensis. The sequence goes on along the minus strand of NW_026088185.1, from coordinate 7,244,338 downwards.
CTCATGTTAAAATCTAGCTGACAAAGACTTCTGTAAATATAATAGAATTAGTTAAATTCAAGTTGTGCTGCACACAGAAGAATAAAACTTCTAAGTATAACCTGTGGAAAAGTTTCTAAATCTCCAAAATACTGGCTTTAAAAAGATGGTAAAAAAATGTATTTTCAAAAATGTATTCTTCAAATACTGATTCTTCAAATACTGAAGAAAGTAAAATAGTTACGATTTTCCACAGTTTTGAGAAGTGGTACCCACCACAAAGACCAAAAAAAAAAGTCATAAAATCTAAATTGGAACAATTTATTCTTTAACACTGCAATGAAGGTCTTGCAGACTTCTTCTATAACAGGACTCGACAACAGGGCTCAAATTACTTTTCATAGGCCAAACCTCTGTCCTTCTAAATAAGACAGTGAAAGGGCAAGTGTCTTAGAGAAGCTCTATTAGCAGAGAGAGAGCTATTGAAAGAAATTCTTCTCTAGCTATTAAAAGAAAAAAAATCTCTAATCTACAAGTATTGGCTGAACAATACCACTGAAAAACTACAAAATATTTTAAGAGAGACAACGACTCAGACTATGTTCGGGGTTTTTTAACGGTATCCTTTCAAGAACCCCAACCTTTCACGTTTAATGAAGTTCACATTTATCACCAAACAGGATTTGCAGTCTCTTTGTTTAGTTTAAGGGTGTGTTGGTCTCACACAGTTCTGTTTGAATAAACAGAGAACTGTGCACAATCAACTGCATACCCTCCCTTCTGACGTCAAATATTTCCCAAGATAAACAGTAATGGTTTATGTGCTTTATGAACATGTGTCTTCTGGGGCATTTGTGGCCAAAAAAATAGAGAAATACTGATTTTTCTACTTAAGTATAGTTCACTTGAAAGCAAGATAAATGGAAGCACCTCACCTTATACTGGAAGGTGATCACTGAGCTATCTTACCTTGAAGTACTTCCATCGGAAGAACAGTCCAGGCATTTTCCAGATAGGAGATGTAGATGTATCGTGCTGTATTACAGGCAAGACCAATATAAAGCACTCTAAAGGAAGTAAGGAAAAGAGAAGTCAGGATAGTTTGCACTTTCCCTTTCTGGTATGTTATAATATAGTTTACTGGTTCAGAAGTTATTTGCGTGTGGACAGTTTGCAAGTCTGAAGTATTTGCTCAACATAAAATATATCCCTTATGTCCTACACCCAAGCATAAACTCTCCTCTTGCCCACCCCAAACACATTCAAAATCCTAACACAAAAAAAAAAAATTAAATAAAATCAAACAGACAGCAGATCCACTGAGTTTTTAACTAAGCTCTGTGGTTCCATGCAAGCTCTGCACAGGAATGTATTTCAGAGAGACCACTTTTAAGTGCATTCGTTTCCAAACAATCTTATTTTCTATTCATCCAGAGGTTCATTCTGCCCTTTTCAGTGTAAGCCTGGAGCAGGTTTGTATTAAAGGAATTAATTTTACTCCAATTAATACAAGTTTATAGTCCCAGTATCTGAAAACTGCTCAGAACTACTCTAAAACACATCCCACAGAAGCAATATGGTTTATAACAACATGCCTCAGGATAAAACTTAACCATCCTGTTGAAAAGCAGCAGATGCTGCATCTCAGAATTTAGAGAAAATAAAGCTCTTACACGAGTTTTTAAACAATGAAACACAAAGACTACCTTGTGCAGTGCCATTTCCCACTGTACATTTAACCTGATGACTTTTCCCTTCCAGTTTTCCCATTTAGCAAAGCTTCCCTCCAGAGTGCTCATTCATCCAGCTTTTTCTTATTTTTACATGGATCTTAGGAAACAAAGACTTAATTCAAAACATGTTTACAGCCTGAGAAAAGATGCTATTGCCATCTTTAAAGATTTTTTTTCAGGGACAAGGATAATTTATTGTTCAAACATGGCTTCTTGGTTGACCTGTGGTTCAGCACAAGTGAAATAAATGACAATTGATAATCAAGGTGAAGCACAGACACAGTGAAAGGGCTCATTATTCTTTGTGCTGCTTTTTTAGTTATTTATTCTACAAAGGCAGACTGAGATTTAATTCAATGGTCCAGAGCCACTGAAAATCAAGAGTGAAACACAATCACAAAAATGCAGCATCTTGTTAACACTTGAGGTCTCCAAACACACATGCTGACAGCAAAAATACCAGTACCATTTGTTTTCATTACATCAGTGATATCAAAAACATTCAAAATTCTAGAGACAGCTCCATGCATTTCACAACAACATGAATTTACTTTCAACAAGTGGGGTAAATTTGCAGGAAGTTGTCCCCACCCAGTCACACATCAAACCAAGCTCTGCTGCTTCCAGACACATGTGAGGTCCACGAATAGCTGGTTTAAGCTGCCTTTAGGCAACACAAGCCCAAGCATTCATGGAAGAAAACACAGAAAGCCATGAAAATGTTTGCTATTATACAATAAAGAGAACAAACTTGTTCTTTGTGCCATTCATCATAAATTTCGTCTCATCCTTTAATTAATGCCTTCTGTTCCAAACAAATAACTTGGTTCCTTTCATAGCCACAACTTGATGTACTTCTTATGTACAACCACATTTCTGAAGTGTATTAGGACACACTGGCCACAAAAGTAACAAAACATGAAAGGTCTGCAGGGTCCTGTCTTCATCCCCCTACTAGAAAGGCCCATGCACATTCTTGGGGATACAAATACTTGTACCCATACACTTGTCCTTCTTCATCAGCAGTGCAGATGTGCCCAGCTCTCTGTTTAGGACCTGTTCTTGACAGTTTAATTTCACTTTTCTCTAGCAAAAACTTGGCTTTTCACCAAGAACTTTCTTCCCATCTCAGCTGTTCCCTATCACAGACCAGAGATGTGAAGAGATCTTCTCCTGCTTCAGTTTCTCCATCACCACTAACACTCATGTACCTGTGCTTTTCTGTCATGTTACATTTGCAGAAAGATTTGGATTCAAAGTTTAAGAGCAGCAATTTAGTCAACTTCTGTCTCTTAATTTGTCAGAATATGTATAGACTTTCAGGTAAATTACAGTTTATGAAGATTTCAATAATTATGGTTTTCGAGGGGTACGTCACAAAAACTTCTGTGTATTTAGAGAGTCCTTTCAAAAACGTATTTGTAATAATCACTTAGACTCCTTATCAGACCTACATGGAAAATGTCAAGAGATTTTCTTTATGAACCCTATATGCAGTATCCATAGGGACACCATATTCAATTCCCAAGTTAAACGTTCAAAGCCCTGAATCTATGTTAACGAGACTAAGTTGTTTACAGCCATGACTACCAGTGTCTACTTCCTATAAAAACATGCTGGAATTGTGGTCAGACAAACACATTCAAACCTAACCTCAAGTAGGAGGTTATTTTCAGAGCTTAACATCATCTTCCTAAAGCCACTGGCAGTTATGAGTGTTTCTACATCATAACATTCAACAAGGGGGACTAAATATTTGATAGCCAGGTTTGTACACTTTTTTGTCCTAGTATCATAAAATCACAGAATGATTTGAGTTGGAAGGGACCTTTAAGATCATCCCAGCTTCAACTCCCCTGCCATGGGAGGGACATGTTCACTAGACCAGGTTGCTCAGAGCTCCATCCAACCTGGCCTTGAACACTTCCAGGGATGGGGCATCCACGGCTTGTCTGGCAACCTGTTCCAGCCTCACCATCCTCACAGTAAAGAATTTATTCCTAATATCCTCTCAAAAAAACACTAGAAGCATGTACAACATATGCACACATGCAGTTAACAAGTGTATGAAAAGCAGAGCTAGTGAAGTCAGAAATTGGGCATTTTAATCAGCACATATTTAATATGGTCATGCTTAAAATGCTTGGACAATAATTTGAGTGTTAGTTAAAAAAACCCTGTAAAACAGAATAGGTTTCAGAGTGTTTTAAGGGTCTTATATGCCAACACATACAATAGTAGGAACAGAAAGCTTCACAAGGCTCAGAAAGGGAAACTAAGTTTTTGTCTGGCAAGGTGTAAAGACTATCTTCTTTAGTTCTATAAAGGACACTCAACAGTTTTCTTCTGCTACTGTGACACTGCATGCAATTCTAGTACTCCTGCCTGTCTTCAAACAATTTGGACAAGAAAGAAAGATTGAATGACAAACATTCAAGTAAATACTGCAGAAAGACTGTCTACATCCAGTTTAACAACCCAGAAGAAAGGAATTTTGAGCTATTAAAAAAAAAGAAAACCCACACAAAAAAACCCCCCAACAGAATACCGATCCCAAATGCTTGGGCTAAGACAGTTCCAAGAAGGATGTATAGTTGGAGGCTATTGGCCCTTATTAATGGGAAGATGAATACCTGTACTACAAGGTAGCAGTCGAGACATGTACAGAACTGTCAAAGAATATGCCTCCTCTCAACACACCATGCACTATATGAGGTTCAGGAAGTACAAGAACAGAAACAACCATGAGCTGTCTCAGACTGTGATGACTAAATACAAGTAAGCATTAGATAACATTCAAATATGACTAATGTACACTTCCCAGGTGTAGGTATAAAGAATGCTGTTTCATGGCAAACAGGAACTAGAACAATTTAATCTCGATCCAGTCTTGGATTCCTAGGCTTAACAGTGCGAGGAAAAAAAAAAAAAGAAAAAGAGAGAGTTAATCCCATACATCATCCTTCCTTTCACTGGCCAACACTCCTATCCCTTCCATTTCATCTTATTAACAACCCTACCACTCTTTGGTTTTTCATTCTTTCTTCAGTTGAAGTCTAAGCCTGAACTTTGTACTATAACAATATACACTGAAAGAGCATACTCAAGTTATCTTTAGCTGTCAAGACTGTGATCTATTCTCACCACTCCTCCATCATCATGTCCTTCCTCCAGTCTTTGCATGCAAGGTGTCATTTTCTGTTACTAATTATTGTTAAATTCAGAGATTAGAAGACTGACTCAAAGTAAAGAGATCTTCCTCAGTTTAAAGTAAGAAAAAACCCCGCATCTTCTAAGTAATCTCTCAAATTACTGTGCTAAGCATCTCAGACACTTTTAGTAGAGGTCAAATGAATGAGAAAATTCATCCCAATAAAGACAAAACAAAGAGAAAAACCACACAAAAGAATGCACAAAAAGAACAGTACAAACAGTTTAAAAATACTTACACCTCAATGAGTGTATAAATATAAACTGGGCATTTGGAAAGGGTATGATGCTAACAACACACAGAACTCTATGCTCAGTTGCACAAAGCACCTGAGTAAATTAAAAAAAACCCATCTTTATGACTTCATTAACTCAGTTCCTCTCCTAGCTTTCCTCCTCTGAGCTTCTTTTAAAGAGTAGTGAAGAGATTTAGAATATGTGGAAATTAGGTCAATTGTGAAATTAGTGGAAAACAATGTTCTCCACATTCTGGAAGCAGTCAGTTTCACTTACACAAGGTAAAAACTACAGGAGGAGCCCTCCAGCCACCTCGCTTCAGTAGCTGCAACTAAAGGAGGAGAGCAAGCCCTGAACTGGTAAGTGACACTGCCAGGCTGCAACCTCATTCTGCCAACACCCAGAGTCTGATTACGAGGCCATATGCACAGGAGGTGCTCACCTCATTTCCTCATCTCATCCTTCTCCCCTCTCAGCCTGCAACTGACACCTTTCCAGGCTACTGTGGGGACAAAGAACTGTCCTGCAAGGGGAAGCAGGCTAAAGCAGGAGGTGCTCAGAATGCTGCTACTCACAGGAAAAAACCTGAAAAATTAATGGTATTTATATGTCAAAACAGACAACCCTTGAGTGGGTGGCAATTTGTAAAGACCTCTAACACAGCACTGCATCAGGGAACTAGGATGTCTCCTGGAACCATCTGCAAGAGGTTACGGTGTCAGGCATAAAGCCCATACTAACACGCAACTCAAACACAAAGGAAGCATTTCAGAGCATTTTCAACTCATAAAATAACAAAAACTCCATCATGTGAGCTGTGTAACTGAACAGGATTTGGAATTAAAAAAAAAAAAAAAAAAAAAAGAGAAGGATTAGCTTGAATTTCACTTTGTAGCACAAGGGTGAGCCTGAGAATCGTCGTTTTTTGTAAAGCTCTTTAATGATTCCTACCATCTTACCTGATGTGACCAACCAGTTCAATGAGTTTGTGGCTGAAGAAGTAGGCAGTGAGCTCAGACACGTGACTGAGCACAGAACAAACTCCAAAGAGAGTAGTGGTGCCATTCAGGTCTTCCAAGTGCCAGTAGAGAAAGGTGAACACGAAGCCATATCCAAACCCCATGAACCATGCCACGAAGAGCACGGAGCCATACTGGATACTGCACAGCAGTTTTATTAGGTCCCAAAAACTGAAAGACTGCGACTGGCTCATGCTGGTAGGAGTGTTATCCGAGGATTCGTTGGAAGTATTTCTGTCTACCTGTGAGATTTCTACCTCTTTTCTCTTATTTTCATCTTGTTTGAAGTGTGCGTAATGAAACCGGAACTGGGTGGCCACAATTAACGCCATTGTCATCAGCACACCAAAAACAATGAAGACGATCCTGTAGTTCTTGTACTCAGGGGCTTTACATCCTTGACCTTCAATGCTAACTTCTGTATGGGTGTAGTCAATGCCAATTCCCACGGAGAGCATGGCCAGCCCCCAGCCCAGGGACCCCCACATACGCTGCAATCCATACCGGTCCCTGTGTTTGCCAAGGTACTGCAGGGTTATGGTGTCCACAATAGTAACAGAGGAAGCACTGAAAAATTCTCCTATTATGACAACCAGCAGGATGAGTAGGAAGATGGCCTCTACTTCTTGTTGATCATAAACGAGCACAGCTTGGTCGGAAGGCGTTGGCTTTGTGCTCATGGCAGTTGGGGTGGCACTCGGAGTCATGTTCCCCGGAGAGGTTGGGCTAGTGGTGGTGTTTTTCAGAATCAAATGGGTACTGTTTTCCAAGATAAAATCCACATCGCTGCTCTGTGTAGGTGACAGGAATGTTATTTCAGGATTAGCTGTCCCTGTTGTTTCCAAAGTGACTGGACTGGAAGCGAGCAGGTCTCTCTTCCCACGAATGTTTGGGGATGCAGCACTCACTGTTGTCAGTGGAGGGGACGTCGAGGCGTTTTGGGAAACTGTTGTTAAAAGGCTGCTTGCGTTGGTGGGGTGTGCTGGGGGAAGGCCCTTTGGTACACACCTTAAGGTGGCTGGTCTGACAAACCCAATCCCCAGGTTAAATAAAACCCAGCACAAAAGTGAGAACAGGAGGACGATCTTGCCTTTCTTGAAGCGATCTGCCACCACTCCCCAGAAGGGAGCACTGCAGAACTCAATAAAGTACCTGATGCCCACCAGAAGTCCACTCTGGCTGGGTGACATACCCAGCTGCTTGTAATACACGGGCAGCAAGGGGTAGAGAGAGCCATATGCAGAATAGAAGAAAAAATAAAAGACCTTTGAGATCAAGAGATCGTTGTTTATTTTGACACAGTGCTTTTCTAACCAATCCAACTCTTCATCTGGGACAGTGGTTGTCTCCGTTGAAGGGGATTCATTATTGGCTGGCAAGTCCTGATCCTTGGAGACGCCGTTAAAAGGATCAGCAAGCACATACTTTCTCTTCTGCTCTTCTTCATCATCGGTTAGAATGGCAACCTTATCATCAGCTGCCATGGTTCACCACAGCATCCAGTACCTGGTGGACTCTCAAGGAATGAGGGCTACCCTGCAAACAAACAAAACATAACCTGGGTAAGGTACCACACAGGAACAGACCTGCAATGCCAGCCATCAAGAACAAAGACAGCTTCTTTTTTGTCAGTGACACTCCTGAGCAATAAATGCAGTATTAGACCCTTTGTCTAAACTAGTGGTACATGGTAGGGTGTTGTATGACCAATTCTGTGAAGTTCTCCCAACAGTAGCTTTAACATTGTGCAATAAAACATCTTTCATGTTTAGGACAGAGAATAATTTATAAATTCAGAGTAACTGTGGCAATTAAGTGCTATCCTTTGCAAGTCTCTTCTTTCAAGTTGTCTTTTCTCCCCCAAGGCTACCCGCTTTATTTTCAGTATTCCCCACTGTACCAAACAATAGCCATGGTTTCGCAATTAAATAATGCAGCCACATATATATATATATATGGGTATTTTTAATCATCCAAACAAATTATTATCCAAAGCCTCATGATGGCCTTCAAAAGGTTCATCAGTCTCTTCTCAAAAAATGATTTTTTAAGCACTCCACAACCAACCACAGCAGAAATCAGTGGGAGGTTTGAGCTTCTAGGCTGAATGGCAAGAGGGGTGGGAATTAGGATTAGGCTTTGAGATTGAAATTAGGATAACGACTTCGAAGACATCAAAGACCTGGGAGCAAAGAAACACAGAGACAGGCCCTACCATGGTATCTTCAAGCCAAATTCTGAAATTGGTGGATTGGGAGATAACTGCACTGCAACTGCCCATACTTATCCTTTGCAGAAGTAAAAGACTACAAAACTGACACGCAATGCTAAAAAATAAATTCCCCAGCCCTTAAGACTTTGAGCTGATCAACCAGCTTTCACATTTAAAAACAACAACTCGTTCCAATAAGCTCGGCTAGCTAAGAAAAGCTTCCCTTTCAAGGAATAAAAACCAGATCTGCCAGCAGGGTAGCAGCTCAAAATAATAATTAGAAAATTATTTTTGCTCTATTAGTATCTGTAAATTTAACCTAGGAAGCTTAGCTCATTGGACTGGTATTATTATCACAGAGAAACCTTTTGAGAGACCGCTATTTGAAAAGAACATTTTATGTCAGAAGAACCTGAAATTTCTCTAAGAGCACTCAATTTATGACCTGGACCTTCTCTAAGAATTTGGAGAGGATGATCCTTGTGAGTCCTTTCCAACTCAGGATATTTTATGATTCTATGATAAGTATTTTTTGCAGGTCTGCACTTTATTCCAAGAAGAGGAGCACAATGAAATCAATAGTCTTTCAAAACTCAACTGGAAGCACAGTTTTATCCCCTTAAAATTAGTCATGCATTGATATATTCAGTGCCTTTAATTAGTTTATCAATATTTAAATACTGACAGTGCATTTGAAAACTGGTACAAGGCTAAGAGAAGAGACTAACATTCACTAGTATGTTACATTAATTGTTTCTTACTGATTCAAAAACCAAATAATGACTGACAAAACAAGCCAGGGGTATTTCTAAAAACAAAAGTTCTTTAAAATAATCTAAACCTTACACAGTTCAGTGATAGACAAGTCTAAAAATACCATCATTAAACTCCCAAACACTCATAAGGTTCGTGTATGTTTTTCGCTTTTAAATGTCATTTCTATGGGATACTATCTGTGAGGATCTCTGGTTTCACTTACAGAGAAAAGGCTGCACAAAAATCTTGGAACCTTAAATATTCATGTATTCGAGGTCAGAAGTTAATAAAAATAATGCCAGCACATACATACAGTCTTGGGTTTTTTTCCTCCAGTTTCTTCAGGGACAATTATATTAAAAAAAAAAAAAAGGCATTTAAAGTGTCAAAAGTTTAGACAGTCTTAATTAAGTTGTTAAAACCATCAAATGAGAAAGCACACTTTCTTGCTCTTACCTGCTACCATCAAAAGCCACATGAACCAAAACCCAGCAGCAGCCTAGTGAGCTCCTGCAATTTTTGGTTCAGCCAGCCACATCCACCTGACTGTTGGAAGGACTGTGGGTTTTTTGCTCATTTCTATATCCAGAAAACAAGTCCTTCTAATGCGTAAATTAGATCAGTGCTCTTATTTTCTTCATGCCTCGCCTTGCTTTGACAACAAAGACTCCAGAACTTGTGCAGGGCCCAATTATGTCAAGGGGATGTAACTGAGCTTTCGGTATATGCTCATCTGTTTACAGCAACTTGCTTACTTAGCTGCCTCAGAGCTTGACAGCATTTAATTGTGAAGAACAGATTTCCTCCCTGTTCCCTCTTCTATCACGACAAGATAGAACTCACATTTTAACCATGTGGATATTTCAGGACAAATAATTTAGGACATATTCTTTGCAAGTATAGGACTTGAAATTATCCTGATTTAAACAACGCAGCCATATTCCTTATTCCTGTACATGAGCTCTGAGCCATCTGGTTTCATATGAATTATACCAAAGGCTTTCAGACCAATTACTATTCAATCTTTTTTAATTTAGTTTCCTTTCTCTACTGAAGTGGAACTTAAATTTCACATGCCATATGAATAGTGGGTATATTACAAATAATTATACTGTTAATCTTTAAACACTTCAGTTGCTACATATTATGCCCCTCTCAATAATTTATATCAGCCTCAGCATCCATCTTCTCCTAACACAGTGTGTGCAAAGATTACTCCAAAAATCCTGGTATTCTGACTAGAACATCTTGGGTTAGAATGCTATGAGAAGTATATTTCATAATAACTTCAGTAAATATTTTTCCACACTGAGAGTGTTTCATTGAATATTATTAATAACACAGAATATACTCTTCAGAGATATAACCTTGTCAAGACTGGTAGGAACCATATGGCATTCTTTATTGTTTTGATCACTAGTTAGTTTAGGAGTCAGGTTTTTGAAACTGATATTGAGCAATTTTTTAAGTTCTAAAAATAAATGCCTGAAAATGACAACATGAACAAAGGGGTATTGTCACTGAAAAAATCTATGAAAAAAACCCTGAATCTACAGGGCTTTCCTTCTACTGACAAAAACCCCGTGCCAGTCGGGGATTGAACGTGCAGCAAACCAAACAGATGGAAAAACAATGTACTTCTGAGTAAGAACAATGTAGTTATCTGCTGGTTATTTTAACCACAGCCTTCAAATACTGTATCTTCATTTTGCAAAAACTTTTTCTGACCCACGAGATGGTAGGAGGGCAAAAGACAAGCACTACTGGTAAGTTTAAAATGAACAACAGAGAACAGGAGTGAGGAAGGAAGGTTCAGAGAGTAAACAGAATAGATTTTAGAGTGGATATAAATTTTAACTCATTTGAGGCTGAAGAGAGCACAAAGTTTTGGTAGAGGCCTGTTGAATGTCATCAGTTCAGTCATGACAAGTGAGACCAAAGAGGTTTCTGAGTCTAAAAAACCATCACTTTAAAAAACAGGAGTAACAGTTTGAAGGTTGTTTTCCCCAAACAAGTGCACAAACACACAGCAAAGCCCTAACATGCATATTGGAAGGAACTTCTGCAAGGATCCTGAGAAAGCCCAGCAAAGGGAAAGGGAAGAGGCATGGCAGGCAGACAGCACATCAGATGTACATCATAAGAGAGCACTTCCATCCTCTGGCAGACAAACAAGCTTTTATCTTGACACAGGTTTACATTTCCATACCACTACACAGCTTGGAACACACTTGTTCTCTGGTCATCCCTGACACGGCTACAATGGAAACACCTGTTCCCCTCCCAGCCCATGACCCCACTGTACTGGCCCAGGACCGTACATCCCTCACAGCTGCATGGGAAGCTCGTAGCTCACCCAGCTCCCTCAGACTGGGAATTATTCTGCAGGATCACATGTGCTCTGAGCCTCTTTATGCACAACTGCATGTGCTTCTCCTTCAGATATAAAGAATGTACTTGTTAACCACAAGGCTATTCTCCCTTCAAGATTTGCACAGATAGGATTCTTTTTTTAATGTAAGTAGAGCCTATGATTTTTTCTAAGTTTCCTGATACAGATTCCTGCCACCTGATTTTATATCTACTCCTCCAGCAAGTTAAAATCCACTTTCAAACCCTTAGATCTATGACACGCTTTTTTATCCGGTCATCTTCTGCAAATGGCCACGGCATCTTCTCTGCAGACTTGTACCTCTGAGCAACTATCTGAGGAATGGAGGAAAAACAATTTGTCCAAGGAGTTCAGTGATGACAATGCAGGGGTCATTTTAATGACTGTAAGGAGGTTCTTTGGCAGATAGTTAAAAAGATGCAAATATGGATATTCTGCATTTAATTAAGTATCTTCTTGGCATTCTTGCCTTTTTTATTTCTTAAATCAATCCTCATTTACTCTGGCTCTCCCAATAATTAAGAGGATTTCAAGATCAGAAAGGATAAAAAGATAATCTATTCAAGACAACCCTACATTACAAGAAGTTTCTTGCAAAACAGAGGAAAATTATAATAAGAAAAATAATACAGTATACTAAAAACTCTGCTCTCCCCTCAGAGTCACTTCTCAAAACCTTTGGAAAAAACCCCAACCAAACACCTTCTTTGTACTGTACCTCAGGGGAAAGAAAAAAAAAAAAAAAAAAGCCAATCAACAGATCAGACTGGGGTAGCAAATCCCTAAACCTCTCAGGGAAAATACCATGGCACTTACAGCGCCAGGCATTGAAACTTCACTTGCAGACCAACAAAAAGTTAGATCTGAGGTGAAGGAGTACTGTTGTTCTAAAATAAAGTTTAATTCAGTGTAAATATGGCATTCACTAGGCTTTGAGAATTAAAGCATAATTAAAACTCACAAAGCAGAGCCTCAAAATCCAGGTTTGGATGTATATGAACATTAAACAACAAAGAAAAAAACCACCACAACAGCTCATCACAAGACAGTGCAAGTGATCTAGAGGCTTAACCCTACATAGCAAAATGACTCACAGTAGAAAATTTATATTTATACAGTCTCAGAAAACATACACCAAAAGTAGAATTTGGAAACAGGAATCATCAATTAATCTCTCAAATAATATGTAGTTGTATGAACAGAGCAGACTAGCTTGCTGTTTGCATTGTGTGGATAAATCAAAGCCAGTCAGGATGGCACCACATCTTTTTTTCATCCCTTCCAGAATTTCACTGACTAGAAAACTGACTTTGTACCAAATACATTAAATTCCATGAGTTCTCATACCAACATATTTAAATCTGCTAATAGAAAACATGTTTCTTCAAAATCCCGGTTTTTCCAGTCACTAATTACTGTTTGATTCAGAACAGGTCTGTGCTAGTGAAGTAGACTTAAAAACTATCCATCTTCCAAAGAAACCTCACCTCCCTCATTCCCCAGCTGGTGAAACTGCCACGAGTGTATCCACCATATTGCCCATGCACACCACCTCCTCCTCAGCCCCACTTGTCTCATTGACCTAAGCTACAAAACCTTTGGATCAAAGTCTTTCTGCTACAGTATCCGTTCAGCACCTCCAGAACCAAGCCCTGCATCCAGCAGGCCTACACAGCACCGCAGCAATAAACGTGAATAATAGACCATGTTTTCCATTTTCAAGCATGTTTCATCCCTAAGGAGTAGTTTGGTGCTGTTGACCGTGTCCATGCCAAAAAGGAGAATGTTATGCAAACAACTTACATTGTGTCAGTGGAGTGCACAGACTTCATTTACTCTTGCATCACGTTCCCAAACCTCTCCCAGGGAAGCCAACCTGCAGGCAGAGCCCTTGGAGGAGCTGATCTCTAAGCCGAGCCATACAAGACCAACTCCCACAGGCCTACCCACCTGCCCCACATCATCCCCTGTTCTCCAAAGGTAAGCAGTTCCTCCTGAGAGGCCGTCACTTGGACACCTGGCTCTGAATTTATCAGGAATAACTCACATATAATGAATTAACCTAAGTGCTGGGAAATGTATTTGTTTCAGGTCTGAAGTAAGACACAAGTATTGTAACGTTAACCATCATAATTAGGGTTTCCATGAAGTGAAACCACCTCCTTCTAAAGCACTTAACTCCTGAAATCGCTTTGTGTTGCTGATATGCATTTACTTAATGTGTTGGTCTCTAGATTTTTCCACTTCTTCAATATGCACTGACACATTTAGTCAATTACACTGAGAGACAACAGCATGTCTGAAGTATGTCAAGATCAGGTTTAAAACAGCTTTTTGCATTAAAACAGGTTTAATGCATTTTATGATAGGTCTGAAGTTGCCAAGTTGCTACAACAGTGCTACGATTAACATTAAAGAAAAGAACACTATCAGAGCCTCATGTTTAAGAAAACCATTTAACTCACATCTTATGACTCCTGCTTTCCAGTCTTGTTCTCCATTTACTACATGCACATTAAAATGTCCTAGTAAACTCTTATGTGTTAAACAGTTTATTTTTAGTCAGCGTTAGTCTCCAGTTCTTTCAACCAGTTTTCAATTTGCCAACTATGTACCCACACCGCCAAGGTTTACACTTGATTAATGATGGTAAATAACAAGTGTCTTTAATTGCACACCAGGCAAGTGCCCAGAGCTGCAGGACTCCAGGAGCACACTGCTGCCAGTGCTGGGGAGGGACACAGGCACCCAGCTGCCCCACCAAGCCTGGCAGGAGCAGTGGGCTGTTGCAAAACAGAGAGGCCTTCCTGTCAATTCCCAGCCTCAGGGACCAACTGCCACCGGCTATCACCGGTTCACTTTCCCACACTGCTATATAAACTCAGGCCCATTGTGCTCTAGCTTAAAATTAAGATGAATTTTAGGTGGTGTTTAAGTTCTGCTCTAGCACCAGCCACATTAGTGATCAACCACAGCTTCCTCACATTGTCAGCTTTTGCTCTCATTTCATCTGTTTGAAATTTTTTTTTAAGTCTTCTCAGGGTTTTCCCTGGGTTTATGACTGCTATCACAAACACTATGCTTAAAGAGAGAATTGGTTTCTTTTCCCCTATTCCCCAGTGGGTCTTCAGAGAATGTAAACAATAAAGTAAATGTCGCCTTTGTCTACTATTTCTATCCAGGGAAAAAACGCACAATGAAAAAGCTAGAAAAGTAGCATTTTACAATCTCTTTCCTTGGACATTACTAACTATAGTGGATAAGACCCAATGTATCTTAGTAAAGCAATAATGTCTGGGGTGAATTCTTACTGAAACACTTCAGTGTAATGTTCACACAGCCACTATCCTCTCTCCTAAACTCCAAGTTCATCACTCCCCAACACTGCCCTTTTCATTAACACAACATTTAAAAAAAGCCTGCTGTTAAAACTTCAGAGCTGCTGAGCAGACGTGGGTTTTAAACTCCGTCAAACTTGAACATAGCAGGCATCCGTAGCACCTACGACACCTTCAGCACTGATTTCCTAAACAAGCATCTATTCCTACGCTTGTTTCAATAAACAGAGGAACAACTGACAACCCGCTTACTAAAGCCCCTGGTCTTTTAAGGATGTTAAGTGCTCTGGATCCGAGTGACAGCCACACGTAACGCCACGCCTGGATGCTGGCGGCTGAGAGAAGTGCGGGATGCCTGTGCAGGAGCTCCCGTGGGACACAGCCCGACCAGCGGCCACCCCCGGGGACCACGACCCTGCCGCGAGGAGGGCGGGGGGCTCTGGGCAGGGGTCGAGCTCCTGGAGGGGCGGGCTGGGGCCCGCCGAGCTCCGCTCGCAGCGCAGGGCCGGCGGCACTGGCACGGCCGCCCGGCTCCGCTGAGGCGCAGCTGACCGGCCCCGGCCCCGGCCCCGGCGCGGCAGGAAAAACGCCTCCGGGAGGGAGCGCCGGGAGAGGCTCCGGCGCGGGCCCACCGGCAGCATCCCGGGCGGTCGCGGCGACGAGGCCCGCCGGTACCGGGACAGAGCCCGGAAAGGCACGGCCTCCTCGGCCCAGCGGCCGCCCGGCTCCCCCCGGCCCGGAGCGCCACGGCCGGGGCCCGCCGGTGGGTGCACGCGGAGCGGGGACAGGGGAGGAGGCGGCGGCGCCCCGGCGGGCGACCCTGGCTGCCGGCCCAGCCCCCAGCGGGGGCACCGCGGGGCCGCGCTGACTCACCTCGCCCAGGGGCGGCTCCGGGGGGGACACTCGGCCGGGAGCATCGCAGCCCCTTCCTGCCGCCGCGGCTGCTGCTGCGGGCAGCGGCTCCGCGCACCTCCCGCCCCCCCCGGCCCGGCCGCGCCGCCGCCGCGCAGGGGCGCTGCGGGAAGGACGGGCGGCAGCCACGGGCGGAGCCGCCCCCCACCGGCACCGGCACCGCCTCCGCAAGGCCCAGGCCCATCCCGCCTGGGGGGAATCCCGCACCCAGGTGCTGCCTTGCGGGGGTCTGTACCTGCGCTGGGACGAGTCGGGTTTTAAAACAGTGTCCGCGGAGCGTTCGCGGGTCCCGAACGGCCGAATGACATTCGTAGCGCTTCCTGCTCCTTGTAAGTTCCCAACGCGTATTAACAGCGTAACGAATTAATTACCTGTAGTGCCTTTCGCAGCCACTGGCATCACCTCTTCGGTGGCATTGTTTCCAGACTTAACACTCAAATAAAATTACGTAAATGCTTAAAACAACAACAATATAATCTTCCCCCAGCTCCCCATAATGTTGAGGCAGAAAAAGGCAGAGTGACTCCTGAGCAACAGCTGATCCGTGCTGCAATATCAAAAGGTCAGCAGTGTTGAACTAAAGAAAGGGAATGATCAGAAAGAGAAAGGCCAGCCTGAGATGTGGGTTGTTTATCAGTCCCGAGCTGAACAGCAGGTACTAAAGCCGTCTGAGGATTAAGCTCAAGTGCTGGTGTTCTTTACAGAAGAGTGCACACTGGGCCCTAGTCCAAGCAGGTCAATAAAACGAGTAAACTCCACTGGCCATCCCCCTCAGGTGCACAGCACAGGCAGCTTCTGCCCAGGACACTGACCTGACTGCAGGCATTGTTCACTGGGATACCACAAAACAAACACATTATTACTTGCATCTTCATATTTGTACCTCCCTTTTCTGAGGGAGGACCCCATTTCTGCAAGGAAAAAAAATTGCATGATTTTGCCCAAGGGCAGAAATTGAAATAAACCCACAAGTTCGCATGATTGAGGCAGACAGACAGGAACGGGGGCATGATGGGCGTTCAACCCATTTGATTGGAGTCCTCATCAAAGTGGAAGGGCCTCCAGACTCCATGGAAGATGATGCTCTCTCCAGGTTGTTCCCCTGCCACGTGACATACTGTTGGGACACCATCTCTGTACATGGATACACCTGCCATTGAGGACACTGTCCTGCTAAAATCTTGCCTACCTCTACATAAAGGCTTCTCCTGAAGGAGGCAGGAGACCAAAGCTGAATTTCCTAGGGGAGATGACCTGGGGCAGGAGAAGGCTTGTTTATCATCTGTCTCTGGAAGGATTTTCAGAACTCTTCATCTTTGAGAATCTCCCCTGTGGCTAATTAAGCACAAAGAGAAGCCACGTCTGAGATCAGGAGCACAGGCCTCCTGTAATCTTGCAGAACGCACAGACAGACAACCATCAGCTCCTGTAGTGAGGGGTTTGTTACAAAATGTTACTGTAATAAATCAGATCTTTGCTCCAACTGAAATTGTTTAATCTTGATAGAGACTTTTTTGGCAAATTACTAAAAATGCTTTTAGGGAGAACATGTATTTCAAATAATTTCCAGTCATTGTTTGTGAACTGAAAAGAGAAAGCTGATTTTGTAGTCACAGACTACATTTACTGGAGCCATAAAAGCAGTCTTTCCCTAAACTCTGATAACTCAACATTGCCCACCACACACTAAGAAATATGACCATCTTCTGCAGCTGTGCTTTTTCTTTCCTTGGAGCTGTGTTTTACCTTTTCTTGGAGCTGTGTTTTTTAGGACTTGCATCCTGATCATTCCCCTTCTTTCTACTTGGCTTTGGAGGTGCCAGGGACACTTCCTAGATTTAAAAAAAAAGCAACCCAAAACTTTACTTTTGAATGCTCTCTGAATAGAGGAATTAAAACAAAATATGTAACATTTCTTTGCAGGCAGTTGCATAACCAGGTATGTGAAAAAAAAGTTACAGCTGAGGACCAGCGTATAGAATATGACTGAGTGATGTACAATGTTTTCTTTATATATACATATATATATACATAAAAATCTTATGTATATTATATATAAATCTATATAATATATTATAAATAATATATTGTATAAAAATGTAATTTTAAATATATATATTGAAATGTTTTCTTACTGAGTTTAAAAGCCCAATCCAACAGTGTGGGAAGTGTTGTGAAAAGCCTGACCACTGAACACCATTATTCCAGCCTGATAAGCTACTCCAGCCTGAGCAAAACTGAACATATTAGGGCTCTGCATGGTTATTTCTTTCAGTGAGATTGTGTGTAAACATCTGTATTACAGCCTGTTACACATTATTACACTTGCTCAGAGAGTTCTTTCAGCTATGAAAATGAAGGTTATCAAAAATGGAGAAACTGCTGCTTGGCACACAAACTGTCCTAATGTACTTTTATCACAAATATTTCTAGGCAAAGCAGTGTTCAGAGGAAAGTAAATATAGTTGTAAGTTACTTAAGTATAAAGTTTTCTGTTAAAATAGTTGCTCATCATCATCTCATCATCATGGCTAGGCTTCGCGAACGAAGATTTGAGAAGGGCTCTACCCACGCTTGCTACAAGCACGCTGATGGCTAAAAAGGCCAATGCGAGATAGACAAGTCCGGTTGCAGAAGGCACAGCAGAAAGACTCCCCAGGTGATACAGACGAGACGCGATTCTTTCTGCGTTGTCTTTTCTCCTCGAGAGTGATCCTGCGTGTGTTCTCAAAAGCAGCAGCAGCGTTATAGATGGTGTGTCTCCAGGCCTCCCGATTGGAGGCCAGGGTAGACCAATGGTGGTGATCAATATGGCCAAGGCTGAGGGATTGTTTCAGGCAGTCCTTGTACCTCCTCTTCGGGGCTCCTCTCTTGCGGTAGCCAGTGGCAAGTTCCCCATAGAGCACGATCTTAGGGAGGCAGTAGTCCTGTATCCTGGAGATGTGCCCTGCCCAGTGCAGCTGTGTTCTCAGCAGCATGGCCTCAATGCTCGTGACTGCTGCCTGTTCAAGGACAGACGTGTTGGTCACATAGTCAGTCCAGTGGATGTTTAGAATTGTATGGAGGCAGCGCTGATGGGAGCGTTCTAAGAGACGCAAGTGGTGGCGGTAAATGACCCATGATTCGGACCCATATAGAAGAGTAGACAGTACAACAGCTCTGTAAATGCTGATCTTTGTACTTTTCTTCAGGTGTTTGTTTTGCCACACTCTTTTATGGAGTTTACCGAAAGCTCTGTATGCCTTTGCTAACCTGTTGTCTATTTCTGCATCAATCTTACCGTCTGAGGAGATGATGCTACCCAGGTAACTAAACTGCTGGACTGATTTGAGTTCTGTAAAATAGTTGCTAGTATAAAACAAAATAACAAGCTGAGTCAGGTGTAAAATCCATTTAAATTAATTGAAATATCTCTTTTTCAAGGACCTCTGGTTCAGGCTCTATATATCACAGTAAAATGTGATATATGAATGTGACATACCAAACAACAATCTTTTTCTCTTGGCTAATAGAGTGACATTAATAAATATGTACCTGACCCCTGGATATTAGAATACTCAGAAATAATACTTAAAAGAATAAATATAAATCATACATATACATGCCATATAATCAACTCTGTACTGTAAAGACACACTGGATTAAACTTATCCATGCCTGTGTGTTCCTGGGGGGTTTTCTTCAATGCATATGTTACTCTATAAAGATTTCTATTTATGTTCCCCATCCAACTTGACGGTATATCATGGTGAGAATGCTTGCCAAAAATAGTTACAAATTATTTATGGTTTAAACAAAAAATAACCAAATGGAATGTCAAAAGAAAGCACCAAGTAAACTGAAAAGTTAAAGCAAAGTAGTTACCTCTTAAGAGAAAAATAAACAAAATCGTATACAAATAACTGCTGGGACTGCACATATTAGATTTAGCTTGAAAAGGACTCAGTGGTGTCAGCTGACTCCACAACTTGTTCCTTAGGTTAGAGGGGAAATAAAGCAAATATAGCATAAGACAGACAACTTTCATGTAAAAAACAGCTGGTAAATTATATGAATGATATGGGCATCTTGTGCTTCTGATATTTTGCAATAGTGACAAAGGTAAAGTATGTGAGCCCTGTCTTATGGAAATAGTTTCTAGGAGCTCAAATTTTAACATATAGAAAAACTTTCAGGTTTCTTTCATAAGCTGGAGCTGTACTTTGAAATCAAGAATTTCTGGTTGACCCAAAATATTCTGCTGTCCTTTAGAAGCTTTTAACTCTGAGCCAAAACAAAAAAAAAATTTACATCAGTAAGATTAGAAAGATAAGCTGAAGGTGAGATTTATGCTGCTAGAACTTGTCCCAGAGTACAATAAAGAAAACAGAAAAGCTTTCATTTCCATCAGATCTTTAATATATTTTGCATAACGCGAAAACTACTTTTTTTGGTCAAGCCTCTGCTAAGAGAGGCACTACATTAAGGCAAGTACAACATTTATTTCTTCCTCTTGAGGAAGTTCTTCATATCACAACAGTTTGTACATCTGCGAAGACTCTAAGTCAGTAGGAGGAAAAATGTGGCTTTTCCCTAATGTTTCAAAGATGAAATGCAACTATGTCACCAGTAAGAGAAAAATCCCAACAGAGGAACTGAGGAACAGTCACCCGGTGACTCAGCAAATCATACACAGCTGCAGCAATGTTAATGGTAGCCAAGGACAAAATATTCACAGCCAGTGAGACAACCATTGCAGTGATCTGTCTGGTTTGGCAGGGAAGCAGAGGACTCCCTTCCTCTAATTTTTAATCAAATACTTTTGGAAGCATTACATTCATTAGCAAAGAGAAGGGAAAAACAATGCACAAAACAATACAGAAAGTGTGTATACTGTGTTTATTGTGTGTGTATATACAAACTTTCTCCTACTGGATAGACCTTTTTCCTCTTTTTTTCCCCTTAAGTTTAGATTTTTGTTTGTAGGGTGTCTGCTTATACAGTAGTCAGCCTTTCCTCACCTCAAGAACCTTTGAATCCACTGGCAGGTATTGAATTTGATGTGCAGTGAGTCTCACAAATATTAAATTCTTAAAATGTAGTGTGAGCAGCAGTGGCTGGTACTGATGGAATTGGAGGGAGGGAATCTTAACCAATCAGAGCTTTGAGAAGGATCCACTTAGACCCGCTCTTATAGTGGGGTCCCCAGAAAAGATCCAACTAAAACTTAAACAAATAGCTCCCCCATGCACCTGCATCTTATTCTAAATAAACACTAAAAGTGTTAAAAATGTAAATGAGCAGGGCAGGCAGAGTACTTAAAAATAGGACATACACCCCCACCTCCTCTGCCAACCATGTCCTGCACAAGAGGTCCTTGCTCTCCGTGGCTTTAGTAACACAAACATTCTTCTACGCTGTGTTCTGAGTGTACAAAGTAACTGTTATGTCTGACATGTTTAATAACTGCAGGTATATGACCAAGGGACGGCAAACTGACCAGGTCTCTCTGATCCCATCTGAGAGCAAGGGGGGGGGACCAAATACAAGCATTGGAGCAAGAAATTCTTTACTATTGTTGTCCTTTACATTCACAAAAGAAACGCGTAGAGGGTCAGATATCCCTGCTTTCCTAATTACTAGTCAATGACTTCAGGTCAATGGGAATTTGACTTCTCAGCTTTTTCACTAAATTAAATTTCTGAAAACAGCTTTTAAAGTAAATATAATGCCACTGCACAGCAAAATATTCCCTGGCCAAAACAAATTTTAATTGAGGCTCAGGATTCTACAGATTGAAAAATTATTGAAGAACATAACTTTACACAGCACTACATACTCTTCTCATTTAATACAAGGACTAGCTCTCACCATTTATATATCTAAAAAAATAGTGATAACTCAGAGTACTTTTTAGCTGAACTAGTTTTTATGTGGGTTTCTTTTTAAATTTTTTAATTTAAATCAGATTCCAGTGCAGTCATATAATCTTATCTCCCTGACTAAATGCAGGCCTTCTACAATGTAGCTTCGTAAACCTAGACCAAGACTAAGACAGGCATTTTTGTTTAGTACATGTAAATGTGATTTTTGATGAAAACTACTTATGTGACACAAGCAGTGAAAAAATCTTTTGTACTGAGGGACACATTGCCCCAAATTCAGACCAAGACTAGTTGCTGACTTCAGAGGCCTCACATCTAACTCGCTATAGAGCTGAGTTTGCCACATTATAAATAATAGCAGCAAATGCCACTTTTCATACAGAAGGGAGTCAGTGTTAATCAACCATCTGACCTCTTTCCCCCAAAAGCATACTGATCTTTTTATTCTATATTTCATCTCATGACCTCCAGCATAACTGATGGGTTAACCTTTTTTAATGTCTTGGTTAGTGAGAGGACATCCACATGATACTGCTACTTGAATTTAGTTTCAAGGTGAATTTCAAACAGTTTCCCCTCCTCAAAGTGGAAAAACAATGAGCAGCTTATTGATGCCCTTCTCAAGCTCTTGAGATGATATTCCTCTGTGTAAAGAACAAAGGACCTCAGTACTTAAGTGTCAGTAGGAGAATTGCCACAGACGTCAGTTCCACTGAGATTTAAAGCAGTATCTCTGATCAAAAGTGATTGTGAAATAAATAGAAGCTTTTTAGACAAACAGAAGCACTCAACTATTGAAAATGTGTTAAGGACAGGTAAACCATATTGTCAGTCATGCCATGCAACAGTAATAGCAGATTAAATGTTCTCAGATAACGTTAGAAAATAAAGGTTTGCGCTTTTTTCCATTTTTGTATTCAGATTTCTGTCTGGAAAGAAAAATCATTAATAACATACAAAAAATGTTTTAAATGTTTTTGCTTTCTTTTTGGCTATCAATGTAATGTGATATAAAGACTTCATGTAACAGTACAAATTGTTTCAGAAATATTTTATACAACTATTTACTTGTTTTCTACAATATCCAAATAATCTTAAGACAGCATACTGTAGTATTCTCAGTGGAAAGCTTCAGAACATCTGTTTACTTCAGAATCTGAAGTTGAAGATAAAAATAAGACAAACAAAATCTCAGAGGATATTAATAGTTCCATACTTACTGAGCTCATTAATAAATTCATTGGATTCCTCCCCAGCAATGTTTCTTTTCCAAACCTGGAAACAAAATTATTGACAGTGAAAAAAAAACAACATATGTTTAGTTTTCAACAGAATGCTAATTTAGGTTTGAAGAACCTGATTCTGCAGTGTGTATTGGCCTAAACTTCTATTAAAACCAGAGACAGTCAGAGACCAATTTAGGCAAGACCAGGCCCTACATTAGTGGTGTGACATTGTCTTTGGCAGAGATTTAGTATAGCTTATGTCAAGTGTGTTGCCATAATGTAGCTACTGTGAAACCCAGCCTGGTTTTAGGAAGCAGCTTCTCTTCAAAACAGAAAAAAAAAAAAAAATCTTAGAGGAAGTTTGTCCCTTCCATTTAATGTCTTATTTTACCCACACTCACCAAAGGATCTTTCTTAGTCTTTCTAACAGAATTATACAGTTGAAGATAAAAATATGGACTTCAGCTGTATGTATATGGCTGCAGGAATAGTACCACTCCCAGGTATCAGGTTTCAGTGCAGGGCAACTCCTTGATCTTCCAAAGTTTGTTTGGAAGCGTCAGCAGGATCTGAATGACCTTACAAAGGAAGTACTCAGAAAAAAAAGGATATTAAACTGTTTCCCAGTTTTTATTTTTTCACTGTCTTGTTGGACAAGGACAGGGTTTCAACCATATGCTATACACCACCTCACTAAAATTAAGATGTTTTGGAGACAGAGTGGAAAAAGGGAGCAAACTCGATGAATGCTACCAAATCAGAGTACACGAGTATTGCCATAGTGTAAAAAGTTCTGTGTTGTGACTCAGTGGCTCTGCAGTGTCTAAAAGAGTGACTGCCTCTTGTGTTTCAGCTGCGCAATGAGGAACAGCAAGGTGCCTCCCTCCCACGTCACGGAACTGTGAGCTCCCGGGAACGGGGCTGGACGGCGTTCTCTGCTTGGCACCGTGACCACGAGTGCCGCCTGACTCCACCTGGCTGTTCCCCACTGCTGCACACAGAACACGGGCTCCTCTGCCGTGCTTAATAAAGCATTTCAAACCGAGTGCTTCTGCTCCAGGAGACAGCCGAAATCTCAGTCCGCATCTAAATTTTTCAGCGAAGCTTTTACAGTATTTGCATTCTCTTTGTCTCCTGCAGATTGTGATCTATTTATAACAACTCAGCTATTTCTAAACCTCAAGCAGACAGAAAATTGATGCGTCATTCCAAGGATATGCCTTTGAAATGGTGGGGTGGGAAAAGAAAAAACCCCAAACACAGGAAGGTGACAAAAGCAGAAAAAAAATAGTCTTTGTCTATGTAACAGTATTAATGTTTCTTACCTTTTTTCAATGTCATACCTCCTGACTTCCTAAATCAGCACATCAACTATGAATTCTAAGTACCTATGCTTTTAAAAGTCATTTACTAATTCCTTTTCTTCTTTCCCTTCTCTTCCCCCTGTTCTAAAAATAATTGAAAAAATGTCTGTTGCCTGTAGGTTTGGACAATTTTATCTGCTTTTAGGATGTACAACCTAGCTCCCTGAGGATTTCTTGTCTTGCTATAACATGCTGTTAACTGTTTGTTACCAGGACGTTCGAAACTGTCAAAGCACTTCTGAGGGAGGAAAAAATAAATATGTGCAAAACCAATCACAAAGTAAGAAATAATTCTATTTTAGCATAATATGTGTTGGTTGTTTGTGGTTTTTTTCATATGCAGAAAAATTCAGGCATGGATCCCATGAGCATTACAGGGAAAAAAATCAGGAGGTTTTCCTCATTTCAAAAAAATACTATATTAGTGTTGGAAAAGGTACAGAGAAGGATGCTTAAAAGCTTGGACTGACTTCTCTGCCTGGAACAGTTGAGTAGCCTAGTATTCATCAGTCAGAAAAAGAGGCAAATTAGAAGGGATAAAGCAGATTTATACTGTCCTGAAACAGAGAAAGCAAATTCATTTACTCTTTCTTCTCATACATGGAATAGGAAAAATCAAATGAAGCTGGTAGGAGACCTGTCAAAAGCTTGGAAAGATACTATGGATGCTGAAAGCATGTCGGGCTCTGGGGGAGGCTGGACATATGTAGAGAAGAGAAGACCCAGGTTACTAGACTTTTTCTTTACTAAAACCTGTAGTCTTCTGGGGAACAATTAAAAGATTCTAGAATAACAATAAATTATTAGTTCTCAAATATTTTGTACCACAGTTTATTTTCCCTTCAGTTTTTTCAAAATATCATGCATTATAATTAAATGTTTCATGTAAACACTAGCTTTGGTTTTGCAGCTCACCTTCGGGCCACTACTGTGTCATGGGCCCTCCAGTTCTTTGGGCCACCATGTCATAACTGTTATTAATCCTCATACTTTGCCTTAAACGATAGTTTACAGGTGTGCCGAGTTGGGAAGGCATCTTTCCTATTCCTGAATGGCAGAGCCATTCTAATGTATTTAAAACAGTAGCATTTCCTACTAGTGCAGGTCCATTAGTATATGAGTGAGAAGGAGAAGCCAGAGCAAATTAACATCAGCTAGGCCCTTCTTGTCATCAGTTGTATCTAAGTCACAAAAACAGTCGTCAAATGTTCCTTGTGTCTTCCAAAGCCTTGACCACCAATAACAGCAACATCAGGGAATGTTAAGGAAAACCTAAGGTCTCAGTTCATTCTTTCTTTGGAGCATGTGTGCTGAATAATACCATTAAAGAGAGTGCAAATGTCATAAGCTCTGAACCACAGGGGGGTTTTGTTGTTCAGGTTGTAGTGGAATAAAAAAGTTAAACAATTAAACTAAACACCGTGGAGCACGATTGTGAATCAGCCCTCCTGATGGCTAAAAACCCTTCAGACAGCCCTCTGAGAAGTAAGACTTCTGATGTTGAAAATTCTGCAGTGAAGTGTGTTATTTATAATTTCTATTAGCAAAAATGAAAATGTGGATAGATATAAACGTACATAACACATAGGTTGTCTGTCTCCCTTGTACCTCTTACTTACTTTCTAAATTATTAATTTAAGCATAAACTACCATTCCAAATACTAGAGAACAATTCCAAAGACTTCAAACTGCAATATATTTTAAATTTTGACCCAACAGCACCAAATTTTAAGTCAATGCAATATCACCAAAATACAATGAAATAATTTGTTTACAAAACCTGTCTTATCATATTTATAAGCCAAACAGAACTGGTAAACCTTTGGACTTGAGCAGGGTGGGGGTGATCTTGCAACAGCACTGGCTGAACAAATATACGTGGTTTATATGGAAAAGGCAACAAAGGAGATGGGTATTGGAAGGTTGGCTACTAATTAACCCAGGCCTATTTGGGAAACGAGACTGAACTTGAACTACAGTTTCAATTCAGCTGTTTCCTCAGCTGAAACTCTTTAAAACCACATCTGAGCTATAGTTTTTTCTGAGATAAGTAAATATTGCCCACATCCTACCTACTAGACAGGTGTGAAAGATTGTCACGGATCTGCAAACAGTTCCCCTTCCTAAACAAGAAAGGTGAAGGTTAAACAGTGGGGGTCACTGTACTACTCTTTGGCAACAGGTTTCCGGGTATTTAAGATAAAGAGGCACCTTCTAGGGAGGATGTTTTCCTACAACTTCTAGAAATAACGCCACATATTCCTGAGAGATCTGCTTCTGGTTGTAATTATGCCGTGGCAAAATCACAGTCCATTGTTGCAGTCATTCTGTTGTAATTATGTTACCTACAAGCATTATGACTGCTGATTGTGAATAACTAACAAAAGCAAATGGTTCCTGTGTAACAAACAGCTGGCTGCTTCTGCAAATATGCTACGACCTCCTGAAACTGCACACTGGAGGATCTGGCAGAGTTTAGGACTTCTTACTTCTGTAAATACCAGGGGTTTTAAACTGAAAAAGGGAAGAAGGTGAGAAATTCTTAGGTGGGAATTCCTCTGAAAAAAAAGATAACTGAAGTACTCCCAAGGAAAGGAGTGTGGCTGAGTCAGTGCATTTTAATACGTTGTGTATTTGTTTGACCTGTGCTAATTTCCTTCAGCACAACTGATAGATAGCAGTGTTACAGGCTCACCTGTAAAGCCAGGGTCAAATTATCTGCTTAGAAAGGAAAAGCATGTGTCCCTTCTAACATATATAGAAGGCTTTGGTTGGATATCTGTTCATAACAGTTTACAGAGCAGCTTTTCTTTCTTAAAGAAGTGGAAAATATATTCCATGTCTTGATTTGTAACAGAAACTCAAAGCATCTGAATCCTTTTCCTCTGGATCCCATAATCCCAGGTCATTGTGCTATGTGTATTTTGTGTGGTCTATGCACCACAAACATACAGATAAACTATATTTATGCTCTAGCTCAATAATAGGAGCAATTACAAGATACCATTTGTTATCACCAGTGTATTGCATCTTTCTGTTTCAGCTATAAGTTTAATGTTGATATTACAATGAGACAGTCAAATATAGAAGCAAAAACTAAAGCAGAATAGAGAAAAGGCTACAAAGTTATTTCTCAATGTCTGCTTCTTCTGACTATTTGAAATATGTTCAAAATTGTACGTTGGCATTGTAATTGAGATGTCAGACAGCTGTACCTGCAAAACTCAGCTGTCTCTTATTAGGAAGGTAACTTGTCAGTGGTAAACGTTCCAAAGGGCTCACAAAAGCTACAGGGATGTTAGTGCTGTCACAGGAAAGGGAAACCACAGACCAAATATGTTTCATGATTCTCCTGCTCGGTCATGGGGAAAAAAAATTTCCATTAACATTTCAGGTTGAAAAAGGTTGTTTTTAAAAAAAAAAATAAAGTCTTTGTGTTCTTAGAAAATTATTTAAATTTAGAATAAAACAAACAAAAGATGTTTCTTCTTGGTGCTGGCCAGAACTTTCTCTTATTTTTTTTTTAGGCTACAAATGTCAATAAAATCCCTTTTCGAACTGTCTTAAATTTAAGAATAATGTCCCAGACTAATTCTACATGGTGTGACATCTCCTACGCAGAAGCACAGCCTTTAATTACATGCTTTAATTTCTTGGCAGGTCCCAGATTGAAACCCTGCTGTTAACTCCGGCAGTTAACCATACAATAAAGCACCTTCTTGCTCCTAGAGCCTGAAGAAGTGCACTTAGCAACAGTTCTATAAGGGAGTGCCTGCATTTTTCTTGGCAGACAGAGGTGTGTAAAAGTATGACTAAATCACATCGAGTTCCATGTTATTTCTGAAATAATTATATATATTCCCATATAGTGCTCTTAGGAAGATGCACCTCCATTCCAGCCTGTTGGTGCAGAGACACAGTGAGAGCTGGACAGACTGGGTCTCCACAGGAGAACCAGTGCCGTCATGAAATCCATGGGGCAGATCCCGAGATTACAGGGAGGATCTAATGATACTGCAGACCATGTATTTCCTTGTGAACAATTTCAGTGTATATTGTGCCCTGCCACAGCTGCCACTGCTGTTCTTCATTGGGCAATATATCCCTGGGGAACTATGTCCACTCAGTAAGTGCTCAAGGAACCAAGTACTTGTCCCTGTCCTTGCCATTGCAGGTTTTTTATGATCCAGGATAACTATATTTCTTGGGGAAAAAAAAAAAAAAAAAAAAAAAAAAAGACAAACAAACACTTTTCCTTCTGACTTGCTACACATCCTTTCCACCAGGTTAATCATTATACACAGAGCTGGTAAACTGAGTTGCATAAAAGCTCATTATTAGCCCATATTGGACACTTATAATTTATACATCTGCAGCAGTGAATGATATATGCTTATCTTTAATAGCTCAAAGGCCTCTATTTATTCTACTGACCTGTTTTTTTCCTCATTTCTAAGTTCTCCAATTTGTTTTGCTGTCCTTTGCATCATTTGTGGCAATAAATGAGATACCTTTCCCTAGGCAATGTTCTTCAATTCATTATTTTATGAACAGTTTTCATTGTACTCCAGAATGAAATAAAACATAAAGAAATTTTAAAAAATATTCTTAATGCTTACTTTTTAAATCACATGTAGATCTTTTCAAGGGAAAATTAATACCTGTGTGAGGTGTCAGATGGGAAACATGGAAAGGTTTGAATACACCACATCTATTTAATAAGATACTGTCACTCTGTCAGCCAAGCTGCCCTGCTGAAGAGCCTCACTTTAATTTAGAGTAACAAATTCTTGAAATAAACATCTGAGGTGCTCAAATTCCTGGTCTGTCAGAAAGCTACTAATTAGCATCAAATGCTTTTGTGCTTAATTCACTATGATTTTGACTGAAACAAAATAGGTAACTCAGCATTCACTACAACCCCTGAGAGGGAAGCAGATGGTTCAACACTGAATCATGTCACATTCCAGCTGAACAACAGACAAAATGGGGAGGCCAAGAGGAATCTTACATACAAGACTGATTTAGAATAATTTTTAATGATTCTAAATATTTAGGGTTTGGTCGGTTTTTTGTGTGTGTTTTTTTTTTTTTCTCTTCTTTTGGGGTGTTGCGCTTTTTTTTTAATGCTTCTTGAGTAATATAATTCCACCACAATAGATCATAGAAGGAAAATTTCAGGCTAATGGTAGTTGGCAAGATAAGCATATAATCTGCATTTAAAATATGATGTACATTCATTGATATTAAAGGTATGGAAAGCACTACCTTCAAAGTTAACTGAACCAATGCTAAATGCAAGGTAGAATTACAAGTGGGCCAATGGTGCTTCAAAATGCTACTGTCAAAGGAATTACTGCAATGCTTTAAAGTAAATCCGTCAAGTGACATGAACTCACTATTTGGAATATCGTTCCTCCTTAGGCTGGGTATGTAATTCCAGTAGATTATAATTATGAGTTACATAAGATTCAGTGGAAGGCAACAAAGATATATTAAAAATATTAATCACCGTTCATAAATAAGACTTTTCAAACACTAGGATAATTAGTTCCATTAAGGTTACATCTCCATTGATACTGCTGTAGCTCTTGCTAACATAAGTCCATCAGCTGATATGTTTTGTCACATGCAAATGTGTTAATTAGGCTTATTCATAACTTCCTTTGTTTCTGAGCTGATCAGCGGAACAAATTATGCCTACATTTTTCCTTCCAGCTCTAGGGTTAAAAATCCAGAGCTACAGGAGGTAGACTGGTGGGGGGGGACACTGAAGTCAGCCAGCCCCTTTCCCAGGCTTGAGGTTTCTACTCACTAGGAGAAAGTTACATGCCCTTTGTGGGTTTTTTTTGCAATATTGTGGGGTTTTTTTAAAAATCTCCCATATTTTCAGAGTCAAATTTCATTATTTGGCTGTTTTTGCATGTCTGAATCATTGAAGACCACATCCTGATGTAAGATTCTGCATCAGTAACGTATATGGAAAGTCTGATGCTGGTGTGAAATCTAGTCAAAATCAGTGTATGGGTAGAGTTTTGGGTTGAGATGAATGCATGCAACTAACTCAAGCTAGGACAACTATAACTAGGAATACATATTGTGAAACCTGTATTTCAGATAGATAAGTCAAAACAAGTCAGAATGTCAAAGCTGTAGAGGACCCTTAGCTCTTGCAGTCTATCAACAAACAGCACTACCACTTCGCACTCTATACCACGAGTCTTACAAGTTCTGCTTTCCTATACTAGTTCCACTGCTATTTTCATGTAATACCAACAAAGTACCTCAAATAACATCCTGTTAACACAGATAAGCCTGAATTTAATTTCTTTTAGAAGCACATATTTAGAGTAAATCTTGAATTAACTGATATTCTGGGACAGTGCTATTTCAAGAGGTCCAAGAGGGATGGTATTTTGGAATACAGACCCACACCGTGTGAAAACCACGTGCCTTTTTCTCTTCCTACATACAGGCAGCTCTGACTCTCAGAGAATCAAGCACACACATCGAGAGCACAACAGATATGATGACACAATGGGATGCAGTACAGATATCATTTGCTAAGCAGACTGCTGGAGTCTGGTAGGCAAGTCCCTGCCATCACTTGCATTACCAGGGAGAGAGAAACTCAGTTTCATTCTTCACAGACCTGGGAAACTCAACCTTAAGAACTAATTATATAGCCAAAGACACCCTCAGCAGTCAGATATCCTTGGGGGACTTTTTTGGTCCACTAGAAGTTAACTATCCCACCAAGAGAAAATTCACTTTCCTCTGGCCCCGTTCCCACACACACTCCCTACAGCTATTTCCACCCACGCCACAGCTCTTTTTAACCGTGTTTAAAAAGCTGAGAGCGAGAGAAATGTGCTGCTGCTGCTGCTGGTGCTCCTCCTCCTCAGGTGGGCGGGTTGGTAGCTGGTCAGTTTTCTGCAGTATTTCTGATTGCTGAATGCGTGGGAAGCCAAGAGCAGGGAGGGAAGGAAGCGGCCCTCGGAGGGAAGGAGGCATATTGGAGAAAGTGGGAAGCAAATAGCCCCTTCCCACCTGCACATGTCCAATTATGTGCAATTGAAAAACTAATACAATGGATCTGCAAGCAGAGGTTTCCAAGCTGTGGTCCTAAAAGGCATCAAACAGCTTGGGTCTTAAAGCCAAATTCGGGGGTGACCAGATCTCTGGGAAGACAGCATTTTTCACCCATGAAGAACAGGCTTGTGGGGAGGAAAAGGAGGAGGGAAGAGGGCGTTCCTCACAGTTATGGCTTCGTACGTGGGTGGAGGGTGGTTCGAGGAGAGGAATGACAGATTGCTTGTGGCAGCAGGGAAGAAAGATGTAGGAGGGTGTTTGCCCAGGGTCCCGTCTAACCCAGGGAGTACTGGCAGGGTGGATGCAGCACGAGTGGTATGTCTAAGCTGGGATGGTGGGAGGAGAGGAACTCGCTGGTGGATGGACCTCGCTTGGATCCTCCCTCCCTGTCTCATCAACACGGCAGCATCTGCAGCAGCACCCAGCCACCCCCATGCTTTCCCCCGGTGCCCTCTGAGGCCAAAGGAAAATGGAAAGTACTTCGCTCACACAGCTTCATTATGAATTTGCTTTCATCCTTTTCCAAACACTTCTAGTTCCCCACTGATAAGACGCAAATTAACTGTTGAAGAAAAAAGGGGGGAAAAAAAAGTTGATTTTTTTCCCCTCCTCCCTCACACACTTTCTTGTAACAGGAGAAATTCACTGCTGCATGCCATTTGCTGTGATCTCAGCCCAAACCTGTGATTTCAGATGTTGCATGGATGCATTATCTGAAAAATCTCTGACCAAAAGTGCCAGGGAAGGCACTCTGTACAAGGAGATTGCTCACGTTACAGACAAAAGCAAAAATTTCCTTCTCCATATTACATAGGTGTTTGTGGTGTTTCAGTCCTTCCCTGGGCTGGCCTATTGCTGGAGAGTGGAGGAACAGATTAGTTTACTGCTTATTTTAAGGCTACTTCTGCTCTTAATGACATTACTGGAAGACTCTCCACTGCAGACTTGAGCCTTTAGTATTTGGCATCCAAGTTGGCACAAGGAAATTTCCACCTGTGTCACCTGTGGAGGTGCTTTAGAGTGCTGCCAACTGAGACTGGACTGAGAAATAACAATGTGAGGATTGTTTGTCAGCACAGTAATAACGAGTTAGCAGGGATGAGCTGGAAATTTTCCCATTCTGTTCCTCAAGCCTTCACAGACTCGTTTTCCCTTACCTGCACATGCTGTAAGGATGCACTTGCTACCCACGCTCAGAGCAATTAGGTACCAGCTGTTAGACCATCAGAGGAAAAGATTAAATTTACAGCAAGCCTGGACACAGGAGCACGGGACACGATGAAGTACTTGTGCCATTTATTATCTGGTCTTGGTCAACTACACTGGGAGGTCTCAGAGGCAAGTCTGAGCCACAACTTAATGATTAACTAGGGATATGCAGATGGCACACAGAAAGCAGCTGAGCTGCTCTTGGAATCCTTCTAGGGAGCAAGAGTTCCCGCATTCTAAAGTTTGTTTTTTTTTTTTTTTTCTGGAAAAGAAACCAAAAAACCCAAGAAACAAAACCTGAAAACATCTGCTCAATTCCGAAGTCCTCCTACAGTCTGCAAGTTGTTTTCTCTTTCCAAACCTGCTGAATGCACTGCCAGGAAATTTTTCCAGGGGGAGGAATTACAACCTGCTTATCCTTCTGGCTATTGCACTTGTACTCCCTGAGTTCCTGGCTTGGTTACTAGGTGTGCTGCTCACCTCCAGTATATCCAGTCTCCTGCAGCTCTGTTTGCCAATATTAAATCATCCATAAACTCTCAGGTTAAAGGTCATCTCATTCCACTGATTCTCATGCAACTCCATTATTTTCAATCTTTTCCCTATTTCTACTTATAGAAGTCTTTTATTTACTTTTTAGAAAACATTGGCTTTCCACTCTGCAAAAAATGGGGCGTGCAGGAGATCTATGAAAAAGCAGAATGATATGTGAGTTACTTTTTGGACTGGACTGCAGTCAACTAAATGGTTGTCTGCGATAAAATCAAAATTTCCCAACACCTACCACCCCCCCTCCCCAAAAAAATATAGGAAAATTCAAGCCACCACCAGCATGTTTAAAAATGAAGAACACTAGGCTCAAAGAAGATGGCTCTTCTGTCACCACCTCTTCTTCCTGAAAGCAATTTATATTTAAAAAGAAAAAAAAAAAAGTAAGTATTTTTAAGAAAACATTGAGCATAAATTCAGTGTCACCACCATGGAAAGAAATCAGTAGCTGTTGCAAGACAATGCTTGCTGCTACCTCATTGTTTACAAATGAGTAGGCCCCACTCTTGCCCTAAATCAGACACAGCTGGAATACCACAAAGAAAGGGTCTACACCATTATTTACGCTGAACTCAGAGGGAGAGCACTTTAAAGTCAGCATAGGGAAAAGATGAATCAGATCACCAACTTCTATTTTGGACCCTTGAAACATAGACACCCTGTGTAATTGTGTCCTGATCACAGCCTTGCCCATGTACAAATGGAATTTGTTAAAGAGAATTCCAGGGGTTTCAGACAGCTCTTACCCAAGGTTAGCTTCCTCATGCCCATTTCTTCATTCCCACACCACCACTGGCGAAAAGATTATCTGACAGAAAGGTTCTATTTGGTTGTGAAATGTATAGACTTTAAGACATAGGATGTGAAGAACAAAAATATTACCTGCTCATCAAACTCCCTATTATTGGTTATGCCTGGATGAGAATGTAGAGCTATCCTTCAAAAAAAAAAAAAAACAAAAAAAAAAAGTATCTAATTCAGGATTCAGGTTTGGCAATAAGCTACATCAGTGAGCATCATATAATCTTTAGGTGAAAGTTTGAGTAGTCCGGATTGCCTAATGAATTCTGCAGTTCATTAATTTGCAGTAGTCTTCCAGTGACTGAAAAAGCATCTCATGTCCTGTTCTCAGTTATTTTTTGTTCACAGTGTACAAGACTGAAAACTGAGACTGCGTTAATACACAAATGTTCTGTATCTTTTTTTTTTAATGCCTATTTAGTTTGATTAAGACTTTTACAACCAAATTTAATACACCCT
Source organism: Myiozetetes cayanensis (assembly GCF_022539395.1). Lineage (NCBI taxonomy): Eukaryota > Metazoa > Chordata > Aves > Passeriformes > Tyrannidae > Myiozetetes > Myiozetetes cayanensis. The sequence continues at coordinate 7,209,986 of NW_026088185.1, read as the reverse complement.
GAGAGTCATTGCAATGGAAATACCAACACAGATGATGCTGCTCTAAGCAGGGGCTGAATCATTTCTCGAAACGAAGAGCAAGGTTGCCCTCTGGGGACTTTTCTAGAAGTGCTTCTGAGAGCTGGGATTTTTTTGTTCCAGTAAAATATATTAGCTAAGAGATTTTAAGATTGTTTGGATTTGTAAAATACTAATGTGAATCAAGGCAGCTGGTGCTAAGAACTTGCTATACCGAGAGATGATGAAGTTACATTTCTACCTAGTGCACTTTATTGTCATTTACTCCATGTTTCATCACACTTTTCAGTATGAGTCTCATGCTGGTACATGTCAGCCTGAAAACCAAAATTCATTGAATGGTCTTAGTTATGGAAATCAAAGTGAATTTAGCACTGTGAACTCCTAGGATGATGGCCATAAATTCTCAAGTGCCTTTATATTCTGTTTGTTGTTGTTGTTGTTGTTGTTGTTTTTTAAAAATAATTTTTAAAAAGAGGCAATTTTCCCACTTGTAATTTCTGAGTCAATTTATGCTGAACACACACATACTGTGTTTGAGCTCACAGCTGTCTGCAGCTACTGTTGGGGCAGTAACCGTGCTAGTGCTTAATCCATGTATTCACCTTCACTTATAAGCAGCTCTCATTGCGAGGTCACATCAGAGCAGCTCCTTAATCCCACCTCACTCGCTTTCTGTGTGTCAATAGCTGGGGGTGTGGACAGCACAGGTTTGTCCACAGGGTGCAAAGCATGAAGAGAAACCAGGAGGTCAGAAATCAAGAAACCGGTTTCACTGCTGAAAATAACAAACCATTAGAATGAAGTTTCAGTCCGCGGGGCTGAACTCTGTGAAGGCGGTTTGGCAACGCCAGCTTGCCCCACTTTGGGCAGCAACAAGCACGGTTTGTTGTTGCTACACGCAGCATCGTTGCTTCACTGACAAAACGAAACCGCATCACCTCGCGCACTCACACCTCCCGGCCTCACTCGGGACGGGGAACTGGGAGAGAAATCCCAGGTAAGGAAGGGGATCCGAGGTTGGCGGCCGCTCCCCGGAGCCGGTCCCGGGACGGGAGCAACCGCTCCTCGTCAGGGTTCCGGCGGTGCCCCCTCAGCGCCCCGCGCATGCGCCCGTCCCGCCCCGGGGCCGCCCCGCGCCGGAGCCGGTGGGGCCGCCATGGCGGGGTGGGTGCTGCGCGCGCTGCCCAGGTAACGACGGGGCCGCCCCGGCGGGCGGGAAATGGCGCCGGCAGCGCCGGGGACGGGCGGGGCGGGACGGGCCGGGCCGGCGGCGGAACCCGGCCCCGCGGCTGCTGTACATCGCGGCTTGGGCCTGGAATAGCCAGGCCCCGGCGAAATTTCCCGTCCTAAAGAGATCATGATTTAAAAATAGGGTAGGATGCCGCGGTGTTAACGTGTAACACGTAGGTGACTGGGTTGGTACGCTTAAGTTCCTCGTTCCATCCGTCTGATGTCTGAGCAGCGCCACCGATAGCTGCCTTTCTCTGTGATAATTAAGAAATAACAGCCTCACTGCTTAAAACGGGCGACATGGTCACGGCATGCCCTGGTGTGGATCTCTGCTGTCACCCACAGAAACTCGAGCCCTGTGGGAGCTCTTACACAAACCCCGTGTAAATACATGTGCACATGGGGGCAGCTTTGTGCAATGGAACCTTTGGAAATACACAAGGTTTTGACAAGACCGTTTCTTCTTTTTTTTTAGTGCCATTATTTAAACATCCAGAAAAAGGCACTAAAATCTTTAAAGGACACACATTAACTATGACTTATAATCCCCAAACCCTCTGTCTTTCCAGGTTCTCCTAACTTGAAAACATTAGTAGTTGACATTGGTACCTGCTCTCTATTTACTAGTAAGCAAGGAATTTGCAACTGTTTGGATAACAAAATTGTACCCTAACTTGCTTGGTTTTAAAAAGGAGAATGTAAAATACTTGTGTTCAGAAATTTTTCTGCCACTGCTTTGGTTAACCCAGCTGGTTTATGGTTTTAGCTGTCTTTTTAATATTTCTGTTTTAGGCTGAAGGCAATCAACAGACTGCAAGTAATATTACAACATTTGGTGAGGACAGCATTTTGACTGAGTTGGAAGCTTTCAGGACTCCTCAACTCCCTCAAGATGGACAGCACATGCAGCTTCTCATGTGTCTGCTCACTGGTTCTGAAAGCTGTCATTTATTGCTTAGGCACAGCATTGTCCAAATCTTTGAGCACTTCGTAAATTCCGTGTTACCTTCGTAAATTCCTTAAATATTGTCCCACTGTGAGTTTGAAATCAATTGTGAAAATAGTTCAGTGATTTGTTCTCTACTATTAAAAGTTACTTACAGACAGAGCAATGTGTACATTTGGATTTGCAGTGTCAAACTGCCAATAGGTACACATGGCACTGTCTTTGTTCTAATTGTTGTAGGTATTTTCAGAATGTCAGTTTTAAGGAATTATGGTTTTATGTTGATGTTTGGGTGGTTTTTGTTTGTTTTTTCTTAATTTCATTTAAATGTCATTGCTAAAAATGTGTGGCCAAAAAAGTTACCTGAGATTTATTACTTCGAAGGCCTCAAACATGGAACAGTTTCAAAAGAACTTCAAATAAAACTTGAAGCACAGTGGGAAAGCATGTAATTAGTATACAGTTGCAAAATGCGTGTTTTATCATCTTAAATAATGCATTTTAAGAATATACTTCCATAAACACTCTTGTATGTTACTCAAGTTATCTAACTGATGACACTTGCTATATTTATTTGGTTTTGCATGTACAGAAAATGTCAAACCAAACAGATTCAACAGCTGAAGTGTTGCTGGAAAAGAGAGGAGGTGCAGGAATAATAACTTTGAATAGACCCAAGGCTCTCAATGCACTAAATCTTTCTATGATCAAAAAAATTTACCCACAATTAAAGGTTAGTATCTCAACTTCTCCTCGTCCGCTATACATGTGTTATTTGAAACCAATTTTAAAATGCAATTTGACACTTAGTGTACTGATTTAAAGAATGAAAGTCTGTGTGAGTGCAGTGGCCATTGAGCTCAGATTTATGGGATGAGAAGGGACAGACAGTTTCAAGCAAGTTAGAAAGAGAAAACGTCAAAGAAACAAGCTGTCAGACAAAGTTAAATTTACCATCTCCATAGATAAATGAACATTCGTATTAGTCCCAGAACTGAATTCAGAACAAGCATTTGTATGTTCCTTTTGGCAACACCCAGCTGGTCAGTTGGCATGCACAAATTTCAAGCTAAACAGTGGTGTTACCTCTTGATCAGATGCATGTTTTGTGGGGAGGCTGGCTGAGATAAAAAATACAAACCATTGGAAAGCAAGGTGCTGTCAGCATCATTCCTTAAATGAGGACTTGATGGATAAGGGCTCAGGGGTGGCAGAAATACAGTTGGCTCTCAAACTTCAAACTATTTTAAAGTATGGATTGATTTGCTTTTTGAAAAAGTAAAATAAGAATTATAGACTGTATACAGAGAAAGCCTTTTATTCCACACGTCAGTCTTACATGGAAACATTTACTTTTTTTTAGACGTGGGAGCAAGATCCTGAAACTTTTCTAATAATTATCAAGGGAACTGGGGGAAAAGCTTTTTGTGCTGGAGGTGACATCAGAGGTAAGGACTATAGTCACTTAAACATTTGACATATCTTTGTCGTTTGCTACTCTGCATTTATTTCTTTTGTTTACTGTGACTCGGGTAAACAGAGCCTTCCCAGACAACAGTAAGAGATTAGTTGTGCTGACTCCTTACGCAGACACTACTTAAGTGATTTCTCAGAAGAAAGCTGTTGGGATATTATATAAAAAAGTAAGAATTGTTATTCGTAAACATTTTTATAATAACTGGTAATAGCAGCCAGTCATTCCTGGGGAGAGAGGGTTCTTGTCTCTACCTTTCTCTTCCCAGATTTTCATTACTACTTTGCAAAGAATTTGAAGGGTCCTAGTAGGTAGCTCTGATAGCATTTGATAATTTGTGTCTGATGGTTTAGATGGCTAGATACAGAACGGACAGTGGTGATCAATGTATTTGATCATGTTTTAGCTATAAACTGTGGGAAATCTCCGAAGTGTGAAAATTAGCAGTTGTTCTAAACTTTAGGTAAACAAGCAGCACGGGTTATTGTTAAATTATGTCCTTCTCTAATTGGCTTCCCATTTTTAGTATTTAGAGTCTTAAGCAGTTTGAAGTGACTGTTCTATATATTGATACGGAAAATATCACAAACAAGAGTACTAGACATTAGGAGGAGTTCCATGGCATAGAAAATGGACCACACTCTCACAAATATGTAACAGAGTCTCCAGCAAAACACAGTTGACTCAAACTTGAGACTTAACATTCATATTTAAGTTTGAGCAGATTTTCTGAAATATAATAAAGCAGGATTAAATTCTGTTTAATTGCTGTAGGAAAAAAACCCACTTATGTGGCATTATTTTCTGTTAATGTTACTTATATTTTCTATTAATTATTATTTCTATTAGTCTATTCTATTAATTATGACTCATATTTATATTAAACTTCCTTCTCTTCCGAATTTTTATTTCTCTTAAGCCATCACAGAGGCAGGAAAAGTTGGAGATAAACTGTCACAAGAGTTCTTCCAAGGAGAATACAGGCTGAACAATGCCATTGGTATGTTTGATAGCAGCTTCTGAAGCAGTACAGTTTGCATAACACTGTCCTTGAATGTAAATTTACTCTCTCTCTTTGCTAATCTATTAAAGACTGTGATCATCATAGAAGTAGTAATTAATTTTTCTTTAACTGAGTTCAGTATCAGTAGTGAAACATCACATTTTTATACCTTGCATGCAGAATTTGTTTCTTTTGTCTGAGCTATTGTGACAGCTACTTTATCCCATCCCATTGTTCTGTATTTCCCCTATGGAAGAATTAAGCCTTGGCTGCAGACACTGCAGTTCTGCGCTAAGTATCATTGATCTGCTTCAAAGGAGACCTGAGCTAAAAATAGATACGTGGAAAATCATTAATATTCAGTCAGAAGATCAAATCATGTTAAGGCTTTCCATTTAAACAGACTGCATGAAAGACTAAGACTGCATAACTCAGGCCAGGAGTTACCTGCCTGAGCTTATTGCAAAGAACTGACAGCAGAGACACTGTGTGAAGTTTACTGGGGATGAGGGATAGTAAGAAAGGATATTAATTCTTCAGGGTAAAACTCAAGAGTTGAATGTTTTGGTGAGAAGAAACAATTGCAAACAAACTTTAATGTAATGCGTTTTGAGATTTTAAATATTATATCCAGCGTTAGTCCCTACAGGATGAGAGGTGAAGATGTTGCTTACATTGACAGAAGAGCACAGTTATTAGAGTAAGAGTAATTTTTACTTTGTAAAAAGTATTTTTGCTTTGACTTTGTTTGAGTTTCTAGGTTGAGCATGTTTGTTATGTACCTTACCTTCTCCAACAGGAGGCAAGAAAAATAGCTTAAGGTTTCACATACTTGGGGAAAATACAGTATTACTATGGCAGTTGGACTTGATTCTATTGCAAGGGTACATAATTTAAAAGTCTGGGGTTGTTTTGTTTTGTTGTTGGGTTTTTTTTTAATTATTATTAGAGTGTTCAATATATAGTGCATGTAATTACAAAACCTAGATTTTTGATAACTTTAGTATGATTTTATTCCTTTAAGGCTGAGATTTCTGCCTTATTTGTATCTTATATTTTACAACTTAAAAATGCACAGGGGAGCTGCTTTCACAGCATTACTGTGGAAGAGGAATGCTGCTGTAGTAAATTTAGTTCAAAGGCTAGCATCTACAGCCCATGCATTAGCTTGTATGTTCATGTAAGAACAAAGTTAAAAACACAATTCTGCTACATTTTCTAACTACTAATTTGAAGGACTGAACTGCCTTTTAAAATACCTTTTTTCTTAAACAATGATCTATAGTTGTTACAGAAAAACCAGCAACATGGATGCAGGGGACACCTGTATCAGCAATCTTTTTGAACTTCATCTGACCTGAAAACACTGAATACAAAGGCAGCTGTTTCATTCTCAGTGAATACCTGAATCTTTCCATGAATGGTAATTGAAAGCATCAGGGCTTTAGTTTTATGCCTCCTAAAGGCCCCAACAGATAAAGTTGGTCGCTAATACTGTGGTACTTTAGGACATTATCATCTCGACCTGCCTGCACCACATTCAAGGACTGTAACATCCAGCAGAGTTGGCAAGACAAAACATGATTGCATACTCACATTTTGACTGAAATCTGCCAATTCATCTGGCTTTGTAGTAAAGCACTGAAGGGCTGACACACACTGTGCTGTTAATCCAGGCTGTGAGAGGGGGTGAAAGGGCAGCTGTTGTGTCCCGCTGTCCTACCAAGCTATTTATAATAGCTAAATTGTCAGGTACTCACATAGCAATCAGACTGCTGTCAACTGATAGCCGTATAATTCTCTCTTACAACACTCACAATGCAGTAAGTCAGAAACTGGTGTTTCTTTAAGAGTTTTATGAACCACCTTCACTATCAGTTAATAATTGACTGTTTACATAACCCTTTATTTTCTGTTGCTCTTGCTGAAGTAAGACATGGGGAAACGTGTCATGTGGCAGGTAGTCACAGGTCCACTCTTTTGAAAAAGGTGTGCCATTGTTTTTCTTTACATTTCTTACAGGCACTTGCAAGAAGCCATATGTGGCACTTATTGATGGCATTACCATGGGAGGGGTAAGTTAAGTACCTTGGTGCAATACCTGGCATAATTTATTTAAAGTAACATAATATGCTCTACTTGAGTCGAACGAAGTGCCCACATGGCATTTCAAACACTGCAAGAATAAAGATCATAATCTGAAACTTCGTCTCTTGCTTGTCAGGGTGTGCTGCTGCCCTTCTTTGATAGCTAATACAAGTGCTTTCTCTGAGAATCTGTGCTGAGCAAAAGAGCAGAATCCCCTCACTGCAGGAGCCAACCCTCACAAATGTTTTCAAAGGACTAAAAGGGAGTTTTTAGATCATACAAGATGTATGTAGATCTTGTATGTAGATCATACAAGAGCTGAGAAGAACTTTCCACTCAAAGTGTATTAAAAAATAGAACTATATAAAAATACAGGTAAAGGACAACTCTTTAAAAAATTGGGAAAATATCATCCAAAGCTACACTTTAAAAGACATCCACGAGTTCCGTATTTTTCCAACAAATAATCTGGAAATACATCTACTTTCCCACCTCTGTAAAAAACCCATGAGTTATAGGATCCTGATTTCAACCCCCCCACCCTGTCCAAGGCCACACCTCATTATTAAATCAATATGGAGAAGACTCAATCACATTGTTAGTTATACTCGGTGTTAATAATTTTTTCAGCAATTGTTGGCTTTAAACACCACAAGTGTCTGCCATGCCATTGCTTACATTTGTATTGTTTTCTTGCATGTCAGTATGATAAGATTGTACAGTCTATTTAAATGAAGTCTGTCAAAGGTAGGATGTGAGAAGTGGAACAACTACATGATCCATGACCTGTCATGACTCTTCCCTTTCCATCTTGCCTTACACATTTCATTTGTCTAACTTGGTTGTGGTCTTTTCACCTGGTGATTTAAACACACCATACCTTTCTTCCCTTTGCTACCAAGCCCCAAAGATTTCGGCTAGAGAGCCATTCCTTCCAAACCTAGTGTACATACATCATTTCCAGCATAAGGGAGATTACTTTTGTAGCTCTTCTTGCAGAAAAAGTATTTTATTGACCATAGGAGACCTGAAGGTTTGTGAATAGAGATAGGGAGTCCATTTTTTTTATGGAGTTTTGAATAGTAGCATGGAAGGCTATGAGTGAGCCAAACTGCTCAACAGCCGATGTCTTTTCAGAGGTCCTGTAGATTGCTCATTATGATTGTGCCCTAAGCAAGAACAGAATTTTGTCATTTGAAAGGAAAGTATATTTTTGGACTGAGAAGAGCATGATGGAGTCAGATGAGTCCTGCATTACTGAGATCCTCTATTAGTTCTCTTTCCTTCAAAGAGCTTTTAAAAGACAGCAGTTAGTCTGAAACTTTAGTTGGACAACCAAATTGTAGTACAGGATACCCAGATTTCAGTGGGACTTTGACAGAGTAATTGTCATTAGGGTTTGAATGACAATTTACTTGCTTATCCTCATATAATAATAGCAACTGTCTTTGTTTATGGGTAGGAATCTAAGTTTTAATTGAGCAAGTTCCAGACTACTTTTAAACTTTTTTTTTTCTTTTGTTTATCCTTGAGTGCTGTTTGATTTGCACTTGTTAATACAGCTGCACTTTACTCTGAGATAAGGTACTTCCTGCAGGAGTGCACCATCAACACACTTTCCCCCACCCACTGGCAGTACATGGGAGCATCTACTGATAATTTAACAGAGGAGGTCAGCAATAGTATTTCTCAACACTGGCTAATTTTTATGTATGTGTTTTATGTTAATTTTGAGTTGTCTGCTACACTTTTTCCTTTCAACCACCTCTCCTGTCTGTCAGATCTGTTTTGGTTTCTCTCAATGGACCAATGCTTACATAAGAAAAGTGCATTAGCTCCCACCTTTTCCCCACCCTCTTCTCTCACCATTTTCAGCACTGGGAGCCCCATCACAACTGACATTAACCAAACTTAAAGCTTGCAGCAGCAGTTTTCTAGTGTGCTACAAATAGGTTCTCTGCAGTGGGTTTTTATAGATGAGAACTTCTAGAAAAGCCCTTGAACTTGTCCCTGTCATACTGTCACCTTGTTCTGCTTGCTGTACAGAACTGTCCTACTGTAATTCTTCATTAGAACTGCATTCTTACGAAGGAGTTACTTTGTTCATTACATAAGGAGGTGCTTTGTTTAAAATCACTCAGTCACTGGGTTCTGTATTTTTAACACGAGCAGGTCATATTTCACCTATTCCATATGCTCAAGATCTGGCTATCGTAGTCCCGACAAGTCAGTAGGAGCTCGGAACATTTGTCACTTACAAACTCCAGTAAATGCCTTTAAAAATCTACATTCAAGCCCTTGGCTTGAAAAGCAAGTCATGTTAGCATGGGCTTGTAAGTCAAGGGACACCCCTTAGACACTACAATTTCACTACATTTTCACTATTTCACAATTTCACTACCATTTATCTATGAATGAAAATGCAAGCAAGCCAGTCTCAACCTTGCTCAGAAAAGCAGCACTATGCACAGAGTGCTTTGCTGTTCTAATTAAAAAGAAGTTAAAAATCCCATAAGTGTGTTAGAAACTCAGTTATTATGTGCTCAGGAAGTAAAAGTTGCTGCTGGTGCACGGATACCTCAGATCTGTGATGGAACTATTCATCCAAAAAATTAATTGTTTCCCCTTCAGCATTGTTGGCTAGGGGCTGGTGGATGGTGTGAGCTTTGAGAGCTTTGTTAGCCAACAGATGGGGCTGTGGAGCTTGTTCTCTGCACCTGCTTGTCTGTGCTCCTGTAGTTCATCAAAAATTGATATTCAATATAAATGTATCTTTTCATCTTTTTGTACTTATTCAGAGCACTATGTTCCTTTTTGTACTTATTTAGAGCACTAAGTTCAAGTGACAGATTTGTTTGATGAAGCAAAGATGACTGCATTTTAATGAAAAACAGTGAAATGAGCTATAAATACCACATTTTCTGCAAAAGGGTGTATAGTATTGAAGGGGACATACTGGGCATGTACTCTCATGTTGCTAAAAACTACATAGTAAATATATTGTTAAAAACTACTGTTCAGATTATTTTAGTTGATTTATATCCATAGATTTTTTTATTTCCTTGAAATTGGATACCTGCACGGTAGACAAGAAAGGCAGAGTATTTTTTTTTAAATATATTATCTGCAAATGACATCCTACAAATGACAACTGACCAGAAATTATTGTTTTAGTTCTAGAAAAGTCCCAATCATACTGGGAGTTCTTTGGAGATGAATAGAAGTGTGCTTTATAAGCTCAGTCCAAAACTAGGGTTTTAAATAGGGGTTTGGCACAAAATATATTACAAAATATATTAACTCTCTAACAGACTCCAACAGACTCTGAAACCTGTTTCAGAGCCAAAAAAAAAGCACACCTGAGAGATTTGAGTGGTGGCTTTCCGATGATTTGGCTTAGTATTCAAGGTGAATATATGCTAGCCAAAAAAAGAGAGAAAATCAGGGCATGGGCTTTGGAAGTTGGTCAATGTGGTCAAGGTCACTGGAGTAACTTTTTGTGAAGTTAAAAACTGTGTAAAAACTTTACTAGCTTTGCAAAAGCAGAAGTACATTATTTTCAGGAGAAAAGGCCACTGCTTTTAGTTTAGAGAGGAATTTGCAACAGTGGGTGTGAAGTACCCTCTTCCTTAGTATCATTGTTTAGAAACTTCTTGAGCTAGGCTTTATTTCAGAAACACGGTGCTAAGTAGCCATCAGTAATCACACTCACCTCTATTCATCTAGTATTTTTTGACATGAAGTATGCTTGGTCTTCAGAAAGGCCTGTGGGAATCAGTTTCACAGTTGTATGTAGTGCTTTGTGAAAAGCAGTTTGTTGCTGTTTCAGGCCTATTGTCCAATATTAGTGAATGCTTATGTGTATAATTACTAATGAGGCCATTTTTAATGGATTTATCCTTTAGTGTGATGTCTAATGCAGCCTATTTGCTAAGTTTGTTTTAGCAAGTTACAGATTTCTAAAGGTTTTACCATTGTGTTACATTTGTAGCTTTAAAAATTTATGTTTCAAGTTTTAGGAGGGGAAAATATCTTCTTGTGGGGCAAAGTAGGTTTTAACTTCCATGGTAACATGCAACATTTTCAGCATAGAAATGGAATTTGGTAGAGTTGCTAGCTCCCTTAAATCCTTTGCAAAGCCCAGTGCTTTGAGTTATTCCAAGAATTTTATTTTCCAGTCTTCATGTTTAGGAAGAGTAATAGGAAGTTTCTACTTTAATATAGCTTGCAATTTAAAGAAATAAAGGTCATCTGACCTTATTTCCATCCCTGACTCCTCAAAATTCTAGGGCCCAGTTTGTGAGAGCAATAGCAGTACACAGTACTGACTGCTTTAATCTCTCCTCAGTAGAGAAAGACTGGGAGTATAAGAAGACAACCTGTTAACTGGGTTTTTGGGTTCATGAGTGGCTTTGCATTAGTTTTGTCAACAACTGGCAGTACAGGTGTTTTTAGGCAAGGTCTTTTACTTAAATCAAGAGTCTACATCTCAGTTACTCACACAGAATATCTTTAGGGTGACTGTTGGACCGTAGAATGTTTTTTTAAGAACTGTGTGTTAGTCTGTTGTGTAGTAATGTGAAATATGTTAAGGTTTAGACCACACAGGTGTGGAGAGCTGGGAGGAGCCTCAGGATTAGTCTTTTGCACTTGCACTAGGGTTAAGTACGGCTAGATGACTGCTGAGCTGATTTTCACCTAATGTGCTTAGAACTCTCCAACAGCAGCAATCCTGGTTTTTCTAGATGTCCCACCTGAGTGCTTTGTTATTCTTTCAAGTTAAGATTCTCCAGTGTATAATTTAAGTCTTTATTATGTGCAATCAATATATTCTGTCTTAGTCACAGCTCTCTGTGGACATTTTGAGATACTTACATTCCTTGCTCCTAGCCATCTCCCTTTCTCCCTTTAATAGGGATAAGGATAGTTACTCAGCCTTTACTATAGATAAAGTCTCTTGGTCTTCCTGCAATCCTCTAGAATCTCTCCCATTCATGTACTTTACCAGTTCATTGCCAGAGACCAGACAATATTTCAGCTGGAGGATTCATCAGCACCAAGTAGAGCAGAATAATTATCCTCCCTATATTACAGAGATATTCTGTCACAAATAGTCCACGTAAATAGCAGCTTCTGAAAGCATCCTGTGCTAGGAGGCCACCACTTCTAGTTATTATCAAAACTATTACTTCTTTCCTCTTTGCAGAACATAAACTTCCATCACAGTATGTTTCTCTGTTGCTTACCTTTTACCAGTTTTTAAATCTTCTTCCTTAAACTGAACTCACTTATCAAAGAATCTCTCTTGCAGAGCTACCCTTTTCCTCAGAGACTGCAAAAAGTACTTCTTTTTTCTGGATTTCAAGAAACCTGAGTGCCATATCAGGTGGCATTGGGCTGATTAGGCTGCCCAGGTGTACTGACTCTGGGCTGAGCAGATTCCCACCTCAGCCCTTGGCTGCCTGCTGGTGCAGACTCTGCTGTAGTGTGATACCTTCAGTAGTTTTCACAAGAGCATTGCATTATTTGTATTGATTTCATGGTTGCTGTAAACCCCTGAAAACTGTCTAGGGACATAGAAAACATGCTTGTCACCTCTGCATTTGATTTGGCTTTCTTAAGTGTCGTTCTTTTCGTTTTGTTAGTTTCTCCAAAGCGAGACTGTTTTGGACCTTACCCTTCGAAGGGTTTGCCTTACTCAAAAGTAAATTGTAAATTATAGAAATCTTTGTTATTTCATCATCCAGGCAGATAATGAAAACATCAAATAAAGTGTCATTCATGAGTAGCTTCTGCATGGCCTCAGCTGGGGTGCCCTCTCGGTTTGATGGCAAACTGCTGGTAACACTTAAGATTCTTTCCGAGGAAGGTGCCCTCCATTTCCCAGTGATATCATCCAGGCTATGCTTCCCTACCTTGTTAGTGAAAGGAACCTGTGCTGGGGATAGGGAAGCATCAGAAACACTGCAGTTCAAAGCACAAAGCTTTTTTGGAATGCTGCTCATTGAGTGACATCATTTTAATCAAGGGCTTCTGCAGGTGTTCCAGAGAAACAGGTGCAGCCAAATTCCTGAACCTACTCTATGGTTTGGAAATATTCATTCTGTTGTGCACCTACCTGTGCATCACTTCTGGAATACAGAACCAGAATTACTGCATCTGTCTGTGTTGCAGTAGAAGAGTGACTTAAGTGCCTAATATTTAGGTTTAGTTCTTTTTCACATTAGTGCTACTTGATTTTCAGCAAAACATTTGAGATGCTGAAATCGTTAGATTGTAAATCTGGTCTCAGGACTTGATATGAGGGACTTCGAGGCCTAAATTTGCTTAGCTGAAGTTCGCATTTTTTGTCTGTATTACTATTCTCTCTTGCATCATATAAAATCTTTTGTTTTGGTAATAATGTAAGAAGAATTTGAGTTTTAGGGAAGGATGACATTTTAACACTTCTTAGAAACCCTCTATGTAAAGTTCTGAGTCTTGTGGGGAAAGACTAGGTAGAGATTTACCTCATATATGTCATTTTTCTTGGTAGCAAAGTTTCTCAGTAGGCAAAAGCAAACGCCTGACATACAAAATATTAGATTAACTACAAGTGGTAGTGAAATCAATCAACAGGTATTGAAAGTGGTTAAAAAAAAGTTTATCCCCTGTGCTCTTACATGTATTTAGGAATGCTTACTCCCCCAAAAAGATTGTGTTGGCTTTACAATAGGAATGGGCCTACTTCCCATCACTGCCTTGTATGGAAAAAACCCTTGCTCGTTTCTTTAAATGTTTGATGTTCTTGAATGGAACAAATGGCCAAGAGCTGTGGAGGAGTTTGCTACACAGTATTATATGAAGTTGTCACATTTTTTCAGGAATCAGTATTTCTAACAAATCATTCTCAATCACAGAAATAAGAATTATGTGAAGAGAAGGCCAGTTTCTAAAGTAGAGGAACTTCTTAGAAGAAGAGATAAAGCCAATTTTCAGAAGTGTTTTAGAAGTACTTTTAACTTCAAACTGCTTGCATATAATTTGAGCTGTAACACTTTTTTCTAATACTTATTCTAGTAGAAAAAAAATCTAAAAAGTTTTACAATTCAGTATTTAGAATATCAGCTGCATCTGGCATTTTTCTAAACTACTAAACTGAAATGTTATTGAGGGGAAGATGTTCAGTCAGTATTTCGTTTGCGTAATATATTGGTTATATTTAATGTGTGAATGTTGCCTTACGCAACATATACAAGTGTTCTAAGAGATGTGGACCACATTCATCAACAAAAATGAATGTTACATATGCAGGACAAGTTGAAGACCTTTCTGAGTCTAGAAATGTAATTCACTGTGAACATCTTCCAACAGCTACGTTAATATGATGTTTTATTGAACAGTGTTGCTAGAGACTTGCTGTAGGTACCACAGGGCATCTATCAATAGTCACAAATGTCTGAAATTACACTTTAGGAGGATTTGGTCAACAATTCTTTTTACATTAATATTTCGTATCAAGTAAATTACTAGAGATGTCATAAGAAGATTTTTTGTCATCCATTTCAGTCAGTACATTTTAGTACACAAAGGAGATGGAGCTGACCAATAGCTGTCCTTATCCTGTCCCATTTTTAACCATATTGTGGCTATAGCTCTTTAGGAATGTTCCTTTCACTACCAGCATACATGTAAAATTTCTGACATGCATCTGCAAATAACATTTTTCTTGTTACTTCTAAAATATGTTTTAAGAAGTTGTTAAAAAGACATCAACTTTGTATTTAAATTACGTATTTGTAAAACGGAATGATTTTGTACTTTGACTGCCTGATGATCTGTAGTTAGGACCAAAGCAGCATATGGAAAAACACACCTTACACAAATAAAATTCTGTATGCTCAGGAATCACAAGTTAGACTCTGGGTTACAACTCGCTGGACTGCTGCAGGAAGTGGGAGGAGGAAAGGGAGGGAATGTCTCAAAGATTTCCTTGTTCTCAGCCTAAACCTGCCCAATCCCAGAAGCAGTTCCCAGTGATATAAGAGATGAGGAGGGTCTGCCCTCACCCTCTGTGCCATTTTTGGGTACAGACCTCGACCACACAGAATCTTTCCTTCTGAGCAAATTGCCTGACATGGCTATCTCTTCTTTCTGACTGGTGAAACGAAACCATTGTGAACATACGGTCACCTGCTCTTTTCCATAAAAAGTATTTAAATAAAAATTTTGAGCCTGTGTCTTAAACCAAACTTAAAATCTCGTAAACCACTGAATAATGGCACTTCAGTTTGTTTAGCTGAAGTGATTGAAGGCTGAAAGAAGGTAGGAAGCGTAAAGACAACAGACTGCTTTACTTCATCATGATCTCTCTTGGACTGTGAGCTGTTAATTGACAATCTGTAGAAAAAGAAGCCAGACAAATACAATACATAAATGCTTAAGTTAGGTGTCTTTTGATATTTCTCAGGTGTATACTATACGATGGAGGGGGGGAGCTCCCCATTTTACTTCACATTGTAGTATGTCTTTCCATCTATTGTTTGGTGTGGTTTTTTTTTGTTTGTTTGTTTGTTTGTTTTGGTGTTTTTTTTGGGGGGTGGGTTTTTTTTGTTTTGTTTTGTTTTTAATTTTATTTGCTTTTAGGATGTATCCTTTAAGTTGTATGTATATAGCCTTTACTCAGAACTGTAGAGAGCAGCATTTGAGATTAACATTCAAAAACTAGGAAACATTAGAATTAGCCATAAATAAAATAAATCTCACTTTTTTGCCCACTTGTGGTACAGTTTTTAATTAGAGGAATGTGCATTCACAAGTGGATATTGCCCACAAGAACAAAGCTGTTCATTTGTGGCTTAATTTGGGGTGCAAATTTTATTGCAAACTGTAGAAATTTTGCTTATTAGTTATTAACGTACATATCAATGGCTTGGGGTGACTAGCTGCAGCATATGAAAGTTCATGAAAAGTTCTTATCTTACATAGTACTTCTATACTGTGATAGACATTATTACCCCTTTAACCTTTTTTTTAGAGCTAGGAAACTGGAACCCTGAAATGTCAGTGCTTCTTGGGACTTCTCCCAATTCTTACTCTTTTTCTTCCTTTTTATAAATATGTCATGCCTCTTCTCAGCCATCATGCTCTGAAACTTGAACATCTTTGGATTTGATTTGATTTAATTTATGCTCTAAAATCTGCCCTGAAGTAAAAGTAATTCTCATACTAAACCGAGATAAGCTGCTTTCCAGTTTTCTGGCTCTCCCCTCTCCCCCTTCCTCTGGTAACTCATGCCCGTGTACCACACAGAAGCTGGTGGCCTGCTCTGTGCCAGAGCTTCAGAGCTGAAGGCAACTTTTACTGTGAAACAGAATACAGATTTTGCAAGTGCAAACAAATCATTGGGAGATTGTCTCATGCACCGCTTTAGCTATAGCTTTTGCAATGTAGGGATGTTGAAAACAACTCTGAGGCAACACTGACAGGACTGGCTGTGTGCTGCTGTTACAGTGTATTTACCATCTGGCGCTGGGTCTGGCTGCTGGGCCCTCCCCTCTGATCCCTGGGATAAAGGGTGCTCTTCATTTTGGAGGTAATCTGACTATAACAACAGCAGCTCTTGACATCAATGAAAAGTAACCACTGAAGGCTCAAGGATTTGCGCCTGCTGTTATTCCCCAAAGGGTTTATCAGGCACTGTCTTGAAAACAAGTATTTTATGTTATGGGTCAGTATTGGTACAGTAAGGAAAACCCTTCCCTCTTCCAGCTCTACAATAAGTGAGATTTTTGCTGGCTTCTAAACAGATTTGCTCTTTCCAGAAACAACCAGACTATTTCTTGCTAAAAATTCCACTATTTCTCTCTAATTCTAGACCTTCGTGTACATGCCTAGTCACATATTGAGAGTTATCTCATTATTTCCCTCTCCTTCCCTTTATTATAGATCCAGGAATAAAAGTTCTGAAGAGAATTATCTTTGCCTGCTTCTCCATCCTTTCATATTTCTGTTCATTTTTCTTAATTCCAGAAGAATTTGAATGCTCATTTTCTCCTTGAGTTAGTTTTAATCAGTCTTACACTTTTTCTAAGCACTTTCTCCAGAGAAATAGAGCATCATTACAAAATCCCCTCAGTTCACTCCTGTCATCCCAAATAACTGTGCCGCTGTTTAAACAAAGTTCTATTGCACGTGCCTGTCATTAAGAACAATAAATATTTCTTCATTTTTAAGATAAAACCTAAAAGCTCAGTTATGCACTGATGCAAGTTGCTGAAACAGGTTCCCTCCCACCTGTCTGCCCTTCCTGCAGACATTAGGATGTCATGAGTTGGACACAGAGATTTCTTGGCAATATTTACATTTTTTAGGTGGTACAGAAGAACAAAGGGATAGAGCTGTCTTTCAGAACTTTAGAAACAATAAAATCACCAAACTTACTGTCTTTTTCTGAACACACATGGCTAGTTACGCATAGGGAAACAACATTGAGATAGAAAGAATGTTTTCGAATTTAACAGTATAAAAAGTTGCACTTGCTAATAATGAATTATTTTTGTGATGGGCTTTTCAGATCTAGGTCTTATATCTTATGTTGTCTTTCTGTTGCAGCACAAGTCTTGTGTCCATAAAAGGTTGTGCAGATTATGATAACTACCCTAGTAAAACCAGTTTGAGATCACTGATAAATTCGGGCTGGTAGCAGAAAGTCAAACCAGGACTTTTAAAAATTCAGTATAAATTCTGTTGACAAAAGACATTCACTGTTGACAGCCTTGGTGCACAGAATGGCCTACGTATTTTTCCCCAAAATTTCACTTTAAGAAGAAGCTGACCTAAATGATTACTATTAAAGTAGTTGGATTAAGTTTGTTTAAATAATTAGGGGTCAGAAGAACAAGACTGAAACATCAGGTATTATTACAGATAATCTGTTTCCAGTCAACTCATTGTGCTTCTGTGTGTCTGTAGGAATTTGTACTCAGAATCTCTAATATGTAATCTGTATATGGAAATTAATATTTTATATTTAAATCATATTACACTAATATTTTATGTTTTAAAATACAACACCCAATGATAGAAAAGTTCACAAACCCCACTGGTTTTTAATGATTTTTTTTTAAATACTTGCACAGAATTGATTTACACGTCATCAGCCAAAGAAAATGATACTCTAGGTCCAGATTGATCTGTTACATTGCACTGCTCTGGTTCACTATGTTGTCTTGTCTGTTGGTATCTCCAAATAAAAATGGATTATACTCTTTGGAGTGGTCCATAACATTAATGATGAACGAAGATTAATTTTGATTCAGTTTAAGATTTGTTGTGTCCGGATGCAGAGTGTAATGCTCTTACATCCATAATTTTTGATCTAACATAGCTATAAGCTCCTGCTGCTTCCTAAATCAACTCCACTCAGTTACTGTGCCAACTAATGCTTTGGAAAACATTTCTACTGCACTTTGGCCATTCTGTCACATCTGTATGCAGATATATTTGCCCTTTGTTGTCTTATGCTCAGTTTGTTTGTCGATTGCCACATTTCCTTTGTGGCTCTGGCCCTACTAGGAACTGTATTCTCATGCAGTTAAAAATGAGTGTTGTCACTGGATGGAACTGTTACAACAGTACTTTTATTGCAGACAGTATCAATATTGGTATTATCAGAAAAGTGTTCTAGCTTGAACAGCTAAAAATTCTTTATCAGCCTAGTGAAGGTGATGCAAGCAACATTCCTTTTCTGTTTGTGTTTCTTTTATTCTGACACTTAAGCTTTCCTATGCAGTCTTTCCTTCACCGTCTGAGTTAGGTTATTTAGTAAGTAGACAAGTGTGATGTGTGGTTTTGCTGTGACACAGGTATATTTTTCTGTATGTGAACAGATGTTTACATATATAATTCAGGAAGAGAATATTTATTTTGCTCTGTACAATTCTCTGTTGTGATGGCCCTAAATTTCTTAACTTCCTTAATATGATGAATTCTCTGGTTTACTATTGTGGGGTCATTCTCAATTTAAGGTAATACAACCCTCTGGCCACAACTTAACTTGTAAGATTTATAGTGACTCTATTCCATTTCTCCATCTATCAGTATTTTGAACCTTGTTTTTCATTAGAAAAATACTTAGTATTAAGTTCTCTATTTGTCATGGGAAAAAAAAAGGAAATAAATGATAAATTTTCTACAGGCATAATATGCATAATATGCATAATAACTTTTGAAATGCAGCACTGAGTAGGCAATTGTGGGCATGGTAAGTAAAATTCAGATACTCAAAGTGCTTTTTCATAAGCTTGTTGAGAAATTCAGATTAAACTGCCTATAAAATTATGTGCCTCCTTGAGGTGTGCTGAGTCTAATAGCTGAGTTCCCTGACGTTTTTAAGATTAATATCTTAATATCCACGTAGTAATAAATCTGTAATTTGTAACCAAACCCCTTCATGGCTAATTTGTGTCCTGTAATACACTGTCAGACCACCATTTCTGCTCTTATCTATGTTTTTAATTCATTCATAGATAAACCCTACAGAAAGGTAGTTGTCATGGTTTAACCAGCTGGCAACTCAACCCCACAGAGCCTCTCGCTCACTCCCCCACCAGCAGGATTGGGAGAGAATGGGAAGGGTAAAAGTGAAAAACCTCATGGGTTGAGATAAAGGCAGTTTAACAGGTAAAGCAACAGCCACCCACACAAGCAAAGCAAAACAAGGAATTAATTCACTGCTTCCCAGTGTTCAGCCATCTCCAGCCATCACACATAATGATGACTTGGGAAGACAAACACCATCACTCCAAACATTCCCCCTTCCTCCTCTTTTCCCCCTGCTTTATGTGCTGAGCATGGTGCCATAGGGTGTGGAATATCTCTTGGGTCACTTGGGGTCAGCTGTCCCAGCTGTGTCCCCTCCCAACTTCTTGTACACGCCCAGCCCCCTTGCTGGTGAGGTGGGAATCAGAAAAGGCCTTGACCCTCGGCAAGTGCTGCTCGGTAATAACAAAACCATCTCCATATTATCAACACTGCTTTCAGCAGAATCCAAAACACAGCCCCATACTACGAAGGAGCTACTGTGAAGACAATCATCTCTATCCCAGCCAAAAGCAGCCCAGTACTTTGAATTGGTTGCTTGTCCATTTCTTAATTCACCTTAACCTCTAGTCTCATTCTTTGAGTATCCTTTACAAAGTTCAAACATTCAGCTGTCAGTGAAAAAAAAAAGAAGTTTCCAGCCAGTACAAGCCTGATTTGTATTGGGCCTTGCTGCTGTTCCCTGCCTAAATCAGAAAACATGTGATAGACAACACCAGAAACTCTTCTGCTTTTGAGGGAAGTGTCTCATCAGGACAGGCTGCTAGAGAAGAAGGCTGGATACTTAATAATGTGAATTCCATTTCTGATTTGATGAACACGAGTGCCCAGGTTAACCAGTGAGTTCCTAACCACATACTTTGAATTTTAATCAGTAATGCTAAAGGCTTTTCCTGCTTAATTCTGTATTTATAATACAGGTAATTATCACATTGGGAGCCCCTGGTGGTCTAGTGGTTAAGGGCACGGCGCTGTCACCGCCGAGGCCAGGGTTCGATTCCCGGTCAGGGACACTCCCCGGCAGATGGAGCTCGTTAGCCCTGTAGGCAATCCATCTACGTCCTGAGGACCTCGCTGCCACTGTCCAAGCTCGCTTGGCCCCGGCAGATGAACCTTAGGATTAAAGGGTGGGCTCAGTTCCGCGCACACTGTGTCTCACCTAAAAAATCCAGTGCGCAGGCTGGAAGGTGTAAAGACCTTCCCCGGATCTTCGCTCGCGAAGACTGGCCATTATTCATTATAATTATGACATTAGAAAAATAGTTAATTATTATTTCTTTTAGAAATATTAGAATGACAAATCTGTACAATTCATGTATTGGCTTTTTTTTTTTGTCGATGATTTGAGGTACGTGCAAAAACTACAGATGGAGTGACATCAGCAAAGGGATACCAGCTCCCATAGTAGTCTAATGGAGATAACAGGGTCACCCATTTCTGTTACTGTCACCCGAGGGTTTTTCAAGGTAATCTCTGTGTGAGTCATCAGTCTTTCAAAGCACAGAATGCTATTTCAGCCAAATCATAAAGGTAATACGATGCTTTGTTAGTGCTTCAACCGTGAAAGGCCTTTTAATGTTTTGTTGAGATGCACGTGCTCAATCTACTGTTATTTAAATTGTAGAGCAAAGTAAGAGCTGTGTTACATAGGGTTATGATTACTGGTAACAGTAGTTTTATAACTGTGTCCTTTGCTCCGTGCACAGGGAGTTGGCATCTCAGTTCATGGACATTTTCGAGTTGCTACAGAAAAGACACTTTTTGCAATGCCAGAAACAGCAATAGGTGAGTATTTTAACAGATTGTCACGTGTTAATACCTCTAATCAGGATGAAATGTCTTTGACTCAAAGCTGTGGTGGTCATGGAAGAATTTTAAAAGGGAATTGGAGATGACCATATATGGCAAGTATTTTCTATTAAATTAACAGAAACTTTCCTATGTTCTGGGCTTCGATCATTAAGGTTCCTACCTGTCTAGACTGATGCAAAGGCTGTCAGGATACAATATTTTAGAAGCAGATCCAAGTAACTAAGTCTTTGCTACAGATGTAGGCAGATAAAGTCTGAAGATCCCAGTGCAGCCGTTTCAGCTTTACCTTGGGGACTCTGTGAGTCAAACTGCCTGTACTACACAGCTGCTCTGCAGTGTTGATGAGACAGATTTTGGAATTCCAGCTTTTCTTGTAGATTATTAATGTAGACCCATTACAGTTGTGCAGAGGTTGTGTCTAGGTGAGATCACAGTGTCTTCAGTATTGTCTGGGTTTTTTTAACAGCAACGTGCACCTGTTGTGTTTTCTGATCTTTTGAGCCTACAGTTTTTTTGTCAGCTCTGAGATGTACAAAAGAAAATGTATCTCAGAGCTACATGAAGATGGAGGTATGGCTCAAGAAAAGTCAGTCAGATTAAAGTAAACCCTCCTGATGCAAGTGTCAAGGGAAATAAAGCATAATAAACCACCCAATATAAGGAAGCTCATTATCATTTTAACTCCTGAAAAAAAAGTACCAGAGCAATTCCTGCTGGCTGGTAAATCTAGTGTAATTTTTCTGAACAAGCAAATTTGGGATGAGAAAAGCAAAAGCTATTGTGGGCCTCCCAATGTTTTGTTATGCTGAAGGAAAACTCGGTAAACTAAATACCTTAAGCATTAATACAACATGAATTTGCTAAACTCTGAATTTCATAATCAGTTATTGTACATGAAAGCCATTTGAAGGAAACAGTTTGTATTCCTTTTTTTTAAAAAACTAAACAGAGTTCTTTGACACATAAAAATATGCTAATAATATAAGTACCTTCACTTTCTTCTTCAAAGGTAAAGATATGAGTAGTTTTATATTAACAAAAATTCTGTTCTTTACATACATTTCTTGTGTTGCCAAGGACTAATTTAAACAAAAATAAACTGTGAAGACATGTAAAGGAAAAGCTTAGAACTTGCTTAGGAAAGAAAGTAATTAACCCCCCTTTTAGGATAAATTAGAAGTAAACCCACTGAAATCTGTTTGGATTTAAAGGCTTAGCTCTTTTGATCACTGTGTGTACTCTTAAAATGTCTAGCTCTCTAGACACTGGATTAATTGATTGTTTCATGTGTTCACTTATTTCAGTAGGCATGACACCTTTGGTGTGAAATGAAAACAAAGCATTCATTCAGCTGCTACATTTTCACACAATTATTCTGCATTTATACACCACTGTAAATAAAAGGATAGAGATAAATATGCCACTTTGCAAACAGAAAGAAAAGGCAGTTGTAGATTGTAGGAGTTTGACACAGATAATACAAAGCAGCTTAGGTGTGGGAGGGTGTGGAAAAACTAATGGTGGGAAGAACAAAAGATGGAAGTACATTGTAAGAGGTGGGCTTTGAGATAATGTTATATTAATAATGGATACTTTTGTGTATGTCCCTCCTAAGTTTTTAGCTTTCTAGAAGTCATTTACTAATAAATTTCCAACCCCCTCTGCAGACAAGGTAAGAATGTAGTAGCCCTGCCTTTATTTCATGCTTGGCAAGTGCAGAGTTGCACCTCTGGGATTACAGCAAAGAGCACAGACTGCAGGTCAGCACCACAGGCATAGGCTTATAGCCTGGTCAGTCCAGCACTAGCACAGCTCTTATTTAAGTAGGAATTTGAGAAGTAATTGGTAAATACTATCCAAGGAAATGGAACACATTAAGGGAACCCCAGTAGCAAGGAGAAACATATGGGAAGCCTTGCTGAGAGGATTAAGAGAAATATGTAGAACATGGACAAGAGGAGTAAAATTATAAGAAAAATGGAAGACAGGGACATTGAAAAAGATACAGAAGCTGTAGCAGACTATGTTTATGCAACCAAGTAAGTTTAAAGTGTATTAGTTACATCTTCACTAATCCTGGTTGTAAATTCCTTAATAATTAAACCTTCATTCAATTTAGGTTTATTTGCCTCTAAAGCAACTTAAGTTAATCAACTTCACAGTTTATTTAGAATGGATACAGTCAAGTGGAAGGGCACTATGGATCCCAGTAGGAAGATGTCTTTTCCTCTAAAATTTTACTGGGGCATGGGGAGAACAGTGGTCTAGCATCGATATTATTCTAATTTAATTACAGCAAAACCAAGAAAGATTGTTGCTGTTGCAGTTCTGGTGAATGGAGAGAAGAATGTAATTGCCTTTTTACTCTGGAGGGCATTTTTAAGTCAGGTTTCACTTTGAAATGAGGAATTTTTTTTTCAGTAGTAGGCTACCCAAGGGGAGACAGATGAATAGAAACATAAAACTAAATAAAATCTTGGCATCAGTGTTTGATGGCTCAAAATGAGAATGTAAAATGTAGAGCAGACTATTGAGAATGGGAGTACAGATGAAAAAGAAGGTGAGTGATGAATTGGGGTTAATTGGGCTTTTAAAGTATGTCAGCAAGGCATTCAGCATTTCAGGAGAAGAGCTGTGTGTCTCAGCCTCTGGGATGAGGAATTAACCCATTAATGACAGCACACACATCAGTGGGAGTAGAATACTACAACTCTAACTGATAGGAAGTGACTCCTAAAACCATCTTTTCATTGTATGAGGAGCAGCAGAGCAAAGGGAGGGAATCAGAAGAGAAGCTGAGGGATGGGTTCAATATTAAGATCATTAAGAGGAAAACACTGAAGAGCAGCTGTCTGAAGGAAGCCTCCCCTTGATTCTATCCCAGGGGGAGGACTATTCCAGGATCACTGATTTCTCACATCTTAAAATACCTGTGATAGGGTCTTGTCCATAATACATACATTGATTCTTTTTGTGACTGAAAGCAATTACTTGTGAGGGAAAAATTACCACCTTCTATCAGAACCCCATTCAAACTCCTTAGATACATCTGCATTTTCCCAGTTAATATCTCTGCTTTGGCAAGTGTTCATGAGTTTCCTGTTGCTCATTTGTATTCTTTTTCATTTGTTTTCGTTTTTGTTTTTTCATTTTTCTCTCACAGTGAAAAAACACCACCACACCTTTCATTTCTTCAAAAGACTTTCAGTGTCATGAATGCACCATTGGTGATGATATCAAAGTAGTAACTGGACACTGCTTCTATCCATTCAGATTTCTGAAACTGATACAGTTAAGCTAAAATTTTCTCAAGTATGTTACAAAAAGTGTCTGAATTTGTTTTGGTGATGAATGTATATAAACAGAAGGTAGATATCTTTCAATTACAACTTTTAAAAATATTTAAAATTTTATTCATACTTTAAATTTAAAAAAAAAATCGTCCTAATTTGTTGATTTAAAAAATATATAAATGTAAGACAATCACTAAGTTGGAGAGTTTAATACTATTTTTTTACTTTCAGCTTAGTCATAGGCTTGTCAAAGAGCCAGGTATCACATTGTCTCTTGGGAGCCACCTTCAGGAAGACCCTGGCAATATTTTTGATCTATTATTGAATTCTCAGCCCCAAAAATTGTTCAAGCTAAGCTGTGCAAGAGGAACTTCATCGCTATTTGATATTTTTACCATAATAAATGATTTCAGAGAAAAAGCAGCATCCAGTTTGAGTTTGCACAAATTATTTCACAATTCTTTGTATCGCTTCTGTTTCTTTGCTGAGAACACACTTGATTTTTCAAGCACCTAAAAATATCTCAAGTTGTTGGCAAATAGAATAAATACTATTTTTTGGTAGATATTTGTAAAGTATGTGCTAGTATAAAGGAAAGGATGCAGTTTGGAAGGTGTTCAAGAGCTTGCTTTTAGGAAGGGATTTGATGACAGAGAAATGTCAAACCAAGTCAAGGAGAAACTTGAGCAAGGTTCTGTGCCTGTCAGGGAGATGAAAGTGAGACAAGAAGAGATACCTGCTAAGCAATGATTAGAACAAGTTGTTCTCCCGTCACTTTTGTTTTGTGTTGTCTGTTACAGGCCTGTTTCCTGATGTAGGTGGAGGGTATTTCTTGCCAAGGCTCTCAGGGAAGCTTGGCTATTACCTGGCACTGACAGGATGCAGGCTGAAAGGAAGAGACGTACTAAAAGCTGGCATCGCTACACATTTCTTGGAATCCGAAAAGGTAAGGTGCTGACAGTGCTGGCAGGGGCACAGCCCACAACCACAGTGACAGCTCTGAGGTTTTAGCACCCCAATATACTGTTACCAACTTGAGTGTCTGCAGCAGCACAGTTATATGAGCTGGCTGTGCCCTGTGAACAGGGGTGGGAAGATGCTCTCAAGCTGTCATTCTAACACTTGCCAGATAGTGACAGCTTTGCTTGGAAGAAGGAGCAAATGTTGCTGTCTTCACAGTTCTGCTGTTGGAAGGGCATGATCTACTCAGCATAATGGAAGTTGCCTACAAAATTGTACAGTTCAAGACAATAGAGATTTATACAACTGCTAAGTTTTCAGTCAAGGTAAAAACCCATTAAATGAATGTGTTTTTTATCAGTCTGCTTAACAGGCATTTGTTTCTTACAGTGCCTATAAGGAAGGGTAAAAATCAGTATGTTTCATAAAGTCAGAGTCAAAATGGTCCAGTAACTGGTGTGGACTTAAATGAAGGAGAAACAATGATTTGCTTTCCTTCTCTGCACGAAGACTCGTGACTGTCATTGTGGAGCTGGCAAAATACTGCTTTGAGGAGCATTGTTGCCACACTCCTTAAATCCAGATGGTTCAACACTGAAAAATGAACTCTGGCTCCTTGTATTGTTTGCTTTGTACCTCTTTAAGATCTGTCAGAAAGTTGGGGAGGGTGAGGGGAGTGTTTATGTACATACATACTGCTATTACCAGTAGTGTATTACCATAACAGTAATAATTCAAGTAGAAGATTTTGTTTTACTTACTTGTAATTAAATCTTATTTTTAATAGCTACCTGCCTTAGAAAAAGACCTGGTAGCACTGAAATCACCTTCAAAAGACAATATAGCAGACTTACTGAACTCCTACCACAAGAAGGTAATCTGATCAGTTATTGAAATCAAGCAAAATTGTTATATATATAAGGACATTCTGTTTTTATCTGTGCTACTGATAATTTTTTTTTTTTTTACGGTTGAAAATAATGGCTTTCCAAACTCTTTGACCTTTATAAAACACTAATTCGTAGCACTAGTGCCTACAGTGGTCAAAATCAGAATTGAAAAGTCTTTCTTCACCTTTTATTCATTTGGATACTCCAGAAATTCCTGCTGTGATCAGCTCCCTCTCTCTGTGTGTACTTCAGTTTCCAGCCAGTAGCATGATGAGGCAGAAAATACATTGCTGCTTAATTTTCACCCTGTTATTCTTGGACTTCTAGCACACTTTGCAGAAGGCAAAATAGATAGCCATGAGCAGACTGGAGGTGGTACATGATGACAGATGTGATCTGGGGAGTTACCCTGAAATTCAGGGATTCTGACAAATGGAAACGACAAGGGTAGAACTACTGGCCTAACCCAGAGGTTGCAGGAGTTATTCTGCCCATTAAATGCTGCACCGTTCACTTGGAAATGGATGCTATATTTCCATCCCAGAAAATTTCTCTACATCAACCTGAAAAATGTCTTGCTAGCTTGATGCACGTGGCATAAATTTTAGCATTATTTTGATGCAGACCATCTGCAGTCCAGATTTGAAGCCTTGAATTTAAAGGCTCAAGTTGTTCCTTTGACTTCTCAACTATTTTAGATGTTTGTAACCTTGAGACAACTGAAAGACTGAATAAGCACAGCAGTTATCAATAGGATAAGTATTGGCAGATACACCGTAGGAAAAGCACCTGAAAGCAGTATTTGCAGGGGGAGAAAGATGCTATTTTCCCAATGGACTAACCCATACATGGTGCTCTGTTGTGATTTTGAAGGTGATTATGACTGTATTAATACATAATTAGGAGCCCCTGGTGGTCTAGTGGTTAAGGGTGCGGCGCTTTCACTGCCGAGGCCCGGATTCGATTCCCGGTCAGGGCCACTCCCGGGCAGATGGAGCTCGTCAGCCCTTAAAAAGGCAACCCATCTGCGTCCTAAGGACCTCGCTGCCACCGTCCAAGCTCGCTTGGCCCCGGCAGATGAACCTTAGGATTAAAGGGTGGGCTCAGTTCCGCGCACACTGTGTCTCACCTAAAAAATCCAATGCGCAGGCTGGAAGGTGTAAAGACCTTCCCCGGATCTTCACTCGCGAAGACTGGCCATTATTATTATTATAATACATAATTAGTATTTGTGTTTGCCCTGTGTAAAAAGGAGCATAAAAATAAAAGTTTTTGGCTGTACAATCAGGGCCTATTTTAACTGCTTTGATGTGCATTGTAATTTTATTTCATTAGAAATAAAACTTCCTGTTTTAACTAGTTTTTAACTAGTTTGTTTGGCTTTAAAATGAGGAGTGTCTACTCTTGTTATTTTTATTTGGAATTACTAAGTTAATATATTAAGGTTAATTAGAAAAATAAATGGGATAAGCTAATTAACCTAGCAGTACTGATTATTCTGACAAAATAGAAAGCTATGAAATAGGAGTGATTATATGTTGCAGAATATGGAAAGGGAGGCTGTGTATTTTTAGTTATCAGAGCTGAAATGACAGGGAACCTTTCTCAGCTTCAGCTGCTGGTCCTGAAACATCTGCTTATGTCCTAAACCCCTTAATGTGAAGATGTGAAACATTTGACAGCCTTTCCACATAAGGCCAATGGATCTTTCACACACTGTAGCTGTCTAAATTAAACTTTGTAAAATGACATAGAAAAGATAAGGAAGAGAAATGCCTTTTTTTTTTTTTTTTCATTAAAAAAGCCTAAACATATACCTGAATATTTTTAGAGAAAATGAAGCTTTTTTTTTTAAACAATCTCAGGTTTTTGGGTAGATTTGTCTATACTGACTTTCTTAGTGTATTTTATAGAAATGTTTTGATAGAATAATCAGAATTACTTGTGTAAAAGATAACCACCCAGTCAAATATGCATACATAGTAGCTCAGAGCAAGCACTACTGCATTATGAGGCAACATCTTTAACATTCACAGGATAAAGTGACAATTTCATTTATGCACACTGCAAAACTGTAATTCATTAAAAATGTCACTGTCTTATGAATATTAACTGTTAATTTATGATAATTCTGTAACAGCATTGAAATTTTTCAGTACTGGTAACATTTTCAGTCTAAAATAACCAGGTATTTGCTTTTTAAATAGTGCACAGTTGATCAAGAAAAGAAGTTTGTACTCGATGAACACATGGAGAAGATTAACAGGTATTTAACAATCTTTCTTTCGTTTCTTATTATTGTGGATAGAGATAGTTAAATCAAGTAACAGTATTGTGCAGATAAGGTGAGAGAAACGACATCTAAGTTTAAATAACTGGTTTGTCTTTAGAGAGCTTTATCTGAAGCTCATTAAATATTTCACTTATCAGTGCATTAAGTACTTGAGCATATTTGCCTGAGTCATACACTGTTATATTAAGCAACCACCATATGGCATATTAAAATGAACATTTTCTATAGAAATTGGATGGGGATTTGTGAGAGAAATTGACAAGTTTAATGGGGAACATTACATAGCACATTTATACTCATTGGTTTAAGGCCATTTCTACCACTGCTTGGAACTTTTGAGTATCAGTAAAGGAAGGAGAAATAAGTGAGTGACAAGAAACAGCTGAAACTCTTGAAGAAGGATGGCAGTAACTCAGTTTAGAGACAAAAGATATTGACACCAAACCAGTAGAATGGAGCTAATGGCTAAGGACTTGATGTGCTATAAAAATACAGATAAGACTGATGGTAGTAACTGAAGTTTATAGATAAATAACAGTTTGTCAGTGAGGTTTATTGAAACACTAGAGATTGTAAAGGGAGAGGAGATGCCTGAAAAGCAAGTTACTTGAAAGGGAACAACATAGACCACATTGTTAAAAGCCAAATCAACTGGTTACACTGTTTCTAATGTCAGTGTTACTCACCCTTCATAGGTAAATAGAAGGCTGAGGCAGTTCATGGACTAATTTATTTTTCTTATAGTATTTTTTCAGCGAATAGTATGGAAGAAATTGTCAAAAAATTAAAGCAAGATGGCTCTCCTTTTGCCATTAAGCAGCTAGAGGTAATGTCTTCTATATTATTTTTGTTAAAAATTTTAAGTTTGGGTGTGTATTTTCTTATCGTGGGGCAGGCTTTATTCATCCTATTAAAATAAATACTGCATAACACCAATAGGACACTGGACTGAGATCCTCAGGTTCTCACATATTGTCCTGAGGGATTCTCAGTAGTGCTATTCAGATAAGAGTATTCTTCTGTAAAACCACACAGGACAAAACCACGTCATGTGTAACTGATTTTTTTTTAAATTCCTGAACAAAAAAAATGGCTGTTTTGTTGCTTCTTCAGAGGACTTTATAGCAGCTTTTTTCTTTCATGTGATTCATAAATGAATGTCCTTGGAGTTGACCAAAGCTTCTAAACAATTGTCTGTTGTGTTCAAGAAATAAGACTGTGTTAGTATTAATTGCTTTGCTCCATACAGAAATTTGTGGGAAAAAACCCCACAAAACAAATCCCCCATTTTCTAGCAGATCCAAGACTTATTAGTGTCAACAAATACATGTTTCAGACAAGTTTCAGACAGCATACATTCAGTGCTAAACAGTAGGATTAAGTGAGATTGTAGGATCAGATACTTAATTTCTTCTGTGAAAGATCTATAAAACCAAAAACTGAATTAAGAGATGGGTATCTTCATCTATTGTAAGGGAAGTGACATATTGAAAGAAAGTCACTATACCTGCTATTATTCTTGTAAGGGACTCCACTGAGCCAGTGCCACTTAATTCAGTCACCTTCTGATAGTATCTTATTGGCATTCAAGTCTATTGTAAATTCAGCCTGTAGCTTTTTGGATCATTATGACAAAACCAAGATGGTCTGAAAGAGACTGAATCAGATGTCAAATACTTCTATGAAGACTCTTTTGCATTTTAGTACTCCCCACTTCAGCCTATCCTGTCTCTTTTTCAGGCTTGTTCCTTAGCACCAATCCCCTCCTTTTTGTACAGAGAGTTTATTTATAGATACACTGGTGACTCATGTTTCTGCAATTACACCTACCCATTTTCTTGCCTTATTCCCCTTCCTTCAGCTTGATTTATACCAGCACCTCCTCCACCTTCAGCCTCATTGATATGCCAAGATAACTAGTCTAGTGCATCCAGCAGCTCCCTTAAGTGCTGGTTTCAGATCTTCCCCATTCCAGTGCTTTCTTTGACCAGAAAGAACTTGCCATTGCCATTTCACCCATGGAACCACCTGGCTGTACTGTGCATACCATTTTAGCCTGGTCTGAGCAAGGAGTTTCTAATTTAAGTGACAGAATGTGAAACTCAAAGGTAGAAAGGCCCAGTTGAAAGGTAAAACCAGCAAGAGCATATTACAGGAAATAAGGTGTCCAGTTAAGAGCTGCCACCCATCTGAGACCTACAGAGGGTGGAGCAGATTTCTTTATCTGCAGAAAGATATTGTTAGAGAGCTTGACCAAGACTGAGGAACTGTTGGCACTTGGAGCCAGCACTGGCTCTTTTCTTGATCAGCTTCTCTCCCAAGCACAGTGGTCAACATGCAACGAACAGAACCACAGAACCACTGCTTTTAAGGCAAAATTGCACAGCCTCCTGCTTGTGTAGCAGTTGCACATTTTCCAGCTTAACTAGGCAAAATGGGTCACTGCTGCATCAGCTGGTGTCTGGAGAGGGATGAAGAGTAATTGGGAGCCAGAAAAAAACATTACTGTTGATGACTGGAAACCTGCCATTTCAGTCTGTGGTAAGAAGCCTAGTGTCTGCAATGAAAATAATGTAAAGAGGCAAATCTTACCATCTGCTGCTTTTCAGTAGTGGCAAAAATGTCCTAATTATCAGGAAATGTCTGTTGTACTGTGAATGATAAAGAGCTATCAGTTGGGTTTAAAGGGAAGAAGAGTCTTGTTTAGAGTAAGAACAAAAGATGAGCAACAATAAGAATTACTCCTTTTCCCTACAACTCATAAAGCTTTAAAGGTCAGTTATTTTTTCTTAACTGGGTTTTTGTCTTTCTCCCCACTTCCCCCTACTGTTGACTGGCACGCTAGTAAGCGAAGGATAATCACGAGAACAAGATTTACAGCATTTGTTTGTGTGCCTTAAACACATCCTGTGTGTTGGGTGATATTTATAGCCTGTAGTTCTGTCAAAAGAAGGGAGGCAAGACCTCCAGGCTTCCTATCAGCAAAGCAACGTAGGGCTAAATTACTGCAGTATCTCTTGATGCCAGACAAGAAGCTTGGATAAATATGCATTTATATTTGATTTATTTTATTATTTTTCTTCCAAAATTTTCTTCTTTGAATATTGTCTAGTCTTTGCAGAGGTTCACAAAGCAACTACCTAAAGTTTGTTGCCAATCTCGCTACTATTACCTTACTATGCTATTTTGTACCAAATAAAACTGAAGTGCTGTGCAATACTAATGTCAGCTACACTATCAGTAACGTCTTAAGACCAATTTAGACTATAAATATGATATTCAAAAGTGAACTATAATTGCTTGTAACACCCATGTTCACTTGCCAAAAGACTGTTTGGAAATGGCTTTCAAACTGCATTAGATTCTCTGGTTAGTAGTAATTTGATAAAAAATGATGTGACCTCACTAGTTTTAGGCTTTCCACGAGTGATGGCACACATCCCAGAGATCTTGCTGATCAAAGTTTATGGAAGGTAGTTCATTTAGTGTAACAGCATGGTGGGAGGGAGGAGGAGGAATACGTGTCACACAAGTGAGCTTGGGGAAAAGAGTGCCATCATTTACTTCACAAGGTTTAAAATGTGGCAGACTTTAAGATGCATCTAAATCGAACAGAATAAAAATACCGTTAATGTCTTCCCCAGACTCTTAATAAGATGTCACCCACATCCTTGAAGTTGACTCTCAGACAGCTCAGAGAAGGAGCTTCCATGAGCTTGCAGGAGGTACTCAGGATGGAATACAGACTGAGCCAAGCATGCATGGTGAGCAAGCACCTGTGGCCTTTGTCCCTTGCCAGCCACAGGGTGGGGGGGAGCAGTTTATCAGAGGCTGAGTTTTATGTAGATTACATCAAGGCATCATAATTTATAGGTTTTAATTTTCAGTATCATCTTTGTGTGCTTTATATGCAGTTTGAAGGAGACTACATTAATGATGGTCAGATGGGAATGGTAGAGGGCTTCTGTTAAAAAGCTATGAGAATATAAATATATATGGATAGTTTTGTATTTGGACCATAATTTTAAAACTGGTGTTCTTGAACAGATTTTCTATCTAAATTACTTAGTGCTCAGTGCCTCAATTCCCAGCAGCAGCATGGGAGTAGTTGTTTATCACTGCCTTTCAGGAGCGCTGTGATAAATTTTTTATAAACAACAATAGATTTTAGTAGTATTTGTGCTAAGAACTGAGTACTTGGATAACACAAAATAAAGTGATCCCTTCAGTAAAACAGAGCTGCTAATGAATTACCCAAAAAAACACCTTACAAAGCTTCCCCCTGGCATCCTTCTTTTTAGTCTTGTCACATTTTAAAGTATGTACTACATGTCTGATTAAATGATTTGTGGTGATTAAAGTAAATGCTTAGAAGTAAAAATCTATCTAATTCTGATATGCTGTAATGCTTGACAGTATCCTTGCCATAGCTTTCCTGAAACTAGAATTGTTGCTCCACTGCTAGTGAGGCATCCTTAGGACTTTAAGTGTTACTTGTACCTTTACCAAAAAATAACTGCATGTTTTCAGGATTCCATTTAACTGCAAAGTGTTCCAAGTATGCAGAATACATCACAATTCCTGAAGAGGGGCTTTTCTCAGAGGATTTTCTGATCTGACACACCTTAGCCCCCATCACGCAAAGCTCTTTAGAAAAGAGATGCAACACAGAGAGAGGACTTGCACTGTGGGAACACTGGGTGATCAGCTACAGCTCAACAGGCTGATTTTAAGAGATGTGGCTGCATTTAATCAAGATGTAGAGCTCTTTAAGAAGTAAAGAGAAAACCTAGAAGAGATCAGTACAAGCAGGTTTTAACTGAATCTTGAGAAATTGCATTTCAAGCAGAAGCAGGGTAGGGGAAGATGGGATAAATTGAATCTATCATGTTACAAGTGTTTTGTTTTTTTAAATAATCTTTCAGAAAGGCCAAGACTTCTACGAAGGGGTTCGAGCAGGTAAGAATGCACACCAGAAACATTTCTCAGACTTAATAATATGCAAATTCACTATTGTGGTGCTTCTTTGGAGATTACTAGTTAAGTAGCAATCTCTAAACTAGATTAAGTGCATGCAGCAACACCCCAGAGAACGCTTTCCAGCTTGCCACAGTTTTTGCTTATTGGATTCCTGTATGGCCAAAATTTATTATTTGCTCAAAGGACGAGAGCTGTCTTGTTTCCTTTGTGTAATCTCAGTTTCCTAACATTATTTCTCCACCTGGTTTCACCACTTCATTGTGAAAGCTCAAAATATATTTAACATTGACAGTAGTGAGTAGCTGTATGTATCGTTTGTGCCCACAATAATGTTGCCACATTGCTGGTTCAGCCAGCTATGAGATGGTTTAAGACTCAAAGTCAAGAACAACTCTTTGCATAAAAAACTCTTTGCATTAGAACAGAGACTTACTTTCCCCCCCATGTCCAAAATATCTCAGTATAGCGGCGTCTTACGATTAAAAAAAGTATATTTGTAAACTTAATGCTAAATAATTCAGCATTTTAAGGCATTGGTCAAGGTAAGTAGAGGTAACGGTAGAGCAGTGGCTCAGCAAGTTCATCGGCGGGACAGACTCCGATTCTGTCCTTGATCCTACTGCTGATTCACTGTGCAGTTTGTCACACCCAAAGTCACATCTGTTAGGAACGGTAGCAATTATTTATGTACTATTCAGTACAAGATGAAATAAAGCACAGGATTTTCCAAGGAGCTTACAGTACAAGGCACTTGGACAGGTAACTTTTGGGTCAGACTTCTAATTCACAGAGATATATACTCACTCAAGTACGTATGATCACCTCCTCCTCATTTTTCATATGTATCTTTATAAGGTAGTTTAAAATCCACTTGAGAAATGGGTATTAGTGTTTGAGTGTTTGCTGTTGGTAACACTGTATTAAAGATAGCCTGAGGTGAGAGAAGCAAAGTTGGTTTGTGCAGCATGGAAAAAGTTTCTGATTTTAATTAATTAGTCTTTAGCACTTACTAGCAGAGACTTCTTTGAAGAATTTACCACACACATCAAGAAGTACGTGGTTTTCACAGTGTCGGTAATGGGGACAAGGAAATCTTATTCCTAGGATATTTTCTAAATCGGCATATCAGCTGCTGAAATGTAGTCATTCAGGAAGCGGCAAACTCAAAGTTTGAGAGTCAGAGGAACACCAAACTGAATTCCTTCTTGTAAGGCAGAAGGTCACGAAACCATCTGGGACTGTGGTACAGTACAAAAGCAAAAACCCTTTCAGTATGGCCAGGAAATACCCAAACTGCTTGTAAAGAAAGAAGCTGCAAGAGCAGCAGTTGGGAAACTTGTCTTTTGCATAGGATGATGTAGCAAAAGCGTAGGTGTCTCAGGGGAAGGGAAAAAAACAAAACCACCCACCAGAGATCAAGCTGCACTGAGGGGAATACCACTACTCCTGCTAATTCGTTCTTGAAGCACTTTTGTTCTCTGCTTACTGCATATATTCTCAGGTTTTCTGTCTTAGAATTGTTTCTCTTGTTTAAGAGGGTGTAGAATCTGACTCAAGATAATTTTTGTATTTGGGTCTGATTTCATAAAAATCATTATCCAACAACGTGCTGAGCATCCTTTTTAATAGGAAGTGAGATTATTAAATACTTCACAGGATCAACCATAGTGAACAAAAGTGATAAATTTGTTTTATAGTGGCTTTTTCTTTATTAAAGCATTACATTACAAGCATTTAAGAGCCAGCTGTTGACCCTGCCTACCACAAAAAGATCTACCACAAAATAATGAGTTAAAACAACCAAATTTTAGTTTAATACTGTTTTTCAGCAGCAATGGCCAAAGGTCAGGCTCTAATAATAGCTTTTATCTGCTTCAAACCATAATTTTAATAGGCATGCTAGGAAAGTAGTTTAAAAGCTTTTTAAACCTGCTTTGACCTGAGGTCAGAATTTCATTTTTCTTTCAGCCAGTTTTTGCAACCTAAAAATCTGCTGTGGCAAACAGTCCTTTCCTGTTTATGATGCTTGTGACTGGAGCTATTACAGAAAAGCTTATATGCCTTAAAGCATAAACCACATAAATCATATTTCAGCAGCATTTTTCTATATAATGGTAAATGTGGACTTTGAACATTATAGGTATCAGTTTTTTACCTTGATTTGTAGAATAAGAGGTAAACTAAGAAATGCATAGGTCTGTTTTTTAATTCTTACTGCCTAAGAAGAGGCCATTTCTGGTGTCTGAGCTCTAACACATCCAGGGAAAATACAAGCTTATCAGCAAATCTCAGGGACAGAAATCTGTTCAATTCCCCTCCTAAGTGTGCAGGAACGTGCACTTGAAATGGAGCTGTAAAGGTCTCCTACATATTGCTGATGCTGCAGAGATGTTATTTCTGTACAGCTTCTGCCTCCTCTCCTGCAGAGCTGGCAGATGTGAGCCCTACCCTGGGCACCCCAGGGCCCTGCAGTAGGCAGAAAGAACTTCAGGTGCTTAGAAATATCAGTGCTTTGACTGTGCTGAAGGAAGCTCAGCAACACAACACCAGCTGAAGTCTGACGAAGTCATGGCTACTGAACAGATTTTTATTAAAAAGGTAAAACACGAGAATAAAACCCTTAACACAATGTCTGTGCTCAGTTACTTTTATACTAATGAACTTCCCTTAGCCTACCTCAGAAGTCTTCAGAATTTTTGTTCCATTCCTGTGGTGATCCATCTCAAGCTGGAAAAATACGAACACAGAAGTTAATGCAGAAAGGGGATATTTTCATGATGTTACTAGAAGACAAATTTTTAACTTATAAGAACTAAAGACTTAAATGGAGAGACCATTATGAGCGTTCAATTTATCCACCAGAGTAAAACAAATGCAAAGAAAGATGAACTTGGTGGGACAGCAGTTCCCTGGAGGGCAGAACCAGCAGCAATTACTACAGCGTGGCAGAGGTGAAGCTGCAGTAACATTCACATGGACTTTTTTCCTCTAAGTGTTGGCTTTTGTGGATAACACTTTATTTTGGCCAGATTGTGAACTTCAACTAAAATTGAAGAAACTCAGTAGATAAGTACTACACCAGTGGGACAATTATGGCTTTTGACCCAAACCAATCAATGGTTTCACATCACCATGTTCAGAATTAACTTGGAGGATCACAGCTTTTCAAGTTACCCAGTTGAATAACATAGTAAAATCACTCTTCTGCAGGAAATTTCCTTTAAATATTTGCCCACATGCGTTCTGTTCTCTGGGAACTGCAGCTTCTATCTATATAATGGGTTACTTCTTAAAATTAGTGTTTATTTTTTGCTAGGGAGTCCTTAGTCCCCTATTAGTAAGTAAACAGGTGTAGGGCTCTGATTTGCTTTTCTCTTTGAAAATATAAACTAAAGAGTTATGATGCCTGTATGTCTTCAGCTACAAAAATAATAATCAGTGCAGTTGTCATCTGAATGGTATTTATTTTCTAAGTACTCTCAAGTGTTGGTTACAGATGGAAAAGTTAAAGAGAAGTTCTCAAGTCACATTTTTGACTTAAAACTGGTAAACAGGCCACATGTTTTGATAAGGCACAGTCTTTAGGTAGGCATTCTTTTCACTGAACTTAAAATCCCACCCCCTTACACATTTCTCATCAGGGTTATTTCTAGTTTACTCAGTAAGAACAAAGTTTGTTTAGAAAGACATGACAACTTACCAAAAAAAAAAAAAGCTGTTATTCTTCAAACTTGGGGGTCTCCATGAACATCATCTATTTACATGCCTTTAGAACCATCCTACTCTGAACTCTTTGTCAGAAAACAAACAAACAAAGTCTGTTCTCAGCAGAAGCACTTTAGAGGTGCTTCTTCTTCCAGCCCATCCTCTCTTGTGTGCTGTGGGCTGTGTTGGTCAGGAGGTCTCCCGGGACACAGGAGCATCTCCAAATCAGCTGCTGGTATCACTCACCTGAAGGCAATTTGTGTTGGGAGGGATGTTGAGCAGTTAGTGCATCCTAGAGAGCCACAGCTCCTGTAGCTGTTATTTTTTAAATTATAAAAATTTCACATTCTGAATAACATAGAATCTTTGTGGGTATCTTAAAGCCTGAAAGGTGATTGGAAGGATGTTCTGGAATTCCATTAATATTGATCATTTTTAGACACAAATTAGGGTAACTGTTCTTGCCGACATGTCTTCATTGTTCCTCTGATACAAGGAATGTTTTTTTGGAATTGATATTTTCTTGTTATACTTTTACATGTGATTCATTCACTGATCTATTTCCCAGGATACAGCATAAAGTCTATATAATCAGATTATTCAAATTGTCACAGTTAAATCTACACTGGTCTGCAGTATCTTATGGTATTTACAAATAAACATTCTTGGTTTTCCCACAAAGATACTCTGCTTTGCTCTTTTATCATGAATTATTTTATTACTAGTATATACAATGTGTTTAAATTAGCTTTAGGCATTTAACACCACTTTGAGGCATCTCCTGCACTCTCCAGAGTCAGATTTTGCATAGAGGTGTGAAAGGCCTTGTCCAAAAGGAGCATTGTAAATACAGTTCCCAGGTTCACATGGAAAAGCATCAGGGAAGAGTAGAAGGTCTAACAGACACCATGAATTTCAGCTCTGCTCCCTCAAAGCTTGGGATACGTCTGAAGTGATCCTTGTATCTTCAGGCAACACCCAGATATGCCTCTAGACAGGTCACAACTCAAGATTTTTTATAAGAGTAGAAATATATACGTTACAAAAACTCTGCCTTCTCCAGAGCACATTGATTTTTCTCCCCTCTGTGACCACTGCAGTGATCTGTCTTGATGCAATCTTAACTCATTTTAATTAGAGGAAGTTTACAGGTAACTTTGGTGTTTTTCTGTTCCACCTGACAGTGCTGATTGACAAAGACCAATCCCCAAAATGGAAGCCACCTGCTCTAGAAGAAGTCAGTGATGAATTTGTGGACAACTGTTTTAAGCCGTTGGGAAATGACGACCTCAAGTTGTAAAGATGAAGCCTACTGACATCTTATATATATCTGCTTAATTCTGTAATATAAAAATTAATAGTAGTGTGATAAATTTTGACAAGACTCTTTTTTAACTAGCCTGACATTCACAAGGCTAATTTTTTGCATTCAGGAACATTCTCTGTAATGAGGAAATAATTGTGTCTCTGGTTAGTAATGGGAAAAATCACTTCAAGGCAGATTGTTATTTTTACTGCTTTACACAATGATTAACATTTAATTTTTTTGCATCAACTCTTGGTTTAGGAGGAGCCCTTTGGGAAGAGAGTGCAGTTAAGGGGTGACCTAATAAGCAAGAAGTCAGGAGACCTCTTTTATACTTGGTTCTGTCACTGACCTGTTAAATTTGAGTTGTGCCTTAGGTTCTTCTCCATGCAATGAAAATAAAATATCCTTAAAGCTTTAAAACAGTCAGAGCTACAAAGGAAAGTGGAAGACAGAATTCATGGTGTTAAATAGCCTTTCAAATAAAAGCTCAGGCTGACATATTATTAGTCTGAGAACAAGAAATTGTTCTATTGATTTAACATCTGGTCATTATTCAGCCTTGCTATGTGCTCTAAACATTGTTTCAAATGTCATAATATTGCCAGAGCCTAGAGCACACTTCTGTTTGATTGTACAGCCCATTTTTTAAAATGCTATTAAGTCTGACTGAACTGCATAATTAGTTTTTCATGATTGCAAAAATTTGCAAGGTTCTCTTGGTCTTACAGTGCTGAAGAAACAACTGCCTCAGACCTTCCTGTGAACACCAAGCAGCACATTTCCTGTGCATTAAAGGTTGCTGGGTTCTGATACTAATACATGAGGTTATATGACGTAACCAGAGCCCCTTGCTAAAGTATAATCTTTATTTTTGGGGGGAGGGATTATTTTTTGTATTGTGTGTGCAACACACAGCTTCTAATCTTTCTTCAGCATTACTCCTACATGCCTTTGTAAGGTTCATCAAATCATATATCAGTATTTCTTCCTACTTGTTTCTACAATTACAGGCAGGTCACAAATAACAGATTTTGGCTTCTCTGATAATGAACCACTGAGACTGAAGGAAGAAAACTTCTGTTCAGATAACACAGTCAGTAACCAGCAATGGGGAAACAAAAAGGCAGAGCTACAGCTGAACCATAATGGAGTTTTCAACATTGGGCAGTTTTTATTACCAACAGTTATGGTCTGCAACGGCTTAAGGCTCCTTCCTTTCCAGGAGCTGTTGCCTGGAAACAAAGTCCAGGAAATTCAGGCAGCAAGGTGAACGACCAGAGTGACTTTCAAAAAATCAGAGGTGAGCAAAATCGAGAAAAAATGGCACCTTGCTTTGTTGCTATAATCTTTCAAGATAAAATTGTTAAAATTTCAGCTGTGAGTTAATGTTACCATGGACATATTTGTTATGTCCTTTTTTCCAAATGTACTTGAAAAATTTCATTAATACCCTTAGGGTAATTCCGAAAATATGACTTGAATTTCTACCTCAAGCTGGTTGTAAGAAGTATAAACCTCCCCCCTTATTTTTAAAAGTTTTTATATGTTTTACATTCTTAAACGATGGCTATTTTAAATTTATTTTTTAAAGATTGGTTAATTTCATTACTTTTGTACAAAAGGAGCGGTCTTCAATGACTACATTTAATGAGAAACACTAGTTCCCAGGGAGTAGGGGTCATTGCCTTCTCTGACTGTAAAGGACTTACAAGGTTTTAGCAAGAATATATTTCTCAATTCATAAACTTTGACTTGCATGTTCAGTTGCCTCCAAAATTTATGTGAACAGGACATACCCCAGGCTCATGGTAACAAGATTCTGTCCAATCTGTGCATTTTTATCAAATAAAAGGCATACAAGCAGATGGTAAGTTGAATTTTATTTGGTCCACAAGAAAATATTTTCCACAAAAAATATTGTAAAAATATATTGTAGTGTGTTTTATTTGGGAATACTGATGTGTCTTACTCCAGAAATGTCGATTTTACAAAGTTGTGCTGCAGTTAACGTGTTCTGAACCAGTATTAGAACATCAAGTCCGTCACATCACATCCACTCAGACTAATCTTAGGTTTCCTGGAGAAAATATAAAGCAAAAGTATTTTTTAACTCCTAAACAGAAGTAAATGGTTTTGCAGAGTTTGCCAGTCCTAAACTTGAGTGCCTTCATTTCACACCATCAAGTCAAAGAATCAGTGGCAACTTAGCTGGGAACCCACTGTACATGGGCTTATAAAAACTGTAGCACAGCATAGCACAATTTAATGGTAAGTAAACAGTTGTAGTATTATTTAGGTAAAGAAGTCTTCATTTTTATTATGCATTATTATTGCGCCTATTGAATGTACAGCAGGGCTCTGGAAAGGGATTTCCTTCGATGTCTCACCAGACTGTGGTACCGAACAGTTTTTATTTATTTTTTATTAAGGATAGGTGCATTATTTATAAGGACAGCATCTTGTAAAAGAGATGATTTTCCTGGTGAGAAGCTGCCTCCCTGTTGTTTGCAAGCTTGTTTGCTTTCCATTTGCTGCGTGCTTTCCCTGAAGTGCCAGTGTCATGGAAAGCAGCATAAACCAGCTGGAATTGCACTTCAGGCCACACTGAAGCTGCTGTAATCTTCAGGCGTTAATGAGGGAAGACGAGGTGTGGGGCTGCAGGTAAGTGGCTGGCTGGACCCACCAAACAGCACAGCCACCATCCCACACAGCAGCATCTCCAAATGGAAGCAGTCTATGGTGCATGTTTAATTCCACCTGGCTAACCTTCTCCTTTGGGGAAATTCTGAGTATTTATCAGGATGGATGCTGTGATCTAAGTTCAGGCTGGTTTATCATTCTGCCTGCTCTTGGACCGTGTGGCGGAGAAGCTGCTTTCAGAAGTGCATCTGATATTCCTGAAAAGTGTCAGATGCTAAGGCTACATCCAAAGGAAGGATTTGAGATGTGGCAACAGCGAGCACTGCAACACCCAACTCCCCATGGCAGCCACCAACCCTGTACCAGGGTCGAGGCAGATACACCTCATTGTGCTCTGAAAGGGAGTGCAGTTTTTATCTGCCGTTCACCTGCCTGGCCATGAATGGCTGTGGAGCTTGGGGGTTTATTGTTTTTTAATTACTGTGGGTAGCTGTGTTAACATTCTTGAGTCAAAACTCACATTGGAGTGGTTTGCCTTGTTTTGTAATAAAGCTTTGTTTTAGTTATAATAAGAGTAGGAATCTTTAATACTGTGGTTAAACAATGCACAACTGATATGTACTGACCTGGTCAGTGTTTTGGCTTTGCTTTCTAACTCACCCTAATACACAGAGGTTTTTTAGACAGAGCAAACATAGGGTATGATCTAATGTTTTCTATGCTGTAGAACTTCAAGGAACATCACTATTAGCAGTAGAATTTAAGTGAGCCATAATACCTTAGTCCCACTTTGCATATGGCTTTGAAGACAACAATGTTACTTCAAAGAGGACGTTACAGCATAAGCCGATTTTGTTCCCTTTTTCAGCAAAAGCCTGAGAACAGTCTTAATAGCAAGGTCCAGTCTGGTCATTGGGAATTAGTAGCAGTCCTGTGCTGTGTCACAAGCATTTTCCACCCTTTACTCTTGATAAAACCACTTCCCGATAGAGGTGAATTTGAAATGACTAAATTTGTGTCTCAGCATTTGCAAAACAGCTCAATTCATGGGCTGTCTTATGTCTGAGAATAAGCTAAAAATAACAGTTGACATGGTCCTCTCTCTGCTTGCTT
The DNA here is from genome assembly GCF_022539395.1 of Myiozetetes cayanensis. Lineage (NCBI taxonomy): Eukaryota > Metazoa > Chordata > Aves > Passeriformes > Tyrannidae > Myiozetetes > Myiozetetes cayanensis. The sequence continues at coordinate 7,167,647 of NW_026088185.1, read as the reverse complement.
CCCATTGCTTGAAAAATCATGCTTTGTATCATTCACTAGAACTACACGTACCTTTTAAAAATAGTAACAGCTTTTACCAGTATGGAAAGCATTTCTCTATAAAATGAAAACATAAAATGGAAACACTTTGATCTAGGAAAAAGAACTATGTCTTTTAAACTGGCCATCACAGAAAAAAAGGAACAAACAGGTGGTAAAACACCAAGCTGTTACAAGGCCTTCACTTCGGATAAAATGCCAGCAACAACGTCCCTTTAAGATTAATACAATCCATCCCATTCCTGATCTCTCAAATGCCAGTTGTGAGCACAGTGGGTCAGGCTGAGAGTCCTGGGGAAGCTGGGAGCAGTGTGTGGATAAAAGCCAGATAAAATGGGTGAAGAATGTAGCCCTTGAACTTTGGGCCTAAGGCTTCGTCACTAACTCAGTGCATGCAGGGCACTGCTCAGGGTCTGGGCTCCTGGGGCTTTTACTGGCACCACCACACACAGATTTACCAACAGATGAGCAAGAGCCTACAGAAGCTGAAGGAAGGTGTCCTGTCCCATGGGTGCTACTTTAGAGAGGAATCTTAGTGTGACACAGCCAGAGTTCCCATGAAATAAATTGTCCTAAAACACTGTCACACCTTTGAAGGTTCATTTCACTAGTTAGCATCAGTAGTTTTTGCACACCTATCTGGGTTACAGCAAAACAACAAAACCAAATCCCCCCCCAACCAGCACCCAAACAGGAAAATAAACCTAAACAAAACCCCAAACCCCCAAACCCAAAAAAACCGAACAGCTTTGGTCTGAACACAGTGATCAGATGTCATCAACCTATCTTACTGCAGGATTTCAGAGACTAGCTCTCATGCATTTACAGAAGCATCTGTTAATTATAATGCACTGTTTTGTCAATACTGCCATGTTTCTCACTGGCTCACCTCAGAGTGGAAGGTCATACGTCATCCATACGGTTCCCTGAATACTGCTTGGCTTTATGAAACGCTTGTCATTGCCTTCTTTATTTTGTGGTTATTACAGATTTAGCCAGGTCAAAGAATCAGAGTAAAACTTATGGCAGCAGTTACCTTTACTACATGCAGACCTTGGTTTCACTTTAGCAAAACGCAGACAAATGTACCAAGCACAGAGAGCTCTTCTCACCTGCTAACAGGCCACTGATCTTTTATGCAGTACATAGAAATAATCCACACTTTGTCACTCAGTGTCGCTGGGGCCTCTGTGGCACTGACTGTACAGCTGCAGGGCAGCCGCGCTCCTCTCATCTTCTTTTTAACCCTAACTTCTGGTCACATCCAACACATACAAAGACAGACATACTCAACATACAGCTGGTAACAAATGACACTTGATGAACAGATTCTACTGTGATCCAATTAGTTTGTTAGCAATACAGGTTAAAAGGCAAACTTTTTTTCTCAGCCTCTCCTTGCAAACCCATCCATTCAGTGGTAATATCCTCAAACCACAGCTGATTGTGCTTTATTCGCACCAGTACCACGTACAAACTGCTGCACAGACAGGCCAGGCCGCTCCCTGGGGCCAGGCTGGGGCTCAGGGCACGTCGCTCTCGATGAAGGGGATGTCACTGTACTTGCTCTCTGTCACTGCCCACTGCTTCACCGCCTGCTCCAGGATCTCCCGGGACAGGCGGTGCGCGTAGTCCAGCACGATGGTGCTTGAGGGACCCTTCTCGTCCACCTTCACTGCTATCAGAGAGGATTTCTCCCCAGCACATCCTTCGGTGCCTACCCCGATCTTCTCATCCTGGATAGCCTTTGAACCTTGACAGGCAGCCTTGGATTTGATGCATCCCATGGTACATTGGAAAACGCAGCTGCAAATTCAGTTCAACAGCATGTTTTGATAACCTGGAAATGCTTCCCTTGTTTAGTGCAGTGCTGCTGCTGCTTCTTGCCAGTGGCTCCAGTTATTTTCATAGAAGAGAACATCTCCTTTTGTGCTTCTGAAGAAATCTGTCAAAATAGTGTTTCACAGAAAGGCAATAAACAGTTTACCATTTTCAGTGAGCTCCAAGGAAAGCTAAATTCACTATAGACGCTTGTAGAAGCAGCTTAAATAAATCTCTGCACAGTGTGCATAAAATGTTTCTATCAGCAACATCCATCTACTACAAGCAGGGAAAGTTTGACCTGAATTCAAGCTGCCTTTGAATGCAACTCCCAGTACAGGATGGAAGCCATCTAGGAATGTAAAGGTCTTAAGAAATAAATAAAGTCTGTTTCTTCCAAGCTGACAACACATTGCTCTTTTCCTCAAATTGCAAACAAATACGTTTAACTCCGGGGACTGCTGCTGCTGCAGGACATAAACACCAAAACCAGCCCACTGAAGCACCACACAACCAGCATAACCAGAGCCTTGTGTCGTGGCCATCACACGCCCTTTGGGCAGGGTGACACTGATTCCCAGTGTCATTCTGCTGTTGCTCAAGGAGGCTCAAGCACACAGCCACCAGACGCTATTCACAAGGAACAAGAGCTGTTTTTGGTTTTTCCCTGGAGAGGTCAGGGAAAGCAGCAGCAGCCTGCTGAGATCAAGGCAGTTCCAACAGAGCCAGAGCAGCGTTCTCACTGAAGCAGGACAACTCTACATCTAGAGAAGGGAAAGTGACCAACAAAACACCTGACAGGGTTCTTTTGAACTCCTCAAGATCCAGAACTGGTCCACTCCAAATTCTGGTATATGTTTTTGTTTACTAGCCTACAAAGCTGTTTCTCAGGCTATTTTCTCTCCACAGGCAAAGGAGAATCTCACGATATGCCTGACTTTGCTTGGCATGCACTTACCCACTTATCAGAGTTAACAGACTGCCAGCCAAAATAAAGACTGTGCTGCACAGAAACCAACTGTTCCCCCACAGCTTCACCCAATGACGTCGTACTAAGGTCAGCCAAAGTTAAAGATTTTTTTGTAAATAGCCTTTGAAAATATAATCATGGCAAAGATGTTAAGCCTTACTTATTTCCTTTATACACTGGAGGAAACAGAGCCTCCAGTCCAGTAACCTGATCACAGGCAAGTATTTGCAGAGGAAATCAATCCCATTTGCAGGCAAATGGTGCTTCACATGTAGGATGGGACTTCCCTAGTGCAGTAGCTGACTCAGGGGAAGCAGCCTCCTTGGGACAAGCTCCTCTCCTCTTTTTGCTTGTTCATAAAAGCCTTCACTACCTGTCTGTAGGGCTGAAGTGACAGCACAGAGAAGGGGTGGATGGAATTCCTGGCAGAAGGTCAGACCTAAAGGGTTTCTGAAACCACAAAGCCCCTACAAATGCTCTAATACCTTTAGCTTTGTGTCAGAACATTTCAGTGTTGTAGAGGAACGTTTGTAAAACACTTCAGTAAAGTTCAATAAGTTTCTTTTGTGCCAGCTGAGATGCTGCAGCACATGCCAGTGTGTTTTAGAACAGGCTGTACAGTTAACAGGCCTGTAACACAAACCCTGCTGCCAGGACTCACAGTTTTACCCAAGACAGAGGAGAGCTAAGCTGTCAGTGAGATTTTTATTGTAATAACTTGCCATTAAATGAGTAAAAGGCAGGGTTAATAACAAGTAAAAGGCAGGATTCCCTTCACTGCACAAGAAACTCCATTTATCCCTATGGAGGCTTATAAAACCCCATGAGCTTTATACCCATGTCTCTCCACCACATACACTGATCAAACCAGAGGCCAAGGAGACTCTGAAAGCACTTCAGATACCTGAATAATTCAAAACTTGGTAATAGTAATATCTTGTGTATGTCTAATTTCAATATTTACCATTAATAAAACATTAATAAAAATAACTTCTACTTGCTCTTCTGGATAAATAGGTCACTAGAAGTCCACAACATGGCAAAGAATCATTACCAGCAGCTACAACCCAGCACTGCTGATACCTGACAGCTGCAGTCTTGACCCACCCAAGGTGATGCACAGCTTCCCTGGGAGGGACATGGGTGTTGCTGCCCAATTCCTTCTCACTACATTACTGGTAACAACGTATTTTTATCAGAGTTTATCCCTGACAGTTTACTTAAAATAGATTAAAAGATCCAATCTGAAGAAGCCAAGTTTGGAGTCGTAGTCTTTTATACGTTATTCTTTTTTTTTTTTTTTTTTTGGTGCTTTCTCAAGGAGGTCTGATAAACAGAAGCTAGCTGTACCTTATTGTTGCTCTAATGTTTCCCTCCTACAACGGGAGATCTCTGACACCAGCAGATGAGTTAGTGTCCAGAGGAAAGGAGGGAATGTGAAGTAAGGAGAAACTCCCTAGGGTCAGCATCTTCCTCTGCAGGATTTACCTCTGTTCCCACCCTCTTACCTCTGCCTTTTCCTTTGGGCTAAACCAAATGTTTGCGTGACTGTCCTACAGAGAGGAAAGGGTGGGCTATAAAGCTTGCAGTCAGCAAGGCATGCAATACAAATCAATTGTTCCAAATTGACTACTAGTTGAACTTAAAAGCAAAGTTATTGACCCTAGTTAAAATCCTTGCCTGTTGCTGATTCCATTATTTATAGAGCTCAGTTCTTTCCAAGTTGCTGCAGGAAGTTTTGTAGTTTGCCTGCTCTACTGGAGTTAATAATTGTTGGCACAGAAATGATTGCAAATGAAGCTGCCCTCAACCTTCTGACTGCTTCCTTGTTTTTCTGACAACCATTGCTTGCACACACATGGTAAAGAGCTGCTTAAATCCCCACTGCCTCAATCTCATCTCCAGGGTGTTCTGACAGGGATTTTAATGTCTCTACCATTCCTCACAAAGCTCACACCCTCGGAAGGAAAAACAATAAACCAAAGTAAACCAGTTCATTTTACTTCCGGCACGATGTTTCATTCAGTAACTGCACAAGGCAAAATTGTCTGATAGGAGCCTGTTTCTTTCAGCGTCCAAGCTTTAAGCTGTTGCCAGTTATGTCTCAGAAACTACTGGTTTGATGCTCAAGCCAAAATCTCTGCAGACACAGTTCTGCACGTGACAAGCTGAAGGCAGAGGTCAGGGAGCTCAGCCTGCTCTGCCACATTCTCAACTGGCACTTAGAGCAGCACAATCAAAAACCTTAACACATCTTCTCCTTTTAAAGACTGATTTTTCGGTAAGTGAAATGTTGATTTAATTTATCTGAAAAACACAGGCTCCTGATCGTGCTCGATTTCAGTTGGCACGCAGTCAAAATGTTTTCAAGTTCTTCAAACAACAAACATGGTGTATTTACTTTAAGGTCAGGTGTTGTTTCACCTATTATGTTATTTACTACATGAATACCCTGTGGTAATACAAGGAGAGAGAAAATATTGAGTAGCTGAACTCATCTGGCATGTGAGGGCTAAGCACTGTCTCTGCCAGCCTGGCCAAGTGCTTCCTGCCAAGGTAAGTTCATTTCTAACCTACTGAAGGAAACGAAACAATGGTGAAAGAATGCCTGCAATTCACTATTAGGTGATATAAAATACAAGAAAAAAAGCATTGATAGCAACTGCCATTTTATTGAAAAAATAAGACTTTTCAAGGTATTAAACTAATCAATAAAAATAATTACACAAGGTTAAACGTGAGCTATCAAAAAATAAGAGTTTCACCTGCCCTCTTCAATACAACTCCATAGGATGAAGGCAGGCAAAAGAGAAAGAGTTTTGCTGTTATGCAACATCTCTAGCTATCCCAGGCAAGCAAGTTCCTGCTACAATTTAAAGGTTTTCGATCCTTGAGAACCTTGGAAAAAATCTTGAAGTTCAACACTACACTGCAAGGAATTGCTTTCTGTAACACTTTCTGTTATAGCAGTCACCAGATTAAAAATCAGTCATACTTTTCAGAATAGCTTAGTGCAGCTTTGCCCAGCTGAAGACAGCAAGTAATCTCTGCTGGGACAGGGCCAAGCTCCTCGCTTCCCAAACCTTTACATCCTTGTAACCCTCCTCCAGGCAGTTCCCTCTCAGTTCTTCCCTCGGTATCCACAAGAGAAGCTCAGTGTGCTGCTTACCAAAACCACGTCTGCTTCTAAGGGGTTGTCCCCCTTGTCCCCAGTAGAGCACAGACACCTTCACTTCTGGGAATCTGCAAAGGGAACCCACAAACAGAACTCAGCACTCGCCAAGATGTCAGAGGTACATGTTATCATGCAGTTGTGAATCTGTAGTGCTGGACTTGCAGAGGTCTGTTTGCCTTTTCTCATACACAGAACTTGACTTTGACAAAGGTAAAAGGATGATACAGCACTTAATAAATTAGATTGAATGACAGGCTGCAACAATTTATGTACAGCACCTAATCCCGGGTGCAGAGTGGGGCCACTGCTCGGGCAAGTAGCTCCTCACCTTATACAGGATGCCAACCTCCTTCCACAGCAAATCCAGTTAAGGATGACTCCAGCAAGGATATAGGAAGGGTAATGTGCCCCATCTCCTGCCTAAGCCTAAAAGTTCTCTCCTGCATTCCCTCCTCCCTCTCAGGACTTCTGCTGAGACCTGGACCTTGACTGTCCAAGCACACAGGGAGGACATTCAGTTAATCCCAGTGCTGCCATTAGCATGGAGACAACAAACATTACTCTGTAACAGAGATATTCAAACTCTGAGTTTGGGCAGGTGACCCCCCCCAGCAGAGGTGAACCAAGCAGCACTTCAGCATCCACACCTCTGAACTGCACCCAATCTCATTCCTCCATGTGACAGTGCAGAGAAACAGAAGCCCAGAACACCCTATTGCTGCCTCTCCCTAACTCGGGAGCACACACGGTAACTGTGCCTTTGGATACTCTGCAGCTTTGAACAGAGCAGCGGCACACAAATGGCAGAGGGATGAATCACTCCCTCGGTGCACAGCATCGCCTCCATCGCTGCAGGACTCAGAGGCTCTCCATGCAGAGCAGCCCCAGGCAGGGGCTCCCAGGGCAGTCCAACCCACCAGCTTTCATTCCTGCCTCTCCTTAACACCCAGCTTCCTGCAAATCCCTGCACTGTATAACATTGACTGTAAGGACTCCTTCTAATCACAGGAAAATGAAGTTTAAAAAAGCTCCAGTTATTTTAAGACAAGCACAGTACTGAAGATCCAGCTAACTCAGGCAATCACTGAAATACCCAAATACCCCAGAACAACTCAGGCAATGAAAAGCAAAAATAGAGCCCTCATTCCTCACAGGGCTGTCCCCTCCCTCTCATGCTGCTTACTGCCAACAAGAGATAAGAGCTACAGATTGGAAAGGGCTGGATGCAGCAACCACAAACAATTGCTGTACAGGATTAGCATGTAAGTGAAAGTCTCCTGGTTATCTGTCTCAGGGTACATGCTGGAATTTCAAAGGCTTGGGTTTTTTCCCCTCCGTGTCCAGAACTGATAAAGGTTTTCCAGGCTTTCAAGTCACTTTGTAACTGAATGGAGAAATGACACACTTGCTTTTCAAAATCAGGCACTACCTCTAGTTTACTTTAAAAGGCTTTTCAATAAGAGCACAGTTGATCACAGAATCATTTTGGTTGGGAAAGACCTTTCAGTCAAGTCCATCCTTTAACCCAGCACTGCCACATCCACCACTAAAACATATCCTTAAGGGCCACATCTACATGACTTTTAAATACCTCCAGGAATGGTGACTCCACCACCTCCCTGGGCAGCCTGTTCCAATGCCTGACCACCCTTTCAGTGAAGAATCTTTCCTAATACCCAACTTGAACCTCTCCAAGCACAACTTGAGGTCATTTCCTCAGGACCTACTGCTTGTTACCTGGGAGAAGAGACCAACTCCCACCTGTCTACAAACTCCTTTCTCAGTCAGAACACTGAATTACTTAATGGAGGCAATTTCCATGTCACATTTCGTCTCTCAAGCACTTAAATAATGCATTTAAGGAACATGAAAATCTCAAAATTAGAAGGAAAAACAGGAGAGAGGAAAATCTTCTTTCTTCACTTTGTGATTTAAATGCACAGTGGGAATGGGTTTTTTTGCTGTTAAACAGTACAGCTGTGTTGATATGAGTCTTTATGCTGACAAACTCTGGAAGCCTAAAACCAGTACTGACTTTAAAAAAAAAGGCAATCCCCCCTCACAAAATCAAAAAAAAAAACCAAACCAAAACAAAAAAAAACAAAACCACCATCCCACCCAGCCTCCCCCACCAGACACACAATCACAGAAGGAACAAAAACAAGTCCTTTCTGTACTGTTCTGGCAATCTCACCCAAGCTTTGGGAAGTAGCAAGCAAAGATGAAGTACCAAAAGAAACCTTTGGGTGAAAATACCAACAGTTCAGAGAACAGCAATGCCAGCAGGTACAGCCCTCAGCAGCCACAATGTTATTTTTCATCCAGGAAAAAGAAGTCTTGTTAAAAGCAAAGAACACTGTGTGCTTGGTAGCTGTCTAATTTCATGAAAGTAAAACTGTACCCAGTCAGCCTGTCCTGAAATCCTCCCTCCTCCCTCCAGAGCGGCAGTTTATTCACCAGAACTGCACACAGCTCAGAGCAGCCTGAAGGCAAGAGGGGAAGAGGATGCTGAAAACTTCTTACAGGTTCTGCTCATATTTTAACTAAGCTGCTCATCCAAACAACTCTATATGCTACTATTATGTCCGAATTTGGACAGAAATACCTACAAAGTATTAATTCTGCTTGATTTTTCCATGTCGGGTGTTTTTTTTTCCCCAATGTCTCAGAATACCAGAAGGCAAATATTTACCACTACAGACTCTGCCAGACCACAGACAAGAGAGAACATTAACATAACCTACCCCTCTGTGAAGAAGAGCAGGACGCCTACTGTTGACAAAAGCCTGTTTTCTAGATGGGTAAGAGCAAACCAGTGGATTTCCTTTAGCAAGCACTGACCAAGGCTATAGAAGAAAGGGCATGAAGAAGATGCAGAGTTTCTCAGAAACCCCATCTGCAGGAAGTTTAGCCAAGACTTAAGGAACCCAACTACACAAACTATAAAGGAATGCCTATGGAAGGGAAAGCTACTAGTTATAGAGAAGATCCAAAACTCTCCAAGAACCCAAACACAAAATAATGCTCTAAACTGTAAGTGAACTAAGTGAACAAAAAAAAAAAACAGAAATGGACATGAAGTTTTTGATGTAGAGGCACAGCTGTTTCCTTGCCCTACATAACATTGAAGGTTCAACATACCCTTCAGCAAAGCCCACAGTTCTTATAACCCCCCCACCCCCATCTGTAGTAGCTGCAAATCCATAGCCTGAAGACCATCTCCACAAACATTTCCCCACAGCAGGGGAAAATGCAAGGGGTACCACCAAAGGTGTCCGAGACTCTGGCCAAGCCTCACACTGAGGTTAGACTGCTCTAAGGCAGGTCCAAACAAAGTGGCCTCTTGGTTTGTTACAACACTGTAACACTGTTTTGAGTCTGTTTGTTACAACACTGTCTGGAGTGGAAACTGAGATTTTCCTACATATGCACCGTAAAACTTCCATCCCAACAAGTCAGTCGTGGAGTCACAGCCTACCTATTAGCAGTCCCCTTCAGGAATACATTAAAACATCAAGCTACTTACACCCAAGCTAAAGCTTAGGATCTAGTCTTGTTTGTGAAGGTGCATTACTGTCCTCCACAGGTGCCAGGCAGAGACAGAGCGCTGCAGACGGCAAGGAGGGATGCACAAATCCTTACGAGCAAGAAAGCCCCTCCTGCTGCTATCACTGGCTGCTGCGCAGCCTGGGGATCCTGCCAGCAAGAGCTGATGAGCAGCAGCAGCAGCAGCAAAAACAGTGGATCGGTGTCTCAATCTGACAGGGTCGCGCTTTATTGTAGTAGCTGTCACAAGATTCAAATACGACCATATGGAGCTGCAGACCATGAGGTATGAATGAGGTACTCTGGCTTGCTTTGTGATGCCCTTAGGAAGGCAAAGGTTCTGCTGGATTAACACAAATGAAAGTCAGAAGGAAGGAGACAGCCAGGATGTGCCCAAGATCAGCCAGAGAAAAGCACAAGAGAAGCAGCACAGAACGCCATTCTGTTATTTAATCTCCAGAAGCCAGATGTAAAAAAGCAAATCAGACTTAGGAAAGTAACAGGAAAGCCATTTTTCCACATCTCCCATAGGGAGGTGCAGGAAAACACAGCTCCACGTTTTAAAATCCTAACTATTGATTGGCAGAAATCATCTGAGGACTAAGAGAACAAACTGACAAGTTAACAATCAGATGCTCCAGCTGTACAAAAGCTGCCCAGAATTGCAACAAAGAACTATGTCAGCCTTAAAAAAATCACTCTGTCTCACGGCTCTCCCCCGGTATCTGTTTCCTTGAATGTCATCCCTCCAAACGTGCCAGCTCCTACTTGTAGCAGTCGTCGCCTTCGCGCCTGGGATGCAGGGAGGCCGCCAGCCAGGCGAGGCAGTGGTGCCCCGCACAACCTGGCAGCGCGGCCGGCTCTTCCCCAGGGTCCTGCCCACAGAAACACCTTGTCCCCAGGGCCACGAGCATCACCAGGCTCTACCCAACCCCCTGTGCAACTTGTACAAACCAAGGTGATTTCAAAGCAAGAATGTGCTCAGCAGAACATAATGTTCAGAAGAAAACTAATTTGTATGTACCTGAAGGTTAAAAATGCCACTTTGTTAAGGCTACAGTATAAATCCCTGTTTTTTACCTTTTTCCTTTTTTTTTTTTTTTTTTTTTTTTTTTTTTTTAAATTCCTATATTTAGGAGCCTAATTTGGACTCCTACTTCCTGAACTGTGAGAAAGCATAAGACATTTCTAAATGCTTTACAATTTTTTGCCGTGGCAGATCTTACACTACTAAATTTGTATTTTATAACGTGTATTTTATAATTTTGTGTTGAAGCTTTATTAAAGGTACTCGTGGCAGAACCGGCAGGGGCTGACAAACCCTCACACCACCTCGGCCAGCAAACACACAAGTGTCACGTCTTCCCCGCAGCTTGGAGAGGACCTGCCACGCCGTTTACCTTCCCACTCTGCATCATCCCCACTGATGTCCACCTCACCCCAGGAATTCCCACAGGCGCCCCACCGGAGCTGCTCAGTTTCGAGCCACTCCGTGGCCGGCAGCCTCACCACGAGATGATGGGAGGAGTAAAGGCAGGACCGCCGCCTGTCCTGAAAAACCCCACCTCAGAGCCCGGCTCTCCTTCCTCTCCTGCGCAGCTCGGGAGGCTGCAGGCCAGTCGTGCCCACGGCCGCGGCTCGCCCCTCATGTGGGCGCATCCCTCCCCTCCGGCTCCCCCGGCTCCCGTAGGACCGCGGCCCCGCACCTACCGGCGCGTCGGGGCGGTGTCCGTGCGGGCAGCATGCTGCGAGCGGGGCCCCGCCGGCACGACCCCCGCCTGCCCCTTCCCCCGGAGCTGCCCGCGGGGTCCGGCCCTCGTCCCGCCGCCGCCGCCGCCGCCTCCTCCAGGCTCCTGTCCCTGAACGGCAAAGACGCAAACCCCACCGTCAGAGCCCATGCCGGCAGCACCCCCCGACCCCCGCCCGGCCCCGCGGCGTTCGCAGGGGTCGCGCCGGAAGGAGCCCCGCGTCCGCCCCGCTCACGCCGCTCCCGCCGCTCCGCCGGGCGCTCCCCGCCCTCCCCGGGCCGGCTGCGGCTCCGGGCGGGGCGCGCAGGGGCAGGAGCGCCGCCGAGCCCCGGCCCGGCACCTGCCGCGCCGCCCCCGCCCGCCCGCACGGGCCCGCTGTGCCCACCCCGGCCGCATCCCTCCGCCCCGGCACCGCCTCAGCGCCGCAATGGGCCCTGGCGTTTAAAATGAGGGGAAAAGGTTGGGGGACGGGGGGGGGAATCACCCTGGCAGGAAAGCCGCCTCTCATTGGCTTCGCCTTCTTTAAGTCCTCCTCCCCCTCCACTCGGCCCTAGTGAGGCACATCTGGAGCGCTGTGTCCAGCTCTGGGCTCCGCAGTACAAGAAAGACGAGGAGCTACTGGAGAGGGTCCAGTGGAGGCCACAAAGATGATGAAGGGTCTGAAGCATCTCTCTTGTGAGGAGAGACTGCAAGAGCTGAGCCTGTTCAGTCTAGAGAAGACTGAGAGGGGATCTCATTAAGGCATATAAATTTCTCAAAGTTGGTTGCCAAGAGGACGGTGCCAAGCTCTTTTTTGTGGTGCCCAGCAGCAGGATGAGGAGCAATGGCCATAAACTAAAACTGAAGTTTCACCTCAACATGAGGAAGAACTTCTGTAAATTGAGGGTGGTAGAGCAATGGAACAGGCTGCCCAGGGAGGGGCTGGAATCTCCCTTTCTGGAGACATTCAAAACCCACCTGGACATGTTCTGTGTCACCTGCTCCCGGTGACCTTGTCTTGGTAGGGAGGCTGGACTGGATGATCTCCAGAGGTCTCTTCCATTTCTAATGATTCTGTGGTTCTGTGAAATGTGGGGAAGCCTGTTCAAAGGATGGAGTTGCCATATAAGAGCTTAGGGCCATTGCAATCCCATGTTCCTCTCAGCCCTGTGCCAGCACTGAGGTGCCACAGTGTGGTGAGCATGTAAGGACCAGTGAGCATTAAAGTGAAGGAAACAGTGGGAAGGGCTGGGGGGTGAGGCCTGGGTGATGCTTCTCTGGTTTTATCCTGTCAGGTAGCATCAAATTATGTACAACCACAGAAAAATATTAATTACACCAAAGCTTTTTAAGAAACGTCTGTGCCCCAAAAGAAAGCTTCCAGAATGAAGGAGCTGAGCAAGCTAAAACAATATCCTACCTAAACCTCCCCTGGCACAACTTGAGGCCATTTCCTCTTGCCCTATTGCTGTTACTTGCGAGATCAACCCATCTTGCTACAAACATCTTTTCAGGCAGTCTCCCCTGAGCCTCCTTTTCTCCAGAGTAAACAACTCCAGCTCCCTCAGCCATTCCTCAGATGACTTACTTTCTAGACCCTTCAACAGTTCTGTTGTCCTTCTATGGGCATGTTTCAGCACCTCAGTGATTATTGCCAAGCAGGTTTGTAATTGTCAAGTAGGTTTCTAATGTATTTCCAGTTAGTCATTGGCCAGCCAAGGAATTTCTCATGGTGTTTTCCAAGCCAAAAAAATCCCCACTACACTGGTAACATCAGTCAAGAAACTATACAGGCACAGAACAACAGGGACCACATCCCTCCAGTCTCTAGTGCCCTGGCAAACCCCAAGCCCTCCTCCCCAGCCCAGAGAGCTGGGGGCAGGGAGGGGGTAGCCACCTTTGTACACCTCCCCAAAGAAAACCCAGTAGCTCCTTGTACAAAAGGAGCTTGTACACCACACGCTGCTTATAGCTGCTGTGATGACTTCTCAACAGCGCACAATATCACACTCAGTACTTGTAAACAGTCCACTGGTGAATAAAAAACCTGCACATTTTACTAATTGCTGCCTTTGGGGCCCGGAGAAAGCAGTCTGCTGACAAGTGCTGTGCACAGGGTTTGTACACACTGCATCATTTCATCCAGCTCTGATGGGAATCACACTCCCTTAGAGACCGATCTGGTCCTGGGGCGCAATAGGGGGACCAAAGTTGATCCTCCCCACCAGCAGCAGTTCCAAGGGCAGGCAACCTTGGCTGCTCATCAGCTCCAGTTCCTCACACATGGGATTTTTACATTGAGAGTTCCCCAGCCAGGATTAAACCCCTTGGGATCTAAGTACACGCGTGCAAGTGTTTGCAGGAGCAGGTCTGAGGAGCTTGACCCAAAGCCTATTAAAGCTGGTGGCACTATGCCCTTTGATTTCAAGGAGCTTTGACTTGGGACCTGCTGACCTGGGTAGAGTTTGGCCAGATGTTTTATCACTGTTTTAGTTCACCTGGAGGTGGCTGGAGGAGAAAGTCAAATGAACTCCTATTTAGCCCTAAAAATTAAAACAAGACAGAATATTGGAAAGGCACAGTTACCTTGCAGTAACACAGCGGTATGATTACAACAATGATTTTTAAACAAGTTTTTAAACAGTTTTTAAACTAGAATTTTGTAACTAAATTATGAATATCTTTGCAGTGGTTTATGGCTCTTTGTTATTCTAGCCTGGTTTCTAATGCAAGGCTCCACTTTTAACTTCAGCTCTTAAATGAGTGCAGCTCCCCACAAGCTACTTTAAGCTGTGGGGCAGATATTCCACAGGCTGCAAGCACACTGCTGGTGTTCAACTGGATCACTTCATTACATTCCAGCAGGGAATACTCTGGTACAGGTGCACCACTCTCCTGTGTCACAACCTGACAACAAGCCTTGTCTCTGAGCAGCAGCACCTCAGTGTAATGTGGGGATGGGGGACAGGGGGTTAGAGACAGGGAGATATATGTGGTGAGAATTTTGAGCCAGTATTTATTTCTGGGTGCCAAAACAGATTTAATATTTTATTAGTTGTGGAGTTTGTGAGACAGCTGATTATGTTGGGCTCCAGCAAAGCAGTCAGTCTTTTTTTAAATGCAGAGCATCCATTTGAAATGACTACTGCCAGGCACAGGCTAGGCAGGAGATGAAATATTTAGCTCATAAAGCATTTTAGTGTGCAGGGCTGGGGCCAGATGCGGGTGCTGTGATGTTGAAAACTACAGTACCCAAATCTGAGGTGCCTCAGCCCCAACTCAGAAGCCTCAGAGGTGCAGCAGTTGCCCAGAGAGTGGGGCTGTGGGGCCCTCAAGGTCCTCCACCCCCTGCCAGGGTGCAGGAACCTTTGCTGTGCATGGATTGGTTTGGGAGGAGACAACCATCACAGCCTTTCCTGGGACTCAACTTCCCAGATCATGCTGCCTCTTGCACCCTCTTTCCCCAATGTCAGTGGTCAAAAGCATTGTCCTATAGAGGTAAAGAAGGCACTGTCCCTCCATAGAAAATTGTTTTGGATCAAGTTTGACTCTTTGTTGTCATAAGATCTGATATTTATTCTATTAGCTCTTTTTATTATTTACTTTTTAGAGTCTGCTAGATCTTCCTATAATATAGTCCAAACCCTCTAAATACTTGGCATGCCCTGCTCTGTGTGCACATTTTCACCCTGCTGGGGACAACTGCTTGGGTATCCCCAGAGCGATAAAAGCACTTTCTGATAAGACAGATGCTGCATCAATACATTTGCAACGGGGGAAAATGGTGCAAGCTGAACGACAGGAATCACTGTATGGTGTTAGTATTGGCAATGCTGGAATGGTAACCAGACTGGACAATAGCTGTGCTCAAGCTTCAGAGGAGCTTGGGTAAGAAATTGCTAACATACTACTTTCAGGTTAAAATTTGCCACTTAACCTCTGTATCAGAAGACAAAGTTTTAATGAGTTTGTCTAAGGGTAACAGAATAAATGAAATCTGGTTTCTCCCTCCCTCTGATAGAATTTCACAGTTCCTATCCTCTTCCTTCCACCTGCTACCCTTCACAGTTCTTCCATGTCTTCAACCCCCCCTTCAAGCCTTCAGTTCCTCCTCTGTGTCCTATAAACACACAATATCCTACTTTCATTTCTGTACTACTCATATGCTCTTCTGCTTGGCAATGTCTCAGTTTCCTCCCATTTCACCTGTGCCCAGTTTATAGAAACTCCAGCTTCCTTCCGCATCTTCAGACCTGTGATGTGTGGCTGGCCAGGTGGGCAGCAGCAAGTAGCACATGATGTGGTTTAGACAAGGCGCTGCCCAAACAGCCAGTCCATCAGTCCTACGCACCCACAAACACTGGGTCAGATTCTCCCTGCCTTCCTTTCAGAAAGCAGAGAAAATATAATTACTTTTCCCAAGCACTTCTTAAGTTAATTTAAGAACCCATTGACATGGGATGTGGCATTTAAAAAAAAGGGCTCCAAAACTCCATGGATCTGTCCAAATCCAACTGACAACTCAGTCCCCAGTCAGTGGTCACTGGCTGAACCACTTCATCCTCACTCTGTTTCTCACTTAACTTTTTAACTATACATGCAGACACCAGTATTAGGGAGGGCTTTACTGAGTTATGTATTTCTAATTTGGCTGAAGAGGAAAAGGGAAGCCAGGAAAAATATCCTCTGCCCCAGTAGCTCCCGCCCAGCATGCCCATGATCACGTGGTGACTTTACAAAATCTATTTATATGAGCAGTAATCCACTAACTGTGTATGGGTTGGAAAAATGTTACGCAGCCCAAGAAGAATCAATATGGAGATGAAAGACTAGAAAGCCCCAAAGATTGTTGTTGTTGACTAAAATCTCCTGACAATCCAAAACCCTGACATGTCATGACCACCTTGCAATAGGGTATTTTGACAAAGTTTCATAATCAAATCCATGATGCGAAGGAGGTCGCAGTGTCACTGCAACAAACAGCTTTATAGACTAAGCAACAGCTGCTTAAATAAGGGCTCTATTTTCAAAAACTTCATTGATGGAAAAGATGTTCCTTTCCTCAGTTACGGATTTTTCTCCTTTTTACCTAATTCTTGTTTCATCGTGCACTGCTCTCGTATTCTGTGCACAACTGAGATTTACCAGAGCCTTTTCTCAGAGCTCGTATTTTCTTAAAATATTTCCTCAGTGTTTGCAACCAGGTTGATTAAAAGCAAGGACAAGTATGATTACAGTATGCCCAAGCACACGCCATGGAAGTCACTCAGGGCTGCCCTAGTTTTCATCTCTTTTGCTACCAGAAGTACATGACAGTGGGGATTGAATGACTGCTCCAAACCTTAGGGCACAACATTGATTTCTAGATCATGATTATTTTTGGAACATCTCATCTTCCTGCTCTCAAAAAAAGGGTTTGAGGGTTTTTAACTTTAAGTTTAGAATATAAATTTAATGCCTAATACTACTGTCTTGTATGAAGTGATCCTGAATGTTTAAAATATAACATTTAACCCATGGCTATTAGTTTGATTTTGTTGTTGTTGTCACTTGGATTGCATATACTGCTATACCTCAAAGGACAAACACAGAGTTAGTGTATTCACTGAACTCTGTACCCGTTAAAGAATCTCCAGCACTTTGTGATTATCACAGTGAGATATTTGAGGAAACACTTCTTTTTTTTTAAGAAAAAAAAAAGGTAAAATACGCCATTTAGCAGCAGAACTTGAAGAACATGCTCAGTTTCCCTCACGTACTTACGCTTCAGTGTGTCTGGAGTACTTCATTGGGTAGGGGCTGAGTTGCAGTAATTAAATGCATCCAGTCACCAACACTTGTGTAAACACATTGGGAACTACTTAAGCCACCACATTTGCAAAATTTTCCATAAAGAAATAGCATCATTTACTTGAATCTGTCTAGATGCTTAAAAATGTGCTAAAAAGATAATTATGGCAATGTTAGCTCTAAAGGCACTCTGCTCAAATAAATTATATGGAATACGTGGGTATCAATTCTTATCTCCCACAGAGCAACTATATTTACCAGCAAAATAAAAAAGAAGAAACTAGAATCATAGAATCATTTAGGTTGGAAAAGACCTCTAAGATCATAACCAAGAGAGGGAAAATAAATTCCCCATTTCTATACAGCACAAATCCCACTGAATGTAATAGCTGTTAGATGTTTTTGTTTCAATATGTATTAGCCATTAATTCAGAATTAATAGAAAGTTTGTAGTGGAAGTCTATTTGGGCAATTTTAGAAATATTTAAAACAAAATTTGTGCTCTTGGGTCTTTTCAGGTTTTGTGTCCTACAACGGGGGGTGGTGCTGATTCCCTGGAATCCTCTAAACTACCCCTGCTCCCCAAGGGCAGTGAGATCAGTGCCTCTGTGAGTAACCACAGAGCAAAGACACCCAAGGAATTCAGAAGCAGCCAAGAAATCTTTTAAAAGAATTCTGAGCATTAATTATCATTTGAGATGACTATTTTCCAGAAGAGTGGAATTTGACTTCCATCAGGAGGAGGTTGAACATTACAACTAAGGAAGTTTGGCTGAGCCCCAACCTGGGCTCTGTGCTAACAAAGGGGTACACCCTGATTCCCACACATTGGCCTCCGGTCCAGGGCTGATCTTGGTGCCACAGCAATGACTGGGGGTTTTTTGTTCTAAAGAAACCTTTCCAAACAGTGGCTCCCTCCACGGCGTTTACAGAGGTCGAGCACTAAATCGCCAAAGCAGCGCTGCATCTTCATCATGAAGGAAAACTGAAACGGCAGCAGTAAAATCTCCCCAGAGCTCTGGGGAAGAGGCAGCTCCAGCTTTTGCTTCAGTTTATACACGAAACTGACAAATGAGATTGGCAGAAGGGCAGCAGTGAGTCTGAACATGTGTTGGCTCTGAGAGGCCACATGGGCACATTTGGTTTCTGCCACCCCACGGCCCAGCAGCAGCCCTGGTATGGTTTGCACCAGCCTGTGCAGTCAGGCACTTACCTCTTTGTGAGCCAAGACTGTCCTTACCCCCTGTGCAGTTCTGAAACAACCAACCAACCAACCAAATTTTATTTCCTTTTTTTTTTTTCAAATAAGGCATATACCAGCCAGAGAAATATTCCTAATTTATATGCAAGCCCTCTTTTCTTTATTTTTTTATCAGTATCTACCAGCACTAAAGCACGACGCCTGGGCAGACATGAAATCCACAGCCCTGGAAACACCGGGAAGCAGCACAGCGAGGGGATTAACCAAACATGAGGCATTAGAATATTGCAAAGAGGATTGAGAGAGATTTGTGACTGAAAAGCCACCCACCAGAATTACAGTCAGCTGAGAAGCTGGACTGAGAAAAAGGGGATAAATGCTTTGCATTTAGATCTCTGCCAGAATAAACTTTGGGATGTGCACCGCAGACAACATCAGGCTTCCCTGAGACATGAGGCTGCAAACAAAGTAATCTTTCTGCACTGAAAATTATAGCTTTGTGACAGCCAAATATTATCTGGGAAAACAGCAAGAAATCACACTGAAATATGGTCACTGGCATGCCTAAAACAAAGTACCCTGAGGGCAGCACTAAAGCAGTAGCTGTACAAAAAATTCCACACAAAAGGAAATAATACCAAGAAACAAGAAGAACTTCAGGACCTAATCTTCCCATAACATTTCCTTCTCCAAAATAAAAATCACTCTCAGGATTTCCACTCCAAAAAAATATTGAAATTAATTACTGAACATGAAATTGCCTCCCAGCAGAGATAAAGACAGACATCACTGCAGATGAGGTTGTGGATTTGCAGAACAGTGACACACTAAGACCGTGCTCTTCCCAATCTTGTAATGTCTGTGGGACGTTAATGTGCATTATGGGGAGAAGTCACGTTTCAGAGAAATGTTGTAACAACGTTTGTACCTTCAAATTTTCACATTGAGATCAACATCATTATGAGCAAAAACTTCTCCCTTCTTATCCTCCCCTGCCTTGCTTTCACACTCAGCTTTGACTTCATGTGCTTTATTTCTATCTACAAGTCTTCTCTCCTTCCTCCTAGCAGGAGACAGGAGGGCATCTCAGCTTTGTTCAGAGTAAATCATCCTGCCTCTAAGAACTTGTATGTTCCCTGAAACGTGCCCTTCATGTGTCTTATGGACAACGCTAAGAATGGGTGTGAAATGGAGAGTTTTTCCCAATACCTGCAGGAACTCCCCAAACCACCTTTCTCTGTAAGATCAGTTTCTTCACTTGGAGAAGTAAAACAGTACAAAGATGTGACGGGGGAACTCCTGTTGCCACGAGAACAACAGTAATGGCTCTTGCTATTTTAAGAGCCTGGTCCACTTCTTTCAATCTTCCTTGAGGGCAGGCATGCACCCCCTCACTTTAGGGAGATTACAGGTAGCCCACAGAGAGACCACCAAAGCCTCTCCCTGTGCTGCAAGCTGAACTGGTCAGGGCACTAATGAGGTGAGCAATAAAACCGGCTCCCTCTGAGCACAAAGCAAATGGATTTTCAAAAAGGAAATGAGCCAGAAGATGCCTTAGAAGGAAGCTGGGGTAGTGACTCCCTCAGAGGCTACATTAAAGCAAAGACAGGGCACTGAAGGATACAGATGCTGAGGATACACATCCCTTGGGGAGATTTATGGGTGACTGAATCAGAGCCATTGCTGCTGCTGAAGAATTCCATTTCCCTAAATTGCCTTGCTGGCTGAGATCAAGCCCTCTGTACTTTTTCTCACACACCAACATCACTTTTTGCAGCAAAAATGGCAAATAAATTCTTTTATAAAGTCACAAAATTACTTCAGCTGTCACTGAAATGAGAAGATAAATTTGAAATTAATTTTCAGAAGAGCCTAATTTACCAACAATGTCATCATGATTATCTCAAATAATAAATATTTTGATACCCATAGACATTATTCAACACCCAAATGATCTAATTATTTTATCTGAGATACCATTCAACATTAGACATCCTTTCCACTGTATCATGAGATTTTCAGCTGCACCATCTTCAAATCAGAACTCTTGTACACAGTGAAATTTATGACAATATATGGATCAAACAGTAAGATGCAGTAACCTTTTCTGGAGGTCATACATAGAAATATTACCTATGACCGTATTATAGCAAAAAAGAAAATAATGAATTTCATTCATTGTATAGATAGACTCTTATACCCATGACTTCGCAATTTGATTTCAAGAGAAGAAAAATAACTTTTAACATTGAACAAGTACTTTATCCCGAGGGACAAAACTGTCTTGAGAACATCATCAACACTGCAGAACAATTCCACTGAAATAAATGTTAGTTCTGGGTGGTCTGTGTAACAGTGACTGTACACTGAGAGATTCAACAGAGCATGAGAGCACGTTTCAGGAGCCTTTTTGGACTAGAGTTCTGCTTTCAAGTCTCATTTTTCCCTATTTCTAATTAATTTTATTATATCCATTCCTACCTTAAACATAGCATTGGAAAGAATATTTCAGTTGGAAAATGGCATTAGCTTGCTACACATTTATTTCATTAAGGTGGGTCTTTGCAGAAAAACTATTTCTGAGCACACGTAGAAAAATTTTTATGACTAAAAAGACTCAAAGTATGTGATCTCATAATATGCATCGTTCTAAACAACCTATTGAAGCTTACAATCTACTGCTAAAAAAGTTAAAAATTGAGCTGGTACATCACTAGCATACGATTTGAACTAGTAGAGAGTTTGTGGAGTAAGTTTTGGAACAAGATAACACCAGGATTGATACCTTGGGTTTAGTGGTCATGTTAATTGAGAGATAGAGCTCACCTTTGACAGGTGGTGGGTGCACTTGTAGGTTTGGGGCAAGTCAGATGCTAGAGCAAAAATAAACACCCTGAAGTGCACTGCCAATATGCACTGAGAGGGGATGCCTGAGCATTGGGTTAGGCAAAGACAAACGAGATTTAGACTGCAAGAAAAATGGGATCTAAGGCAAAAACATTTTTATAGAAGCCTGCCAAAATAACCCAAAGCTACAAAATTCATCACTGGAAGTTTGATGGTAGTAGCTCCAATCTCCATCCATCTTCCAGTAAACTCTGGCTTACAGAAGAGCACATCTTGGTCGGTATTAACTGATGCTGTCTTTGTTTCAGGCAGAAATGCACATGAGAAAAAAGTCATAAACTAGTATGTAAGAATTAAACCACTCTGGACCAGCACATCCACCATGTAGCATCAGACATCCTGTATCTTTTCAGTTTGGAATACAGCCCCAAGCTTTGACAAGGACAGATACACACAGACATATATATGTATACACACACACAGAGTAGGTTATTAGAGTACAGAATTGTGATCCAATAGCTAATAAACCTGAAAGGTGCCTTGAAGGGAGTTTCAGCATGATGTTACGTGGTTATGTTTTGATAAAGTAGTTAACAGAAGAAAGGTAGTATAACATCTGAGAGACAACTGGAACACAAAAAAAAAAAAAAAAAAAAAAATATCCAGGAAGGTCATCCTATCCCAGGTGATCTGCCAACAACCCTAGAGCTTAATACTGGAACTTCACTCCTACTAATGTGAATAACTTGTCACTCTCTTTCTGGTTGTCCTTTCCTCCCCTTGCCCTCAAGTCAGAAGTCTGCTTTTCAATGTCTGAATCAAATACTGTTCATCTTGCACAGTTTGGAGTTCAAGATTGTCTCAATTTAAATGAGACAAGGGTCTTTTGCTGAGGATGGATTAGGAGGAAAAGACCCAAACTTCTCTTTCCAAGCAATTATAAATCCAAAATTAAGAGGTTTCGATTGAAGGAAAACAAATTATGGAAAAGGGAAAATAACAGCCCTTTATTAAAAGGTATGTGTGTATTAACAGGAACACGAAAAAAAACCAAGTAAAATAACTAAGTAATACTCCTATATCCACCAATAATCCCCTTAAAGAACAAAACCGATAAACCGGCAAAAGGAAAATAGTTCAATTTCTTGCACCCTTTCATGCAGTTCCAACCACAGTCAGCAGGGGGCGCCGTTGGGTCACTGGAGATGCAAAATTTGTAATGTCCTGTACCATTCACCAGGTGGCGCTGTTGGGTCACTGAAGGTGCAAAAACTTGTAGTGTCCTATTGTAGTCACCAGGTGGCGCTGTTGGATCACTGAAGGAGCAGAATTTGTAATGTCCAGTGCCTGTCACCAGGCGGCGCTGTGAGATCCTTGGCTGCCGCCAGGTGGGGGGGGGGGAAAGAAGGGGAAGGAAAAAAACAACAGCAATAAAACAGAAAGTTCTCCCAGTGGAAGAAAACTCACAAACTTCAGCTGACTAGGGTCCGTTGTAAGCAGGGCCTGCAGCCAGCCACAGCTGAGCCAAGAGCAGCAGCCAGAACTCCCCTCCGACAGGAAAGAGACAAAGGAACCCGGCAGTGTCTGCAGCCCACAGCAGGCTCCTCTCCAGGTAGAGAGACTGCGCTCTCCCCCCAGCCTCCACCCCCTTCCAGTCACACACCAGCCAATTCCCCCCCCTGTGTTGTCAAGGAAACTAATCTTGGCCATTAGTGGACTGGGGCCAATTCTTTTGTTCAACTAATGGCCCATATACAGAGCACACACACACACACACACACACACACACACGGCAGGGGGAAAGGAAAGAAAAATTCCTTGCTAAAAATCGGAACTATGACAAAGATCCTACTCGTATGTGGCATGACCTCTGACTAGCTGGAAAGATTTACTCAAATACAGGCTCTGTGATGAGAGGCCAACAACGGGATGCAGTTTTCACAGTAAAACTTGTGTCACTTAGCTTCAAAACAAGCCTGCATTTATTGAACTAAAGGAGTTCAGTGGTACAGCCAAGAGCTCAAAAACACACTGAGTCTGACAAATTCTTTTCAGCCAGCGTCAACAGTACCCACAGACAGACAGGCATTTCAAGCCTCAGCTCTTCTGAATCAGAGAGGATGAATCAAGATGAATCGTTTCAGCCAAACAAGAATATTCAGTGTTTTTGTCTATCTCATCTATGAACAGCATTGCATACTACCAGTAAATAAATAACTGCTTAATGCCTGCCACCTGTATCGCTTGCCACCTCCTTACCCATCTGCCTGCATGTGTACAGGGGAGTCTCTCAGAACCCCATACATTCTGTTCTCACAACTGTACCCCAAGTGGACAACTAGATTTACTTTTTAACCGTGGGGAACTGAGGGACAATGAGGAGGAATGGGTGTGGAAGTTTGGAAAACGTGTAGGCTCAATGTGTGTGTGCAATAAAAGGCGATGCAGAGCAAAGGGAGCTGGCTCTGCACAAGCAGGGGTTGCACTGGGCACATGTAATTATTCTGTGCCATATGGCTCTGCGTTGCAGGGATGTGTCACCTCCCTTGGAGTTGGCTCTGGTGCCTTAGCAGAGTGTGGCTTTGTGGGTGCAGGCATGGCCAACAACCAGGCAGGCAGAGCTGCTGGGATTGGGAGAAGGAATAAGGTCTCTGTTGTACAATAATTCCTCTCACTGCTATTGGTGTCAGGTGGGAAACATTGATTTGTCCAAGATCACCCAAGCAACTTAGAGAACAGAACCAGAAAACTTCCCCTTCAGTTTGTCCTAGTCATTTCACAGAGCACGATTTCATATAAAGAAGAGATGAATTTGCATTTGCATGACAGAATTATCAATTATTTCACTAGACCCATGACCCAAGTTTTAAGATTCTGAAACCAAATAACCTTTCTTCAGCGCCTGAACTTACCCTTTGAGCTTCATCAGTCACATTTTTCTATGCCAAAAGAAAGACCCTAGGGCACTACCTCTTGTTTATGGCTGTGAACAACCTGCTGCCCAATTTACTACTGGTTTGATTTTAATTAATAAAGAAGTTAATAAGGTTGTTTTTTAAAGTCTTTGGACAGAATTGATTTAAAGTATACTATATAGAGACCTACTGTAAGTAAAAATAACTTTGAATGAAGATGTATCTGTTGAATTTACTTCTGAGATTCCCTGCAAGCTCACAAAACAAGCTCTCTATTTCAAACATGACAATAAATTAAGGACTTGCATTTGTGGATATAACATATTATTTCATAGATAGCACACAAGGTTATCTTATCATACTGTCATGATATTTGTTTGATGTTCATATAAGGGCACAGTTAAGAAGAGAGCGTTCATCACCTTTTTATTAAGGTGACAAAAAAATGAGAACCATCTCTCCCTTGCAAGAAGTTTGTTTGGAAATAATTTGAAACACTAGCCCCCTTCTCAGGAGAGGCAGCAAAAATATCTCTTCTATCATCTTACAAGAGTAGCCTGCGAGCCACGTTAATCATCTTGGAGAGAAATTTATAACAACATATGGGAGACTTGCCTCACTATTATTAGAAGTTGCAAGTTTCATACGTGTTCGTCAACTAATTTAAGGGTTTGAACATTATACCCCAAGTAATAAGTGCTATAACAGGTCATTTGCATCCAGGAAATTATTTTTGGAAGAAGCTCCTGCTTAATGCAAAAGGGCAAAGGCCACTGGAACTTACAGTGAAGAGTTGACTTCTCTTGGGGCCTGAGCCACACAGCCTTTGTAAGTCCATTTGATCTTTTAATTCAGCTTCAAAGGATTTCCATAACACTGCCTTTGGAATATTATGTCTTTAGTGATATTTTGCCAGGTTTAAATGGTATTTGCTCATGGCTTTGTGTATGTGCTTGTTAAAGCTCAGAATTGCCCAAAAGATTTGATCTCTACAACCAGCACTGTGACTTTTCTGAACCTTCACTATACTTCAAATTTAGTACTGTTATTTCATCCCTTGAAAGAAGAAAGCCACTTTATGCTATAAAATCTCTGTGCTTGGCTCTGTCAGTATTATAGGTATGAATAAAGAATTTAGTGAAAAAACATTTGCATCTCTTTGGATATCCATACAGCTTCTCAGTCCTCCCTAGCAGAAAACTAGAAGCAAGATTTTGTGCTCCACCCCCACCCCTCCCCAGTGGATTTGATGGTGTTAGAAATGTTTACACAGGCACATTGATGATCATGCCATCACACTGCAATAGTATCCATACCCCACCCTCACCCCAAAATCAAGATCCCACAGACTCAGTGCTACAGCCAGGAAAGGACATTTTGGGAGGTTCTCAGCCACTTCTGAAAGTTGTCACTGAGTGCAAGCCAAGTGAAAAAATTCTATTTATTTAAGTTGCGAAACACTTTTTTTTTTTTCCCCTCTTTAGCTTTAAATATATTTATGCTGCTCCTACGTTCATGCACATAGGAGATGGAAAGTAAATTTATTCTAGTTTAGTTCCTGAAAGCTGAGCATGCAGCAGGCAATATCTCAGGTGGTGGTGTATGCACTGGGTGTATGCTACACCTCTGGGGAACAGTAAAGATAATGGCAGACTTTTCTTTCAACCTGTAAGGAAGGTAGATTTAAGACCTCATATAGAAAATCAAAGTTTCTGTGCCACAATCTCACCATTGAGAAACTTTGGGGATCTTATCTGCTGTTAAATTACACTTGAGGGATGTCACTGATGAAAGGTTTTAGTGTTCTAATTATCAGCCCAGTAAACTCAAATGCAGTATTTAAAACTATGACACGATTTAAAAACAGCTTAATAATGCATTGCTCAGGCAAATTTAACCTGTGCAAATGTCTTTTGAGATGCAAAAAACTGCCATGTCACAGAAGCAGCCAGAACCCCCCAAAGTGAAATAATTTAGTGTTGATTTTAAGAGCCACAGTTCTCCTGAGGTTTGGCCATAGCTAGACTGGAAATGCTTTGGGAAAAATGCTTTTATTCTGCCTTCCAGTCAGACAGATGTGTAGAGCAAACTGTTCAGCTGGGAGTACTGAACACACAGTCAGCCAGGAGGAACAACTGAATTACCTGAAAAGCTTACAGGGTTTTATGTTTCTTATTCTTTAAAAAAACTGTTACTGTTTAAAGAGAATGCCACTGTGAATAGCTGAACCAAAAGCTTCTCTTCAACGTGCAGGTGTTTTTGTAACTTCTGAACATGAGTAAATATATTACAACTATAGTTTCTCAACAGGTGTAAAATCAATATGTTGCCTTGCCTGAAATGTTGTAGACATTTGCAGAGTATTGTTGTTTATTCCATCTTCAGAGAAAGGAACTCCTCACAAAGCAACCCTAGAGAAGGGAAACAAAAATGGTACAGGGCTGAAGAACTGAAAAAGCAGAGAAAGAATATGATAAATTATCTAAAGTTATGCATGGAACAGAAGAAGCAAATGAGAAATCGCTGATTACTCATAAAAATAAAAAAAGTATAATAGACCATATAATGAAATGCAAAGGAAAGACATTCCATAGTGGTTAAAATTTTTGATCTCATGCTTTGACACTGAAGTTAGTCCTTAGTAGAGCTCAAGGTGGAGAGCTGAGGTGGCAGATTGTTTTGCAGGCTTGCTGAGATTTCTTATGGATTATGCAATTTCCTAGTACCCATGATTTTGGTAAAGAAAGGGAATTTTAGAGCAGACTTAAAGGACCTAGTTCTCTGATTCCACAGCCTCAACAAAAATGGGTTGATTACTAATGAAACAGAAAAGCACCTATTTGATAGAACACACAGCTTAAAGACAGTTCCACTGGAAAACAAAAGACACTGGTGAAAAACAGAGGCAAGAATGGACAGTTAAAAGAGGGAACAGCAGCTCAAGGAGCAGTTTGCACTCCCTGCAGGGGAGTATGTTCCTCTTCACACCTCTGGGTAAAACCATGTGAATCTGATGAAAAAGACGCCCATAAATAGTATGGCACCACCTATTAGTAAGCACAGAAATATAAATAAACTGAATGTTATTGCTTAAGACACTAAATGGCTAAACTAGATCCAAGAATTCAGCCCTGAGGGCCAGCAGTGAGATATTGAAAAGATATTTGCACGACATCTTTAAAAAAAGCAGAGAAAGCTCACCATGCTTGTTTGAATCGTAATGAAAGCCACCTGAACTCCTGGCTCATGATGGGTTTTGTCCTATGGATGCCAAGCCTGCTCTGGAGCCATGTGACTCCTCAGTCACTCCCCAGAACCGCCCCGAGCCCCACTAGCTCTCTTGTTGATTACTAATTCTTAGCCAGACTTGTGTTTTATTGTGGTTCTCTACTAAAACACCCACTCTGATCATTTGTAGAATGTCAAAAGAGGTTTTTCAGAAAAAAATCAAACCAAACCCACAATATTTTATAACGGCTGCTGCGGCTGCCATGGAAATTTGTGAACAGAGTATCTGGATGCGAACTGTGATGGATATTTCCCCTTTGCTGTGTTACCAGTTGTAAGTAACAATGAGCAAGCTTTTGAGCAGAAAACCTCTATTTTGGTTGAATATCTAACTAAAACACACACACACATATATATGTATGTGTACATCCCTCCTGCCCATTATTGGGAAATTAAAATTTACCACACTGCTTTATCAGAGTTATTACTAGAAATCATTAGATCCATCAATTAAAGTTTAGAATTAGCAAAGCAGCCAACTGCACAATTCAATAGTTAACAATTACTTTTCCTTTGTTCTAGAGGCTTTGGACAAAATGACAAAATGCTTCAATTTCTTAATGTTGAGCTACTTTGGTAAATTGTAGGAAGTATAACAAGGTAATTTGAAGTAGTCAATTTTATTTCCATTTTGCACTGCATTCTTCATAGTATTATCCATCTCTTTTAATCGATATGAACTACAAAGTTTGGTCACATTATTATATTTTTAATTGGTTGTAAGTTCAGTTTTTGTATGCAGCACGACTTTTTTCTTTATTTCTTAAAATTTCAGAAGCAGTTGTGAACTACTCCTTGAAGTACCTCAGATTTGTGTACTGAAAATATCCTGGTACAAAGTTCACTTGACATAAAAAAAGCTGTGTAGTTATCACAAAATCAGTAGTAAGCAAATAATTCTGTTTCTATTAATCTGGGTACCCATGGGATACTTTTTTTCTATTAACTCTTCCAGATCTACTCATTAAAAGCCATTCCCCAGCCTTCAATAATAAGATTATACCTATTCCAGCTGGTTCTGTGCTAGGACATCTTAAAACTAAACTCTGAAGCGACATCTCCTGTAATATTTCAGATTTTTTGTGTGAATTCTGTTTTTTAAGCATCCTTTCACTTATTTGCACTGTCAGTAGAGAGTAGGAAATCTTGACATCGTTTCCATGAGTGTAGGGCATATACCCATGGATACAGCAGTGACAGTCAGGCTCTTTGCTACAACCCAATGAAGAGTTAATTCCTAAATAGCTTTCTATCTCTGCAGAATGAGAGAGGGGGTTTGAAAGTCTGTTACTGAAGGAAAAAAAAAAAACACCAAATAGTCAATTCCTTTATGATTTATCCTTGTTTCTCATCAACCAGTTGGCTCATGCTGGGAATTAGCAGACTGATGGGAGAAGAAAACTTGCAAGTCCCAAGCAAACTTGTAAATTTTTAAAGTATCAGCCTTTAATCTCTAAGGAACTGTAAGAGTCTGCTATAGGAGCCAGAGACAATTCCCAAGAGGAAAGGGCACTAAAGCTAATCTTTTAGTCAGTATAGGCAGCTTTTCTTCAGCTGATGCTCTTATGTGATGCTTCATAATGGAACTCATAAACAGGAAACATCTTTACTACATCAACAGGGAGCAAACAACACATAAGGAAAGATATAAATAAAGGAAATGGAGTAAAATCTGGGTTTCTTCTTCCCTTGGATGCCTCAACACCTTTAAACAGTTGCACTAATTATGTGAAAACCCTCCAAAAGTACCTATTTTATTACAAAACTTAGCATTTATGTTCTTTTCCTCCAAATGAGAATCAAATACATAAAGAAGTTTTACTCAGTCTCAGATCTGTGCTTTTTTCTTCTAAAACCCTAAAGCAGATAACACGATTTCCTGCCTCTGCATTATTTTACAGGGTTATTTCACAGATACCACCTGATTTTTGGGGTCTTACTTTAAAAGAAGCAGTTTCCTCAGAAGCAGCTTCCTCCTTTTGTGCCTACTTTTTGTCATTACACATTTATGACATTAAATGACTTAGAAAGGTTTGATACCTTACGTTTCATCATAAGAAATTAGCTGATTAATTTTTTTCTCTATGGGGTTAATGAAAATTTACATTACCAGTATTTTTAACACCAGGATTAAAGCAGGTAGCCTAGCTCTCAGCTGTAAATGAAACAATTCTGCTGATGGATATGCCAGATTCAAAGGTTTTCTCGTGTGACTGCAGATCTGAATGTTGTTCTTTGATTTCTTTGCCACCACTTCTCACTCAATCATAGAGTCACTTGCTTTAAATTAACCTGTCCAAAGCTGACCGTAGATCAGCAGAGGGCAGAAAGGAAAGGAGAAGCTGCCCCATAATTTCATCTTATTGTTGGCATCAGATGGAATTCACCTTTCTCGAAGGAGGAAAATGGTCCTTATTGATGAGCCCCAGCAGGGCTGATTGACAGAGCTTTAAACTAGAGTTGAAGGGAGAGGGCATAATATCAGGATTGCCTGTGACAAGCTGTGGGACAACCCACAAAGGTTAGAGGGACAGGATGCAAGTGAGGGCCCCCAGTCGGTGGCTCCAAGACACACTGGCTATGCCAGAGCACACCTGAAATCTTACAGAGATGAGCCAGGGGCTCCTGAGGAACTGGAGCCAAGAGGGAAACACCAGTGAAATTCTTCAGATAGCCCAGGTGAGGTGCCTCTGCACCAGAGGAGCTGGAAGCTGCTGTGACCCGGTTGACATGACTAAACTTGGTGGGAGGAATGACATGACTGGGGTACAGTTATTGACAGCTGCAGGGGGGAGATAGGGAAGAAAGGAGAGGCCAAGGGGTTGCCCTCTACATGAGAAGATGGGTAGAGTGTGAAGAGCTGTCTCTAAAGAATGGCCATGAGCTGGTTGAAAGCTTAAAGGTAAGAATGAGAGACCAAGCCAAGGGACCTTGTGGTTGGTGCCTGCTATGGGCCCGATGAAGGGGAGCCCATTGACAAAGCCTGTTGCTCCAGCTACAGGAGGCATTGCACTCACAGGCTCTTGTCCTGCTGAGAGGCTTCTGCCTTGACATCAGCTGGGACAGCAGCAGGCAATCCAGGAGACTCCTGGAGTGCATGGAGGAAGGATAACTTCCTACACCAGGTAATAACAGCCCTACCAGAGGGGAGGTGATGGACCTGATGGTCACCTGTGTGGGTGGAAGAGGGAAAAAAAGGTTATTCTTACCTCTGTATACCACTGTACTGCTGTGATTCTGCTTATCCTTATAGACAATCAGGTACCAGGAGTTACAGGCTGTTCCCATTCAGCCTGGGTATTCAGGAGAGGAAAAACCACAGTGTGGGACCAAAGCAAAGGAAGCACACAGGCCATAGGAAAGGCATCAAAGGAATAGTTTGACAGCAGGAGCCAAATTTATCCCACATATAGATATCTCCTGATCAAAAAAGTTGATTAATTCAGTCCATGGCACTGGGGAATATTAAATGAGTCAAATTCACTGCAGTTTGCAAAGCTGTGTTTCCCTGTTCTTTCAAGAACATCTGCTAGCTTTTAACCTGTTATGTGTTGGAGGGAAAAAAAAAAAAAAAAAAAAAAAAAGGAAGGAAAAAGAAGCAGGAAGAGTAAAAAGAAAGAAAAAGAGCAGTGGCACTCCCTTCCCAGCAGATGCCATTCCAGAACACCCCAGCAGAGGACAGGGCACTCATATAAAATCACTGACCTCCTGGGATGAAAATTCCCTTCGAAGAGCTGTGCCTTGGTGAAAATACAAGCATTTTCATAGCTGGAGATGAAGTATTTTGGTATTTCAAGCACTTTCTGCAAATGCACGAGTGAAACCTCCTCAAGGACGGTAACGACTCCTTAGAGCAATTCAAGTTTTCCCATCAGAGATGGAGCTGACACAGCTATTTTAAAAGACATTGAAGATAAAAGTCAGGATGAATGTCAGGAATTTTTGGTAAAAGCATAAAAGCTAAAACTGTAAAGAAAAAATAGCATCCTTTAACAAGGGCAGAACCCTTAGAATTAAGTAGGTATTTAACAGGGCTCTTTTGTAAGATATAGAGACACCACAGCAAAGGCTGCAGAACAAAATCCTGAATACAAAAAAACTCAAAAAAACTGGAGGCTTTCACTATAACTGCATCCTTCCTTAAATGTTTTTAATGAGCCTAATAGGTTTTCCTATCTGTTTACAGAGTTCAATTGCACTGGTGTATCTGGTTGGTTCTGGAGCTACACGTATCGGAACATGCAAAAGAGGAAGAAGCAACAGGGCATTTTTGGCCCATTCCACAAGTACAGTTATGCACACAGAAGCTGCTGGAGGGAAGGAGATGGCCAGAAGCTGAAGGCAACCCCATATGACCTCCCCAAAGCTCACATTCAGCAGCATCTCTTGGGCAAGCTGGGAGATGCCTCACAGGCTGAAATGGCCATGGCAGCCTTCAGCCACCAGTTTTCCCTGCTTCCTTCATTTTATCCATTACACTCTTACATACCATGGCTTGTGAGACTCCTCTTAGCAGGCAGAACTCTCTGGTGTCTCCCAAAGCTCCCGAGTGGAGGAAATCATCTGCCAGACAGAGTGACACCTTGTCTTGGTACTCAAACTGCAGAGGCAGATTCAAGTATGCCTTGGGGGAGACTACTTAAAATCCCAAATTGCTGAACATCAGGGTTTTTCTGGGAAAACAACCTGACAGCAGGAGTTGAGAAGAAGCTGCAGCACACCCCACCCAGATGCAAAGGCATCCATACCCTGCACCATGTGTGCTCTTCTCCTGTGTGAAATAAGATACCTAAAACTCAGAACAGGGAAAACCAAGACGAACGTATTTATTTTTTGGTAAGTTTAAGGAATTAATTACTCATACCATTAACATGGATGAAGCTGACTTCCAGTAGCTGATTCAGCACAATGTTTAGAAGGTTGTATTTGACTACATTTTTAGAAATAACAAAAAAAAAAAAAAAAAGGGCATAGCAGAGGAAAAACTCAGGGCATTTGTTACAGAGCAAGAATTCACACTAGTTATAGGTTTCATATTTTACCTGATGGTAATAAGTTTAACTTTAGAAGTTCTTACTTTTGCCTTACAGTAGCTGCATTTATATAATGTGATTGGGCTGATGTTTTCATTGGCTTTCTGTCATTTTAAGAGTTCTTTCTAGGTGTTTTACATGCATGACCTTGTATCTGCTTTGAGGTTCAAAGTAAAGCATTTATCTTGTGATTCAGGTGGTATCTGGTGAGTTAACAAGGCTGGGATCATAATTATGCACCTAAAACACCTTAACTCAATTATATTTAATTATATATCTGCTGGGTTTTATTCAAATTTAACTGTTCCAATCAAAATAACTTCAGAAACATTATTTACAGCTTACAGAAGTTAAGAGAGAGATGAATCCAAAAAGAATTAAAAAGGAGTTTTCTATCCATTTTAACATGCTATTCTAGAAATTAGTCTTTGTGCTGACAAAAGTGAGAGAAAAGGTGACTCAAACAGTATCTTCCTCAGCAGCTCAGGAGGAATGTTCTTTCTTCCTTATAAGCAAACCAGGGAGAGAAGCCAACTGGTTCAGAGGTAGGACTTGACATCAAAGGAGAACAGCAATCACAGACTTACAGTGCATTTCAGAGCACCTTTTTTCCTAAAGTTCGACCTTCAGAGATGAATAAATTATGAAAACTCTTTAACTTAAACAACAGAATAAAGAAAAGTGAATTTCTGTTCCTGCAGACTATAAGAAAGTGTTTGAAAATCTAGCCTAGAGCAGGATGAAGCTGTCTGATTTCTGGCAAGCTTATAACCCATGTCCCTTTCCTCCCTCCCCGTCAGGAGAGCAGCTCCCTCATACTCCTGCAACTCTCCCTTTTCTCAGAAATGTCCTGGTTCCCTTCCATATCCTCTTGGTCCACCCCCAAAACAAGCTCAACTCCCAGCCTGCTCCCTCTCTGTGTTCTCTGGGTCGCTGGCCCGGCACAGGATGACAGGCTGTGAATGGTCCAGAGTGCTCAGTGTGCTGAGTGATGCCAGAGGAGCACAAGTTGATTGGCTGATGAGAGGTTGCCAAAAAGGATGGGTAATGGTTGGGCTCTGTTTACCTTCTCCTGAGGGAGGTCATTAGTAATCTCCTTTTGCTCTGCACAGTCACTGTTTTTCCATAAAACTCACAGTAACAGTGTCTTTTGAAACCTCTGTATCAGTCAAATCTTAGGGGGTGGGTTTGGTTTTTTTTTCTTTTTTTTTTTTCTTCTTTTTTTTTTGATTTTCCTGGGAGCATAAAAGCTCCTGGTAGAGAGTGGAGGGAGGAGAAAAGAGAGGAGAAGTTACCAGGTAGACAGACATGTGCCGTTTTCCTTTAGAAAGCAACATTCTTGCATTGCTTGATCTTGGGGGCCTGAGCCATGATCTTCGCACAGTCAGAATTGGGAATACTATTCACTATTGGCAGGTACAATGGGTAGAATGACACAAATCTCAAAGATAACATTAAAATGCCATAAAGTTCAGTAAAATGTGCATTTCATTTTTAACTCTTCTTTAGTTTTGCTGGAGCTAAGGTGTTGGAGTTTTCTGTTGTTGTTTTTATTATTTTTTTGCCAAATAAATTTTGGAACAACTTTTACCTGGTCGCTTTACCACTTGTTTTTCTCACCTCTGTCATCTACTTCTGCAGTCATCACTTTGCAGAAACACTACAATGAAAGTCAGATACAAAATCAAATTACATATTGTATTTTTATGATCCAAAAAATTTGATCCTTCAATCGCTCCTGATCAAGTGCAACTGTTAGTGCTCTTTTCCACACACTTGAAATTTCATAGAAAAAGCCAGCAACCACAAAAGATGAAGAGAAAGGTATTCTACTAATGGCCTAGAGTTATTCAGGGTACATGGATATGAAGTGAATTTTATGAGGGAAATGGGGGGAAAAAAAAAAAAATCGCTCTTTACAGAGACATTTTGAAGGGGAAAAGTAACACAGCTGCTTGGTGGCTGAGAGCAAGCTCAGCTCTTGCTCGGAGCTCATGGGGGTTCCCGACTTACAGGAGAGGGCTTTGGTTCCACAGTCATGGGCAAATGCTGCAGGGAGCAAAGGGGTCCTTGTTGCAGATTAAAGGAATCAATGCAGAATATTAATGGAATCATTACAGGGAAAAGAAGAGTGAAGCTCTGCATCCTCATGGTGAGCCAGTCAGAGTGGGAAGATCCTGGAGGAGAAGGAGCAGGTGAGGCACCAGCGTGGCTGTCGAGCATGTGCCAAGAGGAGTCTCTGTGCTGGAGACATCGCTTTGCTGAGCACGTCTCTTGTCCCTGTTTATTGATGGCTCATTGCTTTAAACTGTGTCTGGTGTGAAACCTGGTACCTATCAGGGTTTCTGCTTGATGGTAGATTGCCTTTTATAGCCACATGGTGAAGTCATTCTAGTTTAAATTAAAAAAAATAAAAATACTTTTATTATGACATTCACTGTCATGATAGTAAATAAACACCAACTTAAATCCCCCCCAAATTCCCCAATAGGTCAGTGCTTTTCAAAAAGATTCTTACTGTGAATCATCCTGTGCTTCTCCCATAAAAATACATTTCTAGCACTTGACACACACTAAGAGTCTGTTTAAAATATGTTACAGGCATGGCAGGCAGTGTCTCTCTTCTAATTCCAGTGAACCAAAAGCCCATTTATGTTACCTCGTGTTGAGAGTAGCTGCATTGGTATCCTGTGTAAAAAGCAAATCCTCAAGAGCTAGGGCAGCACACTGCTGGCTTTGAAGGTAGATTTTGGCTAAAATCAGAATATCAGGATGATGAATATGACCCCAAAACCATATGCCTGGAATGTGTGATTGTGATACATCTATTATTTGCATCAAATCTACACCAGGGCAGGGCAATCAATTTCAATTGAATACTTGTGATTTATGTCACTGCTCATGAGCTGAATATTAGGCTCAGTTTTGTGCTATATCATGAATTTACATGCCCTGGAGAGATGATACAAAAAGAATATGAATGACCAGGCAGAAAAAAAGTCTTTGAGAGTTCTGTCCCGCACCTTTCCCTGTACCAACATTTTTCCTATATGAACAAAAGCAAAACACCGTTTCACAAATTTTTAGTTGTACTCAGAATGGGAAAAGAAGAGAAGTTCAGTGAGAAACTGACAATTCAGTCCTAGCTTAGAGAAGCAAACTGTGGCATATTGCACAAAATCCCAGGATTTCCCTTTGCTCTAATACACAGATTCCAAATATACAAATACATATAATACATACCACTTCCAGGGTTTGTTTCCTGTGACATACAGCCTATGCTGACCAGTAACCCCCCCCACCTCCCCCCTAAGTGTGAATTCCATAATTCTTGCTAACAGCACATCAAATGTGAACTGCATTGTTCTAAGATTTTGTAAGCCAGAACCTACATGTATAAAATCACATCTGGAGGTATCTCTGTTATGCAGAAAGCATATTAAAACCGTATTTTTTAACATATAAGCAGGACTTAGAGAATTTCTAAGTATTTGAGTAGAAAGCAAAAGAAAGCACAGAAAGGTATCACTTAAGTTGGCACAATACAGAAACATTTTGAAGAGAAAGAAAAGCTTACCTGAAAAAAGAAGATAAATACACAGTAGAGATTTAAATGTGTTATGTCTTTTGGTGCTGTCACTAATAATGAAAAAAGTGAGATGGACTATTTCTGTATAATATTAGAATGAGTAGCTAAAGTTATTCCTCAAAAATACCTTTGCTACTAAAGATATCTTGATACCTAATTTACTGCCCAGGACTCTGGTGACAGTATGAAGATGAGACAGACTCATTTTTCATAACTGACGGTGAATTCAGTGGAGGATTTTTTCTGTGGATTTTGATATATGCTAAAGGGACAAACAGATAGGAATTTACATAGTGTCATATATGCACAAAATCTCCAATACTGCTTTAACTAGTACCTAGGAAAACCCACTAAGGTTTTCTGAAATAGAAACTGCTGGATATGTGTTAGCTGTTGAACAACATAAATTAGTATTCTTTGCAATGCATTTCAAAAACATTACTTTCCTGCCTGCTAACAGCAACCACTTGGGATTTTCTTTTACACAGAACAAGCTTTCAAGTCAAAAAGAGCAGTAGAAACCTAAAGCAACTTTGGAGCAAGTTCTGTTTTAATTCATAGCACAAGTACATGGTTGGTATAATATTTAAGAATGACAGTGCTGTCTTTCAGTACCGCTGCCCAAAATACTTGGAGATATATCCTTTGAGAATGCAGAGAACATATCCTCTACGACGTACCCAGATAAATCAGCTCACCCTTGGCTGTAACTAAACGCTGTCTAGTGACTTGTGATAGACAGGGTTTTACCCTCTGACAGCCAGATTCATTGTTGGGACAGCAACCAATCGTCGGGTTTGACGACACGAGCCTAATCAAAGTTGGAGTATAAAAAGCCCCCTTGGAATATATAAGGTACACCAGTGTGGTAAACTGTCTCTCAGATTGCATTTGCTTTCACGGATCTGTTTAGTACTGGAAGGGAAAGGGGGAGGGGGGGGGGGGAAAAAAGAAGGGAAAAGTGCAGCACTGAATGTGAGACCATGCAAAAGCTAGTGCTCTATGCTTATATTTACCTGCTCATGCTGATTTCAGTTGATCCGGTGGCTCTTGATGACAGTAGTCAGCCCACAGAGAATGCTGAAAAAGACGGACTGTGTAATGCTTGTACGTGGAGACAGAATACAAAATCTTCCAGAATAGAAGCCATAAAAATTCAAATCCTCAGCAAACTGCGCCTGGAACAAGCTCCTAACATTAGCAGGGATGTTATTAAGCAACTTTTACCCAAGGCTCCTCCACTCCAGGAACTGATTGATCAGTATGACGTCCAGAGAGATGACAGTAGCGATGGCTCTTTGGAAGACGATGACTATCATGCCACCACCGAAACGATTATCACAATGCCTACGGAGTGTAAGTAACCCTGCTGTTTTCACCTCCCACCGCTCCTCCGAGAGAGTTGCCTCCCTGCTGTAGAGCCACACAACTCCTCCTCGGGCTCTCCCAACAGGCTGCTGGCTGAAGTCTGCTGGAGGGAGGGAGGAGAGCATTATTTCTAAAGAATTTGAGCCAGGTTCAGATGACGGCGTTACGAGCTTTTGTTTTACTGTTCCTTCTCGGCTCCTTATAATGTGTGTGCCCTGTAGCACTTTGGATTTGCTCACTGCCTTAGAAAGCAAAGGGAGATCTGCAGTTTAGTTGACTTCGTTATCTGCAGCACCCGGGGCATTTCCTATCATAAATACAAAGAGCAAGTGCAGAAAACGAGAGAACTATAATTTTGCGAGGGAGGTTTCACTGGTCAGTAACTTTAGAAGCAGCAGAAAACAGCAGAAATATAGCTTAGAGCACAAGATCTACCTAACTGCAACATGTTATAGCAAGTGCAAGTTGAGAGTTAAATTCTTGCTTCTCTGCTGATCCCATAAACTAGCACCACCCACCTCAGAGTTAAAACTATATATTTAAAGCAAATATGTGTGTAAGAGCCTTAAATGTAAACATGTCTGTGCTCTAGCAATCAGCTCACGTAGTCGTGCCAAGGAAGAATGAAGGCATTTACTGAATGAGCAGATTCTGAGTTATCTTCTGAGTGCTAAACATCTGCCATGGCTCCTACCAAGTATCTTTTGCACAGCTAATACTATAGTATCTTACGTTCTTCATCAGCTAAAGTATTTGGCTATGGCAGCTGTTTTTTTAAATAACACTTATGAATATGATGACAAAAAGGAAAAAGATGACAGGACATATAAGGCATGTTAGCAGTTACAGATATCGTTACATTATGCATACTGGAATAATATCAGTTGCTCTCACCAGCTGAAAATGTACTTATCAATGAAAAAGTAATTTTAAGTGAAACTTTTCAAGTTAATAATTATTAAGATGGGCACTTAACAGCATTATACTACTGCAGCCTTATCACAAAGTTGAGGTCTGCCAGCAATTTTATTCCAGTCTATTATGTCCAAGCCTTTATAACTATTTTTAATCAAACTGCTACATAATTACAGTGACTGACGAAAAGCCATTGTATTTCGTTGCTCTGAGTTCATTTCCTACTTCTTATAAAAAGCCCTTGAGCTATTTTAAATGCACTAAAGAGACAGGTATCTTAAGTGATGAGATTTATGAATGTCAAAGCCCTGCACCATTTAGGATTAGTACTACCCATTTTATCCTGGCATGGGAAGAGATTGCCATGACTAGGTATGACAGCTGCATCACAGGCTACAGGAAGGAGGAACGCAGCACTGCATGTGACTTTCCTATAATATTCTGCAAATGAAAACTAAATGATCCTTATATTAATCCTCTCCGTTATTTTTTTCCCATTGAGAAACGAAATTTAAGTGTCTGTGTAGTTTGCCCGGTGCTGTATGCTGTGCAGCACACTGAGGCTTGGTAGTAAATTAGAAATAGCTGGATCACCACACACGTGTTGAGTCAGCTTATGCAAAGTTGCTCTTCTGCATGCTTTATGAAGGTCCTCAGGAGGTGACCAGCAGAAGTGAATTGGTGGGAGGGAACAGCATAATAATTTTGTTGACATTCATTAAAGTTGCTGTAGAGTGTAAACCATAGGAAATGAATTTAATTAAATCCACTTTGTTACTGGTACTCCTTATAACATATTGTAATATTTCCTATACAGTTTGAAAGAAATTAGTCAGGTTTATTTTATTTATGCACTTCTTTCTTGTTCCCTGTTCAGTAATCTGTTCTTTCCATTCATTTATAGCTGATTTTCTTGTACAAATGGAGGGAAAACCAAAATGTTGCTTCTTTAAGTTTAGCTCTAAAATACAATATAACAAAGTAGTAAAGGCACAATTGTGGATATACTTGAGGCAAGTCCAAAAACCTACAACGGTGTTTGTGCAGATCCTGAGACTTATTAAACCCATGAAAGATGGTACAAGATATACTGGAATTCGATCTTTGAAACTCGACATGAACCCAGGCACCGGTATTTGGCAGAGTATTGATGTGAAGACAGTGTTGCAAAATTGGCTCAAACAGCCTGAATCCAATTTAGGCATTGAAATAAAAGCTTTTGATGAGAATGGACGAAATCTTGCTGTAACTTTCCCAGGACCGGGTGAAGATGGATTGGTAAGTTTATTTAGAAAAATCCCATTTTATTGAAAAGCATTTAAGCCATGTTTTAAGGATTAAATGGATGCATTGTTTAGGGAATGGAAGATAGAAGTTCTGTATATCCAATTCTTTCATTCTTTACTCTCTGATCATGCCAAAATCAATAATAGTGTCCCTCTGCCTCCGTTTCCCTATTTAAAAAAATTGAGAGAAATTGCAGTGTTTCAGAGGGATGTTGAGAGGCATTAACTAGAAAAGGTTTTGGTAATGACTGGTGGATGGTACTACCAAAGTAACATTGTTTTCAAATTTGAGAGCAAGTACTGCGTAATAGGCAGTTATTCTATATAAAGCTAAGAGAACAGTTATTGGATTCTTTCACTGATAAGAAAGATGCCTCCAATATGGCTGAGAAAGCAAGGCAATTTCTCCCTACTCTCTATGCATATATTTTATATTAATAACAGCAAGAACTATATGTTTTTGAAGGTGAGAGTATATCTTCTTCATAATGTTCAGTTCTGTACTTTTCAGGATGTGACAGAATGCATCATTCCACCTATTAGAAATACTGAATGGATAAATTCTCCTTGATACAACAAATAGTGATGAGAAAGCCTAAAATAACTAAATGGGTTTCTTTTTCCAAGTATAGATGAAAAAACTAAACCTGAAGTGTGCCTGTTAAACTACAGCATTTTCCTTGCTATTTGTTTCTGCAAATCACTAATCATCTACAACCTATAAAAATTCCTAAACTTACCACAACCATAAAGAATAAAACATAAAGAATAAAACATAAAGAATATTATTTTGAATAAAACATAAAGAATATTATTTTACTTCTGTGCAGTGGATGAAACTGTTGATCACAGAAATACAGAACTATTTAGATTGGAAAAGTCCTTTAAGATCATTGCATCCAATCACATTTATGTAGCTATGTCATGTTTAACTTCACAGCAGTACAATGCAATTAAAGAGAACTTAAAAACTGTGATATCTTAATTACACATCTACACGGGATGTACATCTCCTATACTTGAGAGAGGTCAGGTGGATAATAATGATGAGGAATGTCCTCATCACCTCCATCCATTCAAATGATAATATATGGGGGTAACTTGTGGCTATCATCATCTATAAACAAACATTTCAGTGGCAGAGCAGGGTTAGGAGCACAGCTGATAAAAGGAGAGGAAATTTGTCTTCTCCTTTCTCCATCTCCTGCTACAGGGATGCTCCTCTCACCAACTACCTCCCCATACCATTTACCTTTGGGAGGAGTGTCTCCAGCCACTCCACAGTTTGCAGCTGTAAGGGCAGGTATTTCGGAAGAGAGAAACCTGTGTAATAACAAAGTTAGTTGAGCCATTACGTACTCCTAAGGAATGGCCTTCGTGGGATGGCCTGGTTAGTACCAAACCAACACAAAGGACTGGAATCAGTGTGTGCAAGGGAGGAACTTCGGGAAAATTTTCAAACTCGTGATGGTGAGGGTTGCAATTTCCATGTAGTCTCAGTTGGTGCCTGTGGAAACGTACCTCCAGTAGGAAGCATGTGGCTTAGAGATCTGCCAAAAGT
This sequence comes from Myiozetetes cayanensis, assembly GCF_022539395.1. Lineage (NCBI taxonomy): Eukaryota > Metazoa > Chordata > Aves > Passeriformes > Tyrannidae > Myiozetetes > Myiozetetes cayanensis. The sequence goes on along the minus strand of NW_026088185.1, from coordinate 7,126,576 downwards.
ACATTCCTGGCCACAGGACTCTTCCAGGAGTCAAAATATTAGCTGCCCCTCCAAATTCATTCAGTCATGCAGTCATTCAAGCATGGCAGCAATTAAGGAGCAAATTTTGTCCTCTGTGGTCTCAACAAGAAACCTTCCTTGATATCCAGAAAGACTGAATTCAATATGATTTTAATGGAGAGAATTTCAGAAGGACTTACTAAAACTCTTATTATGAATTTTAAAACAAACAAAGCCAGCATTAAAAGTAAAAAATCCAGCATTCTCCAAATTTCTGAAATGTTCCTATGGCAGGTAACAGAAATGATGTGACACTGAGGTAATAGCGATTTCAGGAACAAACACATCTTAAAGTTCTTTATAAAGAAACAGCAGGAAAATGCAGGGATAAATGTAACACATTTGCAGGAGGTCAAGTTTTGTTTGCAAACTTGATTTCAGAATATTGATTCAATACATCTGCACCTGAAATACTATTTATTTGTGTGTTTTTACCAAACTTCGGTTTACTTCAGTAAAGACTCCAATTCTTTCTCCTCTCCTCACAGAACCCGTTTTTAGAGGTCAGAGTCACAGACACACCGAAACGGTCACGCAGAGATTTCGGTCTCGACTGTGACGAGCACTCCACAGAATCCCGATGTTGTCGCTACCCGCTGACCGTGGATTTCGAAGCTTTCGGGTGGGATTGGATTATCGCGCCTAAGAGATACAAAGCAAATTACTGCTCTGGGGAATGTGAATTCGTGTTTTTACAAAAGTACCCACACACCCACCTCGTGCACCAAGCCAACCCCAGAGGGTCGGCAGGCCCTTGCTGCACGCCCACCAAGATGTCCCCCATAAACATGCTGTACTTCAATGGGAAAGAACAAATAATATACGGCAAGATCCCGGCCATGGTTGTAGATCGCTGCGGGTGCTCGTGAGATCCTCGTCAGATCCACAGCCTCAGAAATTGTGGAAGCTACCAGAAAAAAAAAAAAAAAAAAGAAAAAAAAAAAAAAGGAAAAAAAAAAGAAAAAGAAAAAGTTATACCCCCTCAGCAATCTTTCAAACTGTGAAGTTACGTACACCAGGCACTGCCGACCTCCTGTGTGCTGTATGATAGGCTATCGTACAGAGTTAGTGCAGCACCAGTTACAGAACGTGAACTAAAGGACTATAGGGTTACCTGATGGCTGGTTTTGAGCCAGCAAAAGAGAAAAGCTACAATCAAAATCACCGGATTTAATGCAGGAAGTTCTCGCGTTATGAGGGAATCAATATTCAATTATTTGGATGCAAGTTTATATGCAGGTTTCAGTACACGTTGGTAATCAAAAGCAAGCTCCTTCTCATCTCAGGACAGAAGGAGTGGGCTTTTAAGTTCATTTCTTCACAGCTTCACTTAATATCATATTTACTGGAAAATATATACTGGTAACATATACACCACTACACAGTACCACCAGAATCATCCTTAAACACTTGAATATATAGTGCAGACTTGTGAAATGTATCAGATGAAATTCCACATAAATGGACAAATCCTGAAATTAGGGATGGCATAGTGTATTTAGTGTGTTTCCATTCCTTTTTCTCATTAGTATGTTAGTAATCAATGGCAATGGTGCTACATAAGCAGGCTGAGTAAATAGAAAGATAGTTATACAAGTGAAAGGATTTAGGCTTAATAATGAATTTGCCCTATCCTCAGGTACACTACTCAACATTCACAAGAAACAGACATTTTTTAAATGAAAAGGAATAGTTTTCTAGATGTAGTAAAACAGAAGGCAGCAGAGAAGTCCAACATTCAAATTGCAATCCCACATTTTAATCTGCCTTTGCAACATTACCATTTGCACTATGGTAAACCAATGCAAATATTTGGTTGCTACAGATATTGTTTAAAAAACCACTTTGATATAACTGACTTGTTTAATATGTATGCATCAATATTTTGTAAATAAATTTTTATTTTTTAATCACTGTTGGTATATGTTCATCACAAGAAAAGAATGATTTTAACCTGTACTTTAGTTTAATAAAAACCCCCAGTATTCTTTTCATAATATAATTTTCTGGATTTTAACACAAATAATTTGTAGGAACAACGCAACAAAGTAAACCATATGCTGAGAGTTACTACATTTTATAAATTTTTTACTTTGGTATGAGCCATCTGTGATAAATGATGGGTGTTGACATGTTTATAAGGTTCTTTGGGTTACTGTTTTTATGGTCATTTTGATCCACAACTGAATTTCCATACTTTGAATGTTATGTTCATAAATAATGATGATACCACAAAAGATTGCTATTAAATGCATTTTATTATATTTAAAAGTTTGCAGCTAAGTATTTTCTGTATTTGACTAAGAATAGTACATGGATTTCCACACAAATTCTGTATATTTTCCTTATAGTAAAAAATAGTTAATTGAAATAATAATAATAATAATAATCTATTTCCTAAAAATTCCATTGCATTTTACATGTCAAATAGAACTGACAAACCAGGTGTTTGTTTAGAAAACACAACCACTGTTTAAACATCTTCATGTTAGTGTGATGCACGTTTTTGTTATATTCCAAAATTCAGTTTTGAATTTTCCTTTGTGTAAAACCACCCTAAAATTGCAAAAACTCTTGATTTTCTTTCCCTTCCTCTTTTACATATTTTCTGCCTAGGTGGTAAATATTTTGTATTGAGTTTTTTACTTTTTTAAAATTTGTATGTAAGGACATTAAAACGAAGCTTCAGCGATGAGGTTTGGAACTTAAAAGCAAACAGATTTTCTGCAATTTCTTTTGAATGATTAGGAGTTCTGGTAAAGCTGAACATCAAGCAGATGTTCAGCTTCTCCTGATGCAGTTCATCAGAGTAGGTCTCTGGGGCCCTTAAATACACTTTCAATTTAGTTTCCCACAAAACACCATCAGATTAAATGAAAATCCAAAAACTTGTGGAATACACACTTTTGATGAAGCCACAAGAAGTAAAAGTACAATGCAATTCCCCTCTCCATAAGAAAAAGTTACAGAATTAAAGGAGATGTTTGCTGAAGTTAATGGCAAAACTTCCACTGGCTTTAAGGGAGACCAACACTTTACCCTTTGACTTTTAACTCGTGACATTCAGGCACCGAGTAGTCCCATCCTGCCCATATGAACTATCAATAGCATCTCCTTGCATGAGGTTCTTAAACCATTCAGAGACTTCAAATCAACCTCCATGGTATACCCTGTAGCAGGACATTCATTAGCTTTAATTGGGGCAGTTCATATAGCAACAGCTGCAGAGATGCAGCAGCATGAATTTGGGAGCTGATGGTGAACAAAATGTATTCCCAGTCTGCACCACAGTCCTCTTACAACACCTGCAGGATTATTTATACTCATGATACCTAAAGTGAAGCTAATGCAAGTTCAGTTACCCCCATATAAGTGACATCATTGGCTGCTTAGTAATAACTGTGCCCCACAAAAAAGCACTGCATAAAAAAATGGAATTTTTTTTTTGTTGGAATCGGCAAAAAAAAAATTAGTCCAAACCCAAGAAAATAAGTAATATGAATTCCAAAAAACATCTACTCCAACCAACATTCCATCTTTGTGTTCAGACAAATTTTATTCCATGGAAATTTTACGCAGTACGTTTCCTTTATATTTTGCCAAATTTGAAATCACCATATAGCAGTCCTGGCTCCCATGTCTTTAATATGGACCTCACATACAAGTGGCCACTCACAGAACATGTACTGGGTTTTGATCTTTTTGATTTTAGGTGCTGAATGATTCATAGGTAATGTGCTTATTGACAGTCAATTTGAGATGTCAATGATTCATCCTACTCTCATTGTTACATCCTAATACTTCCAAGGCTCTGATCTGAGAGACTTTAGCAGCATTTATGAGTGCTTTGTGTGGCTCTCAAATCTAACTATTTAAGCTCTGTATTCAGAATAATGAAAGTAGGCAATAAGGACATTTTCTGAGAAATAAACAGCATCATTTCCTTGCCTGGCGTCCTAAGAATCCCACAGGAATGAACCAGGTAGAATCCAGCTTCACAAGAGAGTGTTCAAGTGTCCCAAGATGTACTTGCACACCTGCAACAGGTCAGTCCCTCATCTCAGTTTTGCCTGTGCTCTTCCTCTTGGCTCTGCTGCCCAGTTCTTTCCCTCCCAACATGAGCCAGTTCTTTTCCAGTGCTCTTCTACTCCTACCTCTTACCCAGTCCCAGTTACGCTGTGGTTCAAGTAGCATTTCCCTCCCATTTTTCACAGTATTTCCCACCCCATCCCAACCAATGTTCACCCCATGCTCTGCCCCACAGCCCCTTTAGCAGCGGGAGCAGCCCCCCTGCAGCACTGCTCTCCTGCCTCTTAACTAGATCCAAAGCATCCTGCTGCTGCTGGAGGCTGTGGTTAAGGGGGAAACCTTCCAATATGCTCAACAGAGCCTTTGGGGAATTCAACAGCTGAACACAGAAGTCATCACCACTAAGCTTAAGTGCACTGCAATTTTTCCACAGATGTACTGCTTTGCTAAACATGAACAGATTTCAAAGGAAGAACTAAAGGCCAAATCCATTCAGAGCTTTAGGTAGCTTTTCCTCAATTCTGTAGGGTCTAGGTTTGGGTTTTGTGGTTGTTCTTTAGGGGTTTGGGGGTTTTTGAAGGGTTTTTTTGGTGGTTTCTTTTTTAATCAGAAGGGTTATTGAATTGACTCATTCTTGGATCTGAATGATCTCTTTTGGTTAAATGTCTCAAAAAATAAATCTCCCTGAGACTTGGTTTGGACAGTTCAGTCCAGGCAGAGATACTTTGTTAAAGCTACAGCAAAACAGAGCAGAGTATTATAATCTAAAGTAGTGGATGGACAAACTTAATAACCAAATTATTCCACCTCAACTTATAAATTCAGTGAATACTAATTAAAAAAAATAGGAATTACTACATTACTAATTAGAAGCTTTAGAATAGCAGGTGTCTTTCACAACAAAAATTCAACTGTGTAATTGTAATGAAAAATGTAATGAAAAACCTTAGTTATCTGCTTTAATTGACCTAAGTTAGCTCTGTGCTTGCACTTTAGCTTCCTCCCAACTATGTTATCTACAGAAAGTAGATACCTATACATTGATCTTGGCAAAGAGCCACTCAGTAAATTATAATGCAACCACATTTGCTTTTCTGTGCAGCCTTCCCCTGCAAGAACCAAGATCATAACTCTCCCTTGAAATGCAAGTGTAACATGTTTAGACCCATAAAAATAAGATGTTAACAAGCTCTGGAAACACTAAAGCACAAATTCTCTCTCCTATCTAGTTCATAAAAGCCATGATGAGATCCAAAAGAAAAAAACTTAAGGCTGCAGGCCAACTTCTGAATTTGAATAGGCAAGAAGTACAGCTCTGTTCACTCTTGGCTCCTTCTAAATAATCAAAACAAGTGATAGTGCTAACATCTGTTGTAGCAATCTTGCAGAAAAAAAGAAATGGAGAAGTGCAAACATGCAGTTCATTCAACAGGGAGGTACTCCAATTAATCACTAGGTGTATTGATAAATTAAACAGAATCATTCTTTTCAGTGGTTGGACAGGGCGAACTTGAGTGATGAAGAACTACTACAGGGGGTATTCTGTCGGTTTTCAGGGCTCTAGAAGGATAGGCGAGAACAAACCTTGAAGCTCTCTGTAGATGAGGTGTCAAGAGCAGCAACAAGTTTTACAGTTGGTGTAAATCTGGGTGATTTTCACCAGCCTTTGCCACAAAGGCTTTCTGAAGCCAGAGGAAAGACCATTCCTTTTCTTCAGAAGTCAACATAATTCACACTACACATGCTTTCAAAACAATACTTTCCAGAGAAAGTAAAACAGCTTCGTGTCCATGAGTCAACCTGTGATGCATCAGTTCCTAATCTAGAGGCTCTCTATTCTCTATAACTATGCACCAAAAGTAACCAGTGGCCCTTAAAGTTGTTACCTTTTCTCCCTCTAGAAATTTCTTTCACTTACAAGTCAATAACCAAGTTTAATTTCGAACCTGTTGCTCTTCCATCATATTTATCATACTACCATGAGCCTATAAAAGTAAAGTCAAACCCTCTTCAAGAGCTAAAAGGATTCTGATGAATCATATATATGATGGGAATATGAATTCATATAGGAATCACAGGTATGTGATAGTGAAATCATAGGTATAACATTCATTTTAAAGCAGTTATGCAAAGGACGTTCTGCTTCTATGTGTTCCAAGGAGATGAGTATAATATAAAAATTAAAATTTAAAGGAGCTAAATAACTGATAGGATGAAACCAAGGCAGCAAGAAAAATATTGTCTTCCCAAATCCAGGATGTCACTTGAGGCATTTGGTAAACTTTTGCTTCCTCTACATTAAGAATGCTTAAACCGAAAAGTTCTGCTCTTTGCCAAAATTAAAAGATGTTTTAAAGTAAACCTAATTCAAGCATATGATGTTGTATCATAATCTGAATATGTAGCAATCCAAAATATAATTGCTCATGACTTAGCTAATAGCTTGCACTTAAGGTTCATGACTCATGAACCCCTTCCGCAGAAATTCTTATCAATTTTTCATCCAGGAGAGGAGCAATTATCTTCCCAACCAAGCAATAGTACTAGGGAGACAGCACTGCCAATTCAATGCCATAAAGCACCCTGAAATAATGCTCTTCCTTAAGGATCATGCACAAGAGCATGAAGAGCAAAGACTTTCATTGGGCTTTGGCATCAGCGTGTGCAAATAAGAGGTTTATTCTGATCTCAGTCAAACAGCAATCTGCTCTCCTGCTAGCATTTTCATCATCATCACTTTTCATGTTGCTATTCATCAAATTTGGCAACACTGACATATGAAACAGCAAAACTGAACACCTGGTTGTCATGCATTATGGCATCAGGTTGCAGTTTCGCCTCGCACACAGCGCCAGGTGGTCAGGGGAGCGGGAGGCACGTCACACACATGCCTTCGGGCTGAGCTCAGCTGCCTACTGTCTGCTGTTGTCATATGCAGGGCACAGCCTAGGTACTAGCCCAGGGAAAAATGCCCATTGCTTCACTGCTATAGGTGACACCCACCACAGTTTGCTGCTGGTTGGCCAGAGGTTTCTGGTTTGTTGTGCTGTTCCCCCATCACAATGGGACAACAATCTCATATCACCGTGCGGCCAGAGGTACCAAGAGCACGGGCTGTTCCCACTGACAGGAACATAAATTGATCCTAATCAGGTCTCTTCCTTCTAGAGAGGGATTATTCTGAGAGAACCTTAAAATGGGGCTTTTCCCCAGTGCAGAAGCCTCCCTCTCACCATATCACAACAAATGTTTTATACAGTGACCTGCAGTCAGATCTTACGGATCTGAGTCCTCACAGCACTATATATCAACAGTTGCCAACAAACTTGATACATCAAACTAATAATATTTATTTAACCTGGTTTTTGCTACCTGGTACCCATTCAGACAGCACATCCCATTTATAGTTACACCATTTTCCCAGGGAGACAGAAAAGGCACCTACCCAAAATACTCTCTTCTGAGGTCACTGTGTTGTCTTTGACATAATTTCAGGATACTTGCCTCACCTTTTATCTGTTAGCTTTTATGCATAGCTTATGGCTTATTCATTTATTAATCCACTCCTTTGTACTGATGTATTTTCAGTTCTCCAACACCTTATCAAAACTGGAAATACTATTATTAAAGCATCCTCACAGAGCTCTCCTGGTTTCTGAGAGCACCTCACTCTTCTTGTTCCCAAACAACTGTCTCAACTTTGCTTATCAATTAACTCAGACTCAAGCTCTAGTTGCCATCAAATACTAAGCCCAAAGGTGACTATCACCTTAGGTTTCTGTGCTTGTCAAAAATTAATTCTGTTATAAAGAAAGAAAAAAAAAAAAAAGGGAAAAACTTTTTTTCATGAAAATTTTCACAAGAAAGTTAAAATAGTGCACAGAGATTTTTGGATTCCAGGGAAAAGAGTATTCATGAAAAAACTATAGTTTTTTAGTACTTTATCCTCATAAAAAAATAGCTTCTGAAGGGATTTACTGATTCATATTTTAAAATAGCAGTCTTAGGAACATCTACCAAAAAATCTGAAAAGGTATTTTTCAGTAAAAGAACTTCTCCATCTTAACCACAATTTTGAACAAGGTGTTGGTCTGTGAACAGATCCTGCACCAACTGGTGCCTTTTAACACAACTTTCTTCTCGCCACAGTGAGACTCCTCGTACCTTACTTCTATCAGTGGGACTGCGTGAAGACCACTGGCCTTTACAAAGCGCTTCAGAAATCTGTAGCTGTCCTTGACTGCCCCCTTCCTTACACATCCCACTGCACTTGTACAACATCTCATCTGACTAGAGCTGCAGTAATTGTTACTACCACATGAACACAGACGACAATCCTCTTTCCCCCTCCCCCCACCTTGTTTTGGGTGAATCTCAAAACAAATTACGCGTATAGAAGGTACAACACAATCCTCAGCATCCTTTGCCTGTATTAGATATGGCTAAACTTTGGATCTTTAGCTGAAAAACAACCAATAATTGGTTCCACAGATTTCTCTTGACTGTGATTAAGAAGGAGCTTAGTTACAATAAAATGCAATTACCCAGTTTTGGCTATGCAGCCTTCATGAGGCTTTTCCGCTCCCACGGCCCCTAATTCTGGTTTGGAAGGCAATTGTTCCTTGGCAGATTTAGCAACACATTCTCCACCAGCTTACAGCAAACACCAGTGTCTCTGGCTCACCCACAGCTTGCTTATACCACAATTTGCAAGTTATTCATTTTAGATCACAGTTATTATAGTGACAGGGAGGGTGGAATGCTGTGCCACTTGAGACCGATTCTTGCAACTGTACCTGGTACTGCATTTTCACAACAAAACGTGCCTCAACACAAAGTCATAACTAGCACAAAACTTGCAAGAGGAATTAGGATTCTCCAGGAATTTGCAGAGCCATTGGGATGAAATTGATGTCTCCCAGTAAGGGAGACATCATGGTGGGTGTCAGAACCAAGAAACGAGGAAGCCTTGTTAAAGAACTAGATGAAACTTCATGATCCCAGGTTGACATGGTGACTTTAACCATCCCCAACACGTGCTGGAAGGGCACTAATGCAGGGTACCAGTAACCCTAGAGATTTCTGGATGAGGGTGGAGGCAGGGTGGGATGTGCTCCTCAAGAGACTTTTCCCTGGCTCTGCTACTCACACCTGGATAGGAGTGTGATGACCCAGGGTAACTGTTTTGTTCTAACCCAAACATTCTATGATTCTATGACTATGAGACAGTAAGGCAAGGGGAATAAGGGAAGCAAAATAACAGAGAATCCTTGGGCTTTGGGCTTGTTTCATCAATTGGCTGGTGGGATCATGGTGGAAAGGTGGCCTCAAAGGGGAAGGGACCCAAGAGAACTCACTGATCCCTGAGGAAAACCCCTGCACAACTTGGAAATGATCCCACCTAGTCTGCAGAAAGGGAACTTTCTATTAGGTAAGAGTTAATACTGTCAGTGTTGGACAGCAAACCAGAAATTAACCACATAATAAACAAGGCAACTCAATATTTTGACAGTTGTTCCTTTGGTTGCAAAATTTCTGGGTTCTTTCTTGCAAACTCAAGGAGGAAAAACTGACGTTTGAAGTCAGTGAAATGACTTAAAAGCTTTACTGTTAGAGTATTGTTTTGTATGTGCTTCACCTGTTCAAGAGTGCTATACAAACCGAAACAAGAATGACACTGGAAAATTCAGCTAGAAACAGATAAACCCAAAGGGAATAATTTCAAGGACAAACTTCTGTCCCTTCCTTGAGCCAAAGCATGATCTTTTCATGTTCCCATCCACCCATGCAAATATGACAGGATATCAGAACACCAAATCCAACAGTTCTCATTCTATGAAAGCATCCCTTCAACTTCACAGTACTGCCTTTTACTACCATCAGACCTTTTATTTCACAAATCACAAGGTATGTAGACACTTACAGCCAGTTTATGGAAAAATATAGGTGAATTTTTCTTCTGTAATTGAAAAACACCATAACAAAAAGGGGAAAGAAAACCCCCAACCGACCACATCAACACTCAAATCAAAGCACAGAGTAATCAACCTTTGCTTTCCTAAAAGGTTGCGAAGCAAAAATCAAGGTTATGTAGCATTAACATGGAAATTAGAATAAGGGACCTTGAAATGCCAATGTTTTTGATTATTACTGCAATGATGACAGAAAAGTAAGTGTTTACTGGATCTGAAAAGCCCCTGTTCCACTGGTCCTCCTGTTGTGCTGAAGCATCTGGCTTTAAACTTGTATTCAGTAGAGAAATACATTTTACATTCTACAGAAGATATAAGTTTACAAGCATCCTGCAGATAATATCCAGAAGGCCATAAAAAAAAAAAGTGTAATCAATCAATGAGAGAACCAATCTCCATCTTGCACCTAAAATTATTATTCCTCTAAAATCATTCTTTCTCTAAAATCGGGCACATACTATCTCCAACAGGATGTTTTAAAGACTAACACCAATAACTTGATAACTTTTCCCCTGAAACTTGAAAAGGGGACATATGGATGGAATAGCATCTTTTAAACTCTCCTGGCATTAATACTCTCTTTCTGCTGTAAGCTACAGGAAAGAGGTAAATTGCATTAATATTTTCAAAAAGATACCCCTGAAAACAACCTTTTCAGCCCAAATGTCAAATAAATTGAAAACAGACATTTTAGATAGTTAAGTCTAAGACACAGATTCCACTCAGAAGCAACTACATCTCTGTGTCAGAAACCACAACTGCCTAAGTCTTGTTATCCCTAACACCAAACCTGCTCTACAAAGGAATAACCACACAACACAAAATCTTCCTTCCTTTTACTTAACTGTGTTGTACTGCTGGTTTTCTGTTTTGGTTTGGGCTCTTTGTTTGTTTGACTGATTTTTCTTTTGTGTGTGTTTGCATTTTGTTATTAAAAAAATAAATGGGGAAGACTTCTAAATTTTGTATTTCTTTTCTCCTGGATGAATGCACTCTCAAGCTATGGGATAACTCTCCTGAAAAAGAACTACTACCTAATGTGGATAAAGAATTATGTATTACTTGGGGTAAGGAGAGAATGGTATAACCTCATTCACCAGGTAGGAGGAGGAATCTTATTTTCATCTTTTGTTCAAGTTAATTTTTAAGTCTTCTCACTATTCAACAGCGGTGCAAGTCATGAGATTCCCAACAAGTCCCCCAGCTCTGCGAGCTGCATGAACTTCAGACAATAAAGAAAGTTACATAATTTTTTTTGTAAAAAAAATCCCACTGAAATGCTTCCAGTGAATTTTTTGAATTCTTAACCATGTTCTTCAATGATTTTTTGTTTGGTTGTTGTTGGTTTGTTTTTTTAAAAAATTAACCTTTTTACAATACTTTTCCCCTCTGCCCAGATGGTCATATTTAAGCAAAGAATAGAACAATGAATAAAATCCCCTTGGACTCAATAACAAAATCCTGGACTGGAATCTGAATTTCATGACCATTATTATGTAAGTGAGACAAAAGTCTTCAATTCCAGATTTCAGTTGTGCTAAAATACTCAAAGCATTCTTTATCCTATACATGTGGAAAGAATGTAAGAGAATATTGCCATCATGATGGTTTGCTTTAACACACTACAGTGATTACTACAAATCGACTTATTTCATCCCAGAAATTTAGTCAGGAATACCAGAAAACCTCCATGAGCAAATGGATAGAAGCACAAACATTTTTGATTTATTTGATTTCTGGTTGGAGTTCTTTGTATCCGTGTTCTTACCCATTTTTCCTTTGACTTTGGCTATAGCTGTTAACAACAAAAGTTTCACTCTCACTGTTAGGAAGGTGGCGGAATTTGGCTGCTCAAAGTCAAATTTTTAGTTAGAATTTTTTAATCCTTTTTTAATATTTCACATATCTGTGATTAGAGGACAATCTGACTGTGCATAAACCTTTAGTTGAGGAAGTGGTTTTAACATACAGCTTTGACTTCAGTATTATTCTATGGCCTCATTCCTGCTTAAGAGTTCAACAGAGCAGGCTATAATTTATAGTAAATTACACGTAAGGTTACAGAATTCTGACAGTTTTACTCCTGTGTTGTTCAATGCACTAAGTGACCTTATCATGAGGTTGCTGACCTGACACCCTTGAGAAGTACAGCAGATTTTTCTCAGCTAATGCCTGGCCTCACTCAGCAGTGCAGGGCAGGCTCGCTCTCAAAAGGGCAGCACAACAAACCCATGTTCCTGTTACCCTAACTAGTGCTACACAAACAAAGAAATGAGAAAGACACATCTTACCAGTTCAAATAAACATGGTAAGAAAATTAGGAGAATATGTATTTGTCACTCACAACTCACATTTGCACTGAAACTGTCAATCATATGGCAGAAAGATTACGCCTTAATCAAAACCATAATTCATTGTGTATTTCAAGGATATATTTTTCAGATCATTGTGAGCATGAACTCTGACTGGCATGGACTGGGATGCACATGCACTCTGACAAAGGGATAGCCTGTTATCTTCCGTGCCACTGCTCAAAAACTCCAGACTGTTGCCAGATGCTAAAAGCATGGTTTGTACTAATGACAGTAGAGTCACGTGAAATACTGCACAAAGAAATATAAACATAAATTTAAAAGAGTTGATTTGACAATAATAATATTTCCCCACTGAAAACAAAAAATATTAGATACATAGATTTTGAGTCATATAGAGAATACTTGCAAATTCCTTAATTATAAAGTCCACCCTCACTTAATGCGTACTGTAGATACAAATATGCATCACCATCACAAGATGGTATTGACAAAAATAACCTTAATGAAAATTTGAAGTGTAAAAGAACTTCTGTATCCAGCTGAAGACTTCCCAATGAAATTAGGACAATCCTATACTAATGGTACAGTCAGCGAAAGATTTTTCTACTCCTTTTTTTCAGGAAACCCTGCATGAAATGCTGAGATCTGGAAATGTACCTCTGGCTGTGGTAGCTGTTCTTAACCCCACCAGTGGAGTTATGAAATTTGAAGCAGCAGCCTTTGTGTTACCCTAATTCCCACTTTGATTCCTAGTTAACTTTTAAAACAAAACTATGCAGAAGTCTACTTTCAGGACTAAATCAGAAAACCATTTGAAACTACTGTGACCACAGGGTGGTGAAAGGTAGGTTAGAAGATAATACATGCTCCAGACTTTCTCTTTTTGGGTGACTGTGACTCTAGGGGGACACAAGAAGCCTCTCATCTTCCTGCATTTTCTGGTAATACACTCAATGTTTCCTTGAGACAGTGGGTGATGAACCGATTATAACCCCCATTGCCCTGCACTGCTGGGGAGACAAGGTAGAGAAAATCATGAGGGAAGTTAAGTCTGGGAAGAGGTGAGGGCTGGGGGAAGGTGTTTTTAGGATTTGATTTTAATTTCTCATTATCCTACTTTGATTAGACTGGTAATAAATTAAACTCATTTCCTCAAGTCCAGTCTGGTTTGCATAGTGGGTGAGTGATCTCTCCCTGTCCTTCTCTTGACCCATGAGCCTTTTGTTATATTTTTTCTCCCCTGTCCAGCTGAGGAGGGCAGTGATAAAGCAGCTTTGATGGGCACCTGGTGTCCAGCCAGGATCAACCCACCACACTCACACACTATAACTTCATAATACCACAAAATTTTCACAACTCTAGAGAAATAAAAATTCAACAATTTCTCCAACTCCTAATGTGTACTTAGAGAATATTTAAGAATTATGAGCTTTGACTAGCTCTATACTTCACTAAATTAGGTTCATTCTACTGGATGCACATACTGCTATAGCAGAAGGATCCTACATCACTGAATGCCTTTAAGAAAAAAAACACAAACCTACTGAATGACAAACTTAGAATATCTTAAGTGTTTCAGTGAGGATACATCAATAATGGGAATACAGTGCTTGCTTTTGAAAGTACTATTCCAGAAGGTGAGCTGACTCTAAAAGCAGTAGGAAACTGCAATACTCTAAGACATTTCTTTTTTTTCTTTTTGTTTTTCCCCCTCCTTCCTCCACCATCAATATGGTTTACAACAGCCTATTCTGTAGGGTCAATGTACTGGTGTGCTATAGAAACCTCAGCTGTGGAAGTCCAACTTCCAAACAAGTAACTAAATCACAGCAGGGGCAAGCCCAATACCATACCTTGAAGTGATACATCTACTCTGAGCACACCATGGCAAAGATTCCTCCAGGATTTTCATTCCTTTGTGATTTGGATAAAACGCTGCCAGGGTGTTTTCACCGAGACTCCACATCACCTCAAAAGAATGCTGTCGACACCTAATCTCATAGCACAGAGTGCCAAACACTTTACAATCTGTCCATTTTTCTGAAGCTCTTTGTCATCAGGTGATCACCATCCTATATTCAACTGGAAATTCAATTTCCACCTCTAGAGCTAAAAACTATCAGGTGATAAAAAGCAACTCACTGTTTAAAGGACATTGTCACAAGTGGCCCACTAACAGCAGAGACTTAGCGGTGCTCATCAAGAACAGAAACTGCAAACACTTCAGAACAAAACATTACTAAAGAGCAGGTGAACACTTGCATTTAGGACAAAATGCACTTTAATTCTGAAACGTAAAAAAGAGGAAGAAAGGGGAAAATATTTAGAAAATATGAATCATTCCTTGATGGGACAAGGATGGATAACATGCCATCACCCCCACGACCTTCACCAAGAGCAGCCGTGCAACACAAGGTATGATCTGGACAGCTGCCAGCTCCTTAGCCTTCCTCCAGGACCTTCAGTTCTTGGTGATTTTTGCCTTTCCATAAAGACACCTGCAATTTGTTTTATGTTGAGCACTAATGGGATCACAACAGTGATCTGCTGCTTTTAGCCTTTTTTCGTATAATACCTACAGTGGTGGCATAAATTATTTGAATATGGTTAACTTGGAAGAATTTGCATGGTTTTATCATTACACCCTCTGCATTAACAAAGTGATAGTAAAGAAAAAAAAAATCATTAGTTTTTAAGTTATCAGCAGAAAGGAGCAGTCTCCCAAAATAAAATTTGCTCAACAGAGAACGCAATTTTGCTATGCAAGTACAAAACTCAAGTAAACACAAATTTGCCTCATCTTGCCAAAAGGTTATTGAAAAGAGATTCAAGAGGAGCAGGAAGCAGAAATTTTTAGGATTCTGCAGGCATCCATGTGTCCTTCTGAATCCTATTCCTGTAATAGGAAGCCTTCCTAGTGAAAGGAGACACCTGCTTTTCCACAGTGCACAGCTCTCTTATGGGCCATGAATGATGTGATACATTTCAGCAGTGGTTTTCATCCTTCTGAATCCAGCGGTAATCCCATTTAAAATACAGAATGGATTTTCCAAGGTAATAAATTATAGCTGTTATTGACATAAGTTTTTTGGATAAATTTTTTGTTACAAAATTTAGAGCTTTCTAAATACTTGGATAACTGGTCAGTTGTATCTTGGCATCCTGCTTTCTCTGTACTGACATTACACTACTCAAGCTGAAAGATAACACATTTAAGGCAAGATAATAGACTGCATTTTAAAGATGCTGTTTACACTTGATACGTTCACATTGTAACATGCTGAGTCAAACATTTACAAACACCTAGGAAACTAAAAAAATCAGTGGAAAGCTAAACTACATTATATATTTAGCAGTTGCATATTCATCTGTTTCCCAAGTCCAGAAGTCCAAGGCTAGAAGAAATGTTGATTATTAAGAACCTTTCTTTACTTAGAGTTTTAAACCAAGTGGTCCTGTTTGAGTTTGCTTAGGCAAGCCATACTGAATTTAAAGTACCAACTCTCAGTTAGCCAGTGATCCCTTCCTTTCTTGCTCTCCTTCTAGCCTGAGGAATATTACAATCTTCGCTGTGCAGGTTTTCATAAGACATATAGATCCTAGAAGCATAAAAACAGATGCTCTGAATATAAGGCAGTACATCAAACAAATGAAGTCAACTTTACGATTGCACCAAAATCGAACACCTATAGCACAAACTTAGTGAAGCCAAGAAATGCAGGTTGAAAACAAATTACTGTTAGTTTTCTAATTAGTGTTAGTCTAGCAACTGTCACTACCTGTCCTGGATTAGGGATAGCAGCTCTGCTGCAAGTTTATGCAGCATCTCCACCAAAGTCCTAGTGCTGTAGGACTAATACTAGCATACAATCAGAAGCTGCCACCAGACTGTCCCAGTGAGACCCACTTTCAAACATCATTCAACACATGAAACAGCAGCAGCAGTGAGAAATTCAGGGGTAAGGCCTTTTATAGCTGTAGCTCAGTCTTAAGTAACACAGGTTTAAAACAATTACCTGAAAATTCAATCAGTAGCCCGGAGCTCTTTTGAAGGGTTTCCACAAACACTCAATTACTTACAGAAAAACAAACATCCAGTTTTGTAAAGCTTTTTGCAAAGTCTATTTGATGAGTTTATTTTAGTATTATTTCACATGGCTATGCTCATTTCAGCAGCACAGAATGGATAATGAAAATCATTCACTATCATTGCCTTTCCAGTTTCAGCTCTAGCTGAAATATTAAGCTATCACATAACAGTGGCAGCTCTCCAGGCAGGGGGAAAAAAGTGCTTTGCACCTGTTTACAAATGTATTTAGTCATTATCCATCATTACCTTGATTCTACATCTGATTAAATACATTAATGCAAGACTTTCCTTTATGCCTGCTTCAGTGCCCTCTTACACTCTAAGTCTTCACTTTGTAAATGAGAGGGAACCCCAAAGGCACTTGCCATTTTGCCTTCCTGCATCAGCATGGAAGGCTGACCCTGGTTGGATGCCAGATGCCCACCAAAGCCACTCTATCACTCCCCTCTCTCAACTGGGCAGGGGAGAGAAAATGTAATGAAAGGTTCGTGGGTTGGGATAAGGACAGGGAGCTACCACTCACCCATTACTGTAACGGGCAGAACAGACGGGACCTGGGGAAATGAGTTTAATTTATTCCCAATCACATCAGAGTAGGATAATGAGAAATAAAGTCAGATCCTAAACCCATCTTCTCTCAGCCCTCCCTTCTTTGCAGGGCTCAACTTCAACATCCTGCCTCACCATGGGCTGCAGGGGAATCTCTGCTCAGGCACCTGGAACATCTCCTCCTCCTTCCTCACTGACCTGTGTCTGCAGGGTTGTGTCGCTCGCACATTCTCACTCTGCTCTTCTCCAGCTGCAACAGCACAGTTTTTTTTCTCCCTTTCTTAAATACTTTATCCCAGGAGTGCCACCACCTCTACTGATGGGCTCAGCCTTGGCCAGCGGTGGGTCCATCTTGGCTTTCTCAGACACAGGGGGAAGGTCCCAGTAGCTTCTCACAGAAGCCACCCCTGTAGCACCCCCTCCACCAAAACCTTGCCAGGCAAACCCAACCTTCTGTGATTTAAAGAAATCCTTCATTCAGCATTTCCTTGAAGATCTTTGAAGCCACTCACCTGCTGACATACACCCAACAGACATAAGCAAACTTCTCTTAGATGCCCCTTTCCAACAGACACCTCATCACTGAAGACGGACTTTTGCTGCTGATCTTACTCCTCAGCTTCAGTAATTTACACAAGCATCCTTCCAAGTACAGCAGTGGAAGCAAAGGGTATTTTTATTTATGAAAACACTCACCAAATCCCTCTTCTCATTTTTAGTATTACAGTTGCTCCAGCAGTTTGAATCAGGTTTGAACCATTTTGAGAGTCAGGAAACATGGGAATTGAAATTGAAATCAAAAACGCAAACCAAACATGATGACAATATTTAGTTATTTTAGAGCCATAATATGATGTAAGGAACTACTGGGAAAATTTAAAATGAAAACAGTTCCTTTTCTAAACTTTATCCAAGCTTCTGACATTGCTGCTAAAATAAAAAAATACAGGAGATTATTTGAGAAGCAAATAGGACCATAAGCAAAATGTATGAATTTCACCAGCCCAAGACTGATTAATTCCAGTCACCACTTATCAGCTACGGTCAATCTATTTTCCCTTCATTTATCAGACTGTCTCCTGTTCTTAGGCAATGTGATAAAAAAAATACTTACAGAGGAATGTATCTTGAAAATGTTTTGCCCACACCAATCTGTGTAAGTTGCGTATTTGCTATATATAATTGGATTTTCTTGGCATGACTGTTCCTTTAAGTGTGACTGTACACTGTTTGCTCTCCTTATTACTTTATAAGGGTAACAGAGCCTTAACTGTATATCAGCAGGATTGGTTGATCAGTTGTTTTGTTTTCAACAAGACTTAGATTTTTTTAGACTTCAGAGTTTTTAATCTGTATTCCTTCAGCTGACTGGGATGACAGGGAATAGGGTAGGTGACAGAACAAGGATCATTGCAACTATACACAAATTTACTTCAAAGGTACATGCATGTTTCAGCATAAATAAAATTTATTCCCCAAACAATTGCCCACAAACTCTCATCTGTGGGATTCAAAAGTAATCCATGCTGAGTTTCAGACAGAGAAGTGCTATTTGAAGACTGAGGAAAGCAGACTATCAATCCCTTCTACAATTCTGCATCAAGACATAAAGAACTGATGCATGAACCTAACTCTAAACAGTAACACCCCAAAAACCCCAAGGAACTGCTAAAAGTTCCTAGGGAAGCAGCATAGACTGTCTGAGCCTCAGAGGAACAGGACTTCAACATGTTCCTTGTTATTTGATAGCTAGTCTTAATATAGTTAGAAGGGTCTGAAATAGATGAAGGCTGAATTTATCAAGGCAGGATTGGTAAAACCTAAAACTTTTATGGAGCAGGCACAAAGAAATTGAGGGTATTAAAAAGTTCTAGGAAACAATGAAAACAATTCATTTTTCTCTACATTGAACCACAAATATCCTTCCATAGAGTGTAAAATTTAGCATGGTTCAGAATAAAACATGGGCTTTGAGGAGAAAAATAAGACAAATCATTTGGTTACACTGAAAGTCTAAAACCACATTTTACAG
Organism: Myiozetetes cayanensis; assembly: GCF_022539395.1. Lineage (NCBI taxonomy): Eukaryota > Metazoa > Chordata > Aves > Passeriformes > Tyrannidae > Myiozetetes > Myiozetetes cayanensis. The sequence goes on along the minus strand of NW_026088185.1, from coordinate 7,107,529 downwards.
AAAGGCGAGAACACACCTAAATCTTATCGCAACATAGGGTACGAGGTACTTTCCACAAGATCCTCTCCATGTGATCTCTTCCAGTTGAAGCAAGAGCCATACAGAACGCTTTACTGATTTAAAATTCCCAGTACTGAGAAAGGGTTTTCTCATTGTGGGTCCAATGATACAACAGACAAGTGAGGCTCCACTCAGGTGGAGCTGTGGCTTCCCAGAGGGTAGCCCTGGGAAGCACAGGATGGAGCTGCCACAGCATCCAGAAAGGACATGGACAGCAGGGACTCTGCCCTACACCTACACTGAACAGAACAGGAAAAAACCCACCAAACCAGGTTGAATGGAAGACAAGAAGCTGTTCAGGGAACGTTTCCTTTAGATGCTCTGTGGGACAGAGCCAAGAGAGTTAGAAATGCTAAAAAGGGACTTGGTGCCAGAACAGCCGCTGAAAGCAAGAATGGGATCATTAAGGAGATGATCAGACCTGAGGGCAAGGCAGCCATAATATCCTTTCCAGCCTGGAACATGGAATACTCAAAAGTGGTTTGGAGGAGGGAAAGGTGATGTCATTGATTCTACTCATCTTTAGTTCTTCAGCAACAAAAACAAAGAGGGTAAAGCCACAGGGTAGGTGGTAGCAGCATTGTTTGGAACAGTCACACCCTACATCTGTACGACTCACACACCCAAAACTACATTAGCACGTACACTAACACAAGAAATTTCATATTTCCAGGATGAAGTGTGTGCTATTATATATATTTATTAAGTTATCTGCATATTTTTTACTTATTTCATATTGTCCAAGAGCATCACAACACACTCTTCAGTCACAGACTTTCCACATCACCTTGAAGCCACACATAAGTTGGTATCCCAAAAAGATGCAAGGAATAGAGTGGAATTATCTTTCAAATATACACCTTGGCAACAAACCACTCTTGAGTTTCAGAAACAAAATAGAGAGTAAACAGAACACTTCAGCAACTGAGCGATTTACCACATATTTATAACCTACAGCAAAATGGACAACTGGGACATCTGAGAGGAGCACTCCACTTCATTGATGCCTTAAAAAAAAAAAAAAAAGTCAGGGCTATATTTAGATCACTTTAGATAGTTAAGGAAAAAAGATACTTTGAAGGAGATAGAGTGCTAGAATAACTTTTGAACCAGATGATGAAACTGTAGGCAAAGTTTTACTTGGCATCACTAAATTTATGGCAAGTTCTGAGGAGTGTGACTTCTTTCCAAGACAAGGCAACGGATCAGGTTTCTAAGAGAACCAACATAAGTAATTTAAAGATCATTTAGAACATTTTGAGGAAGTCGCACATACAGCTCATCATCTTTATACGTAATCAAAAGGCAGGAAAAAACCCCAAATCTGACAGCATTTAATAGTGTGAAAAGTTAGTAGGAAAAGAGTAGGATAATCCTGAATAATAACATCTCCACATCAGCAATTCTCTTCAGGGAATTTCATTAGTCCAATAGCTCTGCCAAGGTAAACAGGGATGATGGTACAACCTAACACAGTTACAGGTGTTTAGTTTTGCTCCTGGGCACACACGAGCCCTGTGGGTGTGGCTTACACCCCTTCCCAGGTCATATGCTCCAGCTGATGTCACAGACTGACCCCAGGTTGGTCATGAGGTGGTAAAACCTCCCAAATCTGGGTTCTGTTGTGCATCAGTCAGCACAGGAACCAGAAGAGCCCCAGGGAAGAGAGGGAGGCTGCTGCTCCCACTTCTGCCGCTGAGGGCTCGGCCTGTGGCCGCTGCTTGCCCTCAGTGGAAAGTTAAAACAGAGTGGGAAGAAACAGGAAGGTTTTGCATTATGCTGTTATTTGCTGTGCCAGCAACAGCCAAAACAGATTAGTCAGTGTCCAAATTCACGAGCATGTCCTTCAGAGCCAGCTTCCCAGTTGTTCACCATTTATCTACTCCTCATCTACCCCTAAGGGAGTGTTAACTGTTTCAAACCTTAAGTAAGTCACTCTCAAGTTATTTATCTCAATGTCAGTTCAAGTGAGTATTCCTGGTATGGCTGGTTTTGCAAAGGGCACAACAAAGTTTTTGTGTAAATATCCACCTGTCTCCACAACCAAGTCAACAAAATACTTGCAAAGAAATGGAATTTAGAGCAGTCATTAAAGACAATATCCCATAAAGACAAAGTTTTGGAGAAGGTACAGATACTACTACAGTTTCACTGCAATGAATTGCAATCATAATTTATTCTCCTGGGTAGACTACACAATCTCCTATATATGAGGAAATGGGGCACTGAGAAAAGTTGCTTTAATGCTTTTTTTGAAATTTCTGAAGCATATTTCCCACAATGAACAGGACACTGGTACTGAAAATTATTTTTAAAAAAATCTTAATGCAAATTCACCAAAGTACACATTTTAGAATATTATCAGACTCTGTCTTTAATTACATACAATGACAGAAGGATATTTTTGAGTTTGGAGTACTAAAGAGACAAGTTAAGAAAGAAGGAAATGGTATCAATGAGGAAAAAAAAAAAGAAAGAAGAAATAGGAAAAAACTTTTTTCAACCTTAGATACAAAAGCTTCTACTGAGTTCTATAAAATTGAATTTATAGTGGAAAAGAAAAAGGCATTTCTAATTAAAGTTCATTAGAGCAGAAAGTGCTACAAGGGAAACAAGTTGTAAATGGAGAGATTAAAAAGAACATCCAGACAGTTGTGAGTTACAAAAAGAAAGAAAGAGTTAGAGACAGTGAGAAAGTTACAAACGAGTACAAGAAAAGAGCACATTCCTCCTTTCCAGAGGGAGAGGATGCAAGAAGTAGGATGCTAGAAAGGAAAGGAGAGAATTTACTGGAGAAGAATAAAGTGTGATAGCTTTGAGGGGGGAAAGCACAAACAGCATAGACTATCTGCTGAAAGAAAAGAAAATCAGGAATAAAAATAATTCAAAACACAGACAAATTTAATACATTGGATTTTGACGTTAATTTCTGAAAAGTTAAATTTGATACTTAAACTAACGGAAAACAGATGCATAAAAAATTACATCATTGTGTCAGGCAAGGAGAAAATATGAAAATAAGAAGAGCTAAAAAGATCACAGATGCACAAAATTATGGGGTATGCATCTCCACAATATCTAGCTATTAACCACCATCCATTTAAATAAAGTCTTTACTGCCTTATTCTATCAGATTACCTATTTACACAGAAACTAATTAAAAATAACAAGTTTCCTTCTGCAATAGATTTACAAATTAAATGTACTTTTAAACTGCATTGGTATTGGTAACTGCAAATGATCATAAGAGAAACGTTTCAGAGCCCAGTTGCATTTTATGAAAATATTTACTATCAAGCATTGCAATTAAAAATGAACATTCTGAAAGGTTACAGTGCGAAAACTATACAAATGGTTTATTTATATTCTAAATGGTAAACTGCTTTTGGGCAGGAATATGTCTGAATTGACCACAGGTGAGAGAACTAAATTTCTCATTCCAAGTTAAAATCCACTAAAGCCACACTAAGCAGGATTATATAGGTATAACTCATGAACATCTGGCTATGTAGCTGGTGTAGGTTCCTTTATAAGCAAAAAACAGTAGAGCACATCAAGTTAAATTTGGTGTAAAATATTTAAATTTATTCCAGCTTCCATCACAGATCAGAGAGAAAGATAGTTTATGTTTGTAAAAGTGTAGTTTTTCACTGAAACACAACAAAAGACCCTGCAAGGACATTTTAAGTTTCAGGCTTTCAAACTTACTGTATTAGACATATATATTAGGTATTAGATATATATTTTTTTCCTTTAATGTAAAAAAGTTTTTTCAGTTTGTTTATTGATTATTTTTACGTTTTAGAATTTGCTCAGAAGCACCAGAAAATGACTGGCTGATATAGGGCTCAGGATGCTTAGAGATCTGCGCTGACTCAGAAGGTAACACAAACAATCCCCTCCAGGAGCTCAGTGCATCACATTCACCTGCATAGGGTCACACACTGATTTTTCCCATCTGGGACTAGAAATACATTTCTTGTGCTAGGGACAAGTCACCTTCAAAATCTTCAACTTCCCCTGCAGCAAAATGAGCAGCTCACCTTAATGAGTGAGGACACTATGGCACAGATCAACAGTGAGCTTTTGTTTCTACCTGTAGCTTCTTTGCTAATGTTCTAGGAGAGGAATATCTGACATAAGCAAATGTTTAGGCTTGACATTAATACCACATGAAATGCTATGGCCTGTCATACACAACAAACCAGACTAAGTGACTTCATGAAATAAGAGGTTAGCTTGTTCAGACTGGTGCCTGTACAAAGATTTCCCATGTAGTACAGTCAGCCTTGATATGAAACACCCCAAGAGTGAAGACATTTAACCTCAAACTAAACTGTAAAGATGTTCCCCAGCATGGCTTTATCCTGCTTACACTGAAGATACATGACAAGCAAATTCCATATTTAGAGAAGACTGTATTTGAAGTCTCCACATATTTGGCACGTTCAGATATTTCCGACTACTTTATTAAATATTGACTACTAACTACATGCCTGTCTGCTTACAGGCAACATTTCAATTTATACACAGACTCTACTTAAAAACTAGGATGTAATACCTTAGTAAAAATTATAGAGTCTTTATAATAAAAAGCTTCTCCAGTACAAAAAGTGGTAGAAAAACAGTAACTTTTAGAACATGAGTTTTTAGATGCTGCTCTTAAGGTTATAACAGAATCCCTAAGCAGAAGGAATGTTATATATTCACTTCAATTTGTACTTCAACTGAGACAAAAATCACATTAGGCTTATTATATAGCTCATATTCTTCCTATTTTGTATTGAACCCTTTAGAAAAGCATCCTATATTTTAAGCTTGATCTGTTAACTACTTCTCTCTAAAAAAAGCCCTGGGAAGAAGTTCAACGAGGAATGAGAACAGTTGTTGATACTGTCTCATTCCAGGTCTGCCGCACACAGTTCACACACATTCAGGGCTCAGATTAACACAGTTCATTTTAAACAGCAGATAATTAAAAAAAAAAAATAAATTAAGCATCATAAATCACATTTCATCCAAAAGGCTCTTAAAATGTTTTATGGACTCTATCCACAGATCACTCCATCAGTCACCAATAGCAAGTACCTCTGGGATGAAATGCAACAACTGTTCCACGGGGCATGGCCTAGGAGAGGAAGTGAGGAATACCAGCACATCAAATTGCAATTGCAGGGGGAATTTAGGTAGGAAGAATGTAATTACCCCATTTGGAGCCTGGCCAGACCACGGGGGTTAACATCTTATAAAGAGCCCTCTGAGAATTTTAACAACCCCTAGTGCTCAGGATCTTTAATTTATATTAGCCCTGAGGAGCAGGGCTAACTGCTCCACTCAAGTGGCCTGTATGCTGCGGTGGGAAGCGGGGAAAAATCAGCTTCCAGTTGTTCCCTGCTCCCACCCAACTACTAAGCACATTAATAATACTTAGTCTGCAACTTCTGATGAAAATGCAGCACAAGGCAACATGATTGAAAGCTGCACAGAATCAGAGCAATTCTTACTGATCTTTCAAAAGCCACCGAGGAAGAAAATGTTTCCTACCCCAGCAAGTAGGAAAGTCCTCATACAAAAGCATTCAAGATCATCTCAGACAGTATAAAAATAAATACTGTAAGGATACAGAGACAAGAAGACATCAGAAATACCTACTGCTTCTCCAACATCAGGCTCTGAGAAAGAGCAGGAAACTAAAGCACGTGTTTCATACATGAAACGAGCAGTTGTGACCAATTATTCTTACTAATATATCTTATGTTAGTAGATATATACATGTGTGTGTGCATTTTAATTCTTTTGGTTTAAGTAAAACCAAATTGAAGGCAACAATGAATATAAGAAAGATGAGCAGAAAGAAGAAATATAAGCATGCAGCTCATCTTACTTTTTTTTTTCCACTGTTAGCTTTAAGTAGCTTAAAAAAAAAAGTAGACTTGTTTCCACATCTCCTTCCTCCAAAATAAAATACCAAGTGAGGCCATAATGGAGCATAGCTTTTCACTCCCATTGAAGCAAAAATATTTGGAGCAAATTCCAGGAGACTGCCAAATACTCTTTGAAACTGTTTACATTACATATCCATACCCCACAGAATTGTCTTATTTCTTCAACTAGGTTACACACAAGTTAGAGTCATTTAGGCTCTTTATTATAGACTAATGTAATGCACCAGAGATATTGTTACTTCATCATTTTTAAACTTCTGAATGTCCAAAGGGGTGCATTTAATTTGCCTTTGGCAGGCACAATAGTAAAAGTGTCATGGTATTGTACACTGTTTTCTCTTAAAGCCCCTTATTTCTTTCATCTTATAATGGGAAGCTGAAAGAAGAAACAACGAAAAAAGGCTTCACCAATTGTAGCAAAGCAGCGCCTTTTGGCTGTAAACACCCCTTGGCCCCAGCAGAGATGCTGTGTATCACGTGGGCAACACCACTGCTGCAGGAGCTCTGTGATTTATGCTAATGAGAAAAGCCACCTTGACGAACAGAAAACAAAGGACAGAATAGTTCAGTGCTGATGCAGATTTTGAACATTAGGTTTAAGTTTCACAGGAAATACCGAAGACCAGTGGTTACAGGAATCTCACAGTGCTGGTACATATCTGGGAGTCCTCACTGGAGAGACGTCAGTCAGAGGCACAAATCATGAGTGATTTGTATCATGCAGTTTTATCCCAGGACTTATCAGCTCTTCCATGTGCTCTGGGGAAGAGTGGACAGTCTCTGCTTTTTAAAGAGGATTCACAGACCAGGACTTTAACTGCAAAAACACCCTTGAAAAAGCACATAATTCAGTCTTTCATGTAAGACCGTCACACAAGACTGATCCATAGCACTGTAGTTATAAGGGAGAACTTGCTTTGCTAAAAGTTTATGTTTAAGCAGGTCCCAGCACTGGATTGGCATGTTCCTCATCTCCTTCCCAGACAGTTCTGGTACATTTCTCAAGGCTTAAGCAATGAGTGGTTTTGAGTCTCTAAGAACTAGATTCTGAAAAGTACATGCAAAGTTTTCACACATGCTCCACCCTGACTTCTGAGCATTTAGGAAAACCCTTCCTATGTTCAAAGATGACCAAACCCAATAGTGCAGGTTTGAATGCCCATAAAAGGCAGAAATTCATACTTCAAGAACTTAGAATGTGTTCTAAGAAGACAGAAGATGTGTTCAAAGAAAACAGACCTGCTCTGAGGCTTGAATTGATTCCACAGATATAGGAACTGATCCCAGTAGGTAGATTACTTTTAGGGATAACATGGGTCATTTTGACCATATAAAGAATTGGTCTAAGGTAAAAACTAACTCCTTTACATATCTACCATGTGGGAGATCATGTCAGCTTGTTGGCAAATTAGAGCCAACACCAGTGACTTGAGACATGGATTTAATGACAGTCTATAACAATGACACTGCAAATTATGTCCATAAATTATTCTCATGTTTTCGCTTTTTACTTGACTAAACAAGTGTCACAGGCTATGGATCAAATTTTGTCCTCATGATTACCAGAAATGCTCTCCCACTCCAGACCTCAAAGGAGGAGACCTGTGCTCATAGGTATTGCTTTCAAGCTATTCATGCCTCACCTTAAATACAGAAAGTGCTACACAAGTAAAGAAAGTGCTCCACAGATAAAGACAAAATGCGGAACACCCTATGCAGACAACTCTGAGTTGGTTTCAGGAGGAGTTACAATCAGGCTTCCATGCAGAAGGCAGCTAGTAAGTGTTCCTATGAACATGAAATGGATAATTAAAATAAAACCAATTAGAAAATACAGCAAAATGCACTCTGGTCAAAGAGTGAGAATGGCAGAAATATCTATGCTATTGAAACAGAAGTAAAATCTTTTTCAAACAACAACAATAAAAAAATAAAATAAAGAGCAGTTATGTGATTTGCAGGGTCAGCTCTGTTAATTTATAGCCAGGCCATGGTGCACTGAGTACCCTTTTTGTATTTCTCTAAACACATACTATCATACAGATGCAGCGTCCTGTGTCACATACGCCCAATAATTAAACAACATGGACAACTCCTGTAGTTGTTTGCTACGACCTATTAAAAAGTAACAAAACCCAGCAGGTTTTAGGCTTAATACAAGGTGGGGAAAAACAAGGACTGTATTTTCCCCTTTGGTTAAGGCGAACAAAAGTGGCCATGTATCTTAACACCTGGGAAAAGTCAGGGCATGCACAGCTGGCCGCGAGCTGGTCACACATTCCTGAGGTTACAATTACGGCCAGTGTTCTCAAACCAGGCTCACTGACAAGCAGTTGCAGATGGCCTAAAAGCTTATGTATGGAAATAGCTTTACTCAGCAAAATCTTAGAAAAATAACGTATCAATAGGAACACTTGTATCTGTAGATGTAGCACTTTCTCAGAGATGTTTTCTTCAGTTAGCCCACAGGTCATGTCATACAAACCGAAAACAGGAAAACTTTTGTGTTGCACATCATACGCATCATTTTGTACCAGCATATCACTTTCCCCACGAGTAGAGTCCCAGTGCAGTTAAAGTGGGGAAACTCTATCAGCATGTTCGGTTCTGTTCCCAGATTTGCCAACAGCCAGCCACATGGCCAGCCCTCTTCAACACTCCAGTGTGATGAGGGGACAAAGGGGCATCACAGGACTCATTTGTGTGAAAAACTTCATGCTTCAGACACTTGGATGAACAGCTACCAACAGTGTAAAGCATGATTTTATAATCTCTCTAAGTGATGGGAAAAAAAAATGTACTCATGTTTTCCCTTTTCACTATTGACATTTAAAAAAAAAAAACAAAAAACAAAAACACCTACACGAAAACTTCTCTTAGGCTCACCGAAACAATCAGAATTCCAACATGGTAAAAACTGAATAATGACCTCGTTAGATATGAGAATAGAAGGTTTTAGTTATTTGCAAAACAATCCTGGCAAGATATTTCTTTAAGGGTGGTGTGATCCCATGACTGGGTGACATATTTTATGAAGCTGAAAGCATGGACACTTAATACAAAAGAAATTACAATAGTTAAAATACAGGAGGAAAAATACATTTAAGTGCAACATCTAATATGGTTTTAATTAGCAGATTTCAAACTCCTGAGTGTTTGGGAAAATCTATACTAGAAATCATATAACAAAAATTATTAGACTTCACACCAAACATGGCCAGAGTCAGTGATCAGGGAGGAAAACCAACCAAAATTTGAACTAGAGCACTGATGTCTATTTGCACCATTCAGTAAAAACTTTTTTGTAAGAAAAGAACTTCTATCTTTTCCAAACCAAAATATGCAAAAGTTGCACCAAAGTGTGATTACAAATATCTTAAGTGCAGATTTTTTTCAATTATAAAAACAGAGTAGAAGAACAAATATACAAGAGTTTGTGCCTGCTATTCCCTGAGCAAGAGCCCTTCTACTGTGATTAGTACAGGTCAATAGATGAGCAAGACTAACAGGTTTTCATTTACTATTTGCTATGAAACTCATAACTTCAACTGACTTTGTGCATGTTTCTCAGATATCCCATACACCTTGAAGTCAACAAATCAGAGATTAGATTACAAATCACTCAATGTAAACTTCTACTGGTATTTTTGTCCCAAACCAACTGAGAGTAGACAGAGCTTCTGGCTGTCCATTGCATTGGGCCTTGCACTGTACTCCTTGAGTCAGTGACATCTCCCTCTGTGAAGATCAGGGACAGATCTCTTGTACAGCAGTAACCACAAAGTTCTCTTAAACCTATTAACATTTGCACACAACACAAACTCATTATTAAAAAGATTTGTAAATAAAATAATAAATGCAATACCAAATATTGTAGGTTTCTATTCGTGAAAATGCCCAAGTCTCTTAAAAGAGAATTAGTTGTGAGGTAAACCTGCATATTCCCTTCTGTATATTGATCTTTTCAAAGATTATTTTATTTAGCTTGTAACTACCAGCACAAATGCTGATTCTAAATATATCTGCTGAACTCTAAATGACTTCTGTTTATAGAAATAGGACATAACAAGCTATTAAATCTTCCTTACAACAAACCTCTATGCCAAAATACTTGCTCCAGATTTTTCAGTTACAGTTAAAAGACAGACTGACAACCAGAAGACCGGTAAGACCATTATTGCAGCATATTTTACCATTTAAGCCTTTCCTTAGATGGATTTGATTTCAGTCTTGTTAGTTTTGCATCCATATAGGTTTAAAAATTAAAAAAAAAATCCAGTTGTACTTGAAACCCTCATTACTTTATATGATTAAAGAATTCAACACAACACTTCGTTGCTATGTGGCACCTGAATAAACTCAGAAGAAACAGGACACAACAAAAATGAAAAGCTGCATAACTGCTGATAATTTGGAGTAATACACTCAGAAATTATACAGTCCTGAGGTCTCCACAAGAAGTTCACAATTAGAGAAGAATGAACTGCACACACCCATTAACCATCTGATTCATGTTCATCACAGTAAAAATACAGCAGTGTAAGCTGAATTGCAGAATTGGGGTTCCCCCCCTGTAAACTCTGCATCCAATTCAAGGCTGATTGAACTATTTCTTCAGTTTCTATAATCTACAAGTGGTTGGTCCACTTTCAGGTGGTGTGTTTTCAGGTTCTACAGTAAAGCTCACTAAGAATATAAAATAGTATTTTTCTGAAAGGTCAGTATCCATTTAATTGCTATTATAGTCGATGCATAATCACATTTACTTATCTGCAGACACAGATCAAAACCGAAGTTTCAAGGCCACACTTCCTAAAGGAGTTGGCAGCATTTTCAGTTGCTCAAAGGTCATTGTAAATAAAGCATAGAAGTATGGCTCTCCTAAATGGCAGGCAAATTTGGAGAAGGGCATTTTGAAGCTGAATGTGAAGCTTTATGAAAAGGTTCTGCAACAGAGAAGGCTACCTTGTGGGAGAAGTAACTACATGAATTTCTCTGATGAGGGAACAGTTTTCTGCAGTTTCACTTGTCTTAGTAATTATTAACAGGTTCCTGTTCTAAATCATGCACACCTAAGGTGTCAGGGAATGTCAGGAATGTTAACCCACTAAATAATAGTCCAACTCTGCCTGCTTAAGAACAGCATATTCCTTTGAAATAATCTATTTACTGCTAGTCTGTTTTGCCCAACTCTAACAAGAATCACACCTCGATTCCCTCCTCACAGCTGGAGTTATTTGCCTGTCAAAAACTGTTTTATATGAAAAATTCAAATTATTTCAAAAATTATTTCCCTTCTCTTGAAGTGAGATGACAGGACTCTTGTAAAGATACTTAATGAATACGAGCAGGTTTCTCCCTCCCCTCCTTTTTAAAACACTCTCTTACCTTTCATTGTGAACATCTCTCATTTATCTAACATAAGAAGTAGCAGGCTAAGAAGAACAAAAAAAAGACATAACCTCTTTATTATTTTATATCATATTAGATAGTTTTACCTGACTAAGCATCTTTAAAATCCTCCACAAACCGGCTGCCTGATATTAGAATTAAGACAGGATCTCAGTTCTATCAGTGCAATTTTGTTACTGCATTGACCTGACAAGTGAACACTCACATATAAATGCTTTATAAAGCACTCCTCTGTCAAAATGCTTGGCCCTTGTGAATATTGTAATTTATCAGGCGTTTCAAGAGCTGAAGCAAAGAATATTGGTGATCTAAAATATCTAAAAAATGTAATGATTCAATTAATGCTGAGTTACTCCATGCATGAATGAACAATTTGACCTGGGCTTGAATACAGTATTTTAATAATGCAGCTGCCATATTCACTGGTCTCTACATTTCCTGAAAACTAATCTGCCAAACCAGTTATCCAGTATTAATCTTCTGTGCTTCCGTTCCTGGAGTGTGAGTCAGTAATGCTCCAGAATCGCACGTCACCTCACTGAAATGCTACATGTATTGTAACCTTTACAGATACTCTAATTGTAAAATCAAGACATAAATGTTTTTCAGTTGAAAAACTACCTTTGAGCATCTGAGTGGCAGGTATAGGTTTCTAGAAAGCTTCAGGTTTGTTTAGGCAGTAATTTTTAAATATCTTGAAATACTAGTTTGGTTTTTTTTTCCCCAAGTACACATGGTATTGTATCTGCAGTTTTGAGATTTTTTTTTCCATGAGGTTGTCAGACTCATAGCTGTTCTTTATTTCAAAACCTTGGTAGTACATCACATTTCTCATAAGAAAATAAGTTAATTAAAACTGTTTTCTCACAAAGGAAATCCTGTGCACTAAACAAGAACCTCCTCTGGAGCACCTGATTGGCACTATCCCAATTATCGTGCTTGACCTAACAGAGCATGTTCTGGCAAAGCTTCACCTGTAACCAACTTCATATGGAGTTCATCTAAAATGAATGTTACCCTGGGCCCTCAAGAGCAATTTTTGTTCTCCCCTTAAAAACATAGCTTGTTTCATTTTGGGGTGAAATTACAAATACAAAAACAACCTCTGAGCAAAGCCAAAGTCAGGGTTGCTTTGCTGAGTAATTCAGTCCAATTATATCATCAATAAAATTACTGATGTGCAAAAAGACAGCCTGGGTTGATGAAAGATTACAATAACTTGGGATAAACATTTACAACTTCAGATAAAAGTGTGATTAAAATAATATGTAAATATTCTTTAACTGCAGATGACAGCAGTATTACAGTTAATATTTAATCATGATATTGGGAAATACTAGGTAGTGGAAGACAGGATTAACATATTGCTTTAAAACATTCCATTACTTTCTGCATCTGTTTACTGATAATAAAAGAAACAGCTGTTCTAAATGTAACATTAACAGGTGTAAACCGTTCATCTGAGATTTTAAAACAATAATTCTCCTCCGTTTCCCCCTTTAGCTATTCTGAAGTGACATTACAAACACCCCTCCTATTAGCTTACACAATTAACTCCTATTTGTTCAACCTCTCTGCATGTCCACAAAACGTATACATTTGGAGTTAGCTTCCTTCTCACTCTGGGCAAAAGGCTCTGTTCTCCTACACTGCACATCCTGAACTAATGCACCAGATGTGTCCCATAAAACGGTTGGTCACACTATTCAGCAGCTTTCCTTTAGCAACTGTTCTATATCAAATTTACTGTAAAAAAAGCATTGTAATTATGAAGTAACACTGTATCAAATTCACAGACCTAATATCTCACTATGTTCAGTTAAACTATGAATGATAATTGAGCTTGAAATTGTATATTTACTTTAAATAAGTCCTCCAATTCATCTGCAACAATGTGTGCTTAATTCGAAGCCATTAACAAAAGATTTAACATTTTCACATTTATACTCTCCATAATTTCAGATATGATACTCCATACTTATGGGGGGGGAGGGAAATAAAAGCAAATTCTAGTAGCTTTCCATTTGCAAAATTAAATGGATGTTCCGTAGGTTTTTTGGAATTGTTAACCCAGCCTGCCAAAATGCTGGGTACAAACCAAACAAAACTCTCAAGAATCCTTCCATATTGCTATTGCAGTCAAATAATTAAATCAGAACTGTAAGTTCATTTAACAAAAGAAATCAAACTCCATTACAAAATAAAAACCTGACCTGCTTTATGTAAGATAAAACAAACGCTGAAGACCAAATATTATAACCCTTTCAAAAACCTGAAAACTTACTCGTTGATGCTTATTTTCATAAAAGTAAAACCAGAATGTTTTTAGGAAAAAAAAAAAAAAGCAAAAAAAAAAAAAAAAAAAAAAGGAATGATCCCTTGAGATCAAGAAATATGTGCTTGTGTAACTAAAGAGAGCTTTGCTTATGAGTATTGATTCTAATGCTAGATATTTTATACAGCCCATACCAGAATATGGAAATAGAGAAGAAGAATCTATTTTAACAAATCAGAAATTACATCATATAGATTTTAGTGTTGTCAAAGACTGCTAAGTGCTCCTGAAATAAGTTAAGTATTCCTCTGGTTTTATTGTTATTCTCTGAACTGCTACTACTCATACTAAAGGGAAAAAATAAACAAACAAAAAATACTCCAAATCCCTTTACACACACCATTTCTCAACTGAGAGGAAACAGAAACTTCATTGTTAAGATTCCTACTACATTCAGAAAAGAAACATATAAGAGATGGTACGTCTATTTTATGTTTATACTCATATTTGTGCCTAAAGAAAAATAATTATTTTTTCCAATGAGAAATTCCTGTATTTTTTAAAGAACATTGATATTCAAAGGTTTCCCATTAAGATAATATGCAATAATATGGGCAAGGCAGACACCTGAGCTGCAAACACACCACCAGAAGTGAACCTGCCCAAACCAGCCACACAAACAACCCTCTGAAAAATGCAAAGCTAGATACAACCAAAAGGTTTTGTAACTTTCATAATGCAATCATGCTTTAGTTGGAAAGCTTCCACTTCTCCCCCAGGGAACACTGCTACCTGCAGAAGGCATATTTTAGGAAAGCAAACGTGCTTCCATGAGAAGTATCGTAAGCAATAACACTTCGGCCTGCTGGTGACACAAAGGGAAGAAGGAATGATGCTCGTCCGTGACCAGATTCAGACCTGCCGATCCCCATTTTAGTCAAAATCGTACAAAACTGAAATGCCAGCAGAGGGCAGCGCAAATACGAGAAGTCCCTGAAATGCCCCAGCCCGGCCCCTCCTGGGCAAGCAGCCGCGTGGGCGCACAGCCTGGGGGACAATGAGGTGACTGCCACGCTCATCGCTGGGACATGCACCCACCACGTCCTGCCCTGCTGCTTCTTCCTCTAAGGAAAGAGGTCAACACCAACAATAATCCAAGTCCACCAAGCATTGCACGTTTCAGGTGTTCCTTTCAAACAGCCCATGGAGCTGGGGACGGACTGACGGTGGGAGTGTCTGCAGGGACAGGCAGCCTCTGTGTGAGTTGATGTGCCTTTCTTTCTGAGAAATGTTACAGCAGGTGCACCACTCGACTTAAGCTTGTAAACTGAGAATTGGGGTACTTCTACTGTTTAATCAAGGAACATAAAAGGGATGCATCACTAGAGGCATCAGTGAGAGCACCTCTAGAAACAGAAAGCAACGTTTCCTTTTGTCCACACTGGATAAAGCAAGAAAAGACCCATCATCTCTAAAGCCGTTTCCTCTCACCTGTTTAACTCACAATTTCAGCTTGCACTCCCAACCACATGTACTGCGGTAGGGAAGACACCCTGACCTACCGCTCTTAAGCCGTGCTACAGCACTCACAGCTAGTACCCAGCCACACAACAATCCATCGGATCCCACTGAGACAAAAATAAACTGTATGTGCACCTACCTAAGGGAGAAATCCACAGCAACTCTCCGAGATGAAGGACACCAAATGCACCCAGGAAAGAAGGAAGCAAGAAGACCCACCTCCCAATTGCCTAACCTGGCACACCTGTACCTACTGAAAATCCTGATGCTAATTTGTTTCCATAGCAAACCCACCGTGGCACCTGTGCATGCTCATTTCCCAATCACTTTTTGTCCTCAATCTAGGGCCTGAATACCCATTAAAACAACTTGTCCTCTGCAATGCTACTATTACATGAAAGCACTTGATGTAGACTCAAGTGTTATCAAAGATACTGGCATTTGCTTCAGTATAATTAGGATACATCTATCTTACCTATCTTTTGGAAAAGAACCAGCAATTACTAATCTCCCTAAATGCTACATGTTATATTCCCAATTGACTAGAATTGGCGCACATAGTAATTTAAGTTCCAGCAAAATTAGACTGGAGATAAATTTGACTTCTCTAGCTTGCCTTTGGCTTTTCTCACTGTAATGGCTACTCTCTAAACTCTCACAGTTTATATTCCAACAAGAATAAAAATAAACAAACTATAACCTTCTGTATCCACCGCATGGCTGGGATCCTGTTTCCCCATCAGAGCCAAGAGTCACGTCTCCTTCCTCTGTCTCCATCCACCTTCTCACTTCCATTCTAAAAATTCACATCTTCTGCACTGAGTGACATTTACAGCCAACAAGTGTCCAGTTTGTCAGTGACATTCTCATCTTGTACCTTGCTTACTCTTGAACTATCCTGCTTGTGCCCTTGCTCTTTATAAAAAGGATAAACTTACTCTAATGGCATAAAGACATAATCACAGAATTACAGAATAGTTTGAGTTGGACCTTTTAAAGGTCACCTAATCCAACCCCCCTGCAGTGAGCAGGAACATCTTCAACTAGATCGGGTTGCTCAGAGCCCCATCCAACCTGACCTTGAATATTTCCAGGGATGAGGCATCCACCATCTCTTTGGGCAATCTCTTCCAGTGTTTCACCACCATCACTGTAAAAAGCTACTTTCTTATATCTAATCTGTATCAACCCTCCTGTTTAAAACCATTACCCCTTGTCCTATTGCAACAGGCCCTGCTAAAAAGACAATCATTACCTTTCAGATTAGAATTTTTATGTTGTCATGTACTGCTGCGATGTGATTTCTTAGTTCACCAGCTCAGCAATCCTTGATAAAGAGATCAGTGACTTACTTTTCAGATTGTACATTTGCTCCTCTGGTCCCATACTCCTGTCCACGAAGCAGCTTGAACTTGGGCCTTTCAGCAACCTTCAACCACTTACCCAGCAGCCACAGAAACACTCTAAAAGTCTTACCACCACATTTTCACAGTGCCAAGATATGCTAATGACTGAAAAGCTGGGGATGGACAGGAATTTTCAGGTGAACTTTCCTGAAACTTTTAAAACATACTCCTCCAGAGACACTGCACCTGCTGTACACAGAAGGCCTAACTTTATGAGAGCTTTATGGAAGTAGGTTCCTACTTAAAATAGAGGAGTAAATATTGTGTTCTGAACCAGTTTCCCACAATCAGTATCTCTCTCTATAGCAGAATAAGCCCTAGTTATGCCACATTCTCCCTGAGTGAGGACAGTTTATGTTTCCCACCCCCAAGCAGTTTGTGTGGTGTTTATCACTGAACCAACACACAGCCACGGCATCTGATTTTAGTGCTAACCTGGGCTCCTGTGACTCTGGATCCTTTCAGGTCACTGGCCAGTTTTTGTTGATCTAATGTTTCTAAAGAGTACTATACTTTTAAGAATAACAACTTTTTAAGTGTATAATTTTTGGAGCTTGGACCCTAGGACTTCAATACTTATTTACAAGAGCTAAGAATCTCCAAACAGAAATACAACACCATAGATGTCTAACTATAATGACTGCATATTCCAATGCCACATTTAAATACTTACAGCTATCCGGAATTCCTTTGAAAATTGACATCTGATGCCCTTAGTACAGTAAACTTTGCCATGTTCTGTTGAAAGCAACTTCTAACCACTTCACATCTAAAAAATTTTGACATGCTGGTATTTTCTAAACCTGCAGCAATAAGAAAAGGGTGAAACCAGTTGTGAACATTTCTTTAATAAACTCTTTCTAAAAATAGTGAGGAGTAGTTTCTCTACAGTATTTATTTCCAATTTACAAGGAGCATTTAAATAAAAAAAGTCTCTAGGAGGTGAACATATGACAATGAAAAGTCATTAAAACAAAAGCTTTGCACAAAACATACTGAAATTAGAGTAATGATCAAAATTAAGCAAGAGAAGTATGACCCTAAACAAAATGTTCCATTTACTAAGTAATTTCCACGGAGCTCTGCTTGTCAACTTCTGGAATATCTGTTAAGTGATGAAAAAAAGGACGACCATGAACACAGCCTTTATTTTCCTTTCCAAGCTGTTGCTTCATCCTGTAAATTGTGTTTTGCACATCTTCTTTTGACAAATGTAAGGGCAGCTGCCGAGCTAAACGGACGGCTTCTCCCTGTGGAAAGGAAAAACAAAAACAAAACCCCAAGAGTTTTAAAGCACCACTTTTTAGCACATTAGCCTGGGGCTACCAGAAAGCAGGAATTAAGCACTCACTGTTTAAAGGTCATTCTTTTCTGCTGATAAATACTCTGAATCCCAAAAACCTAAATGTAACTCCAAACATATCTTACTGGTCAGTTGGTGACATTTCTACAATGGAGCCATGCACAGTCAATCTCCTGGTCCTGTTTGCAATCTTTCTCTTTTGGAGTCCACTTTTGCAAGATGCTTTGTGTTTCTAAAGATCTTGTTTCCTGTTGGCATCATTCATTTCTAGGATCAGCTGAAGATGTTTACCAGTTCAGTTAGTTCTCAAGCTTCAGAACTAACTAACATAACAGTCAGTCAGCTAAACAAATTTTGAAAAATACTATAGTGAAACCTTAGATTTATGTTGTATTTACTACTGTCTATTGCATCCAGTTATCTCACAATACTAGAAAGCAGAAGTGACTGTTAAAGCACACACCCTCAAATAAGTAAGCATCTTCAAAAAGAAGTTGTCAGGTTTTTTGTCTCCTCCTTCAAGATGGGCCTTCCTGACATTGCCTTCTCTTCTGTACTTAAGTCACATGGTTTAGATAAAAATGGATGTGGCATAAAATCTCCCTTCATATTGTACAAGATTGAGCAGCAGTCACAGTGATTTAATCTGAATCTTCCCATTTTGTTTGTCTGAGATTCCCCCCTTCTTCCATATGAGAAAAAGATCACTGTGGAATATTCTGTACCCTGGAAGGCTGCTTCTTTAACCATTACCCTATTCTTTCTTCTGCACTGAACAGTGTGGACTTACAAGACTGTTGGTTGTCAGTACGAGCCTTTGGCAACCACAGAAGTTACTGGTGTTAACCAAATACGAGCATGTGCAGAGGTATATGGGGTTCACTGCATATGAGACTTCACTTTTTGCTTCAAAGTCTTAATTCCAGTGACAGCTTGCTTTTCTGGCAAAAGTAATACCCACTTCTGTCTCTCTGCCCTTTCTCTGAATGAATCATAAGAATTTTTCTTCTTTAACTGGAAAAGGTGCACTTTCCAATTTTCACAGTTATGTCTCACTGAGGTTTACATGAAAATTAAGCTTCAATTAACAGCTACTTTTCATAAACTTTTACCTTATATCATTTTATAACTACCTCATGGATTTATTTACATAAGGGATACATTTTGATGATTATTCTGGATTCAACTGCCTTCTAGGCTTGGTAAAGCAATTCTATGTCAGCCCTGTATTCTAACACAGAGAAATGCCTTTCTAGTCTGAAAACTGCCTGTGTGAAGGACCACTCTGTGAGCATCAGCTTTCAGTATGTATTACATCACACTGGATATGTCTAATGGAAGTACTTTGGTAAGCAATGCACAACCCATAAACCTCAGAGAGGATATGACATTCTCCTTTTCAAAAGTAGCTTCTGTTTAGAACACAGTGACATTAATTAAAACAGAAAGCTGAAAAAAGATCTTGAACCTGTTGAACGAATTATACTGTTAAGTATAGCTGGCTAATACTTAAAAGCAAGTTTCTGTCTTACCTCCAAGTAATTTACCACTTTGAGAGGCCTACATTCATATACTTCCTTTGCATTTCCATTAACTACTGCACTCAGGATTTCTTTCAAATCAGAAATACCATAGTATGGAAGACAATTTGCCATCCCTTCTATTTCCAGATGACTTTCTGTAGCTGAAACACCTGAAAATACAAAAACAAAGCAGTAATTCATGCACTGCTTAAACTTCTATTCTGGAGCAATTAATAGAAAATTAAACTGATGCAAAGCCACTTAGTAAACTAGTCTCACAAATTCAATACAATTAGAAAACTTTATTTGCTCCTACCTTGGAATGAAAAGTATTTATTTGTACAATGTTTCATTATGATGATGTGTGCTTATTCACATCACAAATGTCTCAGCTTACACTAATTCAAATCCTAGCTGGCACTGTTTAATGCTTAAAACATTTTGTAGCATTCCCAGTCTTGAGCACAGCTTTAATTAAAGCTTCTGAGACTTTAATTAAACATATATGAAATTAAAGTAGAGAAAAGCAATAAAACACAATTTAGTTTGAAAAACACTGAAACAGAATATTGGTACTATTTCCTATGTAATTGGTTTAAACATCTGTAGAGTTCAAATGTTATCATAACACATTCAGCTTCAACTGAAATAAAAAGCAGGTTTTTCTCCTACCACAGCTGAGGAAAAACCCAAGCCCTAAAGGCTCTGTGACTGACTTCACACAATTATTCATATGGTATCACTGCTGCAGCAGGTACCACTCTGAGTGGGAATGATGAATGAAACATTTAAACAGCCTTCCTAACAAAGTATCTATTCAAGCTTTGAGTATTAAGGGATTTCACTTCACTTTCTTTTTCACATGACTTGCAAAAAAATGGAATAAAGTGCTCCTGTACAGCTGAATATTCTCCCACTCCCAATCAGGAGCAAGTTCTCTGGTGGTCCTTCAGATCCCTCCTCTTATTCACACTGGGTGCACCAATCTCAACCCAACCTTCACAGCCACCTTCCCTTTTCCACTACTGTGAGTCTAAAAAGTAAAAAATTTCACAAGGAGGGCACAGAAAAAGATAATTCATAATGAAAATAAATCCACTCTTGTGTAATGGCCCCAGGTGGGATAAATTACATTCAGCCCAAGTCACAAATGGTTTCTGTAAAGTCAAAAGAGCTGGAAACAAATAGATTGATCCCAGCTGGATTAAACTAACAAACTGTGATAAGGGATAATTCCTGTTCCTAATCCAAACAACAATGTGAAATATTTCAGAAGTGAAAGTATACATGTGACATAAGTCACCACAAGGTACTTTTATTAGCTAGTAGAACAAGGCTGTTATCTATGCCCAGGCACTGGTTTTTTGACAGTCATTAAATAAGAGCAGAGATGAACAGGAAGGCTGTGCAGGTTGAAACTTTTCTTTCGTATGGGTGTGCCACCAGGTAAATAATGTTGTTGGGACTTTCTAAGCTTCGTGGCACGAGATACCTTGACCAGAGTGGGAATTCAATACAGTGAACAACCCCCCAACCCTCCAAAAAAATCATAGAACCTTCTTACAGCTACATATTTAACAGTGCTTTAAATCTGAAACTTTGTTTTTCACCCAGCCTTGAGTTACTTCTCGTTCCCAAGCTGCCTTTCTCTAACCATGGCCAGCAAGCATAGACTTACTTTTATGCACTGCTGTAAACCTGGAATCAGATTCAGCTTAAAGCAAAATGTTAAATTATCTGAAAGGTCAGCAGTTATTAAAGGTGAGATAAGATGATGTACTATGCCAATATTTCCCCACGGGAAAGCCTGCCAGTAAGAGATAGGAGGAAAAGATAAAGTCTTTTTAATTTGCTTCAACTCTTTTCATTTTTGTCTCATTTTTGCTTTAATGAAGGATTAGATTTGAGGAATTGCTCCAGACCATTTGATTATGTTACTTTCTCTCTAAAATTAGAACTCGGTCTACTTGACAGCCTTTCAATAATTACCTCTCTATATGCTACCAAACGTAAGACAGAAAATTTTGTGAAGTTTCAAGTGTTTAGATTTTTGGGTTAAAACCTTGTATTTCCAGTGCTTCCTTTTAAAATTTTATGACAGTGAGGTTCTGGATTTGCAAAACATTTCCTATACATACTCCTCAGTTTCACCAACAGCCATTGTTCCATCTGCAAATTTTGACAGCCAGATTTGGCTTCACCATTCTGCTCATTAATCTGAAAGGCAAAGGGGGCTTTAAGGAGTTTAACATAAGAACAAACAATACAAATCCCAGCTAAGGGAAGTTGTCTTTTTGGTATTTCTGTTTGTGTACCATTCTCCTTTTCTGCTTACAGTCTTTAAACTGCAAAGTAGCCCACTGCATGCTGATTAACAAGTATTTATCTGCAAGCCTTTGCAGGAACTCTGATATTGGCAACATTTGATGATATAAGCAGATGTCCAAGCCTCCATGTAAATTTTTGACAAAATATACATTAAGATTTCTGAGTATTCAAACAGCAGTCCTCAAGCAGTTTCCATGGCAGTTTCTATGAAATACTTTGCAACTTCCAAAGAACATATTTCCATGAACAAATAAACTAGCTTTGAAATGACTAAAAATGTGGATTTCTCATTGCCACAAATTTCCCCTTTCTCTTTCCAAACAAAGCATTTACAATCATCTTTGGATAATTCCTTCTGGATGGCCAGGAAAAACTGTTCCCTTCCAGCTGCCACCTAGATTAGGTGACACTATAACACTGTCTATCTTCCAGTCTATGGTCAAAATCAAACTGAAATTAAGTAGCAGCATGGTTTTCCACTGGTGGGTTACAAGAGCTGAGGCAGCTTTTATTACCAAGAATGATTGGTTATTTACCTTTTATTGCTCTTTGAAGGCTCATAAGCACATTCTTTGTACCTGCAGATGCTGGCTACTCATACTCTATCAGGCAGACAGTTCTACCCTAAAATCCTGCCCCAGAGCATGGCCCAAGGCCCACCATTGTTACAAAAGCAGGTAAGGTGTTCCTTGCTCTTGGTTTCTCTCCAGCCAAGAATTTACAACTCCAGGACTTTCACCAGGGCAGATGGACAGATGTGCAGTGAAGGTACATATAACAAACACATATTAAGAAGAACTGGACAGAAAGTAATGCCTCTTAATGCTTCAAATGCTTCTCTGCACGTAGAGGTCACTGTGAGCAAACAAATGCCTGGCAGATCCCACAACACTGAGCATTAAGTAATTTGCTTTATCAAGTAAAAGCAAACAGACTGCTCTCTCAAAGGTAGCATCGCTTGAAGGCTCAGTAAGGCCAGAACATGAGGGTGTGGGAGGGCAGTGGAAGACAGACTGGAGCTCAGCATCACAGCTTTGCAAATTACAACAACTGGCACATTCCACAAAGAAATCACTGATTTTGCCTAACTGACATACTGACAGAGAGAAGCGTTGTCTGGGCTATTTCACAACATGTTTTTCACCGTCAGCCATCCAGAGAAAAATCTAGTTGAAAACTCCTTAGACTGCTGAGCAATTAATATAAAGAGAAATGGAGAGACAATACAAAAGATCTTAGTCTACCAAAACCATGAAGAAGATAGGGCACTTCTAAAATCTAGGATACTTGGAACAACTTTGGCTGCAATCATATATGGTCTCTGAACAATGTGGAGTAAATGTAAATTACCTTTCTGTCTAATAACAAGAACACATTAAAAGGGCAGACTTATCCTCAAATAAACTAATAGGCAAGTAAGGCCTGGAAGTGCCACACTCTTGTAAAAATAAATATCCAAAGGTGCAATTGTGAAAAAGGAAAACACTGCTTGAAGTTCAAACAGTTTTCCCACCAAAATGACAGCACAAGAACAAAACTCCATGTGGAACTGAGTTCTTTCCAGAAAAAAAAGTGTAATTAGACCTTTCAAAAACCCACTAGGAATAGTGCATCTGGTGCCACGTGGTGCCGTGAGGTTCAGAGCAAGGTATGTCTGTGGTGGGCCTGTGAGGAAGACTCCTGGAAAGTCACTGGAATAACTAACAAACCTCAGAATCACCCCTCTAGCTAAAAGGTCTTGGCCATTCAAGTGTACAGCTGGATTTCTATGAATGAAAAGCACTGTGAGGGAATAGGATTCAATTTTTGAGTATTAATCCCAAGACCTGCCAAATTTAGTTCAAGACTAATGAATTACAATTCTTTTATCCTGTGACTGATGTTGCTCCTTACAGACAAGACATCCAAATAAGGAAAACCCAACATTATGTGGGTGGGGTTTTTTTTCAAGTAAGCAACCCTCAGAATCAAAATCCTTATAAAAAGCCCCTCTGTGCTGAGAGTTGCCGAAAAGTAGGAATTTGCAAAGAATTATCTTCAACAAAGATCAGTGGAGATGCAAGCCCAATGCAACATGGGAATTACCAAAGTCACCTTCCAAATTAAGGTAGCTGCTCAGATTTTCTTGCTATTAAATAAACAGTCAGTTCTGTAAAACACCCCAAAACCAAAAGGAAATAAGGAATGAATATATGGTCTTATATTTCAGCCATTATTTTAATCTAGAAAACTGTCCTAGTGAGGTGCCAAATACCAAAGCAAGGGGTCTGGCATTCCAAATGAGTATCTGAGTATTATGAGTAATTTAATAGTGATAATGGGCAGCAGCTGTCTGGGTCCTTCTCTTCCTTGGGAGAATATGTGTGGAAATTTAAACAAATAACCAGTGTTTATTATTTTGCAAGAGGAAATTATCAGAAATACCACTTTCCCATTTGGATTCAAAGGTAAAGAACAGATCCTTTGCCTGTGACATAAAAGAGGATCTCTCAGAAAAAGGAAACTTTCTACTACAGAAAATGAAACTTTTTGCCCAGGATGTAAAAGGAGCCATGCACCAGTGGCTATTAATAAGAAATCAACCAGCAGTCAGAAAGGAACATTAATGTGACCATGTCAGGGCTGAAGCCCTAAAGGAAAGTACTGACCTTCAAACATACAAGGGACCCTGACAGCAAGAAAGAATTGACAGGTCCGTTGAGAAACAGCAAATACTAGGGCTGATCCAATTAATCAAAAATTTGGGACAAAATGACTTACAAAGGTATATGCACAGAGAACGGGGTTTCAGTGTGCTCCTATGGATGCTGCCAAGGTGAAACTCTCCAGCTGCCATGGGTTAAGTGCACATTTTTATTCTGGACACCCCTCCATAGCAAGCTGTGACTTAATCATTCACCATGCAAAATAGGAACCCCTGGCCCCCAAAATTAACAATATATCCTGAAGAAACAAAATCTTTCTGAAGCAACTTTTAGTTCAACAACATCTGAATGCCCTGCTTTTAGGATGCGTCTGAATTTCAAAAAAAACCACAAAAATAAACACTGAATTCAGGCAGCAAAAAAAAAAAAAAATATAATGCTTCTATAAGGATAGTGAAAAATGTTTTTTGAGACAAACTTGTTCTTTCAAAGTTGAGAAATCCTACAGAATACTCAGGTCTAAGCGGGACAAATCACTCCTGTCTGCAGGCCACTTTCTGTAAGGATTATACAACAAGAATCTATGAACTAAAAAACCTCATATTGTTTAGTGGAATTCCCAAAGAATGACACATATGGAATGTTAATAATTAATACCTGTTTCTAAAAATCAGCTTTAATAAGTATTTGTAGAAGATAGTGTATTTCAGGGACAAAATTAAGAAAATTAAAAAGAGGGACTGATGAAGCATTAATAAAAATCCTTGAGTCAGCTGGAAAAAAAGCTGGGAGAAATTCCATTAGTTTGCTGGTATTTCTACCTTCATCTGCAGTGGTATGGTCTTTTAATAAAAGAGGCTGTAAATGCTATAATGTCATCAGCAGAAGCTTATAAACATGACTGACAAGACTCAGACGTTATTAACCTTTCGCTTGAGTAGTTAAAATAGAAGACTGGGACAAAGAACTGAATTAGATTCCCATTCTTCACTGGGCTATCTGTACAGTACTGATGAAGTCCATGACCATGGTTCATCAACCTGTACAGTGCATACAAAGCACTTTTACTTTTGCTAACTGTAAACCAAACAAGAGCAGTTTCCTCACAAGACTTCCTTAAGTTTACATCTTAGGAACACAGGAGTGGAAGACAGTTACTAATTCCCAGTTACTGTGTCAAGTTCCTTGCTATTACAGTGCACAATTTTGCTCCTAAACTAATCAAGTTGTCTTAAAAGTAGATTCCCATTTGCGCTGGTTTTGGCCAAGACAGTCAATTTTGTTCACAGCAGCCAGTGTGGGGCTGTGCTTTAGATTTGTGCTGGAAACAGTGTTGGTAAAACAGGGATATTTTTGGTATTGCTGAACAAGGCCTGTGCAGTCAAGCCCTCTTTGCTCCTCGCCCCACACCACCAGCAAGAGGGTTGGCAGTGCACGGGGATTTGGTAGGGAACACAGCCAGCCTGCTGACTCCAACTGACTGTAGGGATATCCCACAGCATATGGCATCACACTCGGCACAGAAGGTTGGGGGAAGAAGGACGAGGGGGACATTCAGTGTGATGCTGTTTGTCTTCGCAAATCACTGTTACCTGTGACAGAGCTCAGCTTCCCTGGTGGTGATTGAACACCCATGGGAGGCAGTGAATTAATTCCTTGGCTTGTTTCACTTCTGTAACACAACTTTACTTTACCTGTTTCACTGTCTTTACAGCTCAACCCACGGGTTTGCTCACTTTTACCCCTCCAGTTCTCTCCCCCATCCCACTGTGGGGGCAGTGAGTGAGTGGCTGTGTGGGACTGAGCTGCAGGCTGGGGTTACACCATGAAATATCTCCAGTAGCACCAGACCAGTCAACAACCCTCCTCTGCTGTTGCCTAAAAACTCTCTTCAGATCTTCACATTCAATTTATTCATGCCTGGTTTACATTAATTAGATTTTGAGTAAATTTACTGTATTAGGAGGTAAAAAAAAGCATGTGAGCAAAAATGCTAAGCCACAATCCCTCTCTCCCATATTTGTCTAGGGACACATCACAGACCTCCTCAGCTTCTGATTTGCTAGACTGAATAAAACTTGTAAGACCTGCCTCTTACAGTACACACTTTATTTCCCTAATCATTCACTCTAGGATTATTATCATGAACACCTCTTCCACAAAGGTTTTGCTATTATGTAGAGATTCAGTCAGTCAGAAAGAAGTTTCCTTGGTTTTGCCATGCATGATTCAGTAAGGAAAACAGCTCAGGCTCTGTTCTTCCCAAGAGCCAGCCTCTGAGTGAAGAAGTTGGTCTACATCCCTTTTTTGTACCTATCCTTAAAAGATCCCATATGTTACAGTACATCTGTCATCACTGTACATATGTGGGGATCTGTAACACACGAAGCTATAGCATTTCTAACAGCTCTTATGGTGAATCTTCTCTGTGAGCTGTCAGCTAGGTACCACCCCTTTTCTTGGAATTCTGCTGGAGAATTTGTCATCTGCAGAACCAACACTGGGTGGGTTGCCCTGGGGTTTCCAACATCATCCCTATAAATCGTTCTTCAGGAAAATGCATAAATATTTGAGCTCTCTTGCTAAGGTTAAAGGATCTTACATGAAACACATTTATTTTCTGATCAATGTAGAGGTATTGAAAAGTATGCCCCCTCAAAAACAAGCCCAGATTAAACTCCATGGAAATGTGTGGTGATCCTGAGACCACCTCTCCTTGCTGGCCCCTCTGGGTTCTGTGTCATAACCCCAACAAGAAAGTACATCATTAACCAGATCCAGCTCCTCACTGGACCTCCCCAACTGCTCAACAGCAGAGGAATGGTCAGCTGAAGATGAAGCTTCTGCAAGTAACACCATAGAAGAAGATGCCAGGACTAAGGAATTCTCATCAGTTTAATCAAAATTGTCAGAACGCTAATTAAGGATATGGGCATCGAGCACTTTGAGAAAAGAATTAAAAACAAAAGGGAGGAAATGCAGGATTTAAAAGCATTCTTTGAAATTCTATTAAAACTTTCAGTTCAGTTACCCATTACTCAATGTTCTGTATAGAAGATTACATTCTTTGCCAGGGAATAAAATCTAAATGTTAAGGAAAGCAGGATGCTAGTGCTTGAAAAGACAAAGTGATGTACAATAACATGATCTAAACTAACAATAACTTAAATCATTATAGCATAAGAAACAATCTCAAATATGACTAAAAGATTTTAAAACCATCATACCTTCCATCACTTTTATCTGAAATCCATTTGCTACAAGCCTTGGATCTGATAAATAACCTGATCCATGGAAACTCTGGTAATTCTTCTGCATTTTATAAAGAGCAGCCATGTACTGAGATCCACCAATAAGACTGGAAAAAAAAAATCCCCAAAGTGTTAAAACCAAAATCTTTAATGTGAAAATTAATACTGTGCAAAAAATCCACAGAAAAAGGTAGCAAGTGATAAGGAGGGATCAAGACTTTTTAAAGTATTTTGAAGAAGCAATTTGTTTATAGAAACAAAATCAGAACTATTCACATACCTTAGTGAGTGACCAAGCCTAGGCATACAGTAATAATAATTATATTATCAGCCATTTCCTAACCCCAAAGTCTGTTCCTACAGATAAATGAATGCACAAATAATCATAGAATTAGCAAAGAGGGCCTTGCCAGAGTTTACTGTGAATAATTACCAAATGATACTTCAAATAACATACAACTTTTTGCTCCGTATATATTTGTACAATACCTGTCCGATAACACAATTGGATTGTCCAGTTTCTCTACTGGCAGCTTATGGTTCATAAGTAACCTTTTACATAGCAGGGCTTCTTCCAATCTATATGGATTCAGCAACTTCAGCTTTTTTTCAGTAGCAAATATCCAGACATCAGGACAACTCTGCCGACGGATGAGGAAAAGCTCTTGTTCTCCTGAAACATTTTTCTCCCGTTTCTGAAGGTGACGTCTACAGGAACTCAGAGAAAAAGGCACTGTCACAATTTTCATGGGCTGTTCAAGTTTCCCCTTCTTTTCAATCTGATCATGGAATATCTTGTCAAGCTTCTGCTGGTCAGCTGCAGAACTCTTTAGCTTGGGTTTCTGTTTTCCTGTCTCCTTTGCTGGCCGGTGCCCTGGCTGGGCACTGACTTTCTTGACCTCTCTGTTGTACCGTTCCAGGTCCTTCGCGGCTTTTAGTTCATAACTTAAAAGAGAAAACAAACCAGTAGCAGAATCAGATTAAAAGCCCAAACCCCAACTAACTCCTAACACCCTGAACCGGAAGGCATTTCAACAGCCAGGAACAACGTCCATGGTTCCTTCAAGTATGCTCACCAATATGCTTTCCACCCTGACAGGGATGGAAGGCCATCAGGGACTATGCCTGTATTACATTACACTCTGAAGACAAGCTGGAAATTTTCCTTCATAATGACAGCCAGCAAAACCTGCATTACTGACAGGGGAGGTGCAGACTGCATCATATAAAGATCTACATAAAGCAAGCTGCTTTTCGCCTCACTCCCCTGTTGCAATCAAATATATAGTTTTAGGAGGAGTTTTGTGTCACAGGCACATCCAGCTCAATCCACAGAGTCACTCAAGCTCCTAGAGCTCCACAGACATCCAGGGGACTCCACGTGGCCAGGCAGGAGTTTGGAGCTTGAATAATTTCACAAGCCTCAGGCTTTACTGAATAAAAGTATCAATTGATTTCAAATGGCCTAAAATTAACCACATAAAGTGTAAGAATACAGAATATGTACAATTATCACAGAAGTCTGTGACTAACAAACCTACAGATTTTTCAAAAAGCACTCAATAACAAACTACTCCTAAATGCTGACTAAATGGTTAAAACCTTATTACATATTAAGCCTCTACAACATGAATGGATTCTTAATGAGTTTATAAATGTCAGGGAGATAGCTAAACTTTTATAGATGCCAAGTTTCTGCTTGTCTACAGCATATGAATCTTACTTTTTTGAAAGAAAAAGATGTGATTTGCTGAACTTCTTTTTGCCCTTATTTGATATTCTGAATTCTAGAAGGGAATTCAAACCAGTCTGATCTTAATTAAAAAAAGAAAAAGTAGTGCCATCATATATAAGTATTGGAAATAAGTATTTTAGCTGGTCATACCTATTTATTGCTACTTGCTAGAACAGTTTGATTCAATTATGTGTATGCATGCTGGAAAACTAAGGTCAACAAAAGGGTCACCATTTGCAATTAATTATGATGTGCTAGCATTCACATATGGTACCAATATTTAGTTAACTAAAAAAGTCAGCTTAAATAGTTTCTTGCAATAAATCATGTCCTAGAAAATATGGAGCAAACATTAAGATAAAAAACATCTGCTCCTTTTAAAATGAATGGATGAAATCACTTGAACAGGTTTTTTTTTAAATCTCAAATTCATTTATAGCTTTCACTAGATCAATAAATACTTTTATTTTGAATAGACTCAATTGTAGTGCAGGAAAATATTTAACTGTAGGAGAACTGAGTTTTCAGTGATACACTGATAATCCAAAATGAAAGTACTTCCAAACAAACTCCAACTTGCCTGTCATTTTAGGTTACCATAAAAATTCCAGCCTTACAAACTCTGATTGTGAGGGTCTTGCAAATTCATGCACATCAGTGATTTGCTCAGAATCGAGGAAAAACTGCAGGTTTACAAACTATGAGGGAACACCTTTACGTTTTTCAAAATCCTTCCATAAAGGTAAGTAAAATCAACAAGTGCTACAAGAATAGCTTCTCCATTGCTTTGTGAATTAAGACTGTAAATTCAGGATCCTTTTCTGAAGCTAAAAACCTAAAGCCAAGGAAATTTGCAAAACAGGGTGTAAGGATAGAGTGGAAGACTAGAATGAAGTCTAGTTTCAAAGGTAGGTTTGCTTTTAACAAAAAGAAGGGATCCACAATATGTTCTTTTCCCTTTGCATCTCAAACCCAAACAAAATATTGAGCATATAACAAAACCCTTTTAATATAAAGTGCCTCAGACCTTATAAGACAAATAATCTGAATTTGAGCATTTGGAGCAAACTGACAGCAAAGACCACGCTACCTAAAGCAGTATTTCTCCCAAGGCACAAATATACTCATGAAGAATTACTGCAGAGTGCTGACAAGGCGATTTGTTAGTCCCATGATAAAGTGTGTGTAGCTTTGAACTTTTCCCACACCTTCAGGGTAACTACTCCTGCCACTGTTATGGCATTTGGAGGGATTTCTCCCACTCCTACCTGAGCCTGATGTGCAAGAAACATTAAGGCCAGCTGTATTAAGTAAGAGCAGAGCGAGTGCAAGAAATTAAATCCTGGCTTTGCAAAGGAGGGGGATATGTGATGCTGCCAACATGGACATGCATGGGAGCTTTCCTCTTCTATTATAACCTAAAGACCATAACATTTTACATTCCGGTTGTGTAATAAATGTTGGCTTGTTTTGAAAAGGCCATCCTGTGTCACTATGAGACATCTGTTGCTAGTACTATTCCCAAAAGGCATTTAAATTAATTTAGACCTGCTGGAGGGGCCACAGAGAGAAACAGAGATGCTGAAACCATGCACAAAAGGCATGACTTTATCACAGAAGGATGGAGGGCTGGAGCCCAGGAAATGTGGTGTTGTGCCAGCCAGGATGCATGAAGTTGGAGGTACCGTGTGCTCGGCAGAGCACTGGCATTTGGGCTGCCCTGATGTATAGACATTTGCTGTTACCTCTAGGTGGCCCAATTTATCCAGAGTACCTGGCAGGCAAGACTAATGTTCTCTGCCACAAGTCCTCCTGGATTGCTGCTTTGCAGGAAAAGTTGTCTGCCTGTCTCTTCCTATTTGATATTCCCCAAGGCAATTTTGAGAGATTAAAAGTGGAAAGAAGCTGAAAGAATCAAAGCTGAAACGGACGGATACAACTCGTGGTAAATTTTTCATCTGCTTCAACAATCATTGCATTCAATCTTATGTGTAAGGAAAACATACACAGAGAGACTAAACTACATTCAGTCCTACAGATAAGGAAAACTTCATTACCAGAGAGGTTTCCTTCCTGAACTAATGCAGAGTTAATCTGTAGGCACACTCTTTAACATAACAGTTGTACCAGGAAAGCAACCATGAAATCCCAAAAGCTAAAGCAGAGCAAATGAAAATTTTCTGAAACAGCTGGCAGAACCTTTTGTTTCTTTTCATTAAAAGCATGAATATAATTGGAGTAGATTTCTACTATTAAATTAATATTTCTGCTTTTGCAGAGATGGACAAAATACGTCGTCGCATGTACGGTTTTATGACCATGGTCTGTTACTTGCTTAGTAAGCTTTAAATTAAGTAAATCAGAAGCCAGATAAAAAGGTTTTACTGAGTTCTGATATGGTTGGTATTCAGAACAAAGCAGATGTTTTCAAAGAAAGTCAAGAAGTCAAGGAAAAAGTTATATAACAGTAATTCAACAGATACAGCTTCTGTTTCTTAACATTCTCCTAATCAAATCTCTCACTGGTGTTAAAATTACACTCGTTTAGCTAGTACAGTTTCCTTTTTAATAATGGTCTTTAATTCCCTTCTCCTTCCTGCCACAATATGAAGAAAACATATTTTCACACCACTTCCAATGAGTTTGTTCTTCAGAATCAAATCTTCATCTCCCAAACTTTCTGCTACAAATCATGATACACGTTCAAATCATTACATGCAAAACTACGGAAGAATAACTTCTATTTTTCCTCATTTGTGTGATGCCCTACAGTGTTTTACAGTTTATAAAGTTACAAACAAAATGTTGAAGGCTTTGTGTTTTTTTTTTTTTAATATCTTATAATGTCTCAAAATCTGTTATTAATTCATCTTTTACCATAATGTAAGTTCCATATACAGGACAACATTACCTAATACTTTAACTAACCCAACCTCAACCCCAAATTAGCCTAAAATATTTCCCTTTCCTGTAGAAGGTTTTCAAAAACTCAGTGACAATTTTGTTTTCGAAAAACTATAGAGTTTAACTATTCACACTGTAATGTAGAAAGAGACTTGGTCTTGTTTGAAACAGATTAAAATGCAAATTGGACTGTACTCTCTGAACCAGCACTAGAATAGCTGTTTAGGGGAAAAGGTAATTCCTTCTGTCATTTGACTAGTTTTTACAAATACAATTCTGAGGCAGCCTGGGTTGGGAGTACTAAAGATCCTAAAAAAGAATTCTCACTTTATAGCAATAAAGTTAGAAA
This sequence comes from Myiozetetes cayanensis, assembly GCF_022539395.1. Classification (NCBI taxonomy): domain Eukaryota; kingdom Metazoa; phylum Chordata; class Aves; order Passeriformes; family Tyrannidae; genus Myiozetetes; species Myiozetetes cayanensis. The sequence goes on along the minus strand of NW_026088185.1, from coordinate 7,074,872 downwards.
ACCTCCGGAGGAATTATACATATATATATATATATATATTCGTCACTGTGCTGGTTTTCAAGGACAGATCATCAGGAGTGACAAAGGCAGCCCTCAGAAAACAGAAGTTTGCAGGATTTACACAGTATACTTTACTGCCTGCTATCTCTAAATAACCACTCAGCAAAACTGTCCCTACCCAACTGGTGCACGGCAGAGTGGTAAAATGAGTAATTCAAATCAGCAGTGAACAACTGCACACAGCGAAAGACGACAACTCACAACACTGATGCTGATCTTAAAAAGTCAAAAATCTTTTTCTGTTCTGTTTTTTCATAAATAACTGGAAATTTATAATTTTTTAATTCACTGTGACTCTTTGGTAGCTCCCGTTTATAGAAAGTCACAGCCTGAACACTTACTTCTTTCTTTCCTCTTCACTCAAATTCTTCCACTGCTCTTCAATCTTCAGCAGAATGTCTGCCATGCTGGTCTTTGGATTATCATTTATCAATTTTGGACGACATTCATGAGTGAAAATTTCAAATGCAGACTTCGCTTTCTTTATTATCCTGCTATTAATTAAGTCATAAGCTGTCACATGTCCGAATTTTTCACTTATCACATTTTTTTTCTTTACGCTTTGATTTGAGATCTGTGGATCATTGCTTTGTTCAGCGGTGCATTCTTTTTGTTTACTGATTGTTCCTCCAACTTCAGGAATCAAAATCTTAACAGGTTCCAGTTTGTCTCCTAGACTGTCTTTAAACGCCCTTCCCATACTCCAGCTATCAGCAGAGATTTCAGGTAAGTCTTTAGGGACTGAGGCTTCCTCATTTTTGTCTAGTTGGTCAGTGTTATCAAAACTCAAAAGATGCTCATCGTTGGCTTTTTTAGACTTGGGGTCCGGAGGAACACTGTTCCTTTGAATATCAGTCATATTTTGTCCATTCTGTTCCTCCTGACACAATGAATTTAAGGAACTGCCTGGCAAGGCATCACTCTTAGAAACCTCTCTCTTGTCCAGGCGACTGTGTACGTTATCACCACAAGAAGTCTGATGATTTAAGCAGATCTCTGTGTTTTTTACTGCTTGACAGTTTTGCACATCACTGTTAAGTGAAAGGAATGAAGTATGAGCGTGTAGCTCATCGTTTCCAGATGGTCCCATTTCATTACCAACCACATCTGTTTGTTCTGTTCTATGAACAAACATGTCTGCTGAGGTAACATCTGTTTTATTATTTTCACTAGGGACTGTAGCAGGTAGTGGCCCGTACAGTGATTTCAACACATTTTCAACTGCAAGTAAGACAGATTCCTGGGAAAAAAAAAGAAAAAAGAAACAAAACAGAAAATACACGTGAGTGCACCTGAAAATGTAAGTGACAGATGCTGAGAATATGGAACAATATTAAAAAAGTGATTTTATTCAGATTATTTTTCAGACAAATCTGGATAGATTACTGCATTTCAGTAGTTCACACATGCTCAGAAAGACCCAACTGGATACCTCTAGGCCCAAATATTTTGTGATGGGTATTCTACTTCACTAGTTTACTCTGATATCACAAAATCACTTAATTGCTTTCTTTACAACAGGGTAATGACTGATTAAATCACTATCAGGTCTAATTAATATGGAGTTGGAAGCCTATAGTCAAAACAGGTGCACCAACAACATCCCATTCCATGCAAGTGTGTTTGTGTAGGTGCTTCTATTGTACATGTTTCCAAGACAGCTTTTCACCAAATGATCGAAATTAAGAAGAAAAAAACCACCCAAAACCGTACAAAATAGAAATAAATTATTAAAAAAAAAAAAAAAGAAAAAGGAAAAAATAAAACTCAATCCTTTTTTCAAATGGCAAAGGAGAACTAGATCAAATGTGAGAATGCTGTGTTAATTTTCATACAAGTGGCACTTAACAGGCAGTACATTTTACAAGGTTAACATAGACAAATACAAAAGGTTTTTGTGAACAGGGTTAACATACTGGTGTGACTACCTACATTAACTTCGAATAAGCACCTTATTACCAATGTAGTCTTTCTAATTTCTGTGGCACTTAATTGATGTCATCAATGAACTATACATATAATGGCAAAACAGTGGTTTGATGGGAAATCAGCTCCCCTCCTGCCCACCACCCCTCAATGTATGTGGTGTTTACATAGTGATTACTTAGTGTAGATATGAAGTGTGAGATTTATGTAGGGACACTTATCATGATTCTACTTAGCTTCCCTCACTATAAAGGCATCTGAAAACAAAGTGCTACACAGATATATCTGACAGCACAAGAAGCTGAAATCAACTTGGAAATTAATTTTGAATAATCGTTCACTTAGCCTGTTCAGAACTTTTTTATAAAGATGGTCCTGTGACAAAGGCAAGCTATCAAGTAACTAAAAAAAACCAAAACAAAAAAACCCCGGAGGCACTGTTTACTTTCCAACTTTTTTGTAGTCCCCAAAGCCCTTGTTACGCTTAAATAAGTAAAAAGGTTGACAACTAAAAAACAGGGTAAACCCTTAGTTACCTTATAATGCAGCAAAACTTGAGTTTTATCAGGCGTTACGTTCACATCCACAGCAGAGGCAGGTACAGTAATATTCAAAAAGAAAACAGGATATAAACGAGTACAGTCCTTGTGTGTCATCATACTGTAGTATTGTCGAATTAACTACAGATTGAATTAATACAGAGATGTCAGTAAAGGCAATAAAATAGACAAAAAGGCACAGAAACAAAATCTGACATTACAAAAGCCTAACTGGTTTGTTGGTTTTGTTGGTTTTTTGAAGTTAAAGGAATGCTAAAAAGGTTATATACATGTATGCCAGAAAAATCACCAAAAGGGCAGTTACTGGTGGTTTCCATTTCTTCACAGACAAACTGAAAAAAAAAACCAAAAAGGAACAATTCCAAGATACTAATGGAGGTTCTGAATGAATGCATTGATTGCACCTGGAAGAAAAGATATGGTGTGCCCAATGGATGCAAATGGGATGCAATGCAATGGATGGATGGCAATTTTGATGTTTCTTTCCTCAATCACAACAAATACTGCTAGTTGTTTTTTAAAGAAAATCAACTTATACAGCACACAATCACACTGCTGTCTCTTTCACTCCAAATAAAGTCTGTTTGAGAAAGTAGCACTTGGAATACAGACCTGCTCTTTTCCCAAAACAAGACCAATTTGTTCCTTTTATTAATTCAGTTGTAAATTTACAGCTTTTCTCAAACTCTTCTTGTTCTTTCTATTTTCTCTATAATCCTCCTAAAAACTCCTCCAAAAGACTACAAAAATATTCAGTTGTTTCAGAATTTTGGTGCTGTTAACTATAAGGACCAAATAAAAGATCTTTGCATTCCCCTCTAGTATCTTGGATCCCTCCTCCCACAAGACATACGTAGTGGAGAAAAGAATATGTTAACAAGACAAAAAAACCCTGAAGGTGTAAAAATTGATTAAAATTTAATTTTTCATTCCTAAATATTGTCTAAATAACATTAAATTTATTGAAATATTGCTGAATCCCACCTTGAATCCAAGCTTCTGTGGTCTGGTTAAAGAAACCCTCTCTGTCATGGGATTCAAGCTGAGCTTTGAGCTCCCAGAAGAAACAAGCACATCATACACCGTGTGGAGATGGATTAGCCGCCTTTGGCTCTCAACATACTAACACAGGTTCAGAGTTCACACCTACAAAGCCAACTGAAAATAACTTCATTGTCTCCACCTTAAAAGCTACACAGCCACTTTGGCATGAATGTGATTTTCTTTCCTGGCAATGGCAAGGATTAGGACAGCAAGGCTGCTCCAAGTGAAATACTGCAAGGTTCAGTAGTGACAGAAACCCAAGAGTATCAAATTCTGCCTACACAATGCTTAGCTGTAGCCAATGCTGCTGCACTATCACTTTCATTTCTACCCAGTGCATATACAAATTTAAAGGGAAAGTATGGGTGTTTGCTTGACAAGCCCACAACAGAAGTGGACAAAATAAAAACTTTACAGAAGAATTCTCTTACAGGAAACTGCACAAAGTTCCCTTATGGGAAATTGCACAGATGATTTCTGCAGGCTAATACAAAGAAAGAATCAACTGTTCTGGTCTCTTGCATAGAGCATCTGAAATAATCTTTCTTTTAAACAGCCAAAAATGTAATGTCCAGCTCTGTGATGGGGACTGCAGCAAATGGAATAGAAATGAGGGACCAGCAGCATCAGATTTGTGGAAGGGGGTTCTGTTGTAGATGCCAATACATTCACCTGTAGCTCTCTATTTTATGTGGGAAAAAGGTTGTAGACTGCCTATGTGTCTCTGTCCTCCAAGAAATCACATTTCTGTTCCTTGAATTAAAAGCTATAGATTACCTTCAGTATTTCCTTCTGAAGAACTGGACGATTATTTATAAAAATGAAACTCCTTTCTGAACTTGAAAGACTTGTCAAAGAACTGTCTGACTCAGCTTTTGGGAGAAATCCAGAAAGATTTATCTGCAATGATAAAACAAATACAGTGCAAAAGTCTTTTAGAGAAACCAAAAAGGCTCTTTGAGAGGTGAGATCTTAAAATGCAATTGTACAGGAGTCCAAGCCATTCAAATGCATGCACTTCTTGAAAGCTACAATATAAAAAAATAAACATCCTCAAAGAAAAAAAAAAAGGAGGCTGAGAAAGATGGGTTTGTATTTATTTTCCTCAACCAACTGACTAGGGAATTTCCCATCTGGACAGCCAGCTGCAGCAGGAAGCATCCTGCAGCTGAGAGAGCCAGGCCAGCAGCTTTAGGTTTGCTGGCTGTGGGGTTGCCAACGTAACCCCTGCACAAGCTAAAGGCACACATTGCCCAACCTGGCCCAGGCAGCAGTGAAACCAGACAGGGAAAGCCCAAAACACAATCCCCCTCCTTTCTACACACAGGGCACCTTAAATAGCCTGTCACAGGGCATTTATTCAGGCCACCTAAATTTACCTACACCACCTGTATCCGAATCATCTGACTCTCAAGAGTGCTGAGCACCCACGATTCACAGGCTGCAGCACAACCTGTGAGCACACAGCACTGCCAGGGAACCTTGGAAACAACACATGATTTGTGTACCTAACTTGAACTCTGAGTTTTAAGATTTTTCTGTCCAGATACTTTAACAGGTTTTTTAGGTCAAAATAACTTGTGCTGCCTGTCCCATCACTTCCCCCTCTCCCTCACCATGCAACTCTGGAACTCTTGGATCAATTTCAAATGAATCTGATAAAGAAGCAAAAATCCCAAAGATACCATAGTTCCACAATTCCTGTGATAACTGACAGCTGTTTGGAGAGGACAGCCTCAAGATAATGACCTTACTAAGGAAAAGGCAATTGCAACTTTTCAAAAGCCAGGATCCATCAGCGTGCAAAGAGTGACATGCAGGCCAGCCCTCACTCTGCCCCACACATCACTCCATTGCCACCTGCCCAAACTGATAGTGAAGGACCACTGGGGCATCACGAGGATGGAGATTTTTTTGGAGATATGGGGAAAGTCTGGAGAATGTTCTGGTAGCACAGATACGAGACCTCATTAGCTCTGCTTTTGGCAGCACCCCTTGTATTTACTAAAATCCAAATTATCATGCTTTTGAAACGGAATTTAAACTCCCTGGGATTTGGCCTGTCCTTCCCATTTATCTACGTCACAGCAGCTCTCTGCTCATGTGCTCCCTTTATTCCCTGTTGACCTTGTCCCAAGCATTCTGTGCTAAAGCTGGCATGTTCTGGTCAGCAACGTCACGCAGAACCAAACACCGCTGGTCAAGCTGAAGAGGTCTCAAGTATCTGTTGGGTGATTATCAGAAAACAACACGCAGCACTTCAAGATTTTATTCTGCAGCTTTAGCACATCCTCCCTGAATGCTCCCCCTCCACGCTTCAAGGCTCCTTTTCTTTCTAATTCACAAATATTTGTACAAGTCTTTCACTTGGAACAATATTTTTATATACAGAAAACATTAAAGCAAAACTGAAAATCTCTGAATAACTCATTTAAGAAGGTGCCAGATTTAGAAATGGCTGACTGCTGTTACTATTTAAAGCCATGCAGAGTTATCAGTATGGTTGTTAAAAGTTATGCACAATTTATAAAACTTGTCTCATTAGAATGTTCAATTAAAAAAAATTTACATAATAATCAAAATATATCTGTGATGAGTGGACAGCAAAATGCCTTTCTTTAATTTTTATTTTTTTCCCTGTGGCACATGCATTTGCTAAACTTAACCTTTACAGAAAAAGAAGATACTAGGAAAATTTCCTGTGTGAAAGTTTTCAGCCCAGATAAATCTATCCATTTACAAGACAGGGGATCTGGAAATCATAAATGTTGTTTTGTACATGTAAAAAGTTGTGCCAATTCTTTATTTAGTTTTCTTTTTATTTTACAAGTAGCTCTGGAGTTTGCATGCTTTGGAGTCAACTTGAAATGTGTTCTTGTTTCATTCAGTGCTCATAATAGAAAACTTTTGAAGACCAGTCTTTAAAATCCCTGGATCACTTGTTAGAGAAGTTTTAACTCTGCAGTAAGGTACAGCAAAATTAGTTTTGTTTTCAGAGCAAACTTTGCAACAAAGGAATATGAAGCTACATAATGAACAAGTAGGACTTAAAAGAATGAAAGAGCTGCCCTCTGGTCTGTCTACTGAATGAGGCATGGATCTAAATGGGAAGGAAAGCTATGCCTTGTCCTTAAACACCTATTCCAGTACCTGCATACAAGGGAGAAAAAAACGGTTACACAGGCAACTTAATTCTATCACTCTATAGTGTTTGTCTGCTTAATCTAGAAACGTCCACAGTTTCTGAACATCAATTTGTGCATGAGCATTATGCATGGATCACTTATACACCTATAAATGATGCACGTGGTATTTTACACACTATTTAGAGACAGAGGGAGAGATGGAATGTTCCTCCACTTCTATTCAAGGAATATGGATGCCTCATGATATAGCAGGGAAGTAATGTGAGAACCTGAGTGCCTCCTTCAAGCTAGTCCCTTCTAAATACCCCCATGTCTTCCCTTTGGAGCCCCCTGCACTTGCCCTGCTGCATTCAGGTAGGAACAGCTCTGGATGTTCTGTTCAGATATAAGCAACTAAAACTTTGTCAACTACAAAAAGTGTCTTCTTCTTCCTCATTTCACTGCATTTTTGCTGCGAGCATTTTAACAAACTCAAGATTTAAGTCTGAATAATGCTATTAAACCGTAAACCAAATGTGTAGTCAGACTTATTGAAGTCTGAATAATGCTGTTAAGCACCACGCTGAATGCAGCGTTGCTAAGTTGTGTTTAACAGCCCTCGTGACTTCACAGTGATTCATCTCATCTATGTGACTGGTCAAGATTTATTACTACAAGATACAGAAAAATGCAACTTAGAAGGTTCCATAGTAGCAAGACTCCCCCTTATAAAAGTGTCTTCAACAAAAATGGAAGGAGACTAAAAAATTTTTGAAAACATTAGACAAAGGAGAGTATCATGGGGAATTCCCTCATTTTCAACAGGGGCAAAGGAAGCCAAGTGCACTGAATTTTCTGGAAACCAGCAAGTTATTTACTTCAAATTCATGTTTGGTGGAAATTTTGCAAACTTGCCTTCTAAGTATGTTTTTCTTTTGCTGCTCAGGTTCCTCTCACTGAAATTGAGGGGATATTCTTTAGAGCGCAAGGCTAAGAGGCCACGAAGATGAGAACGATCTAAAAGCTTAGATATTAATCAGTGTACAGCCTTCCTGTGGGCCAGGAATCCCAGCTTGGACAGCTCTGAGCAATCAGCAATTCTGCATTTGTCATCACAACTGTTTTTACTGCCATTTGATCAGTGCCACATGAGTCCTGATGGGATGATTCTTGGAGTGGATTTTCAATCACCAAACCAATTAATTTTACGGAGAGGACAGTAATAGAAGCAAATGCATTAATCAGATGTCAATCTGGGGACACATCCTCTTTTTCAGCCTCCTTCTATTTGAATATTGACTTAGCTCTCTTCATCGACAGGCTTTAAGTTAATTTGGGAGAAGGAAGTTTAAACTCACCTCAGGATATTCACAGCAGTGCTGAAAAGGTACCATACTGCCCATAATGGCTGTTCCCAGAACTGACATACAGGCCATTTTGTGATCTGACACCCTGGTCTTCTGCCAAATAACTGCCTGAAACAAATGGCACAGAGTCAAATTTTTGACATTATATTTGCTGAACTCAAGTCATGTCTATGAACATGCATATGCAACTGCACACACACTGTATATGTAACATTCTGTACTTTGACCCTCTGAAAATCACAACTTTCAGCGTTAACTGACTCAGTACAGTACTTTTTGGCACGTCTTCTCATATTGTATTACTTATTTAGACTCAAAACAATTGGAAAACTAAACAAACCTTGTATTTATGGATGTTACGTGGCTAATCTGGACTTCTGTACCTGAAGCAATTGTTAAACACAAATGAATACAAACACAACTTCTCCTCTTCCATACACAGCAGTAGGCTTTGTGGTTTTTTCTGAGCCCATAAATTGAGGGTTCATGATGTGTCTCTAACATGGTGCTCAACATGTGAAGTTGGGCACTGCAATGCCTGTGTTACTCACTCTACCTATTTTGGTAGAGATCAGGCTATTAGCTGTCCATTCATAGTGCTCACCTGGATACTCTAGGTCTATGACAAGCCTGCTATTCAGAAAGGAAAGCATTTATTTGTCTAATGAAAACTTTGTAATAGAAGGACGAAGGAACAACTGCTCTATTTGCTACATATCTTGGAATACTATTGCAAAGACTTGAAAAGTTCAATAAGGCAAAATGCACTTGAACTTGCAACAGAAGTTACCTGTCAAGTCCACTTATGGATACAAAAAGTATTAGCTACTTTAGAAGGTGAAATTTTGTCTCTCACTAATGACAAGTCCTATACCACACAGTCACAAATCTGCTGATTCAACATTAAAAAACAATTTCATTAGTTGATTTTCTGCTTCTGTGCAACAGACTGTTACATTCAGGTCCCCTTTACTTTTGCCACTGTTAGATGCCTGAGTGCATTTCAATATGCAACCTTCACACACAAAAGAAAAAAAAAACATTCAGCAAGTTGCATTTTAAATCAGATGTTACAGTGCTGCTAAAATTTATGGTTTCAGTAGGTGCTAGGTGTCCAATGAATTCAAAATGAGTTCACAGTACTCTGATACAGGATGTTAACCAAAAGTGTGGTGGGAGAAAAAAATACACAAGCACCCATCTCAAGAAATGCAATACATAGCCTTAAAATTCCACCTGTCCCATGGGATATTTGCTGGCCTTCAGGGTTGAATTCCACAGAAGAACATAGTGTTCCTGTAAAATGATACTCCCCTCCTACAGGACAGGTGGAATTGTGAAGCTTTGAGACTGCTGAGCCTAAACTATTCCCCAAATCTTTAACTTTCCATTTCCACATACACTCTGCAGCATTTGCAAAGTGGGGCTCTGCAGTCCTGCCTGAATCAAGTGTAGCTCTGAGACACCAGCCTGGCAGCCCCTTGCACATGCTGACAGCTTGGTCATCCTACAGCGAGCCTGAACCCCTTAAAACACAAAGCACAATTTACGTCAGGGAGGGCAGTGAATAGACAAGGGGCAGAAGGAGAAGGGAGCAGGCAGAGGCACGGGCTGGGTGTCCACAGCTCTGGCAGGGAGTCCCCACTGTGCTCCAGCAGCAGAGAGGGAAAGGACAGCCCGGGGCTGCCCAAGGCACGCTGCCTCTCAGCCTCTCTCCTCTACACCTGCTCTAAGTCTCCTCAAAGATATTTTGGAGTGATGAAAGAATCTGTCCTCTTCTTTAGAGCTCCTCTTATAAAACATATCCTGTACTGCTTCTATTTTAAAATTGATTACTTAAAATGGAAACACAAAGTGCCAAGCGATTTTTTTCTTTACTGGATATATTTTAAATGAAGCGCATGTGACCAAACTGAGAAAGACACTTGTTATATGACTAATATAAACATCATGCTGTTTATTTTAGGTTATGCTAATGTGAGGCTGCAGGTACAGATATAAATCTTAGCTGCTGATTAATGCAAGGTTATTACACTGCTTGACCTGCTAAATGGCTGATACTCAGAACTGTGAAAAGATCACTTGAGTAAGGTGGAAAATGAGAACTTATTAAATGTAAACTTGCTAAAAGTAGATACTGTAATAAGTTCAGACTGGCTTTTCAACTAGTCATATATTTATCAGATACTAATACTCAGTCCTACACATAATTTTAGAAAATAGTTACCACTGTAGATTAAATTAAAGCTTACATACTAAAGAAGCCAGGCAATTTCCAATTTCTATATTCCTAATTTCTATATTATATGAACACTGAATACAGTGTGTACTCATTTTTAGCCCTGACTGCACATTATGGAGCAATAACACAGGAAGAGCTAGTAATTTAAAGAGAATTATTTTTGTAGAGTCTCCAGATGTAACAACAGGCATTAAAAAATTCACAAAGAAACAATGCCAGTTCCACTTATTTTAGAAAGTGCCTGTTTCTGTGAGGTTCCTGCAATACCCTATTTTTTTAACCTTACTTATACCCTTTAGTTTAGCTAAAAATACACCCCCCACACACCCCCCAAATTTTTTTTCTAGGTCATATAAAGCGGGTGTTGAGGATGAGCCAAGGAAGAATCTGACTCCAGTCAGTATGATGATGCTGCAGAAACAGCCCACTCAAAGATATATTATTACACATGGCCCATCTTGGGTTTTGTAGAGCTAGCCAAATATATCCCACCTCTCTCCTTGTTTCATTGAAGGGGATTGCACGATCTGGATATTACAAAATGTCATAAATCTACTGCACACATACAGAAGATACATAGGTCTGTGTGTACCTATTTCTCTCCACCCCAGGCAGCCCTAGGACATAAGCACACATTTCAACCTACATGATTCTATGACTCCATGCACACATGGAGTGGGTATCCACTGGTTCAGGATGCATATATAGAGCCCAGAAGGATTCCTTGAAAAATGTGTCATGAGTGGAGAAAGATTCCCCCTCTTCCCACTGGGGTCCCTGGTATTACGGCACTCAGGAGAATTAAGAGCTGCTCAGTATTTTTCTCCTCAAAGACACCAAGGAATGACAGAGAAAAAAATGCAGCTACTCCACATCCCTAACTATCCTTCATATTTAGAACTTCTACCAGCAGCTACAGTGATTTTCAATCACAGACAAAAGGAAAATCTTAATTAGAGCTGGGGACTGGATGCTGTTTCCAGCTGCACCTACTTAAGTACAACTATGACACTACAAGTTAAACCAACTCATCCCATTATTACTACTTAATGGCAGTAAGTTAACAAAGTAGACTTCTACTATCCAGAAACCATATATATTCTTAAGTTGCTTTGTGACAGTCATATCCTGTAAAATTTGAAGGTGTAGAAGTCTAGGTGAGCAAGCAGTTGCACATGAACTGCAGGCTGGTAATGTAACTTGGGTTAGCTCTGTAAAAGAGAACTGTATTCCACAGTCTCTCTAATTTTGTTTTTCATGCTTCCCAAACCCTGTTACCCTGGCACCTCACTGCAGATAGTTAACTCTTTGGGCCAGTACATTCCTCAGCCTTCTTGACTTCAAACCTAATAGCTTATTAGGTTTCAAATGAAAGCATCGCTGCCTACCTGTTGAGAGTAAATGAACAGGAACAAAGCCAGGCAGCAATATTTCAAGTTTGAATTCAGCCCAAGGGAAACCAAAAGACATCACACAGCAGTCCATGTACAATGCCTATAATCATTTTAGCTTAATGATGCACAGACACCTAGCTCCCAGGGCTGGTAAATTCTCTGCTGTAAAAGAAAACGTATCGGTTTTCTAAACCTAAGATCAAGAATAGATCAAGTCTTAACCACATGGTTTACAACCCCAGTTTTAAAACCAGTGGTAAGTTACCTCACCAAAAGACAGCCCTTACGTAAAACCTCTCTTGAAAACAGAAATCATAACCATTTTTCAATTTAGCTTGCAGAACAATTATGCAGCTAATCAGAATTACCTTCCCCATACATTTTATACTTGCCCCTAAGGAATCAGTTGTCCCCTCCATTTTGTAAGTGATGGTGGTACAACTATCAGTGAAGATATGCAGTAGAGAAACTCAAGACACCACTTTTCCACTCATCAGATGCAGCTGACATACCTGTCTATCCCATGGGCATCAGATATTACAGCTATCAAGGGGATTTGTTGAAAGACAGTCATGTTCCACAGCTCTGCTTATCCTCCAGATTTCAGTGTATTCCCTACTCAGATTTCTCTTTCGTGATATGAGAGCACCTTCTCCATGAAAAGGCTTTCCTGAGCATGACAGAGTGGAGAAATGCTCAGATTTGAGAGCTGAGAGGTAAGTTAGGAGAGAAGCTAACAGATACTACAAGGAGCCAAGGATCTTCATCTGGTAACACCTGTCTTTAAAGTCTTTCAAGAATTAGAGACTATGGAGAGTTACAAGTTTTTGACTGTTTTAACCACATATGTTCAGCTGTGGGCGTTCAGAGAAGCTGATCTCCTCTTATGACCAGGTGACTCACCTACTGGATGATGGAAAGGCTGTGGATGTTGTGTACCCAGACTTCAGTAAAGCCCTGGACACTGTCTCCCACAGCATCCTCCTGGACAAACTGGCAGTCCATGGCTAGGACAGGTGTACTCTTAGTGGGGTAAAAAACTGTCAGAATGGCTGAACCCAGAGAACAGAGGGGGTGAACAGAGTTAAATCCAGTTGGCAGTCGATCCCCAGTGGTCCCCAGGGATCAGTATTGGGGCCAGCCCTGCTTAATATCTCTATCAATGATCTGAATGTAGAGATCAAGTGCACCCTCAGTCAATTTGCAGGCGACACCAAGTTGGGTGGGAGTGTTGATCTGCAGAGGATTCTGGACAGGCTGGCTGGATGGGCCAAGGCCAATTGTGTGAGGTTCAACACAGGCAAAGTGCTGGGTCCTGCACTTGGGACACAACAACTCCCTGCAGCGCTACAGGCTGGGGAAGAAAAGGCTGTGGGAAAGAGCCTGAAGTTGCTGGTTGACAGCAGCTGAACATGTGCCAGCAGCGTACCCAGGTGGCCAATTAGGCCAATGGCATCTTGCCTTGCAGCAGGAATGATGTGGCCAGCAGGTCCAGGGAAGTGATTGTCCCTCTGTAGTCAGCACTGGTGAGGCACCTCAAGTGCTGTGTCCAGTTCTGGGCCCCTCACTGCAAGAAAGACATTGAGGTGCTGGAGCATGTCCAGAGAAGGACAAAGAACATGGTGGAGAGTCTGGAGCACAAGAGTGATGAGGAGCAGCTGAGAGAGCTGGAGGTGTTTGTCCTGGAGAAAAGGAGGCTCAGGGGTGACCTTATCACTCTCTACAAGGTATCACTATCTACAAGGTACCACTCTCACACGGAGGTCGGCCTCTCCTCCCAGGCAACCAGAGACAGGGCAAGGTGAAACGGCCTCAAGTTGCACCAGGGGAGGTTCAGGTTGGATATTAGGAAAAATACTTTCACTGAAAGGGTGTTTGAGTGTTGGAACAAGCTCCCCTAGGAAGTGATGGAATCACCATCACTGAAGTGTTCAAACACTGAGTAGACATGGCACCTCACAATATAGTTTAGTGGGCATGGTGGTTTTTGGTCAAAGGTTGGACTTGATGATCTTGGAGATCCTTTCCAACCTAAATGATTCTATTGAAAGGTTTTTCACCCAGAAGGTGGTTGGGCACTGGGAAAGGTTCCTCAGGGAAATGGTCACAACACCAAGCCTGAGAGAGTTCAAGAAGCATTTGGACAATGCTCTCAGGTATGTGGAGGGACTCTTGGCACTCTGCTGTGCAGGACCAGGAGTTGAACGTGATGGTCCTTGTGGGTCCTATCTAACTCAGGATATTCTAAGATTCTATTAAAACCCATTTCCATACCAGGAGGAAAAAAAAACCAAAAACAACCTCCCAAACAATTAAACTGCTGCCAAAAAAGAGTTTCCAATCCGAATATGTCATTCAGAGGATGTACAACATCACAGTGAATTCCATTTAAATAATGGGAGGTTTAAAAGCCTTTTGTAAAATAGTAGTTAACAAAAATAACATATGTAACTGTGACTAAGTACATTGCTAAGGAAGAGGGAAAAATTCCCATGCAGTTTTGGAAACATCCTTTTCCCGCTAACCTTTTTTTAAGCGTACAGAGTGAGTGCAAAAGCTTTGCAAAAGCTAAAGGCACATCTCGGATTCTGCAACACACACTGCATATGTGAAACAGTAATTGTTTTGAGATTTCAGACATATACTGGGCTGTCATTTGAAAAAAGTGATGGATGAGAAACTGGAAACCTCAAGGAATTAGTAATAGGATATAAAGCATTTCACCTCTAGGTCACCAGTTCAAATTCAACCAGGTTGGTAGTGACCAAAAGTAGTTACCATCTGGCAGCTGTTCTCTGGCTGATGTAAACTGAGTTGAGGGTCTCAGCGCATTTCCTAGTGGACAGGTGTCCTCAGCACAAAAAACCACCATAATTAACTCTCTGTTTGGCTTTCTCAGCCAAGCCACTAAACAACAAATAGAAGTAAAGACTGAGCTGTATTCCAGGTCAGCATGAAAACTTGTTGGCTGCAGAACACTGCAGATTCTTAATCATAATTCCTCTTTATATTTTAAGACACGCAAATTAGGGAGGGACTTAATTTATCATCATTAAATGGAGTGGCTTTTCCAACTCAAGACAGAGCTCATGTGCTGCTATTTCTGCACAGTACAGATTTATTTTCAACATGCAGCCAAAGCAGAGTTTGGAATCGCAATGAACGAGCGAGAAGTATACTGACATTATTAAAAATGGTAAATTTACCCTAACACACTCACTCTGTCTCAAAAATCCACACTTATTACAGAGAACAAAGACACAATAAAAAACATTGGGTTTGGATTATTTGAAACAAACTACTGGTTAAGATTATGCAACTTTGTAAATAAGAGGAGACTTACTGCAAATTAAACAATGAAGATAGCATCTTCTAAGTCAACACCACCAACAAAAAGTTTGGGGGAAAAATACCATCCCCAGTTATTTATATGAGTTTTTAAATGGACCGTGCATCACAAAGTTCTGACTCCTGCCTCTTTCAAGAAACAAACAATATACAGTTCCAGGCAGAACGATGTGTGACCAAGGCTTCAAAGTGTTATGCATGAAAAACACTGGGAAAAAAATATTCCCTTATGCAGAGTTTTCCTCAACAGGAACTGGAAAATTTACTGAGCCTACTTACAGCCGATCTGTACTTTGCACAAGATATGGGACCAGCTGGGTATGGTATGACCTGCTGATGGGCACCATCTAAACCACCTGCTGCCATATTTTTTTCGCAACAGCCCTGGAACTACTAAAAGCTGTGTTTTACCACCTCAAGTAAAACACAGCCAGAGCTCATGGGTGGCTGGAACACGGCATTTCGGGCTGAAGGGTTTGACGCAGTTTAAGCAGTAGCTGACTTCGAAATGTTCTTAGCACGCCTTCAGATAACATTAACTTTAAATAAACTTGCTGAATACTCATGTAAATTATTTCCATTTGGCTGTCTCATTATTCAATATGCTTTCAAGGAACATGGTGATGAAAGAAGAAAAATACCTCTTTCTAACATAACCATACTGGCAAGAGGATCAACATTATCAGTATTCAAAGAATGTCTTGGCAGGATAAACCTTCATAAAAAGAAGGAGCACTAGCTAATCCAAGTTGTCAAAATAGCAATAGTACTTCAAGGGTTGATCTGCAAAGTGATTCATTATTTATTGCTATTGCAAACAAAACATTCTGAGCAGAAAGAACAACCAATTCCTATCTCGGAAACCCACTGATGGAGAGTACACAATAAATGAACTCTAGGAGGACTGATACAACAATATCTATTTTCTCACTTGCTAAAAAACAACACAAAGGCTGGAAGACCATTGTCTGATTTCTTTTCTGTGAAGAATCACACTTAATGGTAATATTTTCCAAACTAAACACAGATATGAAAACAGAACAAGGACACCTTCCACTACACCAGGTTGCTCAAAGCTCCATCCAATCTTCCATGCTCCTTTAACTTCATATAAAATACAAGACTTTAAAAACTGGGGGGATTTGGGTTTGGTTTTGGGTTTTTTGGGTGGTTTTTTTGTTTGTTTCTTTGGGGGGGTGTGTTTTTGGTTTTGTTTTTTTGGTGTGGCTTTTTTTTTTTTAAGCACTGGGTTTGTAATTTATTGAGAAGATTTCTTTGAAACGCACTTTCATTTACACCTTTTTCACTTACTACCCTTTCTAGTCTTTCAACCCATGTTTCCTTCTGTCGTAGCTAATCTGTATCTTCTTGCTCTTTAAGTCTCAGAACCTGATCATACTCCCAAAGTGTATCTTCTTCCACTGCAACAGAAAGCATTGGCTCAGCCTCAAGAATTTGTGATTCTAAGAACTCCTCTGAATAACTGCATATACAATTTGTCTTTTAAATGAATATGTAATGTATGAGATACACGAAAAATTAACAACCATTCTAAGAAGTTGATTCTTTCTCCTGGTAGATTTTAGACAAAAATATAATGGACACCACCAAAAAAAAAAAAAAAGAAGTCACCCAACAACCCTATTCAACAGAGTATTATTGTAGCACAGATGTGCTGTGGAATCAGTATAGAAAAAACACCTTCTGATTGGAACTAATAACTGTAATGACAATAACAGTTAGCATCTAAAGGAAAAGATAAAGAATATTCATGTTCTGTGATAAGCTAAAACGAATGCACATTGACCTACTGCAACCTGCTATACATTGGAAATTCAGAATTTCAAATTTCCTAAAAGATATGACACAACAGGTAACTTTTTATTTTACAAAGAATGAAAACATCAGTAGAACAACAGGAATTTGCATTCAAATTTTTTAATGTTCAGTTCAGTTTTTAAGTTTCAGACTATTTTAAAGCATCTCAACAGAGACAGACCACACTTTCTGTCTGACTTCTTAAGCCTTTGATTTTCCCATCTCAGCAACAGCTACTGAGCGACCTCTTGTGATGAAACATTTGAGCACTTTTGCACTTGCCTACCTTTTCTTTCTAAATAAATTAAATGAACAAAAGTGCAAAATGAAGAGTCAAAAAATCAGCCCCATCTCTGCCATTACAATGAATGATACTGCCTGAACTGGGTATTGAGGAATGTACTTCTCAAGCCAATAGGACAGGCAGTCAAAACCAAAGTGCAATGGCAACTGTCACACCACTCTTCACATCATTTTTGCAGTAAGTATTGTGAAAAAGACAAGTGATCACCTTTTTGTACATCATTGTCATTGCATTAAAATAAGCAGAGAAAAAAAACCAACAAGATATGTAATAGTCTATTCAAAGGTGATGAAATCAAAATACTATAAAAAAATCATTTGCAACTTTCGAGAGAGGGCAAAACCAAACCACCAACAAAGACAAAATTAGTTTTATTAACCAACACTTAAGACCAATATTGTGAACCACTGCTAGATATGCCAAGGAGCTCAGCACAATATGAGAAGCAGACACCCCTGGAGATCTCTGGTTTCAAACTCTCAGTGCTCCCTATGAAATAAGGCTGCAAGTAGCTACACTTCCTCGCCTTTGAAATACTAATTCTGTAGCCAGCCAAAAGGCTGGCTTTTGTTTTTCACAGTAACTGCACAGCGATATTTAGAAATACACACATAAATATAATCATAGTATGTTAAACAACTCCAGAAAAGGAAGGGTAACCTGTTTTCATTTCAGGAAGGCACACAATGCCATTTCCCACTGAAAAGGAACTGAAGGGAGAATGTTTGGCTGATAACTGATCAAAACTGTTCAGAGAACAGGCTGCATTTCAACAAATAACATTATTTTAGAATAGAAATAGAATTGCTGAAGGATCTGGCCATGAGATGTCACTCTCTGCTTTGTGGCAGCTTGGAAATTGATAAGCACAACTTTCTTCTCTGAGGTGTCAAAAGCCAGAGTGCAGCCAATGAAGTTCACTATGTTAAATCTGGATCAGGTAAAGGCAACTGCTCAACACGCCATTTCTGGGGCTGTGTGTCTAATTTCAGTAGCTGTGCCACACAATTACCATTCAGTATGCTGTGAAATCAAAATAACCTCCAAGTAGCCTCTGAATTAGTTCCCCCACATCTAAATAAAGAACAACTAGCTCAACTAAAGCTCTTTGTTATAAGATATGTTACTGTTCTTATACCCAGGTACCAAATTGTCTTGAATTTTTTAGCCCTTTTAAATAAAATCATTGTTATGTATTGAGCTCTTATGACAAGCTACCTGTATGAGCTATGGTGTCCATCCAGGTAATTGGCTTTGGCTAACCTCTGATCAGCCCCCATGGTCTAGGAGGGTCTTGCTTCCTCGTTTGCAAAAGACCACCACCATCTTTACTAACCACCAGCATGTAAAAATAATTTTTATACTTCACATATCTAGCCAGGCACCTCTTGGAAGTAATCAAAAATATCTGAGCCTGAGTTTTAGAAGCTTAAGATCAAAATCTGTAGCCATTATAAATCCACAACTGTAGCCATTATAAATCCACAACTATGAATGGAAAAAATAAGTGGAAGTCCACAACAAAGCTATGATGCAAGAAAATTCCCAGGAATTAAAGATTTTATGTAAATGCAAGATGAACTGCATAAATTCATCAGAAACTCATCCTTAAGACACCTGATAGAGGAAAAACTCATTATTACCTTATTATGTATTAATGTTACTCTCAGGTCCGGCTTTATGATACCATATGCTGTCAGTAGATCTTGGACTTTTTTTAGTTCTTCCTTACATTTTCTGCTCGTTGAGTAAAACTGTTTTCTTACAGGAAGATTCTTGAACAAATTTAGGACTGTTACTGTGGTACCTGCAAGCAGGTGATAAAGAAATAAGTAGAAATTACACTGAAAGCACATCACGGGATATGGAGAAAACTTTATTTTTACTTAGAGACCCAGTTGTATGCTGCTGCATAAATAACAAACTCAAGTAATGCTAAATTAGGTTATTACTATGACAAGAAATATACCAAATTATCAGTTATCCTACTGAAAAAGGTATCTATAGACCTCAAGAGCTTAGAATTAAGACTGCAGCATTAAGTTTTCTTTCTCACACCCTGACAATTGCGAGACTCGGCCCTGAATAAAGCTGAAGACTCAGTGCATATGAAGTTAGCTTTCATTAGTAAAATGATTTCAGACTAGAATCTAATCACACATATCTGGAGGCAAAAGAACACTGTTCTTCATAAAGGGCCTTCACAAGCATTTGCTTTAGGGTATTTTTCTGAAGAGCCTCTGCTCAAGGTACAGTACACGGAGGGAGGAGGAACATTCACCTACCAACACAATCACATGAATTCCGATCCCACAAGGATATTGCAAAGTGTTAAATATATGTCACAGAATGCAGTCAATCATTCAGCAATTTTGACAAAAGAAAAGGCAATGCAAAATGTAGTATTTTCCACATCTAAATCTTAAAAAGAATCCCTAGTTAAAATTATCTACACACCCTTACTGCAGGTTACAAAGAACTATGATTTTGCCTGGTCCTACAAGCAGGTTGCTCCCAGCAATTCCTTTGTACAGCAGCAGGGCAAGTCTTCCTCCTGTAAGCAAGGATTTTGCTACATACAAAAACATAAGTTTTGTAGTTTGGTCCTGAACAAACCTTTCATACAGACCTGGAGCACTGAATTTTTATAGCTTTTATTTCCACTGTCAGCTTAAAGTGAGTCAAAGAAGGAGAAACTAGTTTATAATTACTATCTAGAACACCTTCCATATTATTTCTTACAATATGACAACACATTCTCAGCTGACAGACATAAGGCAAGAAGTGTTTACAGCTGCAAAGATTTCATACTTGGCCTTCAAGTACAGAACAGGTATTTCAACATCAGAGAAACACAAAATACTCCTGTTACAGTGCAACACCAGAGCAGTGATATCCTACCTTGTCCTAGATGGGAAGGCTTTTTAGAAGTTATGTGCCCGTTGCTATTCAAAGCATACTGAGTGCTGATGTCATCATCAGCTGTCTTGGTTGTGACCAAAACCTGAAGAGAGTGATTTTAAAAAAATGCTGTTAATCAGGGATAGACAAAGTTCAGAATGAGCTTAGACAAGCTTTGCTACCACTCTCACCACTGTGTTACGTTAGTCACCATGATTACATTTAATTAGTTTATAAATTTTTTCTACTACAGGTGTTTCTTACAGGCACAGAAACATTCTGCATTATTTATTATTCACATTTCCATCCATTTAACTAAACCAATACACAAAGAATAGCAATTCCTACTTCCTGCAACACACACTGATCTGTCTTCTATTCTAACACAGGTTAAATAAACAACTAAATCAATCGACAATTTGGCATTTTTAACCTCTGTGAGAGAGAAGGCAGCCTATGACAACTTCTTAAATTTATGCGAGATTCAACAAACTTAATGACTACTCTCAAACGAACAGTGTATTATCTTTCCACACCCAAACATATCTGTCAATCACTCACTGCATGTTTTGTAAGCTATTAAGGTAATACACAGATGGTTTTAGCAAGAGCAGTTGTAAACCAGAGTTCAGGCACCAACATATTGAACAGCAGAACCACTGCACTTGAACCGCCTGAAAAACAAAGCTTATCATATGTACAGTGCTTCGGGGTATTTTGGGTTATTTTAGTGTCTCACATGAACCATTTAGAGTCAAGTCATGCCTCTAGAGAGAAACACAGTAATTGGTTAACTAGAAATGACAATATTACAGACCTACTTAAAGGCCAATAGTAAACACCTCCAAACTGAAACTTCAGGGGGCAGTTTGGGTAGGCAGAATGCAAAGAATGCCAGGAGTGTTTAATTAACATAATTACTGATACAAGGATTGAAGTAATACCTATTAAAGCACTTTATACACTCAGGCCACCTCCCATCTCTTATGAAATATACCATAGAGCTGATGAGAAGCTCAGAACAGATGGCATTCTGCTCTGACAATTTATTGGAAGGAACCAATGATTGAGGTCTGTCATCATCTATCAAAATACCAACACTTTTCAAAGCATCTTTGGAAATCTCTATCCAAACACACAACCCACTTCTGCTTAGTGCACTGTGAATGTAGCCCAAGGCAGCAAGGAGTCAAGCTTTAACATCATTTCTCCTGACCTCAACAGCTGATGGTTCCAATCAGACACAGAGATCAGTATCTTCTTGTAGGATCTAGGATCTTTGGCAGACTCAAGGAATCCAAAACTTGACCTTGGTGCAGTATGAATGCAGAAAGGTAGAGCACAACAGAACTGCCAGATGCTGTGCCTTTAACAGCCTGAACCCTTTTCAGATGGTTTTGAACAAACTTACTTTCAGCCAACAAGTTAAATCATAAGTATTAGTACAGTACCAATCCTCTTAACACAAACACATGGATCAGACTCAGACAGGCCAAGTAGCAGGTTCCTGTTTACTCATAGGGACAAAGTTTGTGCAATTGCAGTCACATACATGTCAAAGAGCAATAAGGAGCCCAGCAAGATCCCATGACTGCTGATCACCCAGATAAGAAGGCAGAAATGGTTACTGGAATGGTAGCTATGTGGGCCATCAGTTCCCTCAAATTATTTCTCCTGGCCACCACCTGCTGCTCCTCACTTTGATTTACCCTAATTCAAATAGCAAATTCAGCCATGCTCTTTGACATTATATTCCCTGATACAAAAGAAAAGAAAATACGACGCAATCTATCTCTGACCTGTTTTGACTGAGGAAAATAAACAGAGCACTGCTGTGACCAGTGTGACAGAAGGGCAGGACTGACACCCACAAGAAATTCCTATGATATGGCTTCTGGGGCTGGGCGGAAAGGCAGCATACACATGCCAAATGGTTTGGAGAGCATATCCCTGGCAGGCTGCTGGAACATTTCAAGTCATTGCACTGATATTTTAATAAAACATACACAGACAAAAGAAATCATAACTCAGAGACTAGATACATTTATAGCATCTGCTCACCTCTGATATGCTGCAAATTGATCCCAAAGCTTCCCCACGGAAACCATACGTTGACAATCTTTCAAGGTCCTCAGAAGAGTTTATTTTTGAGGTGTAGTGTTTAATGGCCATAACTGCAACATCCTCAACCTTGATTCCACTGCCATTGTCTCTTACTTCTATTTTGCTAAACCCATAATTGTCCTGAAAAGAGAACAAAACACAGTGGAGCACTAAAGCAATCAAATTAATTAAGACACAAGTTTGAAGCAGGCAAGGTTACACCTTCCAGCCATCCACATGGAAGCAAGAGTTTTGCTTAGTGGGAGGAACTGAGAAAACATTAAACACCTCTGTTTAAGCTAAAAAAAAAGAAAAATACAACAGGTAGGATAATAGTGATGGTTTCTCTAATTAAATAATGTAATTCATATCTTGTGTTTTGGAAACATCACATTAACATAAATACAGTAAAATTAAAACAGAAATTAAGTAAAGATTTTTTAAAACTATGATGAAATTTGCAAAACCTCAAAAGCTCAAAAAGAGACCTATAGTTGGAAAGCTAAACACTTTTTCATCTCCTTTCACCTCTTTCACTTACTTGGTATCAATTTTTCTGAAATCACTCTAATGCAGCCCTGCACTCACTAAAGTCAATGAGCCCTCACTTAGAACCGTTTTCAATTTCAATCTTGATTTATGCAATTTTGTTACTTCAGTAGATTTCCAGGTTCTATGTTCTGTCTCAATACACAGAAACAAAATTCTAATGGGGGTCAAGGCATGAATGGCAACAATAATAAGCTTGTAAAGAGATATAATACTTTATAGAAAGAAGCAAAGGTTCCTAGAGGCCCTTTAAAAGAGCTTTCAAGGAAGCAAAGCTCAATCGTTGTGATTTACCTTTACATATATGCAATAGATATTTTAATGAATTCCAATTTAGTCATTTCAAGAAGCACCAGCAAGGCCAGGGTAAAACTCTGAAATCCCAGATATTCACAACAGCTAAATGAAAGATGGAATTTGGGTTCTATAACATCTCCAACAGGTGCAGCAAAAAAAATGCTTCCTCCCAGCTACATTATAATGTGCACATGTGCATCGCACCCGAAAGAACCACAAGGCAGGAGGAGAAAGTAATTAGAGCTGCAGGATCACCAACTAAACTGTTACAGAAGTACGACTGGCTCTTTGAAATCAAGATTATGATGCAACACATAGAAAAATGTGCTGTCATGTGTAATACATGTAGGCAGCCTTAAAACTGGTATTGCTTAGAAGAATGGTGGCTTAATGGACAGAGCACGCAATAGTTGATCACTGAAAGCTGACTGATTAAACAGAACAAACTTTGCTGTCTCATCTGGGCCTACACTGGAAAACAGTTCTGAAAAAACATAATGTACTCCCAAGGTTACCTCCTGAAGTAAAAAAAAGATGCAATTAAAAGCAAAAGGAAGGTATCTAAAGATATTATCTGTATTCACAACAGTCTGTTTTAGAAACATCAAAAGCCTCTGAGATGAGCACAGAACCATATATATTTAACTAAGTGATACACAACAGAAATGTGGGTACATTTCACTTGCCGTATTAATGAACAGTGCAAAAGCTGTCTTCAGGTGAAAAAACAATGCTTTTGCTCATCTTTGAGTCAACCTCCTACTGGGAAGCAGAAACGAACCTAAGCAGCACACCTCAACTGAACATAAAAACACAAAGAGATACAGGCAGGAAGCCTTCTACCCTGCTGCTCTATGTGCTAGGGAAGGATTTGAGAATTTTACAATGAGCCACTATTTTCCATTCTAATTTTTACTGCCACACCACTTACCCGCTTAGGAAAAGTGAGATTTATCTTCAACCAAAATGTTACATGAACAATCCTCTATTTCTTTTCTTGCACACATTTTACATAAATATTACAGTGCTCAAACTCCATATTCTGCAACACCTTCCTCATGACCTAAATACTACTGAGGTTGTGATCCCGTAAGACATTTAAGTTGCTCTGCCAGATTACTGATGTCATACAGTATGATTCAATGTTGATACACAGTGCAAAGACACTCAATAACATCACCTATGGGAGTTTGGTCAATCAAGAAGGCAACAACAACAAAACACCAGCCAAAGCTTCCCACTACAGCTGACTACTGCCACGGTTTCTACCTGAGAACCATTCCACCTGCAAGTTAACTCCTGCCTGTCTGTCTCAAAAAAAGTCATTCCTACATTTGTTCAGGCAAATTGGGTGACAAGACCGAAGGAATCAACTAGCCCTCCTAATCCATCTGAAAAAGGTTAAATCAATGAAAATGCTGCAGTTTCGCAAAAGCCATCAAGCTGTAAAATCGAATTTCAAAGTTTCCCTTCTCTGTTATGACTTTGAACTAATCCAGAGTTAACACTGTCATTGACCTCTATTACATGATCAGAATTATTTAAATTTCATGTGAAAGAATACCAGGAAAAAAATCCATTGTTTCCCAGTATTACTGTCTAGAGTTGTACAGAGTGCAAGTTTTTACTTCTCCCCTAGCACCCATAGAAGAACAATCAGCAAATCTCTCACTCACTGACAACCTGTGTAAAGCCAGGTTTGTTTCTTTAGAACTACAGTGATTTGGACTGGGCTGGACTGACAAAGAATGTAACTATGCAGATGACTCAGGCACTGAAAATTGTTGAAAACGTTCTTTTTAATTGATTTGGGACTTATCACTATGAAAACAGGTGATTGCTGCGCCGTGAAAGCCACGCTGATTAGAGAGAGGCTTTCTCCTCCAGCTATCTGCATATCTGTAATAACACACCAGGACAAGAGACAGGGCTTGTTTTAACCATTCTAGAAGGCTCCAAAACCTTCTCTGTTGACTTTTTGCCATTATTGATCAGCTCACAGGATCTGATCCCAACACCCTTACCCCTATAACTGTGCACACACTACTCACTTTGGGCCTACTCCTGAGCAAGATACTATGCAGTCTAAATATTGAGAAGACAGAGGTCATGACACACCAAAGCGAAGACAGAGTAACTTCAGCTCACTTAAGGCAGTAACAAAGGAGCCTGTCCCTCAGCATCTGCGGGAAACCATTCTCAGATGGAAAACACTCGAGACTCATCAAGAAAAAGTAGCAGAGACATGGACAAAGAAACAAGCAGGAATTGAATTGCCCTCCTAATGAAAAGCACTTGTCAATGCTTTTCATCAATTGCTAATTCATTAATGCTTAATTCAATAATATCTTATACAATTATTTGCACCAAAGGAAACTGGATGCAGTTCTGGATACGTCCATTTATCCAGGATGTTACAACACTTTTCTTTTACGAAGCAGGAGACACTGCTACTATACAGCTGTTGACAAAACACAGCAAAAACAGAGATATGACAGCAAGAATAGCCAATCAGTTGGTCATTTTGCCCCATTTGGGAGAAAAACCCACAAATTCTTTACTATAAGTAATATTTTGTTTTGTCAGAAACTATCCTTCAGTGACATGCCAACTTTTTTTAACAACTTATAAAAAGAAAGTGTTAGAAGTAGCCAGAGCTAACCATGCTAATTTAGGGACCATGGGGTAATTTACGTTACAAAAAACTCTAGCAAGGCCATCAATCTTTTCCACTGTTTCCATTTTCACCTTCCTTAAAATATTTTGTAATGAGCATTAAATATGTCAGTCCAGCAGTAAACTTAAGCTCAACACCTTTTAAAACTAGCTATTAGTCATAAAAAGTAAATTTTAAGTAGGAAAAGGAATATTAAGGAAGTTGACAGGTTTTCCCCTAAGATACACTCAGAAGCAGAAATATGCCCTACTGTTTCAGCAGGGCCTCAAAAACATTAACGGAAACTAATTTTGGACCATTTTTACTTGAGGTAAAAATATATATTTATAACTACTATTAATACCTAGCTATTCCCGAAATCACATTAGCCTAAAAAATACATTCGCAGTGGGACAACTTTCCTTGCATCTTACTTTACATCCAACTCTTTGTAAGAGAAAGAAAGAGGATTTACCAGTTTAACATCAATACTTGTGGAATTGGCATCCAAGGAATTTTCTATCAGCTCCTTCACCACACTGACAACTGAAGTAATCACCTGAGAACTTGAAAGGAGACGAATAGTTTCTCCTGGCAGCTGCTTCATAGTGGAATAAGATTCAGAGAAGCTGCGTAGAAAATAACAGAAACAGAGTGTAAAAGGAAGACTACAAATACACATTTCTAAGTAACCATTTCACAGCAACTTGTAAATGTTGACAAAGCACAACATTATGGCTGGAGAGTAAAATTTTCAAGTTATAGTAAGTCCCAGCTTCCTCTGCAGTCAGTAAGTGTCAGGAAAGAAGTGGGCAAGCAACACAGTGGTGCTGAGGGAAAAGTCATATCCAATGGCAATGTGATCTACTGGCAAAAATGAAAACCAAACCAAAAACTTCTTAATTACAACCCTGCCTCTCTGATCTGATGTACTGTGTGTCCTCAGGCAGGTCAGTTTATTTCTGTGTCACTCTATCTCTCACATTATCAACCAGTGGCGATTTCTTTTTTTAATTATTTGAAACACAAAGGGTTATAAAATTCTTGCTGTATTACAGAGACACTAACATAAAGAGATCATAAGTGGGTCTGTGAATTTTTGTATATATTTCTGTTTAAGCACCCAAATCAACAGTTAACCAAGCCTGAGGAAAAACATTTTGTTGATCCTTGTAACCTGGCATAAAGAACTCAGTCAGTTTTTCATGCAGATGAGAAAGGGGTGGGGGGAAGATCATTGCTAGACAGCTCTTTGAACCTCAAGAATGGTCCAAACAGGCTTCATCTCTCCTCTGGGTTATGTTATGTAATGGTATTTACACTGTTATCCTGGCAGTCCTGGCTTCCCCATCGATTCAGTCCAAGGTATATGCTGAAGAACACAGACTGCACACTCAGTACCCATCCCAAGGATATGAGCACACATAGGAGGAATGGAACATACCCAGATTTCCTCCTGACACAGTCAGGACACGGTGAGGGATTGCAGCCAACACCCCTGAGCACCACTACCCTGCAGGGTAGATGCAAGTAATGCAATAATTACAGGACACTTCTCTGCCTCGACATCCTTCTAAAGACTGATGCTCTTCAAACATAAAAGACAAAGCAAAAATGTGGTTACTTAGAGAGGAAAAAAACTCAAACCAGTGTTATGAAGAGGAAACACCATTAAAACCTTTCTAAGAAAAGCTACAAAGAGGTTTTCTCTTTACACTGTTATTTACATTGCAAAAAAAAAAAAAATTACAACATTTCAGATGTTGTAAAAAGATGTAACAAATTGTTCTTCCCCAAACTGGAAAAGGAGCATGAGAAAACGTGTTGTTGAAGATGGACCAATATTAATCATGTACATGTGTTCAGAGAGGCAGGTTTTGAGGCAGGTTCCCTTACACATTCACACATTGTTCAGGACTCCTGTGTCAAAGTGCTTCACGATTTACTCATGGCAAGTGCCAGATGGGAGTTGGATATCTCCATGAAAAGACATCGACTAAGACATGGGAGGGTGTTAAGACAGAAACGCTGCAGATCCCAATGTCAAAATTTCCATTAGGTGTGCCTGATGCAGTCAGTATGAGGAGTGCAACCTGCTCCAGTGACCCCTCCCTTTTCCGGGCCCAAATCGAGGGATGCAGCGCTGGGCACATCTCGGGAACAGCTGTTGGGAGGGAGGGACCACTGGAACCTTCCCACCCACGGGAATGCATCCAACCTCTGATGACTTTTAGCTAAAAGACACACATTTCAGCTCAAGCCACACCGACCAGGCACGTTACGACTGTGCTCCGTGGGCAGGCTCCATATTTTCTGTGTGTGGGCCTCATCACTGATGCAGCCCTTGCACCCCGTTGCACCGAGCGCGACACCCCAGCGACAGCCGCGGTGCTGCACCCCCTCAGGAGAACCGGGAACAAAACCTCCATAAACTCCACGGCTCCCACCCCGCAGACGTCTGGAGCTGCACCCAGACCCCACCTCCCCACATAGCCGCCTTTCTCAGGGGTCCAGCAACTGAGGCAATTCTCTTGTTTATGGCGGGGAGGGGGGTGGGGGGAAGGCAACAAACTGCAGAGAACCCACTCGGTCTCTTGAGTTTACCCCAAAACACACGAGCCATCCGCAGTTCCAGGTTCTCGCTGCGAGAGGCGGGGCCGCTCCCACCCGGCGCTCGCTGCTCTCAGGGCCTGGCGTGGCCTCTGCCCAGGCCCGGCCCGGCCCCTGCCCAGGCCCGGCTCAGGCTCCGGGGAGGCGGCGGAGCTTCCCCACCGTCCCGGGCGGCCCCGCGGCTGCGCCACCTGCGCGCCCGCCCCGCTGCTGCTGCTGTGGGCGGTGCGGGCGGCCCAGCCCGGCCCCTGCGCTGCCCCCGGCCCGCCCTGCCCAGGGCACCGCAAGGTCTACCTGCTCCCGGCGCCCCGCGCTCCGCTCCGGTTCCGCGGGGCTGCGGAGAGGTGGGACCGCCCGGGGGGCGGAGGGACTGACGGGCGGCCGGGGCCGCGGAGAAGGCCACGGGCACGGCCGGGCCGGGGCAGCGGCAGCGGCGGGGCCGGGAGGGGAGCGTTGGCAGGGAAAACAGCCGAGCTGCCCCTCGGATCGGGCGGGAACGGTGAGGGGAAACGGGAAGGGACGGTGGGTCACGCCGGGATGTCTCTCTAGGTACGAGCTCGGCGGACGCTGCATCCCCAGGAGGGAGGAACGGCCTCGCGTCGCCCACCCCAGGTAACGTGTCCCTGCACGGTTTGAATGCCCTGCGACAGGGATTGATTCATGTCGGCACAGCCCCGGCTCGCTTTCGGCTTCATCGCGTCTGGGTTTTTTTTCTACCGCGTTTCATACGGCAAAATACTAGGGTATTTTGTGTTTATTTTATACTCTGTACAGTACTAAGCCAGTTTGTCAGGAACAAACTTCCTACCAAAAGCAAGCTGCTTTTGCTGGTTGTGCGGTGCTTTTGTAGTCTGATTCGGATGAATGTTAAAAAATATCTCTTTCCCAGTTCCATAAATGAATATACATAGTCCCACAGATCACGTGAGGATGAAGTAAGTAATGGTTTGTTGTGTTTTTTTTAATTATCATTACAAATTTTACTACAACAGGATGAGAGTGTCACCATCCCTAAGTTCTGTCAATTTTTTTACTAAATCAGCATATGAAATTGTTCTGTGTATCTCTGCATGTGTCTGTTGCTTAGAAGCTTTTGAACCCGTACTCCACATTTGAAAGATAGAAATGTCTGTCTGAAAAATAACAGATGGGTGAGGGAGGAAAATCTGAAATCTGCACTCTACTGCAAGAAAAATAGGCATGAATTAGTCTTTGGTTGTTCTTTCTAGCAGTAGATGGCTGGGCAACTGGTATATGCAGAATTCTTTACTAACCATTACATGAACAAGAAATAGGAGGAAAATTGATATGAAAAGTGGAGAAGAACTCTGAATATTGTCATGGATGGAGAAACTAATTCAGAAGATAAAAGTTATGAGCTTGGTTTCTTGCAGGTTTGCAACTTCAGCCTCTAATAGCACAGCTTACTAATTTTTTTAAATGTTCCTTCTGTAACAGGCTTTTAAGTTTTATTTGTTTCCTCTTTTTTTGAACAAACAGTTCCTAACTACCCCTTTGCATTGACTTCTGTACGAACCATAGTTTGAAGATCTTGAGGTACATCTTGGTTTATGCACTGTGTTCTTTTCCAGATCTGCTTATTTAAAACAGCCTTTTCCCACATTTGAAAATGGCCTATGTTAAGTTCTCTGTAACAGTAGTCTCAGTCTTCAAAAAGATCTGTTTTATAGGGAAAAAATGAATGTAGGAGTTGCCCACAGCGAGGTAAATCCAAACACACGGGTGATGAACAGTCGTGGAATGTGGCTGACATACGCGCTCGGAGTCGGCATGCTGCACATTGTCCTGCTCAGCATTCCCTTCTTTAGTGTCCCCGTTGCCTGGACCTTAACAAATGTGATTCACAACCTGGTAAGTAACCACTCGTGCAACGGAATTTGAAAAGTTGTTCATGGGTGTTCATTTTCAGTAGCAAGGGAAGAGGAAAATAGCCAGTCTGTGTGGATAATAAAATCCTGCTGGCCAAAACAGCACCTCTGTTTGGCTTATCCACAGATGATTAGCTGTTTGGGGATGGAGGAGTGATACATGATCACTTTTGATTCAGGCATGAATGACGTGAAATATTCCTTCCATAGTTATGTATTCTTTTAAAAGGCATTTAATTAAGCTAGAAGATTGCAAACATAAAGTCATTATGCCAACCAACTTTTACAGTGTTCTGTGTATTATTAGAGAGCTGTGCTGAATCCACAAAACATCACATTTTTAACTCTTGAGTATTATCTGTTGATTTTTCTACATAAATCTGTTACTATTCCAAAATGTTTACTTTCAGCACCTTACCTCTTTTCTTGGACAGAAATATTTGTGTTCTGTTTCTTCTAGCTTTGATTTCTGGCCAAGCCAGGAAAATCGTAGCTCAGAATGACTTCAGCATACAAGGTTATAACTATATAACTCTATAAGACAAATCTTGTTTGACAGCTACTTTGACCCAAGCCCAGAAACCATTTGTTATTCAGTGGATCGGGATTTGCATGATGACTTTTGTATGCAAAAGATTTTGGAACCTGACGACCTTAAGAATCTTTCTGCTCCTCTCTCCATTTTATTATAATCACTTAAAGTAATGCAACTATGTATATTGGTCCTCAGTGCTTAGAGAAAAGAGGGCCATAATCCAGCAATTTACATCATACTTGAGGATTGCTAACTCAGCTTTCTCAGATTAACAGTAGAGAAGTCTTGACAAAAAGATAGTTCCTTCCTCATTTACAAAAATAGTAGTTCACTGTAAAGACTGAGGATGGATAAATATCCTCTTGAATCATGAAAAAAATTAATTTTTACTTGAGCTTTTTGAAGACAGCTTTAAAACTGGTGGTGGAATTTTGTCATTAGAGCATTTTGTATGTTATCTGTGACAGTATCAGACATGTCAGACACCTGAGATGTTGGCAGAGACAAATATTACTAAATATTTCCAACATGCCTTACTGAATTCATTGCAAGTAGCTGTAATGACAGTGGGGATGAAAGCATGCACTGACAAGTAGTTTTGTAGTGGAACATTAGAAGATAAGTATAAATTGCACTTTTTGGATATTTCAGCATTTAAATGGCACTTCTTTCGGAAACAAATCCTTGAATGGTTTGACAAAGAAAAAAAATCTTGCATTTCCACTAATGGAAAACTCTTAGCTTACCTTGAAAGCACTTTTGGTGGTCCTTTCTGCAAGTACTATCATGAAATAAAATGTGTGGTGAGCATTTGGACCTGTCCTAAAAGTCTCTTTTAGGTTATTAAAATGGAGATGCTGCAAACATCATGAATTCAAAAATTAATAAACAAATCAATTGTCTTAGGTTCATAGGCTTCTGTTCTGGAGGCAGACTCTACCTCACTGCTCATTAAACACTGTGGTAATATAAATCAGCCGCCTCAAACTTGTTACAGTGCTTGTTACAATTCTGTTGATTTAATGTAATGTTTGCCATCTAATGTAGAGGACAAGGGAGTGGATCAGATGTTGCACAGACTTTGGCTTTAACTCTGACTGTACCACTCACTGCACAGTCTTGGGTAAATCCCCTCTTGTCTTTTCCTTGCTCCTTGATAATTTTCTATTACAGGCCAGCAGCTCTTCTGGGTGAGAATTCACTTATACTCTTTTTTTTACAGTGTGTTGAACAATGTAACAGTTATAAAAAAATATAGCTAAAAGTGCCTCTGTATTCACTTTTTATTTTCCCCAGGGAATGTATGTGTTTTTGCATGCAGTAAAGGGAACTCCTTTTGAAACACCTGATCAGGGGAAAGCTAGGCTACTAACACACTGGGAACAACTGGATTATGGAGTACAGTTCACATCTTCAAGAAAGTTCTTCACAATCTCTCCTATAATTCTGTGAGTTCAAAACTGTATTATGGATGAATTGAATCATAAAACCACGGTTTCAAAAGCTGCAACATAATAGGTTGCAATTTACATTCTGAAAGCATTTTCTCTCTTTTCTTGCTTGCTTGTTTGGTAATTTATTTCTACATCACAGAGGTAGGGAGTACATATTTATAGGCCATGTGATCAAAAATCTTTCTTCATGCTGCTTTTGACACTCCATATATTGAAGTCAAAGTTTGTAAACAAAGTTTGTAAATGGGGCAGGTTTTAAAGATTAGAAATGTTGTGAGGAAAACTTACTGGTAACTCTTGAAGATCTTTTAGAGATTGTGAAGTCATAAATATTGAAAATCTTAACCAATTGCCTTTGCAACAGCATTTATTAACCATTTTGCAACTTCTGAGTTTGGAGGAGTGTGTCAGTCCTCACTGCATGGGTCCAGTGTCAGTTTGGCTTTGTACCTACTGTCTTCTGTTTACGCTAGTTCTGTAAATGGCTTAGAAATCCTACACGCCTGTCTCTGTTGACAAAAGTAGGGTTGAGTAACTAAAGGAAATCAGATACGTATTTAATGTCCAACTCTAAAAGTCTTCCTGGTTTTCCCTAAAGAAAGTTGTCCACTTGCATGGCAGAGTTAGGGGGGGAGGAGGCACAATCCTGCATAATGTTTAGAAAGTCGGTCCATAAAGGATAAAACCTGAAAAAATGTATGTAATGCCTCAAAAAAAATTTTCAAAAATTTTCAAAAAGCTGCCCACTTTGCAGCAGTAGTTTTGTATTCAGAACACTAGTGTATGGTTCTCCTGATGCACTAATAGTATATAAGTAGCTGAATAACATCTCTGTTTTGCTGTGGAAAAAACCCCAGACCCCAACAATCTGATTGCCTCATTTCTGTCATGAGGATGAAATTAGAGGCTCAAAGCATAAAGAAGTTGGTGGTGAATTGGGTTTTCTGAGGCACATTTCCTTATTCTAGATGAACAGGTTGTGAATTAGCTTTAAAGAAAAATGTGCTGGAAACATCTGCCAAATGGGAAGTGCTTTAAAATCACGCCAGTCACAGGTGTGTTCAGTATAAATAATTTTTGCACTGGAAAATGTCGAATGCTTTGTCACTGAGTTTGCTAGGGCAGCAGAACTGCAAATATTTTGATAGCAGATCTTAACACTATTTCAAATCTGGATCATAAATCAGACTTGTAGCTTCAGAAGTCAGACTCAAACTCAAATGGGCGGGGAGAAGTGGTAGAGGAAAATACTCGTGGTGAGTTGCTTTTCAACACCTTGAGAAGTATGGGGAGACCTAGACCATAATTTTGCTGTAGATATTCTAGAACCTCAGGTGAGATATTTAATACAGGAATAGATCAGTAAAATCTTACTGATTACTAAAGCACTTTTTTCAACTCTGCTTCGTTCGTTTAGTTTTTAGACCAGGGTGCCATCAGCTAAGCTTGCTCCATTTTCTCCTGCAGGTACTTCCTGACGAG
The DNA here is from genome assembly GCF_022539395.1 of Myiozetetes cayanensis. Lineage (NCBI taxonomy): Eukaryota > Metazoa > Chordata > Aves > Passeriformes > Tyrannidae > Myiozetetes > Myiozetetes cayanensis. Next base: position 7,041,208 of record NW_026088185.1, on the reverse strand, counting down.
TTTCTACACCAAGTATGATCCGACACACTTTATCCTGAACACAGCCTCTCTCCTGACTGTGCTCATCCCCAAGCTGCCACAGCTGCACGGTGTTCGGATCTTTGGCATCAATAAATACTAAGGAGAAGTTTCCACTCTGGCCGCCCCTGACATGGCTCCTGCTGCTCCCCGGGTGAAGGAAACGAGTAGTCTGCTGTGCCCAGTATCTCATCATAGTCAGTGAGAGATGCCTTTACATCTGAGATACAATTCCTGCTTCCTGCAGCATTGTCCGGGATAAAAATCGAGTTTATAAGAAGTTGCCTTCAAATACTTCAATGTGAATTGGAAACCTGTAGAAGAGAGATTTCCACTAAGAGCTGGGCAGGCCCAGCTCTAAAGCCTAATCCCCACTAAGACTGTACGTGTGGCTGACGCAAGTGATTTGTAAAGGAAGGTGCAAGTAACAGCTGAAATGGAGAGTGGTGTTTCACAAATGCCCATTATCCATAATGCAGATGGTAACTTTACATATAAATCCAGGATCCTCAACGCCAGGGACTGGTGAGGCTGCATTCTTAGGTTAAGTGAAAGTAGCTAGTTCCTGCTGTATGGATTGTAGGTGGTTGTGCTTGTTATTGCATTGTAAAAGTTTGTCTCACAGTAAGTACTGTGACAGTGAGCATAAACTGATGGTGTAATTCCTGCTTTCTCTGTTCTTGTGATTTATTTTTTTTTTTGTCACAATGACCAAAAAAACTCCTTAACTGCCAGCTCAGGGGATTTCCACATCAACTTGATAGCTCGGTTTATGTACGCTTTGGAAAATTGCCGCTGTTGTGTTTATTTCATTTTGCTTACCAGGACACTGAGCTTTCTATGTGTAAAAGGGACATCCTGAAAAATGGGAATTTCTTTTTAGGTGTGGACTTTTGACTATTTTCTCTGATACTGGCTGATGGGGTTTTTTTCAGTAGCTGAGAGGCCTGTGATGGGGTCAGGAAAGGGTTACTGGTGGTGTAGGAGAAGCAGCTCTGTTACAACTGTGTCAGAGCATATAAGGGAAACTGGGTGGGTTGTCAGAATAGAAGCTGAACTAGAAGTATGTGATTAGGCAAATCACATGGACTAACTGTATGCTTTTGCAGAAAAAGATAACTTGCATGTCTTGGAAATGTGCAGGAATGCTGTGTTTTAGAGGTAACGTGCAGTACGGGGTTTTCTTGTATATAATCAGCTCTGGAATTACAGTGAAGAAGGTACATCTACAGCTCTGAGCACTTATTTCTCTGTCTTGGGAAAAGGATGAATTTTGAAGTCTGCCGTTTGTCTGTCAGCCAAAACTGGCTCAGATGTAACAGAAGACTCCCATTTAAGACTTGATTTACATTTTGGTTGCAGTGACAGCCAGTGAGCTGGAAAAAAAAATTAAATATAAAAATAAAAAAAGACAAGCCCACAGTGGCGTACTTCTTTTTTTGCTAAGGAAATTTTCTGGTTGTTTATCGATAAAGGTACTGTTAAAAAAAGAAATGGCAACGAGTTATGAATTTTCTTTAGCAACTTTGTAGCGAGTTCTTTGCGTTATTTGTACAGGAAGTGGTAACCGATTTTTAAGCAGTGGCCATCCCAAAGCTGTGCTGCCTTCTACAGTCACTGCCATGTGTACAAGTGGCAGGGACTTTCAGACACGGACCGACCTCAGGGACCGCAGGTCAAGGGGCGGGGATGGCTCCGGGAGGCCGGACAAAATCGTTGGATTGAGGAATTGCAGCTCGGCGGCTGCGCCGGGCCCGGGAAGCGCCGCCCCGTGACCCGGCGGGGCGGAGCCGAGCGCCGGGAAGGGTGGGGGGGCGGCGGTGGCGACAGGTCGCGACAGGGGCTAGCGCAGGTGCGCCGTGACACGGGCGGAGCGGCCCTGGAGGTGCCGCTGGGCGGGAGGAGCATCTGCCGGGGATCGGGGCGAGCCCGTGACCCTGGATCGGCGGGCATACCGAGCGGGGCTGCTGCGGGGACTGGGTCCCGCCCGCGGGGCTGCCAGAGGCACCGCACACAGCCAGCCTGGTGAGGAACTCTACCCTCTGTAAGGTAAAACAAGACGTGAGCTCACAGATATTTTTTTCTTGGTATCTTAAATATGATGTGTGGCCATTCGTAACTGTAAAAGTAACACCACCTCTTCAGAAAATCAGAGCAGCACACATGCTTGAAAACCCTCCAGTAATAATAAACCGTACAGTTCTCTTCTAGACATAACCACCAGGTAGATTTTTAACAATGAACAGCGTTGCCAAAAGCCTTTTGAAATCGGTTAAACACGGCCGAGCTGCGTGGCTGAGAAGCAGCTCATCTCACCCTGGAAAACAGCGTTCTCGGAGGCTGGTTTTGGGAATAGAGACGAGCTGTGACGACACGGGCGCTGCTGTGGTAGATGATGCTGGCTGTGTCCTGGGAGAAGCCCTGCACTGTCAGAAGGAAGTCCATTTACAGTAAGACTTCTCTGAAGGCTTTTGCCTTAATAACTTTTATTGTTATTATTACTTGTAGTATCATCCATATAAGTCTTCCCTGCTCCATAAAAATCAGTAAGAGGTGGGTGGGTGGGAAGACATATCCCTTGGGCCACAATATGTACTGCTTAAGGGGAAAGAAAGAAATGTTGTGCATTTCAAAAGTTTCTTCCAGTATTTTCTTCTCTAGCTTGAATTAAAGATGAAATCATAATTACTGTTAAAACCACCAAATGTCTCAATGTTTTTAAGTGAAAATAAATATAAGCATTGGTGGCTAAGAACGTGAAATAGTAAGTGAGGCGTTATGAATATTGTATTACAGACCTTGCTTTGGAACAGTGTTGAGATGCATTTCAGAAGTAGCTGTACCAAAAAGGGCAGGTTACATCCTTTTCTGACCTCCTGGTGATAATTTATCTCTCTTCAGTGCCTTTTACACTAAACAAGGTATTTGAGAATGCACCAAGGAAAACAGGCTGGATATGGCAAGGTTAAGAGGTGCCTGAAAACTATTTTTATGCCATTCTATCTGTTATGAAATACCAATGGATTGTAATTCTTTGGTTTTACTAGAACAGGTGGAATAATTCCTGTGGTGGCACAGCAGCTTCACAGAGAAAACATCGAGCAAGTGGTAGAAGAGGCGCTTCGTGTCAGTGGCATTTCTGTACCTGAGCTTGCAGCTGTTGCAACTACAGTGAAACCTGGACTTGCTCTAAGCCTTGGGGTGGGGCTGAAGTACAGCCTGGCCTTGGTGAACAGGCACCAGAAGCCATTCATACCCATCCATCACATGGAGGCTCACGCGCTGACCGTCAGGCTCACACATCACCTGGAATTTCCCTTCTTAGTTCTTTTGGTCTCTGGAGGCCACTGTCTCTTGGCAGTAGCACAAGGAGTGTCAGATTTCCTTCTGCTTGGACAGTCCATAGATATTGCACCAGGTGACATGCTGGATAAGGTAGTATTTCCTTACATAAGTGAACCTAGTTTTTTCTTCTTTTTACTGCATTTGTACTACATAATGGTAGTATTATCATCAGCCCAAGGACAGTAATTCAGTATAATGTGAACTTTACTTAATAGGGTTTTTCTCTATTTTGAACAGACACAAGGGTCTGTTAAAAATGTACATATAACATCAATTGTAACAGATGTACACTGATTATATTTTTAGTAATAGGCAGCCTAGCAACCGAAACTGGTGTTGGAAGTTCATTGACGCCAATTATACAAACAAGTTGTATGAATTTGAGAAGACTGACAATGCTATTTTAAAGGATACTGTCAGGTTTAAAACAATACATATTAAAACATTTCATACTAGTTTTATTGCTTACAGTTTGAAAAGCATGGTTTGGCTTTCAGAATCTTAAGTTTTCTGGGTCACTTACAGTTTTGTTCTCAGACACAGACTTTTAAATGGTATTTGTGCACACTAAGTAAAAAATTGGGAGAGTCAGAAAGGGGACTGTCTAAAGTTGAAACCAACTTTGTTCCTGTGTATCTGGTAGTACAGTATGGCCATCTGTGTGTGTTTCCTGTAGCTGAAAAATGGGAGTAATTAATGTGTCCTGCAAAATTTGTTGATCCTCACGTTTGCCCAAATTGTTTTAGAATTGCATTTCTAAATACTTCAGGAAAAAAAAATCCAGCTGATGTTACGTCTTGTGCTTGCTATGCCCTGTTTGTAGGTTCACACTGGATTGGTTTTTGTGGCATCCAGATTTATTCCATGGACTCCTATACAGTGGTGCAGTTACAGGAGGAACTGATTTCAAGTCTGTTGTTTATTATCTCCTCAGGTGGCAAGAAGACTGTCTTTAAGAAAGCACCCAGAGTGCCACAGCATGGCTGGGGGGCAGGCGATAGAGCACTTGGCTCAGACTGGAAACCAGGAACAGGTCGTGTTCCGACTGCCCATGAAACAGTATCGCAACTGCAACTTCTCTTTTTCCGGACTCCTGAACCTTGTCAATAATGCCATTGCACAAAAAGAAAAAGAAGAAGGTATTTTTAAACAGTCAGGTGTAAACCACGTTTTTGATGGCCCACACTCAGGAAAACCTGTTTGACCATACATTGTTGCAGGTATTCAGGAAGGTGAGATCCTGTCCTGCGTTAAGGATGTTGCTGCTGCTGTCCAGCACGCAGTGGCTGTTCACATCATGCAGCGCACCTGTCGGGCCATGCTGTTCTGCACGAAAAATAGCATCTTACCACAAAAAAACGCAACCTTGGTGGGTATGCTTCTTCTTCCTTTTTCTGTTTGACTATATAACATCATTTGAAGATGCAGATGCCTTATTGTACTTTCTGCCTTGACAGGTGAGGAAGATCTCAGTATGCATTTCGTTGTTAAAATACCAAGATTGAAGTAATAGTGATATAAATATTTACAATATTTATAGTTGTAATGTAGACTATAATATAGTCTTTCATAGTTGAGTTTTAAGCTAGGAGGGTATTTCTTACCATCTGATTTAACCTCCCATGACAACTTAGGCCACACAGTTTGACCTTGTGCTCCACAATAATGATGGCTGTTCTAGCTCCATTGGAACCATAGACTGGTTTGGGTTGGAAGGGACCTTTAAGATCATGTAGTTCCAACCTTCCTTCCACTAGACTGCCATGCTTTTATTCAGGAATGTCTTTTAGCATAAAAAGCTCACTTAGGATACTCTCTTCTGATATGTTTTAATCTTTAAATGCATTATTTATTGCTGTCTTCAGAACTGATAACCTCTTTTTTAAACAGGATGCTAGTTGAATGTCACCCATCAGTACTTTTGAGTTAATGCCTTTTTTTGTCACTGCTGTCAGGTTGTATCAGGAGGAGTTGCAAGTAACCAGTATATCCGAAAAGGTTTACAGAATTTGGCAGATGCAAATGATTTTGCTTTATTGTGTCCTCCTCCAAGACTGTGCACTGATAACGGTGTTATGATTGCATGGTAAGAGTTGTTTCTCTTTGTTATGTGCTTATATAATGTTCTTTAAAAGCTGACATCAGAGTCAAGAACTTCTGTTCGTGGCGACTGAACCATGTGCCATGTTCAGAGAGTTATGACAAATATTTTATGTAATTGCTTTCTTGCTCAGGAATGGCATTGAAAGGCTACATGCAGGACTTGGTGTTCTCCACAGGACCGATGACATTCGCTACGAACCCAAGTAAGTGACTGCTTGCTGAGAAGAGTCTTTGCAACACTTCTAAAAGTTGCTGTTCAACATATTTGCAAAATACAAATGATCATTTATGTTTGGTTTGGCTCAAAAACTTAAATTACCACACATCATAACAGTTCTGAGTGTTTTCCTACTGCCACTGTGGTACAGAAAGACTGGAGCCAGTTAAGCTGCAATACTCTCCCTTAGCTTCTCAGTCACCACAGGCATAAGTCAACATGCTCCAAGTCCAACTGTGTATTCATAATGAGCAATCAATTAAAAAAAGAATTTAACATTTATCATCTGATAATACCTTTTTTTTTTTAAATGATAATACTGATTTTTTTAATGACCAGTTAGGTAACACTTGCTCTATGGATTTAAATAGATCTTAGGTTTAAGGCCAAACAAAATTCTAGTATTTCAAAAGTACCAGCTGGTCTTAAACTTGGGCTTTTTCTCAGGTTTTTTTCCCTTTCCACTTTCTGGAAAACAGACTTGGACGGTCTCAATACAAAAAAAAAAAAAAGTATTATAATTTAAACATTAAAAATTATAAAATACTCTTCTTCAAAAATAACTTGCTGTATATATATCAGTGAATAAAATACTAAGTTTCACTTGCTGTAGAAAATACGTTATTTAAGATTATCATAGAAAAAGATACCTGTAAATTTGCAGTGCATTTTGCATTCATCAGTTGCATGTAAATGGAGTTTAGTTGCTTTGCAACTAAAATCAGAATCTAACATCATCCCCAAAAGATGGCTTTGAAACCACAACTGTTTCCTGAGTTTGGAATCACTAGAAATGCAGATATTTCTTCAGTGTAAAGCTGTTTCTAAGTACAGCTTCAGACAGACCATTTTAATGGTCACACAATCTTACAGTGCAGGGAACGTGCAAAAATACGATGACTCTAATTGTAAAAAGGGTCTGTGAAGCTGTACATCTGTGTGATATGGAAATGATATTATTTCTTTTTAACATACATAATTTTATTTTCTAGAGCTCCCCTTGGAATTGATATTTCAAAAAGAGTTGAAGAAGATTCCATCAAGGTGCCAAAATTAAAACAGATACGATGGTTGGCATCTTAAAGAGTAACTTACTCGGTAAATGCAAATATAAATTGTTCAATAAAAACTGGTGCAGTGCTGTTATGTTTACTGACAGTACTTAGTTTACTAGTGTTGAAAATCACCTGTCAGAGAAACAAATGCTGTGTCCTATCACCATAGTGATTCCAGTTACTATTCCACAACTAAGCGTTGTTGGTATTAAAACAACTAAAAAAAAAATTCAAAAGTGCACTTTGTAATAAACACAAACTTACACAAATGAAAATACCTCCACTGTTTACACTTCATAACTTATAATTTCGTATAATATATATGATAATGTATCAATATATAATTTATATAAAGTTCATAATTGACACTACACATTAAAAAAAACCCCTAACTTCCATGATTAAAGAGAACAGTTGAGTGCACAGATATTCAAACAGATCTCAATATGTTTGCTGTGCCAGTGCAACTGAATTTCAGCAGTACCTAATTTTCTGCTGCTGGTGTAAGAAGCCTGTTCTTCATTACACAGAATTAAAACTTTGGGGTATAGAGATAGTGTCTTTTGGATTTCTTTTTTTTTTTTTTTTTTTACAAAGAAGTTCAGTAAAGCTAATCACAATGCAATCTTTCCATACACAATTAAAAAGACAAGCTAACTCAAGCTTCTCTTCAGAGGAAGTCCATTCATATTTCTATTTCCCCATGATTGCATCCACATACTCACCCAGAGTGCCTTTTTTTTTTCCCAAGGGAGACCTTTTTTTGATTTGTTTAAAAAGAGATCTTCCTTGAAGGACACAATTAGAAGCAAAAGTGGCAGAGCTAAAGCTAAAATGAGAGACAGCAAGCTAGGGAGTCAGCAATGGACTAAGAAGAGCCTGGAGGGAACTTCCCAGTTTCTCTGGGAACATAAGGAGTGCCAGGCTGGAACTGCCAACCAACCCATTCCTGCAGAACTGGCCTAAGACAGGGAGGTTGTACAGGATGGCCCCTAAACACCCAGGGTGTGTGTGTGATGTCTGTTTTCTGATGTCTGATGATACCTGGATGGCAGATCTCCCAAGAGCTGACAAGACCCCAGACCCTCAGCTCTTTTTGGCTCTGGCAACCCAGGCCAGCTCCTCACCATGCCCTCCCTTCCAGAACCATAACCCAAACCTTCTTCTAAAGCACAGCTGCAGGATTAGCCCTGTTCTACCACAAAGCAATGCACTGAATTCAATATATGTGACAAACTGGACAGATTCAATGTGCTTTTGGCAACACTGACATCAGGAAGGGTGGGAAAGCCAACTTCTGGCTATCTTATCTTCCCCAAAGCCCAGTATTCCCTTCCCTCCAGGGATGCATTCATAGAGAGTCTCTACTAAAAGTACACATCTACATGTATTACCTTGATGATTAATAGTAGGAATGTCCAAGTGTGTAAAAAACCCAGACCAAGCATTCTAAGAAAACTCCAAAGATTTACTGCATTTGCAAACGGACCAGATATATCTCAAGATGTACTTCTATAATTCACCTACTGAAAATAACTTCAGCCTGCTGCATGTGTCAGATGCTTTTTCCCTGTGGCTCTCCAGTTTTGCAATCCGAGATCCGAACTGTACGGCCCTTTTTGGCAGAACAGTGGAGGCTGTGAGGCCCAACTCCTTGGCTGCAAGGCGCAGGATCAGTTTCTCACCCATTCCTCGAGGGAGAGTCAAGTCAGCTTTTTCTGAGACAGGCAGAGAATTGAGGAATGAAACAACATCTTCATCAAGAAAAGGAAACCTGAAAGAAAGGTACACGTGGGGAAAGACCCTTTAAAAATTTCATACGAATGGTTTTGGTTTTCCCCTTTACCACATGCAAAGATTTCAGAGTCTGTATCAATTCCTAATCATAGATGCACCTTAAATCTTAGTGTCACAATATTGAGACAGTTCTCCAAAGCAGTTACACTGTCCTGGGGAAAGAAACCCCATAATGTTTACACTCAGAAGCCTGGAAGTTTTCAAAAGTCAAGCAAAGAGAACAGTAAAAACAAGGATCAGAAATGGTGGGTTTACACAGAAGAAAAATTACAAAAACCATCAGAAACTACAACGGAAGAGCAATACAAATCTTTAAGTAACACTTCTCAAGGTAACTCCTAAGTATTTAAAAATACTTTGTGAAGCTACACTGTAACTTCGAAACAAATATATTTAAACAACAAATTCTGACCATTCTGAATTCCAAGCATTCATACCTAATCCTATGCATGATTAACAGCATTGCCTGTCCACCACTGCAACTGCTCTTGTGCCACACTGAAAATGTGCAACTAAGAACAGATTTGGAAAAACACTGGCACTAAGATCACAGGAGAAACCCTTTCATGCACCTGAGTGGCCTCTGCTACTTGACAACAACTAAGGAATTTTTTGCAAGTTGGTGGTAGCATGGAGGAAGTAAACACAAATAAAAGGATTTTCTAACTATTCGGACTTAACACCAGGAAACGCAGTGGATATTGTCATGGAGTTACTGCATGGACAAGAATACACAGCTTTTACATTATGTTGTCATTCTCCTCTCATAACCCTAACCCTAACCCAAAGTCAATCACCAGATGACCACACCAGAACACCTCAAAGTTGTGCACAAGACTGTTCCACTTAAAATGATAAAATGTACTTGATTTTTCCTATTTCATCTGTTGCTGCTTCTTAAAACCTCTAGATGGAAGTCAAGTTACTAAATTTCCTAAAGGAACTCTTCCACAGTACTACAGACTAGTTTTTAAAAAACAAAACCAAAAAACTCCACAACACAATACATGTTAACAAAATTGCAACAGAACTAGAGAACAAAACACCCAGAAGTTTCAATTAAGCTTTTTGTTGGAGTGTTAAAAACTGCATCTAACCTGCAAAACCAGTTTTGCTTCATGTTAAAACAATAATACCTGGCTTCTTTTCCGTGATCACCGATAATCCTGTCATCTCTACCCAGATTTCTGGAAGAAATGCGACCTAACTCCATTTCAAGTTCTTTGTTCAGACCCTCTAAGCCATATTTTTTGAAGCAAACACGATGTCGAGAATACCCAGCAAGCTGTTCATCCGCTCCAATTCCGGTAAGCACAACCTAAGGAAACAAAATACAACAAATCTTGGTATCCGTGTGAGTTAATATGTAACAGATCTTAAATGTTTAACTACCCCTTTAGGATATTAATTTTAACACACATCCTATAAAGGTGTTACTTAACACAATGGGATCTGCATTCCACATTTACTAAGTCTGAAACAGTTTCCAATAAAGTCACTGGAAACTTGCAATAGGCTCACAATCAGACTTAAAAGTACACACAAACGTTTCTACTGATGCAAGGAAAAAACATCAAAATAATGTCCTATGCACCCCAAATACACTGGTATCTTTGAAGAATGTCTTTGTTAGTGTCTATTAGAATAAACAGCATTCGTTAAACACCAGCCTTTGTAAAAAAAATTTGTTTCCAAAGATTATGTCGTATATTCTAAATAGTTATCTGAATGTACATCCAGATTAATTTACCAGCTACTGGGTTAGTACAATGCATTACACAAAATTAAAATGGCTCATAATGTTCTGTCTGCAGTAAGTCCAGAAACAACTGCTACATCTGGCCCTCTGCTGTGCCTTCAACAGCAATTCACTATAAAAGTGGAAGTCTTTTAACAAACAGTCAAGTGTGTTTTACTAATCTGATACCAGTCAGTGCCCAACTAATTTTTAGCCAACACAGCAGTACGTAGCTGATGTGAAAATGACACTTTTGCTTTATGTCTTATTAAGTCATGGCCCATTTCAACATATTCTGGGCCTAAGATGAATTTGTATGTTTTGCAAATCTGAGATGCAGATCCTTAATTAGATCTGCCAACTATATCAACTGTGTCCTACAGTAGTGGTTTTTAAGCAAACTATTGCATTTGTTGGGGTTTCTGTTGTTGGTGGATTTCTTATGATTTTAGGATCTAGCAATTATTAGAAAAGTAACAGGAGCCCCAAAAAGCAAAGGTGGCAGTTGGCTTGTAAATTCCTGAAATTAAACCGTTCATTCTTCCTTATGAAAACCATCAGAAATAGGGAAGTGAGAAATCAGAATCAAATTCCCAAGAAAATCACCTAGTTACTAAAAATATTTTACTTAATACTACATACATGAAGATAAGTTACAAAAAGGAAAGAGCTAAGTTTTGTATTTCTGTCAGACTCTAATTACAAAAGATGCCAAGATCTTTTCTGCCTGTGCTATTTGCTATTTGTTACATCAAGAGCATCCTAAGTAAGATATTTTGACAAGTGGTGGGATGCTGGCACAAAACAATATTACTTAATAACTCACTAACATTTATCACTAAATTTGTTAACACAGTTTGGACTGAATAGCTGTTACCCACTATTGGAACTGAAACACTGAAAATTACAGATGATGGTTATTATTTTTTTCCTAGTCATGTTGTTGCTTATCCAAGTTCACTGGAAAGCCCTACACGTTACATGACAAAAGAACTGAATGCGATTTTTAACTCTAGAATTACAAAAATATTATAATTACAGAACTGTTCTACAGTCTGTCACTGAATTTCAGAAACCTTATGAATAGCAAAGATCCCACCTGATTTCTGAATCAACAGAACTGGTTTTACATTCATAAGTTTTATAAATATATGTTTTACAAACATAAGGCAGAAAATAAACAAACAAAAAAAATCAGTACCTTTGCAGAACTTTTATATGGTTTCAGTTCTCCTGGGTTACTAATAAAACCCTCCCCTCTGGAAGCAAACCACATTGCACAGCCAATGCTGTCATCCAAGACTGTGTCCAGTGGATAGATTAGGTGATTAATGCGCTGTTCCCTCATCTTTTTCAATTCCTCTAGTGTAACATTAATTTCCACAAAGTTCCAGGTTCTTGAAGGGTTAATGGCTTCTAATTCCTTCAGTCCTGCCCTACCAGTGATTCTGTCAGGAACATCAAAGCAAGATGAATGAGCACCACTTTTAGCATCAATATCTTGGCAGGTTTCTTGAGGAGAAAGCAAATCAAGCTGCACTTCATGGCTGGTATGTCTTTGAGAGGTACCCTTGTGCTTAGCTTGTTCTTTCATCATGAAAGCTACATTGAGAAGATCAATTGGCTCCTCCAAAGGCACGTGTTTATCAGCAAGGGCTGCAATAACCATAGAATCAATGCCACCAGAAAAGAGCACTGCAACATGTGCTTTCTTACGAGACATGCTTGGAACTTCTCTGATTTCCTGATCTTGGTCTCTGAAGAGACATAAAACTCGTCTCTTGACTGCTTCACTTAAAACATCAATAAACTGACACACTAATTTTTTCTTGTGTTCCTCTGCGAGAAATCCTTGGAGGGTTTCTACAGAAACCCCATGGATAATGTTGCTACTATTAGTGCCTGCACATTCACCTGAAGCTTCAGCAATTGCTGTATTTAAGGGGATAACTGGTGCTCTGAGGCATAGCTTTGATTCATTCACCCCAAGATGTATGTGGCTTGGTAAATCTTTTGACACTTGATCAAGAACATTAATGAATGTTTCTTCTGCTGCTTTCTCCGTGTAGCAGTACTTCCATGGAAATAATGTTAAAGACAACGATTTAGTCGTTGCACAAGCTTTGAGATCAATTTTGAAAATTCCGGATGCTGGGACTTCTTGCCATTGGTTGCTTAGTTCAGAATAACCACTTACAGATGTGAGACAGAAAGCACTGTCAGCCTCATGACTGAACTGCCAAAGCAAACTACGACGGCCAAAATAATCTCTACCAAACCACAAACTGTGTCTAGATGCTTGGTAATAAATGAAAGACCAGGGACCCCTCAGTGATGAAAAGAGTGACAGAATGTCCTCTTCACTCCTGCATAATGTAAGATGATGAAACATTACTTGAGTGTCATTCTCCAGATCTCCTACATGCACTCCATTGAAAACTTCTCCATTCCAAAGGAAAACATTGTTATTGGCATCTTCTAGAGGCTGAAGAGTCACCAGTCCCCTCAAGTGAAGTACATGGCCAGAAAACAGACATTTGTAGGAGAGATCTGACACAGTTTTTATCAACTGTTGGCTACTGTCTGGTCCTCTTCTTCCAAGACGGTGGAGTGTGTCTTCGCTAAGGAAATCAGGAATAGAATGTTGGCCACGCAAAGTAACAACACAACAAATACCACACATTATGACACTGAATTCACAGGAACTATTTCTTCATTTTAGCTTTTTCTGCATTTTCCATCTCCTGGTGTGCCTTCTTTAATTCATCTAATGTATCTGTGTAAGAGAGTATTATACAAATAGTCAATTTCATAAACAGAAAAGTTTATATCTAAGAAATAAGTCATTCCAGCCACTTGTTCAATGAGATACTAATTAACCAAAGTGCTATGTTTGTATTCTATGGAGCCCCTGGTGGTCTAGTGGTAAGGGCGTTGCGCTGTCACTGCGGAGACCTGGGTTCGATTCCCGGTCAGGGCCACTCCCGGGCTGATGGAGCTCGTTAACCCTTTAAAAGGCAATCCATCTACGTCCTAAGGACCTCGCTGCCACCGTCCAAGCTCGCTTGGCCCCGGCAGATGAACCTTAGGATTAAAGGGTGGCCTCAGTTCCGCGCACACTGTGTCTCACCTAAAAAATCCAATGCGCAGGCTGGAAGGTGTAAAGACCTTCCCCGGATCTTCGCTCGAGAAGACTGGCCATTAAATGTTTGTATTCTGTAATTACTATAGCTCACTGTAGCTTATTCCTCTTTATTACACAAAGATTATAATTTTTTTTCTCCCAAAGAAAACCACATTACTATAGGCCAACTATTGCCTATACAATCAGTATGACTTATATATTTGTAGTAAGAAAAGGGGATTGTTGATTAAAATGTCAACACTATTAACCCAAATCAAAGAAAGTTGCAATTTTTCAATCCAGAAAATAAAATGTATACTTCTAAGTTTGCAAATTTCTAATGTTTCTTTCACCATCACCTTTATTATCCATTCTCCTATCTTCATAATCCCACAGACCCATTCTTTCAACTAAAGATTTCTAGCTTAATCTCCAATTTTAACTTGTTATTTTCCTTCTCCTCCTATCCTGTGCAATTTTTAATTTTTTTTAAGGGACACAGTGCTATACAGCTGCCCAAAGGGCGCTGATAATAATGACTCCTCTGTGGAGCAGATGTTCTCCCTCTTTATCTTCAGCACTTGCTCTTTTATCACATCCATAAACCAAGTGAAAACATTTTGACATTTATCCATTCCAGAAAAACAAGCAGGTGTCTGAAGTTTATTTTGTATTTGACATCTAGCTGTCAGTTTTGCATTTTAATACACAGCTTTTAAATAGGCAAGCATTTGATTTACACTGTAAACTTACTTTTGCATTGAGACAGCGTTTCTGTTCGGTCCACAAGGAAGAATATGTTGCTATTGGGTTGCTGCTTATAAACCTTCTGCAAAACAAAAACCAGGCTGTATTAAGTCACAACAACAGACTCTGAACCACACTGCAGCAGAAGCTGCTGTGGGTCTATCAAGACTTCACTTTAATGCCAGAAGGACAAGTTTTGCCCTAACAACACCAACATTCTAATGTTGTATCATCAGAAACATTTAATGATCAACCCATGACTATTCTGCATTTCTCTTTTCTAATTTAAACACATGCACAAAAAAAGTAAGAATACCTCATAAAGTCTTCTGATAAACTCAAACATCTCACTGAAATAACTCAGATAAAGCATAAAAAGGCAAAAGACCCACACAGCATGCTGTGTTAACACTGCACAAGGGTACATAATCACATCATTTGCAGGACAAGTTATTCTGAGAACAGCAGACCACATGTGTATTAAAATCTGTATTAAAACAAATTCGCGGAGACCCGGGTTCGATTCCCGGTCAGGGCCACTCCCGGGCAGGTGGGGCTCGTTAGCCCTTAAAGGCAACCCATCTACGTCCTAAGGACCTCGCTGCCACCGTCCAAGCTCGCTTGGCCCCGGCAGATGAACCTTAGGATTAAAGGGTGGGCTCAGTTCCGCGCACACTGTGTCTCACCTAAAAAATCCAATGCGCAGGCTGGAAGGTGTAAAGACCTTCCCCGGATCTTCGCTCGCGAAGACTGGCCATTATTATTATTATTAAAACAAATTAAAGACAGCATGCTCTGATTTTGTTTCCCCTCTTGTCTCTGTGCTTATTTCTCCTCTAAAATGAAATAGTCAAAAGCAAACTTGTGAATACTTACCCTGTTCTTCTTCAAATTAGAAAGCTCATCTACTACAACCTTCTGCTCTTTAATCTGAAAGGTGAAAGATGCACTTTAATTATTAAAAATGAACTACCATGTTATAATCCTAGTGGTGAACATTCTTACTGGTATTTTGAGGCAGCTACATGCATATATAGCTGCTGTTCTCCAAATGAACCACTGAAGACAGAGTAAATATAAAAATTAAATACTTAAAGTAACCGCTCTAGAAACAGGTTATCTTGCATGCATTGGTATTTCTCCTCCCCCCAAAAGCCATCATCACTGGGAAGCCAGAGTACCTCTAGCATATTTTTCTCCCCCAGAAGAAAAGAATACATATACACAACTAATACAACATCAAATAATTTCAGAAAACAAATTTAGCATAATATCAAGAATACACTTTATAATCACAGGTATGCTCCAGATTCAAAATTTAATTAATGAAAATCCAAATACACTAAAACTGTATTAAGAGCCTTTCTACTGCTCTGGATTTTTGCATTAATCCCACTTCCTTAGTGCTGCACTGACAGAGGTGGCAGGTTTTCCCATTTTCTTTTACGACAGCTCTGAATGGTAAAAAGCAATAAGAAGGACTGTCATAAAAGCCTAAAACTGGAACAAAATCTGGTCAGAGGACACAATGTTTTTGTTAGAACCAAACAATATGGTTTGGTTTGTTTTTTTCCTTTGTGTCTCCTGGAATTGGTGCCACAGTGGGAAGCTGCTGCAGAGGGAGGTTAGCCAAACTGAATGTGGCACACTGAAAGTACAACTTCTCCAGCAGCTACATCAGTGTCTTTATATCTACAATACCAACAGGCAAAACAGCACTGCCATCTTTAGCTAAGGACTAAACCATCAACCTGCAGCTCTGTTATGTCCCAGCTTTGCAGCTTCCCAGGCAATCAAAACCACCACTGGCTCTATACATCATGACCATACAGAAGTCATTTTTTCACAGAATCATAGAATGTTAAGAGGTTGGAATGGACATTAAAGACCTCCTACTGGCAGGGACACTAGGCCAGGTTGCTCAGAGCCCTATCCAACAATGGTTTTGAACACTACCAGGGTTGTGGCATCTACAACCTCCGTGGGCAGCCTGTGCCAGTGTCTCACCACCTTCACAGTAAAGAATTTCTTCCTAATATCTAACCTAGAGTTTCCCTCTTTCCATTTGTATCCATTACTTCTTGTCCTATCACTACAGTTCCCGATGATGAGTCCCCTCTGGCTTCCCTGTAGGCCCCTTCGGATACTGGAAGGTTGCAATGAGTTTTTTAGTTCCACGGGGGCTTGATAGATTCCATATTGGGCACCAGGGAAGAGGGATTGAATTCATGAGGAGCACCAACCTCTGTGTCTGGAATCCCTTGGGACTTTTTGGACAGATAAGGATGAAGCTGGGACTAGAGAGAAGCCATATAAGGTATGAGAAGCAGCTGAAGGCACTTGGTCTGTTCAGCCTGAAGGAGACAGAGGGAAGACCTCACTGCAGTTACAACTTTCTCGGGAGGGGAAGAGGAGGGGCAGACCCTGATCTCTGAGGTGACCAGTAACAGGACCCGAGAGCATGGCCTGAAGTTGTGTCAGGGGAGATTTAGATTGGTATTAGAAAGAGGTTCTTCCCCTAGAGGGTGGCTGGGCACTGAACAGGCCCCCAGGGCAGTGGTCACAGCACGAAGCCTGACAGAGCTCAGGAAGTGTTTGGATGATATTCTCGGGCACATGGTGTGACTCTCGGGGATGGTCCTGTGCAGGGCCAGGAGCTGGACTCTGATGATCTTTGTGGGACCCCTCCAACACCCGAGATTCTGTGATTCTATGAGAAAACCCTAGCTGCGCCTCACCTGACACTTCAATTTCAGCTCGGAGCAATGAGACCCAAAGTGACAACCTGAGAAGCTTCCAGCGAGGCGACAAGGGCTGGTTACCCGCGGGGCGCTCCCAGGGCCCGGCACAGAATCCGGGGCACAGAATTCCCGGCGGCCCCCGCCCTCCCCTCCCTCACGCCGCTCGCCTCCGGGGCGGCCGGCCCGGCCCGCGCAGGACGGGGCTCACCCGCCGGCTCAGCTCCTCCATCTGGCGCAGCGCCGCGCTCTCCCCGTCCTCCTGCCGCGGCGGGCGGCCCGACATCCCCCCAGAGGAGCAGCGGGCGCTCACACCCGGTGACACACCTACAGCGGCGACAGCCCCACGCGCTCCTAAGCCCCGCGGCCGCGGCCGGTCGCGACAGAGCGCGTGCGCCGCGCAGAGCACCAATCAGCGGGCGCGCCCGAGCACGCGCCCCGGCGCGCGCCGCTGGCGGGATCCCTGAGGGGCCTCGCGCCCCCTTCCCCCCGCAACGAGGTGTCCCCTCGGTCGGGACAGAAACCCACGGGAATCGCGTCACATCGGGACAGGGCCGAATGTGGGAAAGATGTCTGGAATGAGGCTCGGAAACTGCGCCCCTTGTGGAGCGTGAGGGAACACCCGGAAAAGGAAAGGAACGCCCCGGTGTGGTATGACCACCGAGAGAGCTGCTCTCGGCTCTCAAACACCTTTAGGCGGTTTGCTTAAAGGTATTCCAGGGGAGATATGAACGATATATTATTTACAGATATTAGCTTCATATGTTTTATTATGTTCATCATTAGTATATGTTTCTACAAGGAAGACTGAGAAGGGCTTTTTACATGGGTGTGTAGTGACAGGACAAGGGGAATGGCTTCAAACCGACAGAGGGCAGGTTTTGAGTGGATATTACGAGGAAATTCTTCCCTGTGAGGGTGCTGAGGCCCTGGCACAGGTTGCCCAGAGAAGCTGTGAATGCCCCATCCCTGGAAGTGTTCAAGGCCAGGTTGGACGGGGCTTGGAGCAACCTGGCATAGGGGGAGGTGTCCCTGCCCATGGCAGGGGGATTGGAACGAGATGATCTTTAAAGTCCCTTCCAACCCAAATCAGACGCATGATTTGATTATTGTATAAGATGGATGTTTCAGGCCATCCACCTGGGATGGTCTTAACCTTTCTCTGTCTCTTCCACTCTACTGTAGATATACCACAGTGATGCCTCTCTCTTCTTGTCTTTGTAAACACATCATGGGACAAGTTTAAGTGATAGGGTGACAATAGCAGGGCAATGAGTTATCATGATTCATTATCCTAAATAAACTTAGGTTGAGAAATGGTATCAGGAGCCAATTACTGTGACCAGAAGGTTTTGAAAATATCTACCCATAGCACCAATGAGGAGTAAAAAAAATAAGAAACTGACTTACTTATGAAAAGAATTACATGTTCTAATCACTAAGTTAATTGGTGAATGAATGCATATCTCAGGAAATTAGAAGTCTGCTAATTTTCACACAGATTGTAGAGTTGTTAAAATCAGGGGATATCACTGGGGAGTTTTGGGTAAGACTTTATCAAGGTGGCTAATGCAGGAACATTACAGTTGGGGGTTTTGTCTCATTTTTATCCCTTTTTTTTAAACGTTGTATAATTATTCTAAACACTCAAGAATAATTCCAAAATTACAGACTACTACCGACAGCTCAGTTATAGGATTTTATGAGATATCTATCCCAAGTCCTGTGCTAAGACTGCAGTGCAAATATAGTTCAAATCTTGATCAATTATTTGAAAATATTTGCTACTTTCATAAGTGATGTAGGAGTGTTGGCTTTTGCTGCTTTGTGGCTCACATAAGCATATGTATTATATATTTGATAATTCTTAGAACGTATGGCAAGACTATACCTTATTTTGGTGGTATCCATGAGCTCGGTTGGAATGCCTGTGATGTTGATTGGAATTTTTGACAGCAAAGAATAAAGATTTTGGCTCCTAGTAGAAGCATGAAAAAAGACAATTTGCCTATAAGAATATTTGACAACATGGTAACTTGCAAATGCTACACTTATTTGTTTATTTGCCTGTAACAGAAAGAGAAACTGAGGCTACATCTTCAGAAAAGGTCAGTCTTGCTCTTCCCTCCACCTGCAACCGCACACTTGTGCCTCCAGCCTTGCATCACCATGGCTGTGTATGAGACTGTGTGGTGGGACAGGTCAGGGAGCTGATCCTTTTTTTCTCTGCAGTGCACCAGTGCTTGTGTGATTCTGGCACTCCCAAAAAGCAGAAGAACTGAAGCTGCTGGGAAATTGTTGTCCCGGGGCTGGAGTGGTTCTGAGGCTTGTCCTTCAAATTCTGGAAGAAATAACACATATCTGGGTCACACAAAACAGTTCTGGTGATATTGCTCAATGTGCTTTGTGGTTTGTCACTCTTATTCTGTTGAGTAACTTGTTTAATCTGAGTAACTCCCAACCCTCTGCTGCCCGAGTGTTTTATTTGTTGTTGATATGTTACAAAGGTTGATGATCAAGTAACCCAGTAGTCAAAGTATAATTTCTGTAATGATTATCTTTTTTATGTTCCGTAATAAATGCAGTTAATGTTTATTAATCAAAAATCCACCACTCAGTTTTATTGGTTTGTTCAGAAGAGTGGTGATTGTGTTCTTGCGGCATAATAGCAAATGTGGAATGTTTTCAACTTCTGGTTTTACCACAGATTGGTGATTCTTCTACTGATATGGAATGGGCTTTTGATAAGTCTTTTTTAAAGTGAATGGATTCCTGCAGCAAGATCACTCCTGAAATTACAGTCATACTGGATCCATGCCTGGTTAATCTGCTTGTGTCTGTGCTCTTGTGCCAGCTCTGGTGTTCTGAACTATTTTTATTAGCATAAAACTACTTGTTTTGAAATTAATGATGCCTGACGCAATGTTAATAAAGGACCAAGGAATATTTCAGTCTTTTAAAGGCCTCACCTTTTCAGCACCTGGCATCTTTAAAAATATACAAAATAGCACAAATTACCCAACAAGCAGTGGAAGCAGTTACAAATCAGTCACCGATGCCAGAAAGTATTTGAAGGTGCTGTCCCCTGTTAGCAAACACATGGCCAAAACAGTGTCCCCAAATAACCAAGCTCAAGCTCTGAAAGGCTGCTGTTACAAGCACGCTGAAAATGTGAGGCCATCCTTCTGAAAACCCCACGAGCCTTGAAGACCTGTTTCCAGGCTGTGGTCTGTACATTTGTGTCAGATGAGTTCACAGACGTGAGAGGTCCAGGGTAGGCCTGATGTTGCCTTTGAGGCTCAGCAGTGCCAGGTTCCCAGTCTTTGCTGCGGGCCAGAAATCCATGCGTACTCAGTCCTGTACCCCAGCTCGTGCTTGGTAACATGTTAAACCACAGTAACCTGGTTGTGTGTTCAAATTTGAGTCGTTCACTGGGCTTGCCTGTAAGTGACTGTAACCCGAGGAAACCTGCCGAGCTTTACAAGAACCACTCACAGAGCTCCCTGGAACGCAGCAGTACCAGGACAATTGTAGATCTAAGGTTGGCCACAAGAGAGCAAGCCAGAACTGTGCTGGCTGCTCAGAGACAGTCCGAGAACAATGGAGCCAAGGATGTAACACAGGTGGATGAGGTCGCTGGAAGAGGAAAGCACAGTCAAAGGCTATTTGAATTTGTGTAGGTTTTTGCCTGTTTTGAAACATTTTCAGTTCTGATCCTGGGTTGTTTTGTATCCAGACATTGTTACATGAGAATCCCTGTGAGCAGGTTCTGAGATGTAACATCAATCTCTGTTAATTTCTCAGCTGAACCTATATTTTTATAATTTCCTAACTCATACTGGTCTAAGAAAACTTGAATTGTTGAAATTAGTTGGGTTTACTTTATGGTAATCTTTCTGCTAATTTGTCTGAGACATTAGGATTTGGGGGGAGATAGGTTAATTTACACAGCCAGGGATTTGGATCTATTTGCTGGAATCTGGGTAAAGTTGTGGTTTGTTTCCTTAGGTTAAGTATCTAGATTTTCAATTGCTCAAGAAACCTTGCAAACCCTATAATCATTCTACTTTAAAAGTCCTGTCACTGCAAGTAAAACAAGAAGTCTGAGCACTTTTAGGAGCTTGAAGTACAATAATTTTTTTTGACATTTAGTTCTGATACACTGTTGAAGCAATCTGAGAACTCCTTTGTACAAGACTTCTGCACAGGTCACAAGCATAAAATTCTTAATTTTCTGATTTAAAGCAGAATTTCATCACTTTCACATGGATGATCTTAAGGCTGTTGTCAAAATAGCTGAGAACTATCATCAGTCTCTCATTAGTTTTTACAATCTGATTGCATTCCTTAAAGCTTCTAAAAGTGCTGAACCAAAAAACTTGTCTGTAAAATACTCCCATCAGTCTTTCATCTGATGAGGAGAGGATTTAAAAATAGACTTTTCCAAGTCCACTCTGTGTTCTTCAATGTAAATCTGAAGGTGAATACAAGAGCCTTTCTCCAGGTCTTATGTTGCTGTAGTTGAGAAGAGTTTGACCTTTAATTTTCATAATTTTTTCTCCCTTAGGGCAGAACAACCTGTGCACTTTGTTAGAATGTAAAAGAGCATTAAGTTCACGCCATTGGTAGTTTCACTTAGAAAGGTAGAACTAAAAGTTTGGTTTTGTCTCATTTACAAACTCCCTTTTTCTATAGAGACTTCATAACCTGGCAGGGCAGTCCCTCACAGGCTTTTGAGCCCACACACACATTTACTGTAGTAACAGTCTAGTTTGAATATGGGATCTGATTTCCAGATACACATTTTGAGCAGTGAATGTTCAGGGGTCTTAAAAAATCAAGTACTCTGTCTTACAACAACGAATGCTTTGTTTGCAGTGTGAAGATGGAAGCCTGGTGCCTGGATACTGGAAGCTCTTCTGTTGATGCCACCAAAGAGCAGGGGTATGAGAGGCTTAGAACTGCTTAGAGATACTGGATAGATTGATGCCTCCTTTACATTACTCTGGATTGGTCATCTTTATACAAATCAGATCAGTGCTAGGAAGAAGAGGAAAAGAGAACGGCACCAAAAACACTCTGAGTGAAGATCAGCCTGCCCAGTAAGTTGTCTGTTTGGAAGCTGAGCTAGGAAGCCTGGAGAAGACTAGAGATAATTATGTGCTTGCTTCTCTTTCCTGTTGGGAGTACCTCCCTGACAATAAGCACTGTGTTTATACTGTGTGCAACTGATATTTTCTTGAAGATAAAGCACAGAGATTAGATTGCTTTGAAGGAGGAGGCAGGCCTGAGCAGGATGGGCTGAAGGTACAGAAGTAGCAGCCTGTTGTGTTATTAAAGTATGGGTCTCCTGGAATCAGGGACTTAGTCATTTCAGCTGACACAGTTACAGTCCCAAAAACCATGTTCCATAGATACCAAATGGACTGGCCTAAGTATACTTGTTCACCATCCTTTTATGGTGAATATGATATTTAGGGCTTTAAGGGTTCAGAGAACTCAAAATGCCTGTCTGAGATAGATGAGTACAGAGAGGAAATCTGGGTGAGCTCTGACAGAAAAGCTCACAGAAAAGATTTCATAAAACATTTATTTTCGGTCATCACAGAACAAAACCATTTCTGTTTGCCATGTTGACATAAAGCCTGAGGAAAGGCAACATTCACTGGTCACAAGTTGCTGTGCCTTAAGTTTTATGATGAATGTCATTGTATTTGAAGTCTAAACATCACTGGAATTTACCTGCTCTCCCCAGCTATCCTCCTGTGAACACCATCACTGATCCTATACACTTTCCTACTTTTAACACTTTTACTTTTGGGAGTAGTTACAGCTGTTAGAACTAAGGAAGAAGGATGTAGTACAAAAGGGTGGGCTAAAACTGCTGGGAGGTGTAAGAACCTCATGTTTTAGACAGCATAAGAGCCCTCAAAAGGTTTCCTTCTCTTCCAAGGCAGAACCACCAGAAACATAGAAAGTAGCAGTGTAATTGTTCATAGGCTTTGAATGTTTATCTTATCTTTTATCTCGTACAGTTACTGAAAATGCACTAATCTGTCTACATTCCTAGTATTCACAGTGCTGATTTTTTAAAATGTTAATTCATCATTTGCAGCAAGAATAACCACAAGGGAGGGAGAGGTATCATTGCATAATTCCTGGCATGTATTTTAATTGTTGAATATCTAGCAAAACATTGCCCATGGCTCTGAATTTACCAGTAGCTTAGGTAATAGAATAAAGGTCTTTCTGCCAGTGACATAGAGTATCATATGTGACAGAGGCAGCCTAGATAAATCATACAATTTTATAACGTTGAACATTCTAGTGACATCCTTTTTGTCAATATTCTGACATTTCTCTAAAGAAAGGTACTGATATTCAGCACTTCTGAAATCAGGACAGTATAGCAGCTATCTGGAAAACAAAACAACCCAAAACTAACATCAGATGCCTGTAAGTTAATGTCTTAGCCTACACACAATGTAGGTTCAGTTAACACTGTTAAAGCAAAATTTTAAAACTTTTTACAAAGAACATGAGACTATCAGGGTAACTTGACAGACCTAAACTCAGAAGTAGTGACCTTGGTTAGCAACTGAAGTCAGAAATAAGAATACTGAATTTAGAATAAACAACCTTTGCCAAATTTTCCTTAGGAGTCTCACTAGGTTGAAGTGACACTTCTGTCAGCATCAGTGTACATGGCATAAAGGAGGAAAGTTTAGAGTGGCCAGTAGTAGCATATGATACTAAACTATGGAGCCACTCTGGGTAAAATTGCAAGCAACGTGAACAATATGTGATCACATTTGATTCCCTCCAGACCAGAACAAAAGTAGAGGCAGGGCAGTGAATTGTAATGAAGAAACATACAATCCAGTCCAAAAGGATGAAAGTTCTCTCTACAAAAGGGAAAACAGGCAACAGTTTTTCATTTCCTTTGTATCTTCGTAGCCTTCTCTGCTGGTTTAAATCCTCGATGAAATGCTGAAAAATGATTATCAAGGAGATAATTAATTGATCAAAATCCTCTTATGAACAGTGTTCAGAGCTCAAAAGACAAAATTTAAAGCAACCCTTAGACATAGAGAATGATTAAGATTTGACTGCAGGGGTTCTTGACCACTCCGTACCAGTAGGAAAAAACCTGACATTCAAGCCCCTGAGCAGTAGTGTCAGAGGTTGTGTTTATTGGTGAGCAGAGTTTAAGTGATAAATCTGTCACATCTGTTATAGAATTTATACAGTAACTAGCACAATTAAAGCAGAGCAGACAGGTTTGGCCAACACCTGCTGAAACAGCCTCAGAGCCCTTGCAGTTATTAGATTTACTCTATTAGTTATACAGCTACTGCAGAAACTACATTAAGATATCTGATTAAAAACTATATCAACTAGAAGGAGTTCAAAAGCAGAGGAAAACAATTATTGCTCTTTCTTGGTTTTCATTTTACTTTTTATCTGAAGTATTCAATTGACGTTTAATCCTCTATTAATTAAGTCCACTATATACAGCCCAACATGGATTGTCTTCTACTGAAATGGATGTAACAGTTCTCATGAGTACATAGAGCTACTGAAAATATTTTTGGCTAAGAAAGGAAAGCTCTATCATTTAGTTACTGTGCATGTAACTTACACTTGCTTGTTTATTGTGTTTATTAAGTGTTGCCAGGAGACATTGCCAGGCTTATTTTCAGTAACGCCCTATACTCCTGCAGACTGTATGCTTCCTCCTTTAGTGCTCTAGCTTTATTTTTTTTTAATGAAAGAGTTAACAGCTAACCCTTTGGAGAATAAAATATCTATTTGAATGCCTGAAAAATTGGAAAATTTTGTTCATATGTGACATTGGGAAATGAAATGCATTTCTTGTTCTGAGTAAGGATTGTAAAAAGGATTTTTTTTTTTTTGTTATTGTAGTTGGTGTTTTGAACTGTAATTCAAGTCACTATCATCTTATTATATAAAAACCTGGACATGTGGTCTGCATCCTTCTTGTTGAAATGAACAGTAGTCCACAAAGCCAAAATCTGCTGCCTTCCTCTTGTAGATAACTTGAATTGAATGACTGTTGATTGCAAAGCAAGAGGAGCTGGTGGAGAACTTTTTGGGTGACTGCATTCTTCTTGTAGGGAATATAAGCAGCACAGTCCTGAAAATCTTGCTGCTGGAGGATTTTCATTAGCTCTAATGGAACTTAATGTCTCATTGTATAAATTTAAGTGTGTGCAAGTTTGTGTGAGAGTAGAGAAATACAAATTTATGTATATGCACATAAGCGTACTGTATTAGATAATAATCCTAGAGATTCTGTTTATTGTTGGTAACATTTCATTATCTTGTAGAATTCCATGGTTTTTAACTATGTATCTGTCAAATAAAGACAAATAAGGAAGTTAGGTGATACTAAGCACTTAAAAACCCATACAAACAAACAAACAAAAAAAACACTTCAGGAGAACAGGAGGAATTTAAATAGTTTTATAGCTTAAGAGATGCTGCTCTTACTCCACTTCTGATCTGTGTTGCCTACTGATACACAATTTTCTCTTAAACTTGATACCTCTGAGGATGCCAGATGCTGTTTTGAAAAGGGTTTTTAAATCATTGTGGGTACCTCAACTAATGTTTTTTCAAATTTGCAGAAGTCATTAAAACGCAAACTCAGGTGAATTAAAACACTCGTACGAACAGAACAGCAAAGGGGGCAGTTTCCGTACAACATGTAATGAATCAATCCTAAACATGCATCTGGGATCACTGCAGTTTTCTATTTTCTTTCAGGCACTACTCCATTCCAAAACCATGCAGAATGTCTTAGTATTTACAGTGGTCAGCATATTCAGTGTTCAGTGTATACCTCAATATATTATCTTGATAACGTACTCCATGTTATTCAAGCTGCTTTTAGATTTTCAAAACTGAAGGTATTTTTGTTTGACAAGGCTGCGTGGTGCACACAGCTGATGAAGAAAGCTGAAGATTTTACTCTAGTTATTGGACAGTTGAGTTTTTAGCCACTGGAAAGTTGTGAGTGTCATATTCTGATGCTGAGGACAAAGCTGATTACTGATTATACGGGTTTTGTGTTCTGACATGCAGATAGGGAAGTGATTTGAGGGAGTGGGGGAAGAGAAGGTTTATAGTATTGAGCCTCTTCCCAGCAAAGCTTCCCAGGTTGCACCATCTCCTCTGCTGACATTGCTAGCCCCATGCAGAACACAAATGAGGAAATACTTGCTACATGATTGGCAAGATGATTGCTAACAGTGTTGACAGTAATTATCTGTCTGATCTAACACTTCACTGGGACTGTATGTTGGATGTGTGGGAGAATTTATTTACAAGTGTATCAGACCTGGAAAAATAGTTGAATGAGAAATCCAAACAGTAGGGATTGGTGCCTCTTTTAAATTTAGTTTTATAACAGAAGAAGAACTGATGGGTGGTGGGGTTGTAATCTATTTAGAACTGAAAATATTCATGTTGCACATGGTGGGTGAAATGCAATGCCACAGAAATACCTAGTTTTAAAATGCTGATTTTTTTTTTAATGGACTAATTTTCTGAGCACTAATGATATTTTTTTGTCACAGTAGAATAAGTAGAACCAAATCTCATGCTTCATTAGGTGTCAGAAAGGAATTGATTCAGGCCCCTCAGTCTCCTTCTGTACCGGTGTGTGCAAAAGCAACAGTGAGTTGCACATCTACTGAAATCTGCTCTGTGGTACTGGCTGCTGTAGAGCAAGGCCAAAATCTCAGGCACTTGGATGAATGCAATGGATCAAATTCTGCAGGATCAAAAGTTCATTTTAAGAAATCAACAGCAACAACACAACAGCACTGTCTTGTGCTAGCTGTGAAGTATTAAAACAATTTCACAAATGCCAGTGCAATCAGACTCATCTTGTATCAAAAGATAGGCAACTGGCAATGCTAAGCTTTGGTTATCATCTTCAATTTTGAGGCTTCCACTGTGCTAATTGGCATGATTAATTAAAGATAACTGAATTGCCTGAAGTTCTCTGCATTTTTATTTCATCATTAGAACATTTTTGTTTGTTTTTCCACTGAAGCATTTGCTACAATTTTTACTGAAAGATACAACTAAAAGGAATTCTCCTTAATTAATACAATTAATTTTTAATAATTTTCTAACTAGTTAATCTTTGAAAGTAAGACTTTAGTACAGATGTAGACAGTAAATAGGTCTTTTTGCAAGGATTTGTTTATTAAATATCTGTCCAATTCTGATTAGCAGAATAGATGACATTTGTTTTCAAATGACCTCATCCATAGGAAAATGATTTATCAGCATTTGACTATTTAATACTTTATAGTTTCCTTCTCATCAAACAGACTGTACTGTGTGTTTGGATCAAGTAGTTCTTACTGCCTGTAGAGCATCTTCTCTAATAGCATCCAATAGCAGATGAATTCTTTCTGGTAAACTCAGCAGTTGAGACTGAGGATATTTTTAATTGTTCCATGTGTTATTGTCATTTTATGTTAAATTGTACTTTTAGTTCTTATTTGAAAGTCATTAAGCAGGCTTCCTGCTTGACTTTAGTGCCTTTGCTTCATGTGTTTATTTCCTTGTTGTTTAATTATAAAATAAAACTTTACCTCTGAGAATATTCATAAATCCTCACCCACTCTGCATAAGGTATGAAGTAATCTCCATTTCCTGGCCTAAATTATTGCATAACACTGCAGTGCACAGCGGTGGAACAGCTGCAACATCCTGACTGAAAATTCTGCACTGTGTCTGAGGAGGGAGGGTGGTGCAATCAGGCCAATATTCTGCCCTTGAGAGCACTGCAGCATCCACAGAATTATCGAAAAAATGCCAACTTCAGACAGGAAGGATAATTAATTGGAGGAACTTTCCTGGGTTACCCAGCCAGGTGTAGGGTGTACATTATGAAAGGCTCTTACTAGGCAGTAGCTTTATCTAGCAAGCTGTTTTCCTGCAAATAGAGATTTGTTGAAAGACCGGAGTGCCACACCTCTGTGCATAGGTGTGGGAAGAACATTTATCACTGCTTTGTTTGGGCCCAAATGACGTTGCTGATTTTTAATTTGCTGAGGTGCTTGGCAGCGTGGCCTCTGCCTCAGAAGGCACATTGGCACACCTCAATATGAATACAAATCCGTATCATGGAGTATCTGGCTGTCCTTTTCTGTCTCCCTAACTATTTTACTTCTTCCATTGCTGTTGCTCTTATTTTGGCTCCCTGCAGTTCTCAGGGTGCAAAATATACAACCAGTTACTCCAGTTACTGGCAGTTACTGTTTTGCTGATTATTTTGGCAGGAATGCTTGTACAGCTGCTTCTTGTCCTTCATAAAACATCCCTGGGGACTGAAGTCCTTGTTCTGGTGACAGTGAGAATGTTTTCAGATTGTGCTGAAGTCAAGGTGAATGCTCCTAAAATCACTACACTTCAGCCTTTTAGCCTACAGAATTTAAATATACCAACTGTGAGACTGTTCATAACATGACACGGCCATCAGCTAATGCTTTATGATCCCCTGAACAAAGGGGGGGGGTTAAGTTTATAGCACAGTATCATCTTCCTTGGGTTTTATTTTCATTATAATGCCACAGCAATTCCAAGGTGCCACTATCCATAAGGATGAAGCAGGAACAGATAGAGGAGATATCTGGCAACTGGAAGCATTAATTAATTTCTCAGATGAGATAAAAGAAGATGCAGATGAGAACAGTGGAGCTGTGGAGCAGGTTGTCCAGGGAGGTTTGCAGTCTCCAGCCTTGGAGGTTTTCAAGGCCTAACTGGATAAACCCTTGAGTAACCTGATCTCATTGCTGACCTTGCTTGGAGCAGGAGATTAGACAAGAGACCTTCTGACCTCTTTTCCAACATGAATTGTCCTAGTATTCAAATCTTTGACATCAAAAAAACCTTGAAGTTGTCTAACAACTCACAAGGCCCATAAAACCTGCCACAATGTGGCCTGATGTTCGCCTGCAACATCTTCCTTTAATCAGTGTCCCTTCTTTCCAGTGAGCCTGCTCACATCTGCTGCTGTTAGATGACCTGTATCTGTGGGGAATGCTGCCTAAACCCCATTTCCCATATTCACTGATTTGCCACAGACTACAATACAGACATTGTACTTAGCAGTTGTCCCAAAGGCTGCAACAGAACTTCCACTGAACTTGTGTGAAGGAATACTGTAGAGAGAACAAGGACAGTATATACCAATATTCATTGTATTTGCAGGAAGGCTTATTTTCTTGTGCATGTTCAGATATTGAAGTTAATTTCCTTCTTTCATGCTGACAATACTACTGTCTGTGATCAATTAATCTGTTTTCCTATCTTTCATATTTTCATCACACTATTTGCAATAGGAAAAAATTTCTGATCTGGCCAGTCAAGCCACTTTACTCCACTTTACTCCAGTTCTTTAATTTCCCTTTTTTTCCTAACACCTAAAAGAAATTAATTGTATCTTGCATTTCAGATTTTACCTTTACACATCTTACTTTCCCTCATCCCCTCTGTTCAGCAGATAAGCCTTTGCTCCTGCAGCTCCGTGCTTTGCTGTACCACTGCACAGTCCCTGCTCTAACGGCTTCCCTTTATCTCTCAACTCGTGTGCAGATTGCTCACCAAAAAGCTGCTGCACATCAGAAAGCACATGGCAAGCACAGTGGGAAGGTGCAGTGGGAAGAGGGCTATGAAGGGAAAGTGATGTCTGTCTGAACTTAGCACCTCTTTGCTCACTGCATGAGGATCTTCTTTCCTTGGGAGAACTACAGTATGGTCAGACACACTGGGTATTACATGGTCATTAGTTTTCAGTGTGACAAGCTCTAGTGCTATTAGCCAGTTTTTTATAAATAAACGAATGAATAAATAAGTATAAAAATGGTGTTTGAAGTACCCAAAACTTAGATTTGTCCAACTGCTTTGTTTCCAGTACTGTGGACAGTGTGGAAACATATGTTTTGGATGTTAACAGTAGGACTTCTCCTCACAAAGAACAAATCATGACACATGAAGCCTGTAGAGTTAAACTTCATGCAGGATGCATGTGGGGAAACTAATAAAACAATTTGTTGAATGCTGTCTCCATTTTCAGGTTTTCAGAATAGCTGACTGACATTCATGAATTTAACCTCTTAGTGACATGTTAATTGTAACACATAAAATATTCCTCATTCTATAATAATAATAATAATGGCCAGTCTTCGCGAGCGAAGATCCGGGGAAGGTCTTTACACCTTCCAGCCTGCGCATTGGATTTTTTTTAGGTGAGACACAGTGTGCGCGGAACTGAGCCCACCCTTTAATCCTAAGGTTCATCTACCGGGGCCAAGCGAGCTCGGACGGTGGCAGCGAGGTCCTCAGGACGTAGATGGGTTGCCTTTTTAAGGGCTGACGAGCCCCACCTGCCCAGGAGTGGCCCTGACCGGGAATCGAACCCGGGTCTCCACGATGACAGCGCCACACCCTTACCGCTAGACCACCAGGGGCTCCTCATTCTATAGATGAGGATATAAAATCAGACATGACTGCATATCATAGCCCTGTGAATTTACTGTGCAGGACACTATTCATCCACAAATTTTAGGAGACTTTAGGAAATATCTCTCTTTTCAAAGCACATGAAACTAAGACAAAATATGCACTTTATTAGAAAGACATAAAAAAAAACCCATGACAGAACAAATAATTGAGTCTGGCTGGTAGATTCTCACTCTACAACCATCGAGCTGCTGGTAAAGGAAAATGTGACATACTACTGGTATGTTTTCCCTGGAGTTAGTAGCATGTGAAGCATTACTGATAGGTATGGCAGCATGAAGCTCAACATGGGCTGCCTGGAGCATGTACCTCATTTTCTAGCCAGGCTGTGTAGCTTCTGCTCAACTCACTGCTGCCAGAAGTGGATTGGTGTGAGAGACTGCATTGGAGGTGACCCCTACATCAGGGACAGAGCCCCAGGCAGGAGGAATCCAAGATTACTGGTTAGGAAGCTGCTCTGTCATTTCATTTTGGTATCAGCAGGGAGAAAGCAGTGAATTATCAGTGGTTCCATCCAACTTTCAGTTAAGCCACTCAAGCCACAAAAACATTGTTGTTTTTCTTTCATATTTCGATGTGAATATTTGGATGTAATGACACCTCTTGCAACTTCTCAAGTGATGTTATATGTGGTGTTTTTGAAATTGGAGGTGCAGTCTGTTTGGTTTTAAATTAGCTGTTATTTTGTTTGTTAAATAATTACATCTTGCTGTCTTTTTTTTACAAAACCTATGTGTGTGCTTGGTTGTGTTCCCATTTGAACATCTTGCAGAGATGATAAATTGTTTTTCACTGGCTTGTCCTAAACTACAAATGTATTAAGCCATAAAAGCAAAATTTGTCCCAGAATGTAATAATATTTTGATCTTTCAGCAAATTTTCTAGTTCTCCTTAGAATGAAAATCCAGTTTACTCACTTAGTATGTACAGTAGAAGCAGAAGTGGACCAATCACTTCATTGGTGTGGCATACCTGGTATTTCATGTACCAATTCACACTGAATAGCCATCTTTTCTATTGCTGTAATAGATCATGGTAATTCAGTGGCAATAACTGATCAAACACAGCAAATATTAATTGGCAACACACTAAAAATTATTTATAAAATCATTTGTTTGAATAGTTTAAAAGTAAACATTATTTCAGAATGGCTACTGAGCTTTCTCAATTGAGCTTTCTTCTGTTACACATTACCAAATTAGGTCAAGTTATTGTGATTTCATAGATAGTTGAATCTATAAAGCCTGACACACAAAACTTTAAATAGACTCATATTAAAGACAGGCATATTGAGTTGGATAGAAATTACAGTTTGTTTATGGCACCCATAAAACACTAATGGCCTAACAGCTAAGACTGTTTTGCCAACCTGAAAGACTTCAGCCTAGAGCAGAGGAATCATTAGGGAAGGTCATTTTGCGGTGATTTTTATAAATATATTTTAATAATACAAAATGTTAAGAAGCACCCACCATCAACATTTACTTTGGTGCTAAGGTAGAAAAATGGACCTTAAAAATGGTCCCAACTTCAGAGAGCTGATGACCAGTGCTAAATGTATTTGTCACTTTTTTATAACTTGCCAGCTGTTATTATTTGTACTTGAAAAAGTGTTTATCAGATGTTTCTGTAGATGCACGATAACAGACAGCCCTCTATACACCATTTAATCTTGGAATCTAATCTGACAATCAGTTGGGCACATGATTAACTTTAGATGATAAACAGTTGTACACATATGATTTGCTTGAATCAAACATTAGTTAAACACAGAGTGTAACAGGTAGAGAAGAGAGTAGATGACAATAGCAAATGGCAATTTTCTGCGTGCTTTCTGTAAGTATAGACTGGTTTTGCTGAAAATGAATGAGCAAGTCAGTTCCATGACCTCCTGCTGTGAATTTGGCCTTTCATCTTCAAAGCACTTTCCAAACCTTTATTAATTATCTTTACAACAGTCCGTAAGGCTAATAGATAAATACCAACCTGCTTATAAGAAACTGAAGCATAAAGGTGGAGCCACTGGTTGGCAGCCACAGGGTGAGTCAGCACTGAGGGTAAGATCAAAATCCAGAAGGCCTGGCACCCGGGCTGCTGGTCAGTCGCTGCATTCACTCTCTTTCTCAGTCTTGCCTTCCTGTGTGTCCAAGCTTTATTTTTTTTTTTTTAACTTGCTTTCTTCCCATTTGCCTTCTACTTTCTGCAGGCCCCACTGGAGATCAGATCATGTGCTCACTGGCAGGTACAGTTTTGAATTTTCTTTCTTCCTCATCCTTCCCTAAGGAAATGCCCAGCTTTCTTGTCCCATTATCTTTGGCCTGTGCATTTTAGAGAAAGTAAAAAACCTTGAATTGACAGAATCTTCCATTTGTTGATTTGACAGATCAGAGCATAATAATGTAATTTTGCTGATTGAATGGCTGTACTTAACAAATCACAAGAATGAATCTCATGTCTTGAGTGAGTTAATGAAATACTTCTTTTGATGTCTTCCTATAAATCACCGAGTCTAGGCACCTATACAAAAAGTTAAGGATCTGAACTGTTTTATTCCAGTGATTCCCACAGCCCATATCCATGTATTTAGTTATCTAAGGAATGATTGTGAAGACAGGCATGTTCCCTTGGACAATTTGGAATGATTCTCACCTTTCTAGTGAGTAGCTCCTTCACTTACAGCTACGACCTGTTAGTCATTACAACAGCAGAAGCTCATATATTGTAGAACCTAATTTTCTTCTTTCAGAATACCTTCTAAAAATCAGGACAAGTTCCCCATTAAGACTCCATCCAAGGGTTCTCTTGGCTCCAAGGGATCATGTTGGAGGAAGGCTGTGTAAGGTCAAACTCAGGCCATACAAATTGCAACTAAGTCATGGTGTTTCTGTTGGTTAGCTGTGGGGTTTCCCAGTGGAAAATGCTGGACAAAAAGACTGAAGTAGATTTGGGAGAACTGAATGTGGCTCTCAGTCTCCCTGAACCTCAGCTCGTCTCCAGTGTTGCTGTAAAACCTAGTGCAGAAGTGCTGCTGAGTCCAACATAGAAATAGTGCTCTGAAAAAAGCCAAAAACCTGCCATACTAATAAACACATACCATCCTAAAGATCCAGCAGCCTCAGTAAGGTTTTTAGAGAGTAAGAACTTGACCTGTTTTTCTAAATTTAGACATCTATTATCATCTGAGATGACAGAGGGTATCCTGTTTGCCACCCAGTTACACTTCAGAAGAGCCTAGGTCTCTTTACAGGATCTATGTTGTATTTACCATTTGGGTGCTGTAGTTTCACAGAGGTCTCTTGAAATAGATGCCCATGTTTAAGGAGTTTATTTTGACCATATGTAACATGTAGTCACTGTGCAGTTTTTCATCTAAATTAATCAGTCTCGAAACTTGTTATTGACAAAGCATAAACAAAATACTTGTTTTGCAATGGGAGGTACGAAATCGATTGCTGGCAATAAGAACGTGGTCAAAACAGAAAGACTACAGAAGAAAGGAATTCACAAATGAAAAACCTGTGCTCCTCAGGATGGATGTGAATATTGTGTAAATAGACATTAGTTAGAGGTTTAATTGTGACAAAGTTGTCTTTCATAATTATAGGTTAGAACCACTCTTCTGTTTGTTCGCAAGGTTAAATACATCACAACAATGCTTCTGACCATGTCTGACACCCGGAATTGCACCTTCACTTAAGAAACATCCTCTGCCTGTTTATCCTATATAATTTCCCAACCACTTTGGAGCCCTATACTTAATTGACTTTGGCATGGATTCTCATCCTGAAAACACCTGGAAGCACGTGCATAATTAACGTTTGACTATTTCTACTGAATACAGTAATGGGCAATTATGTGTTTTATAGGACTGAAGACATAATTACTGAGCTGCCCATAGATTTAAAAGACCATTTACTTGAAATTTACCTTGAGAAGCAACTTAAGCCAACCTCTTCTGCAGTGAAGCAAGAGCCCTCCCTCAGCCTCAGTTTAGGTCAGAAAAAAAAAAATCAATGTACTACATTAAGAGACAATTTGAAATCCATTTATCTTGCCATTGTTTTACTTTTTCCATGTGCGAACCCATGCAGGGAAGTTTAAGAATATAGCTAATATACAGTGTACTGGCACCGGTATTTGCAGTAACAGTAATATACAGACTTTGTTAGATTTTTTCCTGCTCGTAGTTGCTTCAAGTTGTTTGAAAATATTTTCTCTTTTTCTTGACACTGCTATGTCAGGAAAGGATTCTTGCTACCTCACATTTGACTCACATGCCAGGCTTCATATGACCAGGGCCCCGTGATGTTGCTAATTTTCCATATCAGTTCCCTTAATTTATTAATGTTTGATCTCCTGATGTGCAACATCTTAGAGATGCGATTGTGTTTATTATATTAACTTAACCTTGATTTAAATTGAATTGACTCATGAGCAATTCTTCTATAACATGTATAACATGTATATATAACCCTTACCCAAATTCAAATCAACATTTTCTTCTCAAACAAACAGGATGAGTTTTTGACCATTTCTTCTTCATATGCACTGACTCTTCTCAGTGGATCTTTAGTGGGATCTGTTTTCTCTTGTTCTATTGCACATCCAAGGAGAATTTGGCTCCATCTTCTATGTATCCTCTGACAGTATTAAGATGTGTCCTGAGCCTTCTCTAGTGTGGACAGGCCCTGCTCCTTCAGCCTCTCCTCTTACATGGTGTGCTCCAGCTCCCTGACCATCTTGGTGGCCCTTTGCTAAACTCTCTCCAGTATTTCAGTGTCCTTCTTGTCCAGAGGAATGGTCACAGTACTCCAGATGCAGTCTCACAGGCGCCAAATGAGGGAAAGAATCAATTCCGTGGACCTCCCAACAATGCTCTTGTTAAAACAGCTCAGGGTTCTCTTGGCCTTCTTTGCTGCAAGGACACACTGCTTCATGTTCATCTGATCCATGCTCAACTTCTTGTCCACCAGGCCTCCCTGATCCACTTCTTGTTTCTAAAGTTTTCAAAGGGCATTTATATTTCCCTAATTAATTAGATGTATCACAATTTAGGCCATTGAGCGTGGTTGTTCCATGAAAAATTGTACTTTAGCCAACTGTCTGGGTTAGGATAACAGATCATTTCATCCATTTGAGAGTGCTAACCATAATAATAGGGTGGAGAAGTATTAGATAACAGCAAGTTATCGGTCATATTTGTGTTTTCTCGTTCGCTGATTTAAGGTACTGAGGAGATCTGTGTTTAAGATATTGGGGGGGGGAAAAAAAGAGCTCTGTAAAAGAAACCTGTAAGCCACATTTGCAGCTCTGATAAAGCAGGGCTTGCACAGAGCTGAAACTGAGGGCTGAGAGCCAAAGGCTCTGAAAAACTTCCAGAAGGCAGAGGAGTTTGTGTGTTGTCCCTGAGCACATTACAGAAATATACTGATGCCAACAGATTCCACAAATCATTTTGGACATTGGAGAGATCTCCCCAGCAGCATCTCTGTAATATGATTCAGGCCAACATGTGTCATTAATGGAACAGAGAGAGTGCTTCCTGTGGTATCACCTTAACTTTCACTTAAGATAAGTTAGAAAATTAGCAAAACTACTAATATGAATGTTCTTATTGGAGATTTTATACAAGAAATTTCAGAGCAAACTTAATTTTTCAGGTTTGGTGTTGGTTTTTTTTTTAAATTTTTAAATTGCTTTTTACTTGCTACCTTTTAAGCAAATAGCCTGAAGATGGACAGAGCTTTCTGTGGGAACAGGTTTACCTGGCTGAAACAATAGTTGATGTTTACTATGTTAGCGAAATCATATAGCATTGGTTATAAGAAGGTATCTGATTGAGTCTGATGGCTAAACTACTCTTTGAAAGCTAAGGCCAGAATTTATGATAATTGAAAGCTAAATAACTGTACAATGATGGCTAATTACTAGATTGTTATGTTGTTGTTATTACTATGAATAATCAATACAGTGCTAACACTGAAGGATTATATTAATGATATTGCAGAAGTAGAAAAGATGGATTATTAATTCTTAATAAGATATGGCAGCCTAGTTAATCACTGTCTAACATCAAATACAGTCAGATGGTAGTGTGAGGCTTTTCTTGTACTCATAACTGTGTGTAAGAATCGTCTCTGCAGGTTTTGCTAAAGATGTATTTGGGTAAGTGTCCTGCCCAGCACAGAGCCCTGCTGTCTGTGGGTGCAGGGCTCCACCTGCAAGATCGATGACTACAAAACTGATGGCTGTTGAGGTGGATGTTGTTTCTATAACTGCAGAACAGTTCCAATTAATGATTTTATTTGCTGACATATATCTTACTTCATCATGTAATTCTAAGTATTTCCTATACTTTATGCTTTGCCTTCCAAAAAATTACTTTCAAGTTGTGGCTAATTTGAACATAAGTGTATATTGGTCTCCAAAGACAAACATGTTTTTATGAAGACTGTTCTGGGAGACACCCAGAAACAGAAAATTGATAGTGCAACTGAAGTTCTTCCTTTCTTCTGCTGTGGGATCACTGATAGTACAGATTGTTCGGTTCAAACTAAGGGCAGGTCAAAAGAAACTTTTATTCCCTGGTCCACTTCTATTCAAAAGAGTTTTTCAACATTATCTTAAATCTAGTACATTTTGGTTGTTTTTTTATTTAATTGAAATCAATGGTAACTAAACATGTGCCTGAAGTAAAAAATGTGGGTTTAAGTATTTTCTTGGCATAGAATCAGAATAAAAACATTGCAGAAAGGTGAACAGGGATGTCAAAATCTGTCTTAGAGAGGTCAGCCATAATCTCCGACAGAAGTTGTTCAAGAGAAGAATGTGTTCTACTTATAAGAGGGTTTCTTCTTTAAGGGATACAAATACCGTCTGACTTGCTTTCACATTTGATTTAATTGCATGTACCAAAATTCCTGGACAATGAATTAAGGAATAAAGACAAAACTCATAGGTATTAGATGGCTGTGGGGAAAGTGACAAATCCCAGTGCTTTCATACTGTTTACTAAAATACACACAGGAAACAAAATACTGTTTATTAACCACTGTTGTATTCTTTAGTAGCAGAACAATGACACCTGGTAGAAGTCAAACTGCAGTAAGTTCTAATGAAGAAAACAAACCAAATGAGCTCAAATTGCAGATAGGCTGTTATCTGGCCCTCCAGACTAATTTCAGTCTCTTCCTCAGCACAGTGTTCCAGTTCAAGTAAATAATTCCTGCCCTGGAGAATAAAAGTGTCATATGATATAGGGGGTTTGCAGAAATGTTACTCCTGATATTTGGGTGCAAACATCCACTTATCCCTAAGTAGATGGGGTGTCTTCTTTTAATTACTTTTTTCTCATTTGGTACAGGATGTTTTCCTTATTTGTGTTTAGGGTACAGTGTTTTCTTATGACTGAGGAAGATTGGACAAAAGTATTCCCTTCTTGCATCAAGTTGTCACACCAAACACATGATTTTAAGCAGTTGTTCAGTAGTTAGGCTGTTGCTCATCAGTTACAAACACCTTAGCTTGAGCATGTGAGCATAGAGCTGGGTCAGCCCCCTGAGCTGGAGTTGTGTATAAGCTAGGTAATTTTCCCCTCTCCAAATAAACCTCTCAGTTCTGGATTTGCTAGAGCTTCTGGGTGGTTTTCTCACAAGAGTTTGTCACAGGAGTCTGGCTCTGGTCCCGAAAATGACTGTTACATGTTAAAATGACTGTGGTCTGTCATCTAGCCCTGAGAGACAGAAGCTGTTGCTTTGAAGTCTGAGCAAAACAAATCCAATAGGAGCATTACACTGTGCATCTTGGAGCGAGTGGGAGGGAGTAGACATTTGCTTAATGATCATTAGTAGATATAGATATTCAAATTACTAACATGTAAGTGAAATGAACAGTTTTGGAGTAAAAAGCATCTCTTTTGAAAGGAAGCAAGAATCCAGAAAAATCTGGGAGACCTTTCTCCATCTCATATCTGCCTGTTTCTCTCTGCAAGAGCATTGCAACCTCTGAGTGTCGTCTGATACGGGGATGGTAGTTCTGAGAGTTGAACATGTGGGGTTATGAGCAACAGAGCCACAGCTTTCTGTGCCTAAGTCATGGCAGGGGTCAGTGAAGCAAAGGCTTTTGTGCTTCACCCTTCAAAAGGCACAGATTATATATATCCTTTCCAGTTTTGCTAGGCCTTGTGTGAGCTACATGAGTAAAAAACCACTTTGCACACCAAGAGGTGCATCTTAATGAAGAGTGGTAACATCATGATAATTAAACTTCATGAAACCTCTCAGCTGGGTGTAAGATCTGAGCGTGCATGAGGTCTCACTATGATTCACACCTCTTTACTTAAACCATGATGACAATTGTGGGTATTATTTTGTAAAATTGCTATTGCTCTACATTCAGTAGCTCTATTACAAGGACAGTGCTTAAAGAAGCTGCCACTGATGTGGGCAGTTGTTTAAAGCCAAAATATATCCTCTCTTACGTTTTAAGACATTTCTTTCCTGGAAGCGTATCTTCGAATATGCTTCACATCATAGTTATACCCTTACCAATAATTAAAACATTTTCAGTTGTTTACATCTTACAGTTGAATTGTTGCCCTTGTTGCTAGACAAATTGAATATACTATAACTTTTTTTGGTTCTAGACAGCTGTCTCATTTTTTAAATATTTTGAGGAATGTCTCTGTTTTTTGAATGAAATTATTTTTTATATTTTAATCATAAACTTAACACTTCTCAAACCTAATTCAGTAGTTATTTTCTTTACTCAAATGTTAACTAGAGAGATGACATTAGCAGTATATTTCTAAGAAAGCTTATGGAATTTATCCACTGAAAAATTTAGGCTAGAAAGACTGTAACATAAATATATGTCTTTTTAATTCCAATCCCACTTTTTGGTCTCCATTTCCACTCTGCCAGTGACCATTAGTCAGGCCTGGTCTCAAATCTGTAGCTGCTATGCTGTCCCAATAGGTATAATGTTGTTGCAAGAATGCTGAGTCAGGGCTATACCAGGTAAAACTGGTAACTCCTCTCGTACAACTTCCAGCTATTAAGCACCTCCCTAAATGCATCAGAAGTCTTCAAGTGTTGTGGTGAAAGGACTCCGGTGAGCCAGTCAACCTGAAAAAAGAGCTGCATCTTAAAAAATATTCACAAGGGCTTCACAAAGCAATCTAATAAAATTTTGATTTAGTGGAGTATTAATAAGAATATTTGGGACTTTTTTAGCAGCAACTTTTTCAGGTGTGAAAATCAAAGTGCTCAAGCTATTGTATTGGGTTTAACATCGGTATTGTAAAAAATGTTCTGTTATGCCCTGTTTGACAGGGAAAGAGACCTGAGCTCACCCTTATTTTAATAAGCATGTGGGGAAAGATCATCAGCAAAGTGGTGGCAAATTCAGGAGAAAAAGTATGGATTTTCCCTACCTGCCAACTCCCCTGCTTTAAGAAGGAGACAAACGCTTCATAAATCCAAAATGGCCTTTTAGCTCTATGTATAGAACCTCTGGACATTTGGCAGAGAAATTGTTAGAAAAAGGTATAATATATATGGCTTTGGATATAAGAAATTCTGGATGGTACCTACAGGTAGCAGGTACCCCATATCATGTGTGCAGTGACTCTGAGACACCTGTGACAAGAAATCCCAGAGAGATATGGCAACCACTGCTTTTTAAATTTCAAAGGATGGTAGCTTTGTTTTCTTTGCCTTTTCTCATACCTTAAATATCACCAAATAAAAAATCATTACCCAGTAGAAAAAATGACAAGAGATGATGATTTCATCTACATAACCAAATGCACATGTATAAAGTTCAGTGAGCATTCAATCAGAAATTATTATTTCAACTCTAATTCATCCACATTGTTCTCTATTAATAAAAATAGGATCTAACCAGCAATACTGTCCTGGGCAGTGTTCCTAGTGTTCATGGGTTGACAGTGAATCTCTGTAGGATCCCGTGGTGCTGCTGTATTAGGAATGGTACCTGACAGACCAGATCAGACCCCACATCCATCTAGTCCAGTAATCAAACCGTACAGTGGCCACAAGTGCCACCACGGACAGGGGTGGAAAAGATGCAAGTCAAGTGTGTTGGTCTGTGTGGACCACGGCCGGCACCTGTCTCCCAGTGCTCCTCCAGACTCTGTGCTGCCTTACTGCTGACATGAGAGTAACAATCCGGCGTTAGACCCGAGTAATTCAAGTGCATCTACTTGATTACACTGCAATTGTCAGTAAAAGTGCAAACACTGACACTAAAAAGACTTAAAACCAACTAAATATCACTTGATTTTGATACACAGTCTTTTTTTTATTTAATATGGGCTAATAATATTTAAAATGGTATGTTTTAGGAAAAATAATTTTCTTTTTAGCTGCTAGTAAAGAAGAATACAGTTTAAGCAGTAAGGCTTGTAGGACAAGCCATCAAGAAAATTTCCTCTGCTTTTAATGTCAATCTGAGGAAAACTTTTCTGCATTTTTTTAAGGAACATACCATAAGAAAAAACACTTAACTCACCTAGGATAACCAAACCCATTGAAACAGCAATTTTAGCCTTCCTCTTTATATGAATTTTAATTTCTGATTTTTTTTCCCCCAAGGTCTATTTTGCATATCCTTTATGCAAAGGATAATCCATGATTCATGCATAGAAAGTCATCTAATTGATGCAAAAAATACTTTGAACAAGATCACAGGAATGGCAACACCAGAACAGATTATTGGTCTGTTGAGTCAGGCATTTGTTTCTGGGATGGCCTATATACTTGGGGGGAAAAAAATCCCAAAATGAAACAGATAAAGACCAAAAAACCAACCCAAAACAAAAGCAATTTTACCCATATAGGAGGCAACTTTGCTGTATTACACAATGAAAAATCATCTGGCAGCCAAGAACAATCATTATGTTTCAACCACACAAGAAAGGATACTTCTTA
Organism: Myiozetetes cayanensis; assembly: GCF_022539395.1. Lineage (NCBI taxonomy): Eukaryota > Metazoa > Chordata > Aves > Passeriformes > Tyrannidae > Myiozetetes > Myiozetetes cayanensis. The sequence goes on along the minus strand of NW_026088185.1, from coordinate 6,999,808 downwards.
AATATTTTTGTAGTATCCTGGGGGGGGGGGGGGAAGCTTATTGTACGTTTTGACTGGTTTTTAAGTTTCATAAAAATGCAGTTTTTGGTGGTGGTGGTCTGTACCAAGAGTAGGTCACATAGTGTGCAAAACAAGTATTTATGGTGGGCATTTATGATCCCTGAGCCGCATCAAAGGAGTGAATTCTGCACCATCTTCATTAGAACAGAAGATTATTTCAGTTAAACAGCTTAAATGTTGGTACTTTGCTTAGGTCTTTTTTTTTTTTTTCTTGACAGCTCTGAATTGGGGGCGATCACTGTCATTTGCAGGTGTTTCAACCTCTGGCTTGTGATACTTTGCGCTTCCCTTACAACCCCAGCTTCTTGGCGTAACTGCCTATTGGGGAATGTCACGGTGTTTGAAACGCAGTAAACAACACGGCAGCAGCCGAGAGCCCAGTCAGGGGCAGGGCTCAGGGGCCCGGCGCACAGCAGAAATGCTCTGGGCGCTGTGCCGCTGTCTGAGCGCCGCTGGTGGCCGCAGCGCTCCCCCCGCCGTGAGCGGGGCCGCAAAGCCCCTGCCTGCCTGCCAGTGCTCGCGGAGCTCCGCTCCCGCTCTCTCCCGCTGCCCGGGCACGGCGGCCGGGCCGGGGCCGCCCCCGGGAGGGGCCGGGCGGGGGCGGGGCCGCCGCCGCTACAAAGGGCGGTGCGCGGGGAGGATCTATCCCATAGCTTTCGCTCCTCCGCTCTGGTAGCCGAGAGCTTCGAGCCGGGCGTCGAGCGGCGCTCGGCCCCTCCGTGGCGGAGCGTGCCCCTCCGCCCGCGCCGCATAAGGCCAAGGCTTTCCGACTTCAGCTACAGTGCTGGCTAAGTCGGGGAAGGCAACACGAAGAGAGCCGCGCGTCCCCCCTTGCTGTCGGCAGCGGCGGAGCGGGCAGGCATGGCGCGGGCAGCGGAGCCGCAGGGCGGGCGGCGCGGCGGTCAGTGCGGCCCCTCGGGTCCCGGGCACGGCGGGGGGGGGTGCTCCGGGCCGCGCCGTGTCCCCGTGGCGGCTCCGCTCCGAGCACCGTGTCGGGTCCCCCCCCCTGCACCGAGGTGTGCCCGGTGCGTGCCGAAGTGCGGTGGATGTGCCCGCATCTCCTTTAGCATCTGTTTCTTGTTTCTCGTTTAGGATCTGTGGTTCCCTATTTTACGTCTGCAAAGTTTCTTCTTTATCTTGGGCATGCACTGTCCACTTGGGTAAGTAAAATATTGACCTGGTAGAAGTAGGATTTTATTAATCTAGCTGTGACTTACCCAAATACTTTCCAAAAAATCTTCAGCTAGCACATCATACAAAGACAGAGGTCTAGTTACAACACCTCGCTGTTAAAAGTCTCCTAATGTTTACATGATATGTTGCAGTAGGTTCAGGTATAGTGCAGTACTCACTTTCTGGAGGGTCTGGTTCTGCACCTTTTAATACTTTTAAATAACTGCAGAACCAGTGAGACTCCTTACAGAGGAGCAGAGAGACAGTCCATTGCAGCATGTATCTGAAGGACTTGTATATTAACTAATGGGAAATACTCAATGTTTACAATGGACCCATTACTTCTTCTCCTTAGGAAACTTGATGGTACCACCAGGAGGTTTCTCTTTTTCTTTAAAAACATTTGTCTTCTGAAATGCTTTCCTTCTACACTTAAGTAACTCATTACACCAGCTTTTATTAAGTTGAAGGATATGAAAAAAAACACAAGCACCACCTTAAAATATGTACTGAAAATAGACAATCTGGTTCTATTCTATATAGTAAGATTAAGAGTATTAAGTCTCCATATAATGGCTTGATTACAAAAGAAGTGAAAAATTCTTTCCTAATATTCCTTGCTTTGTCTTTTAGTCCTGCTTTTGGGTTTTTTTGGTGTGTGCATTGAGCAAATGGCTGATCTACAGTTACAACACTGCCTGCCTGACTCTGGCAGCATCTTCCTTTCACTAACCTGAAAGGTCATATTGACATTTCTGTTGGTGGAAGAAGACTTTGAGTGGTATCAAACGCATGTTTAAACAAGTGCAGTATTTTGGCAGTTACTAATATTATTGAAGGAACTGAGTGGTGAGGTGCCTGTTTTGGTTCGCTGCTTTTTAGAGGTCAGGGTTGTTACCTGCAACAGTTTTTGTCAGCCATGCCCACCAACCCTGCTTGCTCCTCTGACGAGTGCTTCGAATCTTGGCAGGAGCATTGCTCTCAGAGTACAGGAGTAAAGGTGACAAAGCAGAGTTTGAGAAAAATGTTGCACACCATAACAAACATTAGACTGCAAGATATCTATTCAGCTGTTTAGCAGTATTAACAGTGTACTCCTGGTAAGGTTCTGGTAGGTTTTGTGCTGAAAATCTTGACTCAAAACCCCCTGGCCAAGCCTGCTGAAACAACCTGCTGAAATAACAGAAATACATCTTATTTTGTATCTTCTAAGCTTTACTGTTCCTGTACTCTGGAGGTTTTTGGTAATAGGAACAATAAACAAATACCTAAACTCCAGAACTCCAAGTAATAGATCATCTCTGTTCTAGAATGGCTCTGCCCACAGTACAAAACCTGAAAGAAATGGAGTTTTAATGTGAGTGAGCTAATTAGGTTTCTGTGTTACTATACCATTCCCATATATTAAAAAAAAGGCTGTAAATGATTAAACATGTAACATCTCAACAAATGTCCAGACTTGAACAAAGTCTAGACTCCGTCGGGCTCTGGCTGAGTAAAGCATTTCAATTGTGCTTGGCCTCAGGGATGTGAGCTCTGCTGAGCTGGAGTCTCAGACCTTATTGTGTTTAATCCACTGCTGTCAATCCCTCGGTAGTAAAGAGGGAACAGGATGGAGCTGGGTTTACCTCATTGTTGCCAGGCCTAATGCTTCCCAGGAGCTCAGCTGGTTGCAACTTCCCAGCCTTATCTGTGCCCCTCAGACCTCAGGAGGCCTGTCAGTAGGTAGTAGCCTGGCTCCTGATTAACTTGGCTTCAGTTCTGAGGTGGGATTGTATACATTCAGTTTGAGATGATTATAAGGATAATTATAATTACAGAAGAGGAAGAGCTGTCTTTAAAAGGGTAGTGAGGCTCAATGGCTCTCTACCTATTTTTTTTGAAATGCCCGCATTTTGAAGTGGGATTAAGTATATATAATCAAGGATTTACCTGATTCCAAGGACAATATTTGCTGTTTAAGTTTCAGTAGAGCCTAGTTTGAAATTATGTACCTACTTCAAACCTCTGTAATTCACTAATATTGTTCTTTTATGACACTCATTGATCATTGCTTACTCTTTATGGCTTTTAAGTCTTGAAAGAAACTCGTGCTTCCAGGCTGGAACAGCTTTGGTTACCCCAAGGATGATCTCTGTGGATTGGCTTGATTAAAATACTCTGCATAAATGCATTGGATAAGGTTGAGCAGTGTTTAAATGAACTATACGTAAAAATCCTGATTTCACTGGAGTCAAAAGAACCTTCCCGTGAGTTTCAACTGAGATTCAATTTCTCAGTCTGACAGTAGTGGCTGGCACTGACTTTCACGTGCTTAGATTTTTTTAAAAATGCCTTTTTCGTCTTCTCAGAATTAGGTAACTGAAATATCTCTCTGTGAAGAAAAACCTAAACTTTTGTGGTGAAATATTCTTGTGAAAATACATTTTTGGCTCACTTTTCTAGCTTAATAAATAGTTATACAGGCTAATCAAAATCTATTTCGTCCACTTGCATATATTTTAAGTGAAATTCTATAAAGTACCACCTCAGGTTAGAGGTTAGATTAAGTGAATGATTGACTTGGGAAATTATATCCCTGTGTATTCATTGCTGGGATGTTTTCTATATATTTCTACTAACTAACCGTGGAATATAAGTGGAACTTATTTAATGATGATTTTAGGTGTATCTTGACTGAAAAATGGTTTATTATATGTGTAAGGGGGCATAAAAGATGATCATGCCTATAGTAACATTTTTCATTGGATTTAGTTAAAAACATACAAAATACCCAGTTTTTCTTTGAACAGGTGAAATTTTTCTTTCCAACTGATTGCAGTATAATTTTTTTTCTGCCTATGGTTAAGGAAACAAATATGAAGGTTTATACATTACAATGTTTACAGAAACCTACTTCAGGGAGCTTGAATAACATTAAAAGGGGTTTTGTGTCTGTACATATTATATTGAAGACTGTAATCAAAATGCAGTTACTTTGACTCTCCAAATAGCATGCTTTTTATGTGTGTCTTGATTGCTGTCGTACATGATAAGTTAGATTTGGCAGGCTTTGCTTTTCAAAAATACTTTTATTTTACACCTCCCCCAGCCCTTGAGAATATTTGAGCTCCTTAGAAATTTGTACTATTTGCTGTATCACCTATCAATTGTTTATTTAAGATAAGGCAGCAGAAGAAAACAGTTTTGTGTTTGGTTTGTAAAAGGCTAATGTTAAGGGGACCCTTATTAAACAACCTGTGTGCCCTAGAATAGTATGAATGATTTCTATTCATCTGCTCTGTTACTGATTACATAAAGCATTTTCTGCTAAAAATAAAGTGAGATGTGACTTTCATCATGTGACAGCAGAAAAACCCCATGTATTCATTAACAAACCTGAAAATGTTTTGAATGGTATGGAAATTACTTCACTTGAACATGTTTAGCAATTTGGGGTCCATTTTTGTACCTGTAGCAAGTGATATCAGAGCATGAAAATGTATTCTAAGGACTAGGTTAAAGTAGCAATAAGTTAAAGAGGCTGAACTAGCAATGAGTTTACAATATAGGTTAAATGAGCTCTGTTCTACCTCTGAGTGATATGCCAATGCTGAACATGAGAATCCTAAAGTTCATTGACTTAAACTTCAGTTAACATTTATCCATGTCTGTCCTGAATTGTATGATGACTTGCTTTCACTTGACTCACTCTTGAGTTTTAAAGCAGCACTTAAGCTTTGATCATCTAAGAGCAAATTGTTGTCTTAAGGTTATTTAAATAATACCAGTAATCAGTAAATGTGTTATTAATATATGATCTGTGCAGGAAAACTTGTGTAAGCTTTATGAGGCTTATTGGATGTGGCTGGTAATAGATTTGGTCCTGTCATACTATGATAGAAAATATCTGGGATTTTTGGATGTGGTGTTACAAGCTGTAATGAGTCACCTGATTAGGACAGATGATCTTAGTGATACTGGGATAAAATCAGTGGTGACAGGATACAGTAATAAAAAAATCCCAAAACAAAAACAACTACCCCCACCCCACCCTTGCATGCGTAACAAACTTTTATTTTAGTGCAGACTTTTTACCAGGGCATTAGCAAAACAGTGAACCTGTGTGCTTGCAGAGTGCAAACAGTAATGCTGCAAATGTGTGTTCTCTGCAGGGGGATCGTATGTGGCATTTTGCTGTGTCCGTGTTCCTGGTTGAACTGTATGGAAACAGCTTACTCCTGACTGCGGTCTATGGACTGGTTGTGGCGGGATCTGTTCTTCTCCTGGGAGCCCTTATTGGAGACTGGGTGGACAAGAACTCGAGGCTCAAAGGTTAGTTGTCTAGAGCAGGTTATTTACTTAAGGATGGATCAAATTAATGTTAAAGATAAAGCTGATTGAGTTAATTCCTCAAGTCACATACGAGAATCATGTTTGCTAATTTCTTTACAAGAAGGGTGGAGTGGAGTTTCAGAGTGGTGATGGTTACACAAAGCTGCTAAGATAGGAGGAAAACAGTTTAAGTGGTGATTATTACTCAGGCTAAACCTGTGTGATATGGAGAGGTGCATGGAAATACAGAAGATTAAACCCACTACTTTTAAAGACCAGGCTCTTTACAGTTTAACACTAACATACACTTGCATTATTTGTTGTCATCTGTCATGATACAAACACCTTTCACTTCAGTGTACACACATGCTGCATTTGCATTATATGTATTTTAAATATGCATGCTCTAGCCTGTTATATAAATAAAATGGCATCAAGTTCTTCACATGATTTTTTACTTTCCAAAAGTTTACAAAATAGCATTCCATCCAGGATAGGTTGCAGATCAGTTTTAGAGGTTTGAGCTAGGCTTTTACTACTGGAATGATAGTATCAGCATTTAAACAGACTTTTTTTGGAAAAGACCTACTTGGACTGTGAATCAAGAGCTACAAAGTTATATCAGACATTAATTTGTTTCTCTAAGACAATGGAAGATTAAAATGCGATATGAAATAGACTTGTTGCTTATATTTTGGAGTAGACTAGAAAAATAAAATTATTTAAGGAAACTGTGCATGTTCCTTAATTATGTCCTCCCTAAGGTTATAGTTAGCTCATTCTTATTTCATAACTATTGTTTTCTGTTTTGATTTAAAACAGTGGCCCAGACATCCTTGATCGTACAGAATGCATCTGTCATCCTGTGTGGTATTATCCTGATGATTATCTTCTTGTTTAAGACACAGCTCTTGACGTTATACCACGGATGGCTTCTTGTGAGTGCTTGAACTTCTTAATAAGAAATTAATTTACAAAGAAACTTTGGGGAGTGTGGGAGATGGATGGATTTTTTTTTTTTCTTTTCTCTAGTCTGTTTAGACATTCCTGGGAGCTAAAACCGGCAAATGAAATTGAGCTTGTTGGATAAACAGAGATGATTGTTTTGTGCCAGGAATTGTAAAGTGGGCTTGATCTTGTTCTGTGTGAATAATAATGCTAAAATGTGTGGATTCAAATGTAAAAGCCTTTTCTGCTTGTGCAGGAGGTGGAGATTTCTCTTCATGAATTTTCTCATGTTGTAACTCTTTCCCCCCCTCTCTAGACGATGTGCTATATCCTGGTTATCACAATAGCAAATATTGCCAATTTGGCCAGCACTGCCACAGCAATCACAATTCAGAGGGACTGGATTGTTGTGGTTGCAGGGGAAGACAGAAGCAAACTGGCAGGTGAAATATGTTACCTTTTTAATACTTTACATGTCTTACTTTCCAAGCTTGGGTTGTTTGGTTGTTTTTTGTTTTTTTTTTGACTAGAGTTTTACAGATAGTAGTGCATCTTTGAGTTCCAGATATTGTAATAAAACATCAAGTAAAGGGGCAGCCTTTATTTTGCTCTTTCTTGCTCTGAGATCAGAAATTACTGTTGTAATTACAATTCACTTAGGCATCCCTAAACTTGTTTTGGTCCTCTTTTTAGACCTGCTACAGATCTGTCAGGAAAACTAGTCTTGCTGAACAAGCCAAGTGTTGCAATACTTTATTTTTAGGTCCCTGGAATGAAACAGAAAACTCTTGCATAACTGGGCTCCTCACGTAGGGATCAAAGAGGTGCATGAGAATGAAGTCCAAAACAGTTCAATAGGTGGATCAGGATATTACTGATATCAGGATATCACTAGGTAACACAGTGCATGCAGACACATTGGAAATCTTGAATGTCTCTAGCATTAGATGTCTAACTCAGAGCTGTGAACACTTCTTCAGTTGTCAAAGGGAAGTAGAGCTTCCAATTCCATCTGATACTTCTGATCTTTGTCCACAGACTTTATCATCTTTCTTTTTGCCTAGAAAATTTTTTTGCTTCCCCCCACCCTTTCTTACACAGTAGCACTGCTACTGTTAGGAGAGAGAATGAGTTCCCATTGGTAGTCATGACACTACTGGGATGTTAGAGTTTGGGAACCTCCCCAAGGATGCGTTGAACCTGCCTCTGCTTTGCTGGGGGTACTCTCGGCCACAAGGCACATCCCACCAAGGGGTGTGTGATGGATCTTTGGCTCTGCTGCTCCTCTGACTGTAATAGTGGGGGAAGCAGCACTTTTGCAGTGAATTTGATCAGACTATATGGGCTCTGAATCAAACCCGTAAGGGGACTTAAGCCTTCTCAATTAGAGGAACTGATACTGAACTGCAAACAACAACCAGAGCAGCTTAACATTACCAAGACATTTATAGCTTACGAACTCTGCAACTAAAGTTAGTCTGACACAGTTGAAATACCTCCAAGCCTAGATAGCATTTCAGCTTCTGGACTGAGATTTTGTATGAAGCTGCTTAAATTGCCCATAAAGTTCAGAGTCCTTTGAGGGATTTGAATCCTGCATTCCAGATTTTTACTTGATGTTTATCTCTAGTTAAGGAATATTACTTACCCATCTTATCCAGGAAAGGCTAATTCTTAGATATATGGAAAGTGCCATACTTTAATTTTCCAGTATACAAATTTCCTCCTGTAGTCTTTTATTCTGACCTTGCTGTCCCTTTCTAGGTCATGCCTTTTGTAGAGCACCAGTACAGGTGAACTTCCTTCATGCATGTGAATCACAGGTAGAAAAATAGCCAGCTGTCTGTAAGAGTCTTAGTTTTAATAGTTCTCGTTAACCTTTCTTCCTGTGTCAGATCTTACTCAGCAGATCATCTCCCCTGTGCCTGTCCTGCATACCACACCTGAGATAAGGTACCACACCTGCAGAGAACTGCCTGGGAGGCAGTCCTGCCTCTTCACTGCTTCATGGTCTCAGGCACAGTTGTGTATTTTGTACTGAAAAATCAGGCAGGAGGTTACTCTAAATTCTCATTCAAAAAGAACCACTGAATTAAGCACCTTGGTTCAACAGATTTATCTAAAAGATCCTTTCCAGGCTGAATGGGGTTGTTTTGCATTTAATCATGATTTAACTTGGAGACTGTTGAAATTCCCCTAATTTAGAATAATGAAGTGCCAGCATTGACTTCACAGCAAATACTGTTGTCCATGTCTGCTCTGTTACCTTTCCTCAAAGAGGAGCCTAAGTTATGCAAGTTAGTGGAGTAGGGAAGTAAAAAATTCCCTTGGCTTTCCTTCTTCATTGCCACTGATTAGTTTTCCTATTCACTCTTACTTTGTACCTTTCCTGAGTGGAAATATTAACCTTCCTCAAATACTCAAAAAAACAAAGCCTAGTTCTTGGAATTTCTAAAGCAAATTCTTATGCAAGTATCTAACTCAACTATTTGACTGAGGGTTAACTAGATTAACACTGAATTGCCTTAGAAATCTAAATAGAATAACATAAATGTTTCTTTGAATGGCAAGGAATAATTCTCTATGGGTTCAGTAAAGCAGCTTCATACTGGTGTACAGTTCCCCTTGCCCTTCAAAAGCTTTAATTTCATAGTAGGACTCTAAAATGGAGCTTGAAATGTACTTCTAAGCAGCCTGAAGCCCTAATGTGTGAAACCGTTCAGGGTCTAGCAACTTCTGGGAGTGCAACAGTGGCACTACTAATTGGGAACTCAGAGGAGCCTGGAGGGTTTAATGACAATAAAGTGGCTAAGACTGAGGAGGGCCAGACATCTCCTACTAGCAAATGGAAGATGCATTTGCTTTAAGAATGCACTGCTTGTTTTGACTGTAAACATCAAAGTGTGGAACAGAAAGGAGTGAGGACTTTGCTCAGTAAGATCTGAGAATGCCTACGACTGCCATCAACCAGGGTGACTCAACAAGGAAAGGTAAAGCCATTTCAAAGGTTTGCTGTTATCATGGTGGTACTGATGTCACCAGTTGTTAGAACTAAGTGAAGGAGACTAAGAAGTATGTGTTGCAGTATTGACAGATAGTTTCAGCAACTACCATCTTGACAAGGAAGAATTCCACCTTATGAGATTCCTGCATGCTAGGTTTGTGTGGTAGAGATAGACCTAGGAGTTCACAATATCACTATTGTGATAGGTGAAGGTGATCTGATCTCAGGACTAGGAGTTTTAGCTGCAGAATTACACTTTCACTGTAAACCCAGCATGCTAAACCTAGAAGACCTCATGCAGGCAAAACTGGCAGGAGTAGGTGTTTGGCTTAAAAAACACCTTGGTTGATGGCAGTAAACTTAATCACTGGAGCACTCTGAAGGTGCCTCTGGTTACTCCTGTTGGAACCACTTACAGTCAGAGCAAGACTACTTAACTCGATATTTGTACATATGCAATCCACTGTTACGTTAGTGAATATTCAAGTGTGTTCTGCAGTTATTTTTTATCATCACATAATTTCTGACAGATATGAATGCCACAATAAGAAGAATTGATCAGTTGACCAATATCTTGGCCCCCATGGCGGTTGGTCAGATAATGACTTTTGGCTCCCCGATGATTGGCTGTGGATTCATTTCTGGCTGGAACCTGATGTCCATGTGTGTGGAATATCTGCTGCTTTGGAAGGTTTATCAGAAAACCCCTACTCTGGCTCTCAAATCTGCCAAAGTTGAAGAATCAGAACTGAAGCAGCTGAACGTAACGAAAGGTACTGAAAACACAAAAGTAACCGTTAGAATTCATGGTATATTAATTGCATCAGTCAAATGAACTTCTCTACAGACACTGTTTTGTTGAGGCTTTAGAGCTTTCTACTCAGAGGTTGGAGGTTTCAAGTTTCGGACATAGATACCAGAGCCTCTAATCTAAGTAACAATACTTAGTGTGGCTGTTTGAGGAACTCCATAAAATACAGCCAAAGAACAAATTCTCTCCTCTTAATTAACCCTTAGGAGTAGGTCTACCCTCTAACTTAGGGCTGATTGTAAGGAATGCTCCTATCCATCTATACCATTGCTAATGATCTGGACAAAGTCCTTGGCTGTGTAGTGTCTAAGGGAAAAACAGCCTCTGTAAGATTGTTTCTTGCTAACTCATTTCTACTTACACATGGTACTAACAGGCTTTCAGGAGGTTGTAGAATAGGTGGTCATATTTCTAGTCTGGCAGGCTTCAACGATTTTTCCATACTGCACAAAATGGTGGAGGAAAAAAAAATCTACTTTGACCTTCAGTTTTCTTTTCTTGGCCAAGCAGAACAACTGGGACTTGCAGTGCAGGTGGCTATGACTTTGGCTATTTCTATGAGCAACTTTAAAATTGGTATTAACATTTCTTCAGGTAGAATGAATATCAGAAATAAAAATTGTTTCAGAAGCAGACTCTTTACTATGAATTATTTGAAGTGTTAGATACTGGAATACCAAATGTATTTTCTCATTTTTAAGGTAGCAATCTGTGCATACTCCTGAAAGCTCATCTTGTGGGCTCCAAAAAAACCAATAGGTTGCAATTTTCAGTTTTATTTAAGAAATATTTTTAAAAACACTGCTCAGGCATCCAGACATTTGTAGAATTTCTATCCATATTACTAATGTAAATACTGCTGTGGGTTTTTGGATTTTTTTATTTTGTTTGTAATCGGTCAAAGTGCCTTTTTCCTATATTACAGTGAAAATGAAATTGTAGAAAAGCCTGTTTTGAGGGTTTAAGTCAAGCTCTGATAACTTTTGCCTCTGGATAGGCTTCAGCCTTAGTTCTTCTACCCTGACATGAGATATTGACAGGTGTTTAAGTATTCCTTTCTCTCTGCAGGTAGTGCATTTAACCATACAAAGCGATGTTAAAATGACAACTAACACTGGCATTTAAGGAAATGATTTCTTTATGAAAATGGAGCATTCAGTCTCAAGTCTAGAAGCAGGCAGTGCTTTCTCCTATCACAGTTCAATTAAATAAGCAGGAGTTTAAATTGATAGGGATAAATTTTACTTGATCTTGCTCTACAGGTGGGATTTAAAGGACACTTTTGAAATTATATAGGTAATTAGGAGAGCTTGGTTGTGGTGTTTAATTGATGCGCTTCTACCAGAAGTGAACATACAGTTGTCTGTTGATTTACACTGTACTTTCCAGGCAGGAGTGTACCTGACAGCTGCCTTTCTGTTTACAGAGAATGACACAAAACCTGCTGAAGGTGTGCAGTTAATTGTTGAGAAAGATGTAACTGGCTTTGAGCCCCAACAGGAGAAGGAAGTCAGCTGTGCCGCCCGCATTGCTGAGCCCTTCATAACGTTCCGTGACGGATGGGTCGCGTACTACAACCAGCCAGTGTTCCTTGCGGGCATGGGCCTTGCATTTCTGTACATGACTGTTCTGGGCTTTGATTGTATCACTACAGGCTATGCATACACTCAGGGTCTGAGTGGCTCTGTGCTAAGCCTCCTCATGGGTGCCTCGGCAGTCACTGGAATCATGGGAACAGTGGCTTTCACTTGGCTTCGTCGCAAGTGCGGCCTCATTCGCACAGGCCTCATTTCTGGAGTTGCTCAGTTTGCTTGTCTGATCTTATGTGTCATCTCTGTATTTATGCCTGGAAGCCCTATGGATTTGACTGTTTCCCCATTTTCCGACATCAGTGCCAGGCTATTTGAAAATGAGCCATTACCTACTATAGCATCTCCAGAACCTGAAATGATTTTGGCAACTGGAATGCCCATCTTGTTAAACGGGTCTACTACTCCTGCTAACGGCGACCCGGAGATGAGTCCTGAGCCCGTGCCTTTAATCTCTGTTAGTCTCCTGTTTGCAGGAGTCATTGCTGCTAGAGTTGGTGAGTATTACATATCTATTAAAATTTTGCTTATTAACTGATTTTCATTTTTAAGATTGCTGTGTTTGTCAACTAAATACAAATTTTAATTTAGAATTTAGGCTATAGTTGAAGTGATATCACATTTCTAAGGCTAATTGATTATACTTCACATAAAAATGAAATAATCACCAGGGCAAAGAATCAAGTACTAATTTCTTGTAGATTTTGTCACTAATGGGAAAAAGTTACATTTGTAGATAAATGTAATTGGTTTTTTGGAATGCTTATCTCAATGATATTCTGTCACAACCAAGGAACAACTAGGAAGGAACCAAGGAACAACAAGGAGCAACCGTCACAACCAACTGGGAAACAGAACTAAATGCATCTGCTGTCAAAACCTTCAAACTTTGCAGTTTAGTAAATTAATCCATTTATTAAATTGTCTAATCTTGGAGTTTAGAATAGAAACTTTGGTTGAGACAGCTTAGTTTTTTGAGGAATCACTGGTTAGTGTAGTAATAGTATTTGCTAACAGCAAAGGCAGTCAAATGCCTAAATGTAATGAACAGGAACTGTCATCTGTAGAATCTTTGTACTTAATTTCTGCAGGTTTTGCTGAATTGAGGAGGAATAAAATACTTGATTCACACGTCTTAGGTTTGTTTGCAAGATAAACTTTTAAAGCTGAATCATTAATGGACTAAAACAGTATGGAAGTTAGTGTCAACTGAAACCATTTTGAATTATGTATTCTGCATAGTTTAAACAGGTTTAATTTTTTTGCAAACATCTTTTACAAAACTCAGTGTTTGTAGCTGGGATGAATACACAGTGAATAGCTGTAAACCAGCTATTTAAACAAGGAAAAGATGAGCAAAACGTTCACAGACATGTTGAAGCAAGATATGACAGGAAGTTAATGTGTCAAGCTGTATGTATTGTTTCAGGAAATAGTAGTAAAAGGAAAGTAAATTGCTCTGGACTGTGAGTGTGAAATCAATTCTAGTCATACAAGCGGATGGATGTCTTGTCCTGTGCATTTTTGGCAGAAGTAAGTGTTTGGAAGGATGAATTGTATTGTGCTAGTGATGAAAGCTTACCATGAGAATCCCAGTTGCATGGATAATTCTTTTTTCTCTCCATAGGCCTTTGGTCCTTTGATTTGAGTGTCACACAGTTACTCCAAGAAAATGTGGTTGAATCTGAAAGAGGCATCATAAACGGTGTCCAAAACTCCATGAATTATCTTCTTGATTTGCTGCACTTCATCATGGTCATCTTGGCCCCAAACCCTGAAGCTTTTGGTTTATTGGTGCTTATTTCTGTGTCTTTTGTTGCAATGGGCCACATAATGTACTTCAGATTTGCCCAAAAAACCTTGGGAAAACAACTGTTTGTTTGTCGCACTCCTGATCCCAAAACGACCCCTGACAGTTCACCACCTGGTAATACATCTACTGTCTGAAAGGATCCACTTCACTTACTAACTTTGCTGCACAGATATCATGGTTAAGCATGTATACTCCCTTTTTATGACCCTGTCTGAGGTGTTTCTGTAGAGTTGAATGCATAACTTGGCTGTCTGGGGAAGCTGTCCCAAGAGAGAAAATTTGTATTACAGTGACTTTGTAAAAAAGGCTTCACTTTTGGCAGAGGACAGCCCAGCTGAATCTTGACAGCTGTTGTATCAAAGGATCCCCAGCAGTAATGTGTCTAGTGTTAGATCTCAAAAATAATGTTGAAGTTCTGTTGCTGACTCCCACAGTGATACTGTTTGGAGGTTATAACTACTCAGTTTGCTCATGAATTCTGAACAGTTCATGTGTTCTCTGAGTAAAATGAGGGATTTTTTTTTTTGGTTTTGGTTTTTTTTTGTTTGTTTGTTGTTTTTTTGGTTTTTTTTTTATTTAGTTGCTTCATAATAACTTGTTATACAGTATTTGGGGGGGGGGGGGTTGGAGTTTTTTTCCCAATATTCCCATACCATAAACAGTTCTGCTCACCTGCCTTCTTGAAATTGTATAAACATCCTTTATAAATGCTGGACTGTGGTGGTCCTTGTGGGTCCCTTCCAACTCAGAATATTCTGTGATCTTTCATGGATTCCTGAAATGGATTCTTAAGTTTTTGATGTTTTCCCAAAACCGTTATAGTATTTTATCTGTTTTGGTTTAACTTTATGGAAACACCTTTACAGGTTTTTTTGCATGTTTCCTTACAAATTAGACAAGTGTTAGGTACAAGATATTGTATTACACTTTTGCTGCACTTCATAGAGTAAAACGGCCTCGTTTAGCAGAAGCTATTGATGTAACATTACAGAGCATGGCTTTTGAATTGCAAATTGCAGGTTTGCTCAGGTTTGTAGCAGAAAGTGCTAAGGTCAGGAGTACTGGTATAGTAAGAAATTCTAGTGCTAACTTAGTTTTTTTGCCTCAGAGTACAAGCAGCTTTAATAAATTTTCCAATATATCAGGCTTTAATAGAGTTTCTGAAAGCAATTGTATTTGAAAATACTTAATATTTTAGGCAAAAGAAGGTGGATTACTTGCGTTTATCTAGTGTGTATATGAGTTTTGACTTTGTTCGAAAATATCGCTAAACCAATGAGATGGTGGACTGTTTGCCCTCTAAAGCAACTTAAGAGCAATGAAAATGATACATCCCTCTGCTCAAGAAGTTCTTGCATTTCTGCTTTTGTTTCTTTACCCTGCATGTGTGCTAACACAGTATTTCCATAGTCATTAGCCCTGTGTGCTCTCCTGTGGAAACTACGCACTTCGCTTTCTCAGTAGAGTTGAACCAGGTGGTGCTCTGAGTTTTCCTATGGCATGGCAGTCTGACTTCTAAACTTAAATATTGGTGAAATGTTTGTTTGCAAAATAAGTAGTATCCAAAAAAATGTCAGCAACTTATGAAAAGTACCCTCTAACTTTTAAGGTTATTTTTTTCTACTTTAGGTACTGTCTTTCACAGTCATAGGTGTTGCCAGACTTCAACCCTGGAATGTGTGTGAACTCCATTGAAATTAAAGGCGTTACACCAGGGCTGAATCTGGGCCATTCATCACAATGTTTTTAACAATTTACATTCTCTATCAAACTAAATAGAATGTAAAGAACCTCTTGTGATCTTTGTCTCAGATACAGTGTTTTGTAAGGGGAGCAAAAGTGAATTAATGGGAATCCAGTGTACAACCAATGGACTTGTAGCCCACAGTTTTCAATACCTGGATGTAACAATTTTTCTCTAGTGGACCAAACCCAGTAATTACTCTATGTTGCTGAAAGTTTCTCAGGGATATTTTCACTAGGTTTATAAGTGTTTATACTTTGACCAAGCATTGGCAGGTTTTTTTTATGTAATAAAGTAAAATGTGTAATTTTAGAGTAGGTTTAAAATTTGTGACTCAATCCTGAGTGTAACTTAAGGAAAAGGGAATTTTGCCATCAGCGGAATTTGTCAGAAGACAAAACAAGCTTATCTAGATTTGTAGAACAAATATGCCCAAAGGATAGCCTATAGGGTATGTGATAAGTACACTAGTAAATAAAACACCTCTGATTTGCCAAATATGTTTTCTCATGTGTATCTAATTGAAATTGGGACCAGATTTTAACATTGAAAATATAAATGAAAGTAGTCCAGATGTCAGTGAATGTCTCTATGCTGCACTTTGATGAACATCTGAATGCCACTGTATATGATTGGAAACAAAGCTGAAAATGCAGCTTTTTCTGGACTGTCTGCAGCCTACAGAACCCAGCGTGCCTAAAACTTAATGCTGTAGCACTAAGCATCAAACATCCCAGAGAGGATGTATTCCTGAAGTTTAGAGAGCTCCAAAAGGGTAAAAAAGAGAGTTGGGAGCATGTAATGTACTTGCCTGTTCCCAAAATGTTTTGTTTTGTGTTTTTTTTTTTTCCAAAGGGCAATTTAGTCATACTTGAATTGAGTAGCAATTTGTTTCATAAATAGTTCCACCAGAGAGTGCAGTCAGGGTCTCAAGCCAAAAACATTACAGTGATATTGAGAGGGGAGTGGACCTTTTGTATTTTGTGCACATGTTAGGATTCCTATATGCAGATCACAGCTAGAAGGCAAGACAATCCTACAGTTAAAAAGTGGATACTAGCTTTAAGAGGAGTAAGGAGGTCTGCATTGGAAACCTGGTATGGATTGGTCTGAGTTGGATGTCAAAAAATGTTTGCTGCTTGAGCACAGCCCATTTGTGTGCAAGTCTAAGATGTACACAGACACCTGTACTTGTTAGTGCTTTGAAGCAATGTGGAGCCTGAAGTCTTACTTAGCAGACTTTCATAAAGTAAGCATTTTTGGCCTTGTATTTATTTATTTTTTTAAAAAAATGTGTCCAAATTGGATGAAAACTGCCCTTTAAAAATGTTCACATTAGAAATTAATCTTACCAGAGTATTTTATTATACAACCTTATGCTGGACATAGTATTGATTTATGTATTGTTAAAGCTAATGAATAAATTTGCATAAAACCTTATTTGTCCTGTATTATTGAGTTTGGGAGGGGTGTTTGGTGTGCTCTCTTTAGCATCGGTCCTGTGGGTGAAGCTTTTCAGTATCGTGGGATGGAACAGCCATGAAGCACAAACAAATAGCACCGAGGAAGCAGCAAATGTCAAATGTAGTCAAAACCTTCCAATGACCCTGTAACTCTTTATTTTTACCACAGTAAGACACAGTGTTTGAAGGTGAAGTTGTGGTGTTGCAGCCTCAGCTCTGGTCCTGCATGGGAGATAGAGCAGTTTTGTGTCTTGGCCTGCAGAGCAACAGAAAGCAAATGATTTTATCTCCCCACTCATCTCTTTCCCATACTGAATTTGAGGTTATGGCCTTCTGTAGCAACAACCTGTAGGGGAGAACCCTAGGCATAGGAATGGTCACAACTAAATGTAGTACTTTAACACTCAAGTGCTTTTCAAAATTAAAACCAGAATATTTCATACAGGACTGCTTCTGATTATGTGTAGTTAGGATATGTTTGCATGATGAATTAATCTTTAGAAGGATACTGTGTTAATACACTAGGATTTCTTGAAACTGATTCATCCTTGAACTAAAGGTTTGCCTAGAAAAATCCTTTATGGTTTGTCCCTGGTTGTGCTACTACCCTTTTTTCCTATGGGAATTAGAATTAGTAGTAGTAATTGTTTGTTCCCATGTGGAAATTAGAGTGTGGTGTGTTAAAACTACAGAGTTCACTCCATTAGGGTAAGTGATGTATCTGTAAGAGTTACCTAAATGTCAGTGTTAAAGTCAGATTACCAAATTTCCTTTTTAGCAATGTTTGCCCCTGTCACTGCCACTTACAAACTAAGACAAGTGTTAGAATATTGACTTGAAAATAAAGTTACATGTAGGTAACTATAGTTTCTGCAGGTACAAAAGTACAAAGAAAAAGAATTGTGACTACTGTGTAGTATGCTAAGTGGATAAACCCCCCCTTTTTTTAACCCTTCACAATTTACCTGTTGATGGTTTCAGTGTTTTCTTTCACTCAGTTGTTCACATTTTGAAAAATTTGGAGTTTTTTAAGCCCCTGTGGAATTCAGTGGCTCAGCAGTCAAAGGTAGAATGATTGGAGATACCTACCACTGTTTGCTTGTTGCACTGCTTTGCTTGCTAGATAGTTGAGATATCAACCCTGCCTGTGGAAGGCAGGGTACTTTGTTATTTTGCTATTGAATATTTAATTGATTTTTGTTTTCAAAAGCATTTTCATAAACTGAGCACTGATAATGGGGCTTGAAAATTCAATCTTGTTCAAAGAAAACGAAGAGTGAACTCAGTCCCTTCAATTGAAACTATTGTCTGTTTCTTTATTGAGAAAACTGTCTCAGAAAAGGAGTAAGTAGGTTCATATCCAGTAGTTTTAAAATACTACAGTCACTGCTGTATTTGCTTCTATGCAGTGTATGGTGTGTATGTCCCAGGTCAACAAACATGAAGTTGTTTAGAGTAAAGATTTTCTGTTAGAGAAGAGAGAGCAACTTTGTAGCTCTTTTAAATCTAGCACTGTGGAAGGGGCAATGCCTTTCCATCCACCTCAAGACTGAGCTATTTTCAGGTTCTCCAGGAATGTATTGTGCTGTACTCTGCATTCATGTCTTTCTCAAGTAGTTAGTACTAGAGAAGCCAGTAGTATTAGAGTAACAGTCCTTTTTGTCTTGCCCTCTGTACTCACACATTCTTTTTCCTGCTTGTGGGTGCTCTTAACTGCATGGTGTAATAGGAATTATTTTATTCCTGGAATAAGACTATGCCTTTAGCTTCTGCTTTAAAAACAGGCACTATATTTTGCAACACTGAAGGGCAGAAAAAAACCCGAACAAGGATGTTTGCTTAAAGGCTTGCAAAGAGCATGGACAAAGTGCACACTGTTCAATAATGCTTTTTCAAATACTTCAGCTTGTCCTTGTATGGGTCAATATGTCTTTCTAGTTAAACTTTATTGTTTTTGGTCACAAGAGAAGCATGCAGCTATGTGCTTTCCACTCTTAGTCTAGGTATAGAGTGATGGAGCAATCTGTTTTCACACATGCAGAGTGAAGAGTTCTTAATCCTTTGTATATGCATGGGAAGTTACTTATGTTTAGAAAATCTGAGTCTCCTCCTTTGGCGGGTAAGGGATTGTACAGTAGGTGCTGCTATTAGAAGTTCAGTAGATACCTAAGAATGTGTTAAAGCTGTAAGTTTGACTCAGAAAGTACCCCCGCTTTGTGCATGGTAAGCCATTGTCTGCTTCAATCAGGGCAAAGACAGTACACAGGAAATCTGCATCCCAGTGACCCCGTGCCAGAGGCTGAAAATAAGCTCCTCCTTGAGCAGCGGGACTAACAAAGCGTGCTGGTCTCTATCTGCGTGTCCTTGGTCTGTACACATCACCAGCTGCGATAACTGCAGCTCCCACCCCTGTCTTGTGTAATCCTGCCCCTTCCAGGAGGTGGTCCTGCAGTGCTCCCCCCTCACCTGTTGCATTAGCAGAGCAAAGAGCACATGCTCTGCCTGGTCCTCTGGAGCCACACGTGTGCTCTGGGCTCGGGGACAGATGGGCCACTTGACAGGACAAACAGCACCCGGGTGGTGTGCTCATGCCAAAGGCACTTCCCCTGGGGAAGGAAAACAGTTTCAGGCTTCTCCTTTACCCACCTGCTGAGGTCAAACTTTGAGACCTTTCTCTTCCATCGTATTTAGATGGAATTAAGCAAGTGGTTCAAAAGCAGTTTGTCAGGAAGTGGTGGAGGTGACAGAGAACGGTGTGATTGTGCAAGTCCCATGTCCTTAGAAAGAAAAAAGAGTAAAAACATGTCATATTTGTAATGTGATGTGGGATACGGCTGTATGTATTGCCAACAGCATCATAACTAACTGATGAAATGGCCCAGAAAAAAATAAGATAAAATCCAGTGCAGACAAGTGCAAAGCACTACATTTAGGCACAACCAACTCAATCCTCAAATAGTGAGTCAGGAATGCTTATCCGTTTTAGTAGAAAATAGTTGTAAGCATAAAGTACAACAAAAGTTTAATGTAAGTAACATATAAATAAATGGGAACAGGACTATACCATGTATGATTCATGAATTGAATCACACAGCCTGGAGGTCTCTTTGGAATTGAAAAAAAACCTTGAATCCTGTGTCCCATTTTTCCTTGTATTTGTTTTCAATGGCAGTCCTAACTGGAGAGAAACCAGAACAGTACAACAGTTGTAATCAGAGCTCTAGGAAATATGAAACCTGCTCTAGGGAACCCTGCTTAACCAGGGAGGTGGGATTAGATGACCTCCAACCTTACCCATTCTGTAATTCTGTGGAGTGAGAAGAGTGAAAGATTTTGGGTCATTTAGAGACAGAGCTGATGTGCTGATGATACCTGAGTATGTAAAAAGGGATGGGAATAATGTCTAATCTTGCTTGAGAAGCAAGTCGGTGAAGTCATATTACAGCATACTTGAAACTGCAAATTGTGGAGTTTCTAATCCTGAATTTTCAAGTGCTGATATAATTTTTTCCTTTGCTGTTTTTCTCCAATTGCATGTAATGTATTTCTGAGGTTCTTTCACTTCAGTATTTCCCCTAGAACCATTGCTGAGAGAGTGGACTGGTTTGCACTGACTTCACACCAGCCAACTACCCCTTAGTTGCCCTCCTGAGATCTGTCCAACAGTTGGCTTGACCATCAATAAATACACCTTTTCATTTAATGTCTTAATGTTTGATTTCAGTTTATAAGCAACCTCTGAATTCGCTATTAAAAGTGGTTCTGCAGGATTAATAAAATGTTCAGGCATCTTTTGTAAGAATTAAAGGGTTTTTTCCTGAGTACTGTCAAAATTCAGAATTGCTACAGATTTCACAGAGCATTGATACAGCAGATCTTCAAAGGGGCACTGATGAAGATGGAACTGAAACATGCTGTTGAAAGAACAAAATGGTTAGTGAGAGAATATTTATGCTTAAAAAGTACAAGTAAAGCAGCTTCAGCACCTTTTTATCTAAGGATTCTTTTTCGGTAGGACACCGAAAGTGAAGAAAACACACATTACTCACCTTAACATTTTCAATACAGTTCAAACCATTTCAGATGTTTTATCTTGAACTAAAGGACTTGATGCCTCTCGATTATTGTTTGTGTAATTTCAGAGAGAATCTTCTTTAACTAAACAAGGTCTTCTGAATTATTTAATATGACAAGGAATTTTAGATTTTTCTTTCAACGGTACAACAATACAAATACTCCTGTTTTCATTAAGCAGAGTTGCCAAAACTGTTTTCCAAAATGTAATATTCCTGTGCAGAGCCTGCCTGCATTGTGTGTGTACACATCCTATCAAGTCTTCATCTTTGAGCTCCTTTAGCTCTCAGTAGCCTGCTGATTGAAGTAAGAACTATAGACCTTAACTAGGAGAATTTGGACAGAATATTTTCTGAGGCCGTTGCTATAAAGGCATAATTTGGTTCTGTTGAAAGAGTAAATGCAATGTCTGAATTCCTTTATTTCTGGGAACTCCCTTCCCCTGGCTGACCACATCAGACCTGACAGGGAGTTACACAAATATGTGCTCTGTCCAGCTGAGAAGGAGGGAGGAGCAGCTGTCCGTGTTAGAAATATTTGTTCAGGTGCTACTGGAGTAAGGCCAGTCAAAGTCACTGTTTACAGTATGAAGTGTGCTGCTGTCCATTTATTTTCTAAAGATAACCAAACAAGATAAAGAATCCATTCTTTGGGACAGTTTTGACTTCATTTGCTTGACTGCAATGTACTGACATCCTGTCATCCTGTACTGACCTTGGCATTGCCCAGCCGTGCCTGAAAGGAGCAAACTTGTGGCACAGCTGGGGGCCAAAGAAACTCCAAACAGCCCATCCATGCTGGGAGCTTCCTTGGGGGATGTCTGAGCACAGCCACAGCTGCTGTGCAGAAACCCCCTGCAAGTTTCATTAGCATAAACTCAAGGTATGAACTGAATGGATGGCACAAACTCTCCCACAACCCCCCAGTGGGGTAATTAGAACACAACCAGTCCCTGGAGAGAAACACTCAAAATACCACTAGAAGTGCTAAATGCCCATGGAATGAATGTAAAAAAAATTGTTTCTCCTGGGAGAAAAGTTTTGTATGAGAACACGTCCTGAATGTCTTTTGAAAAGCTTCTTCCCCCTTGGATTATCAAGACTATCAAGAAACTTACTTATTTTTAAGACAGAATGTTTCTCTTATTGTATGTCTTATTATAAAGCAACAGCCATATTTGTCTTGCACACTTCAAGGATCTTTAACTATACTTTTGCTGCCTTTACTGTCCCAGTAGGACAGTAGCCTTTCCAAGGATTTTCAATTGTCAAAGAAGTAGACTCATGCTTTGGCACTTTTGTTTTCATCTGTGTTGTTTGCTCTAATTAGTTCCTAAAGCTGGCAGATATTATGAGGCTCTGTGCAAAATCCACAGTAGATACAAAATAACATACCTCTCATCACCTTTAATTCCTTCTCTTGAATCTGTGTCATCAGGCTCATCTTAGCCAAAAGAGGGAAAAGAAACTCTTCTCCCACTGTTTGTTTCTTCTATTTCTTTAATTTTGTGTGCCTGTGTGGAAACAAGGAGGAACGGACTTTCTGAGTAGAGGAATCAAACCTGAGGATATCTAGTCTTTGGATTCAGAGCAAAAGCAGCCTGATTAGACAATAAGTGATTTTTTAATTTTTCTTAAGACAAATGCTTAGGTATATCCTCCTATCCAGTTCTTTGCTAAGACTAGATTTTCAGTAACAAAATTGTAACTTGACTTATTTACTTGGATTATTAACTTGGCTATAGAGGTACGTAGGGTTTCATTTTATCTGCTTAGCTGTGATAAAATCTCCATGTTGTCTTATCTAAGTGGAACAGAACAAACAGAAGAGAACAGGGCTGGTAGCTGGATGTTCAGCAGAAAGCTGTAACTTTAGGCTGACTTTGTACTTCTTTCCCATATTGTACCTGCTGTCCACTTGGCATTCCCCACTTGGCCAAGAGGGCATAGGTTAGATGTCGGAGGATGCAGCAAGGCCACGGTGCCTAGCAGCATGGAAAAGAATGTAAATAAGAGGTGAACATCCAATCATACGTGAAGGCTAGTGGTAAATATAGATAATAGAGCTAAGAATAGTGTTAGCATGTAAGATTCTACAGAAGGAGACGGTGTGTGAGTGCAGCTGTGTGAAGAACAAGATGTAATATTCTGGATGAAGCGAATAAAGCTGAATTTAGGCCATCATCATAGAATGCCCAGTTTTGTTTACTTGGTTGTCCTCACAAACAACAACAGTTAGATGAGTATCAGAGCATGGAAACAGAAGTGCTAGATGTGTGAGTAACTTCGGAGCTTTCTGGCAAATTCAATGTGACAAAGAAGCTGAAGCACAGGTCAACATTCCCCTCCACCCTGGCCACATATCCCTACATCCACAGAGCTCCAAACCATGGGAGTGGCATCTGTGTGTTCAGGATAAGAACTTATTTCTGGGTCTGTACATTTCCCATGCATCATTTATTTGCTGAAGATAATTTTGTACACATTGACAAATTTCACAGCAGAAAAGAGGGATCAAGAGGGTACCCAGTCGGTGGCACTCAACAGGGTCCTCAGTGGTTTTTGTGGACTGTCCTTGTGGCCTTGTGCCACATGGCAACTTTCGCTTTTTTAGTTCATTGAAGGTATGCAGCATTTCTTGGGATCATACTTAGGCTTTATTTGAGGTCATTCTGTGCAGACTTCCATACACTATTAGAAATTCCAGGAAGCTTCACTGTTGGAGAGGACACTGAATTACCAAAGATATATATTCAGAGAGTGATTCCTCTAGGACCATTTTGGTTTTCTAAGTCGCTTCATTAAAAGGCAGAGTCAGTAACAAAAAATTACAGTTCTAATCCTCCTCGTTGACACTTCTGAATAGGAGGATATCACTATGTTATCCTGCTTCTTGTTAGATACATTAAAACCAATTCAGTCATTACATATTGGTGCCTGTGACAACTGTTACTGAGGAACAGTTTAAGCAGTAAAATCGTGAGGAATATTTCACCTCAGTGTTATTGACTGCAATTCCTACAATGCATTTTTATTCAGCTAACATCTAGGAATGACCCTGTTACTAAAAAGGGAAAGGCCAGTTTCTCAAGAGCAGCCTGAGGAAGTGATACAAGGCACTATTAGACGTGCTTGAGGATGACTCAGCATCTCTGATCTTGCATCATGCTAAACAAATTATACCAGAAGTTTGGCTATGATCATAAAACAACAAGATGGGGAAAATAAAACACTTCTGGAGGCCTTAAGTACAAACACTGGTTGGAAGTGAAAAAGCCAGTTCTGACCTGGGTTTCACAGAGCAGCAAAGTAAAGCTGACAGCAAGAGAGGCAGTTTCTCAAGAGAGGCATGAGAGAAAGCAGTTTCTGTAAAGGAGTATTTGTCTAGTTTGTTGAAGAGCATATTGGAGAGCTCAGACCAGGATGATAAAAGTGTATCCAATGTTAAGGAATTGGGAAGTACATCAGCCCATCAGGAGTGTGTGACACAGAACACGCTGCAGAATAAGGGTCATTGGTTTCACGGGATTACGTCTCTTCTACTCATTTAAGTCCCTGCATTCTTCAGGCCTTTATTTTATTCGATGGACATTCCCTTACTCTGAAGCATTGCTTTTCCCACTACAATTAACTGCCTCTAGATCCTACTGCTGCCTCTGAAGTCACCTGAAGTGAGACAATTCTGTACCATCCTGCTGCTACTGACTGAAGGGTAATTACTGCAGGTTGTGTCTCAGGCTCATTGTCTGCAGGGAACCATTTCTGCGTTCTGATCATCTCCACTGTTTGCTGTTGAAATCTAAAAAATTGGGATCATGAAGCAAAACGTACTTGTGGATTTCAGGGAAAAGAACAGCCTATCAGGCAGAGAATGAGAGGAATTATCTAATTAGAGCTGTGTGGAGGAGTTCACTGAATTACTCACGAACTTGTGAGAAATACATAGCACAAAGGTAACTGTGGTTATCATCTGCCGAGGGCTCATTCTTTATAGCAGAAATATATAGCACAAAGTACCTATAACCCCTATGCAGTGTGAATACAGCAGCTTTGCTAAAGTAGCAAATGAACTCAACATGTCTGAGTTCAGACCCCATAAAGGAAACCTTGGAAATACCACCCTCTGCTTTCTGAGTGAGCTGCTCTCCACAGAGACTGCAGAGCTGGACTGCCCACGCCTCCTGCCTAGAGATTAGTTTGCTTTTCAAGGATGGATTTTATTTGCAAAAACAAAAAAAAATTACATAATGATATGTAAGTCACAGATAAAATGCAAGACCTGCAACTTCAAGTGGCTGTGTCACCACAAACATTATTCTTACCTCTTCTGTAATAAAAAGGGTGTGAGAATGTTTCTTTATGAGATACCTAAGTTCATGTAAAGGTTACAGAGCAGTTGATTAACACTTTCTGTTCTTCTAAAGAACAGCAATGTGTTTTAAATGGTCAGGTACTACATGGATGGCAGGCAGCCACTGTGGAGAGGTGAAGTCAGCCAGAGGGGTGGGAAGTAACACTCCCAAACTGAGCAGAGAACATTGCAGTAATATTTAATCCCTTCTCAGGCTTCTCTCCACAATTTTGCATCACCCATCCCCTGGCAGCCCTAGTGAGGAGCTGCTCTGTGTGACCTATCCCTAACACTCCCAAGGTGAGGCCAGCAACAGCCATAGTGCACTGGGGACAAAGCAAGAGCCCCTGCACACTGGCACAGGGGCCAGAAAGGGGGTAGAACTTGTGCTGTTGGAAGAGGGATGCCCAGCCATCTCAAGAAGATGTGTCCAAGTTCATCCCAGAAGCCTGCATGGCACCCTCTCTGTTGATAATCCCAGGACTTCAGTCTATGGCTCTGTCGCACCAGGGCAGAAGGAATAAGGGAGAAGGTAACAACGCACCCAGGAGAAACTCAGAGGGCAACTCTTGTCTCTCCTTCCACTTGTGGGATACCAAAGGCCAGGAAACACAGTCATTATAAAGCCTCTTAGACAACATAATTAACTCCAGTTGGACCTTTTGTACTAAGCTGTTTAAAATCTCTCCCTCCTTGTTAAGGGCATTAAGAAATCACCTTTTCCTATACTTCAGAGAGAACTGCCTTCCTCATATTAATCCAATCTTCATTAAATGATCTTTTCTCCCCTTATGTTTAGGACATAACTTACAGATCATCTGTTGAGAGCATCAGTCTCACCAGGGAGGTCTAAAACTGAGAGATGAGTGGTATCTGCTACCTGTCAGTGTACAAAAAGGCAAGTAAAGTTTCTTCTAAGGTGTGTCAAATGCGGAGAGCTCACAGAATGCTTTGAAAATATTTTATGAACTTTCTTGTTTTGTTAACAGCTGGTGTGGTCAAAGGGAGAACTACTGTAGGAGAAAACATATTTGCTATTTTCTTTCTCTCGAGGAGACAGAAAAAGTAGGAGAATGCTTTTTCATGCTTTGTGACCAGCAGGTTTGAACAATAGGGAGCATTAATAGCTTGTATGTGCTTTGCTAGATGGAATGCTATTTTTGGTGTGAGTCTCAGGGCATGACTCAGCAGTTTCTTAGCCAGCAAGTAGTTCAGACCTATCCCAGAGTATTTTAAGACTCATTGTGTCACATGTTACTTAGTAATAGTTTTCCCCTCTTATTTTATCTGTGATTACATCGTACTTCCATTAATGCATCACTCATTAATAATTATGGGTTCACATTAGGTTATACAATACAGTTTATATTGACAGAACCTAGTCAAATGGGTAGAAGATCACTAAAGTTATTCCCCTTGAATAGAATTATCTGTAAGTTTAGTTCTTGTGAGAAAATTAAGTTTGAACTAAAGAGAACTGAAATCCATGAAATATAACCATGACAGGATCAACTCATGTGCTTGTGCCGTGCTATGTTTGTGTCACTTGACACACAGGTAGGAGAATTAGTAATGTTCTTGAGTCTGTTGATATGGGAGAAGCAACCTGTATGCATTTTTGGGACTGGGGTTCTGGTTGCAGTTACTCATTTGACATCGACAAGAGAAGGATATAATGCTCAGGGGCCAGCTGTAAGGCTGGAAACATGAACTTGAGAAAATAATTACAATGAAAAAGGTAGGGTTCAACTGGGGATGTGTGGGAGATGCTCTCCTTTACTCTGCAGTCAGGTGTGCACCTCTGTAAGTGTCATGTGAGGAGTGCTTCCCATGTAGCAGAAATACAGTGTCATGAGGAGCAAAGCAGTGTTCTTGCTGCCTTTGCCATGAGAATCCTGATTAAAAAGGAAACAGAACTCACGTGATGAACACTTCAGCAGTTCATAAATCCCCTTTCTTTATTCACACAGGAACAGTTGGCACAGATCCCCTCTCCCCACTGCCCTGCCATCTCGCTGGGTAGCTGGCTAATAGCATGTGCAGGAGCACCTCCTGCTTCAGCTTCCCTGGGAATAATCCTGATAGGGTGCTGTACTGTGGAAAATCATTTAGCCTCCTTGCTACCGTAGCCTGTTTGTTCCATAAACTCAGCTTTCATGGTTCTCCCCTGGTTTTTGGGCAGAAAACAGAGTAAAGCACATCTGATGCCCCTTGGCCCGTCCACCCCATTTGTTACATGGAGAAGAAAAAAGCCTGTGTGTGCAGCTTCCAGTATCTGTGATATCAAACAGTTTCCTCTGGAGAAAAATTTCATGAGGTTTCCTTGGTAGGGAATGAGAGGTGGAAAGAATCCGACTTGATAGTGCAGTCCTCACTGAAAACGTTCTCGGATTCCTGTTGTTCATGGGGGAGTCAGGCACATAAATGCCTTGGCAGGTTCAGTTCATGATATAATAATAATAATAAAATAATAATGGCCAGTCTTCACGAGTGAAGATCCGGGGAAGGTCTTTACACCTTCCAGCCTGCGCATTGGATTTTTTAGGTGAGACACAGTGTGCGCGGAACTGAGCCCACCCTTTAATCCTAAGGTTCATCTGCCGGGGCCAAGCGAGCTTGGACGGTGGCAGCGAGGTCCTTAGGACGTAGGTGGGTTGCCTTTAAGGGCTAACGAGCCCCATCTGCCCGGGAGTGGCCCTGACCGGGAATCGAACCCGGGTCTCGGCGGTGATAGCGCCGCACCTTTACCACTAGACCACGAGGGGCTCCAGTTCATGATCTAGAACTGAACTAAAGTTTCCATCTTGTCATTAGAAATAGATTTGGTTCAGTGACTGAACTGAAGAAGAAGAGACTTCACCAGTAGGAGAAGAATATCGCAAACAAACACATGGGTCTTGCTCAACCTCAAACATTTGAATGTTCTTGGCAAAAACAACAACAACAACAACAAAATTAACAACAAAAGAACACACTCCAAAATGTATTTGGGGAAATACAAAATACTGAGGTTTATCCAAAGCACGACTGAAAAAGCAGCATTATCTAAACAAAAGTAACTCTGCAAAGCAGAACATTAAAATTTTATTAAATGTCAAACCCCAAACAACTTATTTGGTTTTTTCCCTCAAGTAAAGAGGAAAATCTATTTATTTTGCTTGAAGCTGTCCTGTGATTTAAACCAAATTCCCACCAAAACTTCCTTAATGCTATAGTCCCAGCCTGCTGATTTTTATTTTAGAGGGGTAAAAGATTTATGAAAGTGAGATGGAAAGAATTAGTGGTTATGCCACATCAAGGCACCAGAATAGCAGCAAACCAAAGAATTAACAAAATAAGACTCTTCCAAAAATAAATTAGCTCTCCTTTGGTGAAGGTAACTTAAAAAATGGCTGTTGAAGATTTGGGGGGCTCCTGTGTTCGCTCAGGTGTTCGTGGGCAAGATTAAACACTTTGTGAAATGTAAATATGAGGCGTGTCATGTGAGGTTTTCTCTTGGGCATTTCTGGCAAAGCAGGGCCCTTTAGGTCTAGAGGTGAATAAATACACACTATCAGGCAATATATGGTTGTGGGGGGAAGTCTTTATGAGAAAGGTACGTCACAAGAAATCTGTAGTAGGTGGACACCAGAGTGAAAGCTGACCTGTAACTAATGGCTTAACACAGTGTGAATTAGTTACTTACAATGAAAGCTTTTTTTTCCCCCCTCCTGGATTCCCACAGAGTTTACAGTTCTGTAAGTAAGTAAAGCCAAGTGAAAATATGAAAGCTGTACAGACTTCTGGGCTTGTCAGCCGCTATGTAAGGCAAAGTTCAGCGCTCTGCTCTCCATCGCTGAGATTCTTGGCAGGCGGGACAAAGCTTTCCTCCTACCACTGCTGGAGCCTTGCCACAGCTGTTTTGTACATCTCCCTACTTTAGGCTCTGAGGAGCTGACAGAGGACATTCGACATTCTACCTCTATCTCTTTTTTTAGGTGGAAAAAATTAAAACTCTGGTCCCTTGAAACTGCCGTGTTTGTTCCTTGAGAAATTCTTAAAGCTCTGAAATTTGTTTGGAAGCTTCAAACAGTTCAGACAGATGAGTCTATTAGACAGAAATTTTTGGCAATCCAGAATTCTGGTAAAGGTAATTACTTTAAAATATCTTGCACTTGTTCCAGATTCTTTTAGCAAAGGTGTTCATGCAATTCCTAGGTGGTGACAGTCTTTATTTGCTGAGTTTTTTTCATCTCCATGTAAGAAAGTCCCTTACCAACATATGCTTCTGGATCTGTTTCTTTGTGCTTCTGGTCTTTGTTTTAACTTGTGGTCTCTTCAGTGTAGAAAAGATTTTTCCAGGGCTGCTGTCATCTGGGTCTTCCAGCTTTCTCAGTCCTCACCCCATGGCAAGATCTGTAAATTATTAAGTTGCAGGAAAAAGTGGGGGGAGCAGCAAGATCTGTCACTCTTACTACAGGAAAAAGAAAAAGTAACCAAATAATTCCCTTTGATTTTGTTTGGTATTAGCTGTAAATCCAAATAGAGAAAAAATCCAGTTCCCAAACAGAAAAGTGAAGGTACTTTGACAATCCAGAACACTGGTAAAGGTAATTACTTTAAAATATCTTGCACTCATTCCATATTATATGAAATTTCTGGGTGGTGACAGTCTTTACTTGCTGGGGTTTTTTATCTCCATGTAGGAAAGTCCCTTACCAACACATATTGTGCTTCTGGATGGAGATATGCCTTACTTTTACCTGCTTTAGCTTTATTCTTCTGTGTGAAACGTCCTGCTACTCAAACTGTACGTGCCAGTAGTTCTGGATGCCTGCAAAACCAAACAAACACCTTTTAAAGGGTGTAAGCTCTGAAATCACTTCATCTGGATAATTGTGTTTGGTGAAAATTGGGAGAAATCTGTACAGGACCTTTTGTCATTTTAAAGATAAGAAAATATTACCTTTAGTACTAAGCTTTCATTTCAGATTCTGAAAATGTGTATTGTAACATACACATGAGAGAGAGAGAAACATAAAGGTTGGATGCCACACATCCGATAAGGCTGATGATTTGAGACCTAAACCTTTATTTTTTTCAAGTAAACTTTCATTTTAAACTGTTGCAGTAAGTGCTTTACACAAATAGATTCCTTGAGTGGACTGCTGCCTTCAGGAATGAGAAGGAACTAAAAGCCTTGCTTGTCTTACTGGTTAAGTATTATCAGAATGACAATTACAGCTGATCACAGAATAAAAGTCCACTTGTTGGATTGCAGACTGCATGTTCTTCTACAGGGTTAGGAAATGTGTCTTGTGTACTAATTAGGCAGGTTTATTACTACTAGTACATATTTTGAGTTGCATTAAATCACAACCCTGAATTCTGATTATCAAGTCACGAAACAGCTGTTGCAGAACACAGTCATGTATCTCCTTAATAGGGGACAATCTGTTGCTTTGAGGTGAAATAGTTACAATCTGGTTGTTAGGATTTTTAATTTTTTTGCAACTTCAACTTTCTCAGTCATCACATATAAGGAATGATAGGGAACAGTCACTGGAATGATTTAAGCCTTATGAACCTAATAGCACTCCAACAATTGTTTCTCCCTTTGCTTGTAACAGTGCTCATTATTGGTTCTGTTTCCTGCGTTAAACAAAAGCCAGGAAAACTGCAGAGTTTATGTTGAGAGGCTGCAAATAAAAAATACTCATAGAAGAAGTTTTTCAAACAGCCCAAGCCCTGGGGACTGACTGAGATGTGGGAGTGAATGCAGGAAAAACTTTCTGCCATGACCAACAGTCTAAAAGAAGCTCTCATGTTTTGAGAACAGGTTGTTGTTCATCACTCATTGCAGAAAAGCAACAGAAAATTATCAGATTCTGGTAACTTCTACTTAAAAACTACTGATGAAGTAGAAATTTCAGCTGTCCTGCTCTCCACCAGAGTGAATCCAAAGGCTCTCTATGAACCAGCAGTCAGCAGTTAACATTCAGACCTGCTGAACATATTTAGCTTGGTATCCAAGCTTGAGCTTGTTCCTCCCCTGAGCTTCCACAGAAGTGGTAGGACTTTAAAGGGATTTGTTAAGAAATGTCTCAGAGCTCCTGCCCACACCTTCACCATTTTCCCCTCCATCCTCCCTGGAGCACTGCATCCCTAAACACAGTGTGACACACAGCTCAGTTCTTAGGCTGCAGTCCTGTCCTAAAGTATGGCTGGAAATTTTTAAGCTTGTTTTGATTGAAAATCAGTAGACCTGACTATATTTTGTTAGGCTTCAAATACTAATTTTTTCACAAAATAGTGGAAATACTTCCTTTAAGAGAGATGCAGAGAGTAGTAAAACATTTCCATGCACATTGAAAAGATGTGGATGTGAGGTCAGCAATGTATAAAACGCCATCTGCAGTGTACCAAGGCTGTGCTTAATTCCTACAATGAACTTCATCTCAGCCATGACATATATGAATTCCTTGCAGCCACTGATAAGGAAGACAGTGCTGGAGAGCAGATTCATTTGCCTTTTCAGAGGCTGTGAATAGCAAGGATGCATCAGCCACGGAACAGCCTGTTCCAGTGCCTACTCAGCATCAGGAGGGCTTACTATGGCTTCTAATACAAGGATCTGTCAACTCCAAAAAGTTACTTCTATGTGACCCAGAAAATCCATGTGGTGCCCCTTCCCTCGGGATCACTTGTTAGAACATATGCTGTTATTTCTGTACTTAGAAAGAAAACCTCATGTTTTTCTGACAGATATAGCAAGTGCAATTATGCTGATACTTGTAATTGGGGAGTTTCATTTCCTTGAAGTTCTTCTCATTCCCCTGGCCTTGGAAAAACAGAAATGCAATTAGGAAGTCAAATCACTCTCTATCAGCCATCTAAGGCAAGTTGGCACATTCCTCACATGATTTCTAATTTTGCCTTGAAAAAAGCTAATGCACTCTTTCACCTTGCATGTGTTCTGGAATGAACCCCTAGCTCCTGTTTCCACTCTTTCAGAGAAGTTACTTTTTTTTGTTTGTTTGTTTCTTAAGGGAGGCTTAAAAATTAAAAACGAAACAGAAAAGCTTAAAAGTGAAGGTACATATTTTATGGGTCATAAATTTGTGTATAGTGTTAGTTTCAGATAACTTCAGATGCTAGGATAAGAAGGGATTCCCAAATGAAATTTCAACTAAAAATTGGGTTTGTAGAATTGCTATTTTGGGGCAAAAGAGACTTTTCGCATAATGCAGACACTTGCCAGCAGTGCAGGGATGGCAGGTGGCAACCGCAGAATGGCTGCACGTTGCCAAGAGGCTCTGAGCAGGAAGGTGTTGTGAAGATGTTGCAAAGATGTTCAGACACTTTGAGAGGTACATGGTGAAAACTAACCAGAACAAGATAAAATCTAGTTAGGTATGTAAAAGCCTAGCCTGCCTGCCTATAAAGCTGTAAGAATAAATTTCCTTGCCTGTTGTCTGCTAAAGTTAGTTAGGCTTTTTTTTCTGCCTTTTGGTGAATGTTATTTTTCATTCACTTAATTTTGCTACAGCATCAGAAATGCAATTTTTTAATAAGTCCTGAGAATACTTGTGCCTCTACAAACAGGGAATGTGGGTTTCTCAGCTGAGTTTTGGTGGTTGTCTCTGTTGAAGACCTGCATGTTCAAGGGAGAACAGATTATGCAAGATCAGCTTTTGCTCTTTAGTACCAAAGTCATAATATGAGCACCATGCATCTAAACATGTATGTACCATCATACTCTATAGATGCAAAAAAAAAAATTGATATTTTAGTGAGGAAGTTTCTTCAAAAAGGAAATCTTTGCTGTAAATAGTCTATTTTAGTAGATCAAAACCTGAGTTTAGTGCATTCTGGCCCTAGCAATAAGCATGCTCCTTGATTTGCCCCTGGGAGCAAGTGAATTCATTGTGCTCATGGCATGTAAAAATATACAAGAAATAATACTTCTGAGGTTTCACATCCTTTCACAGTGTAATCAGAAGACCCAGCAGTAGATGTCTGAGCAATGTTAGGAGTGCTGTGGAGTCATATGTTTCCTATGGAAATCATTTGTGACTTCCCGCTCTTTGCTGCCACACATCTTCAAAGCACAAAACCAGCTTGTATTCTGAGGAGAACAATTATTTGCTTTGCATCAAAGTTTTATGCAGCTCTTAATTCGGACTAGATTCCAAAGGAGGAAGCTTGATGGACGTCTCTGTAACACATGGGTGGTAATGTGTTTTCCTCTCCTGGTGTGCTTCCTATTGATAGATCTCAGTATACTTTACAAACATTAATAATTTAGCTGCTTGCCAGAAAGAAAATATGGTTTGCTGTTTCACAAGAAGAATTATTGCTGATTCCTTCTACTTTTGCAAAGAATTGGGAAAGCAGTCATCTCCATACCTTACCTGCTGTGTGATTGTAGTGTGATTGTGGTCTGATATATCTCCAGCTGTCTCACTTGAACTGTCTGGGCAGTCTGGTCCTATGCAGTATAATTTTGCCTCTCAGGAGTAGCACCTTTGGTGCTGCTTTCATTATTCCTATGGGTCAGAGTTTTAAAAAACAGGCCTGTTGTCTTATGTTTAATGGATTAAACTGCTGCCTGAACAAGTTGTTTTTCATCATGTTTATGATGCAACTAAAATACATGGGAAATTAATTAAAACCAGAAATGGGTTTAGTCATACTATAAAAATATATATTTTTACTATAAGAGTTTAACAACAGAAACAACCATTGAACGTAATAACATAACCACAATTTTTAGTTCCAAGTATTAGACAATTAGTTTCATGCTCAAAGTAAGAGTCCAGTGTTAACTAGTAAGAAAAGCGGACAGCAATATTGTTATATTTGTGCTGATTGGATCACAGAATAACTCAAAGCCTTACCTGTGATTGCTTGGTGTAAATGTGTACAGCGTTTTTCACCATGGTGATGTGACCACGTGTTCTGTGTACTGTGGGACTCTTAATTCTGTTGGCAAAAATTGCTGGTTCTGCAGGTTATTTGCAGAAAGTTGGTTGGGAACATTTTGCTTTTGAAACTCACGGCCAGCCCAAAACTTGTGTGATCTGAGTGTCCCTTCTGGAGAGGCTGTTTTTTTCCTGGAAAAGTTAAAATGGCTTCAGTTCTATAATGCTACCCATTTGAGCCTTTGTGTCTGTATCTCTTTCAAGAAGCTATGTTCCTCCCTAGTGCAAGAGGGGAGTGTAGATGGTTTTCAGTATTATATTTGCCTTTATTATAACCCTTTATTAAAGGCTCTTTAGACTTGGTATTTTTTAAATGGGATTAGGTCCTGGTTGTGTCCAAAACCAACAAAGACAAAAATTGTTTTCTTTTCTACTCTAGTTTCTTGTGCTCAGGAACAGAGGCAGCAGAAGTATTTTGCTTTCCGGGCTGCTGTTCCACCAGTAACAGCAGCAGCAGAGACGTCAGTTGTTGTAGATAAATAGCTGTCTTCCTGCTTGTGTGACTTAGATGGGCAAAGGCTCCTCTCAGAACAGGAAACTTCACTCCTCAGCCCCAAACTTCCCTCTCAGGTAGAATCCCAATTAGGAGCAACAACAAAATGTTTCTTCTTAATGTCTACCTTCTTGTTACACAGCGCTGTTAACATCTGTATTTTTATTTTAAACCTCCATGTATTATTTTTCTACTTATAAACCCTCAGTTCTTTAGCAAGATGAATTTCTTTCCAGGCCAACCCAAGTGAGGAGTCTTGTAAAGAGAAATAAAAATGAAGTGTCTGAGGAATCAAGTTTAAACACTGTGCTTTCATCTTATCTCTTCCCTGCCTTAGACATCTCTGCCTGCCTTCAGACTGACTTGTTTGTTCAGACTGCCAGACTTGCTGGAGTCAAATCCAAGGGGAATAACATGAACTCCATTAACCCTGATGCACAGTCCAGTTCTCCCACGTGTCAACTCCTTAGTGGCTCTGTCTGTCTGAGGGCAAATTTCCAGAAAACCAGAGCCTAGTGGAAGGCTTCTCTTAGTCTCCTTCAGCAATGGACAGGGTGAATTGGCATGTTCTCTTTTTTGTTTGTTTGTTTGGTTTTTTGTTTGTTTCTTTGTTGGGGTTTTTGTTAATTTGGTTTTTTTGTTTTGGGATGTGTTTTTTTATTTGTTTGTTTTAGGGGGTTGGTTTTTGGTTTTGGTTGTTTTGGTTTTGGTTTGTTTTTTTTTTTATCCCCTTCCTTTTCTCCTTCTCAATGGATTTTTCTGTCAGGATGGCTTTGTGATGTAGCTGGAGGGCTGGAGAGCTGCTTTCATGCCCAGCTGTATGAGATACATGTCATTTCACGAAGGGAGCCAGCTTTTGGGATCTAGAGGAAGGAAATACTTTTCCTGTTTTGTATTAGCCCGAGAGATTCTAAAGCAACTTTTGTGATTAATCCAACCAAGTGCAGTTTGTCAGTATGAAGAGATGTGTGTGTTAATCTCTGAATGTGTTTCCTCTTCAGAATTCAAACGTAGTATAAAATCCTTGGTACAGGCACACTTTTTTTTTCCAAAAAAAAAATGGTTTATTTTTTCTTTAGTCATATAGTTGTCCTCAGGTTACAAATTGAAGCTAAAAGCCTTCAGTGAGAGGCATGCTTCCTGCTTTCTATATCTCATATAGGTTTGGGTGTGGTTTTTTCTAAAAATATACTTTATTCAGGACAAAAGTTGTACTTAGAGACAGTCTAAAAGATGAGTCTGGAGGATGAGGCAAGGTGTACTTCGTGGGGAGTAAACGATTAAGGATTGTTTCTGCTTCTTTTTATGGCCCTTTCTGTGGCCCTGGAGGTCTTTGGTGGGAATATGTTCCAGTGAAACTACAAAAACATGCCTTACTTTATCTTCTGGGTGGTTCATTCTTTAGCAAAGTAACTGAAATAAAAAAGCAGGGTGTGAAAACTTAATGGAAAAACTGACAAAACCCCATGTTAAAAGCTGGTCAGGGGAGCACTAAAATGAGGAGTCCAGAT
The DNA here is from genome assembly GCF_022539395.1 of Myiozetetes cayanensis. Classification (NCBI taxonomy): domain Eukaryota; kingdom Metazoa; phylum Chordata; class Aves; order Passeriformes; family Tyrannidae; genus Myiozetetes; species Myiozetetes cayanensis. Next base: position 6,963,498 of record NW_026088185.1, on the reverse strand, counting down.
TGCTCAATAGTTGTTTTGTTTTTTGTGGTTAGTCCAAATGCCCTTTCCCTGCACAACTGAGGATTGCTAAGCATGAAAGATCCCCTGTTGTAAGCAATCCAAGCCGCAGCTTATCTGCAGCGTCAGCTCTCTCATCGCTTTAGGTGCTTTAGCATGAGAGAAGTGCTGTGACTTGTGACTGGTTCAACGACCAGGAGTCTTGGTTAAGGGATAAAAATGACCCTTAAATCATATGACCTGGAGATGTGGAGAAGAGATTCTTGGGATTAAAGCAAAGTATGACACGGCTTGATTTACTAAAAGGCAAAGTATCTCACATGGCAAAATATGAATTTAAAAACCGCATGTGAGAAATTAAAAACTAGAAGAGATTAAACTGGACTCTAAACTGCTTTCACATGCTGTCCACAGCAATATTATTTATTGTCCCATGTGAGATGAGCATTCTCAGTAGCAGAAGTAGTTGTGGATCATGATTTTACCTTTAGTCTTTGGATATATGGCCTCAAAACTGTCTAATTTGAGACTGGATGTGGCACTTAGTGCCATGGTCTAGTAACCACGGTGGTAGTGGCTCAACGGTTAGACCTGATGAGCTCAGAGGTCTTTTCCAACCTGGCTAATTCCATGATTTTAATTTCAAATGATAATTTGAACCTGGCACTATTTGTATGTTTTCTGAGTTTGTGATCATAAATTGGAATTGTTTTAGCTTCTCCAGAAGTGAAAGCAAAAAACCTAAGTATTTAAACATCACTAGTGTACTTGGAGGCATTGCTGCTCATTTGAGCACTGGTGCCTCCAACTGGATATGCAGTAAGAGGCCTTTGTCACCCAGTACAAGATTCCTCTAATCCTTTACATAAATAAGGAACAGGTTTTTTCTCATATTTCTTAAAAGGCTATATGTTTAAAAGCTTTTTGACCATAGATACATGGAAAAAGTTTCTCAGTAAGATTCTTAACTTTTCTAGCAGACGAGCCTTAAATTGTGCAGTAATGCTGATGGTTTCCCAAATGATCCCACAGAAAGAGCCTTTAGTAAGTCCCTGACACAAGCTGAGGCTTTTTTTTCCCCCAGTCATTCAAAATGATGTGTTTCATAAATTTCCTGCTGAAATATTGCCTAGTGACATCTTGTGTCAGCTTCCTTAAGGATGCAGAAAGTTAATACCAAATGACACAATTTCAGTGCCATGGAGCAAGAGTCCTTGCCCTTCTGATGGCACTGCCCACTTTTGGATTTGTGGATGATGCATGATATAATTCCTCTCTTAGAATTACATGGTTTGGGCTTCCCGCTGCCTTTGCAAGTCTTAGGTCCTCGTCAGGAGCTGCTGCAGTAGATGAGAGCTCCTGCTGAGTGTGTTGGAAAATGTGTGTGTTACTTGGAGACAGAGCAGCCCAGGGACACCAGGTGATCTGTGCCTATCGTGACTCTGAGGAACAGGTTCTACGTGTTTCCACACCAGGATTCATTCCATATGCACAGAGATAGAGAAGTATATTTATCATGGAAAATGTGAAAAAGCATCTGTCGTTACGCACTGGTTCCAATGCCAAAGCTGTAAATTCTTTTAAGCCATGCAACCTTAGCAAATACAAAGTACAAATATAATTACATGCCTGATTACCTCCAGTTGTTGTTGTGCACTACAAGCAGGAACCAAGGAAGATCATGTCATTGTTTGCTCAGCTGAGACTTTTGCTTAGCAGAAGGGCACTATCTGCCCAGCTTCTCCATCTGATTGATGTCATGGGCTTCAGTGGGGCTTGTTTGTAACCTCAAATGTGGCTGTATGCACAAGCAGCTCAACTGCTCTCTAAGTTTTGGGCAGATCTAGGAACTCAGGTCTTTGGGGAGATAAAGAATGTCATCAAATTTTGTAGATCAGTAGCACGTGCTTTGGAACATTCCAAAATCTTTTGGAACCTCTTCAACTTACGTGGTGCTAGAAAATCAGAACCAGTGGTGCCTAACTCCTAGACATGAGGTTTCTGTCTCCTCTCCTCCCTTCATTTCCCACTCACTGAAGGGCTCTAGAAGTCTTTGATTTTTGCAAATATATATGTACATCCAAATTGTCCCAGTACATCGAATTACACTTACTTTATGTGCTCGAACGCATGTGGAAGGGCTGGGTCTTTCAGTTTTTAACTTTAGTGCTATAAAAGTTTTAAACAGAGAAGGACTGAGAAAAATTTAGATATTTTTTGGATTGGTAAAAACCAACACACTAGAACTGCATCCAGTATTGTAGGAACAGCTTAAAATGTCTGGCAAAGTGAACAGTTTCTCTGACTAGATATTGTTTAATTAACAGTGTACCTTGGTCTGCTGCTCTGCACTCCCTGCATGTGCAGCTTTACATGGCTACAGTCAGGGCTTGATTTGGGGGGAATTACTTATTCAGTGCACTGAACTACCATAATTTCAAACTAAGTTTGATGAGAATTGCTTTCTTCTTATCCTTTTAAATAATACTATCTGCTCCAGAGTTAGAAGAACTAAACGAAGCGAACAATAAATGTTCTGTGCATATCATCTGGTTCTGATTACCTACTTTGTTTTCTAAAGACCGGTGGAACTTATTCAGCAAGTAAATGTACAGTCCAAAAACGTGGTATTAATTATTGAGGTACATGTTTTGGACTTGCCTGCTGTATAACTCAGTGGCTTCTGGGCACACTGGTGCATTGCAGAGATCCCTGATTTCCCTGGTTAGCACCCAGCTGGGAGCTGATACTGCTTAAACTATAGACAAGGCAAAATACTGAAGGAAATAGATTCTTTGCCCTCTATATGGAGTGCTCAAAGGATCATTTTACATTAATTATGATTTCCATAGAAAAAAACCCTCAGAAAAAAGTCACTCAAGTATTACAGGAATATAAATTAATTGGAGATATGAAATCTAAGGTAAGTAAAAGACAGTTTTCTAGTAACTTCTTTGGCTAAAATGTTTAGAAAAGCAGATGAATCAAACCCCAAAAATAAAAAAAAAAAATCCCAAAAGTTGCATTTCCTCTTTCAAAGTGTGACCAATTCCTTTCAGAGTGCAACAATGTACACCACTGAAAGAGTTTAATGGAACACGGGGTGAGTAAAATATGTCCAAGCAGTGCTATCTGGCATCACAGGAATGACATTTGAAAAAGGATATGGTAAAAAATTCTTGCACAGTTCTTTGGACTATACCACTGACGTGTCAAATTCCTTTGAAGATGTCCTATACATGTCTAAAATGTGTTCTTCTTTGTACCTTCTCACTTTCTCCAGCCGAGCACAGCTATGGTTGAGTTTCCTTCCCAATCATTCCAGGGCTCAAGCCAGTGTCTGCAGACCTTCCCCAGGCTCCCAGGTGGGACTTGTCATGTGTTTCTAAAGAGAAAGTGCTGTAAATACCAACACCTGCTCACGTATCTGTTGGATGTGTCAGGAGGTGCAGTAATAGAATAAGCCACAGACCCATCTGCCAGGTTACTGCTGCAACATTTTCCCTCTTTTTTCTCTTGAAAACAGAATGGTGGCCTCTGGAAACTTGAGGCTGAAGGTAGATTTACTATCAGGAAAAACCTTTCAGAGTATTTAACTCGCTCTTATTCTTTTATTTCTATCCATATTACACAAGTGTGGTGAGCCCCTAGTTTCCAGATACTGTTGTAGCAAAAGATTACATACATAATTAAATTAGTTAAATTCTAATAGTCTACAAATATTTGAAGGATGCTATGAACTTTCCAAACTATTTTTGAGTTTACTCATTTCTTCAATCAATTAATGTTTGTCTAAATGCAAACACAACTGTTTTGTGTGGTTGTTTGGTTTTTACCCTGCTCATGAGGGACCCACAAAACAAGCAAATGAAACACTGTGGGTTGACAAACTCTATTCCTTCAAAGCCCATAATCTCAAATTGGGTGGATGCGAAATTGGCTTGTGTTTTGGTTGTTTGGGGTTTTTTTTTTATGATGTTGCTGCCTTTTGGTTTGTAACCCCCAAAGGCATAAAATTTATAAAACTGAGCTTCCAGTGAAGGCTTTGAGATGGATTTTGTCTTCATCAGCGTGACGGCAAAATAGACAAATATGTTTGTAGTGTCTGTCCCCTTTGTGCCATACCTGGAATATGTATTTGGCCTTACGGGCCTCAAGTATAAAAACCCAACAAACTTGCTTGTGAATCTCATCTCAGTTATGCCAGTGACCTCATAGGAACCCCCTTTTGCCCTAGGGTACATTTGGGGTATATTTAAACAGCCACTCCCCTAAAGTACAAGACAGGGTTCACCCAGTCAAAAGAAACAATGGTAACCTCTGCCCTTCAAAAAACTTGGACCCCTCTGATCTGCAATACGCACATTTTAGCCCTATTTCACTATTGCTTTACAGAAAATAGCCCCAGAAATACCCACTTATTTTGAATGTCCCTCAATAACACCTTCCTACAGGACACTTTTGCTTTTCCCAGTTTTTCATTTTTCCAAAGACTTCTAATTTTATAGTTTTTTCTCCCTTTAAACAGATATTTACATCATTTACTCTAACTTTTTCTTTATGAACATAAAAACTTAACCCTTTTATTAGAGTGGAGAAGCAGTAAATAAAGGATTAGCAAATTTGCACAATGGGTTGGTTCGCATTTCTTTCTTTGCAGTGTGATCTCATTAATGAATAGTTGCATTGAATTTGGAAAATGAACACAGGATAAAAAAAAAGCTGCTTTGTACCTCTCAGATTTTACTTAAGAAATAATTAATGTTGACTGGATCTAATAAAAAGGTAGACTTTTCAATTTATCATTTTAAATTGAATGTTTGCTAGGGAGTTCCTTATTCTTCTAATTTCTTGAGAAATGACAACACCTAAAGATTCTGAGATCATTTCCATGGAACCCTGCTGATATCATTCTTACTGAATTCTATAGATCTGAGCCTACAGCTATTATGAAACTTAAAAGAAAATGACAATTAAAGTGATTACTTCAGTAAAATGCTGGGAAAATTGACCTAATCCCTACTGTTAAGTGGACAGATTTTTTTTTTTTCCTGTGGAGAAATAAGTTGTAACAAATGACTCATTAAAAGTTTTAGTTTTCTGAGTTCTGTCAAGCTGTTCACATTTTAAAGTTAATTCAGATCAGAGCCTCATTTGCATTAGTCTAGATGTGGTTTCTCAGTAGGTATTGAATCTCTTTAAAAAAAACATGTCGAAAACAACCACATGGTTTAGATTCCTTAATGATAGCAGCCTACTTGTACAGCCCAGGTCTGTTTTCTTGTGATGAATCTTTAGCACATTAAACAGAGCACAATGGCTTGTTCCACATCTCAAGATGGATATCAAGTACCAAGTAACTGTGAACCCTTCACGTCTCTTACATTTTGTTTGATCAGCAAGTACTTGTGCATGGGAAAAGTGTTCATGCTTGGAAAATGAGAGAAGTTCACCATTCCTGCCAGGGCTTTGCCAGTGCAAACTGCACCTTCATTATGAGAACCAGAGACATCATGTCCAGAGCCTGCTTATGTGTGGAAATTAAAACAGAACCCTATAGTTTTCAGGTGCTATCCATATCTTGCTTTGGAGACCCCAGTAAAGGGTCTCTCTGTAAATCTTTAATTCTTTTTTTTGTTTGTTTAGAAGATATTTGTTTATTTTAATTTTTATTCCTGTGATTATCAGTTGGAGGACTATAGAACTGAGAGTTATTTCCTGCAGATTTATTAAAGTCTTAGAAATTTCCTCTGTAAGAGTTCTCTTTAGCATCTGCTGTCTGGGTACTTTCATCTGTTACGATCTCTGTTATTTTAATTGTCATATTTTTATCCTAGAGCCTTACACCAATAGAAATTTTTCTTAAAAAGAAAACCCCAAAGCAAAGCCGGAGTAATTGTTGCCCAGAATCAAACCTAATCTGTTATGTAGTGTTGGTTTTTATTGTGTGATTTGCTGTGTTGCACTTGAGAAGTTTTTGGACCGTCTCTGGTTGAACATCTTTATACTAATCTGAATTACTGTAACAAAACGACTGTGAAATGTTGGTAACCTTTAAAGTGCAACTGATGTGTCTGCAAGAAGCCCCCTTTCTGCAATTCCCAGTTATTCTTATTTAGTCTTATCAAAGAGACTACGACCTAGACTGAACTGGTTACATTTCTTTTTGTTGAGGATATTTTAAAGTCCATAGGTCAGCAGGGTCTGGATCCCTTTCCATCCCTGGTACTGCTGGTGGCCCAGTGCGTGAGTACAGGGGGAAGGCAGGGCAGCTGCTGCTCCCACTTGGCATGATTGCCTCGGAGGGAGTTACACAAAAGGAGAGAATTGATTTCTAGGTTGGTTTCCGTGAGAAAAATGAAACTTCCTGCAATTTGTCTGTGTGTATCTCCCTCACCCCACCCCCCCTTCCAAATAACTTTTGAACCCTTTGGTCAGTTTTGGCCCTGTTGGATTGGGAGTTCCCACTGTAGGAAGTTAATTGAGATGAGCAGTTGGTAACAGGAGAGAGAGTCACCATGAACATCCCTCTGAAGAGGAGCCTGTGGCTTGGCACCAGGGAATTCATGTGGAAAAGAGATGCCAATACTCCAGGTAGATGAAAAGTAGCCGTCGGAGATCAAGCAAAACCCAAAGCCACAAAATGATGGGAAAACTCGCAACACTGTGCTGTGCGTAGAGCTTTTTGTTTTTTCTTCTTCCCAAAGCTTTAAGGAATGTTTTTCTTTTTTTTAAGTCTGTTCCCCTTTGCTTGTTCCTTTGCTTGCAACCCGAGCAGGTGCCTGTGAGTATCTGTGGATTCATTCTTTCCTGAGTAACAAAAAGCTAAGCATGCTTAAAATTTATTTCTCTGGATGTAGTATTTTCATATTGCACATCACACAGTTGTATTTAGTCTGAAAAACTACCTGAGAACTTCTGAAAAAAAAAAATTTTTTTTTAGATTGTAAACAGGAAGCTTTTTGACATGTCTGTGTTTGAAATGTTACCCATCTCTAAGTTGAGGTCTCAAGCATGGCTGTGTTATCTATCTGTCTATCTATCTATCTATCTATCTATCTATCTATCTATCTATCTATCTATCTATCTTTGCAGCATTTCTATGGGGTCTACTGAATTGTTTTACCTGACCTGTGTAAGTGGCTTGATTTATTACCGAGCTATGAAGAGCAGCAGGAAACATCCACTACAATTGTTTTGTAAGTAGTTCTACTTACATTGCATTATTGAAAGTTGAACTGGTTTTGGAACATTCTTTGGAACATAGGAAAGCTGTTATTTATGGCTTCCAGGTGATTTGCACTGATGGGTATTCAGGGTGTTTTTCTGGTTTCATCTGAACCAGTTGATTAAGAAGTGGGTTTTTATTTTGCAAAGTGATGCGAGTTTTTCTTTGCATTTAATCCTTGAGATCAACTCGTGGATTTCATAGAAAAGGAAAGATAAACTGTCACTGTATCCTGAGCCTACTCACAGAATATGCAGTCCAGAAAAAATATACTGCATACAGGACTGAGGGAGCAAGCACTATGCAAATGTTCCTTTCCTAGCCTGTGTGATATTTCTCAGAAATCCAGCTTTCGTTTGCACTATGCCAAGAAAAAAGGGCTCTTTTCATGTATGGGATATTTCAGGGTTTATATAGTCTCTTTGTACTAAGAGCACATGCACTGCTTTTCACTGTTTATATTTTTGGTACTTTTCCTTCTGTGAGTTTGAAGGGATGTGGGAAATGAAGCAATCTGCAGCTCACATGAAAAATAAGGAGGCTGAAGTGAAGAACTTTGGGATTTGCACTTTATTGTCTTTGCAGCTGTGATGGCAATGGCGTGTGTGCCCGTGGTGGGTCACAGGACACACAGCCCAAGGTGACAAACTCACTCTGATCCTTCTTCTGAGGCAGGTCTTCAATTGTTTTAGTTGTCTTTCTTACTGAAAACTCATCTTTACATAATTTTAATGAATGCGGCGAACTTCTTGTTACATCAAGCTTGATTTTCTAAGTGGAAAAGGAAGGCTGTGAAAGACCCCCCTGCTTTCCCTATATTTCTTCCTTAGAAGAGATAGGACTGGAATTAGGAGTGGAGCAGGGCTCAGGGAAGCTCAAAACACAGAGGAAACTTAGCCTGGACAAAAGCTTTCATTGCAGAAGTGTCTGACTTTGGTGAAAATTATATACTGCCTTTGAGTAGCAAACTTTACAAGAGAGCCAAGTTACTTCTTCTTTATTATTTGTAAAGTTAGTGACTAAAAATGAAAGAGATGATATCTCAGATAATGTAGAGTTTGTTTGTTTGTTAGTTTGTTTTACTGGTTCGAGGAAGAAATGAAAATTCCTTTTGTCATTAAAGGAAATCAAATAGCCAAGGTATTTGAAGCTTTGATCAGAGTCTCAAATCTAAAAATATAATAAACTATGTAGCACTGCAAACAAACATAATTGGAGGCATCAATAACAGAAACTGAAAACCAGCTTCATGGCTGATATAATTTAAATTCTGAGCTATTTTAAAATAAAGGAGTTAGCAGTATAAAAAAGCCATTTTGAAAAATTGGCAAAACCGTCTTGCTTCTCTGGGCACTACCTTCTACCTATTTCTTTGTTCCTGTTCCCATGAAGAAAATAGACAAGTTAATGGCTGCAGAGTCTGTTCTTGAATGATAAGCCTAATTCTTAGCTACCCAGCTGCATCTGCAAAGGTCAGCAGAGGACAAAGGTCATGGCTCAATAGTGATACTTCATTACATGTTAAAAATCTCATAACTCTTTAACACATTTAATTTTAGAAGCTAAGAGAATACCCCCCCTCAACAGTTCAGTGCCATGCTAATATCAGTCTAAAAGTATTTTCTTTGAACTGCTTCATCTGAAATTTGTTTATTTACCTATTAGTTTGGTAGAGGAGGAAGAGGGTGTAAGGAGGTTAGACGAGTTGTTGCATGGGAGCTGAGCTGTCTCGGGTATCACATCAAGCCAGCAACTCTTGGGAATGCTCTAAGTGTGGCTGCAGCTCCCCTGGCACAAGGGACAGGCTCTGAGACAAAACAGTGGGGCTTGGGATGTACAACATTAAAACCTCATCTCCTGAGCACACAAAAACATCTTCAAGAAAAATCCTTCCCTGTTCTCAGTTGGAAATGTGGTTCTGTGAACATCTTAAACTATTTATTCATGCATTATCGGGTTTTGTTGTAAGCAGATTTTCTTCCCCCAGTCAGTTCCCCGCGAAGGCAATGACAACTTGTGTTGGCACAGGAGATGCAGGAGCAGATGTTAGCTGGAAGGTGGGAATGCTTCTTTCCATGGCGACCACTTCTGTGTTCAAAGCTTTTGGGGAACCCACAACCTCAGGAACTGCTGACATGCAGGTTCTAGAGCTGTGTGGTAAGTTTTCTTACAGCCACATTGTGGTATTTACCTAAAGGGCTTCATTCCATGTATTACAAACTATGTTAACAAGAAGTTCTTTATAAGTACCTTAAGCTACATTCACTTTCAAATTACACACATAACTCAGAACACTGCTTATAACAGTATTTTAAGATTTAGTACTTTACCTTATTGTTGGCTATGTGACTCTGTAACTCTGGGCTATAGGGTCAGAGGGTGCTTTGTCAGTGATTTCTGAAGAGTAGGGATTTCATCCTGAGTTGGCTTTAGAGGAACACAAATGTCATTCGTGGTTTCTGCCATCTGATAATGATTTCATCTTGTGAAGATACTCTGTTGTGACAAGTTCTCCTGTTTACATGCTCCTAGTGCAGTAGTTAGAATGCAGAGCTGTTTAGAGTATTATTTAAATGTCTTTTGCAACCTTAGAGGCAAGTGACCCTGCTGCCCTGGCTAAATTCCAGTTTACATCATTACAATCTACTACTTAACTCGCCAAAAGAAATGCTGTGCAGAGGCCACAACTAATGCCTGCACTGTTCAGTCTGCACTGAGGTATCCACAGAAAATGGTGCCCTGCAGAGACTCTGCATCAGATGAGGTGTTAGCTGCCAACACCAGGGTGTTAGCTGAGGTATAAACTGCTGCCTTTGCTTCTGCCAACCCCAAAAAGACTCGGATACTTCAGCTAATAAGCAAGAAGTACAAGCCAGAACAGAGGAAGAACAGGTTTAGGACTACCCAGAAATGTATCAAATGACCCCAACAAGTTCTGCCCTTGAAATGATAAATTATTCAGAACAATATTTGACTTGTAAGCAATTAGCCCAAAGAAGGGCTGGAGGATAATTCTGCTGCTGCTAAGGGTCCAGAGAAAAGCAAAAGTGGAAAGGTTAAGAGATCATTTTTTTCTTTAAAGGAAATGGAGTAGCATGCTTTCATTTTTTTCTAAAGATTGTTATCAACGAATGGAATAGAAATTTTGCAGGAAAGAAAGCTTACTTTTATTAGGAAAGAGCGTGTCTGCAGAATAAGTAAGCATTGAACAGATTACATAGACCATAGAATGGCTTTTATCAGGGGTTTTCAAAATGAGACAAATATCTGTCAAAAATAAATAAAACTCAGTTATTCTGCTTTGGGGCAGGACGGTGGACTAGAAGATCTGTTGAAGTCTCTCTGAGTTATATTTGAAGTTGCTGTTGTTTTCCTCTGCCCTATTCTCTGCTGATTCTAATTCTGGCCATTAGCACATGCTCTAGGAAGCTCAGCACACACTGGGATTTGGCAGATTGAGACATCTAAAAGAGCCTCCCCAAGGCTGGACAGCCAAATGATTGTTAGGCTGAAATATAAGATCTGAGTGATCCTAAAACGTGCTGCACAATTTACGGGTTTTTTTTCCCCCCTGTTCTTGAACAGCTCGAAAAAACGTAGCAACTGTTGTTTATCAACACCAACCTTTAAAGTAGCATTCCTGCCAAGTCTGCCGGCGAAGGACAGGGTGTGTTTTGGAGCTGCTGTTAACCAATAACCAGCTTGGGGCCACAAAATACCAGTGCGCAGCCGTGATTTTTGGTCTCTGTGGAACTAAGCTTGACCAGAACAAATGGGTTCCAATGACTGCTCACCTCTTCTGCATTTAGAGCAGCACCTGAGCAGTGTCACAGGGAAGCAGCATCTCAGTCAAAGCCCATTGCCATGATGTAATCCATAAGGCTTTGCCTGCATTTTTTATAATGCTTTTCATAGCTGCTGAAGTTTCAGGCTTTCATGTTATCTGACCCACTTGTCCAAGTGGAAAATCTGGAAAGTAAACAAGTCCCCTTCTAGGCACCTGCCACCCTTTCATGGTCTGTCCCTCAGCCCAAATAAAGCTGTGGCTGCTTCTCTGAAAATTGCAGTCCTGCAGTGATGCAAGAGGCAGCCATAGGTATTGAACACTGACCTCTACATGTGCAGAGGTATTTTATTACCTGTTATAGTTATCATGTAACTGGAGTCATGGGACTAAGTTCAGTCTCCTTCTCTATGGTCTTTTGTGTCAAGTCTTCCTGATTAATAACAAAGTCCTTCAAAAGTAGCCTTTAGAAGGAAGAAGCAGAAGCCAAAAGATCAAATTCAGGTTTGACTTCTTAGGGTGGCACAGTAAATATGGAGACCTTTCAAGGCCACTGAGAAACATGAGATTTAAAAATAATTAAATAGTGAAGAACGGCAGAGAACTATTTTAAAAATAAAGCAGGCATGGATGAATGAATAGCAGCCCTCCTACTGTATTCTCCATTGTAACTGCAGTATCATCCAAAAGCCATTTTCAGAAATATTGGTCAGAATGTGCCTACTAAATGTAGCAAAACTGTAACCAGAAATGTATTTCCTGCTTGAGTAGAAAAAACATATACACAAAACTACAAAGTGAGGACTCTCTTTGTTATCCCCGCACATTCAATCTACTGTGCAAAGCTAAACAAAGTGAGTAAAGACAAAAAGTCCAAAAGCTGTATCTTGATGAAGTTTCCTAACACAATGTGCTATTGCTTGGACACAAAACTAAATTGTAGCTTCAGATACGGAATTGCATCTAAATTCTCTCTTGTTAATACCAGGTTAGCTTCCAGGAAAGCAGTGACTTTCACAAGAACATGTCAAGTTTAAAAACACCACATGAACAGATACTGAGACTTCCTCCTTACCTGCAAAGCCACACGAAGTGTTGCTGACACAGTAACAACTCTGCCAGGCTTTGGTACAGCGAGTGCTTTTGAAACAACACACGTACAGATCGCTGCTCAGCTCACACTTGTTTCTCACAGAGCTGATGTTATTTAAGAAAAAAGACAAAAACCTTTCAGTGTGTCTGTCCTGGTGTAGTGCATGTTTTGAGGGGGGGAAAATCTGTTTACTAATATTTTTTTTTTTTTTTACCTGTACTTTCTATTTCTTAACATCTCTGAGTTTTCAAAACCTGTCACTTGTCAGTTACAGCCTTAACACATTTTCTCTGTTTATTCTGTTGAAACTTCATTTAGGGGAAAATCCATTGAGTCCAAGGTTCTGAAAAGGCTGTATCAGTTTCAGATCTGCAGATAAAGGGATGGAAATAAGAATTGCATAATATTTGGGCAGCTGTGATTTTTTTTTTTTTTTTGCTTCAGCTACATATACCAGAAGGTTATCTGAACAGCTGTTATAAAAAGGGATAAAGAGCAGAAAACTGGCTGTAGTTGTGACAGGGTTAGGGTGTTTTCCTTTTCCTCTCCCTGTAAGTTTGAGATAGAAATAAAAGATAAATGAACTTCCAGGCAAACTCATTTTGGAAAACTTTTATGGGTTTTAAAATGTTATTTTTCTGTTGTGCCAAGGCATGAACAAAAAGCGAAATGACTAAATATTAAAAACTTTCCTTAAAATTCCCAGTAATATTAGTCCTAGTGGTTAAGGGCGCGGCGCTGTCACCACCGAGGTCCGGGTTCAATTCCCGGTCCGGGATACTCCCCGGGCAGATGGAGCTCGTTAGCCCTTAAAGGCAACCCATCTACATCCTGAGGACCTCGCTGCCACCATCCAAGCTCGCTTGGCCCCGGCAGATGAACCTCAGGATTAAAGGGTGGGCTCAGTTCCGCGCACACTGTGTCTCACCTAAAAAATCCAATGCGCAGGCTGGAAGGTGTAAAGACCTTCCCCGGATCTTTGCTCGCGAAGACTGGCCATTATTATAGTCCTATGTAAGTAATCTATGACTGAAGAAAATGTGCCTCACAGCCTTAATAAATAAATAGTCTAAAGGGCTGTGGTACCTAACTTTATTGTCTGAGAAGCTGCAGAAGCCCTTTGCTTCCAAGTGACCAAGTTAACCCAAGCTGGTTTAGTTTGAAATTGTAGCAATTAATTATTTTTCATGTTCATGTCTGGTTAGAAGGAAATATAAAGAGTGTGCAGTGCACTATCATTGGGCAGTTCAGGTTGCACGGCACATGTTCCAAGTAATGTCTCTGGAAGTGTGTTTACATTCCCCACGTTCATGTTTTGACATCCATGACTGTAAACTTACAGAAGAGTCCTTTTCTGTAATAATGAGTTTTAAACTAATTTTTGGCATTGATTCAGCCAGCACTGATCTAGTGGTAGACTTATTTCCAGCAGGCTTTTTTCAGTGCACCTGTCTCTGAGGCAGTTTCATTTTTCTCAAGGATTAAGAGTGACCCCACACCCTCACCATGGCAGCCCCAACATACAACATACCTCACTGTTAAATACTGAGCTGAAGTCACTGCTGTAACACGTTCTAGGTAATGCTACAACATTCATCTGTAACCTGCTTTGCACAGAGCTGGATGGTGGTTGACTTGTCAGCACTGCTCACCGGAAGCAAACATTTGCATTCATGTTAAAATGTGGGAAGTTAAACCTTCCAGCACAAGCCTTCTGAAGTGCTTTCCTTGACACTTAAGGATGAATTTCAGTGTTTTCTATTCATGACAGAAGTGACAGATTTTGCCTATTGTAGGATATGTCCCCCCCTGCCAAAAAAAGTAAAAAGCATTGTTGCTAGTTATTTTCCAATATATGGTGTTAAGAAAGGAGAGGGAGGAAAGGTTTTTGCTTTACAGGCAAAGGGGGGAGAACATGGGTTTTGCTGTCAAGACTTGAAGGATCCGCTCCCATTTCCAACATTTTTACCTGAGAAGTTTTAGCAAAATACTGTTTTCTGTGTGAGCTTTTAGTGACCTGTGCCATTTCCATCTGCTTGCCTTCATCACAGCAGACTATTCATTTTTAGGCCTTCAGATTTTTACTACTTCAAACTAACTCCTGATATACAGGAACTAGAGATGATGCATGAGAGGCCTACGAAGCTGGCTGTCAAGTTAAGAGGTACATCTCCTTCTGCATGGTGCAGTGGTCTTGATATTTGGAAAGGCTTCGTTGTGCTCTGCTACACACAAGTACCCTCTGCCTGAGAGTCTCCATACTCTGTGAACATTGGTATCTGTATTCTCTAATCAGGCATATAAAACCACTTGTCATCTGTCTCAACACCTGGAGAGGAACTTCTGGTGAGCAGACTTGTTACCTACCTGCACACAGACCCCTGATTTCCCCTGCCAGACCTTGAACTAAGCAGTCTCACCAGCTGAAGGTGTTTGCTGCTGTTGCTTTGGCAGCATGAGATTTTCAGCAGCTGAGCTGTCACTTTGCTCACTGATCACAAGATAATGAACTCAGTTTTGTTATTAGCCTTTTAAATATACTTGCAAGGGGGGAAAAAAGAAAAAAGCCCCAAGACGGGATTAAACGTTTTCTAAGGTCACAGAGGATCAGCAATAAAATAGGAGCAGAATCAGCTTTTCAAAACTTTAAGCCCTGCCCCCAGTTCTCCTTTCCTTTGGAAAGAGAGGTTGCTAAAAATTATGGCCCAAAGACCTGAAAGATTTTTTTTAGCAATATTTAATCCACAAAGGTTCAGCTTGCAGTATAAAAAACATTAGATGTCTGTTTAGAAGGCTGATATCCAACTGTAGTCCATTTTTCTTATTTTTCTTAGCTCTTTTTCCTGGGATTTAGACAGTTTGCATGTCACCTCTCCTAATAATTCCATATGGCTTGTATCTTCTTGTTCCATTTCTGTAACATCTCTTTCCTCATCTGAATCGTCCTCTGTTTTTTCACTTTCCATTTCTACTTCATCAGCAACTTCTTCAGCACTGGAAGAAGATTGGAAACAACTTAATTAACGGGTACTTTCACATACTGTAGTACTATACTATATTCTCCTTACTTATAGAAGAGAGGTAAGTTATCATGCAAATAATTAAGTAAATATTAGAATTTATCTTTTTTTTTTTTTTCATATCAGGCTACTTAAAAACTACTACACTTCTTTTACCATCTCAATTTCAAGCCATTTTTCAAATAGCTGCCCTCTCTTTTAAGTAAACTTAAAGTAATTTTTTCCTCCAAATATTACACACAATTGCAGAACAGGCAGATCACCATTATGTAAAAAGTTACAATATCATAGTCCTACAGTATTAGAAACACTGGATATACTGGTAGGTGAGACAATATTCAGGAAGGCCACTCTTTGAATATGATGAAGGTCAGCTGGTCTTAAAAACTTCTACAACCTAAAATGTTACTAGAAAAGAAAAAGAAATTTGCAGGAAGTCATAGTAATTTCAAATAAAGTTGAGAATCTAACATTTATCAAAAAATAGCACTATAAAACCTCTAAATCCCTGAAATAAAGTTAAATCCATAAAGAACATTTGAGTACCAAAGGCAACATTTTGCGTATGAGCACGTTATGCCAAAACTCAGCAAAAGTAACAGCACCAAAAGAGCAAATACACTAAACAGCCAGATCACCTCCCTCCCCAAAACTGCATTGTTTTAAAAACACCGCATTAAAGTGTTCTACTAATTTAGTGAATAGATGAAGAGTGTTGGAAAACAGCTTTTACACTTTAAACATGGGTGTACATAATTTAAAACAGGAGAGTTCTTGAACTTCTCTTACCTTTTGTTCTCTTTGGAGATGAGCAATGAATTAATAAATATAGGGCAGAGGAAGGAAGCAGATGGCAAAACGTGTGCTGGAGTGTGCAAAAGCTGAAAAGATAAAACAGGAGCTTTATGTAAGATTTTGTTTGTCATGATTTTGTTCGTACACTTACTGTAATTACTCCTACCTCTCTGACAGCAGGTGAAGCTTGTTCATGCTTATTCTGAACAACTAGTTTTTCAAGGTCTATATCCTCTTGTGATTGCTGACGTCTGTGCTTTCCCAACAGTAAACTGAACGGGGTCACAGGGAGACTTTCTTCTACTGCCAGCTTGAGAAATGTAAAAGTTGTAAGTAGAATTTTAGTGTCACAAATCTAAGTTCCATCCCGTTTAAAATTACCAGAATTCAGAACCAACCTAGATGACAAAACTTTACACTCAAATTTAACTGAGCTATGTGGCTCTTTGTCAGGCAGCTGGAGAGAATCCTACTCAGAGGGTTGCAAAACTCTCCAGAACACCAGATTTTGGTTGGCTGATGGACCCATGGATTTCCAAATATGGAAGTTGGTGCATGTGCCAGAAAAACTAAGTATGAGTTTCACATTCCACTTAGGACCAGAAGATTGTTTATACCCCAGCATCATCTGCAGAGAGATTCAATTATTTAACAGGAAGCAAAACATGGCACCTTCCCTTTTGCACTTTCCTAGATCAAAATACCTTAATCTAAGCACTAAATTATTCCCCCACTCTCCAAAGAAACTCATTGCTTTTGCCCACATTACCACTGGATTTTCTATCACAAAGATACTAGTTTCTACTTTGATCTATTGTACCTAACCAACCAAATTAATCAAGTGCTTCTGGTTTAGTCTGTTCAGTGAGTGTGACACACTCCTTCAACATGAATTCAAAAAAACCCAAATTTCCCAGACTACTTCTCCACAGAAGTGCATTCTGGAATTCCTTCTCACTGATAAGTCACAATTGACTGACAATTGTTCAACCTCATCAGAAAGCACAGTGGAGGCCACACTCAAGATTCCATGTGTTGCAGAAACCAAGACAAGGAGAGAGCTTATTCAAACATTTTGCTGCATTTGTGTCATCTGAATCCTTCAGAGATGTATCTTTTTGTTGTTATTCGGGGGAAATGGAAAAAGGAGGGAGTACCTTACTGATACTTTTCAAAAAGATTTTTACCAACAGCGATTCTGTCAAAAAATAAGCAAATACAGATCACTCCCCTCACAGATAAGTGCCTATGACTCCAGCCAAGGATCTGGTGTGCATTTTCATGATAGAAGGGAATGCAAGTATGACAAAATGAACCCCATCAGAATTTTGAACTGGTCTGTACAGCTCTGTCAGAACTCCCACGAGAGGTACCTGTTTGCTCGATGCTGTAAGCCTTTCTTCCAGAGGCTTTGTGCTAAGCGTCATTAGCTCCTAAAATACAGAAGGATGCACCACAATTATCACGGGTGAAACTGTTTCCCACATTGCCATACCTTGCCTACAGAAGCTTCCAACTGGCCCAAAAGTTTCTATCAGTCAAGTGGAAGAGACAAACACATCTCTTCCTCTTTATTTTGAAAGAAACTGAAAGGAAGCAAGAATGGACCTAGAGGTTCTGTAGACTTTTTTGGGAAACAAACAAACACCCCAGACCAACTCAGAAACTACAGAGAAAACTGAGTATCATATGGAACATTTGTATTATCAGCAATAATATTTACAGCTTCTAAGTGGTTAAGTTAAAGAGTATAAGCAATGTTCCCTATTTATCTAGTTTCTCATATCAGTGAGGCAGCATAAGTTATTAGAAGTAGCAAACCAGTAAATAATTTTGAGCTTGGGCTGTTTTGGCAGTTGAAAGCTTTTAATAAAGAACAAAGCATGGTTTACACTGACTTGAAATCACAAGAAGAAACACTTAAAGCACAGCTCTGAATTTGTATCAATCCACACTTAAAATACTTTTTCCCCAGGAACCCCCTGCTAATCACTATTTCTTACTTGTGTATCCGTAAGAAAAAGTAGTTGGGATCTTCTCAGCCAAAGGTGTTTTTCTGAGCCAGTCGTTTCAGGTTCATCTCTTGGAACAAAGGCAGCAAGGAGGATCTTTTCTTTACAAAGGTTTCTCTGGATATAGATCGGCCGTGGCTCACTTGGTTTAAACACAAACACTGAAAAACCAAGAATGTCTTCTCTTTAAATCATGAAATTCTGACCTTCCTACAGCCACAGCCAGGTGAGGGCTGGACATCATTGCCTCCAAGCAGCAGTTTGCAGGAATAGAACTGGATAAGCTTAGGCATAGTTGAAGGTACCTTTCACAGTACTCCAATCCAGACAACATACTTGGAAATCAATGTAGGACAGTAGTTTTAGGAAGAGTTACCTTAATTTATAGCCAGACCTCTAAAACACAGCTGTATATTTCAACAGCAGTTTTGCATTTACAAGAGAGGGTCAGACCCTCACCTAGAAAACCTGATTAATCCTGAGCTCTATCCTGTACCAAAAACTAACTGCTGGAAGAAAAGATGAGCAGCCAACATGCTTTACTCGATGGCTGCCGCCAGACATGGCTCAGTATCCAGAGGTGCAAGCACAGACTCAAGTCCACCTTACAGCTTTCACAGTCTGAATTCCAAGAAAACCTTTTCCAGAAATTGTGCTTCCCCGGTTTTAAATTCCACTGACTGTTACTTGTCAAAGAAGCCTCTGTACTCACAGCTGGACTCTTTGGAGAGCCATGAGACCGCAGCGATATGTTCCGAAAGGGGATCGGGCTGCAGAACCACGATGTTGAGGTGGGCACTCCACTCCACTGAAAAGCAAGCACAGCACGAGGCAGAGGTGAAAAGGAGCCATTCAGTTCTACCTCAGCACTCTGCCAAACAGAAGGTCTAAAAGGAAGTGACACACGGGGCCCTAACCACTGGAAAGAGGCATGCAGCTTCACTTATTCCCTGGTGAATGAAAATACACAAATACCACCAGCTTCTACACAAAGGTAAGAAGTACCACCTATTGTTGGGTTATCAACATCTAACTTAGAATTTACTCTACACATGCACACAAAGCATATGCACACTGGACAGGATGCTATCCTGACTGAGGTATGAAAATAACATTTCCACAGGGCATTTTGTAGTGTGTCAATCAGGAACCAAACTAGAATTCAGGTTTCATAGTAATGTGAAGTATTAAGTCACTCTAGCACACATTCAAGCCGATCTTACATGCACAAGTGAGCAGGTTCCAGCAACACAGAAAGCCATAATCAGTGGCACCAATAAGGTACTTGGAACATGTTAGTCTCCCAAAGCAGATGTTCCTACAGAAGTAAAAAGTTAAAACAAGTTAGTGACCTTCAGAGTTCATCTTTGTTTCTCTATGTAGCAAAGATTCACCATTCACAAAAAACATTCAGCTAAGATTTAGTTTTGATATCTAAATCAAGCTCGCTTTTTGCTTTCACCTCTAAGTGGCACAAAACTTCACATACAACCATCAGATAGGTCTGGGAGATTCAAAAGTATGCATAAATCTAAAGGGATTGCATGTTTCTACAGCATTATGATTTAAAGGAGGGATTTTAAGCCTTAAGTAAATTACAAACCCATATGTAAGTGTTCACACTGAGACTGGAAAATAACTTGCATATTTGAAGAACCCCAAGTATTGCTCTAAGAACTAGAAAGAGAGAAGTAGTCAAAAAAAAGCCGTTATTACAAGCTGCTCCAACTGAAGAAAGCATGTGATTTGTTTCCACTTATTTTAATTTCTCAGTCTCTTGTTTGAGAATACTAGAACAGCCTTTTGGTTTCTAATGATAAAACATTTTCCAAAAAAAGGTAGGAAGGGACAGAATTTGTATATTAAAGCATACCCCTTTGAAATTATGCATTTAATATGGTAACTTCATATATTCCTAGAGGAATTTATTTCCTTTTACTATAACACATAGTAAAGGCTGTAAGAGGAGCAGCTGGACTGGGAAAAACTTGCCACCATACCAAGCTCACATGCCTCCCACAGTCTGCCTGCACACCACTTTTAGAATCATGTTTTTCAATTTCTTATCTCAAGGCACCCATATCAACAGAACAGACTCCACAGCACAAAAGAAAAGCTTACAAACATACACACAAAACCATGAAAGCCAGAAATCTCTGTATCCTTCTATGATTCTTTGTGTCAGTCTTTAAAAAACACGGTGACCACGCAATATTGGTGTGTTTTATCATGAGGGCACACAACTGAGCATTCTGGGATACTCTGCCAGGCAAACCTGGATCTCCCAACAGAGGTTAGAGAGGATTAAGACATATATTTCATAATAGAGATAATGTCATCATTTAGTGATATAATTTCTATTTGTATGTGTGTGTACATGAATACAGAACAAAGTTCTTGTATTTATACTTTTTCAGTGCTTTGATTCATCCCTAGACTAATGGGGGAAAAAAGACGGGCTATCAACACACTGCTGTGTGCCCAATGATAGATATTTAAGCATGGGAGGTACAGGAGGCATAAGCAAGTAAGATGAAGAAACTGAAAAGCTTGATCTTATTTTTAAAAGGAAGTTACTAACCACCTAAAAGCCATTTTAGAGTCTTTTCTATATAAGAACTTAAGACTTAAATTCAATGTTTTTATGAATATATATAAAGTCTGACTACTATGAATTGATTCTTTCTGTTCTGAGAGTTCAAGCAAGACATAAAAGAGCAGATGAAAAACATACCTTATATTTCCAGGTGGATGGCAAAACGTACACTTAAGATCCCAAGTGACAGAATCCCAAACAGTGACGGTTTCTTCAAAGCTAACAGCAAGCAGAGAGCCATCCTCTGAGAAGCAGCAGTTAGTAGCTTGGTAGTTGTGGTAGCTGCCTACAAAGTCACAGCTCCAGCTCACACTTTGCTGTGCTGCATTGAAAGAACAAGCCAGTTAATTCAAGTCTGTACATGAAAAAGGAATTCAAGTATTACTGTTGCAAAATAGGCTCAAGAGCAAGGCAGTTTTGTCTCAGAAAGTTTATGTTCTAGAAGAGCACAGAGAACCTGTCCTGTTCTAGTATGAGAAACATCTGGTAGGGTTTTCAGTTGTCCTCAGTTTTGCATTTGAGCAGTGAACCCTAAGCCTCACATAGTACAATATCCATGCTCACTCTGCCAACTCTGTTAACTGTGCTCTTGAATAGCACATCTCAGATAAAAACAGTACTCAAGTAGATCCAGCATTTATTGTTCTCAAACATAATGTTCTTTTAAAACTCTAGCAAGAAGATGAACTTGAAATTTGAACACAGGTCGTATTTGAGTGCAACAAAGCTCATGGTTCATTCCAGAAGATTTGAGGACCACCAAGTGACCCATCAGCATGCTTCCTTGTGCTAGTTAACCTGCATTCCTTCGAGATACCTTTCCCACTGTTGAAAACTGCCATAAAATAAACTGAAGCAAAGTGATGTACTCACCATATTAACAAACATTTCCAAGTATAAAATAATTCACAGCATGCTTTTGAAACATAAGAGTAAGATGAGGAAAGAAAGGAAAAGCAGTTCACCCTATGCTAAGCAATCCTTTATATAATGGTTACAAGATGATGATTAAAAGACCTGCCTGTAAAAGAGCCAGAAACTGTTCACTACTTCAAACTGCATGGCACCATCTAGAGGCACAGCAAGAGATCTGCAATTAAAAACATCCCAGCGTTTACTCAGTTTATGAGCTCATTAGTTTACCAATATTTGCTGCACAGAAACTGCAGCACGTTGAGCCTTTCTCCCTGGGCATTCCTACCTTATCCCCGCTAGGCAAAGACACCACAGGAGTCAGCACTAATTTGTATTTTTACATATGCCATGGAACAGAACTCTGTAGTCATTAAGAAACAAACACACAAAAATAACCCCAGATAAGGCCAGTCAGTAGATACAAAACTATTTTGTGGAAGGAAAACAAACCCCATTAGGTTTCATCTCCAACCCACACTATATTCAGGATCAGAGTAGCTGCTCATTAAGTTGAATATAATTTAGGCTCAGAATAGTTTACAAAAAAAAAAAAAGCAAACCCAAGCACTTTCAGTTATCATTGAGGGAGTTGCTATTAAATGAACACAGGCTTTTGTCCTTCTTCTCATCAGCAGCCACAGCTGAGGAGCAAAGAGCTTGGAGATAGAAAGTCAATTTGGCAAAGGAAGGTTGCCAAATGGAAACCTCAGTGATTCAAAAGTACTTTTGAACATGTTCTCACCTGCCCATTAAAAGACAAACAGGTTACTAAACCATAAACAGTTCAGCATGACCACTGTTACAGCTCTTTGGGAACATGAAAAGACAAGGCACCCAAGTGGCAGGGAAGTTGCAGTTCATTTAAGTGTGGCTGGCACCATAATAACACTCAAGTGAAAGGAAATTACTAAGTTGAAATCTTTTGTATTTCATGTCCAAAGGCATACAGGGCAATACAGATCCAGAGATGTTCTGTTTGCAACAAGTGAACATCAGCATCAAGAGGTGAAATTTGCTTACGTAAAGTGCCTAGGAAGTGGATCCTAAATACCTATTCTAGGATGTTTAACTGTCTAAAAGGAAGGAAGGGATGTTCAAAAAATGAACTCTGAAGCGGTGGAGCTGCAGAATGGCAAAGTGCTATTATTTTAACACGTTCCTACATCCTGTTCTCTCAAGCAGAAGTTTAAAAAAAAAAGTCTATCCAGAAGAATGACAAAAATCCATTTTCCCAGCATAGGAAAATCGTTACCACAATCAATCCTTTAAACAATCAGCAAAGGCTGCCATTCCCTTCTGCAGCAGGCTCAGCAAGGTCTTTGCTATTTCAGGAACCTCCATATCAATCTATAATACTGTGAAACTGTGACAGAACTCCACTCCAGGCTGCTCATGAGAATACAACACTTCATGCAGCAGCAGAACCAGATCAGTGCACAGGACAGAGCAGATGAAGGGAGGGTCAGAATTTCTATAGCATGACTTCAGTGACCCTTGTAGGCCCCTTCCAGCTCAGGATGTTCTCAGGATTCTACGTTACAAGGTGGTAAGTAAGAGTATGTTATGTTTCGACCATACTTGCCTTCTGGATCAGTGTCTTCTACCATCACCCAGACTTTAAACACACAGTCTCTGCCAGTTGTCACCAGTATCAGAGAGTCATCTTCCAGTTCTCCCATGTCACGAAAGCACATGTCTGTGATGTGGTTGTCATGGGGCGTATTTATTCTAGTATTCAGCTTAAAGCTACAGGACAAGAAAACAGAAGCTTGTCATTCTATTTCATTTGGAACTTGGGGAAGACTTCAGCTTAAAGCTGATTCTGGAATGGGCAGGGAGATGAGGGATAAAAGAAGTTTGGTCTAACTAAGACAGCTAGATGGTATCACGTTTACAGATCAGATTTCCCTCATCACTTACATATAGCAAGAGAGATTGTAGCTCAGTAACTATCCCTAGGCAAGCATCTTTTAAATATTCAGTCTGAACTCTGGGCAATCTTTCCAGTACTTAGAAAATCAGTCACATAGTTGATCTGTGTAGTAGCTTTCTTTTGCTTTGTTTCTTCTTTAGGAAAATAACAATTTATAGTCAACATGTACTTTTTTAATTAAGAAAATTAGGGTAAGTCTATTAAGCAGATGCATACGTTAGCTAAAGTAAAAAAACCACAATAAATGTACTCTAGAAGGGCTAATCAATGAATGATGGATTAGACAGAGATGGGAAAACTGAACAAGCTATAGAACTATTCTGTCATGTGTATGATTTTTAATACCAAGGAAATATGTGAATTTAAGTCCCATGGTCATAACAGCCTGTCTGATTACTCTAAGTAAAAAAGATTCAGAGCATGTCCAATCTGCATTTACTTCAATTCTGTGTGCTGTTGCAGATGCTTCTAGTGTGCATGGTGAACTTCCTACAGTCTGCCCTAGAATTTTATTAGTTGATCTGGAAGAACTCTGCCTTTGCAAGACCACATCTGAGCAGGTAGTTGTGTGACTCTGACACCCAGAAAGCCAGCTCTGTTATCGTTACCTTTGTGTTTCTTCCTCATAGAACCACAGCTTGAGCTCTAACTCGGGGTCTGTCACTTCTTCTCTCTCTTCTACCGTGGCCAACCACGTGCCCCGGGTGCTGAACGCGACCTTCACCAGGTCAGATTGCTTCAGACCTGCCTCGTGGATGTACTGGCGCTGCACAATGTCCAGCTGCAAAACGAGGCCAACATTAGACTTCAAAATTCAAGTGTAGCTGTAAGAGATACCATCCATAAGACCATGGAGGAAGGATGTTCTGAAAGCACTAATTAGACCTGACTGGGCTGTGGCATAAAAAAAAAAACCCCAATCAATCAATATGTAGGGAAAGCATCACTGGGGAATGTGCATTCCACAGCCATCCTATGAGTGGGAAAAAAGAAGATCATTTAGAGGGATTTTACCTAGAAATTGGACATTTAACAGGAGCAGCACACTGCTCTGAAGTACTTTTTCAACTATCAACATTTAGCTATGCTTAACAGGTAAAAAGTTTGCAATAAAGCCAAGAACATCTCAGCCTGGAATCCAGCCTTTCCACATAGCTGCTGGGTTTTTTTCCTTTTTGCCATATTAAGTCTTCAAACAAATTCTGATGTACCAGTTACTTCACTAAATAAAGTTCAGGTACAAGCTCATTCAACTTACACTGAACAGCTGTTGGTCACTTTGGAGGCAATAGAACTGCAAGTGGCCAGGCTCTCCATTCATGACTAGAGCTTTGGTTCTAGGATCAACCACTAGGCCAGTCTTGACATCCCTACCTGGAAAAAAAATCAGGTGACAAATGACCAAAGGTGGTAAGTGACATATTTCATCCTCTAAAGGAAAGATAAGTTTTACTGAACTTACTTTTGATTAGCCCTTGAATACTTCTGGAAAACCTTAGGTTGCTGTTGATTATTGTAATTCCTGAAAGAGAAACCAAACCAAGTCTTGCTAAAGGCTTTTGCAATGTAACCACATCTCACAGGGGGGAAGGGACCACAACCAATGGTTGATGTATCCTTTCCCAATTGTATCTTTTCCCAATTTATGACACCCCTACATCAAGGTGGAAAGCCAAGTTACAGCATTCACCAGGCAAATTCACAGAACTGATGAAAGAGAAAAAAATCACTTTAAGCATCTGTCCTTTCAGTTCAGCATTGAAATTTTATGCAGTATCTGGTTAATTAACGTGAAATCAACAAAATAAAGCTCATATAGATTTGCATTAGGTGATACTCAAGTTTGCCTTGGCTTACTGTTGTCTGTGTGCAAGGTGCAGCAGAGTGCGCCGTCAGACGACATGGAGATGTACTCAATGGGAGACCCCAAACGAGGCAGGAAGTCCTTCTGACAC
Source organism: Myiozetetes cayanensis (assembly GCF_022539395.1). Classification (NCBI taxonomy): domain Eukaryota; kingdom Metazoa; phylum Chordata; class Aves; order Passeriformes; family Tyrannidae; genus Myiozetetes; species Myiozetetes cayanensis. The sequence goes on along the minus strand of NW_026088185.1, from coordinate 6,938,170 downwards.
GATGATTCGTTGTGCCACTGCACTAGAACTGATTCAACTCCACCACTCAGCAACCTGGTTCCTTTTCCAGCAATAAAAATGCAATTATAGGTTGTGCTTAGAACCAAAAATTCAGTAGCATATATCTTTACAACGACAGACAAACATAAGCGTCTCAAAACCTTTTAAAACTGTCACATACAAAGCAAATATATCGAGCCTGGGCCACACAGAGAGGTAAGATTCTTATTATCCCATGTTAAATTGCTAGAGAAACCTGGATTAAGCAACAAGAATTTGTGCCTACAGTAAAATTCAAACAATGCTTTGGGAGTAGCAGATCCCCTTACTTTCTGAATCAGCTGAGTATTTGTGTTAGAATACAGCTGAACTATTCTCCTTCATTGACAAGTACTTTGCACTAAGAAATATCTTGAGAATAGTTCAGATCACACAATTCAGATAAAAGTGAAGTATTTCTGACACTAGGTTTGAGTTCAGACCAGACTGGCTTGTCTTATTTGGATGCAAATAAGATTGACAAGAACTAATCAGTATTACTGATGAAAGGGAGAGAGAATGAGAGTGGAGGGGGGGGGAAGTAAGAGGAGGGGTTAGACTTTACATTCTACCACAGAAGGTAGATATTTGACATTATGAATGACAATCAAAATTACATCAAAAAAAGTAACAACTGCTTCCATTTTTATTTTAGATCCTTACTGGACATACTTAAAAATTCTAAAAATTAGTTTGTTATAAGTGGGCAAACTCAAACTTGTATTGATTCTTCCCTCCCTGCTGCAACTCTTTGACTTTGAAAGGTGTTTTTTGTTTGTTTGATGAAGGTTTGCTTCTGGTGTTTTTTTTGTTGTTGTTGTTTTGTCTTGTTTTTTACTTTTCTTTTACTCACCCTCCATAGAAAAAGCCACATCCATTACAATATCATGATGCCAGTGCAGTGTGGAATATGTGTATTCTTTCTTGTGGTGGAAATTTCTCCTATGTGGGGAGGAACAGAACAATTTTTTACTCACAGAATCAAAAACAGAACAAAGGAAAAGAAATATTGAATTGAATCAAGTATATCATCCTCTCCTTTAACTTCTAGACTACAGCTTCTTGAGTGCTCAGGTGATGCTGAGGGAAAGAACCACACTAGAAGGTTTTCAGCACCGTCCTGGTCATCCATACCTCACATTTTACATGTATGGAGCAACTCACCCCTGGAAGCAACTTGGCCAGTGTGTTGTAGTTCCACTGGTGTGCTCTACCTAGGACTCTGCTTGCCCATAAAGTGTTATTTCTGTTGTTCACACATTTCTTTTTTCACATTTAGATTCGTGGAGCACAGCTCAACAGGAATATTTTTTCCCTTTGACATTGCACTGAAGCTGCCCTGCACTCAGTGTCAATACTGCAGGGACACTGCTCATTCTTTGTTCATTATGACTTCCAAAAATGGCAGCACTAAGGACAAATCAGACTGCATTTGCTCAGGTTTCACTTGATTTCTTTGGTCAGAGCAGTTGATGGGGTACAGCTGAACCACAATGCACATACCAGAGGCGAATCTTTCCGTCAGCGTGGCCAGTTGCAATGCAATCCTCTTTAGGGTGGCATGCTACGCAGCTGAACTGATTGTCTCCACCTTTTGTCTTCACTGAATGTAAAGAGAACCTTCAAGAGTTAAGGAATTACCTTTAATTATACAAGTTGGGTTGGTTTTTTCGAAACAAACCTTCAAAAGAATCACGTAGTGCACATAAAAAATACTGATTGGCAAAATAAACATCTCTAAGTTGTTATGGTTACATGCACTCCCCACAAAATAGTGACAGACTTATTTTTCTCTTTATTTCATTATTCTTTGCCTTCAATCAAGCTGAAAAATTTTTTGCTTCTTTCTCTCTCTCTCCTCTACTCCCCTTTCCTCTCCATGCCCTGACCCTGCCCAAACTATGTCGCTTGTTTCAGTTCAGCATCAGCCTAAGTATTCACCTGAAAAAAATACACCCCTGAGCTGCAAAGGTAAGGTACCACTGCCACTGCAGTGCTCACTGTCTGCCTCTGTGGGAAGCTTCCTATATAGTGACCACAGTCCCTCCAGCTTAAAACTAAATGGCTGCTGACAAACACGAGATCATGTGTGCACACATCACCGGTTAATAAACACTTATGATAGACTGGACTGAATCAACACTTGACATCTTTATTCTCATTCTTACCTGTTCAACAGTTTCCGTTTAAAGAAATAAACTTGGAGATTAACCTCTTTCACTGATACCACATATTCACCCTGTTAAAACAATATGGGATTTACAGATTATGTTTTTACATATGAAAGAGCTAAAAAAAAAAAAAAAAATCACATTTCACTACAAAGTACTTAACACTGGAGACAACAACTGGAGTCTTTATGTTAAGTAAAGACTTTCCTGTGATAAGTGTTTGATGTTACTTTTTTCTAGTAGGATAAAATAAAGCACAGGCCTTGCACAGATTCATTTACTTTTGCTTTTGTGCTTGTATGAAGGCATAAATAGCATAGAGTTTGAGACAAAAAAAAACCCCAACCAACCAACACCCCACAGAAGAAAAAAACCCAAAGGTGAATATACTTCTCTTCCGAACGCAATCTGCTTCGGTGATGCCCCCACACCGTCCAGAACCACTGAGAGCTCCCTGGCTTCCAAGTCTTGGCCTGCTCCTTTGGTCAGCTTCACTGAGACCAGCTGGAATGTATCTGACCAAAGAAAAAAGTCTCTTTGTTTCAAACAGTAGTATTGAAGAAAGAGGACTGGACAGTGGGTGCAACTGTAAGCAGAAACCAAGAGAAGTTGCACAGTATTTGCTCTTGCTCTGAAGCAACAGTATATTACAGTATGGAGTAAGGCTAAGCCATATTTATTTCACACAAAATCCTATTAAAAAATATCTAGGCATGCTGCTAAATAGAACCACTCTGTTTATGTTAACACTGCTAAAAGTGGAAGAGTAATCTCAAATACTCCTACTCAAGTAGTATACCCTGTGCCTTCGTAAGCACTGCCTAAAGATTTATGGCATCTACGAGATCACATCCATGCAGTATCTGCTCCACAAGTGAAGATAAGCACTCTTCTAGACAAATACTGAAATAATACATGTCGCAGAATGAAAACAGAAAAAAAACACGACATGCAGGACTACAGACATCTGCCACGGGATTTAAGAAATATTTCCACAATGAGCATATTAAAGCACATTCCTGCAGCATACCACTCACTGATGTGAGAGCAGCACAGACACAGAATGACTGAGATGGCAAGGATGGTGTTAACTGGACTGTACCTCGTTCACCCTTCTTTGGAATTACAACAAACACCAAGTCCTCGGCACTGGCAAGTGTGTACAGTGCCAGAAGTTCGCATCCTACAGTGAAAGTCTAAGAAAAAAAAGAGGAGGTCAGCAATTACTGTATGCTTTTCAACAGTGAATAATACTAAGTTTTTAGAACAAGGAAAGCATCTGTGCTTTAAATATCCCTTCATGTATTAATTAAAATTCTTGATTCTAAGACAAAAACAAATATCTTTATTCTCTCAGGGATTAATACAAACGTGAAAACAGTACTAGGAAAATACAAGACATCAGATTTACTGAAAAACCTGAAGACACCTTACCCCTAATACAAATCAGAAGGCCCACCTATAAGTAAGTGCCTCTGTTTAGCAGAAAACGGGATCAAGAAGACAGTTGGCAGCCCACATTTTCAACCCATTATATCAATTCTGACTGGCACATCCCAAACTGCAGCACATTCCTCAAGAGCTACGCTGGGCTCCAAACTGCAGCAAGGAGCAAAGTCAGTGTGTCATTACATCCCACAAAATAATCTGCATCATCATCACACATCAACTACCACATTTTGTTACTGCCATAGGTGGTTTTCAGGCTGTGTTAATGGCAGAACAACTTATCTCAGACTGATCTGTGCCCACCTGTAGTAATAGCAGTATTCTACAATCAGTGAGTCAAGGATAATTTTGATGTGTGCTCAACAGGAATAACTCAACATACTTTAATGGGAATCCCATCCATGAAGTCCCAAAGCTTAATGCTGCCATCAAGAGAGGAAGAATAGAGCTGAGGAAAAAAAAATAAATATATGAGCCAAGGCAATAATATTTCAAAGTCAGCTTTTACATAAAATCACAACTTAAAAATTGGAAGACTGATCATTGGAACTGTGATTCCAGGCAACTGGATCATCAAAAACACAGGACACAGACCAGCTCTGTGCTACCTTCAAAGAATGTGCAATGGAAGCACAACATTCTAGTTTAAAATGTACATTGTCGTGAAGTGTGAGTACATAGACACCCATTATGGGAACATCTATTAACACTTGCATCAGATTTTTCACAGCTAATATGCAGATCAGTCCCTTTTGGTAAATAACTGCTGTTTATATATAGATACAAAAAAAACCTCAAGTAAACTGAAAGCCAGAGCAGAGAAGGCAGGCTGGGGACAGTGAGAGCCACTGGGCAAGTTAAAGGGATTTACTCAACTCTGCATTTGTACCAAAAGAGGCAAACACCAACAACAGTAAGTGTTGCTCATCTTCTCACATTCTTCCTTTACCCCTCAATCATCAAAGAATCAGAAATCTTGCTGACATTTCCCTTTTACGGTCATTTCACTCAACCAGTGCAATCCACATGGCGTTTCACGTTTTTATTTGTAGATAACAGATACATTTACCGTTCTTGTCAGATTTCAGAGCAACATTAGGTCAGCGATGCTCTAATCGCTCCCAGCTCGTTCCCAGACTCCAGCCAGCAGAGGGACAGTCCCCGAGGAGGGCCAGGGGCACTCCCATCCCCACCCAGACCTTCCCCTCGCAAACCTGCATGTGGTTGTGCGGGTTGAGCTGGATGCCCGTGACCAGGTCGGCGTGGCCGCCCATGAGCCGCAGGGTCTCCTCGGTGGTCACACTGTACACCTTCACGAAGTCCCCGGAGGCGCAGAGCAGGTACCTGCGAGGACAAACCGCGTTACCGCGGGGACAGCGGCCCGGGCGCCCCGCGGGGGCCGCAGGCCGCGGGGGCCGCAGGCCGCGGGGACACCGGCAGGCAGAGCTCGGCGCGGAGCTCGGGAGCCTACCCTCCCCTCATCCCCCGGGTGCTGCGCCCCCGTCCCCCCGTCCCGCTCGCCTGGAGTCGGCGGAGAACACGGCCCTGGCTCCGCGCAGGACACCACCCCCGCACCGCACCACGCGCAGCGCGCCCGCAGACACCATCTTGTCCCGTCGCGCCCGCCCCGCCCCGCCCCGCGCGCCGCCGCCGCTCATTGGCTGCCCGGCCGCCGCGCGCGCCCCCTCACGGCACCGCGGGGTGGATCCCCTCAGGAGAGAGCGCCGGGACCGCCGAGAGTGACCGAAACACCAACGTCCAACCGGACCGCGGTACCCAGTGCCGCGTCCAGTCTTTCCTTCAACACCTCCAGGAACAGTTACCTCCCCGGGCAGCCCGTCCCAGTGGCCAGTCACTCTTTCTGCGAATAAATTCTTCCCGGTGTCCAACCTAAACTTCTCCGGCGCAGCCTGACGCTGTGTCTGGTCTCTGGGAGAAGAGCCCGACCCCTCCACCGGGCTGCAACCTCCTTCCAGGAGAGGAACTCCCCCCGGCCGCTCTGCCCGGCCATTCCCAGGCGGATGGATGGGGGACAGGGACGGGCCGGCCTGTGAGGCGGTGCCGCCGTCACCCACCCCAGTACACTGGTCCCGTCCGGCCCCAGGGAAAGTCCTTTGCTTGGCTCTGGAACTGCGCGGGGCTGAGGCGAAAAACACTTTAACTGCCTCGTTTGAGAAGGCAGGAAGGCAGAGTAGAGGAAACTGACGGGCGAGCTGGGTTAAAACCCGGCTTGTTCGCCGACTTGGGCGAGCGGTGCCTTCGCCGGCGTATTGAGCACATCGTGTTCCCGTATCTGGAGGAAAACCGCTGTCAGAAGCGATGTGGATGTCTGGAATAAACCATGATTTATGCTGTCTGGGCCCTTCGCTGCTGCTTTGGAATAGTGATTGCAGTTCTTGCACAGCTGTGTATTTTTGGTGGCTGTTTACACTGTTGAAACTGGTATGCTTGTAATTGATTTTCGAACAGTCCCACATCACAGTAACAGGGACAGGTGCGTTCCGGGGGTTTAGTTGTGATTATCCTGCTGTAAGCCAAGTTATGTCCCTTTTTTCACTGCTGACTGAATTCTGGTTCGGAGGTTAAGTGACGATCCTTCAGGGAGAGTAGCACACGCATTGGAATATTGTGGTTACAGGGAACTGGGAATGGATGTGACAGAACACAAAGCACCCAGAAACTTGGCTGATAATCTCAGATTTTTTTTTCAGTTTAACAGTGCTCTCTTTCTGGAGCTGAGAGCAGAATTTACAAGTTCTGCCTCATCACTGCTGTTGGGTGTAACAGCTGTGTTGTTCTCTCATTCTGGTGAATATTTTAGAACTCAAAGGCAAATACACCCTAGTGCTCTTCCTGTGTGGGACAGTCCAAGTTTAGACCCACAGACACTGAGTAAAGGCTGAGTTCAGTCCTGGAGGAAAAAGCAAGGTCTCTAGAAAAAGATAGTCCCTTTAATCCATATTGTTATGTGAAAGGGAAAAGGCTTCTTATCTCTTTAGTCCAGATCTACACTAAATGTAGTCAAGTCTAGTAAAAACACAGCCACTTGGCCTGTTGAATTTTCTCCTGGATGAAGGAGAAAGACAAATACCTTGTGCCTTTTAATGCATATGTTTTTGTTATACTGGTGTAATGCACATTTAGTTTCATCATTTTAAGAGGTCTGTCATAACTTTAGAAGCTGACAAACCATCTAGACCTCAAGAATACCCCCAGACCAGGAGGGTAAATATCAGCTCTGCTATAGTGACACAATGCAATGTTTCATATTTAGAATAGCATTTCTAATAACTTTTGGGCAACATTACTTAGAACAATTACACAGTGTATCTACAGTTGAAAAAGCCCCTGTATATAATAACTATCAAGTGGTCTTTTGGTTCTGAAATCATGTTGATTGTAGATGCATTACTGGGAAGGGAAGGTTTGGGAAGGGTTGGGAAGGGTTGGGTTGGCTTGCACTGGGGACAAATCCTTCCACAAGTGCTCCAGTGATTAGTTGTTTACAAAACATTTATATTTCTTGTGTCCCAGAAATATTTTGCGTGAGCACCCCTGTTGATCAGTGTTACAGTTTATGGTACTTTGCTGCCATGTGCTGTCCTTTTACAAGCAGCACAGTCTCTCTGGTGCTCATTCAGTGGACATTTCATAGTCTTCCTCACTTGGTGCACTCTCGAGGTCTGTTGTCCCATTTCCAAGTCTGAAACAGGCTCTTTTGTTCTTTGCTTTTGGATGGCCATTTTCATACTCAGTTTCACAGCCTTGGAGGCTGGTTTCTGGTTGGTTACTCCTTTTAAGCAATACAAAAAAACCCCATACATCCTTTCTGCCTACAAATTATGTATCCTATCTAAAAGCTACAGGGTTGTCAGGCAGGTTTCTCAAGCAAGCAAAGATATTTAACAATATTAATCCCAGGCAAGTTTCTGAAGCAAGCTAAGTGAGATATTTAACAGTATTAACAACTTTTTTCAGGACAGATGCCTCCCACCTCTTGTGGTGCAAGTTGCTTTCCTGTGGAATGTTCTACATTACCTGAGAGTAATGAGGGAGCTGGAGAAAGAGCTCGGCAAGCTGCTTTTGATCATTTACCAGCAATGCTGGTTACCTGGAGAAGACCCAGTTGATTGGAAATGAGCAAAGGGAATGCCCTCCTACAGGAAGGGTAGGAAGGATGATGTGGGGAACTACAGGCCTGGCAGCCTGACCTCAGTACCAGGGAAGGTCATGGAGCAGATCATCCTGAGTGCCATCCCCAGGCACATGCAGGACAACCAGGGCATCTCCTGGAGGGTGGGAAGGCTCTGCAGAGGGATCAGCTGGAGATGCTGGGTCGGGGTGGATGTTGAGGGGTTCTGTGGGGGTGTTTGGGAGGATTTGGTGTTGGTGGGGATGCTGGGGAGGGAGATGTGTGGAAGGTGAGAGGCCTGGTCTGAAACTGGATCCAGTTTGAAGGCAGCCTGTGTAGTTTTGCACAGTTTTGGTTATGGAGGGCAGAAAGAATATCTATGACTTGTCTTTTTCTGTCAGTGGTACTGACAGTTGGCATCCAGGGCAGAAGAGTGGAGAGCTGCACGTTATTGGCCACTTATCTACCTGTACCAGATGGAGGATTAGTGTTTTTTGCAACATCCCTATTTGTGTGGGGTGCTTTTGTAACACTGAGTCATCTTCCATTCCTTGAGAGCTTAAAAGAATTATTTTATATGTTATTAGAATTGTATATGTTATTAGACCTTAACAGAAAAGTGTTTGAAAACCAAACAATGCCGAATTTAGTTTTGTTTTGTTGTTTTTTGGGTTTTTTGCCTCTGTTTAGTATTTTATTTTTTGCAATTGCTCTCAATGGACCCTGTTAAGACAAATGAGTTGCTGCTTTGGGATGGGAAGCAAACTTGCAAGTATTTTACATGCTCAGGTTGTGCCAATGAACTTGGGAAGTTTGCAGCTTGATTTGAAACTACATGCACTGAGCAATGGAAAATAATGTGGATTCCTGGTTTCCTGAGTTTAGCATTAAATGCCAGATTTTTCTGTAAAACAGCAAAGATATTTTTGTGCTCCAGGTCATCACTTTGATACAAAAATCATTCCTGGAAGAAGCAACAGCTTCTGCCTTCTGACAGATGCAAGCACTGCCACCAATTGCTCCAGCTGCTGCTCCCAACAGGCCCCTGCAAGAGCACAAACATCAGTGCCAGTTGGCTTTGGCTGCCCTCTGGCAGAGAAGTCCCCCAGGGGCACAGCTCTTTGGGGCAGGAGACGGGCAGCACCCCTGCCAGGACTCAGGCTGGTGGCAGATCTCCTTCGGTGAGGACTTGCCAGAGCTGCTGCTTTTCGTACAGCCACAGCCAATGGGGTCGGAGCAGCATTGATGCCTTGCCCACACGTTCCTTCTGTGTGGCACAGCCCCATCCGTGTTTGGACCGGCCACCGGCCAGCACTTCTCCCAAGGAGCCCGTGCCAGCTTCTGTGGAGGCCCCGTGCCCTTGGCGCTGCAGCTGCGTCGGCAGCCAAGGGGGCTCCTTCTGCTGCCGTGGGCAGGCCCAGCAGGGGAAGCTTTGCTTAGTTTTTGAGCTGTGCCTAAAGTTCCCATCCAGCTGTCTTAGATACTTTGGAGAAGGGACTCCTGCCGACTTGGGGCAGGTTGGCCAAGCTGAGGGGGGCCCCAGGGCACGTGGCAGGGTGTCCCAGGGTGCCCTTTGTGACACGCTGGGCATCGCCAATGGGATGGCAGGGGCCAGGGTGTCACAGGACCCTTTGTGAGACGGGATGAGAGAGGTACTGGTGTTGACGTGGCCGCGCCTCAGTGCTCCTCGGAGCGTGCGACAGGACAGACGGGACAGAGCAGTGCTGTGCGGAGCCCCCCCCCACACAACTCCTTCCTTGCTGACCCGGAGCGTTTTGGAGGCTTTTCTGTGGTGCGAGTGTCCTCGAGGCCAGACCGCGGGGCTTGGTGACACGGAGCTTTGGCGAGGCGTCTCCAATCCCTGCGGCAGGTGCCCTTGAGGCCGCGCTGCAGGACCAGATAACTAACCCATAGCGTTTCCTAGGCTTTTCTCTCTTTCAGTTGTCCTCGAGGGCAAAGTGCAGGACCTGAGAACCCAGAGCGTTCCCTAGGCTTTTCTCTCCTTCAGCTGCCCTCGAGGCCAGACCGCAGGATCGGGGACCCAGAAATTTTCTGGGAGTCCAATCCCTGCGGCACGTGGCCTCGAGGGCAGCCTGCAGGACTTGGTGACCCCGAGATCTTCCGAGGTGTCTCTCCCTTGCAGGTGCTCTCCAGGCCAGACGTTGGGATGGCGGGAAGACGCCTGAGCCTGCTCAGGCCCTTTCAGATGAAGAAGAAGAAGAAGAAGGAAGGCCCTGGAGTTTCCCCATCACAGCCCCCTGAGGAGATGGAGCAGTCGCAGCCCCTGCAGGAGGGTGAGTGGCAGAGCTGGGCCGCAGGGCCGGTGGCTGCAGCCAGCTGGGCCTCTTCCCATCCCATCCCATCCCCTGTGGGCATGCCCAGAAAAAAGGAGGGGGCAAGAGGGCTTGATGCTGATCCCCTGGCAGCTCCAGGCACTTGGCATGCCGGGCTGGCCCTGCCCGCGGAGCGCAGGGCTGGGCTGTCTTCTCCGGCCTGTCCCGCAGCCCCTCAGCTCTGACCGCACTCGCTCTCTGCCATATCCAGGCCGGGACAAGACACAAGAGTAGGACCAGGCCTGTGGCCGCTTCCGCAGGGCAGCACAGGTACCTGCAGCCATCCCCCCCTGGGCTGGGCCTGCTGTCCCTGCTCAGCCTGGCACCGGCTGTCAGAGCTCTCCATGGCCCATCCCTCTCTTCCCTGCCCTTCGTTTTCCTGCAGACCTTTCTGAAATTCTTCGGGATTTGGCGTAGAGAGACCAGGATCACACCAACTGCGGTCCTGGCACAGCCTGACGCCACACCCAAGGCGCTCAAGGCAAAGGCCAATGTCGGCACCATGTCGATTGATGGCCCAGCGAGCTGTGATGGCACGGTGACGACACGACAAACTCCTACACCGCGCGGCCCGAACTCCCCACAGAGTCTGATGCCGCAACGACTGAGGGCATCGTAGGCACTGAGAGCACACCCATTCAGCGCCTGCCCGATGGTCCCAGTCTGGACATTCCTGGGGAGAGAGTTGTCTCTGCTCCAGTAAGCAGCCTGTGGGCAGGGATTGTGTGGGCCCTCAAGCCAGGTCTGCTGGGCCCCCTCAGCCTTTGAGGCCAGCAGAGTGTGGTAGGGAGGGAGGCACTTCTCAGGGGAAACTGGGCAAGTTGCTCCCTCTGGCAGCTCTCCAACTCCTCCATGCCCCCTTCGGGCCACACTGCGGCCAGACTGGATGACCCCGAGTGTTCCTGAATCTCCTGTGTTGTAGGAGCCTTCAAGGCTCTTCTGCAGGACTTGGTGACCCAGAGGATTTCTGTGCCATCTCTCCTGCAGGAAGCCATGAAGCCAGAGAGAGACATGGAGCAGAGACCCCCCAAGCTGCCCGAGGTGGCCTGGGTGAAGGAGGGCGAGGAGGTGGAAAGCCCTGGGCCTGCTCCAGAACAGCAGCCTGGGGAAGTGGAGCAGTTCCAGCCCCTGTGGAAGGGTAAGTGGCAGAACTGGGCCACAGGGCTGCTGGCTGCAGCCAGCTGGGCCTCTTCCCATCCCATCCCTTGCCATGCCATGCCATCCCATGCCATGCCATCCTCTGCGGACATGCCCAAGGAAAGGGAGGGGGGAAGGGGGGCCAGGACTGATCCCCCAGCAGCTCCAGGCACTGGGCATGCCGGGCTGGCCCTGCCTGTGGAGCGCAGGGCTGGGCTGTCTTCTCCAGCCTGTCCCGCAGCCTCTCAGCTCTGACCATGCTCACTCTCTGCCAGATCCAGGTCGGGACAGGACACAAGAGCAGGACTGTGCCCGTGGCTGCTTCCACAGGGCAGCACAGGTACCTGCAGCCATCCCCCCCTGGGCTGGGCCTGCTGTCCCAGCTCAGCCTGGCACCGCTGTCGGAGCTCTCCATGGCCCATCCCTCTCTTTCTGCCTCTGTCCCGCAGATGGTTTGCGAATTCAGCAGGTGCATTTGGAGGGAAGAGACCCTTGCCATGGGCGCTGGGGGCATGGCAAACTCTGCCCTCTACAATGCCAAAACCAGCACTGCCCTGCTGGATTTGCTGGTGCATAATGGTGTCTCCAATGCCAAGAAAGTAAGCAGCCTGCGGCCAGGGCTCCAACCCTGCAGGGATGGCACGGCCCCTCACGCCACTTCTGCTGGGCCCCCTCAGCCTTTGGGGCAGCAATGTGTAGTGGGAAGGGAAGCACTTCTCAGGGGAAACCAGGCAAGTTGGCAGCTCTGGCAGCTCTGCAACTCTCCCCCGTGGCCCCCCCAGGTGCCGGCCTTGGTGAGGTACATCCACTGGTGGCTCACGTCCAGTGTGTCTGCTGAGCACAGACTAGACAAGAGTCTTCTGCAGCTGGTTGAGGCACAGCCCGTGGATGTGGTGGTGACTCTGCTGCGCTCTGCCCCATCATGTGACAGGTATGGGGCCCTCGAGAGCCTCGAGGGCTCCCCAGCCTGGCCCCCTGGAGAGCCCGTCCCAGGTGTCTGTCAGGCCCAGAGTTGCAGCAGCCCCTGGCTCCTGTGTTTCTCAGCCCTGGCATGCCGGCCACGGATCCTGCTCCCATGTGCCCTCCTTGCTCCTCAAGCTGCTGTGGCTTTGTCACTTGGCACCAGGAACTGCCCAGACCGTGGCACTGTGGCTCAGAGCCCGCTGACACAGAGCTTTGACCCTGCAGAGCTGCTGTGACCATGTGGAGGACAATCATCTCCTCAAGAAACACTGCAGAGTCGGCGCTGAAGATATTTGCCCTTGTCCTGGGAAGCTGGCCAGCCTGCAGCATGTGCACCTCTGATGGGGACGAAAGGGATGTCTGTGCCCTGGCTGTGAGTCTCTGCAACTGGCCTTTGCTCACCCCCACGTCACCTGTGTGGCAGCTCTTCCTCCTCCCCCAGCACTGCATCTCCCTGCCTCAGGCACTGGGCTGGAAACATGGCTTAGGGGCAGCTTCAGGGGCACCAGGCTGGCTGCTCCTCCTGGGTCTCCCCGGCCTCTCCCTCCCATGCTTGGGCCCTGCCGCATGGATGTGTGGGCACTGAGCACTGTCTCCGGCTGTTTAACTTTTTCCAGGTGACCGTGGCACTGTGGAAGATCCTGCAGATGCTGGTCTGCTCACGTGCAGTGAGGACCTGTTTCCCCCAGCTCTTTGTGCATCTGCTCTTCCAAGTGTTCTTCAGCACAGAGCATATGCTGAAGGAGGTTGACACCTTCTGGAGGGAATGCCGGAAGCAAGGCAGGCTTCCCGCCAACCCCAACAGGTGCTCCATCCCAGTCCTCCTGTGTGCCTGCCGTGCCCTCGGGGCTGGGGCCAGGGCTCTCAGCGTGACCCGGGCTTTGCTCCGCACACAGGCTTGCAGTGCTGACCATCAAAGCCCTGCTGAGCTGTCTGCAGTGCGAGACTGTGCTGATGGCAATGGAATGCAAGCATGGCTGGGACACGCTCCTCCACACTGACACCCACCACTACGCGGTGGGTCTGCTGGCCAGGTGAGACCCCCTCATCCTGGCTGCCCCGTCCCTTCTGCCTGTGCACGGGGCACCCCCACAGTGGCCGTGGGCCAGAGGGCCTCGTCAGCAAGGGATGGCCGAGCAGAGGGGGAAAGGCTGGGAGAGGGGGAGGCACAGGAGGAGCCGCCTCCCAGAGTGCGTGTGTCCCCTCTTGGGGGGGTGGGCCAAGAGGGCTGGGCCAAGACAGGGCCTCTGTGAGCGAGTCCCGGGAGAGGTTTGCCCACCCAGCTCAGGGCTGACGGTGCCTGTTTCCCCCTGCCAGGGAGATGGGCTGTGCCTTCACGCCCTTGTGTTGCAGCATTGTATGCTGCCTCCTGGAGCTGCTCAGTGAAGAGATGTGCCCCTGGCACCTCCCTGCCATGGCGTTCCTTGTGGAGGTGAGCCTGATGGCGAGCGCTGCCTGGCAGAGCTGCCTCCACCTCTCTGCCCTTCTGCGGCCGCATCTGTGGGGGAAGCCCAGGGAATGGAGCCAGGCAAGAAGGGTTCTCCACTGCGTGCCCTTGGCCCCTGGCTGCTGGGGTGACACTTGTGCCCAGATGAGTGTTGGGGCCCTGTGCTGCCAGAACTCATGCTTCCCTCACGGCTCCTTGAGGCCGAGGAATCTGACCAAGGCTGCCAAGGGCTGGGTGGCACAGAGGAGTGGGTGAGTGGCCTGCGCAGGGCAGGGAACCCAGAGGCTCTGCAGAGCCACCGCTGCTTTTGGGCAGGGCTGCCTGGGACGGCACCGCGCCCTGTGCTGCTGCCTGGGCCCGGCCCTGGGCGGGCCCGGGCTCCTGCTGGCCGGGCACCCCGTCACTGCTGCGTGCCTTTCAGGTCCTGGTCTACCTGGACGATAGGAGCCCCTGGTGGTCTAGTGGTAAAGGCGCGGCGCTATCACCGCCGAGACCCGGGTTTGATTCCCGGTCAGGGCCACTCCCGGGCAGGTGGGGCTCGTTAGCCCTTAAAGGCAACCCACCTACGTCCTAAGGACCTCGCTGCCACCGTCCAAGCTCGCTTGGCCCCGGCAGATGAACCTTAGGATTAAAGGGTGGGCTCAGTTCCGCGCACACTGTGTCTCACCTAAAAAATCCAATGCGCAGGCTGGAAGGTGTAAAGACCTTCCCCGGATCTTCGCTCGCGAAGACTGGCCTACCTGGACGTGACTGAATGTGGTGAAGCCATCCTGCAGACCCTTTCAAGGCACCTGTGGAGCGAGTGCCCAGAGATGCGTCACCAAGTGCTCAGAGGCCTGGTGGTTCTGAGCAAGGATCCTGTGATGGTGAGGAGGGGGCAGTCGGCTGAAGCCGCGCTGCAATCCTGGGGCTGAGGAGAGCAGTCGCTGGGGCTTGGCTGGGCTTTGGGAGCTGTGGCAGCTGCTCCCAACTCTGCTGCCTCCCCGCTCAGCTGCCCCAGGCCTCCAGGACAGGCCTTTGGCCTCTGGGCCCCGTGGCAGCACGTAGGCCTGCCCCACCCGAGCGGGGTCGGCTCTGCAACCCTTGCTGGCTTTCACGGCACAGCACTGTGTTCCTCACAGGCCAAAAGAATGGGCAGCCTGACTGAAAGCCTCGTGCCGCTCCTGTGGGACAAAGACGAAGAGGTGGTCGGGAATGCTGTCACTTTACTCAGCTTTCTGTTCATGGACAAAGACATCCGAGTATCCAGCCCCACCTCCTTGCAGTTGGCCGAGGCGTTCCAGCTGCTCTTTGACAACGTAAGGCTGTGTGCCCCACAGCCGCAGGCAGTGGGTGCTGGCAGAAAACTTTGTGCCTTGTGGATTTTCAGGCCTGTGCCCAGGTGGGCCTGGACAAGCCAGGCCTAAGGTCTTTTCATTTGCGCCAGGAAGACAGCAGTGTGCAGCTCTCCTCCATACTCCTCTTCAGTGGGGTGATGATGCTGCTCAAGAAAGAGGGAAAAAAGCCCCTGAAGCCACAGCAGAACCTGCTTCCACTCTTCGTCCACTGCCACGATGAGAACCAGAGAGTGGCACAGGTGAGAACTTGTGGGCTCTGGTGTTACCGTGGGACAGGGCTGGGCTGCCTCCTGCCCTGGCACCTGCTGGGCTCCAGCCTCCTCCTGGCCTTGGTCCAGGGACACGGGTCCTGTGCCCTGGGCTGCGGTGCCATCTCCCAGTCCTTGTTGCTCTGCTGGCCTCTCGGGAAGCACTGCTTTGCGTGGCCGGCTTCCTGAAGAGGAGGGATCTCAAGAGGAGGTTGAAGAAGAAGGAGCTGTGGACGTTCAGCGAGTGCCTGGTAAGGACAGCGGACATGACCCCCCAGTCCCTGCACCCTGGGGACACGGGGGGCTCCCCGCAGCCCCCGCTCAGCTCATCAGTCTCAGCCCATGGAGCTGACCTGGTCCTCCATGTCCTGGCAGAGCCGGGGGGGCACAGGGCTGGGGACACGGACCCGAGGGTGGGGACACGACACTAACACATGGAAAAGGGGACAGGAAGCCAAAGCCCCGCTGCCCTCCTCACTCTTCTGACCTCTCCCACCCTTTTCCCATCGATTTAGGGGGGTCCCAGCACTTTTTGGGGTGTGCTGGGTGCAGTGTTGAAGGGCAGGTGCCCTCCCAAAAGCCCCCAAACATCCCCGGCATCCTCAGTGATGTCACCACTGTCCCCTAACTTGGTGGGGGAGAAGAACTCGAGGGGGTGGTGCTGGGGTTGGGAACATCTGGGATGGGGTTTAGGGACAGTGAGGAGGGGTTTAGGGACAGTGGAATGGGGGGTGTCAAGGGTGGAACTGGGGCCATGGGGAGGTCCTGGGGACACTGGAGACACCAGGGGGGGCTCGGGGTGCCAAGTGGGAAATTGAGGACAGCAGGAGGGTCTTGGGGACACCAGGGGGGTCTCAGGACTCACCTGCTTGTGGTGCTGCCCCTCCTGTCCCCCCCCCAGGCCCCAATAAGACCCCTCAAATGTCCCCTAACCCCCATTTTTTCTTTAATCACCTCCCACCCAAATCCCTTTGACCCCCTAATGCCACCAAGACCCGTTGTACTCCCCCAAATGCACCCAGAGCCTCCCCAAACCCCCCAAATCCTCTCCAACACCCTTAAAGTGGGATCACCCAGCACCCTGGGACAGGGACACAGTGGGCTGTACTGGGGGCACTGGGCTGTACTGGGAGGGCACTGAGGGGTCACTGGGCTGTACTGGGAGAGCCCTCATCCCCAAAGCCCCTCCCCTGGGCATCCGTGCCACGGTCTGGGAACCACGGCGGGGTTGGATCAAGGGGTGCACTTGATGATCTGGGAGGTCTTTTCCAAGCCGGCTGATTCTGGGATTCTCTGGGTGCCATTGCCAGGGCAGCACATGCTGGAGGCTCTGTCCACAGGGGATAGATGTGTCTGTGCAGACAGAGAGACAAGGTTAGTCTGCAAAGATGTGGGGTTAGAAAAGCAGGAGAAGTTGTGGGGTGGTTGTGGAAGGAGAAAGAAACCCCCAGGCCAGTGCAAGCAGGCCCCCCTGGGCTTGCACATCATCTGCCCTCCCTGCAGGTTCCTGTCCTGGAGAGCAGGCCCTGAGGTGGCCCTGAGCAATGGCCCGGAGGTGAGCCCAGATCTGGCCCTGAGGTGGCCCTGAGAAGAAGTGGAAGGCAGAGGTGGTGCTGAGGCAGGAGAGCCCCAGCTGGGGAAGAGGCTGAGCTGGGAGTGCCCAGCAGCGAGAAGGTGCTGTGTCCATGCCCTGTGTGCCAGGTGAGCTGGGGCTTTGCTGCAGAGCTGCGGGCGCCGATTGGAGCGGCTGCAGCTGCTGAGCTGGTGGCACCCAGGAACACAAAGTGTGCATGGCCACGGAGCCTGCAGGGAGGAGCAGGGACAGGGTCAGGGGAGCACTGGGGGCCGGGAACCTCTTGGCTGGGGCAGGAAAGAGCAGCTGGCCACGAGGACGGGGTGTTGGTCCCAGTCACTGATGGGGCCGAGCAGAGCACGAGGCCTCTTGCAGACACCTGGAGCAGCCTCCCACTTGCCAGCCCCGCCCTTGTGGGGTGTCACTGTCCCCTCCCTGCAGGACAGTCCCCTCCAAAATCCTTGGGGAGCTTTTTGTGTCTATTTCTGGTTACTGCTTCATCCTGGGGACCTGAGGTCCCCTCTGCAATCCCATCCCTGGCGCACAATCTGCCCTCCAGAGCTCGACTCATTCCTTGCAGACTTTGCATGGAAATCTGTGCTCACAGCCTGAGGATGTCACGACCCCCATGGTCCCCCCAGGCTATCTGGGACGAGTTCCCCCTTCCCAGGGGAATGTCTGGGAAGGCGGCACCCCAAAGCCAAGAGTCAGAGAATGGACCCTTTGGACCCCCAACTCTCCCAGCATCCTGAAGTGGAACCCCTGACATCCCAGACAGCGGAGACCTTGTAAACCCCAGAGGGGAGAGACCAGAGAGGGGGAACACCTGGGACAATTTTTTTGGCATGAATCTTCATATTTTGGCTGAACCTTAACTTTTTGAAGTTTCTGAGGGGATTCATCTCACTATTTCTGAGGTTTTTTACCTCGGTCTCAGTGGTTTTGGGTTTTCTTGCTGAATCAGTGGTTTGGGTTTTTCTGTGCTGAATCTTGGAGTTTTGGAGGTTTTTATGGTCCCAGGATGCCCGGTGAGTTCTAGAGATGGACTTGGGCAGGAGGAACCCCCAAGCCAACGCACTCAGCCCTTGTTCCCCCCCCAGCAGGATTTGTCCTTCCCAGAGCTCTGGAATTCCTTTAAATTTAAGCTACTAACACAGTCTGGAGCTGAGAGAGGATTCAGCTGCGCCTAAAAACCCTTCCCTGGGATGTTTAGAAAGCCAGGGAGTCCTTCCTGCACCTCAAGACTCTCTAGCAAGGATGATCTCCAAGGTCTTTCCCAAGCTAAATAATTCCATGATTCTCATTCTCTCTGGCCCATCTTCCACAGCCAAATGGTGATGGACTCCCTGTCTCCCTGCAGCGCTGGAGGGGAGGAGGTGGAGTTTGCAAGGAAGGAGGGGTGGGGAGGGAAAGATGTTTTCCAGATGATTTTATTTCTCGCTCTCTTGCTCTGATCGTGTTCGTAATAAATTCAGTTGTGATGGCAAAAAGGCCTAAAAGGCTCAGTTGGTATACCTTGCCCTATTGAGCCAGGAGAAGGTAATTGTCTGATGTTTGCTCTGCCTGTGTTGCTGTTAAAACATCTTAGGAGCACTGGTTAATAATCATGTTCTGTTCTGCTCACTGGAGACCAGAGTTTCATTATAGAAAGAGTGCCAGGGAATAGTATACAATAGGCCACAAGGTGAGAAATCAGGTAAACTAGGTGTTTGAATTAGATGTAGGGGCCCAGAGCCAGGGTGTAACCATGGATCTAGAGTGTATAAAATGGCTTGCTTTTGCACTTCTGAGCCCAGCAAGTTTGTCCAGCATTGAATAAACACAAATACCTTGCTGCTTAAAGGTGTAAAGTCTCTCTCAGCGGTTCTTTTATTCTGAGGTTTTTTGGCATCAGTTAATATATATCCCCACTTGGAGTCTGATTTGCCCCTGAGGGTGCTCAGTGAGTGACCTGTCCCAGCTCTTCTCTCAGCTTGTGAATCCTTCTCTCAGCTTGTGAATCCTTCGGTGCTTTGTTTCTCTTCTCTTTCCAGTTGCAGAGGGGAGTGAGAGAGAGGCTTTAGGGGGTCCAGCCAGGGCCAACCCACTACACCTGCTATCTGTGCCCAGTGAGTGGAGCTGGAGACAGTGATGGAACATAGCACGGTGATCCTCCCTCCCTTCCCTGGGTGCCACTCAAGAAACCTGGTCTCTGCACCCAGCGGGTAGACCTGGTCTTTTATCCCGGGGATAGACCTGGTCTCTGAGCCCAGGGGAAAGACCTGGTCTCTCAGCTCAGAAGGCAGACCTGGTCGCTGATCCCACTAGGTAGACCTGGTGTCTTATCCCAGCAGGTAGATCTGGTGTCTTATCCCAGCAGGCAGACCTGGTCTCCTTGGCCTAGAGGGTAGACCTGATCTCTAAGCCCAGCGGGTAGACCTGGTCTCTGAGCCCAGCAGGAACACCTGATCCCTGTCTGTGGCTTTGTCACTGGAGGGGACAGGCATCCCTCTCCAGCCCAGTCCCTCAGCCCCTCTGCCACCCACCACCACAGAAACAATCCCTCACATCAGACCCCAAAACCAAAGACCAAAGTGCCCGGCAGTGCCAGGAGCTGGACCCGGCAAAGGGCTCTGGCTCCTGCGCTCTGCCAGCGGGTGGGGAGGTCGTGCCTGGAGCCGGTGGCTCTGCTCTGGGCTCTGCTGCTTCTGCCCCTTCCCACCACTCCACCTGCTTTTTGTCAAAAGTGTTTCTTGATACCAAAATCCAGGTCCGGGGCAGGATGGTGTTGCCAGGTCTTCGCAGTTCCTTTGGTTTATCAGGCCTGCTTGGCTCTGGGGCACGGCTCGGCCTGCAGGTCTGCCCAGTTCCTTTTGGCTCTCAGGTCTTCGTGGTTCTTTCTGGCCTTCAGGTCTGTCTGATTCTTTTTTGCCCTCAAGTCTGTCCAGTTCTGTTGGCCCTCAGGTTTGTCCAGTTCTTTTTGGCCCTCATGTCCATCTGGTTCTTTTTGGTCCTCAGGTCTGTCTGATTCTTTTTGGCCCTCAGGTATACCCGGGACTTTTTGGCCTTCAGGTTTGCCTGGCTCTTTCTGGCTCTCAGGTCTCCCCGGTTCTTTTTGGCTCAAAGGTCTGTCTGGTTCATTTTGGCCCTCAGATCTGTCTGGTTCATTTTAGCTCTCAGGTCTGTCCACTTGTTTTTTGCCAACAGGTCTTCCCAGTTTTTTTGATCTTCAAGTCTACCTGGTTCTTTTTGGCCTTCGGGTGTACCTGGTTCTTTTTGGCCCTCAAGTCTACCCGGTTCTTTCTGGCCTTCAGGTCTCTCTGATTCTTTTTGGCCCTCAGGTCTCCTCAGTTCTTTTTGGCCTTCAGGTCCACCAAGTTCTTTTTGGCCCTCTAGTCTGTCCAGTTCTTTTTGTCACTCAGGTCTACCCAGTTCATTTTGGTCCTCACGTCTCCACAGTTCCTTTTGGCCCTCAGATCTGTCTGATTTTTTTTTAGGCCCTCAGCTCTACCCTGTTCATTTTGGCCTTCAGGCCAACCCGGTTCTTTTTTGCCTTCAGCTCTGTCTGGTTCCTTTGGCCTTCAGGTCAGTCTGATTCTTTTTGGCCTTCAGGTCTCCCCAGTTCTTTTTTGCCTTAAAGTCTGTCTAATTCTTTTTGGCCTTCAAGTCTGTCTGACTCTTTTTTGCCCTCAGGTCTACCCAGTTCTTTTTGGCCCTCACATCTGCCCAGTTCTCTTTGCCCCTGATGTCTGCCTGATGTTTTTTTGCCCTCATGTCTACCTGGTTCTTTTTGGTCTTCAGGTCTGTCCGGTTCTTTTCGGCCCTCGGATCTTTCCAGTTGTTTTTGGCCCTCGGGTCTCCTCATTTCTCTTTGGCCTGGATGTCTCTCTGATTCTTTTTGGCTCTGATGTCTTCCCGTTCTTTTTGGCCCTCAGGTCTCCCCAGTTCTTTTTGGTTTTCAGGTCTACCTGGTTCTTTTTGGCTCCCAGGTCTGTCTGAATCTTTTTACCCTCAGATCTGTCTGGTTCTTTTTGACTGTCAGGTCTAACCGGTTTTTTTGGTCTTCAGGTCTCCCCACTTCTTTTTGGCCCTCAGGTTTGCCCAGTTCTTTATGGCCTTAATGTTTGCCTGGCTCTTTTTGGCCCTCATGTCTCCCTGGTTCTTTTTAGCCTTCAGGTTTTCTGGTTCTTTCTTACCCTTAGGTCTCCCCGGTTCCTTTTGGCCCTGAGGTCTGTCTGATTCTTTTTGGCCCTCAGGTTTGTCCAGTTCTTTTTGGCCTTCAGTTCTGTTTGGTTTTTTTTGGCCTTCACATCTACCAGTTCATTTGGGGTTTCAGGTCTGTCTGATTATTTTTAGCCCTCCGGTCCACCCAGCTTTTTTGGCCCCCAGGTCTGTCCACTTCTTTTTTGCCCTCACGTCTACCTGGTTCTTTTTGGCCCTCAGGTCTGTCGGGTTCTTTTTGGCCCTCAGATCTGTCTGGTTCGTTTTGGCTTTCAGGTCTACTCGGTTCTTTTTGGCCCTTGGGTCTGCCCAGTTCCTTTTTGCCTACAGGTCTACTCTGTTCTTTTTGGCCTTCAGGTCTCCCCAGTTCTTTTTGCCCTTAAGGTCTCTCTGGTTGTTTTTGGCCTTCAGGTCTGCCTGGTTCTTTTTGGTCTTCAGATCTGTCTGATTCTTTTTGGCACTCAGGTCTTCCCAGTTCTTTTTGGCCCTCAGGTCTCCCCAGTTCTTTTTTGGCCCTCAGGTCTGTCCAGTTCTTTTTGACGTTAAGGTCTGTCTGGCTCTTTTTGGCCCTCAGGTCTCCCTGGTTCTTTTTAGCCTTCAGGCTTGTCTGGCTCTTTCTTACCCTGAGGTCTCCCCGGTTCCTTTTGGCCCTCAGGTCTGTCCGATTCTTTTTTGCCCTCAGGCCTACCCGGTTCTTTTTGTCCCTCAGGTCTACCCGGTTCTTTTTGGCCTTCAGGTCTGTCTGGTTCTTTTTGGCCCTCTGGTCTAACCAGTTCTTTTCGGCTTTCAGGTCTGTCAGAGTGTGTTTGGCCTAGAGGTCTGTCCGGTTCTTTTTGGCCTTTTGTCTATCCAGTTATTTTTGACCATCATATCTGTCTGATTCTTTTTCGGCCCTCAGGTTTCTCTGGTTCTTTTTGACCTTGAGGTCTACCCATTTTTTTTAGGCTCTCAGGTCCGTCCCGTTCTTTTCGGCCCTCAGATCTGTCCAGTTGTTTTTGGCCCTGAGGTCTTCCTGGTTCTTTTTGGCCCTCAGATCTGTCCGGTTCTTTTTAGTCTTCAGGTCAACCCGGTTCTTTTTGGCCCTAATGTCTACCCGGTTCTATTTGGCCTTCAGGTCTCCCCAGTTCTTTTTGGCCTTCAGCTCTGTCTGGTTCTTTTTGGCCTTCACATCTACCCGGTTCATTTTGGCCTTCAAGTCTACCCAGTTTTTTTTGGCCCTTTAGGTCTCTCCAGTTCTTTTTGGTTTTCAGGCCTACCTGATCCTTTTTGGCTCTCAGGTCTGTCTGCTTCTTTTTTGCCCTCAGGTCTGTCAGGTTCTTTTTGGCCTTCAGGTCTCCTCGGTTTTTTTGTGTTTTCAGGTCTGTCTGATTCTTTTTGGCCCTCAGTTATCGCGGGTGGGGTTTATCCCCGCGAAGGACCCTCGAGCACATCTTGTATAGGAGACGAGCCCCCAGATAGGTGACTCACAAAATGGCGTTTATTAAAACAAGGTGTCAGTTTATATAGAGGGGTACATAGAAGGGTCTCGAACAAGGGTGGGATTCTTGCCAGGGGCACGAATCCTAAGGGTTAGAGATAAGGGAAAATGGAGGGATTGGCTGCAGGGATATGTCCAGCCACATAGGGAGATTTGGGAGTTAGGGAAGGAAGGGAAGGAATGGTGGGGCACAGGTAGGGGGGTCCTGCAGGGGTCTGTGAAAGCGGCATCTTATCGCTGGATCTCAGGCGCTTCCTGCAGTTGCGGCTGTCAAAGCACCTCTAGATCGATTTCTTCCTCCGAGGTTTCTTCGTAGCCTTTCTGTATCTGTCTCCATTCTCTGTAGGCCTCCATTGCTCCACCCCTGACACTCAGTTCTCCCTGGTTCTTTTTTGCCCTCAGGTCTGACCGGTTCTTTTTGGCCCTCCGGTGCACCCAGATCTTCTTGGCTTTCAGGTCTGTTTGGTTCTCTTTGCCCTTTAGGTCTGTCTGATTCGTTTTGGCCTACAGGTCTCCCAGTTCTTTTTGGACATCAGGTCTGTCTGATTTCTTTTTTCCCGCAGTTGTCCCTGGTTCTTTTTTGCCCTCAGGTCTGCCCGGTTCTTTTTGCCTCTCAGGTCTACCAGCTTCTATTTGGCCTTCTGCTTTACCTGCTTCTTAATGACCTTCACGTCTTTCCAGTTCTTCTTGGCCCTTAGGTCTGCCTGGTTCTTTTTGGCCTTCAGGTCAGTCTGATTCTTTTTGGCCCTCAGGTCTGTCTGATTCTTTTTTGCCCTCAGGTCTGTCCTGTTCTTTATGGCCTTCATGTCTGTCTGATTCTTTTTGGCCCTGAGGTGTACCCGGTTCTTTTTAACCCTCAGGTCTACTCGGTTTTTTTGGCCTTCAGGTCTCCCCAGTTCTTTTTAGCCCTCAGGTCTTCCCAGTTTATTTTGGCCTTTTGGTCTGCCATTTCTTTTTGGCCCTCATGTCTATCTGATTCTATTTAGCCTCCAGGTCTCCCCGGTTCTTTTGGGGTTTCAGGTCTGTCTGATTCTTTTTGTCCCTCAGGTCCACCCAGTTCTTTTTGGCCCTCAAGTCTGTCCACTTCTTTTTTGCCCTCACGTCTACCCAGTTCTTTTTGGCTTTCAGGTCTGTCTGGTTCTCTTTGCCCTTCAATTCTGTCTGATTCTTTATGGCCTACGTTTATCCCCACTTCTTTTTGGTCTTCAGGTCTGTCTGATTTTTTTTTGGCCCTCAGGTCTACCCGGTTTTTTTTGGTCTTCCAGTCTACCTGGCTCTTTCTGGTCTTCAGATCTATCCGATTCTTTTTTGCCCTTTACATCTGTCGGGTTCTTTTTAGCCTTCAGATCTGCCTGGTTCTTTTTGGCCTTAAGGTCTCCCCAGTTCTTTTTGGCCTTAAGGTCTCTCTGGTTCCTTTTGGCCTTCAGGTCTGCCTGGTTCTTTTTGGCCTTCAGACCTGTCCGATTCTTTTTGGCCTTCGAGTCTGTCTGATTCTTTTTTGCCCTCAGGTCTGTCCTGTTCTTTATGGCCTTCATGTCTGTCTGATTCTTTTTGGCCCTGAGGTGTACCCGGTTCTTTTTAACCCTCAGGTCTACTCGGTTTTTTTTGGCCTTCAGGTCTCCCCAGTTCTTTTTGGCCCTTAGGTCTGTCTGGTTCTTTTTGGCCTTCAGCTCTGTCTGGTTCTTTTCGGCTTTCACATTTGTCTGATTCTTTTTGATCCCCAGGGCTCCCTGGTTCTTTTTGGTCCTCAGGTCCTTCCACTTCTTTTTGGCCTTATGGTCTGTCTGGATCTTTTTGGTCCTCAGGTCTACCCCGGTTCTTTTTGACCTTGAGGTCTGTCTGATTCTTTTTGATCCTCAGGTCTACCCACTTTTTTTTTGGTCTTCACATCTGTTCGGTTCTTTTTGGCCCTCTGGTCTACCTGGTTCATTTTGGTCCTCACTTCTCCCCAGTTCTTTTTGGCTGTCATGTCTGTCTGATTCTCTTTGAGCCCTCAGGTCTACCCAGTTCTATTTGGCCTTTAGGTCTACACAGTTCTTTTTGGTCCTCAGGTCTTTTGCATTCTTTTTGGCCTTCAGGTTTGTCTCGTTCTTTTTGGCTCTCAGGTCTGTCCAGTTCTTTTTGGCCCACCAGGTCTTCCCAGTTCTTTTTTGCCTTCAGATCAGTCTGATTATTTTTGGCTCTCAGGTCTACCTGGTTCTTTTTGGCCCTCTTGTCTCAACAGTTCTTTTTGGCCTTAAGGTCTGTCTGGTTCTTTCTGGCCTTCACGTCTGTCTGATTCTTTTTGGCCCTCAGGTCTACCTGATTCTTTTTGGCCTTCAGGTCTCCCCACTTCTTTTTCGCCCTCAGGTCTTCCTGGTTCTTTTGGGGTTTCTGGTCTCTCTGATTCTCTTTGCCCTTTAAGTCTGTCTGATTCCTTTTTGGCCTACGTGTCTCCGCAGTTCTTTTTGGCCTTCAGGACTGTCCGGTTCTTTTTGACCCTCAGGTCTACTCGGTTCTTTTTGGCCCTCAGGTACACCTGGTTCTTTTTGACTTCCAGGTCTACACAGTTCCATTTGGCCTTCAGGTCTATGTGGTTCTTTTTGGCCTTCAGGTCTACCCGGTTCTTTTCCACCTTCATGTCTTCCTGGTTCTTTTGGGACTTCAGGTCTGTCTAATTCTTTTAGGCCCTCAAGTCTGTCCACTTCTTTTTTGCCATCATGCCTACCATGTTCTTTTTGGCTTTCAGGTCTGTCTGATTTTTTTTGGCCCTCAGGTCTTCCCGGTTCTTTTTGGCACTCAGGTCTGTCCAGTTCTGTTTGGCGCTCAGGTCAGTCTGATTTTTTTTGTTTTTCAGGTCTACCTGGTTCTTTTTGGCCCTCAGGTCTACCCACTTCATTTTGGCCCTCAGGCCTTCCCGGTTCTTTTGGGGTTTCAGGTCTGTGTGATTCTTTTTGGTCTTCAGGTCTGTCTGGATCTCTTTGCCCTTTAAGTCTGTCTGATTCCTTTTTGGCCTACGTGTCTCCGCAGTTCTTTTTGGCCTTCAGGTATGTCTGATTTTTTTTGGTCCTCTGGTCTTCCCGGTTCTTTTTGGCCCTCAGGTCTGTCCAGTTCTTTGTGGTCTTCAGGTCTGCCTGGTTCTTTTTGGCTGTCAGATCTCCCTGTGTTTTTTTGGCCTTCAGGTTTGTCTGGTTCTTTTTGGCCCTCAGGTCTACCCGGTTCTTTTTGGTCCTCAGGTCTTTCCAGTTTTTTTTGGCCTTAAGGTCAGCCTGGTTGTTTTTGGTTTTCTGGTCTCCCTGGTCCTTTTTCACCTTTAGGTATTTATGGTTCTTTTTGGCCCTCAGATCTGTCCAGTTCTTTTTGGCTCTCAGGTCTGTCTGATTATTTTTGGCCCTCAGATCTGTCTGGTTCTTTTTGACTCTCAGGTCTACCTGGTTTTTTTTGGTCTTCAGGTCTGTCTGGTTCTTTTTGGCCCTGAGGTCTACTCAGTTCTTTTGGGGTTTCAGATATGTCTGATTCTCTTTGCCCTTTCAGTCTGTCTGATTCCTTTTTGGCCTATGTGTCTCTCCATTTCTTTTTGGCCTTCAGGTTTGTCTGGTTCTTTTTGGCCCTCAGGTCAACCCGGTTCTTTTTTGTCCACAGGGCTACCCAGTTCTTTTTGGCCCTCAAGTCTACCCCGTTCTTTTTGGTCTTCAGGTCTGTCCGGTTCTTTTTGGTTTTCAGGTCTACACGACTCTTTTTGTCTCTCAGGTCTGCCTGGTTTTTCTGGTCTTCAGGTCTGTCCGATTCTTTTTGGCCCTCAGGTCTCTTTGGTTCTTTTTCGCGCTCAGGTCTGTCGGATTCTTCTTGGCCTTCAGGCCTACCTGGTTCTTTTTGGTCCTCAGGTCTACCCAGTTCTTTTTGACTTCCATGTCTACCCAGTTCCTTTTGGCCCTCAGGTCTATGTGGTTCTTTTTGGCCCTCAGTTCCACCCAGTTCTTTTTAGCTCTCAGATCTACCCAGTTCTTTTTCACCCTCAGGTCTTCCTGGTTCTTTTGGGGCTTCAGATCTGTCTTAATTTTTTGGCCCTCAGGTCTGCCTGATTCCTTTTTGGCCCTCAGGTCTACCCTGTTCTTTTTTGCCTTCAGGTCTACCCGGTTCTTTTGGCCCTCGGGTCTGTCCAGTTCTGTTTCGTCCTCAGGTCTTCCCAGTTCTTTTTGGCCTTCAGGTCAGTCTGATTTTTTTGGTCTTCAGGTTTTCCCGCTTCTTTTTGGCCCTCTGGTATTCCTAGTTCTTTTGGGATTTCAATTCTGTCTGATTCTTTTTTGCCCTTAGGTTTTTTGGGGTTCCAGGTCTGTCTGATTCTTTTTGGTCTTCAGGTCTGTCTGGATCTCTTTGCCCTTTTAAGTCTGTCTGATTCCTTTTTGGCCTAGGTGTCTCCACAATTCTTTTTGGCCTTAAGGTCTGTCTGGTGCTTTTTGGCCCTCAGGTCTACCCAGTTCTTTTTGGCCTTCAGGTCTGTCTGATTTTTTTGGCCCTCAGGTATACCCAGGACTTTTTGGCCTTCAGGTCTGTCTGATTTTTTTGGCCCTCAGGTATACCCAGGACTTTTTGGCCTTCAGGTCTTCCTTGTTCTTTTTGGCCCTCAGGTCCCCCGATTCTCTTCGGCCCTCAGGTTTTTCTGGTTCTTTTTGGCCCTCAGGTCTGCGTCATTCTTTTTTGTCCTCAGATCTCCCCTGTTCTTTTTGGCCCTCAGGTCTACTTGGGTTTTTTGACCTTCAGGTCAAAAACTGGGTAGTTCTTTTACCCTCAGGTTTGTCTGGTTCTTTTTGGCCTTTTCGAACCTGGTGGAACAAAGGAACCCTCCTACTTTTGGGGGTTCTTGGGGTCCCCCGCCGTGTTCAGTCTGTTGGTAGGTCTCCTGTGTTTTGGGGGGGCACCCTCTCTGGGGTTCTGCCTTTTCCGGGCTGCTGGAGATCCTGGGAATCCCGGGGGGTCCCCCCTTGATATTGAGAAAGCCTCGGAATGATGAATTGCGCAGAGACCTCCCCCATTAGGTGACCTGAATCCTTCAAGCCTGCAAAGTCCTGGCTCTGGGCCTTCTGTATCCCATTTCATTTTTTGGTGCCTTTTTGGCCATCACCCTTTCGGAGCCCCCCATGTTTCAGGGTCCGGGAGTCCCTGGTCCCCCCACCCCTCTGTGCTCACCCTCTCCACGCTTTGCCCCCCACCGCGCCCCCCACTCCAGGGTCCCTAAAAAAGGGTGTCATCGCTCCCCCTTCCCCCGCCGGGACTGGGCTGACCCCGGAACACCAACCCCCACCGCGGGGGGGGGTCCCCGCATCCCCCCGCCCAATCCCCGGGACTCTGCTGGGAACCCACACCGGGATCCCCCCACACACAAAAAAGACACCTCCCGGGGTCCCCCCAGTGTCCCCCCGAGGGGCATTTGCGGCTCAGCTCCGGAGTCCCGCAAGCTCCAAACATCCCCCCCACCAAAAACCACGCCGGAGACCCCTCCCCCAAAATATCTGAAGGGAGCTTCCCCCCTCCCACCGGCCACCTGATGGACTAGGGGGGGAAGATGCTCCTCCTCTCCCTCCTCCTCTTCCTCCTCCCGCCCCTCCTCCTGCTCCTCCTCCCTCCTTTCCGTTCCCAGAGCGGGGAGGTCGCCCGTGAGTTGGGGTTTGGTTTGGGGGGGACACGATGGGAAAGGGGGAGAGGGGAATGAGAAAAAAGGGGGGAGTGACCCTCAAAGTGAGCGAGAGAGGGGGTGGGTCCCTCCCAGACCGACCGAGGGGGGGAAGGGGGGAAACCGGGGTTGATGGGAGGGGCAGGGGAAGGCGACAGGAAAAAGGTGGGAGAAGGGAATGAGGGGAGGTGGGAGAGCGGGAAAGGGGTTCCCGTGGGAGTCCCTTCGTGTCCCCATCGCTTGATCCCCGGCCAGGGGAGACCCCCGGGACTGAGGTTTGTTGTCGATTCCCGGCGGGCCAAGGGAATCGAGTTCCCCAATCCCC